>NC_069785.1:102972094-104172094 GCF_027406575.1 Nycticebus coucang
ATTAATTTTAAAAATGTAATTTGTTCAGTTCAGTATATCTAAATTACTGTCCTCTCAATGATTATTAAGGAGATAGGTCATGTCCTTTTTGCCTTGTGTTCACAAGTCATTTACTTTCCTGCACATCTGCCACATGGCAAATGCTCTATAGCCACATGTGGCTGCTGTACCGGGCAGTGCAGGGAGAGGGCGCTGTTCTCCAGGTATCCCTCAGCTCAAGTGAATGGACAAGCTTTTGTGGAAAATTCCCCCAGAGAAAAATGTGAGATTGCTAGTAGTTGAGGGGAAACGCAGGATGGAGCAGGGTTTTTGGTTTGCTTTCTTTTTTTGGATGGGAAGACGTAAACTTGTTTACAGGATGAAGATAGGAAACTACTGGCCAGGGTAGGTGGAGAAGAAAAGAGACGAGGCATCCCTGAGGGAATGACATCCCAAAAGGGGGATGAGGAAAGGGACAAAGGCCTTGGTCCATCAGGGCTCAGAGAGTGGAGTGGCTGGGGAAACATTTTCCTGCCAGGACAGCTGCTCCTAGCAGCTGCCTCAGCACAAGTAGGTGGTCCTCTCTGACTTACTGGGACCAATTGCTGCCAGATGGATGGGTGGGGAGGTGGGCAGAGGATTCAGAAAGCCACATGCTATAAAGAAAGGACACAAAATCGTGGAAGGAGGTTGAGAGGAGAGGCTTGAGATTGTCCAGTCCTAAATCTGCCTGTACATAATTTTTCTAGAGTGTTTAATAAAAGGCCAGAGTTCTGTGCCCTTCCCGATGTACTGAATCCATATCTGCCCTGTGGGGTCTGGGGGAATCTGGATGTTTGCCAGGCTTCCCAGATGATGCAGGCAGCCCATCCTTCATCCTTTGGAGAACGCTGCGGGAATTTACCCCTTACTTTATCAGTGCTCAGAGGGTTGCAGGACAGTGAATTGAAAGAGCCTTAGGCTTGCCCAAGTCTCCAGGATCCCAGTTTCCCCTCCCACTCTCTCCTTCCACAGCAGTGCAGGGGCGACCTGTCGTTTGAAGGAAGGCAGTGGCACACGGTTTGGGTTCAGAGGAAACAAGGGAAAGCAAACAGGATGCCAACTTGGAGTGGTTCACAGGCAGATAGAGCTGACCTCAGTGCCTTTGGCAAGCCCTGCTTGGACCACACCCAGCTCTGCTTCTGTGGCGCCTCCTGCTCCTGCTAGGAGCTCAGGTCTGTGTGGATTCAGGATGGAGTCAGGACAGAGCAGGTTCTCCAAAGCTCTACCTGGTCTGGGCCCTCACCTACTCTTTCTGAAAATTACTTGCTGATGCATTCCAGCCAATATGGAAATATATCAAAATTATTTCCATTGGGAGGTGAAGTGGAAACCGTTTAAACATACAGTATTGAGTGCATTAATTAAAAATGTGATTATAAAATATAGTGCAAAAATCAAAACAATTCTTGAAGGGGAGATGTGTGATGATTATGTAATATGAATTATAATTTAAAATTTAAGTTGAATTATAAAATAGAAAAATAAATGGAGAAGGGACTCAAGATAAATAACATCATGCTAAGTTTCCTCATTGTTCATAAAAGGAACAATTTGGAAAATGTAGTCTGAAGTATTAATTAATCAGACTTAATTGATTAATTCTAACTTAAAGGAAACCAGAAGTAGAGATAAAAATTGAATAAAGCTTTCAAAGAGGCAAAGAACAAATAAATGGGAATTAACCATAGAAATAGGAAGTATAAAAAGAAATAAGTAAAAGTAAGTATTACTTATATGACTAGTGTGAATGACTTGAACTTCTCTCCTTAAAAAGATTTTCTTTCAAGGATCTAACTGCTTATCATTTGCAAGAGATAAATAAAACAAAAAAGGTAAAATAAAGGGGTAGGTAGGAATTGATTATAAATAAGTCATGCTAGAATCATTCTCCAGTCATTCAGAAAATAAAATCTGTCCAGATTCTTACTTCATATCAAACACCAAAAATAAATTACAGACACACTAAGTTCAGGGAACAAAAGAAACAAATCATTTATAAATTAGAAGAAAATATAGCCACATATTTAATAGTTCTATAAATGTGGAAGAAACTTTGACAAAGGAAAAAAATCAATAAATTCAGGTTAAAAAAATCTTCATGTCAAAAAATTAAAATAAAAACAACAAATACATATGGCAGCCAAATATTAATTTAACAAGGAGGCTTTTTATAAATTAACGATAAAATGATGATTATCCCAATGGAAAAATGGGCAAACCTTCCAAAAACAAAATAAATCAACAAAACAACATTATATCCCACCTGTATGGAGAGGTCTGTTTGTGCAAGAAAAAAAAGGTGCCCTCAGCTGGGATTCTGAGAACTGAATAAAGGAGCCATTTACAGAGGTGGGCAGAGCTGGGAAAACAGCAAGGACTACTGAGGCACAGAAGCTGTCATCACCCCAGGCCTGCAGGGCAAGTGGAGGAAACCGTGGGGACTACCGGAGCCCAGTGAGCACTGGCACTGTGACAGGTAGGCCACCTGACATGTTGTATAGTCACTGAGAAGCAAAAGCATGGAGGCAGGGTTTGGGAAGGAGAGGGGGCAGGGGGCAGGGAGGCAGGGGCAAGGGGAAGAAACCTCCTGGCCACTCTTTCCCCCTGCCAGTCTTCTGTTGGTGCTTCTCATATTCTGAACCCAACCAGACCCCAGAGGTCCAGAGAGCCTGGGGGGTGCTGTCTGAAGAGGTCAGTTCCCAGTTGCCATGGCCCTGTGTAGTTATTTTGCGGTCCAAGACTGGAAGAATCCCAACTTGGCTACACGCTTTGCCCATGAAATTTTTGAAAAGAGATCTCACATTTTCATTTTACTCTGAGACCTACTAATAAGACAGCTGGTCTTAAATGCAAAGCCAGGCAGTAAAAATCAGGGAATGAATGGGTGGGGAAAAGTGGGATAGAGAAAAACCTCAGTAGCAAATATTTTTAAAAAATTATAATTCAGGGCATAGTGGCTCACACACACAATCCCAGAACTTGGGGAGGCCCAAGTGGGAGGATTGCTTGAGCTTAGGAGTTCTAGATTAGCCTGGACAACATAGCAAGACACCCTCACTACAAAAAAAAAAAAAAAATTAGCTGGGTGTGGTGAGCACCTGTAGCCCCAGCTACTCAGGAGGCTGAGGCAGGAGGATCACTTGAGCCCAGGAGCTTGAGGCTGCAGTGAGCTATGATTGCAGTACTGTACTCCAGCCTAGGCAACAGAGAGAGACCCTGTCTCAAAAAGAAAAATACATAATTTAATGTGGGCTATAATTGAAGGCATAGCTATTCATATACATTACTGGGGGGATATTCACTACTGAAATTTGGTAATACTGATCAAAAGTATACATACCTTTTGACCCAAAATCCCATTTCTAGGAAATTACACTAAAAGTAAAAAGAGTAAAAATGTATGATAAAAAGAGCCATCAAAAAGTGGAAAATTATTAATTTAAGGATGATGGATGTTATGGCAGAATAATACAGAGTGTAGGGATTTTAAGAGACTTGGCTGAGATCACACAGATCATTGGTTCTGGAAGCAGGATCCAAATCCAAGTGCCTTGGCTCCTGGTGTGCACTCTAAGCCATGTACCAGCCCACTGCCTTTTATATTTCCTCCAAGAGATCATCACAGACTCAAATAAAATTCCACGTACAAACTTGGCACCTTGATTAGGTTGGTGACAAAAATGAGAATGATTAGGGAGCTGGTTAACTATATAAATTCATACAATGAAATTTCATGTATCCACTCAAAATGGTGTTTACAAAAGTTCCCAATGACATGAGGTAAAGTTTTATGGACACACACACACACACATATGGTTTATATGTGTAAGTTTTCTATAGGTACATATAGGCATAGAAGGAAAATGATTGAAAGTGTTAGCATGGATTATCTCTGACATTATTATTTTTTCCTTTTTTTGAGACAGTCTCACTCTGTCACCCTTGGTAGAGTGCTATGGCGTCATAGCTCACAGCAACCTCCAACTCTTGTGCTCAAGCAATCCTCTTGCCTTAGCCTTCCAAGTATCTGGGACTACAGGTGTCCACCACAATGCCCAGCTAGATTTTTTTTCCTACTTTTAGCAAAGATGGGGTCTCACTCTTGCTCAGGCTGGTCTTGAGGTACAGCTGGCCTCCCACAATGCTGGAATTACAGGTGTGAGCCACCAAGCTCAACCTGATTTGGTGTGATTTTAAGTTCTTCATGCCTTTCTGTGTTCTTCATGTTTTCCTGACTTTGTATTAGCACTATTCTATTTGCAGCATGAGGTCTTCTAACCTCAAGCCCCATTGTGTTATAGATAGATGGCAGAGGCCCCAGGAGAGAGAGAGTGGCCATCCAGGACCAAGGAGTGGGTCAGACCCAGCAGGAGGAAAGCCCTTGTCTCTCAGCCTCCCAACGCGGCACTGTGAGCCCACCTCAAAGAGGAGTTGGCTGGACCACACGGAGCCCTCAAGGCCAGTGCGTACACACCGCACACAAGATGGACAGGCTGCTTGCCTACATTCCTGATATTTGGGAGATGCTAAGCCCTGTTCCTGAACACCTCGTGGCGAGACACTTACTGGTCGAGTTGCTGCGAGTCCTTTGGTGGCAGGCTTTCGGAAACAGGAAGTTAGTCTGTGCTTCAAGTTTTCCAACCTTTTCTCGAGAGGAAGTTGTAGAAGATTCCTGCAAAACAATTTCCATCTTTTATTCAGCAAGTTATATAGGATAGACACATGTCCTTAGAAAAATGGGATTTTGATGCTGTCCGTGGAAGTACCTACTGGATCTTCTCTGTCCTCTGCTAAATCCTTGCTCTCTATGAGAACCGCGATCATCCATTCATGCACATCCATTCATTTAATACAGAACACTGAATTAATATATATTACATCAGTGTTGCATGAATCTATCAGTTGTCACATGTCAAGTTCTTTGCTGGGCATTAGAAAGACAACTGTGAACAAGACAGACAGACATGTTCACTTGGCGAAATGGCATTTTAAGAAGGGACGACAGACACTGAACTAGCAAACAAATAAAGGTGAAAGATTTACAGAGTCTGACAGGTGTGGTGGGGAGAAAGAACTAGAGAGTGAAATAAATGGAAAGGCTGGGAGGTATGTTTTAGGGGGAAGGATCAAGTAAGTTACATCCTTCTGGAACAGCCGGCCCCTAGCAGGCACTTACACAGATTTGCTGGATGAGTGCTGCAGAAGTGAATTTCTTAAGATGGAACCATCCATGCATTCTTGAGAGTATTACGGTTTTATTAATTATATTTCTAATTTATCTCCCTCCCTCCCTTTCTTTTTTTTTTATTTTATAGAAAAACTTTTTATTGTAGTGTAACATACCAAGTAACAAATCTAAATACATAGATTGATACCTTTTCTCAAACTGAACCCACCATGTAATGATCTTGCAGATTAAAACAATGGAGAGTTGTCAGGACTGCAGGAGCCCCTCTTGTGCTCTCTTCCATCATGAGTACTCCCACCCCTCACTCCAAGGCTATCTAATTAATTGTCCTTCTTAAATTCTTATATGTCTATTTCTTTTTTTTTTTTATTGTTGGGGATTCATTGAGGGTACAATAAGCCAGGTTACACTGATTGCAATTGTTAGGTAAAGTCCCTCTTGCAATCATGTCTTGCCCCCATAAAAGTGTGACACACACCAATGCCCCACCCCCCTCCCTCCATCCCTCATTCTGCTTCCTCCCCCATAACCTTAATTGTCATTAATTGTCCTCATATCAAAATTGAGTACATAGGATTCATGCTTCTCCATTCTTGTGATGCTTTACTAAGAATAATGTCTTCCAATTCCATCCAGGTTAATATGAAGGATGTAAAGTCTCCATTTTTTTTAATGGCTGAATAGTATTCCATGGTATACATATACCACAGCTTGTTAATCCATTCCTGGGTTGGTGGGCATTTAGGCTGTTTCCACATTTTGGCGATTGTAAATTGAGCTGCAATAAACAGTCTAGTACAAGTGTCCTTATGATAAAAGGATTTTCTTCCTTCTGGGTAGATGCCCAGTAATGGGATTGCAGGATCAAATGGGAGGTCTAGCTTGAGTGCTTTGAGGTTTCTCCACACTTCCTTCCAGAAAGGTTGTACTAGTTTGCAGTCCCACCAGCAGTGTAAAAGTGTTCCCTTCTCTCCACATCCACGCCAGCATCTGCAGTTTTGAGATTTTGTGATGGGGGCCATTCTCACCGGGGTTAGATGGTATCTCAGGGTTGTTTTGATTTGCATTTCTCTAATATATAGAGATGATGAACATTTTTTCATGTGTTTGTTAGCCATTCGTCTGTCATCTTTAGAGAAAGTTCTATTCATGTCTCTTGCCCATTGATATAAGGGATTGTTGGCTTTTTTCATGTGGATTAATTTGAGTTCTCTATAGATCCTAGTTATCAAGCTTTTGTCTGATTGAAAATATGCAAATATCCTTTCCCATTGTGTAGGTTGTCTCTTTGCTTTGATTATTGTCTCCTTAGCTGTACAGAAGCTTTTCAGTTTAATGAAGTCTCATTTGTTTATTTTTGTAGTTGTTGCAATTGCCATGGCAGTCTTCTTCATGAAGTCTTTCCCCAGGCCAATATCTTCCAGTGTTTTTCCTATGCTTTCTTGGAGGATTTTTATTGTTTCATGCCTTAAATTTAAGTCCTTTATCCATTTTGAATCAATTTTTGTGAGTGGGGAAAGGTGTGGGTCCAGTTTCAGTCTTTTACATGTAGACATCCAGTTCTCCCAACACCATTTATTGAATAGGGAGTCTTTCCCCCAAGGTATGTTCTTGTTTGGTTTATCAAAGATTAGGTAGTTGTAAGATGTTAGTTTCATTTCTTGGTTTTCAATTTGATTCCAAGTGTCTATGTCTCTGTTCTTGTGCCAGTACCATGCTGTCTTGACCACTATGGCTTTCTAGTACAGACTAAAATCTGGTATGCTGATGTCCCTAGCTTTATTTTGGTTACAAAGAACTGCCTTAGCTATACTGGGATTTTTCTGGTTCCATACACAATGCAGAATCATTTTTTCCAAATCTTGAAAGTACAATGTTGGTATTTTGATAGGAATGGCATTGAATAGGTAGATTGCTTTGGGAAGTATAGACATTTAACAATGTTGATTCTTCCCGTCCATGAGCATGGCATGTTCTTCCATTTGTTAATATCCTCTGCTATTTCCTTTCTGAGGATTTCATAGTTTTCTTTATAGAGGTCCTTCACCTCCTTCGTTAGGTATATTCCTAGGTATTTCATTTTCTTTGAAACTATGGTGAAGGGAGTTGTGTCCTTAATTAGCTTCTCATCTTGACTGTTATTGGTGTATACAAAGGCTACTGACTTGTGGACATTGATTTTATATCCTGAAACATTACTGTATTTTTTGATGACTTCTAGGAGTCTTGTGGTTGAGTCTTTGGGCTTCTCTAAGTATAAGATCATGTCGTCAGCAAAGAGGGAGAGTTTGACCTCCTCTGCTCCCATTTGGATTCCCTTTATTTCATTGTCTTGCCTAATTGTATTGGCTAGAACTTCCAGCACTATGTTGAATAGTAAAGGTGACAGAGGACAACCTTCTCTGGTTCCAGTTCTAAGAGGAAAAGCTTTCAGTTTTACTCCATTCAGTAAAATATTGGCTGTGGGTTTGTCATAGATAGCTTCAATCAGTTTTAGAAATGTGCCACCTATGCCTATACTCTTCAGTGTTCTAATTAGAAAAGGATGCTGGATTTTATCAAATGCTTTTTCTGCATCTATTGAGAGGATCATGTGATCTTTATTTTTGCCTCTGTTACTATGGTGGGTAACGTTTATGGACTTGCGTATGTTAAACCAGCCTTGCTTCCCTGGGATGAAGCCTACTTGATCATGATTAATGACTTTTTTGATGATAAGCTGTAATCTATTGGCTAGGATTTTGTTGAGAATTTTTGCATCTATATTCATGAGTGAGATTGGTCTGAAATTCTCCTTTTTGTTTGGGTCTTTTCCTGGTTTTGGTATCAGGGTGATGTTTGCTTCGTACAATGTGTTGGGGAAGGTTCCTTCTTCCTCAATTTTTTGGAATAATTTCTGCAGTACAGGAATAAGCTCTTCCTTGAAGGTTTGATAGAATTCTGGAGTGAAGCCATCTGGACCAGGGCATTTTTTGGATTTTTTATTGTTTCTTTGATCTCAGTGCTTGAAATTGATCTGTTCAGGAGCTCTATTTCTTCCTGGCTGAGTCTAGGGAGAGTGTGTGATTCCAAATATTGATCCATTTCTGTAACATTGTCAAATTTCTGGGCGTAGACTTTCTGGTAGTATTCAGAGATGATCTCTTGTATCTCTTTGGGATCAGTTGTTATTTCCCCTTTATCATTTCTGATTGAGGTTACTAGAGATTTTAATTTTCTATTCCTCGTTAGTCTGGCCAATGGTTTATCTATTTTATTTATTTTTTCAAAAAACCAACTCCTTGTTTCATTAATTTTCTGAATGATTCTTTTGTTTTCAATTTCATTGATCTCTGATTTGATTTTGGATATTTCTTTTCTTCTACTGAGTTTAGGCTTAGAATGTTCTTCTTTTTCCAATTCCATAAGATCTCTTGTGAGATTGTTGATGCGCTCTCTTTCTGTTTTTCTTTTTTTTTTTTTTTTATTGTTGGGGATTCATTGAGGGTACAATAAGCCAGTTACACTAATTGCACTTGTTAGGTAAAGACCCTCTTGCAATCATGTCTTGCCCCCATAAAGTGTGACACACACTAAGGCCCCACCCTCCTCCCTCCATCCTTCTTTCTGCTTCCCCCCCCATAAACTTAATTGTCATTAATTGTCCTCATATCAAGATTGAGTACATAGGATTCATGCTTCTCCATTTTTGTGATGCTTTACTAAGAATAATGTCTTCCACTTCCATCCAGGTTAATACGAAGGATGTAAAGTCTCCATTTTTTTTAATAGCTGAATAGTATTCCATGGTATACATATACCACAGCTTGTTAATCCATTCCTGGGTTGGTGGGCATTTAGGCTGTTTCCACATTTTGGCAATGGTAAATTGAGCTGCAATAAACAGTCTAGTACAAGTGTCCTTATGATAAAAGGATTTTTTTCCTTCTGGGTAGATGCCCAGTAATGGGATTGCAGGATCGAATGGGAGGTCTAGCTTGAGTGCTTTGAGGTTTCTCCACACTTCCTTCCAGAAAGGTTGTACTAGTTTGCAGTCCCACCAGCAGTGTAAAAGTGTTCCCTTCTCTCCACATCCACGCCAGCATCTGCAGTTTTGAGATTTTGTGATGTGGGCCATTCTCACTGGGGTTAGATGATATCTCAGGGTTGTTTTGATTTGCATTTCTCTAATATATAGAGATGATGAACATTTTTTCATATGTTTGTTACCCATTCGTCTGTCATCTTTAGAGAAAGTTCTATTCATGTCTCTTGCCCATTGATATAAGGGATTGTTGGCTTTTTTCATGTGGATTAATTTGAGTTCTCTATAGATCCTGGTTATCAAGCTTTTGTCTGATTGAAAATATGCAAATATCCTATCCCATTGTGTAGGTTGTCTCTTTGCTTTGGTTATTGTCTCCTTAGCTGTACAGAAGCTTTTCAGTTTAATGAAGTCTCATTTGTTTATTTTTGTAGTTGTTGCACTTGCCATGGCAGTCTTCTTCATGAAGTCTTCCCCCAGGCCAATATCTTCCAGTGTTTTTCCTATGCTTTCTTTGAGGATTTTTATTGTTTCATGCCTTAAATTTAAGTCCTTTATCCATCTTGAATCAATTTTTGTGAGTGGGGAAAGGTGTGGGTCCAGTTTCAGTCTTTTACATGTAGACATCCAGTTCTCCCAACACCATTTATTGAATAGGGAGTCTTTCCCCCAAGGTATGTTCTTGTTTGGTTTATCAAAGATTAGGTGGTTGTAAGATGTTAGTTTCATTTCTTGGTTTTCAATTCGATTCCAAGTGTCTATGTCTCTGTTCTTGTGCCAGTACCATGCTGTCTTGACCACTATGGCTTTCTAGTACAGACTAAAATCTGGTATGCTGATGCCCCCAGCTTTATTTTTGTTATTAAGAACTGCCTTAGCTATACGGGGTTTTTTCCGGTTCCATACAAAACGCAGAATCATTTTTTCCAAATCTTGAAAGTACGATGTAGGTACTTTGATAGGAATGGCATTGAATAGGTAGATAGCTTTGGGAAGTATAGACATTTTAACAATGTTGATTCTTCCCATACATGAGCATAGTATGTTCTTCCATTTGTTAATATCCTCTGCTATTTCCTTTCTGAGGATTTCATAGTTTTCTTTATAGAGGTCCTTCACCTCCTTCGTTAGGTATATTCCTAGGTATTTCATTTTCTTTGAAACTATGGTGAAGGGAGTTGTGTCCTTAATTAGCTTCTCATCTTGACTGTTATTGGTGTATACAAAGGCTACTGACTTGTGGACATTGATTTTATATCCTGAAACATTACTGTATTTTTTGATGACTTCTAGGAGTCTTGTGGTTGAGTCTTTGGGGTTCTCTAAGTATAAGATCATGTCGTCAGCAAAGAGGGAGAGTTTGACCTCCTCTGCTCCCATTTGGATTCCTTTTATTTCCTTGTCTTGCCTAATTGTATTGGCTAGAACTTCCAGCACTACGTTGAATAGTAAAGGTGACAGAGGACAACCTTGTCTGGTTCCAGTTCTAAGAGGAAAAGCTTTCAGTTTTACTCCATTCAGTAAAATATTGGCTGTGGGTTTGTCATAGATAGCTTCAATCAGTTTTAGAAATGTGCCACCTATGCCTATACTCTTCAGAGTTCTAATTAGAAAAGGATGCTGGATTTTATCAAATGCTTTTTCTGCATCTATTGAGAGGATCATGTGATCTTTATTTTTGCCTCTGTTAATATGGTGGATAATGTTTATAGACTTGCGTATGTTAAACCAGCCTTGCATCCCTGGGATGAAGCCTACTTGATCATGATGAATGACTTTTTTGATGATAAGCTGTAATCTATTGGCTAGGATTTTGTTGAGAATTTCTGCGTCTATGTTCATGAGTGAGATTGGTCTGAAATTCTCCTTTTTGTTTGGGTCTTTTCCTGGTTTTGGTATCAGGGTGATGTTTGCTTCATAGAATGTGTTGGGGAAGATTCCTTCTTCCTCAGTTTTTTGGAATAATTTCTGCAGTACAGGAATAAGCTCTTCCTTGAAGGTTTGATAGAATTCTGGAGTGAAGCCATCTGGACCAGGGCATTTTTTAGTTGGAAGCTTTTTTATTGTTTCTTTGATCTCAGTGCTTGAAATTGGTCTGTTTAGGAGGTCTATTTCTTCCTGGCTAAGTCTAGGGAGAGGGTGTGATTCCAAATATTGATCCATTTCCTTCACATTGTCAAATTTCTGGGCATAGAGTTTCTGGTAGTATTCAGAGATGATCTCTTGTATCTCTTTGGGATCAGTTGTTATTTCCCCTTTATCATTTCTGATTGAGGTTATTAGAGATTTTACTTTTCTATTTCTAGTTAGTCTGGCTAATGGTTTATCTATTTTATTTATTTTTTCAAAAATCAACTCCTTGTTTCATTAATTTTCTGAATGATTCTTTTGTTTTCAATTTCATTGATCTCTGATTTGATTTTGGATATTTCTTTTCTTCTACTGAGTTTAGGCTTAGATTGTTCTTCTTTTTCCAATTCCATAAGATCTCTTGTGAGATTGTTGATGTGCTCTCTTTCTGTTTTTCGAATGTAGGCATCTAAAGCGATGAATTTTCCTCTCAAAACTGCTTTTGCAGTATCCCACAGGTTTTGGTAGCTTGTGTCTTCATTGTTGTTATGCTCAAGGAAGTTAATGATTTCCTGTTTTATTTCTTCCTTCACCCATCTGTTATTCAACAGAAGATTGTTTAATTTCCATGCCTTTGGGTGGGCTTGAGGATTTTTGTTAGAGTTGAGTTCCACCTTTAGTGCCTTATGGTCTGAAAAGATACAAGGTAAAATTTCAATTCTTTTGATTCTGTTGATATTTGTTTTGTGTCCCAGGATATGATCAATTTTGGAGAATGTTCCATGGGGTGATGAGAAGAATGTATATTCTTTATCTTTGGGGTGGAGTGTTCTATATGCATCTATCAAGCATAGTTGTTCTAGGGTCTCATTTAAATCTCTTACATCTTTGTTTAATTTCTGTTTAGAGGATCTGTCCAGCTCTGTAAGAGGAGTGTTAAAGTCCCCTGTTATGATGGTATTATCAGATATCATATTGCCAATATAAAGTGACCAACTTTGTCTTTTTTGACTTTAGTTGCTTTAAATCCACATGTATCTGAAAATAAGATTGCAACTCCTCTTTTCTTCTGAATTCCGTTTGCCTGAAAAATTGTCTTCCAACCCTTGACTCGGAGCTTTAATTTGTCTTTTGAGGCCAGGTGTGTTTCTTGCAGACAGCAAATGGATGGCTTGTGTTTTTTAATCCAGTCAGCCAATCTATGTCTCTTCAGTGGGGAATTCAAGCCATTAACATTTATTGAGATAATTGATAAGTGTGGTAGTATTCTATTCGTCTTATTTGGTGAGAGTCCATTGCTTAGCTTTATCTTTTGCATCAGTGTGGAGGTTAGGTTTTGTCCTTTGATTTCTGAGTTCTTACTTTGCTGCTGATCCATTGTGGTGGTCAGTGTGCAGAACAGGTTGAAATATTTCCTGTAGAGCTGGTCTTGTTGTGGCGAATTTCCTCAATGTTTGTATATCCGTAAATGATTTGATTTCTCTGTCAATTCTGAAGCTTAGCTTAGCAGGGTACAGAATTCTGGGCTGAAAATTGTTCTGTTTAAGTAGGTTATAGGTAGATGACCATTGTCTTCTTGCTTGGAAAGTTTCATTAGAGAAGTCTGTGGTCACTCTGATGGATTTGCCCCTGTAGGTCAACTGGCACTTACTCCTGGCAGCTTGCAGAATCTTTTCTTTTGTCTTGACTTTGGACAGGTTCATCACAATGTGTCTTGGAGAAGCTCGGTTAGAGTTGAGGCGACCTGGGGTCCGATATCCCTCTGAAAGCAGTGTGTCAGACTCTTTGGTGATGTTTGGGAAATTTTCTTTTATAATATTCTCTAGTATGGCTTCCATTCCTCTGGGGCATTCTTCTTCCCCTTCTGGAATTCCTATAACTCGTATGTTGGAACGCTTCATAAAGTCCCATAATTCTGACAGTGAACGTTCTGCTTTCTCTCTCTTCTTTTCTGCCTCTTTTACTGTCTGAGTTATCTCAAGAACTTTGTCTTCTACCTCTGAAATTCGTTCTTCTGCATGGTCTAACCTGTTGCTGATACTTTCCATTGTATCTTTAAGTTCCCTAATTGACTGTTTCAGTTCCTTCAGGTCTGCTATATCCTTTTTATATTCTTCATATCGTTCATCTCTTATTTGATTCTGTTTTTGGATTTCCTTTTGGTTATTTTCCACTTTATTAGCAGTTTCCTTCATTGTTTCCATCATTTCTTTCATTGTTTTCAACATGTGTATTCTAAATTCCCTTTCTGTCATTCCTAACATTTCTATACTGGTGGAATCATCTGCAGTAGCTACCTCATGGTCCCTTGGTGGGGTTGTTCTAGACTGGTTCTTCATGTTGCCTGGAGTTTTCTGCTGATTCTTCCTCATGAGTGATTTCTTTTATCTGTTTCCTTGCCCTAATTTTCCTTTCACTTCCTCTTGCTCTTTAAGTTATTGTGCCTGTGGACTAAGGGTTACAGGACCAGAAGGGTGAGAAGGTTGAAAAGCAAAAAAAGGGGATGAAAGAAAGGAGGACCGAGTGATAAGAAAAAAAGAAAGATAGAGAAAGGAGAGAGGGTGGGTATAAGGAATATTGACAAAAAGAAGAGAGGCACAGAAAGAGGGAGACAGGGCAATATAGGTGTACAGTAGGGTACTTTGACACAACCTTAAAAAACCCCACCTTCTGGGGGTGCCCAGTTGCATGGTTCCCTTGAGGTCAGCAGCTCTTTGCTAACCTGATCAGACACAGTACCCCACCTCCACCAAGTAGAGAGGAAAGACAAAAATGCTATAAATCAAACCGAAAGAAGCAAACAGAAAACTTTACGGGGATAAAATTGGGTGAAAAAACAAATTATATCGGTAGAAACACTAGCAAAAATGAAGTTGAAGTTATTAAAAAAGGCAGCAATGGGAAATTATAATTAAACTAGGAAAATTGAGAAAGAAAAAGGGATCTGTGTGGAAAAGATTGAAATTAAAAAAACAAAAGAACATCAGCAACGTCAAAATAAACAAACAAAAAAAACAACCAAACCAAAAATAAAAAGAAGAAAAAAATACACAACCAAAAACAAAGCAGTTTGTATATGTTATTGAATATTGTCTGGGCAACACGTGGTCTTCTGGGGTATGAGATGTTAGTCACAGTTCTGATACGACTGGAGGCTGCTGATTTCTCAAACCCCAGCAGGTAGACACCCTAAATCTCTCTTCAGCCTACTTAAAAGGCACTTTGAACTTGTAAACTTGCTGAGCAGAAGCTTTCCCAGCTTTCTCACTGGAATTGCTGCTGAAGTGGCTATCCACTTACTCAGTGTGCCAAAACCGGTCTCACTCTGCCCCTGAGGGTTAGGGCTGCAAGGCGGCTCAAACCCCACCCTTAGGCTACTTGGTTGCTGGGTTACCAGCTCCCACCCGTTTCTAGCTCTGCGACCCTGAGGGCGGAGCTTGCCGGGGCAGATCACTGACAATGGATCCGTGTGACCCAGCGCCAAACACTATTAGCTCCGTCTGGCTCAGCGGCTCAGACTGGGGCCCTAGACAACGGCCAAAGTTCTCCGCACTCCCGCTCAGGCCTTCCCCAAGGCAGTTCAACTCAGTGCCAAGTCCAAGGACATCAAAACAGTTCACAGGTAAGGCCTTTCTGGTTCGCAGTCTCGCTGCTACTGAACTTACAGTTGTGGGCGGGTTTAGACGGATTGAACACACGCGACCTCTTGCCGGTTTTCTACTGTTTTAGTCCTCCTCTTGGGGTCCAGAAGTCTCTCGCTGACTCCCTGTATCTTCATAGGAGTGATGATAGGCAGTTCCCACCAGCCAGAGATGCCTGGAGTCCTATCTCCCCAGACTCACGGTGCCCAGATGCAAGGAAGCTGTTACTCGGCTGCCATCTTGCTCCGCCTCTCTCTTTCTGTTTTTCTAATGTAGGCATCTAAAGCGATGAATTTTCCTCTCAAAACTGCGTTTGCAGTATCCCACAGGTTTTGGTAGCTTGTGTCTTCATTGTTGTTATGCTCAAGGAAGTTAATGATTTCCTGTTTGATTTCTTCCTTCACCCATCTGTTATTCAACAGAAGATTCTTTAATTTCCATGCCTTTGTGTGGGGTCGAGCATTTTTGTTAGAGTTGAGTTCCACCTTTAGTGCCTTATGGTCTGAGAAGATACAAGGTAAAATTTCAATTTTTTGATTCTGTTGATATTTGTTTTGTGTCCCAGGATATGATCAATTTTGGAGATTATTCCATGGGGTGATGAGAAGAATGTATATTCTTTATCTTTGGGATGGAGTGTTCTATATGCGTCTATCAAGCACAGTTGTTCTAGCGTCTCATTTAAATCTTATATCTTTGTTTAATTTCTGTTTAGAGGATCTGTCCAGCTCTGTAAGAGGAGTGTTAAAGTCCCCTGTTATGATGGTATTATCAGATATCATATTGCTCAGACTGAGTAAGGTCTGTTTCAATAATCTGGGAGCATTTAAATTGGGTGCATAAATATTTAGAATTGAAATGTCTTCTTGTTGTATTTTTCCCTTGACCAATATAAAGTGACCATCTTTGTCTTTTTTGACTTTAGTTGCTTTAAATCCACATGTACCTGAAAATAAGATTGCAACTCCTCTTTTCTTCTGAATTCCATTTGCCTGAAAAATTGTCTTCCAACCCTTGACTCGGAGCTTTAATTTGTCTTTTGAAGCCAGGTGTGTTTCTTGCAGACAGCAAATGGATGGCTTGTGTTTTTTAATCCAGTCATCCAATCTATGTCTCTTCAGTGGGGAATTCAAGCCATTAACATTTATTGAGATAATTGATAAGTGTGGTAGTATTCTATTCGTCTTATTTTGTGACAGTCCATTGCTTAGTTTTATCTTTTGCATCAGTGTGGAGGTTAGGTTCTGTCCTTTAATTTCTGAGTTCTTACTTTGCTGCTGATCCATTGTGGTGGTCGGTGTGCAGAACAGGTTGAAGTATTTCCTGTAGAGCTGGTCTTGTGGCGAATTTCCTCAATGGTTGCATATCCATAAATGATTTGATTTCTCCGTCAATTTTGCAACTTAGCTTAGCAGCGTACAGAATTCTGGGCAGGAAATTGTTCTGTTTAAGTAGATTAAAGGTAGATGACCATTGTCTTCTTGCTTGGAAAGTTTCATTAGAGAAGTCTGCGGTCACTCTGATGGATTTGCCCCTGTAGGTCAACTGGCGCTTACTCCCGGCAGCTTGCAGAATCTTTTCTTTTGTCTTGACTTTGGACAGATTCATCACAATGTGTCTTGGAGAAGCTCGGTTAGAGTTGAGGCGACCTGGGTTCCGATATCCCTCTGAAAGCAGTGTGTCAGAATCTTTGGTGATATTTGGGAAATTTTCTTTTATAATATTCTCTAGTATGGCTTCCATTCCTCTGGGGCATTCTTCTTCCCCTTCTGGAATTCCTATAACTTGTATGTTGGAACGCTTCATAAAGTCCCATAATTCTGACAGTGAACGTTCTGCTTTCTCTCTCTTCTTTTCTGCCTCTTTTACTGTCTGAGTTATCTCAAGAACTTTGTCTTCTACCTCTGAAATTCTTTCTTCTGCATGGTCTAACATGTTGCTGATACTTTCCATTGCATCTTTAAGTTCCCTAATTGACTGTTTCAGTTCCTTCAGCTCTGCTATATCCTTTTTATATTCTTCATATCATTCATCTCTTATTTGATTCTGTTTTTGGATTTCCTTTTGGTTATTTTCCACTTTATTAGCAGTTTCCTTCATTGTTTCCATCATTTCTTTCATTGTTTTCAACATGTGTATTCTAAATTCCCTTTCTGTCATTCCTAACATTTCTTTATAGGTGGAATCCTCTGCAGTAGCTACCTCATGGTCCCTTGGTGGGGTTGTTCTGGACTGGTTCTTCATGTTGCCTGGAGTTTTCTGCTGATTCTTCCTCATGAGTGATTTCTTTTATCTGTTTCCTTGCCCTAATTTTCCTTTCACTTCCTCTTGCTCTTTAAGTTCTCGTGCCTGTGGAAGTTGTGGGCGGGTTTAGACGGATTGAACATATGCGACCACTTGCCGATTTTCCACTGTTTTAGTCCTCCTCTTGGGGTCCAGAAGTCTCTCGCTGACTCCCTGTATCCTCTCAGGGGTGATGATAGGCAGATCCCACCAGCCAGAGATGCCTGGAGTCCTATCTCCCCAGACTCACGGTGCCCAGATGCAAGGAAACTGTTACTCGGCCACCATCTTGCTCTGCCCCCCTCCCTCCCTTTCTTTTTTTTAAGATAAGATCTCATTCTGTCACAAGGGCTAGAGCGCAGTGGTGGGTCATAGCTCACTGCCTCCTAAGTATTAATAGCTAAAACTATAAGAACACTTCGCTGCGACTGGCTAATTTTTTTGTTAGAGAGACAAGCATCTCCTGTGTTGCTCAGGCTGGTCTTGACTCTTGGCCTCAAGTGATGCTCCCGCCTTGGTCTCCCAGAGTGCATTACAGGTATGAACTACCATGTCCAGCCTATTTTGCTGATTTCTATATGCAAAGATTTAATTTAGGGCTTTAAAAATCTTAACTTAAATTTGCTGAAGTTTCTTCTTATTCTTTTACCTTTCTACATTTTGAACAAATTTTCATCGATCCTTTTTATACTAACAATTTAGAAAAATCTTTTCTAATGTTGGGTTTATAAGCAGTACATTAAACATACTTGAAATTATTTCCCAAGCTGAGCCAATTGAGGCTTTTACTTTTCTTCCTATCCTTACTCAGGATTTTAGGAATAGAGGGGCATAGGAATAGAGATGAATTGTAAGGATGATGACATTAGTTTTTACTTCTGTTCCTAGATTGTTTTTATGTTGTTATTCTATTTCATAATTTAATTAAGCCCGATGATCTTGACTTAATTATTAGTTACATGGATTGTATTATCACTATCATAATCCTGAAGAGTGTGGGGTGGGTAGGAGTTCTTTCAGGAAAGCTCTCTGAATGTTTGCATTTCTGAGAATGTCTCTCTGTGATTGTTGCATTAGAGTGATTTGTTGAGCATAGAATCTTTGGATATTGGTTTCTCCACCTGGAAACTCCAGGTGGCTTAATTGCTCTCTGGAACTTAGTATTCCAGGGTAGAGTTTTCTGGGGGCACCTGACACTTTTCTGACATGACCACCACCCCCTTTTTTTTTTTGCAGTTTCTGGCCAGGGCTGGGTTTGAACACACCACCTCCAGCATATGGGGCTGGTGCCCTACTCCTTTGAGCCACAGGCACCACCCACATGACCACCTTTGTTAGAAGCCAGGCTTGGCAATGCCTCGTTCATCCCATTTTTCAAGTGTTTGCAGACCCAGCACCCTTCAGAGTGGAGGGAGGGTCTGGGTTTGCCTCTCACTATATGCCCAGTAACCCATCCTCACCTTCAACTCCTGCCACTGTGATCTGGGGTGCATTGGGGGACTCTGCTGGCATCTGCTCCCCTCATTCCCCCAGCATCCCTCTCCCATGTGGTGAATGGCAGGGTAATGAGCCCTTCCCTCCATCCAGTCTCACCTGCACTATGTCAGACAGAAATTTCTCATGGGTTCTAAATGTGTTGGCCCCTTTCCATGGTTTCCTGTTCTGACATGCATTTCTCCCTATTTGTATATTTCTTCTCAATTTTGATACAAATTTCTAAAAAGGTGGAGTAATTAATCAAATGTACTCTGGAACCATCTGGAGCCAGAAGTTCACCTAAAGTCTGTTTTAAAAAACTACATCTAGGGCGGCACCTGTGGCTCAAGGAGTAGGGCGCCGGTCCCATATGACGTAGGTGGCGAGTTCAAACCCAACCCTGGCCAAAAAAAAAACTACATCCAGGTTTGAAACAAGAGGATCCTGCAAAAAAAAAAAACAAAACACATATTAAATCTCTTCTTTCTTGTAGAAGTCTAGTGCTAGAAATCAAAGAAGTCATCCTGAAGGGCTCCTGGGTGCTCATCTTCAATTTCAGCAGCAGATGGCACTGCAGCAACCTGGACAAAGGGCTCTCCCACAGGGCTAGCCCAGGGAATTCTTTAAAAGGAAAGACAGCAGTGATTAGGTAGATTATAGATTATATTCTTGATGCCCTGCATTTCTCGGCCCCTGCATTTCCACTTAGCAAAATGACTAGTTCATGGAATTCATTACTTCATACAATACAATATTCAAAAGATACTTCTTAATTGCATTAGTTTAGAGGTTATACCCTGATTCTAATTCTGAGATTTCCCTCTGGCATTATTCCCACGTCTTCCTGCACTCCAGTGAGACTGGGGAAGTGATAGAATGTGATTTCAGTAGTTTTAGGGTCCACTGAACATAGAAGACTCTAGAAAAACAACCAGCAGGTCTACTTGTCCAAAGACAAGCCTAATTTGCAAAGTGCCTTTGAAATGTATGTTTTTCCCCAAATATCTATTAATATAAAAGTAAATAAATTACACAAGACACTTTAAAAATGTTTACAAAGCGTTTTTGTGAAATAGGAATAGTTTTTGTTATCGTGGTAAGTTAAAAATAAGAGAATATGTTATGAACGGAGCCTAAGTATAATCATGTAAAATAGACGTCAAAAAAAGCCTAGGAATAAACACACACAAACACACACACACATATCAAAATAGGAACACTCACGCAACAAACATGTACCACACACTCACTCTGTAGGGGGCACTACCCCAAGGGCTGAGGACAGAGCAGCAGACGGGAAACACCGGGTCCTGCTCCCCCACGTTGACAAGAGTGCATTTGGGTGATGGGACTATAAATACTTTTCTTTTTTATACCTTTCTGGTTTTATGTATTTTCTACAGTGACCATGTATTATATTTATAGTTAAAATAAAACCAAATGATTAATTTACATTTGTCACATTAGTAGACTTAAAGTATGTTGTAGGTGAATTTCTTTCTCTTCATCCTCTTCTATAAAGTCCCCAGCCCAAGACATGATTTAGAAATTGGTTGGCCAGCAGAGCTAACTGGTGGCAGGAGAATCATAGGAAGTAGAAACTCTTCTTCCCCCAGATTAGCTGGGAAAATTTAATACCACATCAGAAGAGACGCTTCCTTTGGGGGTTTTAGTGCTCAAAAGAAATTGAGCCAACTGGGTCCACCACTTGGCCACTCAGTTGTCCACAAGTTAGTGACTCAGCCTCTTACTGCAGTGTTGGGGAGCAGCAATTTCAAGTCTCCACGCATGGGGCGATGGAGCCTCTTGTGCACACACAAGGCTGTGTGGATAATTCCTTCTTTATCCTTCCCAAGTCTATCTTCCAACCAGAGCTGCCTCAGACAGAGGTGACAGGTGGCTGGTTCCTTCCCCCTAACAGGCAACGAGTCTCTAAGTGCTCCAGCAAGTGGTACCTAACCAGGCTGCTGTCAAGCTCTTAAATGACTGTGTAAACTGCCTCCCCTCAGCGTAGCTGTGGCATGGACTCTCTCACTAGATGGCTATGACAGGAGAGAATGGAAATGCAAGACTGACATGAGACGGAGAGAGTGATAATTTTCTATCAAACGTGTATAAAACCATATGGCTCCCAGAAGTCCACAGAGGCGGTTCACACATTTTCAGACCTTCAGTATTCAGCCATACTCAGGGCCCATGCAAGATTTTGCTCATTCTGTTTAATTCTTAAAACCCCAACCTAAGCCAGGTGCGGTAGCTCACACCTGTAATCCCAGCGCTCTGGGAGGCTGAGGCCGGTGGTCACCTGAGCTCGAATGTTCCAGACCAGCCTGAGCAAGAGTCAGATGCCATCTCTAAAAATAGAAAAATTAGCCAGGTATTATGGCAGCCACCTGTAGTCCCAGATACTCGAGAGGGTGAGACAATAAGATCACTAGAGCCCAAGAGATTGAGGTTGCTGTAAGCTATGATGATGCCACAACCCTCTACCCAGGGCAACAGAGAGAAATTCTTTTAAAAAAAAAAAAAAAAAACAAACAACAAACCCAAACTGAATGGTTTCTTCACTAGAGATGAGCGGTGAGATAGAGCAGAGAAAGGGTCATGAGACTAGTAGCACAGAATCTCTCATGACTGAGCTTTCTGCTTAAATTTTTGGGCTCAGTCTCCTCTTTTATAAGCTGAGAGGGTGAATTCAGTGGTATCTATAGTCACTTTCATCTCTTTGCTTTTGAATGTAGCTGACGGTTATGTTTAAAGGGCTGGAGGGCTATCGCCCTCTCTGAAATGATCACATGTCTGAAAATCATGCATAAGAACAAAATGTCTCCTCTTGGCTGCCCTGGGGAAGCTGGGTCTCTGTCAGGCACCCTCTGTCTTGGGTGGAGTGGTTTCTCATCAAAGGAGTCTCTGTAGGATCCACAAGCATTGGTGCAGTTTGATTGCCAACACACGGGACAGAACTCTTCTGTTCCTGCTCTCAAGGTGGGGCTGTTCTTGAAGCTGGGAATTTGCCACTGATCAGGGACTGACAAAGTCACACCTAAACACATTTGCCCTTCTTCTCACCAGAGACCACAGCCTGGACAGCAGTTCTGTGGGAAATGTGCCCCATCAGACTGATAGTAGTCTCTGTATTTCCCAGGCCCCATGATGACTGAGTAGGGAAAGGGGGCAGCTGTCCAGAGACCTCTTTTCTCCAAAGTATTTTCTCCAAAGTTAGGGTCAGTCATGTAGCTGCTATAGCTAAATAGCCAACTCCAAGAAACGAGCAACCCCGAGATCACCATGCGACCAAGGAGGGAACCCATGAGGAGAACACAGAGTTCTGGGGCACTGAGTCCACAAGCAAGATCCTGGGTCCTGAACTGCATGCCAAGCCACAGAAGGTTCCAGCGCTCCATAGTAAATGTGGAATGTAAATGTCTTAGCATAATAACTAAAAAAATGCCAGGAAGGCTATGTTAACCAGTGTGATGAAAATGTGTCAAACGGTCTATGAAACTAGTGTATGGTGCCCCATGATCCAATTAATGTACACAGCTATGATTTAATAAAAAAAAAGGAGTGCCCACTTTTATGTAGACCCTGGATGGCATTACTGGCAGAAACTTGATGCTTCTGGAGTTTGCTGACCACATCTCTCTTCAAGACAAGCCTTTCCATTTCTGTCCAAATTGAGACACCATAGCTGCTCCACTCTAAGGAAACCACAAAATATAATTCAATGGTCCCCTGATTGAGGCTTGTTGTCTGTGGTTGAATTGATGGTGCAGCTACAGGCTTTGATGTTCAAGTCATGAGGACAACCAGGGAGGACTCACAGATTGGTCTGGGATGGCCACATGGTATGTGGGATGAAGAGGCCACCCAGCCCCTGGCTTTGACAGGAAGCCTGAGGCCCAGAGACTGAGGCGCGCTCTCCAGCCCCCACTCCTCCTCCCCGGCACGCCCACAGTCCCCAAGTCCTTACAATTGCACCTTCTCAAACTTCCCCAACACACCCAATCTCACTGCCTGGGCCACCGTTCTCAGTATTTGCTTTAGGACTAGATGATTACCAAGTCCTAGGAAGTCCTGGAAACTACTTTTTAAAAAATATTTCCAACATAGGGCAGTGCCTCAAAGGAGTAGGGCGCCGGCCCCATATGCTGGAGGTGGCGGTTTCAAACTCAGCCCCGGCCAGAAACTGCAAAAATAAATAAATAAATAAATAAAAATATTTCCAACAAATGGTTCTGGGACAAACAGGATATCTGTACGCAAATGAGGAAAAATGGACTCCATGCACACTCCCTATACAAAAAGTAACTCAAAAACGAATCACAGATCTATGATAAGAGCTGAAACCACAAAACTCTTAGAGAAAAATAGGAGTAAATCATCATGACCTTGGATTAGGGAACACCTTCTTAGATGAGATACCAAAAACACAAATGACAAAAGAAAACATAGATGAACAAGTTTCATTGAAATTTAAAACTTTTGTGCTTCAAAGGAAACCATCAGGAAAGTGAACAAACATTTCAATATCAGAAAAAAATGACCTACAGAATTAAAGAAAATATTTACAAGTCATATGTTGGATAAGAGACTTGTGCATTTGGAATGCAAAAAGAACTCTTACTGTTCAATGCTAAAAACAAATAATCCAATTTTTTAAAATACACAAAGAATCTGAATAGATATTTCCAATTTTCCAGTCTTCTTTCTTTAATAAGACTGGAAGCACACAGAAAAACATTCAACAGTGTGGGCCATCAAGGAAATACAAACGAAAACTGCAATGGGCTTCCACTTCATGCCAACCGGGATGGCTGGGATCACACCCACTTAACACCCACTCATGCAGGCTGGACATAAGAAATTGGAACCCTCCTGCATTGATGGTGGAAATGTGAGATGATTCAGGGACTTTGGAAAACAGCTTGGTAGTTTTTTAAAAAGTTAAATAGGCGAGTCACAGTGGCTCATGCAGGTAACCCCAGGACTCTGGGAGACCCAGATGGGAAGACTGCTCTAGGCCAGCAGTGCAATACCAACCTAAAAAAAGAAAAAGAAAAAAAGACCAGCCTGAGCAAGAAAGAGTGAGACCCTAACTCTATATAAAAATAGAAAAAATTAGCCAGACATTTCTGTGCATGCCTATGGTCCCAGCTATTTAGGAGGCTGAGGCAGGAGGATCCCTTGAGCCCAGGAGTTGGAGGTTGCAATGAGCTATGATGATTCCACTGCACTCTAGGCCAAGCAACAGAGTAAGACCCTGTCTCAGAAAATAATAATAATAATACTAAGTTAAACATAGAGTTACCATATGATCCAACAGTTCCACTTTTAGTCATATACCCAAGAGAAATGAAAACATACAACCACACAGAAGCTTGTACAAAAAAGTTCATAATATCCAAAAATTAAATATCCAAGCATTCAGTAGCTGATGAATGGATGAATAAAATGTGGTATATCCATACGGTGGAAAAGTATTTGTCAATCAAAAGGAATGAAGTGCTAATCCATGCCACAACACAGATGACTCTTAAAAACATTATCCTAAACGGAAGGAGTCAGTTACAAAAGACCACATATTATATGATTCCATTTATATTAAGTGTCCAGAATGAACAAATCTAGATGGACAGAAAGTGGATCAGTGGATGATTAATTATGGGGTGAGAGTGAGGACCTTGGGGAGTGACAACTGGTGGGTATGAGATTTCTTTGGAGACAATGTCTTAAATAGCGGTATGGCTTTACAACACTCTACAAGTACTAATATCCACTCAGCATTATACTTTTAATGATTGAAATGTATGCTACATGATTTATATCTTAATTAAACTATTAAAAATGCAATGTTTATTCATCCATTCCTAATTTCTTTTCCTCTAATCTTTTCTCCTTTAAATATCTCTGCATTCTGCTGCCAGCATGGCTTTATAAAAATGCAAGTGCAGCCCCTGAGACTTCCTGCTTAAATCACTGATGAATTTGTCTCTGATGAATTAAAGACCAAAGCCAAACTCCCAGACATGTCGTTTGGTGCCCTTCCACTTGTGACACCACCCAGATGGGCCAGCCCTCCTTCACACCCCGTGAGTCACCGTTGGGAACAGTGGGCCCCTGTCTCTGTAGTTCCCACCCATGCTTCCCTTTATCCTTCCAGAATCAATTCAGGTAGACCCACCTCTACCAGCCAGGCCCAAGGAAGGCTTACCATCTCAGTGTTATCTGCTGTTGTTTTAATATCTGATCGAACCAGTCCGCCTTTCCTTTTCTTCTTTTTTTTTTTTTTTTTTGCAGTTTTTGGCTGGGGCTGGGTTTGAACCTGCCACCTCCAGCATAAGGGGCCGGCGCCCTACTCCTTTGAGCCACAGGCACCACCCCCTTTCCTTTTCTTCTTGTCTCTGTCTACATGTTTGTTTTCCAAACACATTATAGAATTAAATTGTTTAGTTAAAAAAAAAAATATTCCAGCTATAGTTTGGGGGGAGCTCCTCTAAATTTAAAAACAATTCTAGGGAACATTAAAACAATTTGGCTCTTTGTCTCCAAAAACAATGTCTGTGTTTCTATTTGCTTTATAGTAATGCTCCTCCGTGGAGTTTTTGATCATTTTAGGTCCAGTGGGGTTTTTGAGATGAGTAAGTGAAATACTGTATATAGTGACCAATAAGAACCCCAAGGATTCAGTCCATAAGTAGTTCCAAGCTCGCTCCCACATATTTCTCTCTTCTGTCACTTCCATTTTTGTATTCTACAAATTTATTATAGAAAATAATTGGACAAAATACAAAACGATGCTTGTACACAGATGCTCATAGTCAAAGTGTTTGTAATAGAAAGCATGGAGGAGGGGTGCTCCATGACAGGGTGCAACTGAAGGTATGTGACAGGAGACGCCTGTGCCTGGGGATAGCTTGACAAGTTACTTTGAGCCTTCCGCTAAAAACAAGCAGGCTGGGGTGGCGCCTGTGGCTCAGTGGGTGGGGCGCCGGCCCCATACGCCGAGGGTGGCGGGTTCAAGCCCGGCCCTGGCCAAACTGCAACCAAAAAATAGCCGGGCGTTGTGGCGGGCACCTGTAGTCCCAGCTACTCGGGAGGCTGAGGCAAGAGAATCACTTAAGCCCAGGAATTGGAGGTTGCTGTGAGCTCTGTGAGGCCACGGCACTCTACTGAGGGCCATAAAGTGAGACTCTGTCTCTACAAAAAAAAAAAAACAAGCAGGCTGGTTGCCGTGGCTGTCTCCATAATCCCAGCACGTGAGGTACCGTGATGGCAGGATCACTTGATGCCAGGAGTTTGAGACCAGCCTGGGCAACATAGTGAGCCCCGCTACCCCCCAAATACAAATTGTTTTTTTAATTAGCTGGGTATAGTAAAATGGGTCTGCAGTCCCAGCTTCTTGTGAGGCAGAGGCAGGGGGATGGCTTGAGCTCAGGACTTCAAGGCTATACTGTGCAATGAGCTATGATGTGCCACTGCACTGCAGCCAGGGCAGAAGAGCAAGATCTTGTCTCAAAACAATAAATGTGTTGAGTGGGATGAAGGAATACAAATTCATCAATGAAATAGCAAATGAGTAAGGAATACGCAGAAGCCAAAAAGAAAATAACAGCTGTACCACAACTTTCCTGAAATAAGCAGAACCCAGAAGTTGCCCGCTGCTCCAAGGTAATTGATGAACTGGTTGAATTTGAACTCTGCCTTTCATAGCTTTATGGGATTTAGGAAGTAGACTAAAAATTCCAGTTTCTTCCTAAGATGAGTAGTTTAATAAGACATGTCTCTTGCATAAAGGAGAATCCTCAAAGATTATATGCTCATTTTATGTATGAACTGGAAATAAATCCAACCCACCCCTCAGGAAACATGGGAAAATTATCAATCTGGAAAGAGCCCTGCATAGAAAAGGGAAAATCCCCCCAGAGAAATAGTAATTACCAGCTGGCCCTTTCAAGAGTTAGTAACCCTAATTCATACCACATGGAAGTCTGGAAAAATATCTCCAGACAAAAATTTAGTTTAAAATGGTGTTAAGCTGGCAGTGCCAAACTACCTGGCAGAAAAGAAAAATTAAACCTTCTCTAGAAGATCCAACTCTCACCTAGGTCACAGAGTCTCACAAAGTTTCAAACCATCTAAACTCTCAGAGAAAAAGGTTAAAACAAAATAAAACATAATATATACCTTGAGACAAGGCACTAGGGAAAAGAGCCACAAGGAGCAACACACACCAAAATCAGGCCAGGAAAGACTTCCAACTGTGGAGTGAACAGACACAAAATACAAAATACATATATGCAACAGTTTAAGAAAAAAAGAGGTAGGCAGGGTGTGGTGGCTCCTGCCTGTGATTCTAGCACTCTGGGAGGCCGAGACAGGAGGTTCGCTTCAGCTCTAGAGTTTGAGACCAGCCTGAGCAAGAGGGAAAATCCCATTTCCAATTAAAAAAAAAAAAATGAATGAATGAAGAAAACAATGATTAAAAATTTTAAGGAAAGAGAAAATAGGAAAGTTTTCTACCAGATTTGAAAAAGAACTAAGAAATTTAAAAAATAAAATTATTAATTTTAAAAAGTAAATATCTAGATGAAGAGTTTTTCTGTCTATAGCAGTGAAGAAAGAATGAAAGAACTGAAATATCATGTGCAAAAAAAAATACTCAGATGATAACAGAAAGAGAAGAAAATATGAAACAGAGATTAAGAATCATGTAAGGAGGGTGCAGTGGCTCACACGTATAATCTCAGCACTTTGGGAGGCCAAGGTGGGAGGATCCCTTGAAGCCAGGAGTTTGAGACTAGCCTGGGAAATAGCAAGACCTCATTGCTAATAAAAAAATTGTTTTTAATTGTCCAGGTGCAGTGATGGGCACCTCTAGTCCTAGCTACTCAGGAGGCTGAGGCAGGAGGATCACTTGAGCCTCGAAGTTGGAGGTACAGTGAGCTATGATCACACCACTGCACTCCAGCCTGTGCAACAGAGTGACACCCTGTTGAATGAAAGAAGGAAGGAAGGGAGGGAGGGAGAGAGAGAGGGAGGGAGAAACATAAAAGTTTCAGAAAGAAGGAACAGAAATAATGAGGAAGAAGCACACTTCATGTGATAGCATCTGATAATTTTTCAGTCCTGATGAAAAAAATCAATTCATGAAACCCAGTGAATCCCAAATAAGATGAATAGTGAAACTGCAGAACAGCAAACATACAGAAGATCTCAAAAACAGCAACCAGAGAAGAAAAGATAGTCCTTTTTTAAAAGCACAACAATTAAACTTAAAGGTCATTTCTCCACAGAGACTGCGCACAGATAAGTCAAACAACAGTGTAATGGTTAATTCAATGGTTAATTCAATGTAACCAACCAATGTAACCATTGAATTAACCATTGTAACCATTGAATTAACCTGGAATTGTATATCAGTTAAATATTTCCAAAGAATGAGCAAAATAAAAGTCTTTTTCTTCAGGGGTTCAGGGGGAGCCAAGGAAGTTTGCCACCAACATTTCCTTTCTAAAATAAATGTAATTTTAAAAGATGGAGATTTTACATCTTTTACATTTACCTGGATGGAGTTGAAATACATCTTCTTAGTGGGCGGCGCCTGTGGCTCAAGGAGTAGGGCACCGGTCCCATATGCCAGAGGTGGTGGGTTCAAACCCAGCCCCGGCCAAGAAAAAAAAAAAAAAAAAAAGAGAAAAATACATCTTCTTAGTAAAGTATCACAAAAATGAAAAAATAAATATCAAATGTACCCCATACTAATATGAAATCAATATATAAATAATTACATGCTCATAAGAACAATAAAACACTAATATAGTCCAGTTCGGGAGTAAAGGGAAGTGGGAGGGGGGAGGGGAGGCGATATTTGGCAGAAGAAGGGAGGGCAGGAGGTGGGATCTCACCTAAAGTGCACCTTGGAGGTTGTGTAACACATCCCAGGGTGAGGGGCTCTTCTACAAATGGAACTTTACCCTGAAAGTGAGAACAATGTCACCTAAAAATTGGACCTGCATATTAATTTTAAATAATTACTAAAAAAAAAAAAACTAAAATAAATGTAAAGAATGTTTTTACAAAGAAGAGACAGCACCTCAGTTGAAGGCCAGAAACAAAGGATGGTGATCAAAGAATAATTATACTATTAATAATATTCTGTGGTTTTAGAAATAAAAATAGAGCTAATTTACCTGCTGACAAAAGGCTATAATCCAGGAAGACTTATAGTGAAGGTATTCAACAGTTTTTCTGTTGCTCAGAAGGAGAATAGAAGTATGAAATAATAAATTTTACACTTTGAAAACCAGAATGTACATGTCAAATTTTCTGGGGCAGCCTTAAAATAATAGATAAGGAGTTGTAAACAGAATAGATAGAGGAAAAGAAAGAGGAATAAGAAAATACAAACAACAGAAAGACAAGAAAGAAGAGAAAAAATAAGAAAAGTAGAACATATTAAAAATAAAATAATTTTACACATATATGTGTATATGTGAATAATTTTAAACAATCTAAATGATCCATCTAAGAGAAAAATATTGACAGGCTAGATTCACTTTAAAAAGTAAATGGTAGGGGGAGGAGCAAGATGGCGGCCGAGTAACAGCTTTCTTGCATCTGGGCACCGTGAGTCTGGGGAGATAGGACTCCAGGCATCTCTGGCTGGTGGGATCTGCCTATCCTCATCCCTGTGAGGATACACGGAGTCAGCGAGAGACTTCTGGACCCCAAGAGGAGGACTAAAACAGTGGAAAAACGGAAAGTGGTCGCATATGTTAAATCTGTCCAAACCCGCCCGCAACGGTAAGTTCAGTAGCAGCGAGACTGCAAACCAGAAAGGCCTTACCTGTGAACTGTTTTGGTGTCTTTGGACTTGACACTCAGTTGAACTGCCTTGGGGAGAGCCTGAGCGGGAGTGCGGAGAACTTTGGCTGTTGTCTAGGGCCCCAGTCTGAGCTGCTGAGCCAGACAGAGCTAATAGTGTTTGGCTGTGGGTCACAGGGAGCCATAGTGAACGATCTGCCCTGGCAAGCTCCGCCCTCAGGGTCGCAAAGCTAGAATCGGGTGGGTGCTGGTAACCCAGTGACCAAGTAGCCTAAGGGCGGGATTGGAGCCACCTTGCAGCCCTAACCCTCAGGGGCAGAGTGAGACCAGTTTTGGCACACTGGGTAAGTGCATAGCCACTTCAGCAGTGATTACAGCAACAAGCACTTTCCTGGGAAAGCTTCTGCTCAGCAAGTTTACAAGTTCAAAGTGCCTTTTAGTGGGCTGAAGAGAGATTTAGGGTGTCTACCTGCTAGGGTTTGAGAAATCAGCAGCCTCCAGTCATATCAGAACTGTGATTAACATCTCATACCCCAGAAGACCACGTGTTGCCCAGACAATATTCAATAACATATACATACTGCTTTGTTTTTGGTTGTGTGTTTTTTGTTGTTGTTGTTGTTGTTTTGGTTTGGTTGTTTTTTTGTTTATTTTGATGTTGTTGATGTTGTTTTGTTTTTTAATTTCAACCTTTTCCATACAGATCCTTTTTCTTTCTCAATTTTTCTAGTGTAATTATAATTTCCCATTGCGCCTCTTTCAATAACTAGAACTTCATTTTTCCTAGTGTTTCTACCGCTATTCTTTGATTTTTCACCCAATATTATCCCGTAAAGTTTTCTGTTTGCTTGTTTTGGTTTGATTTATAGCATTTTGTCTTTCCTCTCTACTTGGTGGGGGTGGGGTACTATGTCTGATCAGGTTAGCAAAGAGCTGCTGACCTCAAGGGAACCACCCAATTGGGCACCCCCAGAAGGTGGGGTTTTTTTTAAGGTTGTGTCAAAGTACCCTACTGTACACCTATATCGCTCTGTCTCCCTCTTTCTGTGCCTCTCTTCTTTTTGTCAATATTCCTTTTACCCACCACCTGTACTTCCTCTATTTTTTTTTCGTATCACTCAGTCCTCCTTTCTTTCATCCCTTTTTTGCTCTTCAACCTTTTCACCCTTCTGGTCCTGTAACCCTTAGTCCACAGGCACGAGAACTTAAAGAGCAAGAGGAAGTGAAAGGAAAATTAGGGCAAGGAAACAGATAAAACAAATCACTCATGAGGAAGAATCAGCAGAAAACTCCAGGCAACATGAAGAACCAGTCCAGAACAACCCCGCCAAAGGACCATGAGGGAGCTACTGCAGATGATTCCACCTATAAAGAAATGATAGGAATGACAGAAAGGGAATTTAGAATACACATGTTGAAAACAATGAAAGAAACGATGGAAACAATGAAGGAAACTGCTAATAAAGTGGAAAATAAACAAAAGGAAATCCAAAAGCAGAATCAAGTAAGTGATGAACGATATGAAGAATATAAAAAGGATATAGCAGAGCTGAAGGAACTGAAACAGTCAATTAGGAAACTTAAAGATGCAATGGAAAGTATCAGCAACAGGTTAGACCATGCAGAAGAAAGAATTTCAGAGGTAGAAGGCAAAGTTCTTGAGATAACTCAGATAGTAAAAGAGGCAGAAAAGAAGAGAGAGAAAGCAGAATGTTCACTGTCAGAATTATGGGACTTTGTGAAGCGTTCCAACATACGAGCTATAGGAATTCCAGAAGGGGAAGAAGAATGCCCCAGAGGAATGGAAGCCATACTAGAGAATATTATAAAAGAAAATTTCCCAAAAATCACCAAAGAGTCTGACACACTGCTTTCAGAGGGATATCGGACCCCAGGTCTCTCAACTCTAAGCGAGCTTCTCCAAGACACATTGTGATGAACCTGTCCAAAGTCAAGACAAAAGAAAAGATTCTGCAAGCTGCCAGGAGTAAGCGCCAGTTGACCTACAGGGGCAAATCCATCAGAGTGACCGCAGACTTCTCTAATGAAACTTTCCAAGCAAGACGACAATGGTCATCTACCTTTAATCTACTTAAACAGAACAATTTCCAGCCCAGAATACTTTACCCTGCTAAGCTAAGCTTCAAAATTGACGGAGAAATCAAATCATTTACAGATATACAAACATGGAGGAAATTCGCCACAAGACCAGCTCTACAGGAAATACTTCAACCTGTTCTGCACACTGACCACCACAACGGATCAGCAGCAAAGTAAGAACTCAGAAATTAAAGACAGAACCTAACCTCCACACTGATGCAAAAGGAAAACTAAGCAATGGACTGTCACAAAATAAGACGAATAGAATACTACCACACTTATCAATTATCTCAACAAATGTTAATGGCTTGAATTCCCCACTGAAGAGACATAGATTGGTTGACTGGAACACAAGCCATCCATTTGCTGCCTGCAAGAAACACACCTGGCTTCAAAAGACAAATTAAAGCTCCGAGTCAAGGGTTGGAAGACAATTTTTCAGGCAAATGGAATTCAGAAGAAAAGAGGAGTTGCAATCTTATTTTCAGGTACATGTGGATTTAAAGCAATTAAAGTCAAAAAAGACAAAGATGGTCACTTTATATTGGTCAAGGGAAAAATACAACAAGAAGACATTTCAATTCTAAATATTTATGCACCCAATTTAAATGCTCCCAGATTATTGAAACAGACCTTACTCAGTCTGAGCAATATGATATCTGATAATACCATAATAACAGGGGACTTTAACACTCCTCTTACAGAGCTGGACAGATCCTCTAAACAGAAATTAAACAAAGATATACGATTTAAATGAGACCCAAGAACAACTGTGCTTGATAGACGCATATAGAACACTCCATCCCAAAGATAAATAATATACATTCTTCTCATCACCCCATGGAACATTCTCCAAAATTGATCATATCCTGGGACACAAAACAAATATCAACAGAATCAAAAGAATTGAAATTTTACCTTGTATCTTCTCAGACCATAAGGCACTAAAGGTGGAACTCAACTCTAACAAAAATGCTGACCCCACACAAAGGCATGGAAATTAAACAATCTTCTGTTGAATAACAGATGGGTGCAGGAAGAAATCAAACAGGAAATCATTAACTTCCTTGAGCATAACAACAATGAAGACACAAGCTACCAAAACCTGTGGGATACTGCAAACGCAGTTTTGAGAGGAAAATTCATCGCTTTAGATGCCTACATTCGAAAAATAGAAACAGAGCGCATCAACAATCTCACAAGAGATCTTATGGAATTGGAAAAAGAAGAACAATCTAAGCCTAAACTCAGTAGAAGAAAAGAAATATCCAAAATCAAATCAGAGATCAATAAAATTGAAAACAAAAGAATCATTCGGAAAATTAATGAAACAAGGAGTTGGTTTTTTGAAAAAATAAACAAAATAGATAAACCATTGGCCAGACTAACGAGGAATAGAAAAGTAAAATCTCTAGTAACCTCAATCAGAAATGATAAAGGGAAATAACAACTGATCCCACAGAAATACAAGAGATCATCTCTGAATACTACCACAAACTCTATGCCTAGAAATTTGACAATGTGAAGAAAATGGATCAATATTTGGAATCACACACTCTCCCTAGACTCAGCCAGGAAGAAATAGAGCTCCTGAACAGACCAATTTCAAGCACTGAGATCAAAGAAACAGTAAAAAATCTTCCAACCAAAACATGCCCTGGTCCAGATGGCTTCACTCCAGAATTCTATCAAACCTTCAAGGAAGAGCTTGTTCCTGTACTGCAGAAATTATTCCAAAAAATTGAGGAAGAAGGAATCTTCCCCAACACATTCTATGAAGCAAACATCACCCTGAGACCAAAACCAGGAAAAGACCCAAACAAAAAGGAGAATTTCAGACCAATCTCACTCATGAATATAGATGCAAAAATTCTCAACAAAATCCTAGCCAATAGATTACAGCTTATCATCAAAAAAGTCATTCATCATGATCAAGTGGGCTTCATCCCAGGAATGCAAGGCTGGTTTAACATATGCAAGTCCATAAATGTTATCCACCATATTAACAGAGGCAAAAATAAAGATCACATGATCCTCTCAATAGATGCAGAAAAAGCATTTGATAAAATCCAGCATCCTTTTCTAATTAGAACACTGAAGAGTATAGGCATAGGTGGCACATTTCTAAAACTAATTGAAGCTATCTATGACAAACCCACAGCCAATATTTTACTGAATGGAGTAAAACTGAAAGCTTTTCCTCTTAGAACTGGAACCAGACAAGGTTGTCCTCTGTCACCTTTACTATTCAACATAGTGCTGGAAGTTCTAGCCAATACAATTAGGCAAGACAATGAAATAAAGGGAATCCAAATGGGAGCAGAGGAAGTCAAACTCTCCCTCTTTGCTGATGACATGATCTTATACTTAGAGAACTCCAAAGACTCAACCACAAGACTCCTAGAAGTCATCAAAAAACACAGTAATGTTTCAGGATATAAAATCAATGTCCACAAGTCAGTAGCCTTTGTATACACCAATAACAGTCAAGATGAGAAGCTAATTAAGGACACAACACCCTTCACCATAGTTTCAAAGAAAATGAAATACCTAGGAATATACCTAATGAAGGAGGTGAAGGACCTCTATAAAGAAAACTATGAAATCCTCAGAAAGGAAAAAGCAGAGGACATTAACAAATGGAAGAACACACCATGCTCATGAATGGGAAGAATCAACATTGTTAAAATGTCTATACTTCCCAAAGCAATCTACCTATTCAATGCCATTCCTATCAAAATACCAACATTGTACTTTCAAGATTTGGAAAAAATGATTCTGCGTTTTGTATGGAACTGGAAAAAGCCCCGTATAGCTAAGGCAGTTCTTAGTAATAAAAATAAAGCTGGGGGCATCAGCATACCACATATTAGGCTGTACTACAAAGCCCATAGTGGTCAAGACAGCACAAAAACAGAGACATAGACACTTGGAATCAAATTGAAAACCAAGAAATGAAACTAACATCTTACAACCACCTAATCTTTGATAAACCAAACAAGAACATACCTTGGGGGAAAGACTCCCTATTCAATAAATGGTGTTGGGGGAATTGGATGTCTACAAGTTAAAGACTGAAACTGGACCCACACCTTTCCCCACTCACAAAAATTGATTCAAGATGGATAAAGGACTTAAATTTAAGGCATGAAACAATGAAAATCCTCCAAGAAAGTATAGGAAAAACACTGGAAGATATTGGCCTGGGGAAAGACTTCATGAAGAAGACTGCCATGGCAATTGCAACAACAACAAAAATAAACAAATGGGACTTCATTAAACTGAAAAGCTTCTGTACAGCTAAGGAGACAATAACCAAAGCAAAGAGACAACCTACACAATGGGAAAGGATTTTTGCATGTTTTCAATCAGACAAAAGCTTGATGACTAGGATCTATAGAGAACTCAAATTAATCCACATGAAAAAAGCCAACAATCCCATATATCACTGGGCAAGAGACATGAATAGAACTTTCTCTAAAGATGACAGACAAATGGCTAACAAACACATGAAAAATGTTCATCATCTCTATATATTAGAGAAATGCAAATCAAAACAACCCTGAGATATCATTTAACCCCAGTGAGAACAGCCCACATCACAAAATCTCAAAACTGCAGATGCTGGTGTGGATGTGGAGAGAAGGGAACACTTTTACACTGCTGGTGGGACTGCAAACTAGTACAACCTTTCTGGAAGGAAGTATGGAGAAACCTCAAAACACTCAAGCTAGACCTCCCATTTGATCCTGCAATCCCATTACTGGGCATCTACCCAGAAGGAAGAAAATCCTTTTATCATAAGGACACTTGTACTAGACTGTTTATTGCAGCTCAATTTACAATCGCCAAAATGTGGAAACAGTCTAAATGCCCACCAACCCAGGAATGGATTAACAAGCTGTGGTATATGTATACCATGGAATACTATTCAGCTATTAAAAAAAATGGAGACTTTACATCCTTTGTATTAACCTGGATGGAAGTGGAAGACATTATTCTTAGTAAAGCATCACAAGAATGGAGAAGCATGAATCCTATGTACTCAATTTTGATATGAGGACAATTAATGACAATTAAGGTTATGGGGGCGGGAAGCAGAAAGAGGGACGGAGGGAGGGGGTGGGGCGTTGGTGTGTGTCACACTTTATGGGGTCAAGACATGATTGCAAGAGGGACTTTACCTAACAATTGCAATTAGTGTAACCTGGCTTATTGTACCCTCAATGAATCCCCAACAATAAAACAAAAAAAGTTAAAAAAAAAAGAAAGTAAATGGTAAACCATTAAGAAATATACATCTAAAACACAAGAATACAAAAGTTAAAAAAATAAAAATCACACATACGTACATATGTGTATATGTGTAGTGAAAAACAAAAGCATAGAAGCTAGATAGAAGATGGATAGGTAGATATACATGTATAGATCAGACAAATTTTAATTAAATAAAGTCAGTTATAGATAAAGTAGATTTAAATAAAAAATTAATAGAGATATAGTAACTATATAATTTGAAAACTTCAATTTGTTTGCAGCATATGACATAGGGTCTTAATGCTTACATAACTTAAAAGAAAAAATTAGCATAATTTGTGTATGTGGTGCATGTGTGTTTTAAGATAGTGTCTTACTCTGTCACACAGTCTGGAGTACACTGGTATAATCATAGCTCACTGTAACTTCAAACTTCTGGTCTCAATTGATCCCCCTTGCCTCGACCTTCCAAGTAGCTACAGACATGTGCCACCTCACCCAGTTAATTTTTTAATTTTTTATAGTAAAGGAGTCTCACTACATTGCCCAAGCTGGCCTCAAGTGATCCTCCCCTCTCAGCCTCCCAAGGCCGAGCTATGAGCTACTGCACCAGCCAGCATGAGATTTTTAACTGACTCCTTAAGAAATTGATTTAGCAGACAAAAATTAGAACGGATAATGAATCATCTCAAAGAACTAGAAAAGGAAGGGCAAACCCATCCCAAACCCAACAGAAGAAAATAAATAACGAAGATCAGAACAAACCTAAAATCAAATTGAGGACAAAAGAACCACACAGAAGATTAATAAAGCAAAAAGCCAGTTCTTTAAAAAGATAAACAAAACTGGCAAGCTTTTGGCCACATTAACCAGAAACAAGAAGTAAAAACTCTAATAAGCTCCATGAAAAATGAAAAAGGAGAAGATGCAACTAGAGTCATGGAAATACCAAACATCATCACTGAATATTTTTGTGCTCATAAACTTGTAAATGTGGAGGAAGTGGACAAATTCTTAGAATGACAATACCTCCTTAGATTTAATCTGGAGGAAATAGGACTCCTGAACAGACAAGTATCAAGCACCAAAATTGAAGAAACAATACGAAATCATTCAAAAAGAAGTTCTGGATCAGATGGCTTCACATCAGAATTCTATCAAACCTTCAAAGAAGAGCTTATTCCCATACTGCAGACCCTATTCCAAAACCTATTCATTGAGGAAGAAGAAACCTTTCCCACTATGTCCTATGATGCAAACATCACCCTGATACCAAAACCAGGAAAGGACCCAACTAAGAGGGAGAACTTCAGACCAATTTCACTAATGAATATTGATGCAAAAATACTCAACAAAATCCTATCAATGGAGTACACCTACACATTAAAAAATTATACATCACAATCAAGTAGGCTTTATCTCCGGGATGCAAGGTTGGAAATCTATAAATGTAATTCACTATATAAAGAGAATCAAAAACAAAGACCCTATGATTCTCTCAATAGTTGCAGAAAAAGCATTTGACAAAATTCAGCATCCTTTCCTAACAAGAACACTTAAGAAAATAGGCATAGATGGCTCATTTCTTAAACTGATTGAAGCCATCTATAACAAACTCACAGCTAGCATCATACTGAATGAAGTAAAACTGAAAACTTTCCACTTTGAACTGGAACCAGACAAGGATGTCCTCAATCATCAAAGAGATGCTAATCAAAACCACCCTAAGATACTCATCACTTGTTCCAAAGCGTCAGATGCTGGTACAGATGATGAGAGAAGAGAACCTTTTACACTGCTGGTGGATTGCAAACTGATACAACCTCTTTGGAAAGAAGTATGGAGAATCCTCAAAGAATTCAAAACAAACCTTCCATTCAATCTCTCAATCCCATTACTAGGTATCTACCCAGAAGAAAAAAAAAATCATTCTATCATAAGGATATTTTCACTAGATTATTTATTGTACCTCAATTTACAATCATCAAGATGTGGAAACAATATAAATGCCCATCAAGCCAGGAATGGATTAAGAAACTGTGGTATATGTATACCATGGACTACTATTTAGCCACGAAAAAGACACTTTACATCTTTTGTTTTAACCTAGATGAAGTTAAACACATTCTTCTTCGTGAAGTATCACAGGATTAGAAAAGCAAGTATCCAAAGTATATTGGATATTCACTTCTTAGTGAAATATCACAGAAATGGAAAAGCAAGGATCCAATGTACTCAATACTAATATGAAGCCAGTAGATGAACTAATACATGCCCACCCAAGAGAAAAACTCAATGCAATTCAAGTTGGGGAGGACAAAGGGCGAAGGGGGAAGAGTGGAGAGATGGGGGAATGGTCTGCTCTCACCTAATGGACACAATGTAAGGGAATATGGCACATCTCCTGGATGTGGTACACAACTACAACAGGGACTTCACCAAATGAAGGCAAACATTGTAACACAATTGTTTGTACACTCATATTAATCTGAATAAATAAATAAAATATGATACATAAGAAAAAATAATAACAATCAATCATAACCAAGTAGGCTTCATTCCAGAAATATAAGGTTGGTTTGACGTACACAATTGTATAAAGGTAATTCACCACGTAAGTAAAAGCAAAAACAAGGACCATTTGATCCTCTCAATTGATGTAGAAAAAACATTTGACAAAACTCAGCACCTCTTTTGGATAAGAACTGTTAAGAAAATAGGCATAGGAAGGACATACCTCAAAATAATAAAAGCCAACTAACCTCAAAATAATAAAAGCCATAACTAACATCATACTGCAGGAGGAAAAATTGAAAGCATTCTCACTTAGAACTGGAACCAGACAGAATTGCCCACTATCACCATTTCCTTTCAGCATAGAGCAAGGAGTCCTGGCCAGAACAATCAAACAAGAGAGGGAAATCAGAGGGATCCAGTTATGGAAAAAAGAGGTCAAGCTTTCACTCTTTGCCAATGATATGGTTTTATATATTGAAAACCTCAAAGATTCGACCAAGAGACTCCTGGGATTGATAAATTCAGGGAAATCTCAGGTTAGAAAATCAATGTTCATGAATCAGCAGCTTTCATATACACCAACAACAGCCAAACTGAAAATCAAATCGAAGACACTATACACTTCCCAGTAGCATCAAAGGAAATGAAATACTGGAGAATTATGAAATACCATGGAAAGAAATAACAGAGGATGTAAAAAAATGGAAATACACATCACACTCATGGATCAGAAGAACCAACATTATTAAAATGTCTGTACTACCCAAAGTGATTTACAGATTCATCGTAATCCCCATTAAAATACTGAGTCATTTTTTGCACGCCTAGAAAAAATAGTTCCACACTCCATATGGAATCAGAAAAGATCCCAAATAGCCAATGCAACCTTATGTAATGAGAACAAATATAGAGGCATTGCTTCAAACTATACTACAAGCCTATGGTAATCAAAACAGCATGACACTGGTGTTAAAGCAGAGACATATACTTATGGATCAGAACCAAGAACCTAGCTATGAAACCATCCTTATATACCCATCTGATCTTTGATAAAGCAAACAAAAACACTGGGGAAAATAATCCCTATTTAATAAATAGTGCCGGGACAACTGGGTAGCTTTGTGTAAAAGACTAAAACAGGACCCAGACCTTACACCACTCACAAAAATTAATTTACAATGGATAAACAGATATATACCTAAGACATGAAACTATAAGATTCTAGAAGAAAATGTTGGCAAATCTCTTTAGGTATCTTATAGATATGATACAGATACAGGTAAAAAATCTATGAAGAAGACTCCCAAAGCAATCTCAGCAAATAAATAAATGAACAAATGAGACTTGACCAAACTAAAAAGTTTCTGCACAGCCAAGGACACAATAAATAGAACAAATAGCCTACGGAAGGGGAGAAAATATTTGCATGCTATGCATCAGATAAAGAGGTGATAACCAGAATCTACAAAGAACTCAAACAGCCCCATTACAAAGCATGCAAAAGACATGAATGGAAACTTTCCAAATGAAGATAGACTAATGGCCAAGAAGCACATGAAAAAAATGTTCAACCTCTCTAATTGTTAGGGAAATTTAAATCAAAACCACACTGAGATACATAGTATTGCTTAACTCCAGTGAGAATGGCACATACCCAAAAGTCCCAACGCAACAGATGCTGGTAAAGAGGTGAAGAAAAAGGAGCACTCTTACACCATTGGTGGGACTGCAAACTACCACAACCTCTGTGGAAAGTAGTATGGAGATACTTCAAAGAATGGAAGTGGACCTACCATGTGATCCAGCAATCCTACTGCTGGGTATTTACCCAAACGGAATAAAGGCATTTTATCATAAAGATACTTGCATTTAAATGCTTATAACAGCACAGTTCATAGCCACAAGATGTGGAAACAACCCTCGTGCTCACCAATACATGAATAGATTATTAAAATGTGGTACATACACACACAAACACACACACACACCATGGAATATTATTCAACTATTTAAAAAAATGGTGATCTAGTGTCTTTTGCAACAATCCGGATGGAATTAGAGATCATTCTCCTAAGTGAGGTATTGCAAGAATAGAAAAATCAGCACCACATGTACTCAGTACTAAATTGGAACGAGTTGATCAACTTAAGTACACACATGGAAGTAAAATTTAACAGAATTCAAAGAGGTTGGGGGAAGAAGGCAATGGGTAAATTCAAACCTAATGAGTACATCACACACCTCCTGGGTGATGGGCACACTTACAATTTTGACTTAAAATATACAAAACAGACCATGTAACCAAAACATGTGTGTCCCTATAATATTCTGAAATAAAAAAGAAATTCACTTCTAAAAAACGTATGAGTCAAAGAAGAAATCATACTGGTAATTTAAAAGCATTTAGAAATGAATAGTAATATATATTAAATCTTGTGGAATGTAAGCTTAAAGATAAAAGGCAGTACTTATACAGAAAGTTATAATCTTAAGTGCTTTATAGTAAAAAAGAAGAAAAGCTGAAAATAACTAATGAGCTAATCCTCAAAGAAAGTAGTGAAAGTTATAAAGATAAGGGCAAATTTTAAGAAATAAATGTAGACATATATTCAAAAGACCAAAAAAAATCAAAGGGTGGTCTGTAAAAATATACGAAAATACTGATGACACTCCAGCAAGATTACACACAAAATAAGGGAAAGAAAACACAAATAAAATGAGAGATAAAAGGGATACATATTACAGATGCAGTTAAGATTAGAAAAAAAAAAGACAATCTTATAAACAACTTTATAAAATAAATTTGAACAATTAGATGAGATGAGAAACTTCTGAGAAAAAAATAACTTTATCAAAATCAAATCAAGGAAAACTAGGAAACCTTGGACCTATAAAAATTAAATAATCTGAGTGGTCTTAATTGTTCTGTTATAAGAGTGCAGGATTTAAGAGTGGTCATAAATCTTCCCACGAGAAAAGCTAGTACAGACGGTTTTAAACAGTAAGTTCCACCAATCACTCAAGAAATAAACAACTCCAAACACAGAAAATATATTCCAAATGAGGAATAACCTCACATTTTAGAAGACTAACATATTAGTTTATCTGGCAAAGAAAAAGATAACCTTGAAATAAACATTATATTAGCATGAGGTTAGTATAACTTTGGAACCAGTAGAGGAAGGAAAATTCAAGAGAAATAGTATTCATGAACATAAAAATCCCAGATAAAATAGTAGTCAAATGAATCCCAGGACGTAAAGAATTGTTTAAGATTGGAAAATAAATGAAATAATGTATCACTTTAACAGACTAAAGAAGAAAAATTACCTTAAAATATTTCACAGTGCATGAATTCATTTGATATGCTATTCTGGAAAAGGCAGAACAATAAAGAGAAAAAAATCACAGTGGCCAGGAGTTAGGGGAGGGAAGAAGGTTGGAATACAAAAGAACAGCGCAAGTGAAATTTTGGAAGCCGTAGAATTCTTCCATATCTTGACGCTTGTGGTGGTGGTGGTTTCACACACCTACAAGTGTTGAAACTCACAAAACTTTACACTGAAAAACACAAAACTTATTTTTTACAGTAGTTAATTAAAAAATTAAAGGCACGGGAATTAAAATGAAGAAAGAAAATTATCATTATTCATAGATAATTGGATTATGTACAGAGCAAAGCAAAGTCTATAGATAAAATATTAGATTTAGTATGAATTTGCAAGATGCTGAATATGATACCAATGTACAAAAATAAACTGCAGTCCCACTGTGGGAAGTTGGAGTAGACAGAGTTTTCCCTACTCCTCCTAAACACAACTAAAAACTCTGGGCATTTTATATAAAACAAGATAGAGAGAAGAAGACAGACCAGGTGGGAATCCTGGGACCCAAGGAATGACAGGATGCTGAGTTCTCCAGGAATTCTCTTTACCTCATATATCCGAGAATTATAGTTGGCAATCTGCAATTGCCAACAGATGCAGAAAAAGAAAAAAAAGCCACCACAAAAGTGTCCCAGGAAAATGACAGAACTCTATAGACAATAACTTCTCTACTTTCCAAGAAAACTATTGCCACATCCCACCTATACCAGAAATGGCAGAGTGGGAAACATAGACTTCCACTCCTGCCAGAATACAAGGGTAGTGTCAGAGGAGGCTGAGTAGAGTGATGGGACTTTCATCCCCATCATCTAATAAAGAGAGCTCTTCGTGCACTGTGTGAGTTGAGACAAGGTGAAGAGCTGTAATTTACATCTCTGTACAGCAGTAATGAGAAGCCCTGCACCTTGGTTATCAATGGAGGCCGAGCTGGACGTCTACCTTTACCTGGTAGTAACAAAGCAGGGAGCCTTCCCCCTTCAGCAGGAATAGTGTTAAAGAAAGACAGCCAAAATAGAAAGTTGAGATAAGATCGAAGGCCTCATAACAATACAAAAACGTCCAGGGTTCAGTTGAAAATCACTCATCATATCAAAACCCAGACATATTTCAAACTGGGTTGAAAAAACAATCAATAGATACCAATACTGTGATGACAGAAATATTAGAATTATATGGTAAAGATTTTAATGCATCTATCATAAAATGTTTGGTTTTTTTCTTTTAGTGACAGAGTCTCACTATGTCATCCTTGGTAGAGTGCTGTGGCGTCACAGCTCACAGCAACCTCCAACTCTTGGGCTTAGGGGATTCTCTTGCCTCAGTCTCCTGAGTAGCTAGGATTATAGGCACCCACAACATCACCTGACTATTTTTTGTTGAAGTTACCACAACTGTTTAAGCTGGCCAGGACGGGTTCGAACCTGCTACCATCGGCACATGGGGCCGGTGCCCTACCCACTGACCCACCACCATCGGCATATGGGGCTGGTGCCCTACCCACTGAGTCACAGGCAACACCCTATTGTAAAATGTTTAGTAAGCGATTATAAACATGTTTGAAACAAATGAAAAACATAGAAATATTTGACAAAGAAATAGAAGATATAAATACGAAATAGAAAATATAAATACTAAAATTTAAAAAAACTAAAGAGATGAGTTCAGGGGAAAAAGGAAGAAAAGAATAAAGTTAGAGGATGGAACAACAGAAATTATCAAGTATGAACAAGAGAAAGACAGACTGGGAAAAAAATAAACAAAGCCTTAGGGATTTGTGAGACTATAGCAAAAGATCTATACTGTGTTCTATAGGGTTATGGAAGAAGAGAAGAAAGAAGATGGGGTTGCAAAAGTAATCAGAGAAATAATGGCTGACTAAGATACAATTAAAAATCACTTCTGAAATCAAGAACCGAAAATCACTGGAAAAACATACCATGCTCATGGCTGGGAAGAATTAACATTGTTAAAATGTCCATTCTACCCAAAGCAATCTACAGATTTAATGCAATCCCTATTAAAGCACCATTGTCATACTTTAAAGAACCTGAAAAAATAGTACTTTGTTTTATACGGAATCAGAAAAAACCTCAAGTAGCAAATACAAACAGAAATAAGAACAAATCAGAAGGTATCACATTACCAGACTTCAGGCTATACTATAAATCTATAGTGATCAAAACAGCATGGTACTGGCACAAAAACAGACCGGTAGATTTATGGAACAGAATAGAGAACCAAGAGATGAACCCAGCTATTTATTGCCATTTGATCTTCGACAAGCCTATCAAAAACATTCAGTAGGGGAAAGACTCCCTATTTAACAAATGGTGCTGGGTGAACTGGCTGGCCACATGTAGAAGACTGAAAATGGACCCCCACCTTTCACCATTAACAAAAATTGATTCTCACTGGATAAAAGAGTTAAACTTAAGACATAAAACTATAAAAATACTAGAAGAGAGTGCAGGGAAAATACTTGAAGAAATTGGCCTGGGAAAATATTTTATGAGGAGGACCTCCGGGGCAGTTGAAGCAACACCAATAATATATTACTGGGATCTGATCAAACTAAAAAACTTTTGCACAGCCAAGAGCACAGTAAGTAAAGCAAACAGACAGCCTTCAGAAGATTTTTGAAGATTTTTGCAGGTTATACTTCCAACAAAGTTCTGATAACTAGAATCTACGGAGAACTCAAACTAATCAATAAGAAAAAATAAATAACCCCATTTCTATGTGGGCAATAGACTTGAACAGAAACTTCTCTGATGAAGACAGGCGCATGGCCTACAAACACATGAAAAAATGCTCATCATCCGTAATCATCAGAGAAATGCAAATCGAAACCACTTTGAGATATCATCTAACTCCAGTAAGATTAGCCTACATCACAAAATCCCAAAACTATAGATTTTGGCGTGGATGTGGAGGGAAGGGAACACTTCTACACTGCTGGTGGGAATGCAAATTAATACGACCTTTTTAGTAAGAAGTTTGGAAAACACTCAAGGAACTAAAAGTAGACCTACAGTTCGATCCTGCAATTCCTCTACTAGGTGTATACCCAGATGATCAAAAATTATTTTAAACAAAGACATTTGCACTAGAATGTTTATTGTAGCCCAACTCATAATAGCCAAGACATGGAAACAGCCCAAGTGCCCATCGACCCATGAATGGATTAGCAAACTGTGGTATATGTACACCATGGAATACTATGCAGCCATAAAAAATATGGAGACTTCACATCTTTTATGTTTACATGGATGGAGCTGGAACATATTCTTCTTAGTAAAGTATCTCAAGAATGGGAAAAAAAAAGTATCCAATGTGCTCAATACTACTATGAAATCAAAATATAACCACCTACACACTCATATGAATGGCAAAACATAACTATAGTCCAGAAAGAAGATGGGGAGAGGAAAGAGAGGGGAAGGTAAGGGGGATATGGGAGGAGGGAGGGTATTGGGGGGACCTCACCTAATGTGCATGATGCAATGGTACATATTATATATTCTAGAGATTAATCCTTAATCACACAGATCATTTGCAAATATTTCTCCTATTGTGTCTTTTTACTCTTGATAGTATCCTTTACCACACAAAAGTTTTTAATTTTGATAAAGTCTCATTTACTTAAAAAAAAAAAAAGAAATGAGTATAATTTTGATGGATGTGTTACGTAGTTCAATGTAGACATTTCACATTGTGTATTGAAGCAGTACCCTGAACCCTATAAATGCATCAGTGTACAAAGTTATGATTTAATAAAAAATAATTTTAAAAAAAGAACTGTAAATCTACAATTCAAATGATAAAAGGCAATCAACTGATACCAATATTGAGATCAGATGCTGGAATTATTTGACAAGTATTTTAAAGCAGGCATGATAAAAATGCTTCAATAAGCCTTTAAAAATTCTCTTGAAACAAATGAAAAATTAGAAAACATCAACAAAGAAATACAAGTTTTTGAAAATAAACAGAGATTATAGGCCTGAATAAACCCAAAGCAATCAACATCCAGAGAAATCATAATTAAATTTCTGAAAACTACTGACAAAAAATTCTTATTAAAAAAATCTATCCCAGCTCTATAAAGAAACACCAATCTAAATAACGGCAGATTTCACATCTAAAAACACCAATGTTAGAAGGAAGGGCAAATTTTTCAAGTGGAGAAAAATGTATGTCAACCATAAATCCTGTATCTGTTGAAAGTGTCCTTCAGGAATGAAGAGAGAATAAGTACCCTCTCAGATTAATAAAAGCTCAGAAAATTTACTGCTAGCAGACCTATCCTTAAAGAATGGCTAAAGGAAACTCTCCAACCGAATGTGATAAAATGTCTAGAATCTTTGGAAAGGAAAGAATAGTAGAATGGGTACAAATAGAAGTAAATCTAAGAGATGACCTTTCCTTGTGAGTTTCTTTAATTTTATTTTATGATTAAATCAAAATTAATAATAGCACCTGATGTGGTGCTCATTGGGTATAGAGGTAAAATGTCACTACCAATAAGCTATGCGATAAGCTATATGTATTTACAGTAATGTGTGTACACATAAGGCTGGACAATGCGGTTCACAAATTCATCCTAGAAAAAGTGCTACATACCTCATTGCTGAAAACCACTACAGTCCCCTTCAAAGTACTCCCCTTAGGAAGCTGTGCACCAATGCCAGCGCCCAGTCCACCCTTCAGTGCAATTTCAGAACTCTTTTTCTGGAATGGCCATAGAAGCAGTCATTGTACTGCCCATAATGTTCTGAATGTCATCAAAATGTCTTCCTTTCAAAGTAAACTTCCTTCAAAGGAAACTTTATTTCCTTTATCTTTGGTTAAAGAAAAGGGGAAAGGAGCCAGATCAAGTGAGTAGGGAGGATGTTCCCATACAGTTATTTGTTTACTGGCTAAAAATTCCCTCACACAGGGCTGTATGACCTGATGCATTGTCGTGATGCGAGAGCCATGAGTTGCTGGCGAATGATTTATGACATCAAGAATAGAGCATTTTCATCTAACTTTTCACACAGCCTTTTCACGCTCCCAAATAGTAAATTCAGTTAACTGTTTGTCCAGCTTGTATAAATCATAATGAATAATCCTTCTGATATTAAAAAAGTTGAGCACATGTAATCCTAGCACTCTAGGAGGCCCAGGCAGGTGGATTGCCTGAGTTCAGGTGTTCGAGACCAGCTCTGAGCAAGAGTGAGACTCCGCATCTAAAAATAGCCAGGCTGGGTGGCAGGCCCCTATAGTCCTGGCTATTTGGGAGGCTGAGGCAAGAGCATCACTTGAGTCTGAGAGTTTGAGATTTCTGTGAGCTATGATGCCATGACACTCTACCCAGGGTGACAGAGTGTGACTCCGTCTCAAAAAAACCCAAAAAAATTGAGCAACATCGTTTTGACTCTCAATTTGGACTAACAGGACTTGTTTGATCCCTGGGCATTGGCTGACTTCCACTGTGCACACTGGGACTTAGCTTCTGGGTCATATTGGTACACTCAGGTTTTTGTTACCAGTGATAACACCGCTGAAACATTTTCCTCCCTCTCCAGACAGGCTTGACAAACTTCATCTCTCCTTAGCTGTTGTTCATCTGTGAGCTCCTTTGGAACTATTTTTGCACACATCTTGGTCATGCTAAAATTTTCAGTTAAGATTTTCCTGTTTCTCTATCAATGTTTACTGGGTCTGCTATGCTTCTCACAGTCAGCCGACATTTTTAACCCACAATTCAATGAATTTTTGCAATGTTTTCGTGTTCTGCTTGTTACTGGCTGCCCTGACCTCTCTTCATCGGCGACACTTCCTCTCCCCTCAGACAAACGTTTAATCCATTTGTACACTGCTATCGTCCCATAAACTTGTGCTAATGTTTCCCAGATTTCATTTCTATTCCTGCCAACTTTAACAAAAAATGTAATATTTGTTCATTGCTCTAATTCAAACTCCAACATTCTCATGGTATACAAAAACACGCAACAATAATGAACGTCGCTCAGCAAGACACCGCCACACTTTGACATGAACACAGCTGTGAGACACTGATACACCAAGGTTATGAAATCTTACCAAGTTTTTTGTACAGTGCTGCCAACGTAAGCACATGGTGCCAAGTTTGTGAACTTCATTGTCAGACCTCATATACCAATTAAAATATTGAAACTGTCAGAGTGGATAAAAACTTAATGCTGTGTATGAGAAACTCACACAAGATGAGGTAAGTAGGCTAAAAGTAAAGCAAAAGGATAAAAAGTGATATTATGCAAACTTTAATCAAAAATGAGTGGAACCATGTAATACATCATTCAGGTATGCAAACAGACACTGAGCTATAGAGAAAGGCTGTGGAACCAGACGTTCAAAACCAAAGACAGTAGAGTGGAAATGCGATGGCGTTGGGCAGAGACACTCAAAGAATTTCAACAAATTCTGGTAAGGGTTGGATCTTAAAATTGATAATTGATATACAGACATGCAGGGAATCTTTGTTTTATGGAGTGTGTGTACCTTTTATAAATTTATTTTTCTACACTCAATATTTAATGAAATATTTTAAAAGATCTGAAAATAATAAACTATGATACATCCGTGTGATGAATGGAATTGCACTCAGCCTTAAATATTTTTGCAGACATTCTCCTAAACTGGTGGTGGAGTAAATTCTTTCTACCTACAGCTAGTTTCCATTCTTGGGTGCAAACACCTAAATTTTTCTGATTGTTTGTTGTTTCAAGCTGGGACAGTAGAAACTGAGGGTGCAGGATAAGTGGAGGATCAGAAACAGCTTTGAAGCTGAGCCAGAGGATGACTAAGATTTGGGTCCATAAAAATGAGAGTGAGGAAGGTATTCCAGACAAAGCCAGCAACCAGGGGAAAGGCTCGGAGGCAGTGACCGTGGGCTGGAGGCAAGGAGCAGGGAGGAGCCCAGGCGACTACAGTGTGTAAATGGAAGGCCATGTTGAGCAAGAGTTGTAACGGTAGATGGTTCACTCATTCTTCCCTGCTGCCTTGATCATCCTTCTTTTCTGGCTCCTATTCACTAAACAAATGCTGTCCTGCCAGAACCAATGACATTCAAAAGGCCAACTTGTTTTCCAGCTTCCAGGAAAGCAGTTCCAATGTCTTCTGGCAGTGGACACAGCAGTGAGAAGTTGTGTGGAGTTGAGGACAGAGTCAGCAAGTGAGCACTCGTCATACCTGTGGGCAGGCCTCCCCACTTCCTGCACAGACCACCCTGCCTCCCTCACGTCCTCCCACACACTCGGAGGATGCAGCTGGCTCCATGGGAGTCCTGGAGCCCCAGCTTCCCTCCCAGTGGCTGCTCTTCTGTGGCAGGGAGAGGACAGCAGCCAAAGGATTGGATTTCCCCCTTGCCAAGGAAGCCTGGGCCTCAAAGCCACAGGCTGAGCCACTCACAGGCAGCAAAGTAAGGGAACTTGTCTGCTCAAGGAGAGCCTTGACCCCCATCTCCCCCCACAGCCATGGCAGAAATGCAGACAGTGCATCACATCCTGAGTCATGCTAGATGAGTGGTGACTTAGCCTAACCAATATTTCAAATTTTTGAAGAAAAGCAGGATTTTCCACAATACCAGAGGCCATTCTCACGTGGATCAAACCATTTTATACCCTTTCATTTCATAACACATCTGGTTTCATCAGATGCAATCCTTTTCCCAATCGAGTAGCTGGTGACTCCAGATCCCAGCCAGTGGGAATGCCCAGAGCAACGTCCAGTGGAAAGCCACGTGTTGGCTCAAAAAGGCAAAATCAAGTTTGCGCCATGTCAACCTGCCTGAAGGGTGGTCGTGTTTTACCCATTTTTGCAACCACTCTTTCCACAAATATTTATCGAGCCATTACTATATGCCAGTCCCCAGTCTCATCCCCGTCTGTGTTTCACAGTGACTTGTAAAAAGAGCACCAGCTCCAGAATGAATAAACAGTGGGATGCAGGTCTATTTCTTGGCCTGAAGATTACTTTAACTTGTGAGAAACAGAGAAACCAGTGCAGGTGGGAGGCATTAGATTCCATCCCTCCCCAGCTCTACACCAGCAGGAATGGTCACATTACTGGTATGCACAGCTCCGGGCTAAAGGGTGGCTGTTGCTGGGCATGTTGGCAGTGATTAATGGTGATGAATGGTGCTGGTGGTGGTAAGAGAAAGAGGATCATGGCTGGTGCCCGGGAGCTGGGAAATGGCTTTCCCTGTACCAGTAGCACAGGTCTCTGAGGAGTCCAAGAACTCAATGGAACTTGGCCACCCAAGTTATTTTTTTGGTTATTGTTGAGACAGTCTCACTCTATCACCCTGGGTAGAGTGCCATGGTGTCATCCTAGCCTACAGCAACTTCAAACTCTTAGGCTCAAGATATCCTCCTGCCTCTGCCTCCCAAGTTGTTGGGATTACAGGCATCCACTACAACACGTGGCTAGATTTTCTATTTTTAGTAGAGATGGGGTCTCACTGTTACTTGGGCTGGTCTCAAACTCACAGCTCAAGCAATCTGCCCACCTCAGCCTACCAGAATTCTAGAATTACAGGTGTGAGCCACTGCACCTGACCCATCCAAGTCTTTATGAAGATATATTTCTCAAGGTAGGAAGGTAGGGCATATATGTTTGCCTTGATTTCTATCTTTTTAGATATTTAACATCTAGATCTTACTTGTACTCTTGGCCCAGGTCCTGCCCATGTTAGAGGGAGGGCTGCTTCAGACAGGAGGGAATCAGTTTCAGCAAGAAGCACAGAAATGTGTGAATGGATAAAGAGTGCTAGAAAGGGTGAACATGTGAATTACTATAATGATGCATTCTGGAGTTTTACATATATGTAGAATTAAAATGTATGACAATAATATTTTTGAAATGTGTGAAGACATGAATGAAATTGTGTGTTCTAATGTCTTAGGCCTCGCTAAGAACTGGGATAAAGTACTAATTTTTATGAGACTAGTATATTAAGAATGCACATTGTATATTTTAACGATTAAAAAATAGTGAGGATTATTATTAGCAAGCTAATCAAAGATGAAATATAGTAAAAAATACATGTATCCAAGAAGAGCAGGAAGAGAGAGAAAATATAAAACACTTCGGATGACTGGACACCGAAGAATGAGAAAGGAGATATAGATCCAAACACATCTGAAATGACCATAAATGGAGATGACGTTAACGCACACAATTATAAGACAAAGTCTGCAAGTGGAGGGCAAATAACCTAATGATGTGCTGCTTTCCTGAGACGTGCCTTAAGTGTGTTAAAACAAGTTGAACATGAAAGCAGGAAAGAAGATACACTGTATTTCCATGTACAATGCACTCCCATGGATAATGTTGCCTCCATGTTTTTGGCCCAAACTTTCAGGAAAAGAGTGGCCAGCTCTTGCTTGGGAGAGATATGTCTGGGGAGGGATGATGCTCCCCTGACAAGCTTGCAGATCACACTGCTCTCCTGCAGACCACACCCCTTCCTGCAGACCACACCCCTCTCCTGCAGACCACACCTCTCCTGCAGACCACACCCCTCCTGCAGACCACACCCTTCTCCTGCAGACCACACCCCTCTCCTGCAGACCACACCCTTCTCCTGCAGACCACACCCCCTCCTGCAGACCACACCCCTCTCCTACAGACCACAGCCCTCCTGCAGACCACATCTTCCTCCTGCAGACCACCCCCTCCTGCAGACCACACCCCTCTCCTGCAGACCCTACACCCCTCCTGCAGACCACACCCCTCTCCTGCAGACCACTCCCCTCCTGCAGACCACACCCCTCTCCTGCAGACCACACCCTTCTCCTGCAGACCACACCCCCTCCTGCAGACCACACCCCTCTCCTACAGACCACAGCCCTCCTGCAGACCACATCTTCCTCCTGCAGACCACCCCCTCCTGCAGACCACACCCCTCTCCTGCAGACCCTACACCCCTCCTGCAGACCATACCCCTCTCCTGCAGACCACTCCCCTCCTGCAGACCACACCCCTCTCCTGCAGACCACCCCCCTCCTGCAGACCCCACCCATCTCCTGCAGACCACATCCTCCTCCTGCAGACCACACTCCTCTCCCGCAGACCACACAGCTGTCCTGCAGCCACGCACTCTGGAAGGTATCCTGGGTCCTCTTCCTCCCCACCACATCAGAAGCCACTGCCGAGATGGCCACATGTGTGACCAGCAGGGCAGGAGCTCTTGAGGCTCCTTGGCCTGTGGGCAGCCAGGCAGGCTCCTGGGGCCAGCACAGAGCTCCAGGTTCCCTCTGTGCAGCCAGGCCTCACCAGCCCGGTCACCCACTCCCAACCTCAATTGTGGCACTCCTTGGAAGCCACTCTGGCCTGACCAGCTCCCACAGATACTGGATCCTCCCTGACTATAACCCCATGTGCCCAGTGGGCCCTCTGGGCCCTCCGCTCCCTGGCCATACTACCCATGTTTAATGTTCATCCTTGTTTTTCCTTCAAATTTTTGGACAAAAAAGCATGGTAAATAAAATACAGTAACATGCAAACACTAAATGCAGCTATACTAATACCAGATAATTTTCTAGAAAAAGCCTCCCCAGACAGAGGATATTTCAAAATTATAAGAGTGTTAATCCACCAGAAAAAATATTAAAAGTTATAAAGGTCTATGCACATAAAACATAACTTCTAAATATATAAAGCAAAAACTGACAGAACTAAAAGTAGAAACAGACAAATCTACAATTATAGTGGGAGATTTTAACACACTTCTTTTAGTAACTAATATAGAGCTAGAATTAATAAAAGTAAAAAATATCTGGAAATTATGGTTACTGAACTTGACATAATAGACATATACAGAAGATGGAACCTAACAAATATAAACATAACATGTACAGAGGGTGCCAAAAAATGTATGCACATTTTAAGAAAGAAAAAAACTGCATTAAAATTGTAATATTCAATATGTACTGACAACGTTTCTTACTCTGTATATTTTATCTTGTATATGATGTCAAACATGACTTGAGCATTACAATTTTAACACAGTTTTTTTTCCTTTCTTAAAATATGCATGCATTTTTTGTCATCCTCTGTATTTTATAAAAGCAGTAGAACCTCTGTCAGTTGACCACCCAAAGGGGTTGTAACAAATTGGTCAACATACAGAGGTGGCCTGAAGCCTACATGTGGCGCATGTGTGGTCTATGAAATTAGGTCAATTTAAGGGGGTGGTCAACTATGCAGATTCTAATGTATCTATAATGTCAAGAAGTTTCTAATGATTAAAATAATTCACCTATATTTTGTATCAATATTCAATTAATGATGTATGGGGGGTTATACAATTCATGTTTTTTTTTATTTTTTATTTGTATTTTTATTTTTTTATTTATTTTGAGACAGAGTTTTACTATGTCACCCTCGGTAGAGTGCTGTGGCGTCACAGCTCACAGCAACCTCAAACTCTTGGGCTTAAGCAATTCTCTTGCTTTAGCCTCCCAAGTAGCTGGGACACCAGGTGCCTGCCACAATGCCCAGCTATTTTTTGGTGCCTTTGTCATTGTTGTTTAGCAGGCCAGGGCCGGGATCAAACCTGCCACCCTCAGTGTACGTGGCCAGCACCGTAACCACTGTACTCAGGCGCCAAGCCAATGACTCTTTTTTTTCTTTTTTTTTGTGCAGTTTTTTGCTGGAGCCGGGCTTGAACCTGCCACCCCCTGTATATGGGGCCAGCACCCTACTCCTTGAGCCACAGGCCTCTCATGAAAATCATTCACTGTATGTTATCCTTTTTTTTTGGAGACAAGAGTCTCACTTTGTTACCCTTGGTAGAGTGCCATGGCCTCATAGCTCACAGCAACCTCCAAGTCTTAGGCTCAAGTGATTCTCCTGCCTCAGCCTCCCGAGTAGCTGGGACTACAGGTGCCTGACACAATGCCCAGCTATTTTTGGAGATGAGGTCTCGCTCTGGCTCAGGCTGGTCTCAAACTCATGAGCTTAGGCAATCCACCCTTCTCATCCTCCCAGAGTGCTGGGATTACAAGTGTGAACCACCACGCCCACCCCACTATATTCTTTTTTTTTTTTTTTTTTTTTTTTTTTTTTTGTAGAGACAGAGTCTCACTTTTAGGCCTTCAGTAGAGTGCCATGGCCTCACACAGCTCACAGCAACCTCCGACTCCTGGGCTTAAGCGATTCTCTTGCCTCAGCCTCCCGAGTAGCTGGGACTACAGGCGCCCGCCACAACGCCCGGCTATTTTTTGGTTGCAGTTTGGCCGGGGCCGGGTTTGAACCCGCCACCCTCGGTATATGGGGCCGGCGCCTTACCGACTGAGCCACAGGCGCCGCCCTATATTCTTTAACTACAAAATAATTGTTCTTGGAATCAATCAACACACATATGCACACACGTGCACACACAGAGGAGATATATCCATTATTAGGAATGAAAACTGGGCACAGCACGGTTTCTACCAATGTCTATAATGTAATAAGTACGCACACACACAAACAAATATAATTGAGGAAATCTGAATAAGATCAATGCATCATACCAATATGCTGGCTGTGATACTGTACTACAATAACGCAAAATGTCTCCTTTGGTAGAAACTGGAAAAGGGTACACGGGATCTTTTTAAATTATTCTTTACAACTTAATGTAAATCTACAATTATCTTAAAATTCCAATAAAAATATAATAACTTTCGTAAACAACTTTATGCTAACACATGTGAAAAATCATATGAAACAAATTCTCACTATGACAATGCATCTTACCACAATTGATATTGGAATAAAAAAAAGTCTGAATAGTTCTGTATCTATTAAATAGATTTAAGGATATGTTAAAATCTTTCCATAAAGAAATTTCTAGGTTCAGGTGACTCATAGGTGAATTATTTCATCATTTTTTAAAGTATAGCATGAATACTAGTCAAACTATTGCACAGAATGGGAAATAGAAAATATTTCCTAACTCATTTGTGAGATCAAAATAACCATAATATGAAAACCAGACAAGAACATTACAAGAAAGGGAAGTTTTAGGTTATTCTCTTTCTCAAACACAAGCAAGAACAATCACTTAACTATATTAGAATCTCAAATTCAGAGTTATGTTAAAAGGTTAATATATCATAATTAAGTTTATTCCAGGAATGTAAGGTTGTTCTAACATTTTAAAAAGTCAATTAATACAATTTATCACATCAACAAGTAAAAGTAGAAAAATTCATATGATCATCTTGTCTTAATAAATGCAGAAAAAATCATTTCTTAAAATTCAGCAACAATTCATTGAGGAGAAAAAAAATCTCTTTGTCAAATGTGAATAGAGGGAAACTTCTCTAACCCAATAAAGAGTATCTGTTGGGTGCCATGGCAAGCACCTGCAGTCCCAGCTACTTGGGAGACTAAGACACATGGAGTTCTTGAACCCAGCAGTTCAAGGCTACAATGAGCTGTTGCCACTGCACACCAGCCTGGCAACAGAGTAAGACCCTGTCTCTAAAATAAATAAATAAATAAAGTACCCAAAAAACCTACAACAATGACCATATCATTATATTTATTAATGTAAAATAGTTAAAATTTCCTCTTCAGATCAAGAACAAGACCAGGATGCCTGCTGCCACCACTCTAGTCAACATTGTTCTCTCATCCTCTAGCAGGTGAAATAGAAAGGGAAAAAGAGGACAAAAATGGAAAAGCCAGAACTGGGGCTATGCTTATTAAAAAGTGGCAGATACTGATTAAGTATGCAGAAAAGTAAACCAAAAGCAAATCTAAAGTCAAACTTTGAAGATATATCGTGTAAATGGATTAGGTTATTCAATACGATAAAGATATCAGTTCTCTTCAAATTGATCTATATAAGTCAATGCAAATCCAACAAAAATCCTAACAAAATGACCAAGTCTACTTTGAAGAAGGAAACTAGAAGACTTACACGACCGATATTAAAACACTTACATAATGCTAGCTGGGAGGAGGGTGGGGAGACAGAGGAGGGAGTCGAGGGATTAGAGACCTCTCCCCTACAGGCACACGGTAAGGTTCTATGGCACACCTCCTGCGTGAGGGCACAACTACAACTAGGACTCTACCTAACAAAGGCAAACAATGTATCCTAATTCTCTATGCCCTCATATTAATCTGAAATTTGACAAAATTTTTTTAAAAAGAATTGTTCAGTGTTAGTGCAAGGATAGGGAAAAAATAAAAGACCAATATATAAGAATGGAGAAGCCAAAACTGACATGTGTGTGATTTATTTATATACGTATATATATGAAGCTTTTTTTTTTAAGACAAGGTCTCACTCTGTCACCCAGGCTGGATGAAATGACACAATCACAGCTCACAGCAACCTTGAACTCCCAGGCCCAAAGGATCCTTCTGCCTCAGCCACCCAAGTAGTACCACCAAGCCTAGCTAATTTTTTCATTTTCCTTGTAGAGATAGGGTCTCCCTATATTGCCCACTCTGAAACTTCACTTTGACCCAAGATCATTCACTTGTTTCTGAGATTGCCTAAATTTTACAGACATGTGCCTCTGTAGGAAAGTTCTATAATGAAGGGCATAAATCCTATAATCATTGAAAGGTCCAGGGAAATGAAGGGTAAACTACAGTCTCTTTATAAAATATTAATTCCCCTCCTACTCACCCCTGCAGGAGAACTTTCCTTAAGAAAACTGAATGAGCAAACCACTCAGGTTGGTGGAGGGAACAAGGGGCAGGATTAATTACACATACACCTGTCTCCTTCTCCAGATTGAAATTCTCTGGGGCTATAGTATCAAATTTGTTTCTTTACCCCCAGAGGGTAGCTCTTCATAGGTACTTGCACTAGTTTGAAGAAACAGAAAGAAATAAGGAAGAAAGAGAGGAAAGAGGGGGAAAGTTTGGGTGAGTCTCAGCTCCATCTGAGTGAGTTTCCTTCCCTTTGGCCTCAACATCCTTCTTAAAGATCATTGAAAAATACTCTTTCCTTTTGAAAAAAGACAGTGAGGCTGGAGTAGCCAGTGAGTCCCTGTATTCCTCCCTTCAAAGTGCTGAGTCTAATAAATTGAATTTGCCTTTGTTTTTTATTTTAACATTCTTCCTCTAGATCCGTTGTTATCCATCCTCCCAGGGCAGAGAGCCCCCAGAACAAAGGGTCATCCGTACCTTAATGGGCAATGCAGATTCAAATGCTTACGCTGGATTCTGCACATTTGTGCCCAGCGTTGGCACATTCTAGGCCAGAAATTTACTTAGTCTTGGCAGTGCCAATCACAACCCACTCAACAGGGCTTTTTTTTTTAAGTTGCCTGTTTATATAACTTCCTCTTCTTTAATTTTCATCTTAGTCATTTCTAGAGGAGAGGCTGATGTCACAGGGCCTCATGCCAGATGTTGTTTTGAAATCGGTGTAACCATGGCATTGCTAGAGGCTGAGGAGTCCGCCCTGAGTCATGCCTGGGTGCAGAGCTGCTCTGGTGCGGGGAGGCTGGGCAGCAGGCCGCCCAGGACAGGGGCTAGGGTGTCCCTGTAAGAATGAGAAGTACACGTGCATCAGTTTGTGTGTGTTATTGAGAATTCTGAGATGCCTCCAGGAAGGGGTATAGGGACCAGCTGTCCCTTTTTCTTTTTCTTTTTTTCTGAGACAGAGTCTCACTCTGTCACGCTGGGTAGAGAGCAGTACATCAAAGCTCACAATAACCTCAAACTCCTGGGCTCAAGCAACCCTCTCGCCTCAGCCTCCAGAGTAGCTGGGATTATAGCCACCCACCAAAACACCAGCTAATTTTTCTATTTTTAGTAGAGATGGAGTCTCACTCTTCCTCAGGCTGGTCTTGGACTCCTGAGCTCAAGCAATCCACTCGCCTAGGCCTCCCAGGAGTACTAGATTACAGGCCCGAGACACTGTGCCCAGCCAGCTGTCACTTTTGACTTTTTTAACCTGATACTTTTCACTGTGGGACCTGCTCAGACAACTGAAACCATTGCTTGCTAGAATTCACTCATGGGTCTGTAAGGATGACCTGTGCTTCTTAAAAAGGAACAAAAGATTTTGGGATCCGAACTAGGTAACACCCACTCTGCCCCCACAACTCACTTTTCCACAAACCCGACTCCCCTGCTCCACCCCTTCCTCCATCCTGCCAGCTCTTCCAGTCTCTGGCCAGTCTCTCCCCACCATCCCGGCTTCTTTCCTGGAACATTCTGCTTTCCACAGCTGCTGTGTGTGCCACATGTCACACACCATGTCCCAGAGCACATGGGATGTACAAATGGTCTGATGTGACCCCATCTCCGTTGTTAGCCTCTGCACATCATCAGAGCCACAGTTCTTGACAGTGTTGCACAGGGAAGGGATTAGGGGTCACCGAATCCATTAACTACTTAATGTGATTACCAGAATCCGTGACCCTATGCTAAAGTAGAAATAATGATAATAATATTTATCAAGCAGTTGCCACATGCATTTTCCATTTTAGTTGGATTTTCTCATATAAATGCCTATAACTGTATCCTCATGAACCCCATATGAGGCATGCACTTTTTTTTTTTTTTTTTTTTTGTAGAGACAGAGTCTCACTTTATCACCCTCGGTAGAGTGCGGTGGCATCACACAGCTCACAGCAACCTCCAACTCCTGTGCTGAAACGATTCTCTTGCCTCAGCCTCCCCAGTAGCTGGGACTACAGGCGCCCGCCACAACACCCAGCTATTTTTTGGTTTGCAGTTCAGCCAGGGCCGGTTTTGAACCTGCCACCCTCAGTATATGGGGCCGGCGCCTTACCGACTGAGCCACAGGCGCCGACCGAGGCATGCACTATTATTAACATTCTACATTTCACAGGTGAGAAAAAGGAGGTGCAGAGAGGTAAAGCAAAATGTCCACTGTCACACAGCTAGTAAATGAGAAAGGTAGACCCCGACCCAGGCAATCAGACTAATGAGCCCACACCCCGGCTCCAGTGCCTTCTGCCCCCAGAAATAAGAGTACTGCCATTATTATATTACTGGTATATAATACAGTATTAGTGCTTTCCTTATAGGGTTTGGGGGACAGGGGGCAAACAGATAAGAACTGTGAAAACCTTTTTTAAGCCAACATATGGTGCACATGGGAATCACAAAGAGATGCAAAGAGGAAGTATGTCCTTGCCACTCGTAGGCCCTGCCCCGCCCACTCCCGCCCCTTGGCCCAGCCTCCCTGGCCCCTGGCCACGCCCACTCCCGCCCCTTGGCCACGCCTCTCCAGTGCTCAGGTGCAGAACCCAGCTCCAGACGTGCTCGCCGGTGTCACCAACCCCAGTGTAAGCCCTCAGACTTCTTCTCCTCTAACTCTTTATTACCAGCTTCCCTCCACCTGGAATTCTCTCCCACTCACCCCTACTTGGTAAAATCATGTATCCTTATGGGAATAAAACTCATCTACTTCCTGGGCATTTTCCGTCCCTACTGTTTCCTGCTTAGCATACGGACAGTACATCTTTTCCCCCAAATCGCTAGAGCCAAACTCTGCAGATGAAGCTGGCTCCTCTCACTGTCACACTCTGCAAATTCTGCTGGCTTGCCTAGAAAAGAATACTCCACACGGACCATTCTCAGCACTCTACCACTGCCAGCTCAGCCCAAGCCTCAACATCTGGCTAGGTGACTGACAAGGTGCCCTTGGCTGGTCCGCCCACACACCAGTCTCCACTCAGCGGCCAGAGGGCTCCTTCTAAAACACAGATCTGGTCACATCACTCCCCTGCTCAGAAGCCTGCAATGGCTTCCTAGTCTTCTTGGAACAAAATTCCAGGACCTTGCCTTAGTCCTGGCTCTGGCCCATGGCTGCCATCTAGACTTGGGCCTCCACCGTACTCCCTTCTTCTCTTCCCTGGGGTACTGGTCTCCTTGCCGCCTCTCATGCACACTCTTGTCTTCACACGTCTTTTGCACATGCTGTTCCCGGTGCCTGGAACGACGTTTCGTCCCCATGGTCACATGACTCCTTCCTCCAGTTCATTCAGGCCTTTGCCAAATGTTACATGTTTAAAGAAGGCTTCCTAATCACCTTTTCAAAAAGGCCAGTAACCCCCCCTCTTCCACCTCTTTTTGTCCCCTAGTACTACTTAACATTCCTCATAGCTCTTTAATCTTAAGTCATATATCAAGCTGTTAATTATCTCTGTCTCACAACCAGAATCACAGCTGCATAAGGGCAGGGTCAGAATCTGTTTTGCTCATCCACCATGCCTGCCACAGACAGGTGGATCATATATATTTGCTGAATGAAGGAAGGAAAGATACTTCTCCCAAATATGTGCTTCCTTCTTAGAGCCTCTTACCACCATTCTACACCCCTCTTGGAGGATATTTCTTGCTCTAAGTTCTTTGAGGACAGGACTGACTCTCCACAGTGTCTGGTACACAATAGGCACTCAAGAAATGCAGATGCAATTAAATAGAAGCAATGAATAACCAATTCCAGGAGATTATTATCTGCTGGGCTCATGAAATAATTTTTGAATTTCATTTATCTGAGCTGTAATCTAGATAAGTTCATATTGTCATTAATAAATTTGACTGTCAGTTGATGGGTTGTATATTTTTCACATTATTCATGGCAGAGTGGGAGCCTGGCCAGCCTCCCCCAAACCCATCAGGCTGCTGGTTTCTCCTTCTACTCTACCAGTTGAGCTTAGCACGTATCAATAGAAGTCAGATAATGGGTGACAGAGTAGCCTGGACTGGGTGGGGCCCTTAAGAACACTGTTTGTGTATGGAGATTATTGGGGTTATCAATAGGGGGCCTGACCCCCTAACATACTATACAATGTTATATCATAATATTTGTTAAGTAAGTGTTAAGTAGTGGTCTTCCTCCTGAAAGAGACAAGTTGTACAGAGGTGTGAGACCCCTTCCAAAGGTGCTGAAATGCCTTTCAGATGGCTTGGCAGTAGGCTATGGAAGAAAAGCCTCAAGTCTGGCCCATCCCTGAAGTGAGCACTCCGACTCCAAGGCTCAGCACCATTTAGACTCAAGAAATCCCAAATTTGATAGGAAATAGTTTGAGGGTAAAATTCTTTAATCAGCCTGGGTTTCATGGTACCCTGCAATATCCATCTCAGTATGATGACAAAATATGAAATATGCTATAACAAAAAAGAAAAGATTCTGAATTTGGACAAGTCCCCAAACACTACCTTAGTCCCCACACACACTCATTTGTGGATCCACTTACCACCTTTAGCATCCACACCTATGATGAAACTAGCAAAGGATGACTGGAATATGTTCATAGTCAGCATTTAGGGAGCAACCTCCCTCATCCTATTACCCTGCTTGCCATAGGCCTTCTCCTCTGTCCAGGTCCAATAAGCCTACAAGGCAGGTGTAATTTAATCTGCCTATTACATGGCCAATAGTGCCTTTCTAGAGATGAGAACTTCCCAGGTGACTACTACCTCTGACATTTTCCATTAGGAATCAAGGTTCAGTTTACCTTAACTGATGTGGTACCTCCCTGAATCTCTCAAGCAAAAGTGTTAACTGAGCCTGATTCACTACTATGGGGATTGTTATAGTTGCAGTGGGTCCTGCTTCAGCTTCTTCCTTGCTCTTTTTCAGAATTATGACTCCGTAGCTTCCTGAAATTTGAGTAAATGGATTCAGACATTAATTCACAGCACTAGCAACCAACTGCAGGTTCTTTCAGCCCCATAGAGCCTGGGCATACCTTCATGAAGAAAAGCTTCCTACAGTTCTTGCCTCGATCACTCCCAGCTGCTTGAGGTTGAACAGCCTCAGAAAACAGTGCTAGGTCAGGAATGCTGCTGGGCCCAGCCTCCGACGTGTCTGCCAGCTGCACAGATGAATGGAAAATTCCCTCCTTGCCCTGGCCCAGGGAAATCTCAAAGGGATCAGGATATTTCTCATCAGGGCTAGAGCCATCGTCACTGGTCCTAGCATTACAGAGCATCAGGGACCGAGAAATGGACCGGAATTTTGCGGATTTTCTGCTCTTTCCAGAGCGGCTTTGCGACTCCATCCTCAGAGAGGAAGTGAAGCTGCCTCTCTTCCTCTCCTGGTCTCTGGCCCTCGGCTGACGGGTGACGACTGGAATGGACTTAGCTGCCACTTCATGAGTCCCTGGAGGAAAGAGGAAATGGGGAGAAGCAATGTGACTTGGTGCTCACAGAGGAGCAGGACATGAGTCCTGGATCTGAGCCATGGGTGCCTGGTGCCTGTGAAGCAGGACAGATGGACAGGGCGTTGTTTGAGTCACTGTCCCTCCAAGTTTGCCAGCCACATGAGGCTCAGTTAACCCAAATGGTTAACACTGACTCCACTCCCAGGATCCTGGAAACCTAGTCCCAGAGCTTCTCTTGTCCAAACTCTCATTCTGCAGACAGGGAAACCGAAGTGCAGAGAGGAGTCACAAGAGTGAGTTGAAAGATCAGAGGGACCAGTGCTTTGTGAGGCTTTTAAAGCTGGAAGCCATTCTTCAAACAAAAGTTTGCAGGGAGCTTCAGCCTGTAACAGGACCAGAGAGGGGAACAGAAAAGCTAAGCTCCACCTGCCTGGGCCCTGTCCCGCCCTGGGTAACTGGCACAGCGTCTCCAGAGGAACCCCAGTACCCACGGTGCTCAGTCTGAAGACCACTGACGTCTGTGTTCTGCATTCACAGATGATGAGCCTGAGAGCGGGCAAGTTGGGAGCCTCTCCTAACACTGATCTGCCAGAGACTGTGTGAACCTAAAAGAAGATGCGGCTTGGCAAGTGCCTGCCCCAGGGCTGAGCACGTGACAGGCTCTTGGCAAACTTGTATAACAAGGTCAACCCTGGCCAGAATCAGCCAGGCTAGGGGCTCCTGCTCCATAACCTGTTGTCACTGGATCAAACCCTCACAGCCCAAGGGACCAAAAGGCTGAGTTTCCAACAGCATCAATCTCAGCCTGGCTCAGCTCCACCAAGAGGTGCCTCCATGGATTCAGTTTCCACGAGGTAGGTGGTGAAAGGGGCCCTGAAGCTGGATCCAAAGAAGTTCTGAGATGGGCCCAGGCCACAAAACAAAACCTGCTGCCAGAATAGCAAACAGTGGCCACTCTTGGCCACTGGAGCTGCTGCTTGTGCACATCCAATCTTGAATAAGCAAAAACAGAGACCTTCCAGAATTGTATTACATTGAAACCCTTTCACACATATCCTCCAAAGAAGAGTGTCCTATTAAAAGAACCTTACCTTTTTAACACTCAAATTGCACGAATTTATTACTTTCTGTATTAGTCCTTCAATTTCATCAATTTATTCACCAACATCTATAGCAACAAATAGCAATGAGTGAACTAAAACACTCAAATTGCACGAATTTATTACTTTCTGTATTAGTCCTTTAATTTCATCAATTTATTCACCAACATCTACAGCAACAAATAGCAATGAGTGAACTAAAATCAATGAACATTTGACGCCTACAATATACCAGGCACTATGTTTGATGCTTCAGTGTACATTAGCTCAGTATTGGTCCATTTCATCAAGCATCTCAAATGGTAGTAAAACCCCAACCATGGATGAATCAAACCGTCCAGAGAGCTCTACACCTGGATGTGAGCCTCCAAACCCTGAGGAAACACTCTCACTCCTGAACAGATTGGTTCCATAAAATATTCCAGCCACCAACTTGGCCTCCTGTGCTAGCCAAGGTAGAGATGCTGTTACATAATTAGCTTGATCACACATTGTTAAAAATGTCTACTTCAAAGTTTTGCTCTGGTGTACTGCGCACTGTCCTAAATGCTTTACTATTTGGTTCTCACAAACTCTATCATAGGCTCCATCAGTCCCTTGTTTTACAGAAGAGATGACTGAAGTGCAGAGAGGTTGAGTGACTTTCTCAAGATCACACAGCTAGGAGGCAGCAAACACAATCACACCATGCAGTCTGACCCCAAAGCCGGCTCCACACTGTCATTGACTATTCCCTCTCTCACCTTGAACCTTAGTCTCGGCCTCTGTTCTAGATCTTTTCCTCAGCATGAGAACACTCAAGCCTTTTCTGTCTTTCAAAAGCTGTGTGTCGGCTCCATGTCCTGCCCCTGTCACCTGCCTTTCTTTTATCCCTTTCACATCTTCTCCAGCAAATGTCCTGCACTCCGCACTTCTGTCCTCAGGCTGACCTGCTCTTTGAGCCTCAGCACAGACTGAGTCCATTCCCGAAGGCCACCGAGACTCTGTTTAATCATTTCTGCCTTTTATGTGCTGAAAAGCTGTGAACCTAAACCTCAGAGGATATTACCTGCTTGGTTAAAACCTGCTGCATTTTGACAGAATTTGTTAACTGTATATCATTGGTTAAATCAACTGGCCAAAGAAAACACGGAGTTCAAGTTTTTAGAGTGATTTTTTTCTCTTATTACTGTCTTTACTTCCAGATGTCACCTTTCAAATATAAATTGGGACTTCTATCCCTCTGCTGTGAGCTGTCACACCATGGCACTCTACCCAGGGCAACGCTCGAGACTCTGTCTTTAAAAAAAGATAAAAAAAATAAAAGTTAACTGGGCATGATGTCATGTACCTATAGCCCCAAGGGCTTGGGAAGCTCAGGAAGGAAGATCACTTGAACCCAGGAGTTAGAGATTGCAGTGAGCTATGTCAGCACTGCACTCTAGCCTGGGCAACAGACCTGTCTCAAAGAAGAAGGAAAAAATAAAAACAATTCTAAAACTCACATGGCACCAAAGTAGCCCAGATAGCCCAAACAGCCCTAAGCAAAAAGAACAAATCTGAAGGCATCACATTACCCAACTTAAAATAATACTACAAGGTTATAGTAACCAAAACAGCAATGGTACTGGCACAGTACTTTTATAGTAGACACACAGATGAATAGGACAGAATAAAAAAATTGGAAATAAAACCACGTACCTACAACCAGCCAGCCTTCAAAAAAACAGATAATAATATACACTGGGGAAAGATTGGAATAGTCACTAAATGGTACTGGGAAAATTGGATTACCACAGAAGCATGAAACTGAAGCCATATCTCTCACCATATACAAAACTTAACCCAAGTTGTATTAAAGACTTAAATGTAAGACTGGAAAGCATAAAAATCCTAGGAGAAAACCTAGGAAAAACTCTTCTGGACATGGATCTAAGCAAATAATTCATGACTAAGACCTCAAAAGCAAATGCAACAAAAGCAAAATTAGACAAATGGGACTTAATTAAACTAAAAAGCTTCTGCACAGCAAAATAATAAATAATTAACCTACAAAATGGGAGAAAATATTCATAAACATTGTATCCAACAAAAGACTAATACCCTAAATCTATAAGGAACTCAAACAACTCAGCAAAAAAAAAAAAAAAAACGCATTTAAAAAATGGGCATTTTTTAAAAGAAGATATATAACCAACGAACATGAAAAAATGCTTCAATAACACTAATCATCAGAGAAATGCAAATTAAAACCATAATGAGATACCATCTCACTCCAAATAGAATGGCCTTTACTAAGAAGTCAAAAAACAGGCCAGGCGTGGTGGCTCATGCCTGTAATCCCAGCACTTTGCAAGGCTGAGATAGGAGGATCACTTAAGGCCAGAAGTTTAAGACCAACATGAATAAAACAGTTAGACATCTATCTGTTAAAAAAAAAAAAAAAAGAAAGAAAAAGAAAAATGTTGAAAAGCAATACATGTTCACATGGATGCAGTGAAAAAGGAATACTGTTGGTGAGAATGTAAATTAGTACAGCCTCTATGGTGATCAATACAGAGATTTCTCAAAGAACTAAAAGTAGGTCCACCGTTTGATCCTACTCTCTACCCAAAGGAAAAGGAATCATTATGTCAAAAACACCTGCATTCATATGTTTGTCACAGCACAATTCATAATAGCAAAGATAAGGAGTCAACCTAAATGTCCATCAAGTAATGGGTAAAGAAAAAATTCTCATACACACACACACACCATGAAGTACCACAAAGCCATAAGAAATAATGTCTTTTGCAGCTACTTGGATGGAACTGGAGGCCATTATTTCAAGTGAAGTAACACAGAAACAGAAAAATAACGGCTGCATGTTTTCACTTATAAGTGGGAACTCAGCTGTGGCTATATAAGGATAACCAGAGCGGTATGATCATCACTGGAAACCAAAAAACAGGGAGGGTGGGAGGTGATGAGAGGTGAAAAATTACCTATAAGATACAATGATGGGTGATGGGTATAAAAGCCTGGACTTCATTACTATACAATATATAGTTGTAATGGAATTCCATTTGTACCCCTAAATCTATTAAAAGAAAGAAAGAGACCTAACAGGGTAGAAAGAGCCATCTCATTGAAGCTCCCATCTGGTGTTTAATTAAACTGTAACATGTGGTAAAAGAAACTAAACATCTGTAAAATTACAAGTTAAAAAAAATGGACTGGGTGAGGTGGCTCAGTCCTGTAATCCTAGCACTCTGGGAGGCCCAGGTGGGAGGATCACTTGCTATCAGGAGTTTAAGACCTGCCTGAGCAAGAGTGAGACCCTGTCTTTACTAAAAATTAGCTGGGCATTGTGGTGGGCACCTGTAGTCCTAGCGACTTGGGAGACTGAGGCAGGATAATCTCTTGAGCCTAGGATTTTGAGGTTGGTATGAGGTCAGCTGAGGCTGCGGCACTCTAGCCCAGGAGACAGAGTGAGATTGTCTTTAGAGAAAAAAAGTCCTTCTGTACCTTTGCTGGTGCTAAAGAGGGAATATATGAATTTGTAATTGCTGAGGGCCACCATGTTCTACTCTAAAGGGCTGCCTGAGAGGGAAATCAACACAGACAGTGCAGGACTCAAAAAAGGAAAAGAGAGAAAATGAGAAAAAAATGAATCCAAGTGTTAGCTTAAAAGCATCTAGATCCAGCCATACCTGAGGCCACCCACACCCATCTATGCAGCCATGCAAACTGGTAGATAAGCTCCTTTTGCTTTAAAAAAAAAAAAATTCCTCCTGAAATAGTGGTTCTTCTCTCTGCTGCTGCTGCTGCTGGTGGCATGAAATATGGAAAACAGTGGCACACAAGGACCAAGAAGGCTTTTGAAACTGCCTCTTATCCCACAGCATGCCTAGGGGAGGAGCTAGTCCCCCCAGTCCAGGCCTGGCTCTGCCGGACTCTCAGTGCCAGGCTTTGCTACAACGGCCTCTTGCATTCTCATGCCATCAAGTATTGCCACAGTCAGCATGGGTCTTGGGGTGCAGACCAGATTCCCTTTCTCCACCATCTCCTTTCCCAACCTACAGTAATGGTCCCAGCAATGGCGAGGTCCCTCAGTGGGCATTTTCCAGGGCAAAGAGCATTTGAGGACCCTTAGGGCTGGGTGTGTGGCTGTGTGCTTCGCTCAGTGGTGCAAAGTTGGCTGCACGTAGGAATCAAATTCCTTGGTGGAAACTGCTAATCCCAGTGGGCCATTTGCATGAATGTCTGATGAATACTGTCTCAGCTTTGAAAAGCAAGCTTTTCTCAAGGGAACCACCATTTCTGTGGCCTGGGTTCTCACATGGTGTGGCAGGGGCCACGGAATGGGATTTGGCAGTGTACCAAGAGCAAGGCATTAACCCCTTGGTTAGAGCAAAGACAACTGTCAGAATGAGCCTGGTCATTATGGAAGATGCAGAAGAGAGAGGCCATTGCAGAAGGGCTGCAGTGGGCCCACCAGAACTGAACTTCTGCGGGAGACTGCCTTCCCTCTGGGCCTGGCACCGCCAGAGAGACAGATTAATTGGAAACACAGCACTGTGATCACATGGTTCAGCTTAGCTTCGGTAATTGAGCTCGGGACACTGGAACCAGCTATTGCTCCCTAATGGAACCAAATTTGAGCAGAGCTTGGGGGCAAGCCTGCGCCATTCCTCCAGTCCAGATGCCTTCAAGAGGTCGGGACTAATGAGCTTTCCCTTATTTTTCCCCAGCCTCTGTGACAACTCGCCAAAGTCTTGCCAGATTTCCTCTGCGCCTGGTTGATCCCCGACAAGACAGCTTCGTGGGTCTTCTCCAGAGGCTTCTGGGGCAAGCAAAACGAAGGTTTTCCAGCTAAGCTAGTGGGCTCAGCTGCTTTCACTTCCCAGCAGAAAAAATTTAAAGGACCTACTTTTCCCTAGAAAACCGCTGACTCCTTGGAGTCTCCCCCGTCCCTGACACCCCACAAAAGAAAACTGATGCTATTTGTTCTTTCCTTATGTCTCCACCATACCACACATGAGAATTCACAGTGATTCAGTGTGTGTGTTGACAATGGCAGAACTCCCATCGGCACAGAAAATGCAAGGGCACGAGATAAAGCTGAATTGCAAAGAAATGGGTAATTCTTCCTCTTTAAAGGAGTTTGGAAAACTTCCAAAATGTGTGCTGGGAGCAGGGTCAGTAAATCTGCCCCTCCGTCCCTCCCTTCCTTCCTTCCTTCCCTCCCTCTCTCCCTTCCCTCCTCCCTTCCTTCCTTCCTTACCTCCCTCTTTCCCTTCTCTCCCTTCTCTCCCTTCCTTCCTTACTTCCCTCCCTCTCTCCCTCCCTCCCTCCCTTCCTTCCTTACTTCCCTCCCTCTCTCCCTCCTTCTCTCCCTTCCTCCCTTCCTTCCTTCCTTCCCTCCTCCCTTCCTTCCTTTTCACTTTTTTTCATTCAGCAGGCGCCTGTTGAGAAGCTGCTTCCTAGCTGTTACGGTGATAGGCGAAGCTGAGCTTCTACAGGGAAGGCCACAGTATTTCCATCTGGATAAAATACACTTCACTCACTGGAGAACTCTGAGAGGTGAATAACCACGTGGAGAAACAGGACTCCTCAAATGTGTTTCAAATTCCTGAATCCTCCAGCAGTGCCCTGTATCAAAGGCAATTTTTAAAGTTTGGTCACTCCAGCCCAGGGGGTAATTTTTCACTTAAAATAAAGAATGACTCAGTCATAAGAAATGAAGGAAAGAATTTTATAGTTTCTTCCCTTTCTAAAAGAGTGATGGGGCCTGGTTCTGTGTGCGTCTCTATCCACTGTACACAGGACTGGAAAGTTGGGGCTTGGAGCCGCTGGGCTGCAGTTTCCAACGGGGAAGATGAGCAGCTTGTGTTGAAGTTGGTTTTACACCTGTCCTCTTTGTTTTTGCTATACTATTACTTCCTGGGGAGAAAAAACTGTACATATGTCATTAATTTTTTGTCCCCATAACTTTGCTGTTGCTTGGTACAGAGTAGGGCACTTTGTGTTCAATAAATGAAGGTCAAAGCAGCATCTCAAAGACACCTTCCAACCGACTTCTCCTGCACCAACATAACACGGAAATATTCCCAAGGAAACCATCCCATCTAGGATCCTGGAATGAAGGATTCCAGGTACTCAACTGACATCACAGGAACAAGAATCTCAGTGGGCTGACCTCGGAGTAGAAGAAATTCAGAGCCCTCAGGAAAGACTTTGTGGGTGCTGCTCCTCAGAAAAGTCCTCACAACCTCAAGAGAGGACTGCCCTGGGCCACTGCTCTTTCAGCATCCCGAAAGGTGATCCAACCCATCAGCACACAGCGTGGCTGGTGCAGGGGATGATCGCAGTGAGAGAGACCCAGGCTCCGGACGCAGGATGAATCAGGACAGGGACTTCCCCAACAGCGTGGGTTACCTCCAAGATGGCGAAGGCTAACTACATAACCCATCTCAACAAAGGTACATCCACCCATCATTTTTCTGGAGAGACTGGCTCATTCCTCAGAAATCCCATGCCTAGAGCAGGGAGTCTCCCGATCAGCGTCCTTGCAGGATGTCAGAGCCGTATCAGAATGCAAACAGAGTGTCCTCTCAGCACTGTCTGTAACTGCGAGGAGGGGGAAGCAGAAGGCCAAATCTGTGGCTGAAGAACTTAGACCAGGGTCTTCCAACCTTTTTTTATCTCACAGCACACTTGAACCTATAGTTAAACTTCCACAGCACACTTAAATTATGTTGATCAAAAATCAGAGGAAAAAAATAGTATATACTTAATGAGCTTGGAACTTCTTTCAAAAATAATTTAATTAATGATCTTTAAAACTTTTCGCGGCACACCAGTTGAAAATCACTGGCTTTGGGCGGCACCTGTGGCTCAAAGGGGTAGGGCGCTGGTCGCATATGCCAGAGGTGGCAGGTTCAAACCCAGCCCTGGCCAAAAAAAAAAAAAAAAAAAAAATCACTAGCTTTGACTCTGAATTGACCTTGATCCGTACACCACCTCTGCCACATACCATCTGTGCACCTTGAGCAAAGAATTCAACACTTTTATGACATAGTCAGTCCCCATAAAACAGAGATGACAATGCCAACCACTGTGAGGATTCGAGAAAATACAGTACAGCCCCTGTGAGGTGACTGTGACAAACTGGTCAACACGCAGAGGTAGTCAACATAGGGAACCAGGCCTGCTGTGCTGGTATGTGCATGTGGTACATGTCTGCTCTGTGAAAATTAGGTCAACTTAAGGTCAATGTAAGGAAGTGGTCAGCTGGGGAGGTGCTACTCTAATTCTGAGAAGTACTCAGGTTATTGCCTCACACAGTATGGACTAAAAAAAAACAACACTTGCTCAAAAATAATAAAAGAGTGGAAACAACCTAAAAGTACCTCAATGTGAGACTTTGTTGTATCTTGTTAGGGTGCATTCATATCTGCTGCCAATGTGATAAAATAGGTCTGCAGATGTAGATGTGGAATGAGGCCTGCAATACAGTCTAAAGCTGAAAAATATCACGAAATAGCTGTGCATGCTAGTTTTATTTACAACACATTTACTTACATGAAAAAAAAAAACCAAACTGTTATTAACATCTTGGAAGGTGCAGGCAGGCGCTGGGGAGTGTATTTACAATGGGCCCTCTTACACTTGGTTTCTTTTTTACAACAATAATGTATCACAATTATGGTGAGAAAAGAAAAGATTTTCAATTTGGGTGAACAAAATAAAAATTGATACCCAATTTTTGTCCACTAGTATAATACTTCTGAAATAACTTTCTCAGTTTCTAAAATATCTAGTAGGAAGTTGGGTTGAGATTACCCTGTACATATAGACAAATTTGGGGAGAAATTCCTCCCATGCATGAGCTTTTTTAAAATCTTTTTTTTTAATCATAGCTATGTACATAAATGCAATCATTGTTTTGTTTTTATATTTATTCAAATTTTCTTTTCAGACCTTCAATCAAATTTTATATTATTCTTTATATAGGCTCTAAATAGCTCTAATTATTCTCATTTTTATATTCTTCTTTATATAGGCTCTAAATAGCTCTAATTATTCTCATCTATGAAAATTTTTGTTTCTAGTTTGAATTGAATTATTTGTAAGACATAACTTCTAATTGGTTATTATTCCTTCCTTATATACACACAAGTTCTGAGTGACACATGTTTATTTCATAATTGGCCATCTTACAGACCTCCTGTTCATTCTAATAACTATTCGTCTTTGAGTTTTCACTCATGTAATCCCTAAACATTAATAAGTTTGCTTCATTTAAAAATATTTGTATCACTGATTTCATTTTATTTTCTAATTTTACTGGCTAAAGTTTCTAGAGCGTAGTAAGTAATAATAATGATACAAGATGCCAATGTCTTTCCAGATACCAGTGGAAATTGTCCAACAGTCTCTAGATAGTATCTATAATAGTGACAGATGTATTAAGACAAAATAATTTGGGAGGGGTTTGTTTGTTTTGTTTTTGTTTTATCTGAGACAGAGTCTCATTCTTTCACCCTGGGTAGAGTGCAGTGGTGTCATCATCACTTACAGCAAACTCAGTCTCTTGAGCTCAAGTTATCCTCCTGTCTCAGTCTCCCAAGTAGCTGGGACTACAGGCACCATCACAACTCCTGGCTAATTTTGCTATTCTTAGTAGAGATGGGGTCTCACTCTTGCTCAGGCTGGTCTCTAACTCCTGAGAAATCCCTTAAGGGATGCTCTTGCCTTGAATACCTAGAGTGCTGGGATTACAGGCATGAGCCAACGTGACCGGCCAACACTATTTTTTATCACCATAAGGAAATACATTTTACTAACTGTAACTTTAGGAGCTTTTTAAAACAACCAAGAATGAGTTGTTTATTAAATGCTTTTTAGCTCTTTGGCACTATTAGGCCTCTTTCCTCTTTTGATTTGTCAAAGTGAAGAAATATATTAATAGATTTCTTACAATTGAGCCACTTACATTGTTTTATGCCCCCATTCAATCCCAGCGTGCCCCTCTTTTAATAGAAAAATCATTTTACTTTGTTAATATCTTATTTAGGATTTTTGTATCTATATGTATGTTCACAAATAGAAATAGTCTGTCATTTTACTTTGGACTGTCTTAGGTTTTGCTAGCTTCGTAAAAGGAATGATGAGAAGCTGGACATCTCTTCCCACTTTCCAAAATAGTTTAATAGCTGCACATAGTTACACCTAGCCCATAAATGCTTGAACTATTTTTTCCTTAAAATTTTTGGTCCTGAACCACTTTTAGGTGGCTCTTTGAAACTTTTTCCATTACTTCCTTAGTTATAGTCTATTCAATTTTTTAAATCTTTTTCTTTGGTAATACTTACATTGTCATAAAAGTACCCTTTCATCCAAATTTTCAAATGTATTTGTATAGAATATTAACATTATTAATATTAAGTTCCCTCAAATCCAGCACAGATTCACAGTTTTTTAAATGTCCCTGGAGCTCTATGCGTGTGGTCTGTCTCCCCTAACCAGAGTTTCTGTTGGACTATTTCTTTATCTTCACTGAAAAATATCTACTCTACTGATCCTTTCAAAGGACTCCTTCTTAGAAGTGGTAAAAACATCTAACACTCTTTTGAGCTTTGCTTCCCAGTGTATTTATTTATTTTATTATTTTTCTTCTTTTACAGACAGAGTCTCACTTTGTGGCCCTCGGTAGAGGGCCGTGGCGTCACAGCTCACAACAACCTCCAGCTCTTGGGCTTAGGCGATTCTCTTGCCTCAGCCTCCTGAGTAGCTGGGACCACAGGCGCCCACCACAACACCTAGCTATTATTGTTGTTGTTGTTGTTGTTGTTGTTGTTGCCGTTTGGCTGGGGCCAGGTTTGAACCCGCCACCCTTGGTATATGGGGCCAGTGCCATACTCACTGAGCCACAGGTGCTGCCCATGCTTCCCAGTGTATTTATTTCTGCTTCAATTACTTTTTCCTTTCCTGTTTTTCTTTATATTTGTTTTATTCTTTTTTTCTACCTTCATGAGTTTAATAATTAGGTCTGGCATGATGGCTCTTGCCTGTAATCCCAGCATTTTGGGGAGGCTGAGGCAAAAGGATCACTTAAGGTTAGGAGTTTCAAACCAGCCTGGGCAATATAGTGAGATCCTGTCTCTACAAAAATTAAAAAATCAGTCAATCACAGTGGCAGGTGCCTGTAGTCCCAGTTACTAGGAGGGTTTGATGCAGGAGGATTACTTAAATCCAGAAGTTTGAGGTTGCTGTGAGCTATGACATCACCTCTGCACTCTGGCCCAGGTTACAGAATGTGACCCTGTCTTCAAGTCACATTGAAGAAATACATTGTTACTATTTAATTCAAATCCATTCTTTCCATTTTAGAAATTATGGCATATTGTGCAGTGGTTACATGCTCTGATTTTAATGCCCAAGTAGACATAGGTTTCAATCCCAGGCCAATTATTTACTGTATCTGCTTAACATTTTTGTGACTCAGGTTTTTTTTTTAATCTATAAAATTAGGATAATTATAGTGGCCACCTCCTAGAAATTTTGTGACAATAAATTGAAATATTAGGTGGTTATTATTGCCATTACTGTCATCATCATCATATTCTTTTAGGCCATAAATTCTCTTCTGAATATCCCTTTGGCCACACAACCCATGAATTTTGAAATATGATGCTCTAATTTTGTTATTTTAGAAACGGTCTGTAATTGCAGTGTTGATTTCCATTGTAAACTCAGTTCTCCAGAAGATTTCTGTTGTTATTGTTAATTTCATATGGTTAAATTTTCCAGATTTAGTCCTGTTGTTCTTGCAATTTTTTATTAGAGAATTCTAATTTAATTGCATCGTAGCCACAGGATGTGTCTTGGATGTTTTTATTTGTTGGAATGGGTTGAGGTTTACTCTGTAAGCCAGAATGCTAGTGACTTTTAAGCGTCTTAAGTGTTCGATACACATTTGAAAAGCATGATTAATCTCTTTTTTGGAGTTTCAAAGATGTGCTGTTAAAATACAGACATGCATAACATATGGTCAACAAGGACAGCATACCAACAGACGGTACAGTATCTTTACTGTACCTTTTCTATGTTCTGGTAAGTTTAGATACACAAACATTGACCACTGGGTTACAATTGCCTACAGAATTCTGTACAATTACATGCGGTAAGTTTTGCAGCCTGGGAGAAATAAACTATGCCACGTAGCCTATGTGTGTGCCCACAAGGTCTGTGTAACACACTCCAGGATATTCCACAGCCGCTGAGTCACCTGACAACACGTTTCTCAGAACTTAGCTCCTTCATTAAGAGCTGAACAGACATACAAATGTGTATTCAGTCTTGTTAAGTCAGGTAATTCAAAGCTCAAGCTCTGTACCTATATTTTATCTCATTAATCTGAACACTCTTACAGTGGAATGCATTGAAATTGGACAACATATTGGTAGTATATTTCTAAAACTGTGTTGTTTTACATATTCTAATACTTTTATTGGTTATACAAAGTTTTCTGATTTTCACATTTTCATTGAATGTCCCTCTTTTAATCATTTTGTAAAATGTACTTCTCGATCTGTTTTGTAATTGCTTCAATTTTTATTTTGTCTGATAAAATTAACATTAGCGTCTCACTTTTCTTTAAATCTGCATTTACACAGCACTTTTCATTCTTTTATTTTTAACTTTATGTAAGCTAGTTTTAAGTGTGTCTCTTGAAAGTGGGATAGAATGGGTCTAGGGGGAGAGTTTGTTTCTTTAAATTTTTTTTATTAGACTTGAGAAATTTTATTTATTTTTATTTATTTTTTTTATTGTTGTTGAGGATTCCTTGAGGGTACAAAGAACCAGGTTACATTGATTATATTTGTTAGGTAAAGTCCCTCTTACGATTGTGTCCTGCTTCTTTAAATTCTTTGTTTGTATGTTTCCCTTTTGGAAACTGAATCTGAAAGATTCCTTTATTTTAATATACCACCTTCTTCTGTACTTTGATTGTACCTGACATGTATCTGATATGTTTTGTTTTGCTTTCTGATTATGGCTCCTTATTTTTTTCTTCTCTTGCAACTTCAGCAGTGATTCCAGTGACAAGCACTTTCCTGGGAAAGCTTCTACTCAGCAAGTTTACAAGTTCAAAGTGCCTTTTAAGAGAGCTGAAAAGAGATTTAGAGTGTCTACCTGCTAGGGTTTGAGAAATCAGCAGCCTCCTGTCGTATCAGCACTGTGATTAACGCTCATACCCCATAAGACCACGTATTGCCCAGACAATATTCAACAATATATACATACTGCTTTGTTTTTGGTTGTGTTTTTTTTCTGTTTTTTTTGGTTTGGTTGTTTTTCTGTTTATTTTGATGTTGGTGATGTTGTTCTGTTTTTTAATTTCAACCTTTTCCATACAGAATTTTTTCTTTCTCAATTTTTCTAGTGTAATTATAATTTCCCATTGCTGCCTTTTTCAATAACTAGAACTTCATATTTGTTAGTGTTTCTACCGCTATTATTTGGGTTTTCACCCAATTTTATCCCGTAAAGTTTTCTGTTTGCTTGTTTTGGTTTGATTTATAGCATCTTTGTCTTTCTTCTCTACTTGGTGGAGGTGGGGTACTGTGTCCGACCAGGTTAGCAAAGAGCTGCTGACCTCAAGGGAACCACCCAACTGGGCCCCCCCAGAAGGTGGAGTTTTTTATAAGGTTGTGTCAAAGTACCCTACTGTACACCTATATTGCTCTGTCTCTCTCTTTCTGTGCCTCTCTTCTTTTTGTCAATATTCCTTTTACCCACCCACTCTCCTTTCTCTATTTTTTTTTCTTTTAACTCATTCCTCCTTTCTTTCATCCCTTTCTTGCTCTTCAACCTTCTCATCCTTCTGGTCCTGTACCAAAAGGACCCATCAAAACCTTAGTCCACAGGCACGAGAACTTAAACGGCAAGAGGAAGTGAAAGGAAAATTAGGGCAAGGAAACAGATAAAACAAATCACTCATGAGGAAGAATCAGCAGAAAACTCCAGGCAACATGAAGAACCAGTCCAGAACAACCCCGCCAAGAGACCATGAGGTAGCTACTGCAGAGGATTCCACCTATAAAGAAATGTTAGGAATGACAGAAAGGGAATTTAGAATACACATGATGAAAACAATGAAAGAAATGATGGAAATAATAAAGGAAACTGCTAATAAAGTGGAAAATAACCAAAAGGAAATCCAAAAACAGAATCAAATAAGGGATGAACAATATGAAGAATATAGAAAGGATATAGCAGAGCTGAAGGAACTGAAACAGTCAATTAGGGAACTTAAAGATGCAATGGAAAGTATCAGCAACATGTTAGACCATGCAGAAGAAAGAATTTCAGAAGTAGAAGACAAAGTTCTTGAGATAACTCAGATAGTAAAAGAGGCAGAAAAGAAGAGAGAGAAAGCAGAACGTTCACTGTCAGAATTATGGGACTTTATGAAGCGTTCCAACATACGAGTTATAGGAATTCCAGAAGGGGAAGAAGAATGCCCCAGAGGAATGGAAGCCATATTAGAGAATATTATAAAAGAAAATTTCCCAAATATCACCAAAGATTCTGACACACTGCTTTCAGAGGGATATCGGAACCCAGGTCGCCTCAACTCTAACCGAGCTTCTCCAAGACACATTGTGATGAATCTGTCCAAAGTCAAGACAAAAGAAAAGATTCTGCAAGCTGCCAGGAGTAAGCGCCAGTTGACCTACAGGGGCAAATCCATCAGAGTGACCGCAGACTTCTCTAATGAAACTTTCCAAGCAAGAAGACAATGGTCATCTACCTTTAATCTACTTAAATAGAACAACTTCCAGCCCAGAATTCTGTATCCTGCTAAGCTAAGCTTCAAAATTGACGGAGAAATCAAATCATTTACGGATATACAAACATTGAGGAAATTCGCCACAACAAGAACAGCTCTATAGGAAATACTTCAACCTGTTCTACATACTGACCATCACAATGGATCAGCAGCAAAGTGAGAACTCAGAAATTAAAGGACAGAACTTAACCTCCACACTGATGCAAAAGATAAAACTAAGCAATGGACTCTCACAAAATAAGACGAATAGAATACTACCACACTTATCAATTATCTCAATAAATGTTAATGGCTTGAATTCCCCACTGAAGAGACATAAATTGGTTCACTGGATTAAAAAACACAAGCCATCCATTTGCTGTCTGCAAGAAACACACCTGGCTTCAAAAGACAAATTAAAGCTCCGAGTCAAGGGTTGGAAGACAATTTTTCAGGCAAAGGGAATTCAGAAGAAAAGAGGAGTTGCAATCTTATTTTCAGATACATGTGGATTTAAAGTAACTAAAGTCAAAAAAGACAAAGATGGTCACTTTATATTGGTCAAGGGAAAAATACAACAAGAAGACGTTTCAATTCTAAATATTTATGCACCCAATTTAAATGCTCCCAGATTATTGAAACAGACCTTACTCAGTCTGAGCAATATGATATCTGATAATACCATAATAACAGGGGACTTTAACACTCCTCTTACAGAGCTGGACAGATCCTCTAAACAGAAATTAAACAAAGATATAAGAGATTTAAATGAGATCCTAGAACAACTGTGCTTGATAGACGCATATAGAACACTCCACCACAAAGATAAAGGTGGCGCCTGTGGCTCAGTGAGTAGGGCGCCGGCCCCATATGCCGAGGCTGATGGGTTCAAGCCCAGCCCCAGACTAACTGCAACAAAAAAAAAAATAGCCGGGCATTGTGGCGGGCGCCTGTAGTCCCAGCTGCTCGGGAGGCTGAGGCGAGAGAGAATCGCATAAGCCCAAGAGCTGAAGGTTGCTGTGAGCCGTGTGACGCCACGGTACTCTACCCTCGGGTGGTACAGTGAGACCCTGTCTCTACCAAAAAAAAAAAAAAAAAGAATATACATTCTTCTCATCACCCCATGAAACATTCTCCAAAATTGATCATATCCTGGGACACAAAACAAATATCAACAGAACCAAAGAATTGAAATTTTACCTTGTATCTTCTCAGACCATAAGGCACTAAAGGTGGAACTCAACTCTAACAAAAACGCTCGACCCCACACAAAGGCATGGAAATTAAACAATCTTCTGTTGAATAACAGATGGGTGCAGAAAGAAATAAAACAGGAAATCATTAACTTCCTTGAGCATAACTACAATGAAGACACAAGCTACCAAAACCTGTGGGATACTGCAAAGGCAGTTTTGAGAGGAAAATTCATCGCTTTAGATGCCTACATTCAAAAAACAGAAAGGGAGAGAGCATCAACAATCTCACAAGAGATCTTATGGAATTGGAAAAAGAAGAACAATCTAAGCCTAAACTCAGTAGAAGAAAAGAAATATCCAAAATCAAATCAGAGATCAATGAAATTGAAAACAAAAGAATCATTCAGAAAATTAATGAAACAAGGAGTTGGTTTTTTGAAAAAATAAATAAAATAGATAAACCATTGGCCAGACCAATGAGGAATAGAAAAGTAAAATCTCTAGTAACCTCAATCAGAAATGATAAAGGGGAAATAACAACTGATCCCACACAAATACAAGAGATCATCTCTGAATACTACCACAAACTCTATGCCTAGAAATTTGACAATGTGAAGACAATGGATCAATGTTTGGAATCACATCCTCTCCCTAGACTCAGCCAGGATGAAATAGAGCTCCTGAACAGACCAATTTCAAGCACTGAGATCAAAGAAACAATAAAAAATCTTCCAACCAAAAAATGCCCTGGTCCAGATGGCTTCACTCCAGAATTCTATCAAACCTTCAAGGAAGAGCTTATTCCTGTACTGCAGAAATTATTCCAAAAAATTGAGGAAGAAGGAATCTTCCTCAGCACATTCTATGAAGCAAACATCACCCTGATACCAGAACCAGGAAAGGACCCAAACAAAAAGGAGAATTTCAGACCAATCTCACTCATGAATATAGATGCAAAAATTCTCAACAAAATCCTAGCCAATAGATTACAGCTTATCATCAAAAAAGTCATTCATCATGATCAAGTAGGCTTCATCCCAGGGATGCAAGGCTGGTTTAACATACACAAGTCTATAAACGTTATCCGCCATATTAACACATTAACAAGATCACATGATCCTCTCAATAGATGCAGAAAAAGCATTTGATAAAATCCAGCATCCTTTTCTAATTAGAACACTGAAGAGTATAGGCATAGGTGGCACATTTCTAAAACTGATTGAAGCTATCTATGACAAACCCACAGCCAATATTTTACTGAATGGAGTAAAACTGAAAGCTTTTCCTCTTAGAACTGGAAGCGGACAAAGTTGTCCTCTGTCACCTTTACTATTCAACATAGTGCTGGAAGTTCTAGCCAATACAATTAGGCAAGACAAGGAAATAAAGGGAATCCAAATGGGAGCAGAGGAGGTTAAACTCTCCCTCTTTGCTGATGACATGATCTTATACTTAGAGAACCCCAAAGACTCAATCACAAGACTCCTAGAAGTCATCAAAAAATACAGTAATGTTTCAGGATATAAAATCAATGTCCACAAGTCAGTAGCCTTTGTGTACACTAATAACAGTCAAGATGAGAAGCTAATTAAGGACACAACTCCCTTCACCATAGTCTCAAAGAAAATGAAATACCTAGGAATATACCTAACGAAGGAGGTGAAGGACCTCTATAAAGAAAATTATGAAATCCTCAGAAAGGAAATAGCAGAGGATATTAACAAATGGAAGAACATACCATGCTCATGGATGGGAAGAATCAACATTGTTAAAATGTCTATACTTCCCAAAGCAATCTGCCTATTCAATGCCATTCCTATCAAAATACCAACATCGTACTTTCAAGATTTGGAAAAAATGATTCTGGGTTTTGTATGGAACCAGAAAAAGCCCCGTATAGCTAAAGCAGTTCTTAGTAATAAAAATAAAGCTGGGGGCATCAGCATACCAGATTTTAGTCTGTACTACAAAGCCATAGTGGTCAAGACAGCATGGTACCGGCACAAAAACAGAGACATAGACACTTGGAATCGAATTGAAAACCAAGAAATGAAACTAACATCTTACAACCACCTAATCTTCGATAAACCAAACAAGAACATACCTTGGGGGAAAGACTCCCTATTCAATAAATGGTGTTGGGAGAACTGGATGTCTACATGTAAAAGACTGAAACTGGACCCACACCTTTCCCCACTCACAAAAATTGATTCAAGATGGATAAAGGACTTAAATTTAAGGCATGAAACAATAAAAATCCTCCAAGAAAGCATAGGAAAAACACTGGAAGACATTGGCCTAGGGAAAAACTTCATGAAGAAGACTGCCATGGCAATTGCAACAACAAAAATAAACAAATGGGACTTAAATAAACTGAAAAGCTTCTGTACAGCTAAGGAGACAACAACCAAAGCAAAGAGACAACCTACACAATGGGAAAGGATATTTGCATATTTTCAATCAGACAAAAGTTTGATAACTAGGATCTACAGAGAACTCAAATTAATCCACATGAAAAAAGCCAACAGTCCCATATATTAATGGGCAACAGACATGAATAGAACCTTCTCTAAAGATGACAGACGAATGGCTAACAAACATATGAAAAAATGTTCATCATCTCTATATATTAGAGAAATGCAAATCAAAACAACCCTGAGATACCATCTAACCCCGGTGAGAATGGCCCCCATCACAAAATCCCAAAATGCAGATGCTGGCGTGGATGTGGAGAGAAGGGAACACTTTTACACTGCTGGTGGGACTGCAAACTAGTACAACCTTTCTGGAAGGAAGTATGGAGAAACCTCAAAGCGCTCAAGCTAGACCTCCCATTTGATCCTGCAATCCCATTACTGGGCATCTACCCAGAAGGAAGAAAATCCTTTTATCATAAGGACACTTGTACTAGACTGTTTATTGCAGCTCAATTTACAATCGCCAAAATGTGGAAACAGCCTAAATGCCCACCAACCCAGAAATGGATTAACAAGCTGTGGTATATGTATACCATGGAATACTATTCAGCTATTAAAAAAAATGGAGACTTTACATCCTTCGTATTAACCTGGATGGAAGTGGAAGACATTATTCCTAGTAAAGCATCACAAGAATGGAGAAGCATGAATCCTATGTACTCAATTTTGATATGAGGACAATTAATGACAATTAAGGTTGTGGGAGGGAGGAAAAGCAGAAAGAGGGAAGGAGGGAGGGGGGTGGGGCCTTGGTGTGTGTCACACTTTATGGGGGCAAGACATGATTGCAAGAGGGACTTTACCTAACAATTGCAATCAGTGTAACCTGGCTTATTGTACCCTCAATGAATCCCCAACAATAAAAAAAAAAAAAGAAGATAGAAGAAAAAAAAAAAAGAAAGAAAGAAATGCCATGAGCAGCAGGCAAGGTGTGGCGCCCCAGCAGCACCCCAAGCATTCCCCAGTGCCCCGAGAATCCCCCTGCCCACAGCATCCCCCCAGCAGCGAGTCCCCCAGCATCCCCCCAGCACCCCCCAGCACCCCCCAGCATTCCCCTGCCCGCAGCATCTGCCCCCCCCAGCAGCCCCCCACAGCATCTTCCCAGCAGAGAGGAGCACCCGGGACCTCTGGAAAGATGTGTCTTGGGGGGCAGCCTCCTGTAGGCTGAGCAGGGCAGCCACGTTCTAGTGCAGTAACTGTCTACTGTAGGAGAATTTCTGGCCTGGCTGCACATCTCAAGTCTAAGCCAGGGGCAAGACCTATGAAGATTTCCACTCTGAGTGGTTCCCAGCAGCTGGGTCACTGTACTGAGACCCTATCAGTCCTATGAACTGCTCCCCGGGAGGTAAATCTGTCCTCCAGCATCTCCAAGTGTGGCTCTGCCCTCCACCCTGCGGGATGCTGATCCACAGTCCTGTTTCCACACCCATGTGCTCAGAGCTCTTCCTGCAGAGCTGCCTTGATTGATATTTCAGCAAACCCTGGGCTACCCTGCCTAGTTCACAGGACTAACACAGATGTGTCCTTATTTCAACAGGAATCCAAAAGAGGAACTCAAAGTAGATTGCTGTTTTGAGTTGTTTTCCTAACTCAAACTCCAAGGTCTTGTAACTGTTTATTTTGCCCCAATGGATATTTTTTCCCATGTATATGAGTGTGTGGCTATTCACATTGAATTTCACATTAACATTAGAAAATATATTTTTTAAAATGATTTCTTTTCTTTTCTTTCCTTTTTTTGAGGCATAGTCTCACTCTGTCACTCTGGTTAGAGAGTCTTTGTGTCATAGCTCACAGCAACCTCAAACTACTGGGTTAGAGCAATCCTCCTGCCTCAGCCTCCCAAGTAGCTGGGACTATAGGCTCCCATCACCATGCCCAGCTAGTTTTTTCTATGTTTAGTAGAGATGGGGGTCTTTCTCTTGATCAGCTGGAAATATCTTATATAAGAAAATGCATTTCCAGCCTAAATTGACAATGCAAATATAAGGGGTTATGGATTGCCTAGCCTTAATTGAAAAATCTGAAATACTCCAAAATTTGAAACTTTTTGAGTGGGCACGTAACACTCAAAGGATCTGCTCATTGGAACATTTCAGATTTCAGACTTTTGGAATAGGGATGCTGAACTGGTGCTAAGCACGTGAGGCAAATATTCCAACTGAAAAATTACAAAATCCAAAACTATTCTGGTCCCAGGCAGTTCATGTAACAGGTATCCAGGCTGTTCTGCTGTTGTGAAAGTTGTTATTATAGCTCAGCACCCGTAGCTCAGTGGTTAGGGTGCCAGCCACATGTGCCGAGGCAGGCAGGTTCGAACCTGGCCCAGGCCAGCTAAACAACAACAACAAAAATAGCCGGGTGTTGTGGTGGGCACCTGTAGACCCAGTTACCTGGGAGGCTGAGGCAAGAGAATTGCTTAAGCCCAAGAGTTTGAGGTTGCTGTGAGCTGTGATGCCACAGCTCTCTACCGAGGGTGACATAGACTCTGTCTCAAAAAAAAGAAAGTTGTTATTGTTTTAGTAAAGCTGGGTGAGGGGAGGAGGAGACGGCTGAATTCACATCTAATGGGTATGAACTACTGGGATAGTGTGCACACTTAGAACTTTGCCTCAAACTGCACAAAAGTCATCCATGCAACCAAAACCTCTATACCCCCATAATATTCTGAAATAATAAAAAAGTTATTGTTGTTGATGCTATTCATTTATTTATGCAATAGACATTATCTGAGATTCACTGTGTACCAGGCATCATGATATAAAGGAGGACCACATGGTTCTTTACAGACTATTGGAGAAGGTAGACGGGAAAATGTATAAATATCCTGGAGTGGCAAGTGTCGCAAGAAAGGCTGAGTAAAGTACCACACTCTGAAGGAAAGTGACAAACTCTGAACTCAGCCTCACTGAAGAACTAACTGGTGAGCAGAGGCTTGAGAACTGGGTGAAGGCTTGAGGAGGGAAGACCCATCTGTGTTAAGGTCACAGCACATCTCTTGGTGACACTGGAGCCTGGAGTGTGAGCAGGTGAGCAGAGAGGAGAGACATGAATAGTCAATGCAGGCTGATTAGCAGAACCAAGAAGGCTGTAAAGAATGAGGTGTTCCAATTCCAAGTGCACGCTCCCTCCTCAGCTGCACACCCCAGGTGCTGCTGGGACCAGGCAGGAGGTGAGCATTGCCCAAAGGGTAGATCTCAAGCTTCCGATCTGTCCTCTGCCCAAATAATTCTGCCTTAACCATTTACATATGAGTTTTCATGAGAGATTTTAACTCTGAAAAAGATTTCATGAATAAAAAAAAATTAGAAAATAACTGCTATAGGTAATAAAAGTCTAGCAGATTTTTTTTTAGCAGTGTACACGTATGGCCACATTCGTGTTTAGAAAACATTAAGTGTGTCGAGGCAGGTCACACAGCAGGTGAGAACATGGATCTTGGTGTCAGATAGTCTGGGCTCAGGTCTTGTCCCTTCATAGCTAAGTGATCCTGGGAAAGTCACCTCCTTTCTTGTTTTAGAGATAAGTCCCTAAGCTCTGGAATGCTGCAAAGCTCAAATGAGACAATGCAGGTGACGGTCCCCAGCACACTACTGGGGTGGGGAGCATGCCAGGAAGGGGCTGGGGTATTAAGTGTCATTAATAAGCCGGGGGCGAGGGGGGATGAATAAGTGAATGACAGGGGCTTTAAGCAAGGGTCTGACCCACTACTGCACTCTTAAATGTCAGCCATCAATTAACTGCAGGACTGAAGTGGAGACCCGAGAGAAGGAAAGAAGCCAGAAAGCTTGGAGAAAGAGGAAGGGGAGCCACAGGGCAGCAGCTCCCAGGCCACTTCAGGAAGCCTAGGGACTCCTGGGACAAAGAGGTCATGTCTGTGTGGCTCAGCCTGAAACGGGACAATTCCCTGTGTCCTCAGGGAGCCTCATCTTCAAGCTCTGTTACCTCATTCTCCAACTACAGAAAGCAAAGAGGCTAACGGACCAAAAGAACACCACCCTGAGACGAAGCCCACACGGCAGCTTAACAGTCACGGGAGCTCCGTCTGAAGAGGACAGAAGACTACCAGGCGGAGGGAACATCGGCCGGGGCGCCCACCTGCCATGCCCACCTTGTGGAGGAGGAGCCCGGCCCCGTGTCCAAGCCTTTCCCGCCCTCTGCCTTCCTTTCCTCAGCTCCTTCTGCATCTGCAGTACCCAGGATGGGATGAAGCTGGAAAGGCTGCAACCCCAGGGCCAGGCTGCAACCCCAGGTGCACCCAGCACTGTAGAGCCAGGACAAGTGACATCCCTCCACCCACCCCCACCTCCTGAAGCTGCTTCCTTCTGTATCTAACTGTGCGACACGGTGGCACAGTGATTCTTGCCCGGGGGACTCTGGCTTCATCCCTTGTCATCATCCCAGCACCACTTCCAAATGTGAAAGTAAGTCCAACCAAGACCCTTCCCATTCAGGCTGGAGAGGCCAGCCTCCTGCCTCAGGTGACGGCCACCGGCCAGCAGCCTCCTGAGGGACATTCACTTACCTGGTGCCCACCTACCTCCCTATGCATAGTCCCCCAGGGCTGCCACCTCCCTCGCTTCTCTCTCCAGCTGCCCAACAGGGACCGCAGCACCATTTATCCCTGGACAGCCTGTGGCTCAGGCCTGGGTCCAAGCCGGGAAGGAATGAGAAATGGACCCTCCTTTCTCAGCCTCCGAGTCAGCTCCCCGGCTCCAGTGGGTGGGATGCTGTGAGTCAGACGCTGCACTCACCACCTGCTCTGGACAGGTGACTCAGAGTGAATGTGGCCAACCTGGCACAGAGCTGCTCGAAGACTCCCGACCTGAGCCATCTGACTTCTCCACGTGAAAAGGCTTGGTCCAAACCGGGGGCTGCCAACAAAGCAAGCTGGGAACAAAGTCCACCATCTGCTGGACCTGCAGAGAACACCCGGGAGCAAACCCGGCCAAGAGCCATAGAGCCACAGTGAGGGGCCCTGGCCCAGCCCAGCCCTCTCTGGCTTCTTTGGACAACATGGAAGTGACCAGGACAGCAGGAATGTCACAAACATTACTTGGTGCCAACAGCTTGCTTGGCACACTGGTAGGAGCCTGCCATAAATGTCATCACACTTCCCTGCCATCAGTGTAGTGAATATGTATACCCATTTTAAAGGCCGAGAAGGCCACTACACATGAGTTCATCAAGCCCCTTCTATGCGCTGTGCTTAGTGACCCTGGGTCAGACAATGAGAGGCTCAGCACAGCCCACTGCACAGAGCCCCTTCTATGTGCTGGGCTTAGTGACTCTGGGTCAGACAATCAGAGGCTCAGCACAGCTAAGCAGTTTCCAAAGTCACACAGCCAGCAAGTTATCAAGCCAGGAGTCTAATCCAGATCCACCTGACCCTGCAGCCCAGGCTCTGTCCTGGCATCTCATGTCCTGTCTTTGCCGGACTGGCCCAGAAGCAACACTCCGGTTCTCAGAAGCTCTTGCAACTCAGCGGTTCTCCATCTGGTCCTCCGCTCACTGCATGGCCACCATCAGCCAGAAACGCAGCTCTCACGCTGCAGCCTAGACCTGCAGATGGGAGCCCTGAGGTCAGGCGGGAGCCCTGAGGTGGGCCTGGCTCCCACTGCCACAGGCCCTCCTCATGCCATGGTGCACACTCAGGTCTGAGCACCAAGGGTCCAGCTCACATGGAACGTGTTGAAGACCACAGCAGAAAAGGACAGGACACTGCTGCGGGTCCCATCAGCATCACCTCATGTGACCAGAGTGCCTTCCCCACACCACGTATCTCTTTGTAGAACCTAATCTTGTGGTGACATTTAACCCATCTGCCCCCCATAAGACATCCCACACATCTCTCCTAAGTGCGGCCTCTGTGAGCTGTTCCTATGAGCCAGGCGGGAACTTTCGTGTGGTCTTCTGTTCTAAAGAATGGAATGTTTTCCAACACTCACCACCAAATGCTTCAGAATTTCCTGGGGGCCTTAATGAGAGTGTGGGTGCAACCTGTAGGAGGCCTGTGAAATTCCACGTCAGGCTGTGGAGGTCCATCCTCTGACTGAGAACCCAGGCCCAGGGTCACGAGGGCAGTGTGGGGGAAGGGGGCATTCTGGGGACAAAGCTGCCTTTGTCAGTGGGCACAGTGGACACAGGGGGCAGCTCCACATTGCAGGGTTGTGTCTGAGTGCAGGGGAGGAATTTCCAAATTGCGGGAAGTGGGGGGTTCTCTGAGTGCCGCCTGCCCTGCTCACACCCACAGCTTCCCTCACAGTTGCCTGGACACAGCACAGGCTGGGGAGGCATTGGCCACCACAGCTATCTTGCTCTGGCAGAAAGGGTAGGGAGATTCTCTCCTAGGCCCAGGGAGTTCAGCCTTGTCCTTCCTAAATGTGAGACCCGTGAGGGCCCCACAGCCTCCCTCCTACACCAGGTGTAGACCCTCCCTTGTCACATGTGCCCAAATCCACTTCCTGCCTCTCCTTCTATTTTCAGATGTTTTTTTCTCATTCTCAGAATGAGAATTTATTCCAAAATGTAGTTGGGACCTTGCAAACCCTTACTGACACAGGGTAGTTTTCACTTCAAGGTGGAAACTCTACCACACCTGTGTCCTTCAGGGCCTCTTGCAGAAAAAGAAGAGTATCCCCTTCAGCCCCACACCTGCTAGGCCAGCTCACTGCCTGCTCAAGACGGGGCAGAAGATGCAGCTGGCAGAGCCCCGCCTGGGTGAGAGCTGGGAAGTCCAAGCACCACTTCGACCTTATTCAAGGCCTTCCTATGTGATCTGGGCTGTGTCAGCTTTAGCTGTGTATCTGCCCAATGACATTATAAACTCCTAGCACACAGTGTTATTAGGGAAGGAGATAATAGAGAGGGGAAGCAGCCTGCTAACAGCTCTGCAAATGTGTGGTGATAGATGGCCATGTGCTCCTCTCATTGTTGTTTTAATTTTCCCTTAGCATGAAAACTGATCAAATTGTGGCTCTGTGTGACGCTTCCCATTGTACTCGTGTGGGTGCACGTGCACACACACACACACACACGCATCTACTTTTTCAAATTTAAGAATAGCTACCATTTGCAGATAGCTTTCCATGTGTTACACACTCAGATGAGCATTTTATTTCATTCTCTGAGCCATTCTGTTCTGCAAGTATGTTCTATCTTTATATCCATTTTACAGGTTGAGTGACTAAAACTCAGAGTGCAAGCCTCGGGTCTTTCTAGGGTGCACAGCTGCTGGGTGGCACAAGGGCACGTGAAACCACATCTGTGTGCCTCCAAGCCTCTGCATCCAGCCACAGGCAATGCTGCCTGGGAAGTCTGGGAAGAGGCGGGTGTCTCAGGGAGAATGCAGCTTCCAACCCACGGGGCTCTCAAATCTATTCAACAAGATTCTGATGCCTGCTTAAGTCTCATAACCAAAACCCTACAGTTTCTTCTGAGAGCCCCCTTTCTAATCACAAAAGTAACATATTTGTTGCGGTAAGTGAAAATATTCAGAAAGAAAAAGAAAAAGCTTGTTCTTTCTAAAACAAAAGAACAGGGTCAAACAAAATAAAGAGGCTTGGAATGAACAATATGGGGGCCCGGGCCTCTCAGCTAGCCAGGTCTGTGAACTCGGGCAGCTCCTTTTACCTTTCTGGGCCCCAGTTTCCATGTTGACACAACAGAAACAGATAATTCAACAATTGAGGAGGGCTGCAAAGGAGTCTGAGCATCGAGCTGTCTCAGTTTCTTTAAAATGCCTCAGAAATTCTGTATGCTGTGAACTTTAGGTCATGAAACCTATGAGATAAAGAGAAATATCAAAAGAAAGACACTTTGATGACATTCAGCACATGTAGGGTAATGGGGCAACAGCTCTGATGGCCATTCCAGAAAAGGAGTTCCAGAATTGCTCTGAAGGGTAGACTGGGCACTGGCATCGGTGTGTAGCCTCCCCAGGGGAGCACTTTGAAGGTGACCATAGTGATACTCAGCAGTGAGGTATGTAGCTCTTTTCCTAGGATGAGTTCCAGAACTTCATTGTCTAACCTGGTATATTTCCACAGTGTGGAATATAATTTAACAATTTTAACTAGACCCACAGTATCACAATCTAACTAACAAATCCTCTACCCATTTACACTTTCAACTAACAGAGAAGGTGGATTAAATTCTCTCAACCGGGAGAATTTAATCCTCTGCCCTCATTTATGGATGCAGACACTGAGACCCAGAGAGATCAGATGTCCAAGAAGTGCATGTCCGAGGTTGTGCAGTCAGGAGTTGTGGTTTCTTGACTCTGACTCCAGGGCTCATCCCCTTTCCCCTGGACCCATGCTCAGATCCAAACCAAAGGTCTTCATTTCATATAAGGGCTCTGGCTGACTTCACGTAGACCATGCTGCTCTCTGTCTGGTCTTCCCTTCTTTTAACTTGCCCTTCTGGGCTTGCATCCTTTCAATATGGTTTATTTCATGACTACTACACTACTCAGTTACACCAAGCCACTGCAGCCAGTCCCAATGGGGCATGCACCGTGCATGCATGTGGCCACTACTCGCAAAATCTCTCCAACCCTCATCTTCCCCTGAGTTCTAACTTTTTTTTTCCTACCACCTGCTTACATCTTCTAACTGATATTTCAAAAGTAACACTGCCAAACAGTACTCTTGATTACCGTCCCTCCTACAACAAAACTTGCTTCTGGACTTGTGTCATGGCTCACGCCTATAATCAGGAGGATGGCTTGAGGCCACAAGTCTGAGTCTGCAGTGAGCTGTGATCATACCACTGTACCCTCTCTCCTGGGTGACAGAGCAAGACTGTGTCCTGAAAACAGAACAAAACAAAACCTGTTTCTTCCATATTTTGGTAGTTGCTACTGGTGAGTACCAATTTCCCAAGCCAAAAAGGCCAGTACCAAGGAGTCAGGACACAGGCTGGGCCGCAGGTCTCCCTCTGGCCAGGTGGATGGTCACAGACAAGTAAAAGATGGCGCTGTGAGCTGCTTTCCTCACCTCCAGGGCGGCCAGTGCCCTAACACCTGCCTCACAGGGTTAAATGTGGTAATACTTGCAAAGTTCCTAGAAAAGCGCCTTTCAGCAGATGCTGTCTGTGAGTGCATCTTTGCCTCCTTCTCTGCCATCCTCATCACACTTAACGTATCAGTGATTCCTGTCGACTCTGTCCTAAGACGATGTCCTGAATCTGACTGCTTTCCTCCATCTTCACTCCACTCTCCTGATTCATCCGCCGAAGCCTCTTGCCTGGTTACTGCGCTCACCTTCTAACCAGGCTTCTGGCTCCTCCTGGGCCTCCATAATCCATTTCTACAGAACACTGGGTAGATTTTTTTGAAAATATAAATTGGAATGTGACTCTCACCTACATAAAACTCAATGACTTTGGATTGCCTTTTAAAATTAAAAAAAAAAAATTAGATAAACTTTATTTTTTTTCAGAGCAGTTTTAGGTTTATGGAACAATTGCACAGAAAGTACAGGGTTTCCAGAGGCTCCTGTCTCTGTCCACTGCCTCCCCTGCTGATCTTGCTCTGGCGTGGTCCCTGTTCACAGTTGATAGCCAGTACTGATGCGTGACTAACTGACGTCTATGGCTTACATTGGGGTTTGCCCCTTGGGCTATACCGTTCCGTGGGCTTTGACAAACGCCTGGTGTTACATGTATGTCACTGTAGTAACATACAGCAGGATGTGCTACTGCCCTAAAAATGTCCTGAGCTCACCCCTTCCCAAAGTTTTTTCAAAATAGCTTGCAAATTATCACATCCCAACAGCTGTAAGGTCTCACCCTGTCAACGTCTTGCTTACTGTATCCCAAAGTCACCTTCACCTTCCAGAGCCTTCCCAAGCAAGCCATGCCCATGTCTCCCTAGCTGCTCCCTCTTGCTGAAAGGTTTCACTTCCAGATCTTCTGATGACCGCCTCCTTCCCACCTCAATATCCTAAATAGGCCTTTCTTTCCACCCAATCTGAAGCGGCCTCCAGGCACTCCTTGTTACAGCTCCCTAGATAATTTTCTTCATAGAACTTGCCAGCATTTGAAGGGCTGTTGCTAGTCTGTGTGGGTCCTTGGGTGATATCCATCTGCCCCGTCTAGAGTAGGAGACCCCTCCAAACGGGGACTCCATCAGCCTTGCTCACTGCAGCATCCCCAGCACTAGAGCATGCCTGGTCCTTACAGTCTTGGTAAACATTTACTGAATGAATCAATGCACAATTCAATGTGTAAATAATGACTAATGCCCAGTGACGATTTTCTGCATTTGTTTGTATTCTGGAGTTTATGGAGAACTCTTGCAGACATATCTTTAGCCTAAGGTCCCTCTGTCCTAGGTCCTCATGGCCACAGATTGAGGAAATAGTGAGAACATCCTCTCTAAGGAAAGAAAGTTCAGTTCTGAAAGCATGTGTGACCCTTTGGATGGACAAGCACTTGGTTTAATTTACAGCTGTAGGAAAAAGGACAAACACTTAGAGACACGCCTTGGCTGACCAATAATGGTAACAGTGACCATTTGTGTGTACTTGCAGAGAAGATTCCAGACACCATTCGTACAGCATCTATCTCCACAATGAACCTCAGGGTTGGTGCCATAATTATCCCCCTTTTTCCTTTGAGGAAGGGAAGAAGAGGAATCCCAGGTGGTAAAACAACTTTCTCAAGGCACAGAGCCAGGATGTGAATCCAAGGTCATCCAACAACAAAATCCAGGAGGTCTGTGTCCTTGTAACAAAAGCTGAATAAATAAACACAGCCAGGCTGAGCATCTGGAGACCCTACCTGGCCTAGTCAGCCTCGTCACATGGGCAGGCTTAGAAAGGGTTAAATACCAAATGGGAGGGAGTGGCCAGCTGGGTGGTGCTACTTCAGGCTAAGGTCAAGATGGACTGCACAGCATCACCAGGCAACAAGAAAAGGCCAGGTATTGGTGAATGACGCAGCCCAGGAGAAGGAAGGAATGTTTTCACTCTGAAGGACTTTGGCAAGAACTGGGGTTCAGTCTGGGGTCTTGCCTTTCGCAAGGGGGTAGAGGCAGTGGACTCCCTCATCTCTTCTGGCTCTCACCCAATGCCTGAGACACCACAGCCAGGGAGCCTGGCCCCTTCCGGGCTGGTATCAGACTGGACAGGGAGGAGTCCAAGGTGGAGGGGCCGGCCATGCCAGGCGATCCCTTGTCCCACCCTTTCTGCCTACACAGGCATCTGAGGAACGCCGCTTCCTGCCTCAGAAAGCAACATTTTTAAAGATGAAGAAATCCCTACTTTCATCTCTTAGTTTGTTATTGTCATGACATGAGTGACTCAATAAGTAAAAATGTCCACTCCCTGCCCAAGGTCTCAGGCTGTCTCCCCAGGCTTGAAGTTCCTCCAGATGCTCCCGGCTCCCCCACCTCCACATATCAGCACAACCTGTGCTTCCTAACACAGGGCTCTCCAAGCTCCTGTCCCCCAGCTCTCCTGTATTTTCAGTGTTTTACTTAGAGTCCCCTCCTCCAGGAAGTCTTCCCTGACACACCCTCCGAGCTGTCTGCTGACATTAGGAGCACCCTCTGTACCCTCAGAGTCTCTGCGCTGATCTCGCTCATAGGTGAGCCTGCCTCTTCCAGGAACAGAGGGCTCCTTGTTGCCGGGCACTATGTCACGCCTCTCTATAGCCCTAGCACCTAGAAGTCTCTGGCACAAAGTGGAGGCTAAGTAGCTGTAGAGGAAGGGATGAGAAGAGGAAGAGAAAGGGAGGGAAAGACAGGGAGGAAGGAGGGCAGAGGGAGGGACTCCTGGGTCAGATGCCTAGACACAGGGACAGTAGTGATGCAGAGGTACAGGGCCGTCACTCGCTACAGATGCGTGTGTGCATATGTGCACTGTAATCACAGACAGCAGGCGTAAATACCAGCAGAGCACTGATCTGGGAGTCCAGCAGCCTGAGTTCTGATCCCCAGACTGCTGCTAACTCGCTGTGTGACCTGGGAAAAGCCTTTCTCCCTTCTAAGCCTCAGATTTCTCTTGGTAAAAAGGGGGATGGTAAGAAGCAGAATGCTCTCATTGCCTGTGACACCGTGCGGCTCAACAAACACCTGTGGGCTCTGTCTTTCCTGAACCCCGCCCTCCCACAGTGCTCCCCAAATCCCACAATGGCAAAGAAAGAACAGCAGAGTGCAGGAGCCAGAGACCTCGGCAGCTGGCCCTTTCCATCTCTGCTTCATCACATCACAACAGCTCAGACAGCCGAAGTGCCTCCAGGCTGCGCCATCCACAGCCATTTGGGGCTGCTCTGTGCTCATCTTGCCAGAGAAAGACACGCTCAAACCTCTGATGCTTGTGCCAGTCTGGATGACAGCAGGAGGACGAGAGCAGCTCTGGTGGGAACGGCCTGGGCCCGGCGTCCATCCCCACCCCTGTGGCCCATGTGAGGCCCTCAGGACTCACAGAACACACAGTTCTCCCCACCACCAAGGGTCTGGGTCCCATGACGAGGCACCACCTGGTCCATCTCCCCTGGCCTGGCCTGTTCCTAAACCCATTATCGAACTGAGAACCACTACCCTAACCCCAGGCCCACTGCCAGTAGGGACACTCTCTGCACCTGGCCTCCCTTAGCCCAGAATGTCCTCCTGCCTGGCACCACTCCCTTGTTCCAGAACCACAGCCAAAGTTCACACTTGACCCACCATGAGGTCTGCGCACCAGGTGCCTTTACAGGCAAGGGCTCTGCCCTGGTGGCCAAGGGAGGACAGATCAGGTACAGGTAGTATATGCTTTTAAACAGGCCTTTAAAATTAGAGACACATAATGTATTATCCATAAAAACTGAAAGCAACTGAGGAGGGGTGTTCTAAGGTGGTGGCAATGTTTACGTCTTGCGAGAGGTGTACCTCTCCCTGTACTGAATTAACTGAATGTTGCAGTTAGGTTATGTGTATTTCTCTGCGTATAAATCTTACCTCAAAGAAAAACAGTAGACAGGTACTGAAGTTGAGGTAATCATATTCATGCTGGGATGCTTGAAACTGATTTGGAACTGCTCCAAAAAAACAAGACGGATGCATGGATAATTAGAGGGATGGAGAAATGGGTGGACATGAGATGACGTCGGTGCAGTTAAATGGTATTTCTAACACCTAGATCATGGGCAGCTACATGTGGTCCACTGTTCTTCCCACTTTTCTGTATGTTTATAAGTTTTTATGGCCGAGGTGGTGTTTCACGCCTGCAATCCCAGCACTCTGAGAGGGTGAGGTGGGAGGATTGCTTGAGCTCAGGAGTTTGAAATAAGCCTGAGTAAGAGTGAGACTCTGCAAAAAATAGTGGTCGCCTGTAGTCCCAGCTATTCAGGATGCTGAGGCAAGAGGATCACTTGAGCCAAAGAGTTTGAGGTTGCTCTGAACTATGACACCATGGCACTCTACCCCGGGTGACAGAGTGAGGCTCCGTCTCAAAAATAAATAAGAAAATGGTTTTGAAAAATACATTTAGAAAAAATAGAATTGAAAGTAAGCCAGAGAGTCAATAATATGACAAATAGTTACATAAATCATAGCACAGATGTCTGATTGATTTTCTGAGGCTGTTAAGAGAAGTGGTTCAGGTAATTTTGCAGGAATTGGGAAGTTACCTATGACCCGACATTGAGTGGAGATGCCAGCGAGTAAAGCAGTGGGTGCAGACAGGGGTCTCCGTGCTCACTCAGCACAGTGCAGCACTCAGAGGACAAGCTGTGCAATAGAATGGACCCCCCTACTGTTGACCTAATTCCTCTGTCCTGCTGCCCACCACCTGGGTAATCTCCAGGTGCCTCGTATTGGCCCACCTGTAAAACAGAGACAATGGTGGGGGCCTTATAGGACTGTGGGAGGCCAGATGGGTCCGTGCCCATCATGGCCCTCAGTCAATGCCTGGTGCAGAAAGCACTCAGGAAGTGGGAGCTGGGGTCCACTGCAGATTCCCAGGGTGTAGGGCAGGGCACTCATAGCTAGGGACGTGCATCTGGGGTGGACACCAGGTGGGTGCAGAGACAACTGGCCAACACACAGGGAGAACCTTGCCCCACTAATGAAAGCTCCTTTATTCCTTGAGTTAATAAATCACCATGATTGTTTTTTTTTTAAATGCTGTGAGACAAACAGACCAGATAAAAATATAGTAGAACCTCCCTAGCTGACCATCTCCCTACAGTGGCCACCTCCTTAAGTAGACCTAATTTTCATAGACTGGACATGAACCACATGTACGTGTCAGTACAGTAGGCCTAGCTCCTTATGTTGCCCACCTTCGTATGGTGACCGGTTTGTTATAGTCCCTGGGTGGTCAGCTCAAACAGGCTCTACTGTACACAAAAAGTTCACAGAAGCCAGGTTAAGAAGCCAGGTCACAACCACTTCCTTTTCTCATCTCTAGTCTATATGCCGTTCTCTTTACCTAGCGAGAACTTTACCCCAACCTAACTCCCACATGCCCTTCAGAAAACAGCTAAAAAAGCACTTCCCGGGGAAGCCAACCCTGACTCGCCGGGTTAGGTTGGTCCCCACCTTAGACCCCCCACCTCCCAGTACATACCTCTCTGTCATTATGTTTATGTGTGTGCAATTGTTTTTTTAATGTATTCCATTAGATCGCCAGAGTCCAGCACAGTGCCTGGAGCAAAGCATGCTCTCCATAAATGATTTGTTGAAAATGAATTCCAAGTGTGGGGGAAAGCAACTTACTCTTTGTATATTGAAAAATAAATAGAAAATTGGGAAGAAAGGGAGGGTAATGAGATAAATCTGGCTCCATTCATGTTTGTCCCAAGCAACACTACATATCTCATTTATTGCTTCCTTCATCCTGGGAGGTAGGAATTCATGACCGCTGCCTTGCAAAGAAGGAAAGTGAGCCACAGCAAGGTTAAATACCTTTCTCAAGATCAAGGAGCCTGTCATCCTCAGAGCCCAGCTTCTACCCTAGGTGGTCAGACCCCACTGCCTCGGTTCTTACTCCCTACACCCCCTGCCTTTCCTCAGAGTCCAGAGGACACGTTGTCGGAATCTGACCAAATGGATCTCAGGGTTCCAGCCATGTCTTCCTGGAGCAGGAAAATCAGAATATGCCTTGACCAGCCTTGTTCCCTCTTTTAAAGAAAACCATGTGTTTATTCTCTTATGCCAAAGTTGCAACAGAGCTGAAATTTTGCCTGTGTTGACTTTAAAAGTTAGACAGAAGAGTTAAAATCGTCTGCCCTGATGCCTATTTGTTGGAGAGGGCTGTAACGGGGACACTCATCTGCTGGCTGTACCTGCAGGAAGGCAGGGGTAGCCAGGGAGCCGGAGGTCCTCCCAGGAGGTCCTCCCAGTCCTCACATCTGCACTGGAGACTTGTGCCCACTTTCCTCCTGGAGCTGAGTAGCTCCCTCTTCTGATCAGCTGTGCATGAAAACCAAACCAGAGCCCTGTCAGGGGGGACCCTGACAGCTACAGCATTTAGACAACAGTGTCCCTGCCCTTTGGAGAGGATATGGGGGCACAAGGATAGCCACTGCCCCAGCCAGAGCCCCTCCCAGCCCCTGTGGGGGTTCCTGCAAGATACCCTTCACCCTTCTGCCAAGTGCATGTGAGCTCTCAGCCAGTCTCTGCAAGGACGGGCACACAGGCTCTCACACATCCCACACTCACTCATACACTGCCCTGCATAACCAAAACCACGCTTCCACCCTCTGGAAGGATGTCAGGAAGGGTCCCACCCTCCCGTCAACCCCCTGGGACAGGAGAAGGAGCTCCACTTACCATGGCCCCTTCTCGGGAAGACTCTCTTCTGCAAACTCATCACCACGGAGCTTTGCGGATGAGAGAGCCGAGTTAGGCTCCTCCAGACCAGGCTCAGGATTCTGTGGGGGGATCAGCAACAGCTTCTATGCCCCAGTATTTGAATACGAGTTAAAACTACAAAGTAACTCCTCGTTAGGACTGTTTTTTCCTCGGCAGGGTGGGAAGAAAAAAATCCCTTTCCTTCTGCCAGAAAATCTTTAACGTTTCACAACGGTCGCTTCCAACTCCTGCCCTCCTTGAGAAGAAAATGTGTATAAAGGCAATGTTATTTCACTGAATCAAGCCCTCAGATCACAAGCCTTTTCCTGTACCACAAACAGAAATGTAAAACCTCAAACTTTCCTTTGGACTTGGAGTCTGTTGCGAGAGGGCAGAACACGGCTCTTTCTGAGGTCCAACGTATGGAAAATGTGCTGCCCTGTTTAGATCATCCCAAGCACTTGAACATCTGCCCCCCCTCTTTTTTTTTAATGAGTTCTGGTGTGTTTATGTACTTGCATGGGACAAACACAACACCTAAACTACTTGCCCAAAGTTGAAGTGATTCATTTTCTCCCTCACACACAGCACACATAAACACAGTGCCTGTGTAATCCAAGTGAAAACGCCTTTCATAAAATCTGCAAAGAGCTTGGACAGAGAGACTCAATGCAGCCTGTGTCCCCAGAAGGGCAGTTGGGCTGGGGGAAGGTGGAGGCTGAGTTTCATCAGACAAACAGAAAGCCTCTGACTCCCGCCCATGTCAGGACCAAAGGGGTTCAAAGGAAAGGGCACTTGAGCCCTGGCTAATGGTGCTATAAAATGTTTTCATCCTACTGACCAATTTTCCCTGCTTGCCTCCTTGTGCCAGGAGATTTTATTTTTGGACTTAGACAAGATGTGCTATTATTTAAAGTGCCCAATTCAATGGCTGGGTTAAATAAATCCTTAGACTGCCACCAAAAAGACCAACAGAATATACAATAAGTGAGCAAGAGGAGGTGAAAACTGAAAGAGAGGGCCAGACACAGAGGCTGTTGTCTGTAATCCCAGCACTCTGGAAGGCTGAGGCAGGAGGATCACTTAAGCCCAGGAGTTCGAGACCCGCCTGAGCTACAGCAATACCCCATCTCTACTAAAAATAGAAAACTTAGATGGGCATTGCAACCTGCACTTTAGTCCTAGCTGATGGAGAGGCTGAGGTAGGATAATTGCTTGAGGCTAGAGTTTGAGGCTGCTGTGAGCTAGGCTGACACCTTTGCACTTTAGCCTGGGCAACAGAGTGAGACTATCTCAAAGAAAAAAAAAAATGAAAAAGAGTGATATTCTCTCTTCCAGCTGAAGAATGTGACATTTTCTGGATGTAGCAAGATGAGATTGCATTGAAGAGAAAACCTGCTCTGTTTTATAGAGAGAAAAGCTCACCAGGGAAGCAGGTGAGACCGACTCTGGTATAGTCACTGAGTTACCTGTTGCTGGCCAAGTGCCCCACCTCTTTCTGGGATAGATCCTGGCTGTGGCTGCCTTCTGATACCCCTACTACCACTCAGGACTCCAAATCACAGTCTCCAGAGGCACCACTGCTCCGCTCAACCACCTCCAGATCACTGCTCAACCCAACTCACCCCACTAACATAACTTAGACAACCATTTCCTAAGGTGTGCTGCAGGTTGCCAGAAAAACCTCTGTTCTCAGCACCTGGAGTCAGAACAGCTCCCCAAGGGCATCCTGACCCCAGATTAGGAGTAGAATCCAGTGCTGCCCTTTCTGGGCAGTCGGCCCTTCTTCACCCTGATTAACCACTTAATGGCCCAGGGCCTGAAGCTGCAGAAAGCCACACCTGTGTCCTGAGCACAGTGAGGACCTGAAACTGGCCTTGCACTTTCTCAGTACCCAACGGCGGCAACAATGGGAAACAGGTGAGACAAACCAGGGATCACAGAGCATTTATGAGATGATGTGGTAAAGTAAGATTTATTGCCATAGAAAATGCTCAGCGAATAAAACAGTTTACAAAAACAAAGTATTAAGTATTACCTACATCTATAAAACAGGTTAAATTTGAAGAACTAAAATTGAGGGTTCTTTTTACTTTTACAGGCTCTGCACTGTCTATTCTGCTACCTTCGCAACCCCCTCACCACCGCCCCGAATAGTAATAGCTTTCAATTCACACCATCTAGAGAATGATAGGAAAAAACGTAAATAAAAACAACTTTTATTTAAGCAAATTATTGACTGTAGAACTCCTCAGTAGACTTTGTTAAATCAATAAGTAATTCTGTAATCTTGAAAGCTATGGCTTTTGATTATATAAATCAAGTCTTCAACAATGGGATTATTATGTTGTGTGATGAGCAGAAAAATGATCTCTCAAAAGATGGCCACATCCTGATCCCAGGAACGTGGGAATATGCTATGTTATGTGGCAAGGGGGGGATTAAAGTTTCTAATCAGCTGACCATGAAATAAAGGGATCACACTGGATTATCCAGGCAGGCCCAGTGTGATCACAAGCATCCTTTGAAGAGGAGAGGAAGGCAAAAGAGGTGCTGTGACCCGAGGCTCTGCTGCTGGCTGTAAGGATGCAGGAGGGAGCCACAAGCCAAGGACTGCAGGTGACCTCCAGAGGCTAAAACAGCAAGGACCTGCCTTCTCCCTCCAGCAAAGAACACAGTCCTGCCAAGAGCTGGGTGTGAGCCTAGGGAGAACCATATTGGGTTTCTTACCTCCAGAACTGTAAGAGGATAGTTCTGGAGGGGCTCTTTGGGTTGTTTTGAGCCACTAAGTTTGTGTGAAAACAAATGCATTTGGATTTGTTTTTATTGCATTTGTTTCTTTGATGTCAAAAGCTTGACTTTGACCATAAAAAGAAAAGACTGGAGGACTCAAAAGAAAAAAAATTACATCACAAACCATGATTTTGGGAAGAACACAGGATGATTTCAGATCAGCTTTTATTTTATCCAAAAGGATAAAAAAAAAGTTTCTGATTCAAACAGCAGAGACAAAGAAAAAAAGAAAGAAAACAAGAGATAAAAGTCTACCCAGCTGGAGAAAAGACAGTTCAAAGTCACAGGTTGGGGGCTGAGTAGGATCTGCTCACCGGCCCCTTCCTGAGGTTGGCACCAAGAGAGGGGAAGTGCACACTGGAAATAAAAGAGCCTGGAGACCTGTGTCCCACTTCCTGCCTGACATTCTGGGAGAAAAGAACCTCATTTGAGTGTCCCAAGCCTATGCAGGGTAGAAAGGTCCACCCCCTAGGATATTTAGATGAAGGTTCTGGGACACTGTCAGAATCCTTGCATCTCTGTCAAGGATTGCAGAACTGAAAGTTTCCGTCCCTTGAAGGGGTGCCCAGCAATGCCGAATGTGCTTGCTGACCAGGGGACTTTTGAACCTTGGATATGGAGGAAGCAGGATGACCTTCAGGGATAAGAGAACCAGATTCTTGGACAGCCAATGTGGTGAGTAGGGAACCTCCCAGGACAAAAGGGAGGCTGACAGGCTCCAATGGCAGTGGATTCCACCAGAGAGGCAGCTGCAGGCCATGCGCACCTGCCCCACACCACACCATGACCCAGCAGCCAGGCAGGGAGAACCCTGAGTGACCGGGCAGCTACCTGGAGGACACTGAGTTTTAAATGTGGAGTGCCTGGATTTACTTTGAATTGACAAAATTAATGTCCTATCATCCACGAAATGGAGGTTTAGAAATCATGTTCAATTACAGAGATAGAAAGGTTGCACATTATACATGACTTTTTTTTTCCCTGTAAAATGAATTGTTGGCTTTAGGCCAAGGCTTGAACAGAGATTATCTCTGGCTGGTGGGAATGAGTGTGCTTTTTTTTTTTTGTAGAGACAGAGTCTCACTGTACCGCCCTCGGTAGAGTGCCGTGGCGTCACACGGCTCACAGCAACCTCTAACTCCTGGGCTTCTGCGATTCTCCTGCCTCAGCCTCCCGAGTAGCTGGGACCACAGGCGCCCACCACAACGCCCGGCTATTTTTTTGTTGCAGTTTGGCCGGGGCTGGGTTTGAACCCGCCACCCTCGGTATATGGGGCCGGGGCCCTACCGACTGAGCCACAGGTGCCGCCTCTTTTTTTTTGAAGAAAAAGAAGAAGAAGCAAATTTGTTTTGGGGGGAAAAGATGAGAAAAATATTTATTTAGTCTTTGGGAGGCCAGAACTGCACATGGAAGTACAGACTGTTTTTTCCATAAGGAGAGATCTTGCTTTAGTTACAGATTTATCCCGGGTGCCTATATGGTGCCTGGAACATATAGTGATGCTCAAGAAGAATTCATTGAATGATCTCAACCACTGCACATGCCTCGGAGACTCCCTGGATGCCTGGTCTCTGGTGCTGGTGACAGAGTTGTCACCTTACTTCTCATGTTCTTGGGGCATGTCTGAAGTGCGCAGCAGCAGGGCTGCACATCACTGCTCTTGGCCCCTTGTCTTGAGGGTCTCATGCACACCTGTCTGGGACAGAAGACCCTCGACACAGACTTCTGAGTTTCCAGCCACCACCAGCTCCAAGTCACTGAGCTTCCTTGCACAACTCCTTCCTCTCAGCATATTCCCCCTACCTCGGTGAACAGGTGGGGGTAAAATGGCCCCATCTCACTTAAAACCACAAATTAGCAGAGCTACATGGAGGGTGCCCACATCAGGGAAGGTCTTCTCTCTATTTCCTCTATTCTTCCCCCACACAAACCCAAATCCTTGCCACCCCTCCCCTGTGTAAAGGAGAGAGGGAAGAGACAGAACTTCACCCATCCATGTCCCAGTCTCTGTCCTCCTCTTGGCCTCTCTGGCTATACCCACCAACAGCCCTCCATGTGTCCCACTAGGACGGGAGACTTGTTGCAATTGTCCACCCACTCCACAGCCCCCGGACTATGCTCACTTCCTTAGCAGGTCCTGGGTCCCCTCAGCCACTCAAGACTATGGACATAGATACCTCCAGTCATACTGGGCCCTTCCCAGTCATAAGCCAAGCAGCCAGGATGTTCGGGGGCTCAGAGATCTTGTCTGATGAGGGCCACTGCAACCCTGGGGCAGGAGTGGGACATAACGTCCACCATACGTGGAGCCCTGTCTGCCTGGCTGGCCTCCTGCTCCTATTCCCTGGCCTGTCCATTCCCTGCTCATCACTATAAGTTCCATTTCATTTAGTGGCTGTGAAGACCACCTTTGCTTAGTTTTCCCAAAGCCACACACTGCTTAGTTTTCCCAAAGACACACACTAGCCACACCCCTAGCAGATTCAGCACGGCCTGCTTCCCAGGACACGCAGCCCAATCTAGCCTGACTCTACCACTCCCCATCACACAATGGGCTCACGGCACTCCCTGGGGGCCAGCATCACGGCAGCCTCGTGGCCAGTTCCCACAGCCCACTTCCTCCCATTTCCCATAGCCTGGACCTGAGTTCCCAGCTGACATTTTCAAATTAGGTTTAGCACTTAAGAAGGAGCTAAGCCACTGCCACCCAGCATCATGAGCAGACCCCAAACCTCTCACAGTCACTCTCCATCAGGGCTCTGTGTAGCGGTGACTTGCCAGATCCCCCAGGCTCTATCATCAGAAGAGGCCAACATTGTCTCTCAAACCCCTGGCCACTTCCACACATTCTCACAGTTAGAGCTGCCAAGCACTTGGTGACATGTGACAATCTGCATGGCAGTGACCACAGGGAGTCAGGGTGGCCCAGTGAAGGCCACTCAACTGTTCCAGTGTGATGTGTAACCAACTCTGTAGCTGGCTAATGTATCTAAAACTCAATATTCTTTTTCAACCAGCTGATTAATTTTAAAATGTTCACTGCATTTGTTGTTTATATTTGTACTTAGAAAATTATAGAAGTAACATATTACATCAATTTATGGAATTTAAAATGTTTTAGAACATTTAAGCATTTATGTTAAGGACAAATTGAGCCTCACACAACATTCAAAGAAGGGCAAAAGCATAAACTCATTCTCCAACCTAGGAGATTCAGTAATTCCAAATCTCAGATAAAGGTCCTAAAATTCCATTAGGGGATCATGCTAAAAACCTGCTTAGCCATTAATAATGGTTAATAATGGGCCGGGCGTGGTGGCTCCCACCTGTAATCCCAGCACTTGGGAGGCTGAAGTGGGTGGATTGCCTGAGCTTACAAGTTCAAGAACAGCCTTGAGCAAGAGCAAGACCATGTCTGTAAAAAGTAGCCGGGTTTTTGGTCGGTGCCAGTAGTCCCAGCTACTTGGGAGGCTGAGGCAAGAGAATTGCTTAAGTTGAGGTTGCTGTGAGCTGTGACACCACAGCACTCTACCAGGAGCAACAAAGTGAGACTCTCTCTCAAAAAATAATAATAATAAATTAAATAATGGTTAATAATGGTGGTCTATACTCACAGACATCACACACCACAAAGAACTACCCTGTCACATACATATATCATGGTCTAGCCCCCATAGTCACCCCTTTCACATATGTGACAATAGAAGCTCAGAAGGGTAGAGGAGCTTCCATGGGGTCATGAAACTGAGATACTCAAGTTGTCTACATAATGACCAGAAAAGTGCCAGTTACAGTGTCTCAAGCAAGGACTAAGTAGCTCCATTTATGAAAAGGACCTATCCCACCTGTCCCCAGAAGGGAAGGCAGTGAGTATAGTCCTGGAACCATAAAAATTGGTGCTGAAAGGGCTTAGGGATGAGCTAATCCACCCTGTTTGCAAATTTTGAAGAGGACCAGATCTATTTTTGCAGATACCTGACATGGAACACCCACAGCTAAATCAAATTAGATGTGAAGTTGTTCTGGTTGAAAACGAGGTGTTGAGTCCTGGGGAGCACACAGAGAAAGCCCAGCCTAAAGCAACTCTCACCACACACAGGAACACCGAAGCCCAGAGGGAAATATGACTTGCCCAGGGACAAAGAATCATAGAACCAGGGAGAATCCTAAAGGTCTCACTCCTCTGCCACTAGATTTCATCTCAATTGTCCCTGCCTCGGGCTGCTGAGTGGAGAACTCACTCGATTGTCCTGTTGTGACCAGTCCACAGCACACCAAGCCTAGAAGGAGAAGCCCAAAGACACCTGGCCAGAGGCTTCTTTGTCTCCAGGATACAAGCAAGGAGATGCCTCAGAAAATCAAACACAGATAAAACTTGCTTTACCAATCTTTCATGCACTTTGTACTTCTAGAAAAAAAAGCGCATTCATGAATACCTTATCTCATCTTATGTCTTTAATTATCATAAAATATTTTCTTCAGACCTAAAGATATAGTCTCATTTTATTCTTGAATATTTTATTTTTTATGTCAATGGTTTATATTACATATGTGTATTTTACCTTGTGTGTGTGTGCATGTGTGTATCATTATGTCTTCACTTTTTCTTGATAGGAGTTATGTAGGTAATAAACCCACCATTTGGGGGGTTCTGCTCTTCCTACCTTAAGTCAGCTTGGCCTTGGAAAGATCATTCAACGTGTCCATCTGGGGAAGTCTAGGGGTGGCAGAGGCCTGGCTGGAACGCTGAGAAGGAGGCTGACCCAAAACGCTAAGTCTGGGGACAGAGGAGTATTGTCTGAATCCCTCCTCTCCAGGGAAAACTGGATGTACTTGGATGAATGTCAACCAGAAAGAGGCCAATGGTCTACCCAAGGCCAGGTCTTCTCTCCGGGACAGTCCCAAGCACAGAGAGTTGGCACATAAGGCAGGAGCTCAGTTCTCAAGGGATGACCAAGAGTCAAGTTGCAAAGGCCAGACCTCAAAGGGCAGAGCAGAAGGAATTTGCAAGAGAAGCATATAATGTGATGGACTGGACAGTTTAAGAGCCAGGAATCAGCTCATGAGGAGAGAGGATCTCCAAAAATGAAACAATAGACTAGACCTTGTTGGGAGATGGTATTAATCTTAGCCTCAATGGCTTTCCCACTCCTAGGACACCTTGTAACTCCTCCCAGGCTGTTTCACTCTTCTCCTTTCCTTTATGCTGGCTACAGAGCGCACAGAAATCACCAGTGAAACTGTCAGGTCCTAGAACCTCCTGACGTCAGCTTCACTTGGGTCACTGTCTCTGTGCCTACACCCCTGCTGCTTCTCTAGGGGAAGTTTTCCCTTCCTCTTACTTCCACTGCTCCAGTCTCTCTGTCTCCCTCTCCCTCTGCCCCTGAAATCTCAGTCTGTTCCTGTTCTTGCCCTTTTCAAGGATCCCATTTGCAGCTGACACTCTTGCACTGCTGAGGAACCAAGAGAAGGGCCTACCTTCAGCCCCACAACTAAGCTGTCCACCTGTTGCCATTTTGCTGTTCCTTCCATAGCTGCTCCCTTTTCACCAGCCATTGGTCTCCCACCCACATCTCTGGAAGGCCTGAGCCCGATGGTCACTGTGCTTTGCCCCCCAGGTTCTGGCATTCAGTCATGCAAGTGAAACCAACCACTCACCTAGTAGGCAAAGAAGTTACCACAGCCCCAAGTCACACTATCAGAGGGTCACCATGCTGCAAATCTCCCCAGTCCCTCCTCTTTCCCTGAGAACACCCTAGTAACAATTGTCACAAAATCGAAGCTCAGACACCCTCTATGTTGTCTTCATTTCTCTGATGCTTTGGATTTCAATTCTGTAAGCAGAATAACCTTTATTCCTTCCCAGGATGCATTCGGCAATCGGCAAACCACAACAGGATGGCTACTGGAGGCTGTCCTCAGATGCTGTCTGGTGGGGGTCTGGACGGTGGGGGTCTGGACCAGGTGGTGAGGCTCAGCCCAGGGACATGTGGGATCTCACAGCAGGCCCAGCCCATTCCAAGTCAGGTCCGAAAGACTCTGAACCAATAGGCAGGTTGACCCTGAAGCTGTGAGTTAGCCATGTGGGAAAGGGAGGTGAGCATGTTTAAGCCACAGGAACTGGTATGTACCATGGTACTGGACAGAAAACTGGAAGGTTTGAACATAGTTCAACATACTGAGAATATCTCCAGCAATTCCTGTGTTTTCTGTCCTAGCCCCATCACTACATCACCCATCACCCAAGCTAAATATCTCCAAGCTATCCTGGACTCCTCTGTTTTCTGCATTCAATTCAAGTCCTTACAGATGTATATTCTAAACATCCTCAAACTCATTGACTTTCTGTCACTTCCTAGCTTAGGCTTTATTCTGCCAGGATTGCCCAAGGATCTCCCAATTTCTCTATCTTTGGCTAGTCTTGCTCTTCTCAAATTCATCCCCTCCCATAGCCATAGAAATCTGCTCTTTATATTTTCTACTCAACACTCCTCCGGGAGTCCACATCAACTAACTGACAAAGTCCTGACCTTTTGAACAAAACAGGTAAGGCTCCTGTGCACTCCTGCAGCCTCACCTAATTCCTCAGCTTCCTCAAACGCCCCACAGCACCAATGCTGCTCCCACCTGCCACTTTTCATCTCCTTCTCTCACTGGCCCCTATCCTCCTCTCCCTTACACTGTGATTCTCAGCCCAGTGGTCACCTGTGAATGCCCCACAGCTGATCCCTGCCCCTTTCCCCTGCAGCTAAGATCCCTGTATATTTCTAATGTTGTGCTTTTCCTAGAATTATTTTTTATACTTACATTATTTTATAATTATATTATTTTTTATAATTTTCCTAGAATTATATTTTTTATCATCTTCTCCTCTAGATTGTGAGTACATTAAGATCTAGGTCTTATTCATCTTTGTGTCCCCTGAACTAGCTCAATGTCTGGCATACAGGGAAAACTTGAAATTGTCTGAACTAATTAAATAATGGCATTGTGACTCTATGATTTTCACTTCCAGTTACTAAAACAGTAAATACAAGAATGAAGAGAAAGAGGAGCTGCACTCATATAGAGTTTCGAGCATCTGTGGGCTACAGACAGTGGAGATGCCAAGTGGACATATGGATGCAGGAACTGAGGTCAGGAGAGAGATCTGGGCCAGGGAGAGGAATGTGAGCATCGGTAATGCACAGAAAGTAAAGGCTCAGATTTAAAATGACCTTGAAAGTACTGTAGAAACAATGGATGAGGGCTGAAGCCTCAGAAAACCTCAACACTTAAGGAACACACAATGGAAGTGACATGTAGCATCGAAACAGAGAAGAGGCTAAAGAAAGATGAAAATTAAGAAAGTTCCAACACAGAAGCCAAGCGGAAGGGAGGATTCATTTTGCATGTTGTTTAGTCTTCGCTGGCTTTGGGACAAAATAAATAAACCCTAGGAACTTTTGGCAAATACATTTGGCCTCCCATCTCTCTTGAAAAACTAGCATTCAGCATTCCCTTGAGGTGAATAGCTGTCATTTCATTTCTAAGGTGCTAAGAAAGAGTGTTTCAGGGACAAGCAGATGGACATAAGCAAACGGGTTCTGTGCAGTGATTCCATTGACTTCCCAAACCCAGGGCTAATTTGTACAGTCTATAGTCCATTTCTCATAATTTGAAGTCCCTGTGTATTTGAACAGAAATATAATCCACATGTTCATGATTCATTTGCACTTTATGTAACCAAATGTTGGGCTGGAGCTGTTTGATGTCCAAGAGACCATCTGAAGAGACTTTGCAGCCAGAACTCATGGGTTGCCAAGGAAATTAAGAGGAGAAAAACCTCAGCCAGCCCCATCCATAATCCAAGGCAGTCAGCAGGAAATGAATAGGTGCAGTGTGAAAGGCAGAGAATCCAATCTGCCAACTGCTAGATCAGAGCCATGTTCGTGTCTCGATCCCAGACACTTGATGCTAAACTAGCCACATGCACAAAGAGGCAATGCCTGGAAGTTCATTGTCATTATGTAACAAATTGGTTACTGTTGGACACTGAGATTGTTGATAATTTTGATGTTATAAATTAAGCTAAAAAAATTTATTGATCTTTTTTTGCCCACATCTCTTATTATTTCCTGAGGATAAATTTCCGGAAATAGAATTACTGAATTAAAGAGGATGGATAAACCCATGGTTAAATTGTACTTCAAAAACAAAATTGCCCTAGATTATCCTTCTATAAGCAGTGAGTGAGCTTGTCTTTCTCTGCACACCTTCCCACACATGGAGCGTTACCAATGAAATGATCCAAGAGAACATTACAAGGTTATTAAAGGTCATGTGTTCAAAGTCTATTTTACATAGGATAGGAAACTGTTAATGTTATAAATATAAAATATACTGCTGAATATAAATTATATGTAAGCATAAACTCAATTTTATTTGAATTATGACATAGGTGCAGTGTTTATTGTAACTGTCAGACCTTCCAAGGGGTGACTCAGGTATCCAGGCTGTCTGTGCTTTGCATTACCACCTACTTATCATGACATTCTGGAGCTCCACATGGGAAGATTAGAAAGCAATACAAGGGCTTCTCAGTGCCTCAGGCCGGAAGTGCTGCACATCATTTTCACTCATGATCTATTGCCTAAAACGTATTTTTTGACTATCCCCAACTACAAGGCGGCCAGGAAGAGAACAGAGCCATGTAGTGAGCATTCAGTGTCTCCATTACATTCTGGCCATCAAATATTCTTTTTATCCCTCCTCCTTCCTCCACAAAACAACACAAAATACTCGCTCTTACTCCATGGGAGACAACGCAAATTCCTACCTACTCAAGGCACCCAGCTCGAAAGATTAGAATCTCCCGCGCAGGCACTGAGGTCATGGCATCGAATCAGATGTGGCTCCTCTCAATCCACGGGACTGTCATTCTAGAGCAGGAGTCAGCAAGCTTTTTATTAAAATACAAGGGAGTAAATATGTTGGGCTTGTGGACCATAACAGTCATAACCACTCAACTGCCACTGTAGCACAGAAAGCATTCACAGGACAATATGTAAATAATGGGTGTGGCTTCATTCCAATCAAGCTTTATTTACAAAAGCAGAAGACTATCTGGAGGGGGCAATGGTTTGCCCATTGCTAATCTTGAAGGCCAACTTGCCTGCCTTCTTTCTTTTCTTTTTTAGATAGTCTCACTTTATTGCCCTGGGTAGAGTGCTGTGCCACCACAGCTCACAGCAACCTCCAACTCCTGGGCTTAGGTGATTCTCTTGCCTCAGCCTCCCGAGTAGCTGGGACCACAGGCACCCACAACAATGCCCAGCTATTTTTTTGTTGCAGTTTGGCCGGGGCTGGGTTCCGACTGCCACCCTCTGTGTATGGGGCCAGCACCCTACTCACTGAGCCACAGATGCCGCCCTAGTTGCCTGCCTTCTACACCTTGTATTCAGTGGTGGAACACAGGCAGGACAGTAGTCACAAGTGCTCCCATTCAAAGAGGAGAAAACAGGGAGATACCAGCAGCCTTAGAGTCCTAGAATTTCTGAACTCCCAGGGGACAACTATTGTGAAGACCTCTGACCCAGAGGGTGGGCTCATTCCCTGGTTGATCCTTTGTCTGCTCTCTTGAGGGAACTCCCTCTTCTTTGCTCCCCTAGGACATGATTTAGAAGGCTCTTCCTTTTCCCCTGCCTCCTCGGCCACATCTGAGTGGGCTTTGGAAAAACGTGCCCTCCCTGGGGGCTGCGTAGCTTCCTCTGCCTGCTCCCCTCTTGCAGTCTCAGAATGGTTACAGGTCTCAAGCAGTCACAGGCTTTTTAAGGCCAGAATCGTGGGGTGAGAGGGTTTTGTGGTTTTGTTTTGCTGGCAAAGGCTCTCAAAGTGTAGCTGTCAGTTCCTCTTCCAGGAGCCTCATCCATTGTCCTTTCCAGACTTGGTTTCCAGATCTGCTTTATTTCTCTATTCCTGGTCCCCAGAGCTTCTTCCATGCAACATAGTGGTGGCTCCTTCAAGGTTCCCAGGGAGCAACAGATGTAAAGGTTGCAGCCTTAATCTAATATTTGCTCCAAGACATCATAGCCAGAGAGAAATTTTTACAGTACGTGTGACAGCCATGCCTTAATTTAATCTTTGCCTTGATTCTAACTGGGCAGCATACCTTTAACCTGATATCTGCCTGTGGCCACTCCGAGTCTTTCTTAACCCCATTACTTAGCATTTCTCCTGGAGAGGCAGTTACCTCTCAACTTTAAACTCTGGCTTTTCTCCACTCCCTTTTATTACTCTTAGAAACCACTCCGTTGTTTTCCTTGTTCATCTCTGCCTTTTAACATCTTGTAAAACACATACTACCCAGGTTCTTTTCCTAACCCCTTCCCCTGGGGTTGGAGCTGCACTTCAGTAAGAGGCGAATACGCCTTCCAAGGTATTGCAGGTGGGTCTTGTGATACCTCATGGCTGTGTAGCAGGAGCTGCTGGTTTTCCGTCCCTGATTCTGTGTCCTCGCTGCTGCCACCTAACCAATCTGTCAACGCACATATTTTAGTGTTCTATTACAGCAGCATCGCATTTCTACTACCAACCTCTAAGTTAGTTAGACTAAGTCAGGGCATACTAAGGTCACTTGCTTACTCAACAGAAAGTCTAATTGGGCAGCGCCTGTGGCTCAGTGAGTAGGGCGCCGGGTGGCGGGTTCGGACCCAGCCCCGGCCAAACTGCAACCAAAAAATAGCCGGGTGCTGTGGCGGGTGCCTGTAGTCCCAGCTGCTCGGGAGGCTGAGGCAAGAGAATCGCTTAAGCCCAGGAGCTGGAGGTTGCTGTGAGCTGTGTGAGGCCACGGCACTCTACCGAGGGCCATAAAGTGAGACTCTGTCTCTACAAAAAAATAAAATAAAATAAATAAATGAAAAAAAAAAAAAGAAAGTCTAATAAATCTGGCAGCTCTTTACGGCCTGTAAAATATATTAAGGAAACACACTGAAAACTAACAATGCAGGCACTTCTCCCATTTTCCTCAGTTTTCCACAGTGAGCATTTATTACTTTTTAAGCAGAAGAAAACTACAAGTACTGAAGTGAATAGAAAATTCAGCAGCTGGGGAGGCCTGATGCTTAACAGTTCAACTGATTTTATCCTTTGCAATCATCATTCTCTGAATAGACCTTTGAAGATTGCACATCAGCATCTGTGTCTTTCTCTGCTGGAGTGGCATTCACTCCGCGAGGCTTCCCAAGGCCAAGGGCATCATTGAGTCCTTCCTTTCTCTGTTCTTCCAAGTTCCTATTTGTGTAATTATAGCATTTGGATACAATACATTATTTTAAAATATATGAATGTGCTTTCCTCCTTTGCATTTTTGTTTCCATTCTTTTCCTAGGCATCCCAAGGCGGATACCTGTCTGGAGATAGGCGAACGGGCAAGCAAGCAGACACTGGGAAAGCGGTAAGTCAGAGAAGGTGGTTCTGCTCCTGATGTATGCTGAGGACTGTGAGGCTCACCAGTCATGCTGCAGTCCTTTAAGCTAGATTTTTATTGCAAGAAAGAAAACCAAGTGGTTTTCTTACCCCCACTTATCCCTAGCTTATCAGGAGGCAGGCCAGGATGCTACATTTCATGATTTATTCCATAAGAAAAAGAAATACCTTTGGCCTGGAAGGGAGGAGAACATAGCCTAAAATGCCAGTCTTGAGGGAGAGGGGTGTGGCACAGAGGAAGCAGAGATTGGAGTCGTGCCTCTGGTCTCAAAGAACAGACAGTTGGTATGATTGATAAGAGGAGAAAAAGGGGTGTAATATGTTGATCCCGACATTTTAGGGAAGCTTAGAAAAATGCTTCTGCTTAATTCAAGCGAAACACACATTTCAGGTACAACCACGGGGAGGTCATGACCTGCATGCCCTGGAGAGAAATCACTTCAGAGTGAACCCAGGGTTGCAACCAACTCCAGACCCAGACTATTTATACTGCTGCAGCCCTCTGTGTGTGTCTCTCTCACTCTCTCTCCTTCATGAGAGGGACCTGCTTCCAACTCTCTTTGGAAGTGCTCTAAACATTCTCTTTATTCTTCCTAAAGAAAATCTCTCAGTTACCCTGAAAAAAAAGTAAACTCAGGGTACAGGAGGATTAGAGAGACGGGGCTTGAGTTCACACAGAGGAGCTGATTCCCACTCCTGTGTTCTGAGCATGTAATCAAGAAGTAGCAAGTTGTAGAAGAGGATGAGTGAAAGTTAGCTGAGGGTCCAGCTGAAGAGCTGACCAAAGCAGGGACAAAGCAGCTTGCACCTGCAGGTGGCAGGGCAACCACGGTGCCCCTGAGAATGGAGGCAAGGTCCAGTCAGCCACGGAGGGCAACCACAGCACCCTGAGAGCTGAGGCAAGGTCCAGTCAGCCACGGAGGGCAACCACAGCACCCTGAGAGCTGAGGCAAGGTCCAGTCAGCCACGGAGGGCAACCACAGCACCCTGAGAGCTGAGGCAAGGTCCGGTCAGCCACGGAGGGCAACCACGGTGCCCCTGAGAATGGAGGCAAGGTCCAGTCAGCCACGGAGGGCAACCACAGCACCCTGAGAGCTGAGGCAAGGTCCAGTCAGCCACGGAGGGCAACCACAGCACCCTGAGAGCTGAGGCAAGGTCCAGTCAGCCACGGAGGGCAACCACGGTGCCCCTGAGAATGGAGGCAAGGTCCAGTCAGCCACGGAGGGCAACCACAGCACCCTGAGAGCTGAGGCAAGGTCCGGTCAGCCACGGAGGGCAACCACAGCACCCTGAGAGCTGAGGCAAGGTCCGGTCAGCCACGGAGGGCAACCACAGCACCCTGAGAGCTGAGGCAAGGTCCGGTCAGCCACGGAGGGCAACCACAGCACCCTGAGAGCTGAGGCAAGGTCTGTCAGCCATGGAGGGCCACAAAGTCCTACCCAGATCACTAATCACTGCAGCTGCTGACACCCACGGCCAGTGTCAGGCGAGGCAGCCGGTCAGCCTGCGGCAGTCACCGGCCCAGCAGAGTGATCGAGGGCTCCCCAGCTGAGCCCAGCAAGGAGCCAACAGGTCAAATCATGGACTCAAGAGCCCGCATTGTCCCCGGTGGCCACACACAACTTGTAAGCCCTCTGCATGCACCAAATGCCATCTCAGGTTAGGGAAAGATGATGGGATAAACCTAAGAGATCAAATTTTTACCCCGAAGGACTATTCTTAGTATTGCATTGGAATAATATTCCAGGGTTGGATTAAATCTAATTAATCCCTCTCCCCATCACACCTTTGCCAGGAGGTTCGGGTTTGTAAAGAAAATCATAGTAGTAAGATGTAGGAACAGGGAAGGAGGGTTGGAGGGGGATGGGTGTGCTCCCACTTAATGGTCCCAATGTTAGGGTCTATGGCACACCCTCTGTGGTAGGACACAAATGCAAATTTGTATCCTCAAATTAACCTGAAATGAAAAATAATAATGATAATGACTCCTCAGCTTAAAAAAAAAAAAAGAAAGAAAATCATATTAGTTGCAGAGAGTAAAAGTCCTTTGTTTTACACATTCAGATTGCAGTGAGAGTAAGCACTCCATCTCTGCCACATTTGTTTATTTATACATTTCACAAAATTGTGAATTCTTCAGCCCCAATACCACATGTCACTTATGGGTCCAAAGAGACCCTGGTGATGGGGAAGAAGGCAGGAAGTTTCAGAAATCCCTGTGATGGGAAACAAAATTAAAGGACAGCATGAGACAAGGCAAGAACAAGGGCAGAGAGGCCACGGTCAGCGGGCGTGCGGGGGTGTGGCTAGAGGCAGGGAATGAAAAGTCCACAGGGGAGGGGAGGCGAGGCCAGGGCTGTCTTGGTACAGCATAGCTGTGTGGTTACTCACTGCAAAGAAAGGTGATAACTGAAATGAGTGCTATCAGGGAAGAAAGGGTGGTATTGCCCGTATCTTGGCCAAAGTCAGTGACAGTAAAACCCCTCTTTCTCTGGCAGTACTCGTTGTCTAAGTAATTGGCTTTTTTGTGCACCAAAAAACTAGACCTAGGTCGGACCCATTTGGGGCTCAGTAACAGAATTAGGTGCCGTGACTCAGATTTGGACTCACACACACACAGTACTCAAGTCAGGACTGAGTGAAAATCTAAAAAACATGTGCCAGCCAAGCAGTACCTGACTGTCTCTTGTATCTTCAATACCTGGACCGCGGCCAGGGGGTCAATGGATCAATGAGCAAGTGAACAAATCTCAAAATGAAGCATTTGATTAAAACACGTGCTTTGCCCCAGTCTTCCAAATACGTGGCCATGAGTTGGTCAGGTCCTCATCATACTTTGTTTTAAGCATCTTCTTTTGAAACACCCTTCTTCTTGCAAAGCTGGAAGCAATTGAAGTCATGCTCATGGACCACTCAATCAAGTCAACACTCTTTAATCAGTCATAGGTTTTGCCTGAAGCTCATCTGCTTTGAAAGATTATAGAAGAGGAACTAGAAAACCACGGAAATTGAGGAATACTCAGCAACAGGAAGGTGGCAGAGAATAACACCATGATCATAAGAAATTTCACTTTTCTGAAAAGCAAAAGTGGCACAATATTTCAAATACTGCATCACGTGAAGAGTAACACCAGCACCCAGAGAACCTATCTGCCGCAAGTCTGATTGTACAAATAAAGCGAACAATCGTTCCTCCCTATCAAGGTAAAGTGGGAGCGGTTTCAGGGTCTGCAGACACCAAAAGCCATAAATGCTCAAGTCCCTTGCATGTGTAGAAATGGTGCAGTGTTGGCATATAACTTACATTTTTTCTTATACTTTAAATCATCTCTGTTTGACTCAAACTGTACAAAAGTAACGCGTAACGCTTGTAACCAACATGTTCATACCACATAATATTCTGAAATTTAAAAAATAAATAAATCATCTCTAAATTACTTATAACGCCCAATACAATGTGTGTGCTATGTAAATAGTTGTTATTCTATATTGTTTCTTACTTGGATTATTTTTACTGTTGTATTGTTATGTCTTATTTCTTTTTTAATATTTTCAGTCTGTGGTTGAGTGAGCCTGCAGCTGGTAGTTGAGGCTTCATTCTCTGGATCAGCTCTCCAAGTTTTCTCAATGTCTGATTTAAAATAAAACAAACAGCAGCGAAGCTTCCATTCCCAAGTCCCACTCTCATAGCTTCAGGTGCATGGTCGAATTCTGATGTCTCCCATCTCCTGAGTACAATCCATCCAGGTGGGGGGCCAGGTCTGTCCTCAACACCATCCTCAATAAAAAGTTATTCCGAGGTCTTTGTGCAAAAGACCCCTCTGTCAGCACACCCCAGAGCTCCTTTATGGGTCAGGCTGTGACTCTGCAAAATCTTCATTTGTTCATTTGTTTTTTAAAAGATGAAGTCTCCTTATGTCGCCCAGGCTGGAGTGTAATCGCCCCATCATAGCTCTCCGCAACCTGGAACTCCTGGGCTCCAGGGGTCTTCCACCTCCACCTCCTGCGTAGCTGGGCTGACAGGCCCACACCAGCATATTCCAGCATATTCAGCTTTTGTCAAATCTCTTTTTTTTTTTTTTTTGAGACAGAGTCTCACTATGTCACTCTTGGTTGAGTACCGTGGCATTACAGCTCATAGCAACCTCAAACTCTTGGGCTTAAGCGATTCTCTTGCCTTAGCCTCCCGAGTAGCTGGGACTACAGGTGCCTGCCACAACACCCGGCAATCGTTGTTGCTATTCTGGCAGTTGTTGACTCATTCAGTCACTTAACACGTATTGAGCTTTAGCTAAATTCAGGCACTGGGCTGCTTGTTAGGGGTATCAGAGTGACCAACACATGGGCCCTCCTCACTAGATCCCTGCAAGGCATGGATACAGAAAGAGAATGTCACCCTGTATCACAATGTATCACAATGTTTTTCAGCCTTTTTTTAATCTCACGGCACACTTAAATTATGTTGATCAAAAAAAAGAATAAAAATAAGAACATATCTCGAAACTGCAGATGCTGGTGTGGATGTGAAGAGAAGGGAACACTTTTACACTGCTGGTGGGACTGCAAACTAATGGAGAGCCCTCAAAGAACAAATGCAAGCTAGACCTCCCATTTGATCCTGCAATCCCATTACTGGGCATCTTACCCAGAAGGAAAAAAAATCCTTTTATCATAAGGACACTCACACTAGACTGTTTATTGCAGCTCAATTTACAATCGCCAAAATGTGGAAACAGCCTAAATGCCCACCAACCCAGGAATGGATTAACAAGCTGTGGTATATGTACACCATGGAATACTAAACTAGTGTATGGTGCCCCATGATCACATTAATGTACACAGCTATGATTTAATAAAATAAAAAAATAATAATGTACACAACTATGATTTAATAATAAAAAAAGAAACTTTCAAAAAATAAAATAAATGGAGACTTTACAGCCTTTGTATTAACCTGGATGGAAGTGGAAGACATTATTCTTAGTAAAGCATCACAAGAATGGAGAAGGATGAATCCCATGTACTCAATTTTGATATGAGGACAATTGATGACAATTAAGGACACGGTGGGCATGGGGGAAGGGGAGAGCAGAGAGAGAAAGAAGGAGGGGGGGTGAGGAAAAGAAGATCAGAGAGAGGGAAGGAGGGAGGGGGTTGCGGCCTTGGTGTGTGCCACACCTTTTGGGGGCAAGACACGATTGTAAGAGGGACTTTACCTAACAAATGCAATCAGTGTAACCTGGTTTCTTGTACCCTCAATGAATCCCCAACAATAAAAAACTTTAAAAAATTTAAATAGCCGGGCGTTGTGGCGGGCGCCTGTAGTCCCAGCTACTCCGGAGGCTGAGGCAAGAGAATCGCTTAAGCCCAGGAGTTGGAGGATGCTGTGAGCTGTGTGACGCCACGGCACTCTACTGAGGGCCATAAAGTGAGATTCTGTCTCTACAAAAAAAAGAGACAGTATGAAAAAAACTTTAAAAAAATTAAAAAAAAGAATATACTTACTGTGCTTTGAACTTCTTTCAAAAATAATTTAATTAATGATCTTTAAAAATTTTTCAGACGCTTGGTGCCCGTAGCTCACCAGGGCTGGTGGGTTAGAACCTGGCTTGGGCCTGCTAAACAACAATGACAACAATAACAAAAAAATAGCCGGGTGTTGTGATGGGTGCCTGTAATCACAGGTACTTGAGAAGCTGAGGCAAGAGATTCACTTAAGCCCAAGAGTTTGAGGTTGGTGTGAGCTGTGATGCCATGGCACTCTACCAAAGGCAACATAGTGAGACTCTGTCTCAAAAAATAACCAAGAAAACAAAAAAAAACTTTTTTCCTCAGGATACCAGTTGAAAATCACTGATGTTTTGTGACATATAGTGGGGATGGGGCAGAGTGTGAAGGGCACTGTGGGAATATAGATAAAAAGTGCCCATCTCCTTGTGGAGAGGCCAAAGGATGCTTCCTGGAAGACAGGGGAACTGGGATGAGCCCTGAGGCCTCAGGGTTGGGTGGGTGCTGGAAGGAACGGAACACAGCAGCAGTCCTATGAACCAGGCGGGTAGCTGGTGCTGTGACAGTGCAGGCTGGGCGACTGCACGTCACTGCCCTCTCTAGGGGACGTTCACAATAGAAGGGACCAAAAACCACTCCTGCTGCTATGAAAGAGGTTCACAGGGGAGTCAGCAGTTAGAGGCAAGAAAGGGTTTCTTGAGAGATAATGGACAGTGTTTTGTGTCCCTGCTCTGTCCCTAAGAAAGAGGGCTGGGAATGTCTCCCCTCCACCTGAGGTGAAAAGAACTTCCAGGAGGTGAGCAGGGATGTGGAATTGCTGCCTCACAGCTGAGGAAACCCTGTACTGTGCTGACTCCCACCAAGAAGGGCTAAAGGTAGAGAGAGAAATAAGGAAATACTGAGTTTCTGTGTTGATGGCAGAAAGAAAGGGAAGTGGCTGCACTGAGCGCCTCTGTGCTTCCAGCATTTGTTGGGCCTCACAGAAGCCAGGGCTTTTCCTATGGGCCAGATATGGGCCACATGAGAGATGGAATGTGGGGTTGTCTTAGGTCCTTTCTTGCTGGTGTCCTTGAAAGAGGGTGGTGCCTGTGGCTCAAAGGGGTAGGGTGCCGGCCCCATATGCCGGAGGTGGTGGGTTCAAACCCAGCCCTGGCCAAAAACTGCAAAAAAAAAAAAAAAAGAAAGAAAGAGGAGACAGAGCAGAAGGGACCCACACGTGTGGGTGCCCTGGGGACTGAGAGTTGGCAAGGAGTTAGACGATGGACCCATTTGTCTTCAAAGGGAAATTCTAGGTAAGATCCCTCAGAGCGGGAGACATCCCCAGGGAACTCCTCAAAACACCCTGGGTAGACCTTGGCCATATGCCAAGACCAGAGAGCACAGAAGCTGGGTCTCAAAGAAATGCTATGGAGAAAGAACTTTCCTGATTCCCTAATCTACTTACTGCCCTGCAGCTCCAACCTCAAAAGGGTCAGACACCACAGCTGGCGATGCCGGGAGCGCTGGAGCAGGGCCCTGCCCACTGGGAGTCAGGCGCAGGAGGACAGGGGCCCAGCTGAACACCAAGCTCAGCGTTTCATTGTACCCTGGAAAGACAGCATTGTCCTTGCTAAATAGACTCTGTGTTCTGCAACATTCAGTGGTCAAAGGTGACCTTACCACCTAATGGACTAGTGGAGTGGCCATGGGGGAGGATACCAGCTCTGTAGAATATGACTAGGGGCCGCTCCTTGGGAGTAGGAACGCAGGTGCTGCGTGAGCCCAACCCTTGCTTGTTCTGTGTTTTTGGGCTTCATGGGGAAAGCAGGGAGGAGAGGCAGGTAGAAAGTGAAAAAGAGACAGTAATGGAGGAGAAAGAGGGAGAAGGGAGAGGTGACAGGAGAGAGGGAGTAGGGCAGGAGAGGGGAGGAGGTGGGTGCATGACAGTGAAGTGGGGGAGGAAGTGTGAGCTGGCCAGCAGGTCTGTGCCCTGACTACCCTCCCTCTTTGACCTTCATTTGCCACTTGGAACAAGCATCATCCACGTCTTGCCCAAATCTGCTCAGGGGCATCCTACAGCAAGTCCTGGGGCCCCCCAAAGGGCTTTCTCACAGCCCACTCCCTGCAGCAGGACCAAAAAACCAGGAATTTCACGTCCCCAGAGCAGCTTTCAGTCAATGCTGGTGGAAGCTGAGCATCTGCTCACCCCTCACAATTCGCCCTGTGTCACTGATTCCACTGTGGGATGGAGTCCTGGTAGCCCCAGTATCACCTGCTAACTTTCCCCACTCCTGCCTCATGTCCCCTCCAGCTGAGTGTGCCACAGCCTCACCTCCTTCCCACACCCATCCCCTCCACCCCACGAGGACTCTAAACACCCCTTTTTCCATCTGCATCCATCTCTGGAAGGCCCCTCTCTTTTACCGAGTGTCCCTAACCCATAGCACTATCCATCCCTCCTGGGGGTGGCAGTGGGGGGAAAGGGAAGGATGTAAAACCGAGAGGCCTCTCCAGCCACCATCTCTCCCAACAAAGGACAAGACCAGATCCCAGCTCAGCAGATCCCACCAGCGCCGAGCCGGCAGGGCGAGTCCTGGTGTGGCAGCTCAGGGGTGGTGCTGCTTCCTGCCCGTCTGTTTGGGAGCACATTGAGGAGATACGAGCAGATGTTTGGCAGATGATCAACCTTTTTCACATCAGCCAACAATAACACAGCACAGAGGCGATGCAGGCAGGGCAGGAGGTGGAGAGAGGACCTGCGTTGCAGCTAGGGACAGCCACAGCAGACACCATCTCCAGCTCCCTCTGGGTGGGATGGAGGCTGGGTGTACATGTGTGACTCACATGCAGCAGGCCGGAGCGTGGTACACACAGCACCCTGTTCTGGGTGGAGTCCTGCGTGGGCCGGCCTACCCTGCTCAGCTCTCAGACTGGGCCTACAATCCCAGCCTGGCCACCTGGAGAGAGCTGGGGAAGCTGCAGGGTTTGGGTCCACCAGAAAGGGAAGGCCTGGGGCAGGACTAAAATATGACCCACGGTCCCTTCCTGAACACACAAGGGCATTTCCAATCCCCTTTCCGCAGGGACTGGATATTCCACAGTCTTGCTCAGCACGGGGCTCCAGGGAGCCTGCACCCATCGACAGAGCTAGTCTAAGAGACTGAGCCCATGCACCATCCCACAGGGCCTGAGGGAAACGGCCAGTGACGGAGTTTCCACAAGCACCAGGGAGCCTGTGGGTGCTCAGGGAACTCAGCACCACCTTCTTTGTTCATGAATTTGTTTATTTTGAAATATTTAACTGACAAATATTGTATAAATTCAAGGTGTACCACATATAATGTGATAATTTGATATGCACATATATTATATATCATAGAACAATTATCACAAACAAATTAATTGACACATCATCACCACCCATGATTTAGAACTTGTAGAACTTAAAGTTTGTACCCTTTGACCAGCGTCTCACCCATTTCTCCCACCTCCCAACCCTGGGTAACCGAGGGGCCAGAAGGTGGGGGAAACTCTGCTTCTATGAGTTTGACTTTTTCAGATTCCACATATGAGTGAGATCATGCAATATTTGTCTTTCTGTGTCTGGCTTATGTTACTCAGCATAATGTCCCCCAGAATCATCCACGCTGTAGCAAGTGACAGGCCAGATGGGGGTGCCTGGGTCCCAGTCCTAGCCCACAGCCCCCACCACTTCTCCCTACTGCCCCAGGCTGTTCTTGCCCACCAGCTCCCACCCCTTCCCCTCCTCTTCTGCCCACCTCCTTCCCTCCTCTTTCCCCAACCCCCACTCCTTCTCTCCCACCCACTCAACCCCACCCACAGGCATGATTCTCCCCATCCCCCTTGGACAGCATATTTGAAGCAGGTCTCCACATAGAACTTGAACGTACACGCAGGGTTGTTTCCTGTATTATGTTACCCTATTGTTCAATGTCCGAAGTCACTGATTCAATTCAGTCCAACAAAGATGCATGAAGAGTTTCTGCCTGAGAGTTAAATTACTGGCTAAGTGCTCTGGCCCCGGACCCAGCCTGCCTGGCTCCCTTCCTTACCAGTTGTGCAACCAGCAGTAAGTTAACCTCTCGATTTCCTCTCCTGTAAAACTCAAACAATAATGTAGCTCATGGGTTATATGCGAAAATTAAATTGGTTGATATAAGTAAAATAGGTGCTTAAAAGAGTGCCTTGCACATACAAAGTGCTCAATAAATGCCCTGCATGATAATGATGATATCCCAACACTGGGAGCACAACTTGGGACACATTTTCCTGCCCTCCAGGAGCTTTTCTGTCAAGCATGGAGACAGTGAAGTGAACCCAGCACTGGAGTCCAGAGTGCCCGGTGCTGCTGATAAAGTCAAGCTCACACCTAGTCTCTCTGCTTCCCTAAGCTTTTATTTACCTGTAACTCCAGAGACAAAAGAGCCAGCATTTAGCAGTGTGGGCCACATACTGGGCTGAACATGTGGGGCAGAGGAATTCAAATTGTATTTGTATACATGCAGCTTTTGCATTTGAGGAGCTCGGACTTATGTGGAGGATAGATCAAATTAACATGTGGCAAAGCAGAAGGGAGATGTGCACAGGACAACCAGGTGGTTGACTATTTACCCACATGGCCCACTCAGTCTGCCCAGCAGGCTTCTGAGATGGGTAACCCGTTAGCCCTTTTTTTTTTTTGAGACAGAGTCTCACTATGTCACCCTCAGTAGAGTGCTATGGCATCACAGCTCACAGGAACCTCTAACTCTTGGGCTTAAATGATTCTCTTGCCTCAGCCTCCTAACTAGCTGGGACTACACGTGCCCGCCACAATGCCCTGCTATTTTCTTGTTGGAGTTGTCGTTGTTGTTTAGCTGTCCCGTGATGGGCTCAAACCCACCAGCCTCAGTGTATATGGCTAGAGCCATAACCACTATGCTATGGGCGCTGAGCCGTTAGCCCTTTTTTTAACCTGTGAGTGAATGGAGGTTTGAAGTAGTGCGAGGTCCCCCTGTGGCGAGGAAGTGACCAGCATCCACACAGAGGTGTCTGACCCCAGAGCCAGAGCTCAGAGACATGATCTCCTCCAGCAACTACATTGTCTAATTTCATTTAATCTTCTAAACAACTCTGAGAGGAAGCGAGTAATCCAGCTGATGAGGGCAAAGGACGCATGGAGCTAGCAAGGCTGGAGCAAAGTAGAGAGGGCTTTGAGGTGGCACATGGTGCAGGATCCCTGGGCCTGGGGCTCAGGGCCCGGTCTCCTGGGGAGAATGCCAGGCTGCAGATGCAACGTCTACAGAAAGTCTCAAGGGGACTGTATTCCAGCCTCAACTTCCCTTAACACAAATCCCAGAATGCCGTGCTAAGTAGGTGTTACACCTGCCCTATGCACCGTTTTTTTTTCAATAAAGACAAAAAAAAATTGAACTGATACCCTGGCTATAGTGCTTTTATAATTTTTCCTCTTAAAACATATATTTTGAAAACTAAAAACACTTCCCATATTTTGAAATTAAGCTCAACAGCTGAGCAACTGCAAGTGCTGACTTGTTAGCATTGTTAACATTGACATCTTGTGGCTACTTTGAAAAACTGCAAGACCAAACCAGCAGGACAGAAACTGGGTCAGCTGCCAGATTCCCAGACCTGCAGGAATCTTAATCCAGCTCCACTCTCCAAGGTACTTCGGTAAGTGCACAGCTCTTCAGCCCCTGTTCCTGGGCATCCCCTAGTGTGGCCCGAAGGTGGCTCTTCGCCTCCTTCTTCCCCATGGCTTTAAGTGTGTCCCTTCCCCTATCTAGGCAGTTTCTTCACCTGTCAGATGACCAGGTAAGCCACATCAGCTCTGGTCCCATAGGTGCTGACATTCCCTGGCTCTGGCCTTCCAGTCAGATGAAGGAAAAATGGCTGTCTTCATTTGAACATGTTTTGAAATGCTTATTGGATGCTTCTTCTTTTTTTTTTTTTTCTTTTTGAGATAGGGTCTCACTCTGTCACCCTAGCTAGAGTGCAGTGGCATGATACAGCTCACAGCAACCTGGAACTGCTGAGCTCAAGTGATCCTCCTACCTCAACCTCCCAAATAAACGAGACTACAGGTGTCCACCACCACTCCCAGATAATTTGTTTTTTCTCTTTTTCAGATGGGCTCTCCCTCTTGCTCAGGCTGGTCTCAAACTCCTCAGCTCAAGGGATCCTTCCACTTCAGCCTCCCAGAGTGCTGGGATTGCAGGCGTGAGTCATCACACCCAGCCTAACTTTGCTCTCCCATGCTATCTCTGACCCATGTTAAAACAGACCTCCATACTCTGACCCTCTGCCTTTTCAATGCCTTACCTGCTGCTAATCCTCTCCCCATTGGAAGCCTTGAAGGCGGGAACACATTTATTCCTGACTGGAACCTGCCTCAGCTCTTCTGCTTGTGTGTGACCTGAGCAAGCCTGGGGCCTCTTCTGTGAAAGGAGGAGTGCTCATTCATTCCCTCAACACATATTCCTCAGGACATGGGAAACAGCAATCCACTAGATTCAGTCCAGTCCCAGAGCGTGGTGAAAATCACTTTGTAATTTTATAAGGTGCTTAACGGCAGTGCCGAGGTGTAGTTGACAGGGCTGGTGTGTGTGAGGGCGCCCTCAATTCACAAGGGCCCACTTCCTAGTTGGTGAGTGTATTTCATCTATTCTGAGATGCACGGGTTTTCTTTTCCCTATCTTACCCTCTCTGATTCAACGTGCACGTTAAAATGACGCACTGCACCACCAAGGTCAGCCGGTGACAGTCGCCAGCAGAGCCGGACGGAGCAAAGTTGGCGGGTGGGGCTCATTCCTGGCGGCACTACGCTGAGGGATCCTTCAAGAAGGATCAGGAGTCCGGAGGCTGTCAGAAAGACCTCCGTCCCCAATTGGTGCAGAGAGTTGGAGCCGTTAAGGAATGTCGTTCTCCACATGGAGTCCAACTCGCCCACCGCCAGTCCTGGGTTTGCCCTTCCGAGGCGCACAGGCAAACCCGGCTCTGCTCTCAGCTAAGCCAGAGGCGCTCAACCGCGGCACCGCACTAAAATAAACTAGCCAATTATAAAAACATTAATACCTGGTCTCCACTCCAAACCAATTAGATGCCACTCTCTGGAGGTGGGCCCAAGTATCTGTATTTTTTTTGAAGCCCCACCCCAAAATTCTGATTGAATGGCCCAGAGCACAGTCTGGGCAGCGGGATTTTTCCATGTTCTTCAGACAATTCCAATGTGCAGCCGGCTGAGAGACTGGGGAAAGCCTCTTCTGACCGTCCTAAAGTTGGGGTTGGAATACAGACCCCTAAGGAGCCCCTACTGTATTTTGCTGTGTATAATGGGCACTTTTGCCTAAATTTTTGAGGGAACAATAAGGATTGCACATTATATTGACACAGGAGTAGTAATCCCGTATCTATATAAATGTTTTTAATTCTCTTATTTATGCTGATATATTCGAAGTGTAATTCTATGTTAAAAAACAAATGCTAAAATTCCTTTATAGTACAAAAAACAAGTACCTAGATATAAACAAATAAAAATTTGATTTAAAAATGAAAACAGGGCGGCACCTATGGCTCAAAGGAGTAGGGTGCCAGCCTGTATACAGGAGGTGGCGGGTTCAAACCCGGCCCTAGCCAAAAACAAATAAACAAATTAATAATAATAATAATAAATAAATAAATAAAAACAAAAGTGTTTTTTGTTTTTTCCTGAAAGTTTGGGCCAAAAATCATAGGTAGGCCTTACACATGGGAGCACACAGTGCGTGGCAAAATGTGGTATGTCCCTCTCTGCCTCCTCACAGTGGGTCTCCATCTAGCCTGCATGTGGGAACCACAGTAAAGAACATTGACAAAGCTGATGCCCAAGCCACACCCCAGACCTTTAAATCAGAATTTCTAAGCTGGGGCCCAGGCATCCGTAATTGTTAAAGTTCCTAGGATGGAACTACTGCCCCAAATCCTGCAGAGGTCAGGGGAAAATACCTGCCTCCCTGAGCAGGGCCAGTCTGTGCCTCAGCAGCTGCTCCATCTAAAGCACACCCATGTCGCCTGGGGCCCAGGCACTGATTTCAGCTCATTGATTTACAAACCAGCCTCATGGCTTACCTGTACCTCTAGGGCTGGGGCCCCTTCATCCCATTCTAAACCCTTACACATCATAGGAACTCTATGAAGAATGGCTAGGTGAACAAATAAATGGAAAGGTATATATATATATATTTGTTTATTTTTTCAGGAACTTTCTAAGCACAGGGGCCCCACAAGTACTGTGCCACTTTCAAGGACAGCATAGAGATAAGGTGTCTGCCGTGAACGCCATTGTAAGGTACTAGGTTACTGGTCAGGTAGAGGTCCAGACCTCCCAAATCAGAGGTAGAAACCAAAACAGGAGAGTTTACAAGAGGGTAGAGGAATTTTTAATTCCAGGTAAGGCCACAGCTTATAGCTACACATTGTTGATTTTTTTTGGTTCATTGTACTGAGTTAAGGGGAAAAAATGGGGGTGCCAAAAATTCAGTGTAGTTCTGATAGCTTTATTACACAGACATTATGCAATAACTTTAACATTGAACTTTAAAACACACACACACAGTTCTCAAAGAAGCTTCTATGAAAGATTAAAGTAGAAGAAACTGAGTTCTTCAGAATTTGGTTCTTAAAAAAGGGCCATCATTTGTCACTTTCAAATGCCATTTATTCCCCACACCTAAGGAGTTCAGCCCTAGACTCCCACCACAAATTCTATAACCTTAATACAGTTTTTGTTTTAATGTAGTTCTCAAAGAGTTCTATACCTTACTTTAAAATAGTGCAAGGCCTGACCAAGGTTCAGTTTCTTTTAGGGCTACATTTGCAGAGAGTAGGGCCTGAGAGACCACACATGTGCTAGGTGTGTCCCTGCTCGTTAAGGCCCATGGCTTGCTCCACGGCTCGAGTGTCCTCTGCTGGTGGCTTGGGCAGGTCCAGCATGGTGGACGAGTCATTCCCAGGATTCCTGGTAACCAGCATCCAGTGGTTCTTTGGTTTTTCAACTCTGTGTGAATCCAGATATGTGTGAGCTACAACCTCCACTTCCTTCCCAAAATAGGTGCTGGAGCAAGAAAGAATTAATTCTGGTGCGAAAGCTGTCAATCTCTTCACAAAAGCACCTAGAGAAACAGACTGCTGTATGATGCCACGGGGACATGCTTGCAGGGAAGTTTCACCCTGTTTGGGCAAGGATTAGGCAGGGAGGATCCCACAAGAGGCTGTTAGGGGAAGGAAGGACTTGTATACAAGAATAATGGGGGTTTTCTCTAATAGGGTTTTCTACACCATCAAAGTTCTATATGACAATATTTCATCAGCATAGGACATTTTGTGCCTGTGTAGCCACACATTGCCCACCCCCTGCCAGCCCCATTCACAAAGTTTTGTTGTACAGCTGTGAGCGGCAGCTTTACCTGTGTTACAGTACCTTAAAGAAAGATGCCGGTGGACTGCCAGGCCGCGATTTGTGTGGCAGTGATTGATGAGAATTTTTGCATTTGCCTTCACAGATAAAGAAAATATGTTATTAGCATTCTGAATTAAGGCCTCCAATTTCCCAAAAGCAAAAATTTTCAAGTATACTAAATATTTATTGCAATTTAGTAAAATATATGTATATATATAACCATGTCTACTCAGCCACACAAGCCATGAAAGGTACAACAGCATTCCAGTCAACAAAGGACTACCTGTATGAGCTTCAGATTCTAATGCTATGTTTTTACTGTGCCTTCTCTACGTTTAGATACTCAAACACGTGCCACTGCGTTACCATTGCCTGCAATATTCAGAATAGTACTGCAGGTTGTCCTCGGGTTACGAATGAGATCAGTTCTGTAGGTTTGCTCTTAAGTTAAATTTGCATGTAAGCTGGAACAGGTACATTCACCTATCACCTGTAATAGCCTCTGCTCATAGGTGCAAGTTGTACATAAGCTGGATGTTTGTAACTCAGGGACTTATTGTATGCTGTCCAAGCTTGTAGCCTGGGAGCAATAGGCCACAATACCATCCAAGCCAGGCACGTGGGAGGCTGCACCCTCTCGGTCTGCGAACGCTGACCCTCAGGCGCTCACACCAGCAAAGCCGCCTAGTGACACTTGCTCAGAGTGTATCTCCTTCTTTAAGTGACTGGTGACTCTGCACACATACAAGGACTGTCTGGATACAGTATCCAGACGTTGTTAATACCATTTTTCATTTTACATGAACAGCCCTCACATATAAATACACACACATACACAAATTTAGAAGTCAAACCATAATGGATTGATCAAATACATTATTGTAGATATCTATATGATGAAACAATCATTCAAAGTTATGTTAGAAGACCTTTGCCAACATGAAACATGATCGGTGGTATTACTAAGTGGAAAAATAAATAAATAATCTTAATGATGTCCCATCTTATAAAAAAAAAAAAAAAACATAGCATATGCTCAGAGAAAGAAATGATAAACAACAAGGGCTTTCTCTGGAAGGTGAAACTACTGGTAATTTTCTTATTATTTTTGTGCTTTCCTGACTCTTCATAAGTAAACATATGTTTATAATCTGAAAATATATATATTGTTTCAAAATCTTGGGTTCATGCCTGTAATCTCAGAACTTTGGGAGGCTGAGATGGGAGGATCACTTAGGGCCAGGAGTTTGAGACCAGCCAGGGCACCATTGTGAGACCCTGTCTCTATAAAAAAATTTAAAAATTAATCAGGCGTGGTACTTGTGCATGTCGTCCTGGCTACGAGGGAGGCTGAGGTGGAAGGATCACTTGAGACCAGGAGTTCAAGGCTGCAGTGAGCTACACTCGCACCACTGCAGCCCAGCCTGGGTGGACAGAAGACCCTGAAAAAGACTCTTAAAAAATTAAAAATTAAAAATTTTAATATAGTTCAAAATTCTGACTCATGCAAGCTAAAAGCTGTTCGAGGAGGAAAAAGCAGTCCCGACATCCAGGAGTTGGCCTGGCACTCACAGCTGTGCCTTCACACGTTCCCCTGGGAACAGACAGTCTGCATGAGGAAAGGCCACTCTGCGACCAGGATGGGTCCAGACACAGTTAAGACCACTCCGTCATCACATCTAAATACAGACAAAACCCGGCACTGTCCAAGTCACAAATGCCAACCATCCCCCTCTCAGGGGCAATCTGAGTGACCAATGCTTCTATACTAATGACAGCTTTGTCCTTGCTCCAGCTTCCCTTCCTAGAGACAAGATTTAGTGAGACACGGGACCATAGAATTACCCCCTGATTCCTGACTACATCCACTGCAGAGCAAAGCCCCACTTCCTGGGACTCTCTCCCAAAACACCCAGTCAAAGCCCAATTCTATAAGTGTCCCTCCTAGCACCCTCCTACTGAGCGGCCCCCTGCTCCCCCCGGGTGCTCTCCCTCCCTGGGACAAGTAACAAAGGCAAGTGTTCAACTACAGGGGCTCCTGGTGGTCTCTGCCTCGACGGCACTGACCTGTGCAAGGTGGCTCAGACGGTAGGAGGTTCCCCACTTTGTGGATGTGAAGCCCTGTCCTAATGAGCCTCAGAGACCTGCCTCAGGCCAGATGGTGAGTTGGCCTTGGAGAAAAGACCTCCCAGTGCCTGGGACACCGCTCATCTAACAACTCCAGTAAAGACAACAGTGTAACAACAGCAACAATCGTGGCAACAAGGAAAGCTGGTGCCCACACCGGTGCCTTCTGTGAGCCGGGCACTTTTCTAATAAGCACCCTAAATGCATTAATACTAAGCATTTAGTCTTCACAAAACCTCATAAGGGGTGGCGATTATTAACGTCCCTGATTTACAAAGAAGGAAACTGAGGCATTGACATTTTAAATCATGGAAACAAAAGGGACTTCTCTGGAGAGAAAAGCTCATCAAAGAACAGCTGAAGAATAAAATGTGTCCAGCCTATATCACTGTGGGTCATACATATGTCCTCCACGCTTAGAGGAAGCCCTTGTGAACCTGGGCTCCACCTGGCAGACTGGGGAGACAGGTGGATTCAATGTGGCCACTCCACTCCCTGGACAGTGAGTAGTGACCATAGAAACCCTATAAATCTTGCAGTGACTCCAGCCAAGCCCTCCCACTCAGCCTGCTGGATGCCCCATGGTTAGGAAAGCCCCTGGCTCTGGACATGGGGAGGGCTGCTGTGTGCCTACCAGACCCTCAGCCTTCCCATCAGGGCTGTGCCTCAGGCTCCAGTCCCACAGGGCCCAGGGTCCTGAGAAAATGTCCATCCTGCAGTGACAAGGTGAGTGACCCTGCCCTGCAGGACAACTGCGCTCACCTATGTGGCTGCCCACAGGTGAATTAGTATTAATATAGCATCGAAGGCCTGGCACCTGTAATTCCAGGACTCTGGGAAGCCAAGGTGGGTGGATTGCTTGATCTCAGGAGTAGGAGACCAGCTTGAGCAAGAGTGAGACCCTATCTCTACTAAAAATAGAAAAACTAGCTGGGCATTGTGGTGGGCGTCTGTAGTCCCAGCTGTTTGGGAGGCTGACACAAGAGGATTGCTTAAGCCTAAGAATTTGAGGTTGCTGTGAGCCATGATTCCATAGTACTCTATCCAGAGCAATAAAGTGAGACTCTGTCTGAAAAAAATATATAATAATAATATAAAAATTAGTACAGAAGTCTGAAAGTAAGTCTGCTTTTTCCTTCTCAAACTACTTTCCTGTCCTCCGAATACCAAATTCAATCTTTCTCTCTCCTTCCAACTCCCTGTCCTCTGCTCCCCTCTTTCTCTTTGTCAGGGCAGAGGACATAGATGAATAGAGTGAGATTCTGTCTGAAAAAAATAAAAATTAGTACAGAACAGAAGTCTGAAAGTAAGCGGGCAACATCCCAGTCCTGATGGCCTCACCTCTGTACCTGGTGGCTCTGTACCTGGTCTCAGGGGCAGGGCCTGGGCCTCTGTACTTTTCAGGAAGCTCCTTAGGTAACTTCAGTGAGCAGCCAGAGTTGAGAAACTCCGCTGCAGGAGGCTGCCACAGAGCAAATCAGTGCCTTCCAAACTCGAATTATGCATGAAAAAAAGAGAGATAGAGACAGGAGTAAACTGTGCCCCCATCTTCCGAGGCTGCACTCACAGGGACCGGGAAGCCTTCGTGCTCCAGGCGCAGCTGGGGATCGGGGAGGGCAGCCTGCCAGCAGTTTCTGTAGGATGCCTCATCTGTCAGGTACACCTCCTGGAGCCAGGACCTCTTAGACGATTTCAGAAGGGTCCTATGGTCACTTGATAAAAACAGCTGAAAACAGCAGATGACTAAGCCAGCTATTCAGCTGGCTAAATGACAAGGAAGGCACAGCAGTTTTCAAAAACCTGCTCTTGCTGACTGTACGAGAAAGCTCAGTTATCCTCTGCCTTAGAAACGCTGTCTCAGAAGGCTCAGATCAACACACACGTGCCTCAAACTACTTTCCTGTCCTCCAAATACCAAATTCAATCTTTCTCTCTCCTTCCCACTCCCTGTCCTCTGATCCCTTCTTTCACTTTGTCAGGGCAGAGGACATAGATCAATATGTTATTTATTGTAAATGATGTTGCATGTAATGAAATACCATTATGATGTTCAAAACGACATCATCACAGCCTTATATCAATTCATCATAGTGAATATCAATTCACTTGTGAGCCTCCAAGGTGACCCACACTTCTCTGAAGTTAATGTCCATGTTGGGAATTGATGTCAAGTTATCTGGCTGCCTGTGACCTTGCCTAAAACCACCCCACCCTGCCGGAAAGTCCGAGATGCTACTTCCTTGTCTGGTCTTCCCAGGTTCCCCCTCACTCTGGATGTGGAGGTAATGTCTGCATATTTTGATGGGGTTTTGATAAGTACCTCTCACGTGCAAGGCTGTGCTGTGAGGTACTGTGGGGAAGGCAGACATGAGTCACTATCCTCCAGAGGTTCTCCACCTAGCAGAGGAGGTGATGGAGCATAGAGCCTCCTGTCTGTGCCTATAAGGCTGCCCAGTGGAACTGCAGCCAGCTGTAGGACAGCAGAGGGAGAAAAAGGATCTCTTCTGGGGACTCAGGAAAGGCGCTGAGGCCTGGGGGTGTGTGTGCATGGGGAGGGTGAGGTCTATGTCATAGCATATTACAGAGGGCCTCAAATGCCACAGCGATCAGCCAGAACTTCATCCAGAGGGCAGGTTGGATAGGCGGTGACCAGACCTGAGCTTCCAAAAGATGGATCTGGCAGCTCCCCATCTCATATGGTCTGCATCAGGATACACTAAGGGGCCAGGCGGTGGGGGCCTGGATAGGCCACAGTACATTACAAAGGCAGAGCAGTGTTGAGGGACAGGAGAAAGGACCTGGCAATTAGCTAGAGTCTGGATGGGGAAAAACGGAGGTGGACCTAAGGCATAGCACAGGTTTACTCTATGTCAGGGAGACTGACAGTGCCTTTCACAGCAACAAGAAAACCAGAATTTAAAACGAACGGCAAAGAATGTTTGTCTCAAACCACAGGTGGTTTTGGTCATGTAAAGAAAAACAATGATGAAATCAGAAATGCAAATCACCAGACTTTTTATGAATGCCTGAGAAGTGCCTGTTGCTAATTCAAAGACAAGAAATGGAAATTAGAAGCAGGAGAATTTGAGAAGCATGAAGATGGTCATCACCTAAAGATGAAATGTCTACCCATGAGAGAATCCACCCAAAAACTGTCTGAATCAATGAGAGGAAGGGATCGCAGCAAAGGTGAATATGAAAACCAATTGCTTTCTTTTATTTTTATAAGAAAAGAAGACATTCTTTATTCTAACAAATGTTCTATCCTTATTCTACCAAAAGTCTCTGTCTACAATAGCATTTCAAAATGCAAGATACTAAAGAATAACCTTAACAAGACGGATGTCAAACCTATGTGAGGAAATTCAGTGTTACTGAGTGAAACACAGAAGGTGCCAAAAAATGTACACACATTTTAAGAAAGAAGAAAACTGTATTAAAATTATAATTCTCGGAGAGTGCCTGTGGCTCAAAGGAGTAGGGCACCAGCCCCATATGCCAGAAGTGGTGGGTTCAAACCCAGCCCCGGCCAGAAACTGCAAAAAAAAAAAAAAAATTATAATTCTCAACATATGCCAATAACAAAAGGTGAGTACAAGTCATGTTTGAGCACCTCTTGTAATTGCAGAAGTCAAATGTCAATGAGTTATGTTTTAATATGGTTCTTCCTTTTCTTAAAATGTGTATACATGTTTTTGGCACCTTTACTGAGAGAATGAATGGAGAGACATCTCAGAAGAACAAATATTGCAAAGCTACTAAATACATGAATTTATGTTATAATGCCAATCAAAGTACCATGTAATTCCTTCCCACAGGGAAAGAAGAACTTAAAAAATGGCTGTTCACATTTAACTGAAAGGTTGATTCCTAACATAATTCAGACAAAGAAAAGTAATGAGAGTCAACTAGCTCTATGTATTGTCAAAACATAGAGACTGGGAACGATGACGCATGCCTATAATCCTAGCACTTGAGGAGGCTGAGGCAGGAGGATTGCTTGAGGGCAAGAGTTCAAGACTTCAAAACCAGCCTGGGAAACAGGTGAGACCCTGTCTCTACAAAAAAAGAAAGAAAGAAAAATTATCAGGTGTGGTAATGCCTGCACCTGTACTCACAGCTACTCAGGACACTAAGGCAAGATGATGGCATAAGCTCAGAAGTTTGAGATTTCAGTGAGCAATGATGGCACCACTGCATTCTAGCCTGGGCAGCAAACAGAGGGAGACAGACTTGGACCCAAACTTCCCATGAAAATGAAATGTTGAAGCTGAAACGCTCATGAAATCAGCGATGGAGCCCACGTCTATAGCTCAAAAAAAAAAAAAAAAGAGAGTGAGAGAGAGATTATAAAGCTATAATCATTAGAACACTATAGTCTTTAGAATAAAATTAGACATCTAGAGTCCAATGGATCAAAATAGAAAGCTGAGAAGCAGGATGTAATGTAGGTAATAATTTAATGGGTGCCGAGCATCAAATATCAGTACAGAAAGGAATAATTATTCAAGAGTAAAAGATGCCTAGGGAAAATTTAGATATTCATATAAAACCCTTCATCAAAGTAAATTTCAAGTGGATTAAAGAATAAATTTAAGCAAAAGTCAACTGTAAACATCTGCAAAGTGGAAGTGGTTTTCTCCCTTACTCTTTAGCTTTTAAGGGTGTATTTTTTATAATCTGTGAATTACAGTTTACAATCTGTGAAGTCAAAAATTCCTGCGAAATGAAATGTTGAAGCTAAAACCATAATGAAATCAGCGATGGAGCCCACGAGTACAGCGTTCTCTGTCCTCTTCAATATATAGTTGTTGGACTGTTTTTGGAAACAAAAAACACTGATCCAAAGTAGACATGCAAAGTATGACTCACCATTCTGTTTTCAAATCCTCCTGTTATCCCAAGGCAGAAGTACTGCCCATATCTGAGGACTTGTCCAGTGGCGTCTGGGTCCAAGCTGCCAGTGGAGAATGGGCATAACGTAAACTCTCTGTGTTAGAATCGTCCTGTCGCTCTATGTTCTGGGTATGTGATTTTGGTAATAATTAACTTTTCTGATAACATATATTTACATACTATTGCTGGTGAATAACTAAATAAAAGATCTTTCCTTTTGGCCTTAAGTTCCAGCTGGCACCCTAATCCCTGTCCTGCACCAAGGCCAGTCCACAGAGCAGAGCTTTGTGGGCTTTTGGCCAGAGTGGACTCAGCATGTCATACTAATATATACTGAGAAATTCTGGTCAAATGCATTGACATCTTTAGAGAGAACCAAGGTAATGAAAGCACATGTAGTGAGAATAAGATGGAGTTATTCAGGCCAGGACTAAGATGACACAGCTGGTCTTGTAGGTCCGGGTCCTACGTGACCGTCACCTCACATCTCTTGCTGTTCTGTAAATTCAGCTTTAACCTAAAAGTATATATCTTGAGTAGTTTAGGGCAATTGATTGTGAACTGGAATGTTGTTATGCCGATTATTGTTATTTAAGATAAAGATTAACAGGATTTTTACTTTGAACTTTTATGTATAAAACTGTGGTTTTGGAAGTGGAAGAACAGAGCAGTCTTGGAGAGGCTACTCTCACTGTTCTGCAGAATTCTGGCCTCCTGACAAATTAAGTTTGGTGGACCTAGCCCCTCCTGCATACTGGCTGACAGCAATAGGCGGCCAGGCCCTTTTGGTCCAGTAACACATTTGTAGGCATTTAATACATCTTCTCTCTCAGTCTTTTGGGAAACGAAAGTTATGGTCAATTTTTATTTGTCTTAATATAAATTACCTGAATTCAAAAGAAATCTAAATTAAGTTGGGCATGGTGGCTCACACCTGTAATCTTAGCATTCTGGGAAATTGAAGCAGGTGGATTGCTTGAGCTCAGAAGTTCCAGACCAGCCTGAGCAAGAGTTAGACCCCCATCTCTACTAAAAATAGAAAAACTGGCTTGTAGTTGTGGTAGGCACCTGTAGTTCCAGCTACTCTGGAGGCTGAGACAAGAGGATCTCTTGAGCTCAAGAGTTTGCTGTGACCTATGACACCAGGGCACTCTAGGGCAACAGATGACATGGTCTCAAAAGAAAAAAAAAGAAAGAAAGAAAGAAATCTGAATTAAGAACCTAAAGGACAGCTTGGCACCTGTGGCTCAAGCGGCTAAGGCACAAGCCACATATACCTGAGCTGGAGGGTTCGACTCCAGCATGGGTATGCCAAACAACAAGTACAGCTGCAACCAATAACTTAAAGAACTGGCTATATTCTTGTAATATGAACATGACTATCATGAATTAGCAATAGTTTTCATTGTGATTATATCTCTGTTTATTCTCTGAGAATTTAATTGCTTATTTTCCAAATCTCCTCAAGTACATTTTTTTGAGTTGGTGGGTTAGGGGGAGTCTCTCTGTATTGCTCAGGCCACAAACTGTCCTCTCACTTCAGCCTCCCACAGCACTGGGATTGCAGGTGTGAGTTAATGTACCTAGCCTTCAACCACATTTTTAATGACCAGTTAATTTTAAAACAGCAAAGCCTGCCCAGTGCCACCTTGTATTCAATTCTATATTTTTGTTGTAAAAAATAATGTAGCAACATTAAGAACAATGAGAGTATTCAAATGAGCTTAAGTGTTCTGAAATGTTATTGGAAAAACCCACTTTGCTTCCAGGCAGAATATGAATTTCAATTCCCTAGATCCAATGCTTATGAATTAAGCATGTTGAATTGAACACAAATGACCAATTATCCTGCTTGCTAAGGAAAGAAGTAATTTTGACAGTAATTCTCAAGGTAAGCACAAAAGATAAGAATGGAAAATGTTCATGTAACCTCTGCCTCCAGTCAGCTGCTCCAGCCCCAAGGGAATCCTTAAACTACAAGTGAAAATAGACATTGATGATGAAAATGGGACAAAAATTAATGAATTTCTACCTGAAAATGATAAATGTGTTTCTGCCGACCGGGGTCTTAGTTGGAACTGCGCTCAGCCCACAGGGCAGCTCCAACTCATCACTCAGATGGGCTTGAATTTCATCGGGAGTCATACACAGGCTCAGGTCCCCACTCAGAGATGCACCAACTTCTGCCTCAGGGTATTGGGGATTTACAAGCATCACTTTGTCACCGTAATGAACATATCCATCCTCAGATACAGAAAGCTGCATCTACAATTTCAATAGCCATTTATTACTTAAACCGTGTAGTTCCACAGCTTGAGGCCTCTCCCAGCCAGACCTTCCTCCCATCTCAGACTAAGATCTGAGTAGGTAAGGATTTCACTGGATTCCCCCAGACCATTACTTCATTCTTCCTTTCCCTTTCCTAAAGCAAAGCCCCCCCAATCATCCCAAATGACATCAAATGAAGTTGGAGTCACATGACTTGACTCTGTTATTAATCTATTCAACATCTACTGAAAATTTCTTGACCATCAACTAAGAAGCAGTTTACTTATTTATAAATTGATTCATTCTTTTCTTTATTTGGAAAATGCAAGTAAACATAATTAAAAGCAGAGTTCCCTCATGTTTCTGAAGTGTTAAGTAATTTAAAACACTGTTGCTTTCAGAGTATTAAAAAAAAAAAAAAAACTATTTTCCAAATAGCTCATTCTTGAGATTTTTCTTTTCTTGCTTAACATATACTCACACTTAATTGGACAGAATTTTGAAAACAACATTTGCATTTAAAGTTACCGGTCTCAAAAGATTCTTTTTTAATCTTCTGCTTCTCTGTATGAGAAGTTGCCCTTTATCTCGCTTCTCTAAGAAGTCTTTCATGCGCTCCTGGGCAAAGAGAAAAATAGGTGAACCCCTAAACGCTGACACCAGTACTGAAAAGTACAAATGATTGGGAGTTTTTAACTCAGAAACACTTCGAGTTGAAAAATCAAAATTTTGTTATAGGAAACGAAAGGTGAGCATAATAAAGGGAATAGTGGAAAAGTTTTTAGCACTACTTTAGTAGTTTTACTTCATCGTAGAAAGTTTAGAAAAATAAGAAGGGCACAAAAAAGGGGGGGTGGAACATCACCTATAATTACTCCAGGTAGAGACAACTTTTGGAGCCCGGCTGTCCCCGCTGAGATTTCCCTTGAGAGCGAGGATTGGTCTTGGAAAGTGCGCCCTTCCCCCACCAGCCCTGACCTGGCTGAGGCGGGGAGGAGAACACCCCGCAGGCAGCAGGGACAGGGTGGGGAGGGCAGCCTTCCTCCTTAGAGCCTGCACTCTCACCTGGGGACTGTAACACTCTTAAGGGACAGGACGAGTTTAGCGGGGTTCTGGATACCTCCCTTGGTACCTGGAGGTTGGGAAGCGAAGGTACCCACAGAAAGGAGAGTGAGTGTGCTCAGAGCAGGGCCAGGAGACCTGGGTTTTCGGGACAGCAGATGAGAATCCCTGAAGTTCTGAGAAGGGTGGGAGTTCAAGGGTGCCCACTGTCTCCGGGGTGAGAGGGAAGGCTTGAGGCGCTCACAGCCGGGGAACACGAGCTTAGGCACGGCTTGGGGGTCCCCGAGCTGCGGGTGAGCTCGGCCACGCGCCCCGTACCTCCTCCAGGTAGATGTCTTCGTTCCAGTTGCCCATCCGGACTCGGGGACCGTACAGGTTCTGCGCCATCGAGCCCTGCTGTCCAGCGACCAGGCCTCCCTTGAAGCAAGGCTCCCAGGAAGTTAGCGTGCCCGGTTGCTATGACGACCCGGCTCCAGGCAATTGGTCAAAGCCCTGGTCTCTGCCGGCCAATAAGTGACATCCTCCCCTCCCCACCCAGCCCCGGGGCGGAGGCGTCAGAGTCAGCGCCGCCCTTGAGTGCTGGGCCCACCCTGGGGCTGTCGCCCTCCACCCCAACCCAAGTCCACCTGTTAGATTTCGTTAATTGCAAAGCAGGCCAGAGGAAAATCTGAGCTGAAAAACTGCTTATTCCCTAGAGATTAACTTAAAACTTGCCTTTTTATTAGAATCCAAATGAAAAACGCTATCGAGTACCACTAGCTCATGGAGACAGCAAATGGAGCTTTTAAATGGAAGCACAGCTTGCTTGCAGACTATTTTTTGCAATCCAGAGCAATAGCAATTCCATCCTAATCATGAAACAATACATGATCAATCTGCAAATCTGGAAACCAAAATAATGTAGAAAGATGGAGGAACTAAAAACTCCAAGGCCCCCAAAGTAAGAAACATGTCATGTCAGTATATGTTTGCACATTTCTGAGGTGGTCCCTAATTTTATGAACTTGACAGCATTCCTCCTCCTTTCTTCTATCTGGAAACTAAAGGACAAGTCTGTAATTTGCAAGAACTCTTGACAAAACCTGAATATGTTGTAGCCAACATTTTTAAAACAATATATTAAGTGTAGGAGAGATAGACAGTGACTGTAGGACTACTGGGCGTGATGCTGATTGAATGCATTGCTTAATTCACTTGTATTTAGTATCTGCTAAGACAGGACAGAAATGAAAGACAAGGCACCTTCCTCAGCAAACCCAGTCCAAAACTGAAGCTAGTTCATGAAACCAAGGTATTTCAGGAAGACTGTAATAAGCGCTATTAAAGATGTATTGACGAAGGGCCATGGGAGTTTAAGGGGAGATCATTTCTGCCCTGGGGGATTGGGAAACTAAGAATTGGACGACCTTTGGGTGGTGAGGGAGAGGGACGCTTTGGAGTTAGACTTGGGAGGTTTTAAACTGGGGGGGCTGAAGGATGAGAGAAAAAGGAGCATTCTTACATACTCATGAATTCATCTCTGTCAGTACATCTCCACATTCTAGAATACATCAAAAGCATGAATAGGGCAATGAACTTAGGTTAAACTTTATACCACTAAACTCATTTGATAAATTAAGAAACTGAGGCTCAAAGAAGCTAGCGGCTTATCTAACTTTAAACTGCTAAAATTTGCTCAAAGCTAAGACTCCCCCAATTTTCTGACTCGAAAGTTTTATGTTTTTGCTGAGTGTTTTCATATTTTCCATAAAGTCAAGAATAAGACAAGGCAGCTCTAGTCTCCCCATTTTTGTTTTTTTGAGACAATCTCTGTCTGCTGTCCAGGTTAGAGTGCAGTGGCTTCAGCCTGGCTCACAGCAGCCTCACACTCCTGGGCTCAAGAAATCCTCCTCCTGCTCAGTCCTCCTGAGTAGCTGGGACTACAGATGCCCACTACAATGTCCAGCTAGTTTTTCTATTTTCTATTAACTCTCAAGCTCAAACAATCCTCCTGCCTCCGCTGGCCTCCCAGAGTGCTAGGGTTACAGGCATGAGCCACCACACCTGGCCTCTAGTCTCCACGTTTTTAATTAAATTCTAATAATTCAGCTTTTTTTAATTCCTTATATTAGTATAGCTCTGCTCCCACCCACCTCCTCTGTACTATTATTGACAAGTATATTATATTTCTATATATTACAAATAAAACAATACAATTATATACATGTTGTTTATACAATTATCTTTTAAATCGGTAAGAAGAAGAAATGTGCAATTATATTCTTTTGTAATTACGTACATAATTATTTTTATTGATGCTGTTTATTTTTCCATCTGGATGCAGATTACTGCCTGGCATCACTTGTTTTCTTCCTGAAGAACTTTCTTTGGTATTTCTTGTAAATCAGGTTTGCTAGCAATAGCTTTTCAATTTAAAATATTTCTTTATTTATTTAATAAAATAAATATAAATAAATAAAATATTTAATATTATTTCATTAAATATTTCTTTATTTAAATATTGCTTTGTTTGCTTTCTTGTTTTTGGAGATAAGATCTCACTCCATTGACTGGGCTAGAGTGCAGCAGTATCATTATAGCTCACAGCGACCTCAAACGTCTGGGCTAGAGCGATCCTCTTGCCTCAGTTTCCCGAGTAACTGAGACTCCAGTTATGTGCCACTACACCTGGCTAGTTTTTCTATTTTTTTATGAAGACAGGGTCTCACTGTCTGTTCAGATTGAAGCAACACATTCTCTTAGTCTTTGCATACCTTCATTTTTATTTCATCTTCATCTAATGTAAGATAGTTTTCCCGGATATGTGATACTTTGTTGGTAGAGTTTTTTTTTTTCTTTCAATACTTTAAATATACCATCTTACCAGCTGTAGACTTCACTGTTTTTGATAAGAAAACAGCTGTTAATCTTATCAGAGTTCCCTTATACATGCTCTTGCCGCTTTGTCTTTCAACGTTTTGACCGTGTGTCTGGGTATTGATTTCTTTACTTTTATCCAACTTGAACTTGCTGGATATGTAGCTTGATGTGCTGGTTTTCATCAAATTTGAGAGTTTTTCAGCCCCCTTTTTTTGAATATTTTTTCTGATCTTTTGCCTCTATCTTATTTTTATGAGACTCCCATTACATTTATGATGGTGTACTTCAGAGTGTCCCACATTTATATATTTTTCTTCATTCTTTTTTTCTCTGTTCTTCTGCACATAGAAATGCACATAATTTCTATTGATTTATTTTCAGGTTTGCCAATTTCTTTTCTTTGCAAGCTCAAGTCTACTGCTGCATTTCTCTAGGGAATTTTTCATTTTGGTTATGGCACTTTTCAACTCCATAACTTATGTTTAGTTATAATTTATACCTCTTTGCTGATATTCTACATTTAATGAGACATTATCAGAATGTCTTTCTTTAATTCTTTAATCGTGGTGTCTCAGTTTTTCAAATGTATTTATAATGGCTATTTTGAAGTCTTTACCTGCAAAGTCTGACCATTGGGCTCTCTCAAAGGCAGTTTCTGTGGACTGTTTTCTTTTAACATCCTTTCCCCCTGTATATATGGGTCAGACTTTCTTTGCAGGTCTCCTAATTTTTTGTAGAAAACTGGACATTTCTGATACAGGCATACTTCATTTATCTCCACTTCACTTTATTGCACTTTGAAGTATTTCATTCATTATGAATTGAAGGTCTGTGGCAACCCTGAATCAGGCAAGTCCATCAATGTCATTTTCCAACAGCATGCGCTCCCTTTGTATTCCTCACAGCATTTCAATTTTTTTATTATAACAATTATATATCTCTTCTAGTGATCTGTGATCAATGATTCTTGATCTTCCTATTGTAATTATTATGGGGCTCATAAAAAATGGTGAACTTAATAAATGCTATTGATTGCTCCACCAACCATTTACCTGTCTCTCCCCCCTCCTTGGGCTTTTCTATCCCTTGAGACACAACAATTTTGACATTAAGCAAACCCTGAAATGGCCTCTAAATGTTCAAGTAAAAGGAGGAGTCATGCATCTCACTTTAAATCAAAAGCTAGAAATGATTGAGCTTACTGAGGAAGGCATGTGAAAACAAGGCAAGCTGAAATCTAGACCTTTTGCACCAGTTAGCCAAGTTATGAATGCAAAGGAAAAGTCCTTGAAGAAAATTTAAAGTGCTATTTTAGTGAACATGCAAATGATATAAAAGCAAAATAGGTTCGGTGCCCGTAGCTCAGTGAGTAGGGCATCAGCCACATACACTGACGCTGGCCGGTTTGAACCCAGCCTGGGCCAACTAAAACAACAATGACAACTGCAACAAAAAAAAAGTAGCCAGGTGTTGTGGCATGCACCTGTAGTCCCAGCTATTTGGGAGGCTGAAGCAAGAGAAATACTTAAGCCCGAGAGTTGCTGTGAGCCATGATGCCACAGCACTCTACAGAGGGTGACAAAGTGAGACGCTGTCTCAATTAAAAAAAAAAGAAAAGAAAAGAAAAATAGCCTTATTGCTGGTGTGGAAAAATTAGTAGTGTTTTGAACAGAAGATCAAACCAGCCACATCATTCCCTTAAGCCAGAGCTTAATCCAGAGCAAGCTTCTATCTAATTTTCTTCAATTCTCTAAAGACTGAGGAAGCTGTAGAAAAGAAAATTTAAAGCTAATAGAGGTTAAGAACCCATCTCCAGGCTGGGTGCAGTGCCTCACACCTGTTGTCCTAGCACTCTGGGAGGCCAAGGTAAATGGATTGCCTGAGCCCAAGAGTTCCAGACCAGCCTGAGCTAAAGTGAGACGCCATCTCTAAAAACAAACAATAACAAAAAAGATAGCCAGGCATTATAGCAATTGACTGTAGCCCCAGCTATCAGGAGGCTGAAGCAAGAGGATTGCTTGAGCCCAAAAGTTTGAGGTTGCTGTGAACTATGGTGCCACAGCTATGGCATCATAGCTTACAGCACTCTACCGAGGGTGACAAAGTAAGACTGTTTCAAAAAAAAAATAAATAAGAACCTGTCTCTATAGTATAAATGTGCAAAGTGAAGCAGCAAATGCTGATGGAGAAGCTGTAGCAAGTGATTCATAAAAGCTAGGTAAGATCTTTGATGAGGGTGGCTACACTAAACAACAGGTTTTCATTATAGACAAAACCACTGTATGTCAGAAGATGCCATCTAGGACCTCCATAGCTCGAGAGAGAAGTCAATACCTAGCTTCAAAGCTCAAAGGACAGGCTGACTCTGCTGCTAGGACTAAGGAGCTGGTGACTGTAAGTTGGAACCAATGCTCACTTACCATTCTGAAGACCCTAGAGCCACTAGGAATTATTCCTCTTACCTACCCTGCTCTTGTTCTGTATGGAACAACAAAACCTAGATGACAGCACATCTGTTGACAGCATGGTTTACTGAATATTTTAAGCTCACTGTTGAGACCAACTGCCCAGCAAAAGAAATAAGATTCTGTTCAAAACACTACTGTTCATGGATAACGCATGAGGTCACCCCCAGCCCTGGTGGAGATGTGCAAGGACATCAGTGTTGTCTTCATGCTTGCTAACACAATGTGCCTTCTGAAGTCTGTGCACCAAGGAGTAATTTTTACTTTCAAGTCTTATGATTTAAGAAATATGTTTTCTAAGGCTATTCCTACCATCCTCTGATGGATCTGGACAAAGTATATTGGAAGTGTTCTGTAAAGAATTCTCCATTCTAGACACCATTACGAGGAATGCTTATGGCCAGGCACAGTGGTTCAGGCCTGTATCCCAACACTTTGGGATGTCAAGGGGAGTTTAAGACCAGCCTGGGCAACTTAGTGAAACCCCATCTCTACAAAAAATAGTAATAATAAGCTAGCTGGGCATGGTGGCTTGAGCCTGTAGTCCCAGCTACTCAGGAGGCTAAGGCAAAAAGATAGCTGGGTCCCAGGTGTTTGAGGCTACAGTGAGCTGTGATTATGCCATTACACTCCAACCTGGATAACAGAGTTAGACCCTGCCTGTGGCTCAAAAGAACAGGGCACCGGTCCCATATGCCAAACCCAGCCCTGGCCAAAACTACAAAAAAGAACAAAAATACTAGTGATTCATAGGAGGAGGTCTAAATGTCCACACTAACAAAAGTGTAGAAGTTTATTCCAACCCTCATTGATTTGAGTGGTTCAGGCTTCACTAGAAGAAATAACTACAGATGTGTTGGGAACAAGAGAACTGAAATTAGAGGTGGAGTCTGAAGATGTGGTTCAATTACTGTAATCCCACAGGGAGACCTGAGTGGATGAGCAAAGAAAGTGGTTTCTGAAGATGGAATCTCTCCCTGGTGAAGATACTGTGAATTGCTGAAATGACAACACAGGATTTAGAATGTTACAAGATCTTAGTTTTATAAAGCAATAGAAGAGTTTGAGAGGATTAACTCCAATTTTAAAAGACGTTTCTGTGCTTCTTTTAAAATTGGAGTAAAAAGGAGGGAGGGGGCGGGGCCTTGGTGCGTGCCACACCTTCTGGGGGCAAGATATGATTGCAAGAGGGACTTTACCTAACAAATGCAATGAGTGTAACCTGGCTTATTGTACCCTCAATGAATCCCCAACAATAAAAAAAAATAAAATAAATAAATAAATAAAATAAAAAATTTAAAAAATGGAGTAAAAACTGATGCTATCAAATAGCATCTCATGCTACAGAGAACTCTTTTGTAAAAGGAAGAGTGAGTCAAAGTGGCAACATTCACTATTGTCTTATTTTAAGAAATTGCCACAACCACCCCAACCCTCAGCAACCACCCCCCTGATCACCCGGCAGTCATCAACATCGGAGCAAGACCCTGCACCAGTAAAAAGGCTCAGATTTTTTAGAAATAAAGTATTTTTTAATTAAGGTATGTGTTTGTTTAAACATAGTGAATGCTCTTGCAGGCTTACTAGACTTAGTAGCATACACGTGGCTTTCACATGCCCTAGGAAACAAAAATATTTGCCCAAATGCCCATCAATCCACAAATGGATTAATAAATTGTGGTACATGTACACCATGGAATATTATGCAGCCTTAAAGAAAGATGGAGACTTTACCTCTTTCATGTTTACATGGATGGAGCTGGAACATATTCTTCTTAGTAAAGTATCTCAAGAATGGAAGAAAAAGTACCCAATGTACTCAGCCCTACTATGAAACTAATTTAGGGTTTTCACATGAAAGCTATAACCAAGTTACAACCTAAGAATAGGGGAAGGGGGAAAGGGAGGGGAGGGAGGAGGGAGGTGGGTAGAGGGAAGGGGATTGGTGGGATTACACCAGCGGTGCATCTTACAAGGGTATATGTGAAACTTGGTAAACGGTCTGTGAAGCTAGTGAATGATGCCCCATGATCATATCAATGTACACAGCTATGATTTAATAAAAAAAAAAATTAAAAAAAAATATTTGTGTGACTCCTTCTATTGCAATGGTTTTTGGGGGGCTGGTCTGGAACCCAACCTGCTATAGCTCTGTTGTATACCTGAATTTTGTAGCAATTATTTTCTGATTCTCCACCTCCACCCCTGGGGCTTACTGTTTTTATTTGCTTGTTTGCTACTGTATTTGTTTAGCAATTGTTATATAATAAAAAATATATTCAGTCTTTGTCCCTGGTTCCTAGCATAGCGCTCCTAAAACCCTTGGAATTTCGTGAGTGATGAAAATGTTTTCTTTTTTATTATTATTTTAGTAGGTTTAGGGGGTATAAATTGAATTCCACTACCCGCATATACTGTAGAACCTCTGTACGTTGTCCATTCAAGGGGCTGTCACAAACTGGTCAACGTATGGTGGAACTGTACTGATACACACATGTGGTGCATGTCCAGTGTATGAAAATTAGGTCAACTTAAGGAGGTGGTTAATGTAGGGAGGTGGTCAGCTGTGGAGGTTCCACTGTGTTCTGTAGTGGTGAAGTGAGGGCTCTGGTGTGCCCACGCCCTGGTAGTGTACGTTATATATCCCTTAGGTAATTTTTAATCCCTTACCTCCTCCCGCCCTCCTGCCTTCTGAGTCTCCAACGTTCATTTTACCTATACCACATACCCTTATGTAGCCATAGGTTAGCTCCCACTTATAAGTGAGAACATGCCGCCTTTATTTTTCTGCTCTTAAGATACTTCACTTAGGTTAATAGTGTCACAGTTCAGTTCCATCCAAGTTGCTGCAAAGACATTATTTCATTCTTATGACTGAGTGGTGCTCCACAGGTTCAAGTATGTGTACCACATTTTCTTTATCCCCACTTGTTTATTTACTCTTTAGCTGATGTGCACTTAGGTTAAATGCACATCTTTGCAATTGTGAATAGAGCTGTGATAAACACATGAATGCAAGGAGTCTTTTGTGATTCGTAATAAGCCCTTTGGTATCACACCTGTGTTCAGGCCAGTGAGGGCACTAAGGGTGGACCTCCTAGATCTTCTCAAGGCGAGCTAGCCACCAGGAAGACCAAATGATTTCAGCCCTGCCCACCAATCCCCAAGAAGGAAACTGGGAGGCTGGAGGTTACACTCCAGATTAACTCTTGAACAACAAGTTTTGATGAGCTCCCAGGATGGGGAACACTGAGTGCTGGGCAGGTGGCGCACTGAGGGAGAGCTGGCAGCCCTCCCTTGCCTTGCTGTGTGCGTCTCAGTCACCTGTTCCTGCCCTATTACCCTTTTAAACATCCTTTATAATAAGTTGGTACACAGAGTGACTTCCTGGCCAGTGGACTTTTCTGGCTAATTATAGAACTTGAGGAGAGAGTCATGGGAGCCCCTGATTTATAGCTGGCCTGTCAGAGGTATGGGTGGTCCAGGACTTGCAAATGGCTTCTGAAATGCGGGCAGTTGTGTGGAACTAAGCCCTTTATTCTGTGAAATCTGATACTGACTCCAGGTAGCTAGTGTCAGAATTAAGTTGAATTGGATTGTCCAGCAACACTCAGTTGGTGTCTAGGGAGAATCATCACCGGTTGTAGGTCTTGGAAAACACTCCAATGACTCTGATTGGACTAGCTCAGTGAGCTCTGTTTCCTACACCCTGCACAGCCTCTGGTGTCACTCATCAGGGGGCACAAACTTAAGCATGAGCAGTCCTGTGTCTTCCGCCACCCCCCCTCACAGGTGAATCTTAACATGATTAAAAAAGTAACATAACGAAGCATCAAACAACTTACAAGATGGGTGGATTTAAAAACCAGGTGACCCCGCAAACATGGCGCTGCGAGCAGAGCACACTCTGCTCTAGTACATAAATGCACACAGAAAACAACGGATATCAACAGAAAATGGTACAGAACAGTGGAGATCAGTGAGTGTGCCCAGGAAGCTTTAGGAGATGTTCACTGTAGTCTTCCTGAAGTTGGGACAAAGTTAAACAAACAAGATGAGTTTGGTGCTTCAGAAAATATGAAAGGTGCTAATGAACGCTATTCTTTTACCAGGAAAAAGTCACTGAAATTAATGAAGCTCTTGCACAAAATCCAGGACTTGTCAACCCATCTTATGAAGATGGTTGTCAGATCAAGATGACCCTGAGCCACCCTTCAGAACTAGATGAGCTAACGAGTGAAGGAAGGTATGAGAAATACATAAAATCTATTGAGGAGTGAAAGTTGCACCCTAAATAAACTAGTTAGAAAGAAATTTTTAAAAAATCTAGCCAGGCATGATGCCGCATATCTGTAGTCCCAGCAACTAGGGAGGCTGAGATAGGAGGACTACTTGAGCCCAAGAGTTTGAGGTTACAGTGAGCCATGATGATGCCCCTGGACTCAACTGAGGTGACACAGTGAGACTTGGTCATACACACACACACACACACACACACACACACATATGTACATAAAGTTCTTACGTTTACATTATTTAGGAATCCTCAAAGCCAAAATTAAAACAGAAATGAACTCATACATTGCTAACCACAGGGCAATGTCTCAGTCCTTATTTAGCAATAAATACCTCCTTAAAATCAGCCTGCCACTGCTTCTACTTTACAACTTTTTTTTTTCTTTTTTAAGAGACAAGGCTTCACTCTGTAGCTCAGGCTGAAGCATAGTGGTGCCATCATAGTTCACTGCAGCCTTGAACTCCTGGCTCAGCCTCCTGATCAGCTGTGACTATAGGCACCTGTCACAACACCCAGCTGATTTTGTTTTGCTTTCTGTAGAGATGGGGTCTCATTATGTTGCCCAGGCTGGCACTTTATAAATATTATTTTTACATTAGTCCTTCATAAAGTAGAAAACATATTTGCTAGTTTTTTTCATGCTTTGATGATGCTTTTAGAAAAAAATAAGTGGAGTCTTTTTACTACTTACTTGTAAAACATCTGGCAAGAAAAGAAAAGCCAAATAAATACTTGGAAATAATCATTTTTAGAAAAGAGAAGTGGAACAAAGTTCAAATATTAGGAAAGAGAAATGAGTCATTAGCTTACATGTGAGTCATGCCAGGGTTCTAAAATGTTAAAAGTCCTCACTGGATGACAAACACAAGACATCACAGTATGGTAAAGACGGAAACAGACTTGAGCTCCTTTCACTCAGCATGTGCAAGCACATTTGTCTCTGAGCCTCAGTATCTTCATCAGTAAAAATGGGTTGAGGAAATCACTACTAATTCTGAAAAGTACCCAAAATAATTTCTAATACGTTACTAGGTATGAAGGGGGAAAGAGTTCTATTGTCAAATAAATTTGAGAAATTCTGAGTAAAATAGGATTTTTTATTGTGGGGCTTCTCAGAGCCTTGGGTGTAATGGCACACACTATAAATCCCCAAAAGGATGATCATATGGACAGAGTTTCCCAGGCTCATTTCAGCATAGAACCCTTTCTTATAGCAGGGCTCAGTGGCTCACACCTGCACTCTGGGAGGCCGAGGCAGGTAAATTGCCTGAGCCCAGGAATTTGAGACCAGCCTGAGCAAGAGTGAGACCTTGTCTCTAAAACTGGCCGAGTGTTGTGGTGGGTGCCTGTAGTCCCAGCTACTTGGGGGACTGAGGCAAGAGGATCGCTTGAGCCCAAGAGTTGGAGGTTGCTGTGAGCTGTGACATCATGGCACTCTACCAAGGAACAAGAAAGTGAGACTCTATCAAAAACAAAAAAATCATCTATGAAACCAAAATTTTGAGATTTTAAGCAACAATGAGTCAGAGACATCATGATGCTTAGGTGGGGATAAAGAGGTAGAAATGAATACAAAAATAACCAAAAGTATATTGGCAGATCTTGGGAAAATGTCTATGCAATAAGGGCGTCCACCTGTTCAATTGTTCATTCAAGGAAGAGTCGCTGTGTGCCATGCACTGTGCTCGGCGTCTGGATGCAGAGGTGAGTAAGGTAAGCGTGGCCCTGCCGTGGTGCAGTCAGAAGACAGCTCTGAAGAAGTGAGTACACACCTGCAGTATGTTGCCAAAAGTCAGAACACAGACGGTTTCTCGGAAAGGATATCAGCAAATGTTCTCCTTCTAACTAATAGTCCTTCGAAAAAGCAGGCAGGGTATTGAAAATAGTCCTATTCTAACATAATGGCACAGTCATTTTTTTTTTTTTTTTAGAGACAGAGTCTCACTTTATGGCCCTCTGTAGAGTGCCATGGCATCACACAGCTCACAGCAACCTCCAACTCCTGGGCCTAAGCGATTCTCTTGCCTCAGCCTCCCGAGCAGCTGGGACTACAGGCGCCCGCCACAACGCCCAGCTGGCACAGTCATTTTTTAATACCTCATCTGATCAGAGGTGTTTATTCCTATCCTCTCCAAAGCACATGAGGTGGAGTCTGACCAGGAAATGGTCTCCTGAACTTGTTTACCTCCATCTACTTTCCCTCCACTTGCAAGAGATCCGAGGGAGAGAGCTCCCACCAGCAATGCACTTTATTTGTCCCCTGCCAGGCAGGGCCACAGAGCCTGCATTCACCCTGGGCCCCTACGGCCGAGTTCTCCTGGCCCCTTTCCACTGCCCTTGACCACCTGTGGTCAGTCTTCAGTGCCTCTCCCTCCGTTAAAGCTGTCTACTGGCAGATACACGTGCATCTCTGAAGTCCTGAGAGCAGAAGAAATTTCCTACTATTTACACTCTTCATTGGCTTCTGAGAAGAGTGGATCCTGTTAAAATGAAGCCTTATTGTCCTATACAACACCTTGGTGGGTTTAGAAATACCAGGATGGACCCAATCAGTGTATGGCTACAGGGATTAGAAAGAGCAAAATGAACCTGCCCAAGAGGGTGAAAAGGAACAAAATTTCCCTTTTGGAGCACTGCCTTGCGCAGGAGCAGAAGGGCCCAGAGGCAGGGTGGCCAGGAGAACAAGACTCTGCTGGGAAGCCACAGACATCCTGGGAAGGACTGTGGACTTTCCAACCAGTGCGAGGGGAGACTTTAACCATTTCTTCTAAATATCGAAAAGCAGGGAGGCCCATAGCTGATATTTAGGGTATGAGAAGATTTCTCCTTTTAATCACCAGAAATTTATTTCTGCAATGTTATGATTGAGATAACATGTATAAATAATACATATCTGTCTCATATATATATGTTTCATCCACAGTTCCTGGCTCATAACTCCGTGACCCCTATTCCAGTCTTTCATGATAGCTCGGGGAGTGTGAGACGTATGGAGCAGCCGCAGGAGCAGACTGCCTCTGACTCTCACCTGCCCCAAGGCAGGACTGTGATTTTCCCTGCCTTTCTGACAGAGGATCACCAGACCCTCATTCCCAAGAGGGTGCTGTCACACACCCCGAAGGTTAATCACATTTCCACAGAGTTGTACATAAGAACCCAGTAGGGCAGTGTTTGAAGAACCTCCAGATAGCTGCCCCCGTGACGGTCCCGGAGCATGGTGCCCCTAGGAGAGCATGGAAGCTCCACACCCTTCCCGCACCTCACTCGAGGCATCTCTTCATCCACCTCCCTTTATAATAAACTGGTAAATGTAAGTGTCTCCTGAGTTCTGTGAGCTGCTCTAGAAAATTAATTGAACCCAAAGAGAGTATTATGGGGACCCCGAGTGGAAGCTGGTTGGTCAGAAGCTCTGGAGGCCTCGACTTGGAGCCATGTCTCAAGGGGGCAGTTTTGGGGACTGAGCCCTCACCCTGTGGGGTCCAACCCCACCTTTGGTCGCTGATGTCGGAACTGAATCAGAGGACACCATGCGGTGCTCGTGGCCTCGTGTGTACGTGGGGGCACCCCACATTTGGTCACAGAAGTCATCTTCCATGTTGATTGTTGTTGCAGTGTGAAAGCAGAGAGGAAAACACAGTGTTTGGAATTCTTCCCAAAGCAATTTTGAACCCCCCCCTTTTAAGTAGGAAAACCTACTTTAAAAGCAAGATGACTCAGTTACATAAAACAAATGTGAGTAGATGAAAAAGAATGGTCTTATGTTTGACTCAAATGGCGAGTTGGGCAAAACATCCACCTCGCCCCTCCAGAGGCCTTAAGACTCTGTGCAACACAGTTTGAAAACCACCCATCTAGTCTGTGCCTTCCAATTTATAGGTGAGAAAATTAAAGCCCACGGAATGGGACTTTAAAGCCCAGAGGAAGGGCGGGAGCTGGAAGCAATGCCACCTGGCTTTCAGGCCCTTGCGTTTTCTCCTTTCCAATCCTCACCCAAGCCAAACTGTGGCATTAGACACTCAACCTGTTTAACACTGACCCATTTATCTTGTCTATCTGGTCAAAAAAAAAAAAAGTTGTGGTCTTCATGGCTTCAGAAAAATATAGATAGAAGCATTTCACACATCAAAAGAAAGATTCTTAATGTAACATAGATAAACATATTTGGTCTATTCTTTTTTTTCTTCCTTTTTGCAATTTAAAACTCAGCCATTGTAATTGTTCTGAAAGCAACATGATCGTTCAAACACTTACATTACAATAAGGCAGAGTTAAGAAATGAGCCGGTTCTGGGAACTTAAAGATGCTGGTAAGTGCAGGAGGAAACACATCATAAAGACACGTTTCCCCAAACCGTCAACTTGTCCACTTCTGCTCATCTGAGAGGAAAGAGGATGTGCCTTTATTTCACAGGATGAGGACGTAGAAGCAAGGGCGGACGTGAGATGTACCCACGTTAGCACTGGAGTTCTTAGCAAGAACTCCAGCCCAGCGCCGGAGCGCGAGAAGAGAGAAGGAAGGGAAAATGAGAGGCAGCATTGCCTTCCTTCCAGGTTCATCGCGTCCACAGTCTTGGGACACTTTTATACACGTCTGATTGGGGGGTGTTATTATTAGAAGAGATTATAGAAAATAATTCTGTATTGCATGACCAGCTCTGTAATCTACATCATGGGCTTTGGAATCAGAAATTCTCAGTTCAGAGGCAGAACTGACCACTCACTGCTGTGTGGCCCTTGAGTCAAGTCACAATCTCTCTGTGACTCAGCTTCCCCATCGGTAAAGTGAAGAACTGATACCACACACCTCATGGGATGAGGGTGATAACGAGATGACACAGGTAACACATTGGCACCATCTTAGAACACAGTAAACACTCGGTACATGTTACATCTTGTTGTTATGAAAAGACTGACATCAGAATAAGAACAAGAGCCAGTTTTCTGCTCACAGCTCTCCAGACACCTCACTCAGCAGATGTTTGCAGCTTTTATATCAGGCGTCCTCAAACTGCGGCCCACGGGCCACATGAAGCAGTGTGAATTGTATTTGTTCCCGTTTTGTTTTTTACTTCAAAATAAGATATGTGCAGTGTGCATAGGAATTTGTTCATAATTGGTTTTTTTTTAACTATAGTCTGGCCCTCCAACGGTCTGAGGAACAGTGAATTGGCCCCCTGTTTAAAAAGTTTGAGGACACCTGTTTTATATAGTCACATTGGACTGTTTCTCATGCCTATTAGTAATGTCTTGATGGTAATGCCTCAGCCAGAAGAGTTTAGAAGGCAGGTCTTTCCTGACCTACCTTCCTTCCTTCCTTCCTTCCTTCCTTCCTTCCTTCCTTCCTTCCTCCCTCCCTCCCTCCCTTTCTTCCTTCCTTCCTTCTCTCTCTCTTTCTTTCCTCTCCTCCTTCCCTTCCTTTCTTTCCCTTCCTCCCTCCTTCCCTCCCTCCCATCCTTCCTTCAATTCTTTACCAAGTCTCACTCTGTTGCCCTGGGTAGTGTGCTATGGGGTCATAGCTCACAGCAACTTCAAACTCGTGGGTTCAAGGGATCCTCCTTCCTTGGCCTCCCAGAGTCCTAGGATTATAGGTATGAGTCACTGTGCCAGCCCTTTCTTTCTTTCTTTTTGAGACAGATTCTCTCTCTGTCACTCAGGCTAGAATACAGTGGCACAATCACAGCTCACTGTAACCTCTAACTCCTGGGCTCAAGTGAGCTTCCTGCCCCAGCCTCCTGAGTAGCTAGGAGCAGAGGCACATACCACCACACCTGGCTAATTTTTTCAAATTTTTTTTTATTAAGTCATTTGTACATAGATCAAAAATACATTTATGCCATTATGGGATTCAATGTGTTGATTATTTGTACAAATTGGAGTGCTTACATCCTACTAATCAACATAGCCTTAACCTCATTTACTCAATTACAGCATTAAGACATGTGTGTTCTACACCTTGATAGATCCAACTTATACTTGCAATATGCTCCATAGGTGTGGTCTCCCTACTAACCCTCCCTCTATCGATCCACCCCCCTCCCTTCCCCTCTCCCTCCCCTTCCCTCCTCCATCCTAGGCTATAGTTGTGTTTCATTTTTCATATACAAGTGTGAGTGATTCTAAATTTCACAGTAGTACTGAGTACATTGGATATATTTTTTTCATTCCTGAGATACTTTACTAAGAAGAATATTTTCCAGCTCCATCCATGTAAACATAAAAGAGGTCTCCATTTTTTAGTGCTGCATAGTATTCCATGGTATACATATACCACAATTTATTAATTCATTCATGGGTCCATGGGCACTTGGGCTTCTTTTATGACTTGGCAATTATTGTTCACTGAATTGAGTTGCAGTGAACAATCTAGTGCAAATATACTTATTGTCAAATGATTTTTGGTCCTTTGGATATACGCCTAGAAGAGGAATTGCAGGATCAAACGGCAGGTCTACATTTAGATCCCCGAGTGTTCTCCAAACTTCCTTCCAAAAGGAACGGACTACCTTGCATTCCCACCAGCAGTGCAGAAGTGTTCCCTTTTCTCCACATCCATGCCAACATCTGTTGTTTTGGGATTTTTGTGATGTGGGCTACTCTTACTGGAGTTAGAGGGTATCTCAGAGTATTTTTGGTTTGCGTTTCTCTGATGATTAAAGATGATGAGCATGTTTTCATGTGTCTGTAGGCCATGTGCCTGTCTTCTTCAGAGAAGTTTCTGTTCATATCTCTTGGCCACAATGAAATGGGATCACTTGTTTTTTTGTTAGTGTTAAGTTTGAGTTCTCTGTGGATCCTGGTTATTAGACCTTTGTCAGAAATATAACTTGCAAAAATCCTCTCCCATTTTGAGAGCTGTCTATTTGCTTTACTTAGGGTGTTCTTGGCAGTGCAAAAGCTTTTTAATTTGATCAGATCCCAGTAATGTATTTTTGATGTTGCTTCAATTTCCTGGGTGTCCCCCTCATAAAGTATTCTCCCAGGCCAATTTTTTCAAGTGTTTCCCCTGCACTCTCTCTAAGAATTTTTATAGTTTCATGTCTTAAGTTTAAGTCCTTTAACCAGTGAGAGTCAATTTTTGTTAGAGGAGAAAAGTGTGGGTCCAGTTTCAGTCTTTTACAGATTGCTAGCCAATTAACCTAGCACCATTTATTGAATAGGGAATCTTCCCCCAGTTTATATTTTAATAGGTTTATCAAAAATCAAATGACTATAAGTGTCTGTGTTCACCTCTTGGTCTTCAATTCTGTTCCATACATCTACTTCTCTATTTTTGTGCCAGTATCATGCTGTTTTGGTCACTATCGATTTATAGTATAGTCTGAGGTCTGGTAGCATGATTCCTCCTGATTTGTTTTTATTTCTGAGTAATGTCTTGGCTATTCAGGGTTTTTTCTGGAGTAAAATTGAAATCATTTGCACTCAGATCAGGAACCAGGCAAGGACGCCCACTGTCTACAATGCGTTTTAACATTGTAATGGAAGTTTTAGCCATCACAATTAGGGAAGAAAAGGCAATCAAGCGTATCCATATAGGGTCAGAAAAGATCAAACTTTTACGCTTCACAGATGATATGATTGTATATCTGGAAAACCCCAGGGAATAAACTACAAAACTCCAAGAAGTGATCAAGGAATATAGCAACGTCTCAGGATACAAAATTAACACTCACAAATCTGTAGCCTTTATATATACCAACAATAGTCAAGGGGGGAAAATAATCAAGGACTCTATTCCCTTCATAATAGTGCCAAAGAAGATGAAATATTTGGGAATGTATCTAACTAAGGATGTGAAAGATCTCTATAAAGAGAACTATGAAACTCTGAGAAAAGAAATAGCTGAAGATGTTAACAAATGGAAAAATATACCATGCTCATGGCTGGGAAGAATCAACATTGTTAAAATGTCTATGCTACCTAAAGCAATCTACAGATTTAATGCGATCCGTATTAAAACACTTTTGTCATACTTTAAAGACCTGGAAATTTTTTTTCAATTTTTAATAGAGACCGGTGGGGGCATGGGGGGAGAAGTGTCACTATATTGCCAAGGCTGATCTTAACCCCCTGAGCTGAGCACGCTTCCTGCTTCCGTGTCGCAAAGTGCTGGGATTACAAACGGGAGCTACCACAACCAGCCCTGACCTTTCTCAGCAAGAGTAAGTTTGATTTCATAGTTGGGCAATTGTGCCCTCATGTGGCAAGTCAGGGGGACAGCTTTTTACCTGTAACTAGAAAAAACAAAGTAGTGACAGCGAGGCGGTCTCTGGGCTCAGTTCAGAAGATCCCAGACTGTCTCTGCTTCTAAAGGGAGCTGCTAATCTGGGCTTGGAGAAATAATGACTCAGCTTCTCTCACTGTGATAAACTCTGAGGTGAAAGCCATCAGACACCAAACAGCCCATTAAATCGTCGTCTAAACAATCTCAGGTTCCTTTCCTATAAATAATACTCTTTCACATTGTGTCCTAAGAGGACTGACATCTCTGAGGTTTCCCCACACACTATTGTGGGGGGAAATTGCCATTTCCTCTTTTGGAATTTATTTACTCAAGACAAAGTTCTTCTCCACAAAGTTTCTGCTCATCCATCAAGACCGACCTTGAAGGCCACCCCCTCTGCGCCCCGTCCTACATGGAGTCAGGTTAGCCGCTACGCCCTGGCTCCCCAGACACTTTGTATTTTCTCTGCAAATCCCTATGATAAGCAACTTCTCCCATCAGTGAGCCATTTGGACTAGGTGTACCCCTATGAAAACAGGAGTCTGTGTCATGGATATGGCCTTGCTCCTGAGGCACATTCCACAGCACAGGCTGCATTGTGGATCCTTCCTCCTTCACAGGTGTCCCAGAACCACCCGCAGGACAGTGCACACACACCTACCCTGCAGTGAGAGTTGGATCATTTACTGAAATGCACAGCGATGCTCACCAGACACCAGCACTTAGCTTATGCGCAGACTCAGTGATCTCCCACCTGCTCCAGCCCCGGGATACCTGTTCACCTGGCTCTCACTGCCCTGAAGTGTTGATACGTAGTCACAAGCTGCTGTGTCAGGCCGCACTCTTGCCTTCTGAATACCCCTGACGCATTCTCCAGGGGCATAGCAGGCTTTCTGTCCATAGCCTCAAGCTGAGACCCACGCCTCCCACCTGACTCTGAGAACAGAGGTGATTAGGTTGATTCGATAAATTGATTCTTCTGTTCCCATAGGTAGCCTGAGTGCCCTGGGTCAGGCTGGAAAATAGGCTGAGCACTGATGGGCTGACTGTCACAGACCCTGGTGGGGCTTCAGAACACATCTTTTTTTTTTTCCCCCCCTTTAAGACAGTCTCATTCCATTACCCTGGCTAGACTGCTGTGGCATCAGGCTAACTCACAGCAACCTCAACCTTCTGGGATCTAGCCATCCTCCTGCCTCAGCCTCCTAGGTAGCTGGAACTATAGGCTCTTCCCACCATACCAGAATAGTTTTCTATTTTTTGTAGGGATGGGTCTCACTCTTGCTCAAGCTGGTCTCAAACCCCTGAGCTTAAGAGATCCTCCCACCTTGGCCTCCCAAAATACTAGGATTGCAGCTGTGAGCCACTTTGCCCGGCCCCATACACATCTTATTGGAGGGGTTATTCCCTTTATTAACATTCATGCGATGGTGGTTACAGGCCCTGCTGCAACTACAGCGCCAGAGCAGAGGGCTCCACACCCACCTGTTTTCCCTCCTGCCCTCTGCACCTGGTTCCCCAGCCAAAAAATCAAAAACACTGTGGAACTCACCGACAGTTCCTTTCTCTCCTCAATGCATCACTCAGGAAAAGTCTATTTGTTTTTCTCTAAAAAATTTTTTCATTTCACATTAATGCCTATGTTCATTTGAAAGACATTTATTAAAAGCTTTTGCAGCTTCAGAATGAGCTACTGATGAGACTCAGGCAATCCCTCGTGGACCCCACCCACCCACCCTCACCCCATGTCTAAGAGGGTTGGCTCCTGCTCGGTTGTTGCTGGGGCCACCTCCTAGAGGGTGTCAGTCAGGATGTGTCAAAGTGATCCAAGTCCATGCCTGCAGGGTCGTCCTCCAGCAGCTACAAGAAGCCCCCAGAGAGGCACAGAACAGATGCCCTCTCAGCGGCCCCCGAGTGCCAACTCCCCAAGACTTTGATGCCAGGTTCCCAGCGTCCCTGTGAGGAGAATAACAATGGCGCCAGTGCAGCGTCGAGCGCAAGGTGGACATCACACTGGAGCTGCAAATAGTCAAAGGAAAAAGAGAGTGACCTAGATGTCAATCCATTGGAGACTTGTTTAAGTAAATTATGATAAGTATCTCCAGTGAAATATCATATTGCCCTTAACAATAGTACTGAGTATCTATATTTGTTACATAAAGAGATGTCTGTGTGTCCTGGGCTACATGGTGTCCCTCTTAAATTCATGTTCACCTTATGTGAATAGGGTCTGGATAGATGTAATCAAGTTAAGATGAAGTCAGGCTGGGTTAGGAGGGCCCCAATCCAATGACTGCTGTTCTTATAAAAAGAAGGAAATTTGGACCTGGATGCTCTGAGCAAACACCACGTGAAGATGAAGGCAGAGATCAGGGAGACGCATCTGCAAGCCAGGGACACCCAGGTCTGCCAGCAGCTCTGAGAGGCTGGAGGAGGGGCGTGGAGCAGATTCTCTCCGGAGCCCCCAGGAGGACCCAGCGCTGCCGAAAACTTGACACCACATTCCTGACTTCCAGAATTGCAAAATAATAAACTTCAGTTATTTTAAGCCACCCATTTTGTGGCAATTTGTTACAGTAGGCCTAGAAAACGAATATGCCATGTAAACAGCAGACTGGATGATACCACGCATGGTATAATGTTATTTAGGTGCATTTTATACCTATACACAGAAGCTAAGTGATGGCAGGAAGAATGTTTGTCAGACTGGTACAGGTGACGATCTCTGAGTAGCCAGGTTTGGGATCATTTTTCCAAACTTGGAGTAGCATAAGGACATTTCCCAATGTCCCAAGACATTGGGAAAGAAATTATTTTATATATAGTAGAGCCTCCATAGCTGACCACCCCGTACATTGACCACCTCCTTAAATGGACCCAATTTTCACAGGTTGGATGTGCACCACACACATACCAGTACAGTAGACCTAGTTTCTTATGCTGCAAGCATGTCTGTATGTTAACCGGTTTGTTACAGTACCTTGGGTGATCAGCTCACAGAGGTTCTTCTGTATTTCCCTGTGTGTGTGAGCCCCAAAGGCAGTCTTTCTAAAACCTTCCACATAAGATCAGAAGGATACCACACACCTTGGCACAACCGAAGCCCCACTTGGGCTGCGTCAGCTAGCCTCTGTTCAGCAGCTTCCACATCAGCTGTCAGCACCAGCCTGGCTTTCTGGTCTCCACCCATCTTCCTTGCACTGGTAGGGAAATTAGGGCAGGAAGTTGGCCACAAGCACCTATCTTTTGTGAAGGCCTCCTGGCAGCATTTGATTGTGCCAATCCCCATTATTCATCGTTGAATCGACTGCCACTTTCTCTGCCCTGCAGGAACATTGCTGATTCTCATTAAATAATTAGGAGTCTGTTCATTTTCTACTAGTGGAAAAGAACTTGACCATCAGCTCTATCACTTATTAGCTGTGTGATTTAGAGCAGGATTCCTCATCTCTCTGTGAATCTCCTTTCTTGTCTGTGATAGAGACAGGAATACTGCCAACTGTATTCACTCATTGTCCCAATGATTTGATAGTGACAGGGATACCACATACTGTATTCACTCATCGCCCCAGTGACTAGTTAGTATGGTTCAGGGGATTTGGGCAGTTCCAGGCTCACACTAAGTGCTCAATAAAAGTTGCCTGTTGTAAACCGTGCTATATGTATGCCGTGGAGTACTATTCAGCCATGAAGAAAGATGGAGACTTTGCATCTTTTGTTTTTACCTGGATGGATTTGGAGAACATTCTCCTAACTAAAATAACCCTATAATGGGAACACAAATATCTCACGTGCTCAGTACTAGAAAATAGTAGATCAACAATTGCAGGCCCACTTGAGAGAAAAACACAGTTAAGTTCAAGAACGGGTAGGAGGGTGGAGGCTTGGTAAGTTTCCACCTGTCAGGTACAAGGTAAGGGTCTACAGCACACTTCCTGGGTGAAGGACTCAAATACAGTTCAGATTTTGGACTTTAACAAATGCAAATGATATTCCCTATCATATGTATGCTTATAATAACCTGAAATTTTAAAAGAAAAATTTTTTAAAGTTGCCTGTTGTCACCATCATTCTCACAACATGCTTCTTCAGTCGTCTCTTTCCCCTTCCTTTGCAGTAAAGCTGAAATATTCAGCATTTGGGCAAACTCTGAATAATTTTCCTTTATTCTCAACCTTTCTATAGAATAGTCAGTGCCTGTAGAATTTCCCCCTGGTACACAACCCCATAGACCTAATTCTTTCTTTCCAAATTAATGCCCAATTTAAGCATCCAACACCCACTGCCTTTCCTGCCAAATCCCCTGCCCTAGCATCTAGTCCTGGGTCCAAGATGGTGTCCCGTTGGGTATGCCTGCAAAGGACACCAGCCTGCCCTCTCCAGAAGCCATCCAAATATCTGTAAGGTTCCTGTGACCCAGCTCTCGGGTTTATGTAACACTGCACACAGATGCCTCCTCTTCAGATTTCCCACAAGAGGTCTTGTGCAGAAACTGCCCTAGAAAACTTGAACATGGCCTAGTCCCAACACCTTCTCAGACCTTGGCAGCTCAGGTACCAAGATCATAGCCACTGTTTTCCTGACCCCTTCCCTGTGCGAGACTATTCTGAGCACCATTACTATTTATGCTGTACAAATTTGTGTTTTTTGGCATCATTCCCCTAACAGTTTGGCTGCCATGTGATAGAGCCATTCTTGGCGCAACTCTGGGGTGTGATGAGATTCAAAAACAATTAAATGCCAATCTCAGTTCAATATTCCAGATGGCACTTGCCATGTCCAAGGTGCACCTCAGAGCTATGCCTTTTGTCACAGAAGAGAATGGTGGCACAGTCTGCAGGAACGTGGGGAAGTCAGTTGGTGGGGCACATGGTTAGAGAGGCTTGGGGGAGAGCTCCAGGGAATTGTCCCTGACGTTAGAGGCTGGACCTCAGGCTGACTCCTTGTGTGGCTCTTCTGGTTCTAACTATTGACACCCGTCCATACTGGCTGTCAAATGGTTACTGCCCAAAGCCAGCCCAGGTACCGCTCACTGTAATAACTTTCCAAACCCCTCTCTCTCAGATCACACCACCACCGCCTTTATTTAACAACTAAAGAGCAAGTATTTAGCACAAAAGGGGGCCTGTGGGCCTGTCTCAGCATTACCTCTGCTTCTTCCAGATTTTTCAGGGCAAGTTAAATATTTTGGCTACCAACCCTGCTTAGAGCCATTCACAGAAGGCAGCCTCGCTTGATCAGAAATTAGAAAGATTGCCCCAGTAGTGTTATCAAAAACAAAACAAGGCTAGACTTGATGGCCTTGCCCATCATCCCAGCACTTTGGGAGGTGAAGTGAGAGGCTTGGTTCAGGCTAGGGGTTTGAAATTGGCTTGGGCAATGTAGCAAGACCCACATCTTTACAAAAAAATTAAAAATTGATCCTTTTATGTGTTGAAGGGCACTTGGGTTGTTGTTTCTATATTTTTGTGATTGTGAATTGTGCTGCTACAACCATTCCAGTCAGGTGTCTTTATGATAGGATCCCTCTTTTTTCCTTTGGGTAGATACCTAGTAGTGGGACTGCAGGAACAAATGGTAGGTCTACTTCTAGTTCTTTGAGGCATCTCCACACAGTACGACGCGAAGGGTGTCAGACACACCTTCTAATTGAACTTTAATCTTACAATTGCAAACTATGGAATTTCATCATTTGTAGCCCCACGGTCCTCTGGAATAAAAAAAGAAAAATTAACTGGGTGGGGTGGTGCACAACTGTAGCCCCATGAGTTTGAGTTTACAGCAGCTATGACTGGGCCACTGCATTCCAACCTAGGCAATGAGTAACACCCTGTCTCTAAAAAATTAAATTAAATTAAATTAAAGATGAAATAATTAATGAAACAAAACAAACTATAAGGATCTAAGGATTTTCTAAACACTTTCCTCCAGCTGTTCAAGCTGGTGGCCAAATCTCTGAACAACATACTTAATAACACAGACTTGATCTGCCAGCTTTCTCCTATGGAGAAATGAAAGAAGAAACTACCAGCCTTCAGGAGGACAAATCAGTTGGGGGCCCCAGGAGAGCACAAAGGCAAACTTTGGGAGAAAATACTTGGTCAAGTAAAACCGCTTTTTGTTAAAGTAGGGAATATTTTTTTTAATTAAAGGATAAAGGAAGATGCCCACCATCATCCAGACATATAAAACATTATAGGCAGAGGAAGAAAAGTGGAGCTGGCCTCAAAATACCCCAGCAGATCGATAAGTTTCTGAGGGGAGAAAGTTTGTAACGCAAGACTTCAAAACCCAAGAAGTTATTCACTGTTCATGACTTCAAAGCAAGAGAGAGAGATCCAAATATGCATGTCTCTCACTAACTTCCCTTAAAAATATTATGTAGTTGAGGGTTGCGCCTGTGGCTCAACGAAGTAGGGTGCCGGCCCTATACGCTGGAGGTGGAGGGTTCAAACCCAGCCCCGGCCAAAAACTGCAAAAAAAAGAAAAGAAAATATTATGTAATTGAGCATAAGACAAAATAAAGAACTCAGTAATAGGAAGGCTGTATTATAAAAGGCCTGATAATAAGTACAAAAATAATATAATCATAGAATTAAGATGAAATCATTGTTGGGAATATGGTTACAAAATAATGCAGGTATTAGTTCTTGGGAAAAAATATATATTAATAATGAGCATTAAACATTGTCAGAAAACCCAAATATTACCAAAACCAGAAATGCAGACAGGTAGAGAAGGTAGAAAAAGTTAAAAATGAAATTTTTTCCTCTTATAATAAACTTTATTAAATTTTTGCCAAGTGTTTTAAATGCTTTATGTGTATTATCTAACTTTAATAAATGTCTGTGAGGTAAAGATCATCACCATTTAGTAGCTGACAAAACTGATGGAAAGACATTTGTATAAATAAAAGAAAAAACCTTTGGAGATATACACAAATATATACCTTTAGTTTTAATAAAATAGGTTTTGAAACAATAAGGACTTGGAAATTTTAAATGATATCATGAATAAGCTTGACTTAATCTGTGTTTAGCCTCTTGGTCTTCAGCTTCCTCTTCTGTAAGAAGAAGGGAGTGGGCCTGCCTTCCTGTCCTCGTGTTCTGAGGGTGGTGGGAGGATACCTCACCTCAGCAAATAGGCCAGCAATTCAGTCAGAATCTCCAGAGCATAAGATGTTCGCCCAGATTCTGGAGTCAACCCAAGGAAAGGACCAAAATTCCCCTTTGTGCTCAATCACAGAAGTGACCTGTGCTCCTTAGCTCCAATGCCCTGGAGTGTTCTGGGCGGGGCTGCTGGAATCCTGCCCAGGGTCTGGGTCAGCTTGGAAGTCTGGCAGGAAGAATTCTTCATTGACACATAAATGAGAGTGGCTGCCCTTGGCGCTGGCTCTCAGATGGTGACCTCTCTCTTCTCCATCCTTGGGCTAACATGTCCCCTTTAGGGTAAAGGACTGGGCAGGGCTCCTCTCTGGTGTCTGCTTCTGGAGATAAGTCCTTGATGACTCTCTGCAGCCTCCCATTCGGGAGACAAATTTCCTATTTGGGAGGAAATCACACACCCCACCCTCTGGCCCTAGGGGAGTCCTGCATCTCCCACCCCTCCCCTGTGGTGGAAAGTGGCTACCCACCCTTCCCCAACCCTGGGGGATTCCAGCATTTGAAAAGTCCAGAGTTGGAAAGATAAACATCACTGCTAATCCCTCACTCCCTCGAGGTTTCTCTTCAGGCCTCAGAAAAGGAACGGAGGAGCAGACAGGGCGGAAATGCATCCCTCTGCAGGCCTTATTAAGGGAACATAGCTTCAGTCACACTCATGGGCTCCTCCCTTTCCTCCTCCCCGACACCCACACCACCCCTCAAGAAAAATAAAAGGAAGAAAAAAAGGAGAAACCACTTTGATTCTTATTTCCAATGTAGGCTTCACTAGCTTGGCCCTGTGAAAGCCTCCTTCTTTATTTCTCAGTATAAAACTTAATGTAGTGAAATTAGTACAAGATTTGGGGCTGGGGAGCTGGTTTTCTCACTTACGGCTGTGTTACTTACAGTGAATTACTCAACTGCTCTGTAACCTGGTTGACCTGATCTGTCAATAGAATAATTCTATTTCCCCAGCCTACTTCACAGGGTTGTTGAACAAAAGGACACAGGGAATCCAAATTCTTTATTTTTAAATTAATTTTAAAGAAAAAAGGGGGGTCCTATTATTGGCCAGGCTGGAGTGTAGTAACACTAACCTAACCTAGCTCACTGCAGCCTCAAACTCCTGGACTAAATCAACCTTCCCACCTTGGTCTCTCAAGTAGCTGGGACTACAGACGCTCACCACTGGGTGCAGCAAATTTTGAAATTTTTTGTGAGATAGGGTCTGGCTATATTGCTCATGCTGGTCTTAAACTCTTCAAGGGATCCTCCCTTACCTGGGCCTGCCAGTCTGCTGGGATTATAAGTGTGAGCCATCATACCCAGCTTTCTACATTATCTTATTATGAGAAAAAAATAACCTCCGCTTGTTTAAGCTGCCATTTGTACTCAGGACTCTGTTGCTTGAATATGTTCCGAACGTGCTCCTACGCCTTCGTGAATAATAACAGCTGCGCAGGAGTTCCGCGCTAATGGGCAAGAGAAATAAAGGACGGGAGCAAAGAAGAGACACAGTCCAGAAAGAGGCAGCATTCAAGCAAAGCTTGACAAGGCAGCAGGACTCTTTCAGATGCACAACCACAAGCGGGGTCCCCAGGCAGGAGGACCAGCACGAGCAAAGGCCCAGGCCCAGGAAGAGCGTAGGGGAGCACCAGAAACCGGGTGCACACACCAGGGGGGGACAGGGGGAGAAGTACAAGGGCACAGTCGGAAATCCATTTAGACTTTAACTTTTAGCAATGGGTTGTTCCTTGAAAGCTTTAGCGCAGCAAGATAAAGAGGGGTTTATGGTTTGGAAAGAGAACTCTTTTCAAACCATGCAGCAGAGTACAGGAGAGATGAGAGAGAACAGGGCAGAGCACAGAGGGTGCTGGGGGTTACTGGGGTCTCACACGTGAGAAGCACTCAGAGCACCACACTCAGCTAATTTTTACAAATGTTTTGTGGAGAACAGATCTCACTATGTTGCTCAGACTGGTCTCCAATGCCCGGGCTTCAGCCATCCTCCTGCCTCAGCCTCCCCTGTAGCTGGAACTAAGGGTACTTGCCACTGCACCCAGCTTTGAACCTGAATTCTGTTTATAAATTGCAAAGTACATATTGCTGCAAAGTAACGTTATCCTTACCTTCCACTCACTCCTTCATGCATATTACCTAAAGCAAACTCAACCCCAGTGTCTTTGCCCAGTGTGGAAGAGGATTTATTTATCTTCTTTTTTTTTTTTTTTTTTTTTGTTGTGGTTTTTGGCCGGGGCTGGGTTTGAACCCACCACCTCCGGCATATGGGACCGGCACCCTACTCCTTGAGCCACAGGCGCCACCCGATCTTCTACTTGAGTCTTTGTTAAAACTGTTTCTTCCTCACCGGTGTTCTTCCTCCTGTCTCCAAAATCCTTTCCAGTCCCCCCAGGCCCACTGAAATTCCCTTCATCTGCAAAGCCTTCCCCATTCTGATCTCTTTCCAGACTCAATCTTCTGAAGCCCTCTATCCTTCTCTGTGTCCCCTGATCTCAGCACGGACCTGTCCCCCCTGCATTCATGTTTTTTGTACAGGAGCACATTTCCCCCAGCTACCAGCCAGAGTAGCTTTTGGGCAGCACCGGTCACCACCGCCTTCCCAGTGCCTCCCATTTGGCCTGGCGTAGTGGTGGTAAGAAGGGACAAGATGGGGCCACCTGTGTCATGTATATGTGTTTGTGTGCATGGATTTATTGGGGGGACATTTACATCTCATTCTTTCCCAGAAGAGTCCAAAGAAACATTAAAAACAGAGCCCAGAACTTCAAGCAGAACAAGCTTGAGCAAAACAGAACAGTATGTTTCAAGGCACCTGGGATGAGTTGTTTACTGCAGTTGAATGCTGGATTTATCTCTCAGTTTCCTGGATGAAAGGGAAACACGCTGGCTCATATACTTTTCATTGTACGATAACTTTGGAATCAGATTGGAAAGAGAAATTTTTCCTGGCACCATGTTCAAGGAGAAATTTATCAAGTGGCTCCTTACATAACAGGCAGGAGATAGCCCACTAGGCAGCATCTCCCACTGGGGCTTTTCTGAAGGACACAAATGTCCTCAGATGGGCAGCTGCAGTTCAGAGAGAGAGTTCTGCAAGGATGTGGGACAGCACAGTCCACATCCAGGCCTTCCTCCACATTTGTAAGAGAATCTTGAGAACCTAGAAAAAAGAAAAGTTGGAGTGAGTCTGTGTAACATCCGATCCCGATGACTATCTGGTCCTAGATTCCTCCTGCAGATCCTAGTGGCCGGCTTGCAACAGCTTGAGGCAAGAAGAGGAGGGGAGACAGGGAGCTGAGCTAAGGGTCATCCCCCAGAGCGCAGACTTGGAGGGCTTGGTACATGCTGAGGAAGGCAGGGCTCTTGTCCGCGATAGCCAGTGTCTGTTCCTGCCAGGGGCCTGTAATGGATATAACATCAGTACTATGCCTCAGGAGGGCACGCCCAGGTCTGCTGAGCCCCCAAGGAGACTCAGAGAGATGTGGGGTCCTCATAGTTCTCATGACAACGGAAGAGTTTTGGGAAATGACATCATTCATAATGGTAACACCAGACCCTCCTCCAGTGGGCCGAGCCGGGACGTGGGCACCAGGGGGTTTCCACCTGTAAGTTTCTGAGGCAGAGAGGGAAGGTGGAAGCTCACCATCTCAGGTTGCCTGCTTTATAATGGGAGGAACTGAGGCCCACAGAAACTTAAGCCCAAGAGCTCATGTCTATGACTACTGCAGATACAATCCCTCTGCTGGACAGTTTTAAGACAGCTGCCTGTCAGGACAGAGGAGAACTTGCCTTCTGAGGCCTCACACAGGCCTCAGAAAGGGCAGCGCCTCTCCAGGAGTTGACTGCTGAGATACCCCCAGGTTTTCAACTTGAGACTTTATGTCTAGAAAGGACTATTGCTCTCTACTTATTCTTCCCTTGCTGTGCCTACGGCTGCAGAAGCACCTCCTAAAATGTCAGGTAACTCCCTATCACGCACTTGACTCCAGAAGTCTGGCCCCTTCTCTCTGAAGTTGTTCTGACTTTTGTTCGTTTGTTTGTTTTTGCTAATGTGCCAGGGCATAATCATAGCTCACAGCAAGCTCAAACTCCTGGGTTTAAGCAATCCTCCTACTTCAGCCTCCTTAGTAGCTGGGACTACAGGAACCTGCCACCACCACACCTGGCTCATTTTTCTAGTTTTAGTAGAGATGGGGTCTCATTCTTGCTCAGGCTGGTGTAAAAGTATGAACAATCCCCCTACCTTAGCCTCCCAGAATGCTAGGATATCAGGCGTAAACCACCAGGTTCTTCCAGTATATCTGAGTTCTGGGAGACCTAAGACCCCACAGTTACCATAGGCTACCACAGACTTCATGAGATTGGCAAAAACAGACTTCTCTTGTCCTTATGAGTCAGCACCAGGGAAAAGGAGGGGACAGAGAGAGAGATCACTGCAAGGGCCAAGGAGGGGACGGCCAGGACACCAGGAAGAAGTAATTCTGTATTTCCTTTCCCGTGTAGGAGCTGTAAGCCCTGTATGGCCATTCTGCAGGCCTGCCGGTTCTGCGAAGCAGTTTCTTAGAATGTGGCTTAGCATATCCAACTGAGAACACTGAAAATACACTGCAATAGATCCCCCCAGAGCATCAGAACTGTCATGCAGAGGAGGTCACGTCAGGATGCACACTCAGTCCTCCCCACGAGACGTACAGACCTCACCTGTCCTTCTTACCATTGTCATTATCGTTGCCTGCTGACAACCACAATAAAAAGAAAGGTGCCATGGGTGCGACTGGCTTGGCAGGTAAGTAAAAAGCTGAGACATATATTTTCCCCAAACCATTTAGATATTTCTTTCTTTCCTTATTTATTTATTTATTTATTTATTTATTTATTTATTTATTTTGTTGTTTTTGAGACAGAGTCTCTGTCTATCCCCCAAGCTAGAGTACCCTGGTGTCACCTTAGCTCATAGCAACCTCAAACTCTGGGCTCAAGCAATCTTCCCACCTCAGCCTCCCAAGTAGCTGGAACTACAGGCACCTGCCACAATGCCCAACTAACTTTTCTATTTTTAATACAAACAGGGTCTCACTCTGGCTTAGGCTGGTCATGAACTCCTGAGCTGAAGGAATCCTCCAGCCTCAGCCTCCCAAGGTGGTGGGATTACCAGCATGAACCACAGCACCCGGCCAAGAATTTAGATTTTTTTAATCCCTTGATATGTCAAGATTGGCAAGAATTCCAAAATCAGTTATTCTTCCTTATGACCAAACATACAGACGGTCAGGAATGGATAGGGTCAAAAAGGAGCGTTTCTTTCTGTGGGGGCACATTTCTGTGTTCTTCTACAGTTCCCCCAAACCACCACTGCACACTAGCCCATCCCCATGTTCTAACATCGAGGCTCTGTGTGAAGCCATCTTGCTCGCCCAGATCACTACCCAGGCCAGTGAGGCCCCTGCAGTGACAGGATGTCCTTTCTCTAGGCCTTGAGGAACCAGCATATAGTGCCCAGTCCCCCACCGGCACCCCCAAGGTGTCCTAGGGCTTCTGATGCTTAGAGTGTGTGATCCTGTGTCCTGGTTCCCAAACCCCAGGCCCGCAGCCAGTCTGCAGCTGCTCCCTTCTGCTCCCTTCCGCTCCCCCTAGGATCCAATCCTCTTCCTCGGGGTTGATTCATAACTCCCCTCCCACTGCACCAACCTCCATGCCCTAGCCTTTGGCTACGTTATCCTAATTGCCCTTCAGGGACCTAAAATTTTGGAATCAAGATCTTCCCTAGCATCTTAGTTGATTCCTTAGGGAGAACACTCTGAGGAAAGGAATGAGGGCAAGCAGATTAATGGGAAGTGAACCAGGGACATGTAGGGGATAGAGAAGTGAGAGAAGGCATGGAAAGAGCCTACAAAGGGTCCTGACCAGGTCAATTACCAGGGGAGCAACTGGAGGAATTCTGGAGACAACAAGGAACAGACCAGCAGCACCCACCGGAGGCGGAGGGGGCTGGGACATTCATCCTCTGACTTCAATAATCACTGGTCAGAGATTGTGAGGGCAAGATACTAATTTCCCAGCATTTCCAGGCATGTGTGGACCGAGTGGGCCAAGGTGGCCAGGAAAAGCTCTCACGCACAAAAAGACACAGGTGCTGGCAACTGGACGTCAGGCCGGAGCACTGGGGGAAGTGCTAAGGGGACGGGGGAGGGCACAGACAGCATGGTCACCCTGGAGAAACGGAATCCAGAGCTCATGGACACAAGAGCCTGACCATTAAAGGACCTTGGGTGGGAGAGGGAAATGATTTTTTATTCTGCTAAAGAGTCCACGGCAGCAAATTGATTAAATAACTGAATAATATTAACTTATTCCATTAAACATCTCTCATTTTTAGCACCTACACATATGGCATGTCCACCACTATATTAGGCCCTTCACATTTCAGTGTTGCTTCTTTGGCAGGTCTGTCCCCTTCAGGAGTGGAAGAAAGCAGAGAAAGCGTGGGCAGCTCTCAGGTCCCAGGTGAGGCAGCTCCACCACCTGCTGCATTCCATTGTCACCGAGAAAGGACAGCACAGGTCAGATGTACCTGTAGTCTCTCCTTGTGTGTGCAGAGCTGGTGCGTGACTGGGGAAATGTCGGGTAGAGAAAACTCCCTCAGGGCAACCTCAGAAATGGAGATACAATGAAATAAGACCCCTGGAAGCAAAAACAAAGATCAGCCAGACTAGAAAATCATGTTATAAATATTTTCAACTAAGCCTGGGTTCAGCCAATCTGCCTGTAGTTTCTAGGCACCTTATTTTATCTGCTCAATGCCCTTTGAGGCAGACCTTTCTGTTTGCTGATAAAGAAAATGAGCTGCAAACATTAGGCCAATCGATAAAGATCATGGTTAATCTGTAACAAAACTGGGGTCAAACCTAGCCCAACGCTGTCCCTACTGGCATGTGTATACAAGCAAGCTACTAGAATACAGCGCCAGGAAAGATCATAATTTCATTTTTTGGAGTTACTGTGTGTGTGTGTGTGTAAATGGACTGCTGTCCTTGGGGAAGTCACTGGGTACCCTGCTAGGATAATATCCACTCACCCTCCCTTCGAGACTGAGAAGTTAGTTCCCTTCATTTATTTTTGCCTACTTCTTTCCTTCTTCCTCCCCTCTTTTGTTTCTTTTGTTTTCTCCTTTTGCCGTTTCTCCTTGTCTAAAAGGGTCAGGGTCTCAGTGAAGCTCCAGCTTAGTTTCTGCTTTTTTTTCTCTGATTCCAGGATCATCTGGTGCTCATGTTGCTATAATTACACTTGCAGGGTGCAGGGTTGGGGAGAAGAGTTCGCTCACGGAAGGGTTGGGAAAGGAACGGCCTTGATCTAAGCTGCAGCCTGGTTCTAATTTTAGCAACAACAGAGCATTGGACTTCCTGGAGGTATCACATTGCCCGTGCTCTCCCCTTGCTGAGCTGGGCTGACACCAGACATGCGGAAGAGATTCAGATCACAAGATTCACCAAATCAGGTCACACCTCTGGGTCATGAGGCCCAGCCTCCGTCTCAGAAAGTGGGAACAGGGTGTCCCGCACGGTCAGAGCTTAGCGATCTTGTACAATTCCCTTAGTAGACAAAGTAGAGGGAGAGAAACAGACTTGCCCATGGCGAAAGGACAGCAGAGACGGACTGGTACCCAGCCTGTGTGTTCACTGTGACGTCACCTTCTGAAGGGCAGCATTATAACCTGAGGATATACTATTTCCCTGTGTAGTGTGGGCCATTCAGAAATACTTCTAAATAATTTCTCCTAAATTTCTCTCTAAAATACTAATTCTGTATTTTAATCGGTTAAAATTTACATGCAGTGAAATATAAAGATCTCAGGTATATAATCTGATGCAGTTTGAAAAATGTATACACCCTCCTCAAGATGAAAGAACACTTCATCGCCCCCAGAAAATTCCACCATGCTCTCCTTCTAGTCTCCCAGTCTACCCCATGGGCAAAGGAGGTTCTCATTTTTATCAACGTTGATTAGTTTTGCTTGTTTTTAACTCTACATAAATGAAATCATGGCATCCGAGAAATGGGCTGTATTCTAACCCTCAGCTCCTGGCAGGCCCTTTGTCAATGACGTTTCTCTTATCCAAACCCCTTCTTGCTGGACCGGATGGGAAGAACCCTTAACTCTGGGTCTCCATCCCCTAAGTTCATGATGTAGAAAATTTCAAATGAGGCCACAGCAATTCCTGCCACATTCTCAATTTAAACGTCATTTAATTTAGTTTCTGCTGCAAGGGATGCTTGTACTCTCTGAGAGGTCATTATTCCACCCTTCCAGATCTCCTGGAACACAGTCTGCACACTTTTTAGCTACTTAATAATAACACTTCCTCCTATGATTAACCTTTTTTGTTGGTGTTGTTAGAACACAAGCCCATTTGTTCATGTTTTCTCCCCAGTGAAGCTGTTGGATAGTTGGTCAACACTACAGTAACTCAATAAGTTATTTACATTTCATTTTGTGATCTCGCTAGGCAAGGATTTTCTGCATCCATTCTGAAAAAAAAAATAAGGTTTCTTTTGAACATAAGTTTATGTCATAAGTGCTACATCCAAATGTGAGTTTGACTTACAACTCTACTAGTGACTGGCCCTGTTTCTGAGTCCTGTCACTGTGTCTGTGGCAACTCATGTGTCCCAGTAGAAAACTGTAGCAAGCTGTACCTTGTTGGGGCATCTCTCCCCTGGGGTCACCTGCACACAGAGCCCCACTGGGGCAGTGAAACTTGCCATTACCTTTCTTACACGCACCTCCAGCTATGATCATGTAGAACTCTCATAGAAGTGCTCAAGAATTTCTCAAACAACACATTATTTCCATGTCTCCAGCATGGAGCATAAAGCCTGGCTGAATAAAGATTAATAAATAAATTAACCAATAGACTACATTGACTCCATCTAGGGAAGAGTGAGAGGTAGGTCCCCCCAAAGCACAAGCTTCTTCCCTTCCCATAAACCCGAGCACCTACTCATGGCCCTGAGTCAGTACAGATTCTCTGAAGACACTATGATCAAAGCCTTCCCTATCCTTACTAAGTCTTGGTCTCACTCAGTCAACGGATGGAGAATCAGAGAGGAAAGTTCATGTGGACTGAATTTTTCCAATGCACTTGACTATTGGCTGTCCCAGACTCCCTCTCAACCCTCCCATCTCATTGGGTGCCCACCTTTAAGGTGTCTTAACATTGCTCTCCCCAAGTCCCTTTCTAGCACTGTGCCTTCTGTCTCTGCAGAGGCTCACTTTGGGTACGCAGTCCATTGGCCAGTACTTACTACAAAAAAAAAAAATTCTCAATTCCCTAAAGATGGCCTTCCATCTGCTCCCTATTGTACTCGGTACCATAATCCTCTCAGCAAAGCACACCGTCTCATCAAACACAAGTTTCACCGAGCCCTCACATCCCCCCAGTCTCTCCTATGGCTTTACCATAGGTTCCCTGAGTTTGTGCTGACAGTTCTCATCATTGCCTTCAGTAAGAAAAAAAGAAGTCTCCTTTCCTCATCTTGTCTCATCTGGAAGTCTGGCCTCGCATCACAAGAGCTTTCAAGTTGTTTAATTAGGCATGAGATGGCAAAAGTTTAGCCTGGTAGGTTTGCTCTGCACTCAAAAGCCAACATGGCCATGAAGGCTATGTTAACCAGTTCGATGAAAATTTTTCAAATTGTATATAAAACCAGCACATTGTACCCCATGATTGCATTAATGTACACAGCTATGATTTAATTTAAAAAATGATGTTCAAATTCAAAATTCATCATATAATTAAAGCACAAAAAAACCTTAAAAAAAAAAAGCCAACATGGACAACCACCCCTCATACGGAGGACGGCTGACCTGGAGTCCTGGACCTTAGGAAGCAAAAATTCACACTCTTCCACTATGCCTCAAAGCCGCTGCCTCGGTGACATCTGCAGCCTTCCCCAAGCAGTATCAGCCACCAACTTCATAGTGCTACAGCGGACCACAAAATAGAGCTAATAAGATGCAAACATGGATTATAAACTGTGGAGTCAGAGCCAGAAGGGGTAGACAGACCTTCTGGTCCAATTCTTTCATTTAAAAAGAAAGGAGACCCTGAGAGATATTGATTTGCCTGGGTCACAGCAAACAGGCAGCAAGGTACACTCTGGGTGGCTCTGACGTGAGCCATAACGTCATCATTTTAAGCAACATGCTATGATGATGCCAGATGTGTACAGTTAACCTACACTGATGAATGAACCTTCTGGAAACTTACAGAAGCAAAAACCAGTGCTATTGTCTACAGATATTGGGCCGACAGTCAGGCAGAGTCAAGCAGAGGTTTCCAGAAGGGCCGTGATGGAAGTTAGTGCAGACTGTATTCTCAGGGGTCTGGGGAGACCTGGACAATGTCCAGTAGGACACCAGTCAGCTTGCACCAGAAAACTCAGCCTGGGCAGAGTTGGGTGTGAGGGCTTCGGCCACCCTGACTTGATTTTAAAGCAAACTCGTTTTTAGATCCCAGAGGCCAGGGAGAATAAAGTTGCAGGTAAGTGTGTGCTGAGCATGCGGGCGTGTGTGCACACACGTACCCATGTGTGAAAGTGTGTGACCATGCACACGTGCATGTGTGTGCATGTGCTCCCGTGTGCATGGGTTGTAGGGATCAGAGTGTGCAGAGGAAAGGAAAGAGTAAAGTGGGGAGAGCCAGCCAGCACACACCCAAAGTATTTGGATTCTTTTCTCTTCAGGAAAAAAAAAAAAGTAAAATCAGTGTAACAGTAAAAAAGAAAAAGAGAAGAAGAGGATCTCCCTTTGTCTTATCATTTGGACGTAACAGCAACAGTGAGGCCGTTGTCCAAATGCAGATGTTTTTGGCATGTCGTGGTCACAGTGCGGAAGTCATTTTGTAAGCTGTGTGCTTGAATGTTAAAGCATTTTTCCACGCCAGTGGACTAGTGAAGACCATGGCACCATGATTTCTGAATGATTCCCTGATGGCTGAATATTTAAGCTGCTCACAGACTTCTCACAGCAAAGCTGCAGTGGAAATTGAAGCTTTTTTAATTTTTTTGGTATAAATTAATTTGCTTAAGATAAATTCTCAAAAGTGTAGGTCAAAGGTCATGTACTATTTTCAGCTTTTGACATTCACTGTGAAAAGTTTCAAATCGAAAATACTTCCAGCCAGTGGTACTCCTACCTGCAGCATGGAAAGTGGCTGTTCATTAGAACTCTGTTCTGTGACAAAAACCTATTTCAATGAGCCTGTAAAACTTATGCACAGGACTGTGTCTGGCACCTCCAGTGATGTCTCACAGCAACAAATAGACAGTAGACAAAAAATGGCTGAGCCACCTTTTATTTTTTTTCTTTGAGACAGGGTCTCACTCTGTCACCAAGGCTGGAGTGCAACAGCAGCATCACAGCTCATATCAACCTAAAACTTCTGGGGTTACGTGATCCTCCTGCCTCAGCCTCCCAAGTATCTGAGACTACCGGTGTACCCCACCATGCCTGGCTAATTTTTAGTAGTGATTAGGGTCTTTCTTTGCTCAGGCTGGTTTTGAACTCCTGACCTCAAATAATCTTCCCATTTCAGCCTCCCAGAATGCTAGGATTTCAGGCATAAACTACCCACCTGGCCTAATTTTTCTTTTTTCTTTTTTTCTTTTTTTTTTTTTTTGGTAGAGATGGAGTTCTTACTCTTGCTCAGGCTGATCTCAAACTCCTGGCCTCAGGGGATCCTCCTCCTCCCAAAGTCCTGGGATTTCAGGAGTGAGCTACGACACCCTGCCTGAACCATCTTTAAGGGAAAGAATATAAAATCAGCAGGTATTGCCTGTGGCTCAAGGAGTAGGGAGCTGGCCCCATACACTGGGGGTGGCGGGTTCAAGCCTGGCCCAGCCAAAACTGCAAAAAAAAAATATATATATATATGTATATATATACACACACACACATATATATAATGACCAAAATAAAATTAGATATGAAAGTGATATTTTCAAATAAGGGGAAAAAAATCACAACAAATCGCACATGTTTAAAGAACCATAAATGCCTCACATTTATGTTTGAGGGGAAAATCATGTTTTACAAATTAACTGCGTGATACACCTCTTTGTTGTAACACCTTTTCCCTACATTTTCGGATGAATACTTTTGATTATATGATGACAATCATCAGCATGATTTTCTGTAGCAAGAGTAGGAAGCTAATTCAATCTTTCCACTGGCCTGGTTGATCAAAATTTGTTTATTACTATTAATAGCCTATAAAGCTTGTTCCTATTTCACAGCTCATCATGAGTGCTATCACACAAAGTTTTAGAATTATAAAATTTGGAAAAGTTTCAGTCACATTTCCTCGGTATATGAAAGCGATTCATCTTTGTAAGCCAGCGCTGCTTTTATTATAAATTTAAACCAGAAATGCTTCTCCTAATTTGGACAGGTTACTTGGAGTTTGCTTGATGTTACAGCTGCATGTGGGAAACAATCTAAGCCGAGTTTGAAATTATTTCTAACCGTGTTTTCCACCAATACCCACTCACTCCCCAGGCTGGCCGCTACGGACATGTTTATGTGGGGCACGAGGGGCACTCCTTTCACCTTAGTAACAACGTGGCACGGATGAGTCAGGCAGTGAGTGGCAGGCAGGTTCCTGAAACCGTTCCTCCATGGGAATGGGAAGCCGTGATTTAACTCTAGATGGAAGTGACTGTGAAGGACAATGTGTCCCACCAACCTGGATTTATCTCTAAGTCAATTATAGATCCCCAACACACCCACAGAGGGGCCACTCCAGTACCAACTGATACAAGAGAAAATTAACAGAAGGAGAGTCAGAGTGGAAGGAGATGATGGTTTTAATCAAATGTGGTTAAAAATATCTTCTTTGATCTCTGTAGGAAAATAAAATCTCTGCATAAAAACATATGACCATGTGAACACATTACCAAGGCTCCTCTGCGGCCTTGAAGGGGCTGATGTTTGGGGACCTGCCTAAGCATCATTCTCTTCATCTCTGCCTCACCCTGAATCCATTCACACGTGAGTCTGGGAGACTGAGAATCTTTCATTACTTTAATTGTATTAGGATGTCATTTGTGGAGGACTTTTTATTGTATCCAGAAATTAAACTGAGGAAAAATAGACTTTACATTCCAAATAATTATCCTCCAGCTGCAGAGATGGTAAAGAGGAAGCCGAGCCATTGTCTCACCCTCCCCTCTGGTCTGTATATCAAACAGGCAAAAACAATTTTGGGGGCCGAGGGGAGTTGGGATTTGAAGAGTCATTGGAATCATTAGTCACAAAACTATCTGAGAAGTTCTAGGGCTTTTCTATCCCCCAATACCAAATGATAGGTGGTCCAAGAGAACCGGTCATAATGACTGGGTGGTTTGAAAGAAGGGGACACCGAGGCCTTACTCCAAACTGAAAGGTTGATCATGCAGTGTCAGCAGGGCCAAGCGTCACGCCCATTGGAGCAGGGGAGGGAAGAATCCAGGTGATGTAGCAGGTGGTGTGTGGGGAGCAGGTGGCACTTTAAATTCCCACCATTTGTAAGGTCAGGATTGGCCAGGAATAAGCCTTCTTGCTGCTGTGCCACTCAAAAATGACAGCCAGCAAGCGAGGGGCCTTCAGGAGGGGAAGTGCAGACAGACCATCAAGGTGGAGCTGACAGAGGAACAAGAGGTCAGGCCAGAGTGGAGCTCGCACACCGGGGATCTGTGCAGGCCAGCGGTCCTTCCAAAGGGGCCTGCTACCCAGAAGACCATGATGGAGGAGCAGCAATTGTCAACAGAGAGAGGACTTAAGCAGCACTGGTTCCCAAAATGACGGAAAAGAGGGAGAGAAGGGGAAAGAGAACCCCACCCCACAGCTCCCAGGTCTTTCAAGCTGAGGCCAGGGGCGTGGGGAAGAAGTAAGCACTACATTCAATGTGAGAATGAAGTTTGACCTAAGGCTTCAAATCTGCCTGAGACGCCACTAAGGAAGAGGATTGGGAGCTACATCATTAATGAGTTGCAGGCAAAGAATCGAGATTTTATTAAAAAGTCTCTACAGCAAGTTCAGACTGTTAATAAATGATTCGTACACTTGAGGAATTAGGAAACATAGATCGGAAAATCTGCCATGTGGCGAGACTCATCTTTCAAACAGGTCCTCTTCCACATCCCACAATGTGCTGGTGTGAGGCTGCCGCTAGTGTCCGTCTGGCCTGATGAATTCCCCAGTTAATGGAAAAATGTCTCTCTCCAAATCTGTTTTATTAATCAGAGTAATAGTCATGAAAAACAATGCTTAAGGAAAGGCTGCCTCTGACTTTTATGATATATAAGCCTCCTGGGTATAAAGGCAAGTTCAAATTTGCAGTGATTTTTCTACTTTTGGAATTTTCTTGACCACCTAAGCGGTGAGCGGCTGCACAGCCCACTGAAAAGGACACTGGGCTCAAGGGGACAATGTCCCAATGGGACCTCCAGGTTCCAGGCCCTTTCCTGTTTAAAGGGTAAACTTTAACCTTTCTGGGCCTCAACTGCCCGAGTCTCAAAGACAGCACAGACTTCTCCAGGGTTTCTAGAAGCAGAATGCAGGCCCAGGTCTCAGCTCCTCTGACTCCCCGGAAGCTTTGTTACGAACCCCCAGCGGGCAGTCAGGGCCACGGTGTGTGTGTCTCTTTTCCGTGTGGTGGGCTCTGAAGGATGGTGATGCTGTCTTTTCATTGTTGCATTATCAGCACCTGTCAGTGTCCCTGGAATGGAGTGGAAACTTAAAACAATGAAACAAACGCGTATAAAAAGCTGTGTACTGCAGTGAGAAAATGTGTGCTTCAGCATTTTCTGAAGTATCCTCCATGAGACCTAATGAGGAGCCTCACTTCACCTTCCAAATAAAATGCTTTTAGTGGAAATAAAAAACAGAAAGTGAAGCATGCTGTCTCTCACAGTGTGGCCGACCAGGCTGGCAGCGAAACACCTCATCCACATGCTACATTGTACATACATGTTACAGGGAAGGAAAGTGTTCTTTAATAGCAGGCGTGGCATGGTGGCTCACGCCTGTAATCCCAGCACTCTGGAGGCTGAGGCAGGTGGATTGGTTGAGCTCAAGAGTTCAAGACCAGCCTGAGCAAAAGCGAGATCCCATCTCTACTAAAAATAGAAAAACTAGCTGGGTGCAGTGTCAGGTGCCCCTAGTCTCAGCTACTCAGGAGGCTGAAGCAAGAGGATCCATTGAGCTCAGGAGTATGAAGTTGCCGTTAGCTGTGAGGTCACTCACTCAACCCAGGGAGACAGTGAGACTCTGTCTGGAAACAAACAACAACAACAAAAAGGTCTGCCTGTAATTTGAGCCATTTTTGTTTATTCGTTTTTGTAAGGAGAAAATGATTCTTTTTCTGTTCATGAAAACACATTGATAAGTCTTTTTAAACTATGAAATAGGAGCCTAAATAGAAAATAAACTGCATAGCACACTGACAGCAATTTGGGACTTGTTGTCTTGCAAAATAAGATAGCACGGCTGTGGAGCTGCCCAGGCTGGAGGATGGGGAAGATGAAGGCCTGGCTCCACGGAGAGCAGCGGCAGTCCACAATCTAGAAGTGTCTGTCACCCGTAACCCAGAGTGGGGGGGAGGGGGCAGTCAGTGCCCCCACTGAGCTGTTCTCTACCCTGCCTCTCTGATCCCCAAATCTTTAGTAAAGGTCCCTTATACACACAGGTGTTCTAGTGCTTTGAGAAATGCAGGGAGGGGATGGACCACACTTGCAATAAAGTGAATCAAATACAGAAGCCTTGGTAGCAGCTGTTGCGGGAGAGTCAGCTAACAGAGCACAGGAGCACACGGGGAGCAGAGGTCCAGGGTGAGACAGAGCGAGAGAATGGATGTCCCCTTGATCCAGGCTCGCCTGAGACTTAGGGAGTCCCCAATTATGTAAAGTAGGAGGGTTCCTGCCACTTTCCTAGGCTATCCTAGTACAGACTGATAGAGCCCTAAACTACCATTTCACTGAACAATACCTGCTGGCTTCCAAATGCCAGCCACTACATATATATACATACATATATATATGTATGTATGTATGTACAAATGCACACATATGCCTCCCAACCCCTGCTTCCTCATCACTGCAGCCTTTGAGACGACCACTGCAGGACAGAGAAATCATTGCCCGCCCTCCACCTGCACCTCAGAGCAGCTCTCAGCTGCTGACTGAGGGGCCATTGCACACCCACCCCGCCCCTGGTGAGCTGTGCTTTTACGTGGGCTTGAAGATCTCCCCTGTGGATGAAGCTCTAGTCACTCTGGGTGACAGCTGGCTTAATAAGACACCTTTAAGTGGTTGCCTTCCTTCCCATCTCACTACCCAACCCCCTCTCTTCACTTCCCAAATAAAATAGCTAACCCCCAAATCCTCATCTCAGGATCTACTTCCAGTGTAACCCAAACGTGAGTGAAGCAATACTATAAAGCTGAAGGACCTGGAACATTCAGACAATGCCCCTCTCAGACTCCACGTGAGCCTCAAAAGGATCTGGTATAGCCTGCCTGTGTGTTAAGTTCCCATAAAAGCTGGCCTCTCGGTGCCCAAATGCAAGTCTCCTTTCAGTGCTAAAGGACCTTAAGTGTTCTTTCTGGCTAGGTGAACCACCTGCTCTCCTCCTAAAAAACCCTTAGAAGAAGCCAGTTGGAGTCCATGATATTTTTATTTGCGATAGTCTAAATAGTGGCCAAAAGGACAGGAGAACATGAATCGCCCGGCTTGGCCATTTTCTATTCCTGGGCCACTAGAGAGGCCCCTCCATGCTCATCCCTGTCCATACAGAAGCTGGTCCCCACAGGGAGGCCAGAAAAACCAGTAGGTGGAAAGAGAACAGCTTGGTTGCACCACAGATGAAAAGCCTCCCACCCCGCAGAGGCCCTCATTGCCTCTCAGTCCTGCCTCCCTGATTTTTCTAACCAGCTTTGTTTTCAAGGGCATGGGGAAAACCAATGAAATTCATGATATTGGAGGGATGCCAAGCACTGCCAAGTGCCTGGGCAGGGCCTTGCATCACCTCTTGTCACCCCGTTGTCTGAGTACATCCACCACAGAGTTCCCACCTCCTCCCAGTCCTCAGGCCCAGCCCTCACCTCCACCACACCCTCCCTTTATGGAGGAGATTGAGGCTACAAGCTCCCTCCTCCCTCAGGAGTCCTCTCCATCCTCCCAGCCTCCTCCTCTCTCCTGTCTCAAAGTAGAGCCCCCTTCACTGCTGCCAACCCCTCAGAATGAGGCTTCTGAATCGCTCCTTCTCTCCGAGGCCTTTGCTTCTTTCCCCCGCACATGCAATCCATATCACCACTCCTGTGTCTCTGGCCCTCTCACTCTCACTGATTCAGGGCCCACATCAAGACCTCAGGCCCTTCCGGCTGGTGGTGCCTCCTTTCTTATTATGCTGGGGAGCTCTGCACTCAGTCTTACAGCCGGCCCTCCCATCAGCAGCTTCCAGTCCCCACATGGGTGTCAACCAAAGCAATCACTATCTCTGTCCTTGAGCTTGGGATACGCTAGTTAGAGAAAACTCAGACAAGTGTGTGTCAGCAACCCTGTCCCTGTATTTTACTCCTGACAACTTTCAGGCATTTCTCTAAACAATCACACCAACCTCCTTGGGCCCAGCTCACTTTGACTCCTCTCCTTGCCTCCCCACAGCTCCAGTGAGGGCAGCTTTTGAGGAACTTGCTGGTTCTTCTCTCCTGGCAGGGCACGTGCCTGAGACCTAGTGGTAATACCTATTAAATTCACTCACAGTCACTGCAGAGACCAAGAGACCATCTGCTGGGCCTGGTGTGAAATGGCCCACATTTCATGCCGGTGGTCTCCACGGAGAAATAACTCATTGGCCAATGCACGGCCTGTTGACCTTATTCCCCCAGCATGTTCAGTCTTCTGCATGAGAGATGACAGCATAGAAATCTGCTTTATTTCGGGCGGCGCCTGTGGCTCAGTGAGTAGGGCGCCGGCCCCATATGCCGAGGGTGGCGGATTCGGACCCAGCCCCGGCCAAACTGCAACAGAAAAATAGCCGGGCGTTGTGGCGCACGCCTGTAGTCCCAGCTGCACGGGAGGCTGAGGCAAGAGAATCGCGTAAGCCCAAGAGTTAGAGGTTGCTGTGAGCTGTGAATGCCAGGACACTCTACCCGAGGGCGGTACAGTGAGACTCTGTCTCTACAAAAAAAAAAAAAAAGAAATCTGCTTTATTTCATTTATAGGAAGCCCTCAGGTGATGAGCAAGATAGGTTCTGTAGGCTTGTTCTTCTTTGTTTTTTTGTTTTGTTTTGTTTTTGTTTTTTTTGTTTTGAGACACAGTAGAGTGGGTAGAGTGCCATGGCACAGCTCACAGCAACCTTAAACTCCTGGGTTTGAGCAATTCTCTTGCCTCAGCCTCCCAAGTAGCTGGGACTACAGGCTCCCACCACCATGCCCAGTTGATTTTTATATTTGTAGTAGAGTAGGTCTTCCTCAGGCTGGTCTCAAGCTCCTGAACTCAAGCAGTCGGCCCACCTCAGCCTCCCAGAGTGCTAGCAGGACAGGTATGAGCTACTGTGCCCAACCTGTAGGTTTGTTCTTAAGTTGAATTTCTGTGTAAATTAGAACAGATACACCTACCTATTACCTGTAATTAAGTACCCATTTGTAAGTGGAAGTCATATTTCAGTTAGATTGTTTGTAAGTCAGGGCCTGCCTGGATATCAATCACTTGAATCAGAGAAGTTATACATGCATACTGTAACAATTCAAGCAGCATAAACGTTTCAAGTTCATGTCAGTAGTCTGCCTCCCCTGACCCTGGCTCAGTCCTGTCCCCTTGACAGGATTTCTTCCAGAGGAGGAGGAGGTATTCCCGCAGTCTCAATGTGGAGGGGATGTCACACTGGTTCCCACTGTTTCTGTGTGAGCAGGTAGAGATGCTTTCTTCTTCCTCATTGTCACCCCCCCATCAGTGTACCAGGGTCGTCCTCTGTGTATAGAGGGCTTATAAATAAGGGAGATGATATGTCCAAAGAAGACTGAACAAACTCACAAGTGAGCCTTTACCATACTGCTGAGCAATCCACAAGCAACAGGCTGAGGGGTCCCTTTCCTATGCAAATGAGAACTAACTTATGTAAAAATCCCTGACTGCCAAACATTTAAAGTGGTTAGTAGTGTCCTTATGCACTTGGTAGCAGCAAATTCACATTCTCTCTCTATAAATGGATTTTAGAACTGGGCTTCAATCTTTCCATATATAAGGCCACAAGGTTTTTCCAGTAAAAATTATAAAGCATACTAGGAAAGATGTCATCAAGAGTAAGAGACAGCAGAAGTATGGAATAACAGAATCATACCCACAAAGATTATAAATATTGAAATTGTCATACACATAACAAAGAATAAATATGTTTGAGACATGAAAGTGAGTGCCAAAATATGATGAATGAATGGGTACATTTTAATAGATTATAAATAATGACTAAGTAGATAATGAAGAAAAGAAAATTGAGGTAAAAAATAAGATGAATTAAAATTTTAAATAAATTGATGATTTGAACAGCAGAAAAGACACCGCTGAAGAAAAAAATGGGCTAATTAGAAAATAGGAGGAAGAAATTATGCAGAAAATAATACAAGGAAATAGAAAATTTAAAAGAAAAATTAGGAGCCTTGGGAGATAAAGTAAGAAGGTTTTGCATACATGCAGTCGGAGTTACAGAAAGTGCAAAGAGAATTGGGATAGGAAATGTTCAAAGATGTAATATCTAAGAATCTTGCAGAACTGATAAAAGATAGTAAGCTTCAGATTCAAGTAACCATTGGCAGTGTCCATCTAAAGAGAGTTTGTATCTACAGCATCGGGACTTGTATCTCGTATCCCATTGAGTACCAAAATAGCAGGAACTGAGAAAAGTGGGCTGCTGGATCCACCCTTAGAATACAGAGATGAGACACCACCACCATAAGCTTACCATATGGAAGTAAGAATAACAACAACAATATAACAGCAAACATATATAGTGTTTGTCACATGTTCTTAGAAATATCATTATCGGCTGGGTGCAGTGGCTGACGCATGTAATCCCAGCACTCTGGGAGGCCAAGGTGGGTGGATTGCCTGAGCTCACAGGTTCGAGACCAGCTCCAGCAAAAGTGAGACCCCATCTCTAATAATAGCCAGGCCTGGTGGTGGGTGCCTATAAGTCCCAGCTACTCTGGAAACTGAGGCAAGAGAATCACTTGAGCCCAAGAGTTTGAGGTTGCTGTGAGTTATGACACCACGGCACTCCATCGAAAGTGACAAAGTGAGACTCGGTCTGAAAAAAAAAAAAAAAAGTAACTCTTCTCACATTAGAACACTGAGATTGAGCTATGGAAACTCATATACCTGTTGTTGGCTGTTTCCCTGTGCTGCAGAGACATTGCCAGCCAAAAAAAAAAAAAAAAGCTGCAAGTGATGGCATGGCCCTGCTTTCAGATATCCACTGCACACTGAAAGTGCACACTTCCCGGGCTCTCTGGGCACCGTCATTTCTCAGCGGTGCTGGCAGCCAGAGTACAAAGCAGCCACTCATTCATTTTGAAGGAACCTTGCCCACCTCGTAGCTTTCTCATCCTGATCTTCTCAGTCTTTCCAGGAATTTCTAGTTCCCAGAAATCAAGGTTCTTAGAAACTAATTCACTGTCCAGAATACCTTTACAGAAAGAGCAGGAGCTCTATAGTCCAGAACCGAATTCTGATTCTGCCACTTGTTAGCTCTGTGGCCTTGGGCCTCTTGCTTAACCTCTCTGAGCTTCAGCTTCCTCTCCTATAAAGTGGAAATAATGAATCAGATAGACACCATTAGAATGCAGAGTGAGAAAATCAAATTCAACTTGTTAAAACAAAAGGGAATCTGTTAGCTATACAGCTGGGCAGGCCAAGGGAGAGGCAGGCGCATCCACGTGACCAGGATCCCTGCTCACTTCGCTTTCCTAGTTCCCTCTGCTGGCCTCTCTTCCCTGTCACCTCCACACCTCACCCAACTCCAGGCAGTTCCAGTCTCTGTTCTCAGGGCTCACAAGTTCACAGCAAAAGCCTAACAGAAAGAGAATTTGTGTACCAGTATCCCTGAGTTCATTGAGACCAGACCAGCCCTAGGTAACGTGCTTACCCCTACACCAGTCACTATAGCCGGGAGAGGAAGTCCCCACCCCTCCTGCAGAGGGTGTTGGATTTCTGTTTTTTTTCTGAGAGCTCTTTCAGAACAAATTATCTATTAGTTATCTATTTTATCTAATAAACCACCCTAAAACTCATAATAACAGCTTATAACAATAAACATTTATTATGTCATAGTTTCTAAGGGATAGGAATCTGGGAGTGGCTTAGCTGGAGGTTAGGGCTCAGGGTTTCTCATGACATTTCAGTCAAGTTGTCAGCTGGGTCTAACATCATCCCAGGGCTCTACTGGGGCTGACAAATCTGCTTCCAAGCTCATGTGCACGGTTATTGGCAAGCTTCAGATCCTTTGTGGTTATGGGCCAGAGACTTCAGTTCCTCACCCCATGGGCCTCTACAGAGGTCTCCTCACAACATGGCAGTTTGTGTTTCCCAGAGTCACTGAGAGAAAGAGAGAGACATTAGGAAAGCAGAGCCCCAGACAGAGGACTTAGAACTGAACTGCAGAAGCAACATACCCTCGCCTCCGCCATATGCTACTGGTCACACCCACCAACGCTGAACAATGTGGGAAGGGTACACAGGGAATGAATGGCAGACCACTGCGAGCCCTCTAGGAGACCAGCTTCACACCCATCCCAGTGACCTTGAGAGGGTGAGGCCCACAGTGTGACGAACTCAGCTTTCCCAGATCCGTCCTACTTTTTTTCCCCCCTAAGGTTTAATTGCTGATTTTTAATGTGATTTAATTTAAACATCAGATAAATACAACATAAATATTTCTTTTAAAAATATGTATTATGTTAGCAATTTATCGGAGGTAAGCTTACACATTCCAAGAGATGATCTGGCTCTGAAACGCAGGATACTCAAACCACATAGCCATTTTATATTATCTCAGAACTAATATGTAAAGTATCTCAAGCGGTACTTCATAAAATATAAATATATAAATATAAATGTGTGAGTGCACATAAATTGACTCAACTTCACATATTTAAATTATCAGTAAATTAATAATAATTAAAATACTGTCCATTAGTTCTTCACAGAGAACAGCATAAAGTTATGTGCACAGCAGACTGACTGAGACCCAGGGGAAGGACTGCCCGTGAACCCCAGCAATCTTAGAAGCCCGAGGTAGGTCTGGCACAGGGCCTGAGGGGGTCATGCAGGTGCTCCGGTTAAGTGAATGGCCATGTTCTGTTCCCACTCATTCTGTGCGTTCAGCTTTTCCATCAGGTCGGCATCTGTGGTTGGGTCAGGGGTGGCTATAGCACCTGATTCTTCATCTTTTACTTCAGGAGCTGGATCAGGTATTTTGTGCCCAGAGCCAAAGCTGTAGTGATTTGTAGCCAAAGTGATTTGTTCAAATCACTCTCAAACTTGCTCTCAATGTACTCCAGATATTTCTCATACCCCTTAAGACCGTAGCTGATTCTTGTCAGGCACGCCTCCTGTCGAATCCAGACTCGAAGCATCCATCTCCATCTTCCAACCTGCGAGGGTGAAGTCTGGGACCTGCCAGTGTGCACTTGCTGCTCCACACGTGATAACTCACTGCACATCTTCTCATTCAGGGAACAGATTTTTGTGATGATGTGATTTATGAGTCCTACGGTTTGTTCTGGAGTAGTGAGTGACAATGACTTTTGGGGGGTGGTATCTTCTTCCAAATTTTCCAGGGGCTCAGAAGTGGGGAACGCAGTAGCCATTACCAGGAGCAGCCCCAGTGAGAAGGCAACCACACTGAAGGTACCTGTGGAGATAAAGTCCGTTGCTGGTTCCCGGAGGGCTGAAGGAGCTCTCTTTCCTTCCTGGAGGGCTAGAGTGCAGAATGTGCCTCGGACACCTCCAGCCTTATATTTATTGGGGCTTGAGACTCTAATTTTGAGACTCATGTGAAAATTCCACATTTGATAAATCTCTCTGTCCTAGTTTTAAAACAGAAAGGCCATGTCCTGGGAACTCCTCTCCCTCCCAGGCAAACTGGGATGAGTGATAAACCAAGACTGTTCTGACATTAGGAGGAATCAAGAGAGATTTATCAGAGGACATTAGGTATTAACTCATCTGACCTCCTCTCTTTTCCCAACAGGATACTGAGGTCTATGGAGAAGTGACTGGCCCCGAGTCAAGTGGCAAAGAAGAGGTAGAGGCCAGGGAAGGCCCCAGGTGCCCTGCTTCCCAACCCAGGGCCTTCCCCCATCGCACACTTCCATGGTGAGCACTAGCTCCTCCCTGGAAAGCCAGAGTATTCATAGTAATTCAGCAAATAGACACCTAGGAGCCCACCATATCCGTCCATTTTCTCTCACACTTCTAAGTTAGACCATAGCCCAAACTGAAGTGGTGAGAGACCGGTGACAGTGACTCTCACCTGTAATCCCAGCACTTTGGGAGGCCAAGGCAGGAGGACAGCTTGAGGCCAGGGGTTCCAGACTAGCCTGGGCAACACAGGGAGGCCTCCATCTCCTTAAACAAATAAACAAACAAATAAAAAAATAAAACCATCAAAAAATCTTTAACAACTTTAGATTATCTAACTTCTCTGAGCTCAGCGGCCACATCCATAAAATGTGTGTATATCAAATGCTTCCAATTTCAATTTTTCTGAGTTCCCAGACCCCAAGCCACAAGAATGCAATCAGGACCCTGCGAAAGGGTTCCTCACATCTCCTGCTTCTCTCTATTGACTGAAACATTTTATTGAATGTCTACTATATGCCAGGGACCCCCTCAGTCAGTAAGCGAGACAGATAATGTGAACCCAGCAGGTGTTCACAAGCCCCTGTCTCCTCCCTCTCTCTGGGGCTGACCCAGGAAATCCAGGCTTCTCCAGGATTATGTGGGACCCCGTGGGGCCTCCTGTGACTCACCCCTAGGATACCCAGGCTCTGCACAGGGGCTCTGTCTGCCTCAGCCTCATCTCACCAAAGTGTTTTCTCAACACAAGGTCATCTCTTTTTGTGAAATATGCCACTCTCCTAGACAGCAAAAATGAATGCAGACAGATTTTGTCTGAAGTGGAGATGGCTGCTCCCCAATCTCCTTGGGATCTTGGCAGCTCAAGTGAACTAATGAGAGAGCATGAAAGCAGTGGCGAGTTTCACATAAAGTAACTTATGCGTCTAGAGAGGCATTCGGTCACGTTCCCAGGGTCTGATGTTATAATTTTCCCATGTCCCAGTGCTCTCTTCTCTCCCTTTCTTAACAGGCTGGGGCACTGGGGAGTGGGAGCCAGCCAGAATAAACTGAACCTTGGGGCATCCTTCTTTGCAAGGGGGGGAGACTTGTGGGAGAGGGTGATTTAGAAAAGTGTGACTCTTGGCCCCTGACTGATGATTAATTAGGCTGGTTATGTCTCCTTAACAAAAGGAAACAAAATCTTCCCAATAGTGTAATAGCTAAACTTAGCACGTGATGGGGCACAGAAAGGACCCTGACGCATGGGAATGGCTGGTAGACGTCCTCGGGAGACAAGGAAGAGGCTTCTCCCTTCTTTTTTTGGGGGGGGGGGGCGGGGCTGGGTTTGAACCCGCCACCTCCGGCATGTGGGACCGGTGCCCTACTCCTTGAGCCACAGGCGCTGCCCAAGAGGCTTCTCCCTTCTTCAAAGGGAGTCCTGCATTGGATCTCCCTGAACTCAGAATACGAGTTTCAATTGTAATTTGAAAAGGCAGAGACCAAAGGAAACTGTAGAGACTGCTTCAGCCTTGGACCTCATTAAATAGCTCTGATTTCTTTTCCGTTCGTTTAAGTAGATAACAATATTGCCAATAAATACAGCCCAATGTGTCCTCTGCCAAAAACTGGATTAGATAGTATTTTATTAAAGGAAAAAATATATATTTAGGCAAAGCAAATTTTATATTTTTTGTAAAATTTTTTTCCACTGAGTGTGGAAAATGGAGCCTCAGACCCTGAGGGATGTAAAGAAGAGCAGCACAAAGTTACCAGTACAGGTTACTCACGGCGGAGGACAGCCGAACAAGGGCAGCGGTGGCCCAGCACAGGGCCAAGCATGTCCCTGCGCGGGGGCAGGGCTGCAGGTGGAAAGGCAGGCCTCACTGCGCTAGAGGACAGCTTGAAACTGACATCTAGAAAAGAGTTCTTGGAACCAAGGGCTTGAAGAAAAGAGAGAAAGCTCCAAAAGAAATCATTCAATAAACTTTGATTACACTTAATAATAATAATCAAAATCTAGATCTGAATTTGTGTTTAATTCCCCAACCTCCCAAATCCTACTTGACATGATTGAAAAATTGTTGTCACCTGGGAGACGTTGTGCCAGCAGCAGCAGATTCAGCAGTAGCAGATTGTGAAGGGGGAATTCACAGCAGGGGCCAACGCAGTCATCACACCCTCCTGGGAAAGCCTTCCTCACAGAGTTTCCAGGTTGTTCTGCTGCCCCTTCTCTTCCTGTGTCCTCACCCTCTTCCTGGCTTCTATGTGCTAGGGAGCCAAATGACTCAGTCCTGGGACCTCTTCACCATCTCACTCCACAGTGGAAAGTGTCCAGTCTTGGGCTCTATAGCCCATCCTGGCATCCTCCTGGTGGAGCCCCAGCAGTTTTCCAGATGACGGCTATCCTGCTCCCGTTCCTCACATTCTGCTGGTGTGCTTCTGTTGAAACCCGAGTCAGATCATGTCACCTGTCTCTTCAAACTCATCATGGATAGGATCCAACTCAGGGTAAATGGCAAAAGTCTTTATAATGGTCTATAGGGCCCCACCTGATCTGACCCTGGCTACATATGTGACCTCCTGTTACACTCCCTCCCTCCATTCCAGCCACAATGACTTTTCTGATGTTCCTTGGACATCCCATCCTCTCCTGTCTCAGGACCTTTGAACATGCTGTGTCTCTGCCTAAGACACACTTTTCCCAGATACTCATACTCTCTTTCTGGTCTCTGCTCATAGTTCAAAGTGTTAGAAAGGCCTCTCAAGGTCCCTATTTAAAATAACGTCCGTGGCTCGGTGTCTGTAGCTCAACTGGCTAAGACACCAGCCACATACTCCAGAGCTGGTGGGTTCGAATCCAGCCCAGGCCTGACAAACAACAATGACAACTACAACCAAAAAAATAGCCGGGTGTTGTGGCGGATGCCTGTAGTCCCAGCTACTTGGGAGGCTGAGACAAGAAAGAAAATTGCTAAAGCCCAGGAGTTGGAGGTTGCTGTGAGCTGTGATGCCATGGCACTTTACCCAGAGCGACAGCTTGAGGCTCTGTCTCAAAAAAAAACAATAAAATAAAATAATGTCCTCTTCTTCCCTCACTCTCTGTCCCCTTAACTTGTTATAATTTTTTTTCACTTAACATATCCCTATCATAATATTTGTTTCTTAGTTTGCTGTCTGCCTTTCCTCTTTTTTCTTCTAGAATATAACTTCTTTTTTGTGCTTCTGTTGAGACAAGGTCTTGCTCTGTGGCATGGTCATGAGGTGGTGCCATAGCTCACCGCAACCTCAAACTCATGGGCTCGAGTGATCTTCCTGCCTCATCTTCCTAAGTACTTATAGCTGGGACTATGATAGGCACACCATACCACTTCTGCATAATCTGTCAATTTTTTGTAGAGACAGGGTAATATTCTTGATTAGGCTGGTTTCCAACTCATGACCTCAAGCGGTCCTCCTGCCTCAGCCTCCCAGAGTGCTGGGATTACAGGCATGAGCCGATGTGGCTGTCCAAGAATATAACTTCCGATGGTTCCAACCCTCGAATCATGCCTGGACATACAGTCAGCACTCACTAAATATTTGTGAATGAACAAATGAACTGATCCATTAATCAACATGCCAGCGACTTCAGATAATTTACTTTTTGTGAGATGGAGTATAGATAGGCCCAAATCAGGTTAAGCATGTGAGAACACTCCTAGGTCATGAGTGGATAGAGTCTGTAGCAGATTCACTAGACACCTGGATCAGTAGGGCTGCAGGAGAGGGCCATTTGGAAACCTCAGCCCTTCTAACAATCGCAGGAAGCACCTGATTGTCTAGGCAGGGACGTAGCAGGACAACCGCAGGGGATGCTGACACATGTTGTCCAGATGCCTCCTGAGGGAGTAAGGGACTGAGCTCCCTAGCTGCTGGACATGCTCCCAGTGGTCAGCATCATTGAAAGAGGCCCACCTGAAGAGCGCCACTTAGCTCATGGCCCTGTCCCCTTCTAAACATGCTCACATCCAGTCAGATGTAGGGGTACAAAGGCCCAGATGCTCACCCCCTCTCAGAACAACTTGGAGGAGTCATACTGGCTTCAGAGGCCACTGTGGGCAGGCTGGAGCTTCCTGAGGTTGCATCATGGCCCGTAATTCCCTCTGCCCATTCTGCTTCCTTCCCATCTCTTCCACCCGTGTGGATCCCAAGAGTCCTCCCTACTAATAAACTTCCTCCCTCCCAGTCTCCAGCTCAGAGGCTGCACCTAGGAAAGAGACCAGCAACAACAGCATTTCAGAGCCATCACAGGACTCTGCACACCTAGGGCAGGCTGGAGGGGGAGAGACTGAGGGTCTCTGAGAGTAAGGGACCAGGCAGTACCCGGGCGTTCCAATAGGGGACCAGATAAAAAAAATGGGATATAGTCCAGGCACAGTGGCTCACGCCTGTAATCCTAGCACTCTGGGAGGCCAAGGCAGGTGTATTGCTTGAGCTCAGGAGTTTGAGACCAGCCTGAGAAAAAAAGCGAGACTCCAGTCTCTACTAAAAATAGAAAAACTGAGGCAAGAGGATCACTTGAGCCCAAGAGTTGGAGGTTGCTGTGAGCTATGATGCCACAGCACTCCACCCAGCTTGAGATTCTTGTCTAAAAAAAAAAAAGGATATATTCATCCATTGGGCTGTTATCCAGCAAGCAATTGAAATAAATTCAGTGTAAGTACACAAATGGACAAATCTCAAAAACATAATTTGGGGGTTTAAGAAAAGGAAAACTTCAGAATGATACAATGATAGAATGTCTTAATTTAAAAACAATTACGGAGTAATATACATATGATTTTCAGAGGTATAAAATGCAATAAAAGCATAAGAACATGGACTTGAAACGCATCCACAAATTTCATGGTGGGGTTTGTCCTAAAGAGGAAAAGGAAAAATTGAGACCACGAAAGAGTACAAAAGAGATTTCAGTAGTATTTTATTCCTTAAATTAAAAAAATCTGAATAAAATGTGACAATATGATAGCATCTATTAAATTTCAGTAGCAGAATTACAGGAGTACGGGCGGCACCTGTGGCTCAGTGGGCAGGGCCGGCCCCATATACCGAGGGTGGCGGATTCAAACCCTGCCCCGGCCAAACTGCAACAAAAAACAGCCGGGCATTGTGGCAGGCGCTTGTGGTCCCAGCTACTCGGGAGGCTGAGGCAAGAGAGTCACCTAAGCCCAGGAGTTGGAGGCTGCTGTGAGCTGTGAACGCCACAGCACTCTACTGAGGGCAACAAAGTAAGACTCTGTCTCTAAAAAAAAAAAAAAAAGAAAGAAAAATTACATGAGTACTTGTTTAATTGGGCTTTGCATTTTTCTGTATTTAAATGTTTTTCTTTCTATTGAGAGATAATTCAGTAAAATGAAAAAATGTTAATGAAAAATTAAGATAATAAACATTAAAAATACATAATTTTCCCCCCAAATTATGAAAAAGATAATTCCAACATTTTTAAAAATCACAAAATAACTGAAAATTATTTTTAGGGAAATACTTAATTACTATAAAAACAAAATAAGAACTTTCTAAGAATAAATGCAATGAAAACAAAATCACATTAAAAAAAGATCAAATTTGGGCGGCGCCTGTGGCTCAAAGGGGTAGGGCACCGGCCCCATATGCCGGAGGTGGCAGGTTCAAACCCAGCCACGGCCAAAAACTACAAAAAAACAAACAAAAAACAAAAAAAGATCAAATTTGACTTTAAAGCAGTTCAAGAGTTGAACAAAAAAGTCTGAATTCAATAACAAATCTGCAACAAGAAGACAAAGAATCAATATTCATAATTCACAAAGAAATTAATAACTTACTTAGAAATAATGGGCAAAAATAAAAGGATTATTCACAAAAGAATAAGAATAAATACTTTTTCTTTTTTGAGACGGAGCCTCACTCTGCAGCATTATAGCTCACAGAAACCTCAAAGTCTTGGACTCAAACTATCCTCCTGCCTCAGCCTCCTGAGTAGCTGTGACTACAGGTGCTTACCACAGCACCCGGCTAGTTTTTACTACTTTTAGTTGAGACAGAGTCTCACTCTTGCTCAGGTTAGTCTGGAACTCCTGAGCTCAAGCAGTCCACCCACTTCAGCCTCCCAGAGTGTTAGGATTACGTTGTTAGGTATGAGCCACTGAATAAATACATTTTTTAAAATTAGTCCAGTATTAACCAAAGAATGCAAATTAAAATATCCTTTTTAACCCATCAAAATGGCAAATATTTTCTGAAGATATTATAAAATTCTGACAAGAACCAGAAGGGTGAATCAATAAAGATAAAAAGAATTTATCATTCATTAAGAGCAAGACTATAAAGTGGTAAAATCTTTCTGGCAAACAGAATGATAAGAGTCTTCAACAGATGTGTCTTCCTTTACCTACTTCCAGGAATTAGCTAAGGAAAGAGTGAGGAGGTAAGTAAAGATTTACTCTCGAATGCACGTTCTCCTGTCACGCTTCATAGCAAAAAATTGGAAAGCTAACACCCCTAATAGAGAGATACTTTAACAGATCATTCTACACCCACATGGAGGAATACTGTGCACCATGAAAGATCTATTTCCAAAAGTGGGATATTCAACTCGGTCTACAACATGCATCTGACTTCACATGTGTACCTCTGTGCATGTTTTATGCTTACGAAGCATTTACATGAAAGAAACCAGGATGTAACGTAACATAACATCATCCCCAGTCTTAAAAATAGCAACATATATACAAAACCAGAAGATCTATTCATTAAAACATTAGCATAATCCCTGGATTTATGGAAATTAAAAGCCGTTCATTTCTTCCCCCTCTGAGATAACCTACACTTTTAGAAAGGATGTGAGGGAGTAGAGGAGAAAAGAAACACTTTTCCTGAAACCCACGGCTTCACTTTGAGTCACAGAAAGAACCTGAAACTTTAAATGCCGAAACATTCAGGCTGTCACGCTGGGTGCATAGCCTCCGGTGACAACACAGTCCTTCCTATTTAAAGCCCTGCGGCCGCAGCTGTAGTGGTTCTGAAGCTCTCCGGCCACCAGCAACAATGCAGCCTGGCTTCCCCTCTTCCTTGGCCTTCCAGATCCTCCCGGCCCTGCTCTCTGTCACCGCAGGCCGTGCGGCTTCCCCTCTTCCTTGGCCTTCCAGATCCTCCCGGCCCTGCTCTCTGTCACCGCAGGCCGTGCGGCTTCCCCTCTTCCTTGGCCTTCCAGATCCTCCCGGCCCTGCGCTCTGTCACCGCAGGCCGTGCGGCTTCCCCTCTTCCTTGGCCTTCCAGATCCTCCCGGCCCTGCGCTCTGTCACCGCAGGCCGTGCGGCTTCCCCTCTTCCTTGGCCTTCCAGATCCTCCCGGCCCTGCGCTCTGTCACCGCAGGCCGTGCGGCTTCCCCTCTTCCTTGGCCTTCCAGATCCTCCCGGCCCTGCGCTCTGTCACCGCAGGCCGTGCGGCTTCCCCTCTTCCTTGGCCTTCCAGATCCTCCCGGCCCTGCGCTCTGTCACCGTAGGCTGTGCGGCTTCCCCTCTTCCTTGGCCTTCCAGATCCTCCCGGCCCTGCGCTCTGTCACCGCAGGCTGTGCGGCTTCCCCTCTTCCTTAGCCTTCTAGATCCTCCCGGCCCTGCGCTCTGTCACCGTAGGCTGTGCGTCGTCCAGACCTTGAGCCGCCTCTAGAGGAAGCATTCCAGACTTGTCTGATCACCCTTCTGTTTACCCACTTACATTTGGAATGCTTGATCTTGGGCACTGAACCGTTATCCCACATTTCAAATTCTGTTCTTTCCACCTATATGTGGGTCAAAAAAAAAAGAAAACCTTTACATATCTCCAATCGCAAAGACTAAAAGTAATCCATTCTTTAACTCCAAGAATGTTTTACAAGAGAACAGAGATAACAAGCCAGAGACAAATAGGCAGGGGACCAGGTTATCCCCATGCACCTGGCTGTGCTGGTGTTAGCACAGAAGGCTCCAAACCCTGGTAACAGCCCTGTCCCAGGAAAACCGAGACAATCCTAGGGAAGATCCAATACCTTTGGGCAATAATACAGGGCATCCTCTCAGATGCTTAGAAGGGCCGTTGATTAATTGGACAAAGGCCTAGACAACAGGGGAATTTTGAAAAAAAAATTATATCTGGCAGTTAGATAAAGATTTAAGGTAAGTATTTAAATACCATCAAAGCAGGGCGGCACCTATGGCTCAGTCGGTAGGGCGCCGGCCCCATATACCGAGGGTGACAGGTTCAAACCCGGCCCTGGCCAAACTGCAACCAAAAAATAGCCGGGCGTTGTGGCGGGCGCCTGTAGTCCCATTTGCTAGGGAGGCTGAGGCAAGAGAATCGCTTGGGCCCAGGAGTTGGAGGTTGCTGTGAGCTGTGTGAGGCCACGGCACTCTACCGAGGGCCATAAAGTGAGACTCTGTCTCTACAAAAAAAAAAAAAAATACCATCAAAGCAAATAGAGCATTTCCTTTACACAGTAGTCTTAACTTCACAGTGTTAAGAATCAAAGAACTGGAAGGGGAAGGGAGGGGGAGGTTTCGGTGGAGGGAGGGTAATGGGTGGGGCCACACCTATGGTGCATCTTAGAATGGGTACAGGCGAAGCTAGTTTACTAAATGCAGAATACAAATGCCCACATACAGTAACTAAGAAAATGCCATGAAGGCTACGTTGAACAGTTTGATGAGAATATTTCAGATTGTATATGAAACCCGCACATTGTACCCCTCGATTGCACTAATGTACACAGCTATGATTTAACAATAAAAACAAATAAATTAAAAAAAAAAGAATCAAAGAACTTTGTTTACTATCTTTATTATGGTGCTATCATTCACTTTCTCTTGCTGTATCCTTTGATGAGGGTCAACCTGACCCTGAGTGTTTTATTTGTGCACTAAATCCTACAATGAATGCTTTTTTCCTTCTAAGATTAGTTGCTAAAAGCCGAAAGCCAAATTTGCATTCAAACCCTGAGTGAAACACGCAAGATACATGGGAACACATTCCAGGCACTAACTTTGCCAGAGCTTTCTTCTATTTTTCTTAGCCTTATTTTCCCTTCTAATTTCTCATATTACAAAAAAAAAAGGTGCATGACGCTTATTCATTTATTCTGCAAATAATCACCAGACCGGCACCATTTCAGGTGCTAGGGAGAGAGAACAACAAACAAAACCCCATCCTTGTTCTCATGGAGCTGACATTCTAGTGAGGAAAGACACGACGAGCAGAAAGAAACAAACAAACCGAGAATGGACACATAGGTGGTAGGTGTGCTAGGAAGAAAGTGGAAGGGCTGGAGGGCGAAGGCTCTCCAGACAGAGACCAGCACAAGGAGAGGCTGTTACTGTACATGGGTGGTCTGGGAAGGCCTCCCGGATCAGGGGATGTATTAACATAGACATAAAGGACCCCAGTGAGTGAGCTGTGAGACCGTCTGGGGAAAGGCCGTCCTGGGCAGAGGAAACATGTGCAAAGGCCCTGAGGTGGAACTTTGGCATGGTCCAGTGCTAGCTAAGAATCCAGGTTGGCTACAGAGTAATAGGAGGAAGAATTGGCAGGACCTGAGGTCAGAGGGGGTACGGGAGCCAGATCAGGGACAATCCTGTAGACTGTGGAAAGAATAAGGGACTCTGAATTTTACTCTGAGGAGACAGGAGCCTTCAGAGGGTTTCAAGGGAGGAAAGACCTGGCTGGCGTATATTACAAGAACCATCCAGGTGTTGCATTGATAATGGGCAGCAGGGGAGAAGTAGGAATACCAGAAAGGAGAGAATTCAATGGTACCTGCAGGGCAGGCAGCAGCAATGAGCGTCTGGCACATTTGGAAGGTAAGACCAGCAAGAAATGCTAAGAGTTTGGATATAGGGTATGTGGGAAAGAGAGAGGATGAGGATGACTGAGAAACTGGACATGGCTTTGAGGAGGGTGGCGTGGTGACACGTACCGGTCCTCAACTCAGGCTGCCCACTGACTCACCTGGGAAACCCTGCAGGCCCGTCCCACCTCCTAGAGAATCTGGTTTAATTGGTCTGGGTGGGGCCCAGCTCTGGTGTTATCCAAAAGCTTCCCAGGGCCGGAAGAGTACAGAGACCACCAGCTGGGAGTCAGACCACCCGGGTCCAACCCCTACTCTGCCATTTCCTTCACTAGGATTTTGCTAAGTTATTTGCATCTTTAAGCCCAGTTTTTTCAACTGCAAAATAGGAATAATAAAAACCACTGTTTAGTTTCAACAACAACCCTACAAAACACCACTCCTCTGTAGTCAGGAGCAGTAATGCATGTCAATGGAGGTGAAAGCACATCCCAGGCATTCAGAACAGTAGCTAATTGTAGACTCCTAGAATGAGATAAGGTACAAATAAATCTAAATGATAAGGAAGAGAGCCTGCCTGACACTCGGCCTTCCCCACGCTGCTTAGACTGTCCTGCTGTCAGGGACTGCTTCCTTACCAGTAACCCTGGGAAGGATTATATGGTGACAGAACGTGACCTCTCAGCCAAAAGGATGGGCACATGCTTCCCTACCAAGCATGTGGCCCTTTTTAACTATAGTGTCCCCAGAAGCACGAGGTCTGGGTTGGTAAACATCTAAACTGCTTTATTTCTGTTTCACCCTCATGAACTCACACAGGAAGAAATCTATGCAAGTGAATCATTTTTTATAAAAGACTTTGTCTAGAAGGCTGAATTTCAATCTTAGCAATTTTTTTCAGATGGTTATAGGATAGCTAAAAGTCTTTGCTGTTGATCACTCTGCGCATCAACTTTTCCTCTCTGACTCTGAATCTATTCAGGGAGCCATGAAAAGCACCTATGATCACTTGTTCCCTCCTACGCTGACTTCTACAAGCTCAGTCTTCTCCCTTCACCTCAGAAACCACAGACTTCCAAAAATGGTGATGAAACGATGGGAGATGCTGGGGAAACGTGGTGCAAATTCCAATCCTGCTCCTCTGCCCTCTCAATGGCGTGTATGGGGGAAGAAGGGGCCAGCTGAGCTGGGGAGAAGCCTGAGAGTGTTCACCTCTGGTTTGGAGCAATGTTGATCTAAGTGGGTAGCCTTAGAAGTGAGCAATAGAATCCTCGCTAATGGAGTCCAAACTTACCACCCCAGTCACCAGGCAGCCAGCAGATGGGGGAAAGAGCCTGAGGCTGTCAGTGTTACAGGAAGACGTGGCCCAACGGAGAGAAAGAGCACCCCAAAACCATGTTTATAGGAGGAAGGGCTTTATTCACCAGCCGGGAGCTTATGGCATAGAATTCCAAATGGCCGTGCTCCCTGACTGGTTCGGTCTTTCCCTTTTTGACAGTCAAAAAGTTCCAACCCACAAGTACCCTTCTCATTGGCCAGTTTGAATCAAGCAGGAGATGCTATTCCAGCTCCTACAGAACTATAGGATTTCATGGAACTTGGAAATTTCCAAGTTCTAGGAAGTTAAGTTTACAAATTCCCAAAAGCTGAGTCACCATGGAGAGGACCTCGCAGGTATATCCTTGTGGTCTCCTTGAGAAGACCTGTTCTCCTAGACCTCACCCTTCTCAGGTATCCTCTCTCATCAGAACAGGCTCCAGGGGTCAGAACTGAGCTGGGAAAATGACAGGGAAGTCAAAGATGGAGCTCTCAGGAGGAAAACCCACATCCTTTTGCTGTGCAGAGAGCCCTGGAGTGGCCCATAAACAACCTTTCAGACTAGAGTCAGGTCCAGTCCATTAGGCAAGGCTGCACACAAGCTCCTCCTTCTTGCCGCGTGCCCTGGGGCCTCAGGGAGGCACAAGACCCTGTGAGCCTCTGTCAGACAGCACCTGACAGTGCAGGGAGGGCCAGCTGCTCTGACACGTCGGGAAGGGAGGGATTCCAGGAAAGGAAAAGAGGCGGCACCATTGATGAGTGCCCAGCGTCAACATTGGCACAAGGGAATCTTCCTTCTGCCCTTTCCAAAAACCCTTCCTCAGATGCCACTCTAGATGAATACCTGAAAAGAACAGCACAAAAGGGAAAACTTAAGACACTCCTATGCTCTTATCGGTCGATGTGACCAGTCTTAGTCACCTGCCTGGCCTGTGAGGTCATCTGAATTTGTAATTACTCTTATGCACAATTGCTAAGTCATGGAAGCAACCCAAATGCCCATCAACCCATGAATGGATCAACAAATTGTGGTATATGTGTACTATGAAATACTATTCAGCCATTAAAAACGATGGAGACTTTACATCTTTTATGTTTACCTAGATGGAGTTGAAACACATTCTTCTTAATAAAGTATCACAAGAATGGAAAAATAAATATCCAGTGTACTCCATACTAATATGAAACAAGTATACAAACAATTAAATATTCATATGTACAATAAAACAGAAAGATAGTCTAGTCCTGGGGCAGGGGGAGGAGGCGGAGGGAAGGAAGAAGTGGGAAGGTGGGAGGGCATTTGGTGGGATCTCCCCTAATGGGCACAATGTGTGGGTGTATAGCGCGCCTCATGGGTGAGGGGCTGTTTTACAACTAGAACTTTACCTTGGAAGTAATGTAATGTAAATGTAATGTAAAAATTTGTACCTGCATATTAATTTGAAATAATAATAATAATAATAAAGCACAGAAGTGCATGTTGCAAGAGGCAGTTGGGGCATTGGAGAGCATTGGTGGGGCAAAGAGACCACTATCCCTCCACCCCAGGTGGCCTTTTCTCTACAGCAATTAAGGGCCACTGAGTCAGCATGATTTGTCAAGAGAAGTTACAGATCTGGTTGTTTAGTTTAATGTCCCAGTTTTAGTATCAACCAGCTGAATGTGGTCCGTGAATTCTGTGTCTCTCCCTATTGACAAATTATAAATATTGGCCCCAATTTTTTTTTAAAAATCAGCAAATGAATGTCAGCAGCTCATTAAAAGAATTATTTTAAATGGCCATGTGTTATCTACCCCCGGAATAAATGTAGTTGAGTATTAAATAATCTATTAATGCAAAACATTATATTAATAGACCAAAGGAGAAAAAGCACAAGAATATCTCAACAAGCACTTTACAAACTCCCATATGTATTCTTTTATCTTTTCTTTTCTTTTTTTTCCTTTTTTTTTTTTTTTTTTGAGACAGAATCTCACTCTGTGGCCCTGAGTAGAGTCCTGTGACATTATAGCTCACAGCAACCTCAGACTCCTGGGCTCAAGCGATCCTCTGGCCTCAGCCTCCGAAGCAGCTGGAACTATAGTCACCCGCTACAATGCTGGGCTAGCTTTTATATTTTTAGGAGATGAGAGTCAGCCTTAAACTCCTGGGCTCAAGCAACTCCCACCTTGGCCTCCAGAGTCATAGGATGATAGGTATGAGCCATGGCACCTGGCCCCATGTGCATTTTGGATTTTAAAAAATGTGCTAAAACTTCTGTTCTTAGAACAGAAATGCATTTCATTCCTAGACTGCTCAAGATTTTTAATTATAAGAAATGAAGCTCAAATTATATTGAAAAATAATTACTGACTCGCATATCTGAAAAGGTCCAGCTGTGTATTTGCTCTAGACCTGGCTGGAAAGCAGAGTTCAAACAGGTCAGTCCTGACTACTTTGCCACAACTTATTTCTGCTTTTCTTTTTGTGTTGGCCTCATTCTCTCCAAGTGCAGGTGGCTTTTTCCATGTGGCTAGGAAGGATGCCTGCAAGAAGCTCTGATTTAATTCAGACTTAAAGTTTGTGAGTACCAACAAAAAGAAAGAATGCCTCTCCCCACAGTTTCAGCAATAAACTCCCCAAGTGGATGCTAATTGGCTCAAGTTGAGACAAGAGCTTGTGCCTGAACCAATTCACTGGCTGGAGAGAGCTAACTAAGCACTCTGCCTTGCTATAGGCTGAGTCAGATGCCACTCTGGGAGTTGACAGTCATCTCCACCCACCCACCTGCAGTGAGCGTGGTGGTTCCCTAAACAAACAGATGCCAGATAGAAGCTATGTCCCCTAAACTTACCTTACACAAGAAAGTGTGCATTCACCACAGGAACATACCATTAAAAATACAGATGGCACAGGATGCTCAGATGGTCATTTCCAGTTAACATTATTTTGGAAATACCATTTAAGACATTGCCCTAGAGAAAAAATAACTATAAATACTGGACAGATCAAGACCATATTTTTATTATTTGCTATTGGCATAATTATATAACTTTAACACATGAGAATCATACTGTATTTGCAATGGCGAAAACATAAATAAAAATATGAGAATCAGCTGGAAAAAGTATCTAAAGCAGTGATTTTCAAATGGTGTGAAAGGGTAAGAGGATCTTAGGTATACCTCAACAACTTTTAAAGAGCATTAATTAAATTATTTTTTAAAGATGTTCAAAGTGCAATGACTATATTCTTTTTTATACTCTTTTTTTTTTTTTTTTTTGATCAACATAGTTTAAGCATGTTGTGGAATTTTAACTACAGGGTCAAGTGTACCGTGAGATTAAAAACAAAAAAAAGTAAAGAAAATCACCAATCTAAAGCAACAAAAGAAATAAGATACTTAGCAGTATAGTTAATAAAAAAAGCATAAGACTTGTACACTGAAAACTACAAAACATCATTGAGAAAAGTTTTAAAACACCTAACTAAATGAAAAGAAATCCGTGTTCAGGGATTGCAGCCTGAATATTGTTAAGATGGCAATACTCCCCAAATTGATCTATAGATTCAGTACAATCTTAGGTGGCTTTTTACAGAAATTGACAAGTTGATCCTGTAATTCGTAAGGAAATTCAAGGGACATAAAATATCTGAAATGATTTTTAAAAGAAAAATTAAGTTAGAGGACTCATACACATATGTCTAGATTTCAAAACTTAACTACAGGGCGCCGCCTGTGGCTCAGTCGGTAAGGCGCCAGCCCCATATACTGAGGGTGGCGGGTTCAAACCCAGCCCCGGCCAAACTGCAACCAGGAAGTAGCCGGGCGTTGTGGCGGGCGCATGTAGTCCCAGCTACTCGGGAGGCTGAGGCAGGAGAATCACTTAAGCCCAGGAGTTGGAGGTTGCTGTGAGCTGTGTGAGGCCATGGCAATCTACCGAGGGCCATAAAGTGAGACTCTGTCTCTACAAAAAAAAAACAAAAACTTAACTACAAAACAACAGTAAGCAGAACTGTGTGGTACTGGCTCAAGGAGAGATACATGAGACAATTATAGAAGATCAAGAGCCCAGAAATAAGGCCTCACATTTGAGGTCAATTGATTTTTGACAAAGGTGCCATGACAATTTAATGGGAAAGAAAAAGTCTTTTCAACAAATGCTGCTGGAACAACTAAATATGTACAAAAGAATGAAGTCTGATCCCTATCTCACACCATACCAAAAATTAACTTAACATTGATTAAAGACTTAAATGTGAAAGCTTTAAAACTGTAAAACTCATAGAAGAAAATATAGGTGTAAATTTTCACAACCTTGTACTAGGTAACTGTTTCTTAAATATGACATCAAAAGCTTAAGTAATAACAAAAAAAATAGACAATTGACTTTATGAAATTTAAAAACTTTTGTGCTACAAAGGACACTACCAAGAAAGTGAAAAGCCACTCCACAAAATGGGAGAAAATATTTGTAAATCACATATCTGATTTTAAAAACTTGTTTTTAGAACATGTAAATAACGCTTAAACTCAATATTAAAATGACAAATAATTAAAAACTAGGCAAAGGATCTGAATAGACATTTTTCTAAAGGAAATATACAAATGGCCAATATGTATATGAAAAGCTATTCAATATCACTAGTCATTAGGCAAATGCAAGTCAAAACCATGTTGCAAATACCACTTCACACCCACTATAATCAGAAAGACTGAGAATAGAAAGTGGTGGCAAAAATGTGAAGAAATCGAACCCTTAAACGTTGCTGGGAGAAATGTAAAATATTACAGCTGTTCAACAAAACTGGCAATCCCTCAAAAAGTTAAACAGAGTTATCATAAGACCTAAGTATACATCCAATATAAATAAAAACAAATGTCCACACAGAAACACAAATTCTCAGAGTAGCAGTATTCATAATAGTCAAAAAGTGAAAACAGTCAAAATTTCCTTCAACTGATAAATGAATACATAAACTGATATAGCCATACAGCGAGATATTATTCAGCCTCCAAGAGAGAGGAATGAAGTACTGATATGTGCTGAAACTTGGATGAACCACAAACATGTGCTAAGTAAAAGAAGCCACAAACAAGAGGCCAGGTATTGTACAATTCCATTATAGTGATGCTCACAAGAGGTAAACCCACAGGGGCAGAAGGCAGATTCATGGTTGCCAGGAGCTGGAGGGTCGGGGAGGAACTGGGGGCTCATACTGTAGTGACAAAAATGTTCTGGAATTAGATAGAGGCGATGGTTGAACAACATCAATAATAACAAAGTATACTAAATTGTACACTTTGAATGAATGAATTTTATAGTATGTGAACCCTATCTTAATAGGAAAATTAATTTTTAGGAGAATTTGGTCAGATGACTATTTACAAAATTGATATATAAAGATTAATACTTGTATATAATGTACTGAAGTAATAACCAATAATAACTAATGGAAAAATTTCCCATGTATAATAGCAATAGGAAGACAAAATAGTAACAAGCTAGACAAGAGTTCATGCAGAACCTATGGAAAGAAACATTTTAAAAATGCAATTAGATAGAAAGACGTACCTTACTGTTGGAAAGTTTGTATTATTTTTCTTAGAATAATATCTACAGTCATGAGGTTCTAAATAAAATGTCAAAAGGCTATTTTAAAACTTAAGAATTAAAATTCATCTGGAGAAATTCATCTGGAAAATATAATATCAAAAAGATGTTTTTGAAACTTAAGAATAATAATTTATCTGGGAAGGGCAGCACCTGTGGCTCAGTCGATAAGGCGCCGGCCCCATATACCGAGGGTGGCGGGTTCAGGCCCAGCCCCGGCAGAACTGCAACCAAAAAATAGCCGGGCGTTGTGGTGGGCACCTGTAGTCCCAGCTACTCGGGAGGCTGAGGCAAGAGAATCGCTTAAGCCCAGGAGTTGGAGGTTGCTGTGAGCTGTGTGATGCCACGGCACTCTACCAAGGGCCATAAAGTGAGACTCTGTCTCTACAAAAAAAAAAAAAAAAAAATTTATCTGGGAAAATAAGATTTATACAGAATATTCAGGTAATTTCATGGAGAGGGAAGTATCTACTGGGAGGCAATGGAAAGAACTATCCGTACAATAAATTAATCCTAAAATAATATAAAATGGGCGGCACCTGTGACTCAAGGAGTAGGGCGCCAGTCCCATATGCCGGAGGTGGCAGGTTTAAACCCAGCCCCGGCCAAAAACCACAAAAAAAAAAATAATAATAATATAAAATGTATTATCACTACAAACTGTAATAATAAAAAACCTATTTTTACTAAGGAAGAAATAAACCAGTAGACCAGAGTAACAAGCCTATAAGAAGGCTTAAATACATGTAGGGATTTAATTTATAATAAAGTTCATATTTCAAATTAATCAGAATATTAGAAATTAGTCAATAAATGAGGTAGAGTCTTTGGAAAAAATAAATCTGAATCCTTTGCTCTTTATGTCAAAATAAATAACTGGTGTACCAAAGTTTTAAAACTATGAGACTATTAAAATGAAGAATTTATTGTATTCTTAAAATGATGAACACTTACTAAGCCCAGAAACATACAGGAAATTTTTAAAAACCAGTTAATGTCATTACATAAAAATGTTTAGCTTTTATATAACAACAAAAAAATACAAATAAAACCAATATGTATATAACAAACTTAGTAAAATATTTGAAGCACCTATGAAAAAGAGATTATTTTTCTTTAATTTATGAAGAAGGTATACAAACCAATAAAAATTCATCAATCTGATTGAAATGTGGACAAGGGGTTGTGAACAGACCCTTCAAAACAGATGCAAATGACCAAGTTAGCATATGAAAGAGTTCAACCTCACTTACCATTTTTAGAAAATGAAATTTAAAATAACGAGACACCATTCTCCACTCTCCAGATTGGCAAAAACACAAGTGCTAGCAAGGGTGTTAGAACATTGGCATTTGTGTCACATCATATACATTCAGGAGACACTTAGGATGGCACTTGAGCAATAGCTGCCAATACCCGACTCCACAGCTAGAGATCTACCCCACAGTGATTTACCCAGAGGTTCCCAAAACACCAAGCGTGGACGAATTCTCATTGCAGGCTGTTGGTTACTGCAGAAAACAAGGCAAAATCCAAGCAAAATAAATGAGAACAACCAAACAACCCAGCAGCAAGGAACATATTAAATAATCTTTGCTCTCTCCTCCACCTCCCTGATCCAGTCGTGCCCAGCATCACCTCTGGTTGGAATGGTTCAGTAGCCTCTAAAGAGTTCTTCACGAGCCTCCTCTTGTCCTCCCCACCTCATCCAAGTCCATTCTTCATTCTGCAACCAGAGACATCTTCTCAAAATTCAAATCCAATTATTTCATGCACACATATGCATCCTTCGAAGCCTTTCCACTGCTCCAAGATTGCCAGGTCCACTTTCCTCTCCAGCCTTATCCTGGGCCAGACTCCAGCCTCAATTTCAGTCCCTCATACCCAGGACCTTTGCACACACTCTGCCATAAGCTTGCAGGTTTTCACTTGTTTTTTCTTCTGTGTGTGTGTGTGTGTGTGTGTGTGTGTACATCTAGAGTCATATTTTTTTTACTGTATACTTTCCTGTAATTAAAAAAAAGAAGCACAAAAAAAAAATTAAATAAAAAAAAAAAAGAAAAAAGAACCACAGGCAGACCCCAGGTCATGAACAAGGTAGGTTCCATAGGTTTGTTTTAAAGCTGAATTTGTATGTAAGTTGCAACCGGTACATTTTCCTATTACCTGTAATAGCCCCTATTTGTAAGTGTGAGTCATACGTCAGTCAGATGTTTATAACTCAGTCACTTACTTCAAGAGCTTTCATTTGCAAGTGCAAATTGAACTTAAGTTGGACATCTGTAACTAGGGGCTGCCTGTCAGAGATATTGTAAACAACCTTCAGGTAACAATAATTCCATTATTCCTGTTGTTTGGCCTTTCTGCAAAGCAGTCACATCATGACATGCTCTCAAATTGTGCACTGCGCAAACGGCTAAGCCTTCTCCTTCCCCGATGTGCTGACCCTTGGCAATGAGGGTGCCTGCCTAACTGGGGCCCCCCTGTCTCTTTTCATTTCCACAGAAAAGAAATCCAGCTGGCAGATGCCTCCTTTGCAAGCCTCCATGCCAAGCCCACATATGTTAGGAGCTGGGGGCCAGGGACAAAAACTGCAGGTACTCACAGTCCCTCTGACAGAGCCCGTTCAGAGTACCTCCAATCCACCTCCACAACACACATTTCATCAGCTACTCTGTCCACAAAGCAGCTTTTTGTAAATTGTATTATGGTTTCTTATTGACAGTCGACCACCAGAAAAGGCATGGATGGGCAGCGCCTGTGGCTCAGTGAGCAGGGCGCCGGCCCCATATACTGAGGGTGGTGGGTTCAAACCCAGCAGTGGCCAAACTGCAACAAAAAAATAGCCGGGCGTTGTGGCCGGCGCCTGTAGTCCCAGCTACTCAGGAGGCTGAGGCAGGAGAATCGCCTAAGCCCAGGAGTTGGAGGTTGCTGTGAGCTGTGTGACACCACGGCACTCTACCGAGGGCAATAAAGTGAAACTCTGTCTCTACAAAAAAAAAAAAAAGGCATGGATGTAGGTACCGGGATGTAATGAAAATACATTATTAAATGTGGGTAGCCCTTTAAAAATGACAGGTTTAATGAAAAATTGTAACCAGTCCCTGCATTTGAGCTCCAGGTTGAAATGGAAAGTGGTACATCTGGAATGTCATTCCCTAGACCCTGGATTCACAAGGAAAGACTGTGGAATGAACTTCTTGACCTTCTATGAACCCCACTAAAGTTCTCCCCTCCTCCAAGTCTGTAATTTGATTTGAAGGTTCAGTCTGTTCAGGCTGGTAACAAAACATCGTAAAGTAGCTTACACACAACAGAAATTCATTTCTCACAATTTCAGTGCCTAGGGAGTCCGAGACCAAGGTGCCAGCAGATTTGGTGTCTGGGAGGGCACATTCCTCATAGACAGCGCGCTGTCACAGTTTCCCTGAGTGGTGGAAGGGGCTAGTGAGCCCTTTGGGGCCTCGTTTGTAAGGGCGGTAATTCCATCCACAACATGCCACTCTCAGGACCTCCTCACCTAAGGGCCCACCTCCTACTACCATCACCTTGGGGTTAAGGCTTCAACATGTGAATTTGAGGGCCAAGCTTTAAATAAGCTATTTGTTCTAAAAGGGTTTATCTTGTTCTCTACTAGGTGTCCTGGCATATCCCTTGACTGCACCCTTCAGGGAGGAACCCCGGGGGAGGGGCTGCCCCATCACCTGGCACTGTTATCTCAGAACGGAGAAAGATGTGCTCCTGAAGAACTGGACTTGTAAGGGTGTTTCTTGGAGCAGTGTCTGTTGTAAACTCTGCATGGAGAAATGAACAGAGAAAAAGACACCGGACTATTAGTTAAAAGCTTCAGATGTACAGTGTATTCCCATGAAGGATTTTCCTTGGATGGCTCATCAGGAGATGGTTATACTTAAGGATTCACCTGGGCAAAGGCAGCTGCTGACCTCTGACAGCTAAGTTTCCTGGTGAAGGGAACTGGCTTCAGCTTTCTACAGACACAACAGCTGTCTTCTACAGACAAGGTCTCTGAATCCTGAGATCATCAGCAAGAGACCCAATGCTCCATGGAATTTACTGACACAAATCCTGAGATCATCAGCATGGACCCCATGCTCCATGGAATTTACTGACACAAAATACCAAGCAGGAAGTCATCCCAAATAGGCTCAATTTCATAAAAGCAAAAAGAAATGCACTTTGCAAAACAATGGTAAAACAAAACAGACTTTCACTTTTCTGAGCTTCCTTTTCCCCAACTGTTGAGTAGGGTTAGGGAAGGAGATTCTAAAGGGCTTGATAGTTCTGCTGTTCTGCTGTCCTATTACCAAACCTAGTCTCAGGCCCAACTAGAAAATGGAGCTCAGGGTCTTCCCTGTCTGGCCATGGGTGATCCTCAGGGCTGCTTGGAGCACACACTTCTCTATACTGAGACCATCAGTGAATGTCACAGATTGTGGGCACTCAGCAGGGGCAGCCCATCTGTCCGGTTCTTCCCTGAAGGATTCACTATCCCAACAACAGGAAGCACCTTGGGAGCCAGGCTTTGGCCATTGACCCTGGACATTCAAACACACCTGAAGTGTAGATGCCCTGAACCTGAACAAAGGAGAGGGTGTGTAACTGGAAACAGAGGAGACGCCAGTAGAAAGGGTGGTCGAGGCTGCATTTATCCAAGGTCTTGAATGTCTGACTAACAAGGTTGGAGATTTCTTTAGTAGGCTTTGAGAACCATGGAAGCCTTGTAAACAGCTGTCTTCTTCACAAAGGGCAGTCAGGTTGTGGAGTACATGGGAAGAAATTAGAAATTCCCTTTGTTGGGAAAGGCCATAAAAGAGGTCCTGAACCAGAAGGGGAATACAAAGAGGGGCAGATTTGAGACTTTTGGGGGAAAATTACTTATAAAATTTGGCATCAGCTGGCTTTGGAAATCATGGAAAGACAGGAATCAAAAATGGGTTCCAGAGCTTCAGAACTACAATGGCAGCCTGATGCAGGCCCAGCACCGTCCTGCCCCACTGTGTTCCAGACTGGCCCTGGGAGCATCCTGCCCAGTGAGTGCAGCTTGTCACCTTCCTGATTGCTTTTGTCCTGTGATTGTTCCCAGGGGACATTCCACCATGCCCCATCCCTAAGCACAAAAAGGTACTTTGACACCTGTGATGCTGGACTAAATTCAGTGCAATTTAACCCAGGGGACCCTGGCTGCCTCAGTTGGGATGCCCATAACAGAAGGTAGCACGGGCTGTGAGCAGCCCATCCCCCATGGGGGGAAGAAGAGTCTCCTAAATGTGGTGGTCTTTCAAAGGCTAAAACCAAAGTCCCCTTGATGGCCAGTATCCCCCACAGCAATCTGATAATCGAAACTTGAATAAGCAGACAATATATCCTCCCTTTAAGAGACTTGCAGCCCCTATTGAACCCTAGACTCATAACAGGAATGGAGCCAGACTCTTAGAGAAGGACAGGCTGGACATCTGGACATCAGGTAAGTGGCAGTTTCAATGAAATATTCTGTGAGCCTTTTTTTATGGCTTATACTTGGCTTAAAAAAAAAAAAAAGACACCTTGTAGGACAATCCTCTGGGTAACCTTGGATCAAACAAGTTCTCTGCCTTCCTCATTTGCAGCTCTCAAGGACAACTTGACAAAGTGCTGGGAAAGCAGCACTCTGAGATGGGGGAGTGGCTGGGGCTGCCCAGGCTCTATGCCAGTGGTCTCTCGGAAACAGATTGTCTCCCAGCGCAGTGGCCCAGTGCAACATGTGTCCCCAGGATATGAAACCCAGGACCATCTCCTTCCTGGGGCCCCTCGCCTGGGGTGTCTGTGAGGCACGTGCAGATGAGACTCCCCCTTCCCCAGGCAGCTTGCCTGAACCTTGGGGGACCAGGTGGAAATGAATCCTAGGCTTCTGCTATTCCTCTGCCTGTCTCCAAGTCATAAGCCCACTTCGTGCAGCCTGTTGCCAGTGAACGTTTGCCTCACCAGACTCAGACAAGCTGGGAGCCAGCCAGTGCCCAGGGAACCTGCTTTGCAAACCCCAACTGAAACAGTGTCATGGAGACCATGTGAACAGAGTCTGGGGAAAGCTGGGAAAGTCAACAGGCCCCAGTGACCTAAAGAGACTGCCTGGATGGGGAGCACACAAGCTGCAAAAGAGGCCTCGCTCAAGGGGTAGAGGTGAAGCCAGACTGCAGGAGCCCAGAAGACAGGCAGTGAGCAAGGGCAGCTAGGGAAGCCAGCCTGCTTCCCTGAAACCTGGAAGTGAAGAGGAAAACTGCAGATTCAGCCATAAAGACACACAGGGGGTGACACTCGGTTTCCCAGGGGAGGGCAAGCAGGAGGCAGAGAGGAAGGAGGAAGGCAAGGAGAGAGACTGAGGGGCCTGACAGGCGGGGGGTCCGGGTCAGAGGATGGGAGGGGAATTTGAGAGCTGGAAGAACACAGTTTCCATGGAAAAGGAAGAAGAAATCGAGGCGCTGGACACTGCAGCTGAAGTGTAGGAAGGATGATAGGTACGTCAAACGGAAGTGGGTTTGAGCCATGACTTGTTTGCTTCCTAGACATGTGATTCTGGATAAATCATGGTAAGAGTGAGCATCATCTTCAACTACAGTTTTAAATGGGAGCTGAAGTAAGAGCATAAGCTAAACTCCCTGGTGCACATGAAACAGGAGACACAGCCATCTGCTGTGGCCTGCGGGTGGAATTAACAAGAGGCATAGAGGTGTGAACAGTTATTCTGCTGTCCCCTCTGCAGCCTGCTTCCATTGTCACAGCATCTTGTCCAGGACTCACAGTGACACCTCCAGGTAAGTGGTACCATGCCTATGTAAAGGACAAGGGGACAGAGAAAGCACCTTGCTTGCTCAAAGTGACATGATTAGCGAGGGGTAGACTTTGTCACAGAAGCCACATCTCCTGATTGCAAACCCAGCCCGGCCTCTACCACATCCCCGAGAGGCAGCCCCTGCCAGGCATTGGGTTTATAGGCGGCTCGTCCTTGAGGACTAGCTGGACCCACAGATGACAGTGTCAGAATGAATGCAGCACGCTGGGACAGAGGCCCAAACCAATCTAATGAGAGGCAGGAATACAAATTTCTGCATCTATGAGGTAGGAGGCCTGCCTGCCTGACCAGGCATCTTATCCAATTCTGTGCACTCTGCCACTTACCACACTGCCCGGCATGTGTGCCCAATCATAGGCATTGGACTGTGGCTTGTAGATACAATGAGAGGTGTGGATGCAGAATGGGAAACCCCTGTCCAGGGTGTCACAGGCCAAACAGTGCCATGAGATGGGCATCAATGTGAAGAAGCTTCCAATCCAGCCAGGGCTGGGGCCTCCCGCTCACCTGCACTGCAACACACAGCCCCACCGCCTAGACTTTCTTGATGCATCTGCCCTGGTCCGGGAAGCCCATCTTTGTCCTCTATTTGTCCACTAGGATTAAGAGCAAACTTTGTGAGCTCAAGCTCACGGAGTTTGACATGCTGGGATGTGACTCCTAGCTCTGCTGTGCTGTCTCAGTTTCCTCCATAGCTTTTCATATTGTTTAAGTTTAAATGACATACTACACACAGAGCACACAGACCCGCAGCAGAACACGTAGCCCCTCCTGCTTTACTGGGTGTTTTCACCTGCTGGAAGGCCTATCGGTCCTTATACCCTGCACCTGTCTGCACCTGTCTCCCCGTAGAGCTTTCTTCTGAGCTCTGGCACCTTATATCCAATCTTGCTAGAAATCTCCTCTCCAACCTGCCATACCACTTGTACCCCTAAATCCATGTGCCCAAAACTGAACTCATCCTCCCTACCCAGCCATGCTCCCTAGGGCCCCCCAGCTCTATGAGCGACGCCACCCCTACCCCAGCAGCCCATACAGAGGTCTGCAGCTCACCCTCCCGCCTTCAACTTTGCGCATTAACTTGTTTGCCAAGTCGCGTCAATTATGTCTTCCAAACACATCTCTATTCTTTCCCTTCAACTCCATTCCTAACCTCATCTCCTCCATTCAGGACCTTGCCATTCTTTTTCCATCTTTGCCATCTTTTTTGTGGGTTACTGCCACAAATTGCTCTCCCATGGGGTTTTTTTTTTTTTTTTTTTTTTTTGAGATAGAGTCTCACTCTGTCACCCTGAGTAGAGTGCTGTGGTGGCATCGCAGCTCACAGCAACCTCAAACTCCTGGGCTCAAGCCATCCTCCTGCCTCAGTCTCCTGAGTAGCCAGGACTATAGATGCCCACCACCATGCCTGGTTAATTTTTTTTTTTTTTATGTAGAGACAGAGTCTCACTTTATGGCCCTCGGTAGAGTGCCATGGCCTCACATAGCTCATAGCAACCTCCAACTCCTGGGCTTAAGCGATTTTCTTGCCTCAGCCTCCCGAGTAGCTGGAATTTTTTTATTTTTAGTAGAGACAGGTTCTTGCTCTTGCTCAGGCTGGTCTGGAACTCATGAGCTCAAGTGATCCTCCCACAGAGCCAGGATTACAGGAGTGAGCCCTGTACCTGTACACCTGGCTCCCGTATGGGATTTAAGCCATTGAAATCCATCCCCTGTGCTCCAGCCACCGTGCATTTGGAATTCCAAATTCTGCTTGTAGTGGAGACAGTGGCACTCTCCCCCTTGTCCCATTTGCTCCTTCGTTCTTTCTCAGCCTTCTTGCAGTTGTGAGGTGAGGGGCTACCTGACTAACCGTGACACACAAAATGTGAGTAGAACATTGAGTTGCCTCCAATTACAGGCAGAAAGGCTGGGTTGTGCTTGCCCATTATGTGACTGCCATGTTCCATATGGTGCTGCTTCAACACAGCACAGCCTCTTTGTACCTGGATCCCCATGTGACTGCATGGAGCAAAGAATTGTGGGCAAAAAGTAAATCATTGTGTTAGTCTCTGGGACTCGAGTGCAGGTTAACTTGTTACTGCAGCAGAACCTAGCCTACCTTGACTACGACACTGATGGTGACACTTTCTTTTGGAAACCCTTAAATAGCTCCCTTGTTTACCTACTAGATAAGGCCTACAACCTCCATTGCTGTCTGCCCTGCCTGCCTCTTAATCTGGTATATGATGTGCCAACAAGAATACTTTTGCGTCTGACTTCCAGGCCTGTGCTCCTGCTGTCTCCTTCACCAGGTCCGTCCCTTCTTCTGCCTCCCCCTTACAGCAGACAACTTTTCTTCTTCTTCTTTTGAGATAGGTTCTTACTTTGTCCCCAAGCTGGAGTGCAGTGATACGATCATAGGTCACCGCAACCTCAAACTCCTAGACTCATGCAATCCTCCCACCTCAGCCCCCTGGGATTACAGGTATGAGCCACTGCACCCAGCCTGCCAATTCTTATCTACTTTTTAAAGAGAAAATTCAGAGAATCACCTCCACCTGGAAGTCTTCCTGGATTGCACCCCTCCAACCCAGACTGGATAAGGTACCCTACATTACCCTAATTCCCATAACTATCAATGTATAATGTGTTTGCCTCACTAAATTATGATCACCAGCGTCTGTCTGTTTCCCTCCTCAGACAAAACCCAGAACAGAAATATGTATTATTCAATTCTGTAGTCCCCTTGCCTAACAGACTGTGTTAAGAACCATAGCCAATGTTTAATAAATGCTTGTGGAACAAGCAGTTAACCAGTCAGTGTCTGATGATGGCAGATTCATAAAAATGTGTGAGTTGGACTTCTTTGTACCCTTTGATCAAGCTAGACCACACATCAAAGCTGGACCGTCTTCAGAAAGTCACTACAGTGTTAGCAGTCAGTATATCTGTTGATCAGGTTCCTAAAACAAAACACAAGGAAGAACAACCTGCACAATAGGGCCCCATCGACACTTTACAATGTATTTAATGGGCTGGGCCCAGTGGCTCACGCCTGTAATCCCAGCACTCTGGGAGGCCGAGGTGGGTGGATTGCCTGAGCTCAGGAGTTCAAGACCAGCATGAACAAGAATGAGACCACATCTCTAAAAATAGAAAAAATTAGCCAGGCAGCCTGGCAGGGGCCTGTAGTCCCAGCTACTTGGTAGGATAAGATAAGATAAAGTTTAATGGTACGTAAGAGTATAGAAGAAAATATAAGAAGCCAGTACAATTTTTGCCTTTAGGAAATGAGAGTGGGGAGTGGGCCCCAGGGATTGGAGGGATAAAGTGGCAAAGCCTTTTCATTATTTGTTTTGTATTGTTCTGTTTTTAATTTTGAGATTTTTAAAATGAGCATGCATTACTCTTACAGTTTATGAAAGTAGTTCAATCCTTTTCTTAATGCTCTATACAAGAAAAGTCTTCTTCTTGGGCTTTTCACACTGGCAAAATTGAGCCCTGTGCATCTGGAGTATGACAGGGCTGGGCTACCTCTCACCTGGGGAGCACCCCAGGAGAGGCATGGGCATGGGTGCCTCAGCTGCTCCGGACTTTAGGGAGAAATGGATACTCTCTTCCCCCCAGAGAGACTGTCCTTCCTTGCCTCCTATCTTCATCAGTTGTCAAGGGCCAAAATTAGAGTGTGGGCCATGGGGAAGGGGGCCAAGGAAGGTTCTAAGCCTTTAGTTTGGACTATGACCAGATGTGCTAGGGGAGTTCTGTGGCTCACCTGAGGGCTTGGGCAGTTCACCAGGGCTAAGGGGACCACAGAGGGTCCAAGGTCCTCAATAAAAATAAATAAAACATGCCTGGCTTTGTCCTTGTTACACAAATCTCCCTAAAAAACTTGCAGTGCAGTCAATGGCATAGCTAATAGGCAGTGTCAACTAGGGACTGCCCAGTCCAGGTAACTGTGCCAGAGGACTCCTGCTGGGCCTTCCAGATGCTCCGTCCCCACCTCCTCACCTTCCTCAGTGCCCAGGGCTGGCCATATGTGCCACATCAATCTGCTCTCTGGTTCTCTGGCTTCCTGTTGGCTTGGCACCTCGTCTCTTGAGCTGTGCAAGCCCAGCATAACTGCACTACTTCCCTAAGGCCTACACCTTAATAATCGCTCCCTTTATTAAATCCTGCTCGAATTATCCAAATTTGATTGTGCCATTTATTTCTATTGGGACTCTGCTTAATAAAGTACTTATCTAAAATACCTGGAGGGGTGTTTATCTCTGGACTTCAGGTAAAGAGCAAAATCATGTGTTAAATCAGGTGTGGTGGGAGCCCGTCATCCCAGCAACTCAGGAGGCTGAGGCAGGAGGATTACTTTTGCCCAGGGGTTTGAAGCTGCAGTGAGCTTTGACCACATCTGTGAATAACCATTGCACTCTAGCCTGGGCCACAGAGCAAAACCCCATTTCTAAAAAAATAGAAAAGAAATTAAAAAAAAAAAATCTGGGACTATCCCTGTCCTGAAACATCTAGAAGGTTGCCTTCTTGCTCTAGGGAACTTACTGTGGACTCTAGGTTTTCACTTTTAGTGCCTCCTCTGTAGGTCAGTTGATTTCTGTGGGTTCTACATCCTTGCTGTCTGAACAAAACATTTGTGACCTCAGCTGTATCACAAGTAAATTTGTTGCTCGATGCTTCCGCTTCCACCGCAGCTGCAGGGACAGGAGGGGCGCATTGAGTGCCTGCTGACAGTTAAGTCCACCGCGCTGCCCTCTTCTCCAACATTTCCTTCTCAACATGATTCAATATCTCTGCCCTAGGCTGCCCAAAGAAGCCCAGGATCGGACCTCTGCTCCATCACTTCCTGCCCAGCAAGATGTGGGGAGAGAGAGGTTGGTCTAAATTCTCTCCAGAGGCTGGGAGTTCCTGCCAGCTTTTACTTTTAGAAAGATGTGTAGAAGGAGTTCTGCTACCTGGTAAGTGAGCACCAGAGCCCACATAAGAAACTTCTAAGACAGTGTTAGAAGGAATTCAAAATGTTCATCTTTGGAGGGAAGCAATGGTCCCCAAAAGGAAGAAACCTGAGTTCTAACCCAGCTCTGCCACTGACCTGCTCTGCAGCTTTGGAGACCTCAGTGTTGTCTTATGTGTGATGGTGACATTGGTCAAGAATGCCCTTAGCCCTCCCGGGCTTAATATTAGGATATCTGATGATTATTAAGAAGGATTAGGTTCTTCTCTTTCAGGACTCATAGAGTATATAGTGTCATCTGTCCCTGAAGGCTCTAACCTCTGTCCTCACGAGTGGAATGGACCATATGGTCGGGCAAACAATTTCATGGTCATTTTCCTTTTCAGACAAAGTCACTTATAAGGGAGCCACTGGGAATCAAACTTTTCACTGCCCCCAACATCTTTTAATTTTTAGGTGCCAAATTCAGTATTGACTTTCAGAGGAAGCTGTGACTTTCTTTATTCAGGAGTTTTTTACTTTCAAAAGCTGCCTATGAAATAGACTCAGGTGAGGGTACTGGCGAGTCAGGGTGACTGTTCTGTGGACATGCTGACCAGCCATCCCTGAAAATCTGTGTCACAGGGTGCTGGGTTGGATGAGAAGAGGGGCCCATCTCCCCACGGCAGAAGGTGGTGTGTCACTGCAGACCCAGAGCCAGAGCCCTGCAGAACAAGGACAGGCACACTGGCCTCCTTTCACAGGAAATGGGTGAAGCCCGGCTTGAAATTATTACTCAGACGTTTTGTGCAGTGAAGGAAATGTCTTCTGATAGCACAAAGCTATTGGTTTCCTGTTGTGAACTGAGACTTTCAGGCTTCCCCGAGAATGGACAGGAAAGGAAAGGGTGGCTGTCCTTTGGAAGTCCTTGTTTAATGAAAACGCCAGCTCAAGGGCTTCCAGGATACTCCAAATGGCCAGAGGGGAGGCCGGAGGTTGGAGAGAGTCCACATTTGCTCATTAGGGAGGTGGTGTTAAGAGCAGGTGTGAAGAGAGGACCCGTGTGATGCTCCAGCCCACAATCACTCACTGGGCAATTCCACGCACTGGGCACCGTGCTCCACGTCAGGTACACCAGACAGCTTCCCCTCGCCTTCCTCCACAGCCTGGTGGGGAAACTGGGATGGGAGCAATTCTTGAGTGACAGTATCAGGGCTAAGGTGCAGATGAGCCTAGAGTCCCACAGCAACTTATCACTGAGCTTTGGAATAAGACTTACCCACTTCCAGCTCAGCTTCCCCTTATTTCTAATGAGGTTTAGAACAAGAATAGAACTTAAGACGCCAAAGATAGTAGGAATCACTATGGAGCATTAACTATGCTGTAAGTCCTTTCTACACATTTTCTCTTCTACTCCCTAACAATAACCCCACGAGGTTGAGGAAGGATGGTGACTCACTGTGGGTACAATTCTTAAGTTGTAACTCTGCACCCTAGCACCCCTCTCTCCACCCCTCCTCCCCACTCCAGAGACCCCTTCTCCAATATATTCGGGGGTGACAGGGTTTGCTACAAGCCCTCAGTCTGCCTTTGAGTCACTCTCATGGTAGCTGTGGCCTCCTGCTCTGTCAGGGCCACGGCTGACCATCCCACCTTTTCTTCACCACAGAGCCGCCCAGCAAGCTTCTGATCTTACATTTTCACGTCTACTCTGCCTATGCTGCTTCTGCCAGGCGGGTCTCCAGGAGGGTGTCAAGGGGAAGTCCAAGCTTCCCTTAGAGACCTGCCCTACTGGCCCCCACGACAACACTCCATATGGCTGCAGACGTGAGCCTCATTTTACTGAATAGTTGGGTAACTAAAGGGAATAAAACATTTTTTTTCTTGTAGACTGTATTTTATTTCTTTACTTTAGATGACCTTTTTAAAATTTCCTTATTCTTATTTTTTTTTTATTAAATCATAACTGTATACATTGATATGATCATGGGGCATCATACACTCGCTTCATAAACCATTTGACATATTTTTATCACAGTGGTTAACATAGCCTTTCTGGCGTTATCTCAGTTACTGTGCCAAAACATTTACATTCTACATTTACCAAGTTTCGCAAATACCCCTGTAAGATGCACCACAGGTGTGATCCCACCGATCCCCCTCCCTCTACCCACCCCCCCTTCCCACTTCCCCCTATTGTTAAGTTGTAGCTGGGTTATAGCTTTCATGTGAGAGTCTCAAATTAGTTTCATAGTAGGGCTGTGTACATTGGGTACTTTTTCTTCCATTCTTGGGATACTTTACTAAGAAGAATATGTTCCAGCTCCATCCATGTAAACATGAAAGAGGTAAAGTCTCCATCTTTCTTTAAGGCTGCATAGTATTCCATAGTATACATATACCACAATTTATTAATCCATTCGTGGATCGATGGGCACTTGGGCTTTTTCCATGACTTAGCTATTACGAATTGGGCTGCAATAAACATTCTGGTACAAATATCTTTGTTATGTTGTGATTTTTGGTCTTCTGGGTATATGCCCAGCAGAGGAATTACAGGATTGAATGGCAGATCTATTTTTAGATCTCTGAGTGTTCTCCATATATCTTTCCAAAAGGAATGTATTAATTTGCATTCCCACCAGCAGTGCAGAAGTGTTCCCTTTTCTCCGCATCCACGCCAACATCTCTGGTCTTGAGATTTTGTGATATAGGCTAGTCTCATTGGAGTTAGATAAAACATTCAGTGGGGAATAAAACATTGACGAAGAAATTTCCAATGATTCACAAAATAGGAATGCTCCCACCACCCAAAAGAAAATAATCTTTCCCAAGGGATTAAAAACCATTAGGGATAATGTTTTATGGGCACACCCCAGTTCCCAGGCTCACTCCCCTCTCTCTGGGTCTGACCTTCTCTTTGCTTTTCCTTGTGTCTGGTCATTATCATCTACTCATGGGTTGCTGGCTTGTCCTAAGGTTGGTTCTCCCCTTCCCTCCCACTGAGAAGACACAGTGACTTGCAGAGAAGGGCAAAGAAGAAACCTGGGACTTTAGCCCAACTGCTGCTGTTACTGTACCACACAGCACACAAGCCCTTACCTCTGTGTTCATACACCTGTCACTGCATCAGATTGCTGGGTGGAAAACAGCCTTCTCTATAGAATTAAAAAGAAAAAGACAACTCTGGCCAGGCACGGTGGCTCACACCTGTATTCCCAGCACTCTGGGAGGCCAGGGAGGGTGGATTGCCTGAGCTCACAGGTTTGAAACCAGTCTGAGCCAGAGTGAGACCCTGCCACTAAAAATAGCCAGGTGTTGTGGCGGGCACCTGTAGTCCCAGCTACTTGGGAGCCTGAGGCAAGAGAATCACATCAGCCCAAGAGTTTGAGTTTGCTGTGAGCTATAATGCCACAGCAGTCTACTGAGGGCAACAAAGTGAGACCCTGTCTCAAAAACAAAACAAAAAAAAAAAAACACCACTCAAAAAAATTTTAACCCTTGGTATACCACATGCATATGGTCATTCAAATATTGTTGGAATATCGAATAATTGTCTACCAAGGGCTAAATACTATACTAGGCACAAGGGGTTCAGGACCAAAATTAATAGAATATTCCTGTCTTCAGGGAAGTGGCTCTCAGTCCACTATGGATACTGTAGGACAGAGTAGGCTGACTCACTCCACACATAGTTCTAATTCTTCCTCCCTTGCCTTCCTCTTTTATAGAGTTTGTTTTGTTTTGTTTTGTTTGAGACAGAGTCTCAAGCTGTCACCCTGAGTAGAGCGCGGTGGGGTCACATAGCCTACAGCAACCTCCAAGTCGGGGTCAAGCAATCCTCTTGCCTCAGTTTTTCTATTTTTAGTAGAGACTGGGTCTTGCTTTTGTTCAGGCTGGTCGCAAACTCGTGAGATCAAGCAATCCACCTGCCTCAGCCTCCCAGAGTGCTAGGATTACAGGCATGAGCCACTGCGCCTGGTCCTCTTTTATAGAAATTGAGGAGCTAAGTATTTGTTTATCTGCATTTAGGACTAGGTATTTTATTTAAAAAAAAAAAAAAAAAAAACCAGAAAGAAAGAAAGAAAACAACTGAAAAAATGGCTATGTAATATGGTTCAGGTCAACGAAATATAACTAAAAATCTGTTGAGGAGTGTCCTGGAAAAGTTTTTCTTATTACATAAAAAGAGGGGCAGATAAAGGCAGTGCTTTTTTGCTTCCTGTATAAAATGCAGACGCAGTGCACAACCATCTTGCGATATGGGGGTGATCAGCCAGAGACCACGGAGGGTTGAGTAGTTGTCTATAAAGTCCTCACATTCCTGATGACATTGAGAACATTTCCCAGCTATTAACCATCTACTTCTGTATCTTATTGTGAAAGAATCACTTCCACTTGTTTAAGATGCCGTTTGTACTCAGGACTGTGTTGCTTGACATATTCCCAATGTGCTCCTAAGACTTTGTGAATAATAATAGCTGTGCGGCTTTTTTCATGTGGATTAATTTGAGTTCTCTATAGATCCTAGTTATCAAGCTTTTGTCTGATTGAAAATATGCAAATATCTTTTCCCATTGTGTAGGTTGTCTCTTTGCTTTGGTTATTGTCTCCTTAGCTGTACAAAAGCTTTTCAGTTTAATGAAGTCCCATTTGTTTATTTTTGTTGTTGTTGCAATTGCCATGGCAGTCTTCTTCATGAAGTCTTTCCCCAGGCCAATATCTTCCAGTGTTTTTCCTATGCTTTCTTGGAGGATTTTTATTGTTTCATGCCTTAAATTTAAGTCCTTTATCCATCTTGAATCAATTTTTGTGAAAATGTTCATCATCTCTATATATTAGAGAAATACAAATCAAAACAACCCTGAGATATCATCTAACCCCAGTGAGAATGGCCCACATCACAAAATCTCAAAACTGCAGATGCTGGCGTGGATGTGGAGAGAAAGGAACACTTTTACACTGCTGGTGGGATTGCAAACTAGTACAACCTTTCTGGAAGGAAGTATGGAGAAACCTCAAAGCACTCAAGCTAGACCTCCCATTTGATCCTGCAATCCCATTACTGGGCATCTACCCAGAAGGAAAAAAATCCTTTTATCATAAGGACACTTGTACTAGACTGTTTATTGCAGCTCAATTTACAATCGCCAAAATGTGGAAACAGCCTAAATGCCCACCAACCCAGGAATGGATTAACAAGCTGTGGTATATGTATACCATGGAATACTATTCAGCCATTAAAAAAAAATGGAGACTTTACATCCTTCGTATTAACCTGGATGGACGTGGAAGACATTATTCTTAGTAAAGCATCACAAGAATGGAGAAGCATGAATCCTATGTACTCAATCTTGATATGAGGACAATTAATGACAATTAAGGTTATGGGGGGGGAAGCAGAAAGAGGGATGAAGGGAGGGGGGTGGGGCCTTAGTGTGTGTCACACTTTATGGGGGCAAGACATGATTGCAAGAGGGACTTTACCTAACAATTGCAATCAGTGTAACTGGCTTATTGTACCCTCAATGAATCCCCAACAATAAAAAAAATAATAATAATAATAGCTGTGCGGAAGTGCTGCACTAACAGGCAAGAGAAACAAACGACAGGAACAAAGAAGAGATATGCCCCAGAAAGAGGCAGCATTCAAGCAAAACTTGACACAGCGGCAGGACTGTTTCAGATGCATTAAGGCAAGCAGGGTCCCCAGGCAGGAGGACCAGCACGAGCAGAGGCCCAGGCCCAGGAAGAGCACAGGAGAGCACCAGAAACTGGGTCCACATACTAGTGGGGAGCAGGGGGAGAAGTACAAGGGCACAGTCAGAAATCCATTTAGAGTTTATTTTTTAGCAATGGGGCATTCCTTGAAAGCTTTAGAGCAGTGAGATAAAGTGGGGTTAATGGTTTGGAAAGAGAACTCTGCAGCAGAGTACAGGAGAGATGAGAGAAAATGGGGAGAAAGTAGAGGGTGCTGGGAGTTACCAGGGTCTCACAGCTAAAAAGTGCTGAGACCTGAACTGAGGCAATGGCTACAGGGCTCCAAGGAAGGAAGGGATTTGTCAAATAAATGTTGGAATCTAATTTAAAATTGCATGGAAACACACACACACACAAATGAATGCATGTAAAATTTGGTATTAATAAAAATTGAATAAAGGCTGGGCAACAGCAGCTGGACCGGGCAGGTGGTGCCTGGTGATTGACTGACTTTGTCTGAGCTCTGGGTGTACACTGTCCACAGAGCCGCGGACCTCAGTTGGCTGGATGGTGCCCAGGACATTAGCATCTCTCCTGAACTCTGAGCCAGTGCTGTCAGCTGGCAGCCTCATGAACTTGATTTGGTGGGCGGAGGCAGAGCTGGCAGAGTGACTTTGACTGGAACTCTGGGTCAGAAGTGACTACGGATTCTTGTCCCCCTAAAGACATTGTCTGGGGCTGCGGATTCACCACTTGTCTGCCTTTGTTAGTGCAGCTGTGGCACTGCAACAGTGAGGAGTGGACTCATCAGGGACAACCAATCAACGCAACTAAAAAATTAAAATTAACATATTAAAAAAGAGAAAAGGAGGAAGAAGCTGAAAATATTCATGAGGAAGAATTAGTAGAAGAACTCTGGCAACATGAAAAATCAGAGCAAATCAATGCCTCCTGGGAATGTCAAAGAAAATACATTAGAAAATTGATGAAATGTCGGAAATAGAATTTAGAATATGGAGGGCAAATAAGATTATCGGAATGGAGGAAAAGATGAAAACAGAGAACCAAAAAATAGTTCAGAAGTTGTCTCAAGAAATTAATAAATTCAAAAACAAAGTCACCAAGGATATGGACACAATGAGGAAAGATATAGCAGAGCTTAAGGAATTGAAAAAGGTATTTGAGGAGCTTCAAAATGCAGCAGAGTTCCTTAGAAATAGAGTTGAGCAGTGTGAAGAAAGAATCTCAGATAAAGAAGACAAGACTTTTGAACTATCCCAAGCATTCAAAGAGGCAGAAAAATGGGAAAAAAGAACAGAATATTCCCTGAGAGAGTTATGGGATCATTCCAAGAAATCAAACATACAAATTATAGGGATTCCTGAAGGAGAAGAAGATGGTCCCAAATGCACAAATTCTCTGCTCCAAGACATTATGGCAGAGAATTTCCCAAGTATTGCATGAGACACAGAAATTTGTATAATCAATAGTTTCAGAACCCCAGCACGACTCAGTCCAAACACAGCACCTCCTAGACACACTGTAATTAACTTTGCCAATGTTAACATGAAGGAGAAACTTCTGCAAGCAGCCAGTTGTAAGGAAAGTATTACTTACAAAGGGAAAAGTATAAGGATGACTGCAGATCTTTCAGCTGAAACTTTCCAAGCCATAAAAGGATGGTCATTGACCTTCAACCTTCTTAAACAAAACTATTTCCAGCCCAGGATCCTATACCCTGATAATCTAAGTTTCATTTGTGATGGAGAAATCAAATACTTCACTGACATCTGCATGCTGAGGAAATTTGCCATGACTCGACCAGCTCTACAGGAAGAGCCATTCCTCATAACAATCAACAGGACGGTACACCACCAAAGTAAACCTACCCAGAAATTAAAGAACAAACCCTACCTTCCACAATGGTGAGAGGCATAAAATTAAGTTCTGGACTCCTAAAAAACAAGATGACCAAAACTCTGCCCCATCTATCAATTCTCTTAATTAATGTGAATGGCTTGAACTCTCCTTTAAAGAAGAATAGGTTGCCCAAATGGATACAAAAACTCAGGCCACATATCTTTTGCCTACAAGAAACTCACCTTACCTCAAAGGATAAAACAAGACTCGGGGTGGAGGGATGGGCAATGGTATTCCAGGCAAATGGAAAACAGAAAAAGCTGGGGTTGCAATCTTGTATGTAGACACAATTGCATTCAAGCCAACAAAAATAATGAAAGACAAAGATGGGCACTACATACTGTTCAAGAAAAACACACACTATGAAGAGATTTCAATAGTTAACATCTTTGCACCCAAGCTGAATGCCCTCAATATATAAAACAAACCCTAACTTATCTGAACAATATAGTATCTTCCTGCACTATAATAGTTCGAGATTTTAATACCCCATTGGTAGTACTGGACAGATCCTCTAAGCAGAAACTAAATAAAGAAATAATGGACTTAAACAAGACCCTAGAAAAAATGCACTTAACAGACATTTATAGAACACTTATCCTAACAAAACCTAAGGTTGATCATATCTTAGGTCAGAAGGCTAACCTCAACAAATTCAAAAGAATAGAAATTATCCCCTGTATCTTCTCAGACTATTATGGATTAAAAGTTGAACTCAACAGCAACAGAAATCTTCATACTCAAATAAAATCCTGGAAACTAAATAACCTTATGCTGAATGATAGCTGGGTCATAGATGAGATCAAGAAGGAGATCATTAGATTTCTGAAACAAAATGATAATAAAGCCACAAACCATCAAAACCTGTGGGATACTGCAAAGGGAGTCCTTAGAGGGAAATTTATAGCATTAGATGCCTTCATCAAGAAAACAGAAAAAGAGCAAGTCAGCAACCCAATGGGCCATGTGAAGCAAGTGAAAAAGGAAGAACAATCTAATCCCAAAAAGAAGAAAAGAAGAAAAGAAATAACCAAAATTAAAGCAGAACGAAATGAAATTGAAAACAAAAGAATTATTGAGAAGATTAGTGAAACAAAAAGTTGGTTCTTTGAAAAGATTAATAAAGGTGATAAGCCCCTGTCTAGACTAACTAGAAACAGAAAAATAAGATCCCTAATAACTATAATCAGAAATGATAAAGGGGAAATAACAACTGATGCCATAGAGATACAAAAGATTCTCCACAATTACTACAAAAAACTCTGTTCCCAGAAATATGAAAATGTAGACAAGATGGACCAAAAATCTAGACACACAATACCTTCCAAAACTCAGCCAGAAAGATTTAGAAATCTTGCATAAACCAATATCAAGTACTGAGATAGCATAAAGTATATAAAATCTCCCAAAAAAGAAAATCCCTGGACCAGATGGTTTCACAGCAGAATTCTATCAAACCTTCAAAGAGGAACTAGTTCCTATAATGCAGCAGTTCTCAACATGTGGGTCACAACCCCTTTGTAACAAAGAAAATACATAGTGGCATTAGGAAGGTTGAGAACCACTACCATAATGCATAAACTTTTCAAAAATACAGAGAAAGAAGGACTCCTCCCCCAACATATTCTACGAAGTAAATATCACAAACCAGAAAAGGACCCAACAAAAAAAGGAAACTATAGACCCATATCATTAATGAATATCAAAGCAAAAATATTCAACAAGATATTAGCAAACAGAATACAACACATTAAAAAGGTTTTTAATGTGGGTTTTATTCCAGAGACACAAGGTTGGTTCAACATATACAAATCTACACCATATAAATAGAATCAAAAACAAAGACGGTACGAATCTTTCAATTGATGCAGAAAAGGCTTTTGACAGTATCCAGCATCCTTTCATGATAAATAACACTCAGGCTTAGAAGGAACATTCCTTAAGCTGATAGAAGTTATTGACAGCAAACCCACAGCCAATATTATATTGAATGGAGTAAAACTCAAAGCATTTCCACTCAAATCTGGAACCAGACAAGGATGTCCACTGTCTCCACTACTATTTACATAGTGTTGGAAGTCCTAGCCATTGTAATTAGGCAAGAGAAGAAGATCAAAGAAATCCAAATGGAGACAGAGGAGGTCAAACTCTCCCTCTTTGCAGATGACATGATCTTATACCTGGAAAACCCCAGGGACTCAACTACAAAGCTCTTAGAAGTGATCAAAAAATACAGCAACATCTCAGTATATAAAATTAATATCCACAAATCAGTAGCCTTCATATATGCCAACAATTGTCAAGCCAAGAATAAAATCAAAGGCTCTATTCCTTTTAAATGGCACCAAAGAAGATGAAATACCCGGGAATATATCTAACAAAAGATGTGAAAGATCTCTATAAAGAGAATTATGAAACTTTGAGAAAGGAAATTGCAGAAGATGTCAATAAATAGAAGAACATATGATGCTCATGGGTGAGAAGAATCAACATTGTTAAAATGTCCAGCTCGGCGCCCGTAGCACAGTGGTTACAGCACCAGCCACATACACCGAGAGTGGCAAGTTCAAACCCAGCCCGGGCCAGCTTAGCAACAATGACAACTCCAACAGAAAAATAGCCAGGTGTTGTGGTGGGCACCTGTAATCCCAGCTACTTGGGAGGCTGAGGCAAGAGAATTGCTTAGGCCCAAGAGTTTGTGGTTGCTGTGAGCTATGATGCCACAGCACTCTACTGGGGGCAACATAGTGAGACCCTGTCTCAAAAACAAAAATGTCCATACTACCCAAAGCAATCTATAGATTTAATGCAATCCCCATCAAAGCACCAATGTTTTACTTTAAAGAATTTGAAAAAAATAGTACTTCAATTCATATGGAACCAGAACAACCCCAAATAGCAAATATCGTTCTTAGAAATAAAAACTAATCTGGAGCCATGACGTTGCCAGATTTCAGGTTATATTATAAAACTATAGTGATCAAAACAGCATGGTACTGGCACAAAAATAGAGACATAGATATATGGATAGGATAGAGAATCTAGAGATGAACCCAGCCACATATCATCATTTAATCTTTGATAAGCCTAACAAAAACATGCAGTGGGGAAAAGAATCCTTATTTAACAAATGGTGCTGGGAAAACTGGTTATCCACATGTAGAAGACTGAAACTGGGCCTGCACCTCTCACCATTGACAAAAATTGATTCTGATTGGATAAAAGACTTAAATTTAAAGACTTAAAATTCTAGAAGAGAGTGAGGGAAAAAACACTTGAAGATATTGGCCTGGGGGAAAAAAAACTTTATGAGGAAGACCCCCACCCACCCTTTAGCTATTGCAGCAACACCAAAAATAAATAACTGGGATTTGATCAAGCTAAAAAGCTTTTGCACAGCTAAGGGTACCACAAACAAAGTAAACAGCCAGCCTTCAGAATGGGAGAAGATTTTTGCATTTTATGAATCTGACAAAGGCCTGATAACTAGAATCTACAGAGAACTCAAGTTAAACAATAAGAAAAGTTCAAACAACCCTCTCTATAAGTGGGCAAGAGATTTAAACATAAACTGCTCTGAGGATGACCCACAAATGGCCAACGAACACATGAAAAAATGCTCATCATCAGGTAGTGCCTGTGGCTCAGTGGGTAGGGTGCTGGCCCCATATACCGAGGGTGGCAGGTTCAAACCCAGCCCTGGCCAAACTGCAACAAAAAAATAGCCGGGCATTGTGGCAGGTGCCTGTAGTCCCAGCTGCTCGGGAGGCTGAGGTAAGAGAATCGCCTGGCCCAGGAGTTGGAGGTTGCTGTGAGTTGTGATGCCACAGCACTCTACTGAGGGTGATAAAGTGAACTCTGTCTCAAAAAAAAAAAAAAAATGCTCATCATCTTTAATCATCAGAGAAATGCAAATCAAAACCACTCTAAGATATTTCCTAACCCCAGCAAGATTAGCCCACATTACAAAGTCCCAAAACACCACATGCTGGCATGGATGTGGAGGGAAGGAAACACTCCTACAATGTTGGTGAGATTGCAACAGTGCAGCCTTTTTGGAGAGAAGTATGGAGAATCCTCAAAGATCTAAAAGTAGACCTTCCATTTGACCCTCCAATCCCATTACAAGGTATCTACCCAGAATAACAAAAATCATTTACCACGAAGACATTTGCACTAGAATGTTTATTGTGGCTCAATTCATAATTGCCAAGTTGTGGACGCAAACTAAGTGCCCATCAACACATGAATGGATTAACAAACTGTGGTATATGTATACCATGAATAATATTCAGCTATTAAAAAAGATGGAGACTTTACATCTTTTATATTTACCTGGATGGAGCTGAAATACATTCTTCTTAGTAAAGTATAACAGAATGGAAAAATAAACATCCAATGTACTCCATACTAATATGAAAGCAATATATAAACAATTACATGCTCATAAGAACAATAAAACACTAATATAGTCCAGTTCAGGGGTAGAGGGAAGCAGGATGGAGGGCAGGAGGTGGGATCTCACCTAATGTGCACATTGGAGGGTGTATAACTCAACCCCTGGGTGAGGGGCTCTTCTACAAATGGAACTTTACCCTGGAAGTGAGAACAACATAACCTAAAAATTGTGCCTTCGTATTAATTTGAAAAAATAAAAAAATACTCAAAATAAAAAGATTCATTTAAAAAATAAAAAAAAACAAAGTCTAAGAAGTAGTGAATGAAATTGTACAATGTCATGTTCCTGGCTTTGGACTTTGTACCACGGTTAAGTAAGATGTCACCACTGGGGGAAGGTCGATGAAGGGTACACAGTACTTTATATAGTATTTTGGCAACTTGCTGTGAGTCTGTAATTATTTCAAAATGGAAAGCATAAATGGTTTTAAAAGTAAAAACAAAAAATCTGTAAGAACCTAGGCTTTTAAAAGAAAAGAAATTATATAAAGGGAAGCCGGAGTCAAGCTAGTCTCTGCAGAGCTAAATGCCAAACAGACAACAGAGCAGTCTGCACACAAGAGCGGCTTTCACGAAATTGTGAGAATGGATCAAAACGAAGATCTCAAGAATGGGGAAGTCTGAAAGTACTAGAAGTGAGCAATGGAATCTTTCAAACATTGAGCCGTCTCTTGGGATTGTTTTTTAAATTTATCTTTAAAACATTTTGAAAATGTAAACATTTCTTTAAAATACATGCTATAAAAATACAGACAGACATAAATGTTGGGTTATTTTTTTCTTTGCTCTTCTAAATCCAGGCCAAGGTGCACTTGTTGGGCTAATGGTCTTTGCATTTCATTCCCTTTTTAAGAATGAATGTTCTCTTTGGTCATCAGCCTCTAGGAGCATATCTGAGTTTGCACTGGCCCAGATGGCCCTGTGCCCTAAGCCACCACAGCATCTTCTTCCTTCAATCCCACCTCAGGCCTCTGGAAGAGCCCACACCAACTCCAGGGCTGCCAGTGGGGACTCGAGTAGCCCCCTGTTTGTGGCGTTGTCTGATGACTCTGCCTGCATTACCAGGAGCCACACTGGCCCTCAGGTACCACCATGAGCTCTTCATCACCCCTGGTTTCCGATCTCCCATCATTCCATAAACCTCCCTATGGAAGAAGTCCCCCCTCAGCAAGCTGGGAGAGGCGACCCATCCCACCCTGTAGTTTCAGACTAGAAGAAGTAATTTCAGGACAGCCTTGCCCCAATTGTGCCTTACGAAACACTAGTATCCCCTGAGATATTAATAGATAGTTGGAAAAAAAGCTCCACTATTAAACTAAGACAAAGTTCAAGAGGCTTATTTTTATTGCAAATCAACTCAGAGTTTTTAACAGGCTATTATTTAGTGTAAATGTTCTGCCCCATACTGACTTTATGTGTGGAAATCCTCAGGTTATGTAGACATTACAGAACTATAATTTGGGGAAATGCTGTTCAAGGTCGAGTTGTTCCCAAGGAGGAACAGATCCTTTCCTCTCTGTTGAGTTTTCATTCCCTGCCCTATTCCCAAGCCTTGATAGCAAATGAAAAATAGCTACAATCCATTATTAAGAATTATGTTTCTTCTGTGCAAGAAGAGGAAAAGAAAGCCACTCAGCCTCTGAGGGAGCTGGCGGTGAGAGACACTGAACTCCCAGGGGAAACCGACAGGAGAGAGCTGAGAAGGAGGTAGGGAAGGGCACGGCTCCTTTGGCTTCCTCGGACACAAAGCCCTCTGTTGAGAGATGCCTCTGCTTGCTGGGGTTGTTGATATTTCAAAGTGAAGAACAAAGTAGGTGGGAAGCAGAGAAAACTATGGAAATCGGGCAGGAAAGGAACACTGGGATAAATATAGTAATCTAATTATGGGCGTGGTGCTATTTCAGTCTCTTTTCTCCCCACCCCCTCCCCGGTTCTTTCTTTCCCTGTCTTCTTCTCTGCCCCCAACCCTCCCAGCTCTGCCCAATTACCCCAGTGCTATTTGGTTCCATTTCCCACATGAAAGCTATCTTTTTTAATCCAATAAAAGTTCACTTATCTCATATTTAGGATTTGCTTTGAAACACTTTAGCAAAAAAGAAAAAAGTATTCATAATGATTGGGTTGGGTCACAGGAGTTGATACTATTTTTTGTATGTTTGAATACATAATAAGGTCACACACACACACACACACACACACACACACACATTGCCTCCTTGCCTAGGCTTATCTGGCTCTCAGAGCTCTTCTAAGTTACAAGAGAAACCAAAATTCATAAAACAAACAAACAAAAAAGAAACAAAAGCCAAAGAAGTATAAAGCCCAAACACACATAAGGACTTGGCAGTAATTACAGCATTTTCAAGTTCAAAGTCTGGATGGGTGGCTGATAAGCATTGAATGCTTTGTGCACAGCCTCCAGATTCAGCCTGTCATGCCGCTTTCCGGTGGGGGACAAGAAACTGCCTTCCTTCCCAGGGTCCCCGAGGTGTCAGAGAAGTTTTAAGTAGCATAAATAAATGCTACAAACTTACCAAAAAATAATCATTTGAAATGTAATTATTCAACATTCTTTTAGACCTTTTCAGTTTTGTGAATTTTGGACAATCCCATTTTTCATTTTTGGCTTCAGTTGATACTTACCATCTGCAAGAGTGTCCTACCACATTTTTAAATTTCAGATCTTAAAAATATATCATTTCAAATTCACAAATTCAATAAGTGTGAGTCAAACTGAAATAATTGCATTTTGAAATGCCCTCTTTCGCCAGGTTCGTTTGTTTTTATTATTAAATCATAGCTGTGTACATTAATGCAATTATGGGGTACAATGTGCTGGTTTTATATACAATTTGAAATGTTTTCATCAAACTGGTTAACATAGCCTTCACAGCATTTTCTCAGTTATTGTGTTAAGGCATCTATATTTTACACCTAGTAAATTTCACATGTACCCCTGTAAGACGCACTGTAGGTGGTTTGTTTTATTTACCCTCCTGTCAGCTTGGCTAGTGAGGGGCATGCTCAAGCCACATGCTGACTTCCAGGCCACTCTGACTCCACAAATGGAGGGCAGGCCTAGGGCAATCCCTGTGGCCACAGATGGGGAGGATTTCACTGGCTCCACCTGCAGTCTTTGCCTCCCTCAGCTCTCTGCGGGGGTGGGGGAATTAGACACTAATGGGAAATAGACACTTCTAGAAATGTCCCAGAAGTTAACACTGTTAGTTTCTAAATTCCCTCTTTTCTCCTCCCTTTTTAAAAAGAACTGGAGTGGCCAGGTGCAGTGGCTCACGCCTGTAATCCTAGCACTCTGGGAGGCCAAGATGAGTGGATTGCTTGAGCTTGTGAGTTCAAGACCAGCCTGAGCAAAAGCAAGACCCCCATCTTTACTAAAAGTAGAAAAACTAGCTAGGTATTATGTTGGGCACCTATAGTCCCAGGTACCGGGGAAGCTGAGGCAGGAGGATCACTTGAGCCCAGGAGTTTGAGGCTGCTGTGAGCGATGACACCATGGCACTTTAGACTGGGCAATAGAGTGAGCCTCTGTCTCAAAAAAAATTTCCCATGGTGGCAGTGCAATCTGTGGCAGTAACCCAGGAAAAAAGATGACAAGGTCCTAAATCAGGGAAATGAGGGTAGAAATGGAGTTGAAGGGAAGCAACAAGGACGTGTTGGACATCCATTACTGATTAAACTTGGCAAGCAAGACTGTCTCAAAAAAAAATTTAAAAAGAGCTCAGAGCAACATCAGCCATGCCTGACTTCCACCCTGACCCTTCCCTTTCCCACCACCCTGTTTCTGGAAGATGACTCACACTGCTTCTGCTTTCACAGCTGCACTTCCTCTCAGGACCTGAGAAGCTAATTCATCTAGGCCCAAAGACGTGAACTCAATTAACGACATAAGACCCACTTCCAACCCCCTCACACATCCTTATTCATTCATTCAACACATGCGTCTGAGCAGCAGCCCCGTGCTAGCCAGAGGTTAGGTGCCGGCGAGACAGAGCTCATTGTCTAATGTCTTAAACATCGGTCCGTGCCATTTGGTCCATCCTTTTTAGATTAAAGATTACTCCCCTTGCTGTGGAAAATGAAAACAAATTAGCAGCTGAGCAATTTTGCTTCCTCTTTGTCCCCTGGTGATTTTACATCATTTCCTCCCAACGATGTGCTCCTTTTCCTTCTTGATCTCTGAAGAGCCTGAAGTGCCCTTCTGATGAGCTCAGCATTTCCTCAAGCCTCTGCCCTTCCTGGGCTGTCTTTCTGCATGTGCCCTGCCGTCATCTCTTGCTAGTGGCCTACGTCTGTGCCTAAGGAGAGTGTTCATGAAGCTCTATTAATTTCCTCGATGCCTCTGACTTTCCTCTCTCACTGTGCAGCATATTAGTCAGGATAAGCTAATTTTTGCTCCAGCGACAAACACCATCTGTGGCTTAAAGTAATCAAAAACAGTGGTTTGGTTTAATTCTTGTTCACTCAGGCAATGATGACTCGGCAAAACTTGCTGACAAAGGTCCACCATCCTGTACTGCACCTTGGGACAGGCTGCCCTCTCGGGCAATGCTGTACGGTAAGGGAATGTTCAAGGGTCTCACACCAGCAGGCGAATGCTTCTGACATCCTTTGTCCAGAATTCACTGCATGGGTCTAGCTAACTACAAGGGGGTGGGGAAGTGATTACCAGAAGGGCACACGTAAGCACCAGAAGTCCAGACCACAGACAGAGTCACAATCAAACGATTAGAATTTTATTTTTCAGAACCTCTCAGTCCGTAGGCATTATGGACCTTCAAAAGCCTCTGACCTTCACATCACACCTGTGTGTTACCAGCTTTTCTAAACTCTGAGCTCCATGTCCACTACTCCCGGGCTTCCCCTCCTCAGCCCTTATTCTGGCTGGTCAGGTTCCCTGGTGAGTAATTCCAGCCACTATGACTTTATCCTGACATCTGAGCAACCTGCAAGGCAGTCCTGTTGAGGATAATGAGAAGACAAGAATGTGGGGGCTGGAAAGAGCAGCAGAGCAGATGGCAAAGAAGGGAAGTCTGCTGAGTGAGCCGGAGACATGAAGCCAACTAACAGGAAGGAAGTGGCATGGGAAAGCCTTGCCTGACTGCTCAGAGTAAGTGGCATGGGAAAGCCTTGCCTGACTGCTCAGAGTAAGTGGCATGGGAAAGCCTTGCCTGACTGCTCAGAGTAAGTGGCATGGGAAAGCCTTGCCTGACTGCTCAGAGTAAGTGGCATGGGAAAGCCTTGCCTGACTGCTCAGAGTAAGTGGCATGGGAAAGCCTTGCCTGACTGCTCAGAGTAAGTGGCATGGGAAAGCCTTGCCTGACTGCTCAGAGTAAGTGGCATGGGAAAGCCTTGCCTGACTGCTCAGAGTAAGTGGCATGGGAAAGCCTTGCCTGACTGCTCAGAGTAAGTGGCATGGGAAAGCCTTGCCTGACTGCTCAGAGTAAGTGGCATGGGAAAACCTTGCCTGACTGCTCAGAGTGGGGTCCCAGGACAAGCTCCGTCCCCAGTATCCCACACCACCTGGGAGTTCATTAGAAATGCTCACTCCCAGCCCTAGCCCAGTCCTGCCCACTCACATTCCAAGGTTTAACCAAATCCCGAGGGGATTTACATGCACCGTACAGTGTGAGAGGACCTATGGCAGAACCCCTCACAATACTCTTGGGGGGAGAAGAGACCCAAAGATCGCTGGAGCCCAGTGAGGACTGACAGACAGAACTTAGCAATTCCATCTCTTAAAAATAGAGAGGGTTTAAGGAGGGTGCAGAGACCATGCAGGTAGGTGGTGGTGGTGGTGTAATATGCAAACTTTTTAGCAGCAAAGCCCAGTGAATTTATAACCGTCTTGTTAAAATAAAGGAGGAAGAAGTTTCTGGAAAGCTTGTACCAAGTAAGGAATGACAAATGAGAATTACTTATGTAATATTTATCATTACAGATATGAAGTGTTGTAAAGGTTATTGACATTCTCTTAATATGGTAGATGATTTTTTGTAAAGGTACCCATATTGGAAGGGCTTCCCAGGGTCCACCTACAATCTAAGTCCCTCACGTGTGCCTTTACCACGAGTATTCATTCCTATAGGTGGTGTCAGGATCAAACCATCCCTCTCACCCCCACCAATTGAAGATAGAAGAGATTGCAGCACTTGGCTTTGCACTTCCCAAATCCCAAGTTTCTTTTTGCCAACTCCCCAAGTCTCCTCTCTCTGGACTGTGGCTCTTGTCCCTGTACCATTGCCCTTCCTCATTTTCAGAGGTTGCAAGTCCCGGATTTACAGACCATTTTTCACACTTTCCCTGGGGGCCGGTGCTTCCTGAAGGATGAAAGGCAGACCACCTTCACTCACAGGAAGGGCACTGCTGATACGCTAGGCTCCTCTCACCGTCTGCTCTGAAGAATGACTTTACGTTGTCATAGACGTGCACACAGATATGATGCAGGTATTTATCATCTATTTGTGCGCAGATATATAATTTCCATTTCCCACCATGCAGACTACAAGTGGAGGTCATGTTTCTTACCGTGTGGAGAATGCAGCCCTCCATGAGATCGAGATCAACATACCAAAAATACATGGGGAGGAAAATGGAGAAAAAGTTCCTAAGCATTTGGAGCTCCAAGATGTGATTATTTCTGAGGCCCTGCTCTGCCTCTGTTTGGGGGAGCCCGTCGCTTCTAGGAGAGCAAGAGCCAACACACTTCTGTACAAGCCAGTTCAAGCCAGGTTTCTGTTGCCTGAAACCAAGAGACGAAAGTCATTCTATTAGCTTCACCTCTCGCTCCTTAGTACCACTGCTGTGGCAGGACCCACACCCTAACTTCCCTCTGCCATCATCGTAACATTTATACAGAGCAGAAATGGAGACATAGTAACCTGCGTCCATGTTATGATGCTAGTAATAGAACTGTCCATCTATAAATTAAGAAAGCTCTGTCCCTGTCCCAGTCTCATACACCCAGCCCAGCACCTCAGTGGAGAGTGCTGAGACTAACTGGGGGAGCAGGAGGGTGTGAGCTGTTCTGCACGTCCATTGTCCCCAGCTCCAGGACAAAGCAAGGCATGCCCTGCCAAGTGAGGCCAGAGGGCATCCTTGGTGCCCTATTTCCAAACATTTCCACTAGAAGCCTTGTGACTGGAGGATGCATTCATCTCATTGTTTCTGGGGCCAGTTGAGTCCAGCAAGGAGAGAGAAATTTTTGGAGAACATGTATGGGCCAGCTGTGTGCATTATCTCAACTGGCGCTCTGTGGCCCGACACGCACTGCGTCACTGGGAGGCAGAGGAAGTGGGGGCTCACTGAGGGAAGTAATAGACTCATTGTCACCAGCTGGCAAATGGCAAAGCTGGTATCTGAACCCAAATCTGGCAGAGGATAGCACCTCTTCTCTTCCCCTATAGCCATGTTGTGCTTCTCGAATGGCACCAGGCACAGAAATAGTCTGGTGATCTGATTCAGGAGTGTCTCTGTCTGTTTGTGCTGCTATAACAGAACACTGCAGATTGGATAATTTATAATAAACAGAAATTTATGGGTTCACAATTGCAGAGGCTGGGAGGCCTCAGATCAAGGCCAGCATTTGATGAGGACCTTCCTGCTATGCTATGACATGCTAGAAAGAGGGGACGAGAAGGGAGGAGAGGCTGAACTCATTCTTTATAACAAACTCCTGTGCTGAGAGCATTAATCCATTCAGGAAGGTGGAGTCCTCATAACATGATCATCCCTCTTAAACATTCCTCCTCTCTACACTTAATTTATGGATTACATTTGCAACTCATGAATTTTACGGGATGCATTCAAAGCATAGCAGTATGTCTGGACTCTAGAGCAGGAACGGAACATTCACATTTCTGACAAGCTCCCAGGTGATACTGGCACACTTCAGTTCTCTGGCCCCACCTTGGGTAACAGAACTTGAGAGGACAACTTAGCCCAGAGTGTAAGTTCCCTGAAAATTAGCAGAGATCATCAAGAAGAATTTTGATTTTCATGGACGATGGAATTGGTAGAGGTTTGAGCTAATTTTACATAGCTCTTGTGGGGTAGAGGGGCCTCAAGCTAACATCTGGGCTACATAAGTATTTAGTTGTACAGAACACAGCTCTTTTTTTTTTTTTTTAAGATGCAAAAGGAGTCTGGAAACTTCATTTTTAGTCTGCAGGCAAAAGCTTCCCTGGAGAAAGGAGACCTCTCCTGCTCGTCCCTGTTCTTCCCAGAGCTTGTTCTGCACTGCCCAGCTCTTTGTCTCCCCCAGGGGCCTCCGGGGCACCCCAGTTATACATCAGCTAGCTGTGGCAGGGTCTGCCTGGTCCCCCTCAGCTCTCCCCCAGCACATATTTTCCAAAATGTTAAAATTACAGTAATTATGTGAATTGCCATGAGGGATGGAACTGGAAGAAATGGATTAGTACAATATAGCACGTCTCATAAACCCAGGGGAAAATCCAACACTTTGGGGAAAACAAAAATAAAAAAATATATATAGGGCAGTGCCTGTGGCTGAAAGGAGTAGGGCGCCGGCCTCATATACCGGAGATGCGGGTTCAAACCCGGCCCCGGCCAAAAACTGCAAACAAACAAACAAACAAAAAAAATATATATAAAGGGTTGTGGGGAGACCTCTGGGAACTCAGCCTACGCAAACTCCTAGCTGAGTCTGGGAAACCTACCATGACCACTGGCAGTTCTCGGGGATGGAGTGTGGCCCCCTCTCTGACAGCCCCAGTGCACTGCTCAAAGGCAAAAGTGACTTTGAGCTGTGTCTCAAAAGCAAACAGGATGCTGCTACAACTTTCATGATATTAAATTTGAGCTCATCTCTAACTTATTGAAGAGCTGCAGCTCTAACCCCGTTGACCAACTTGTCTCCCAGTTGCCACCTAAAATTCAACTGTTCAAACCCGAGCTCGTGTTTGGCTATGTCTGCGCACACTGAGCATGTGTGCGCCCTCTGACCCCGCTGGTCTACTCCTCGGCACACAGTCAGGAGCATACACACGTGGGCCCTGTGAGTACACACTCACACGCACTCTTACTGCAGCCCTATTCCTAACAGTACTGAACTGGGAACAGGTCAGATGTCCACCAGTAGTAGAGGAGACAGATAAGCTGTGCCGTACGTGAATGTGCATGGTGGAATATTGTACGGCGTCAGAGTGGATGAACTATAAGTACACACAACAACAGGGATACATTTCACAACATGCTGAATGAAAGACAAAAGTAATTTAAGGTATTAGAAGTCAGGGTAGTGTGTCCTTGGTGCAAGTCGAAAGTGAAGAGGAAGGGGACACAGGGAAGGGTGTCTGCATTGCTGGCTGTACTCAGCGTCCAACCTGGGTGCTCGTTACACAAGTGCTCACAGTGTGAAGACTCATCAGGGTGTGCCTTCATGATCCCGGTGCTTGTCACGTACCTGAGTTATACTTGAACTAAAAGTATAAAAAAGCTTGTAATCCCAGCACTTTGGGAGGCCAACATGGGAAGATCTCGTGTATCCAGAAGTTCGAGGCTGGCCTGGGCAACATAGGAAGACCCCATTTCTACAAAAAATAAAATAAGTTAGCCCAGCATGGTAGCACACACCTGTAATCCTACCCACTCAATAAGCTAAGACAGGAGGATCACTATTGACAGGCGGATCAATAAACTAAGTAAGGAGTTCAAGATCAGCCTGAGCAACATAGCAAGACCGCATCTCTACAAAAAATAAAAATAAAAATGTTGGCTGGTGATGATGGGCACCTGTAGTCCCTGCTACTCAAGAGGCTGAGGCAGGAAGATCGCTTCAGTCCAGGAGTTAGAGGCGGTAGTGAGCTATGATGATGTTACTGAACTCCAGCCTGGGCAACAGAGCAAAATGAAAATTTAAAAGGTTATTTTAAAAAGAAAACGCTTAACATTCCCCCCTAAGTCAAAGCATCCTTTCTGTTAAGAACTTCACAGCAGTCCCTCAGAGGTGTCCAGCCCTTCTTCCCACGAGACTGCCACAGCCATGCTTCAGGGAATCCTTCTGTGTGACTGGTGGTCGTCCCCTCCCATCCTTATATACCTCCCCAGTCAGGGTGTCAACCCCACAGACCTATTAGGAATGAGACCTCAGACACACCAGGTGGGCTCCCTGCTCCCTGACTCCTAGTCCAGCTCCTTCAAAATGCTTGTCCTGTGATGACTTCCCTTTTAAACCTCCAGTCACCTCCATCACAGGATTCAAGAAAAAAAAAAAAAAAACAGCTCTTCCACAAAGCATTCAGGCCTCCAGTTTAAAAAAATCAGGCCAGGTTCCCTTCCACCTTCATCCACTGCACTCTCCCCAAGGAGCTCTTTCTCCAGGCCCCTCTCATTAGGAGGCCCCTGCTCATCAGCCCTCCCATGCTTGCTGCCTTCCTCCAGAGCAGAAAGAAGACCCAGTCTCACTGAGATCTCCTTAGCCTGCCTGCCAAGACCTTGACTTTAGCCTTAACCACTTGCTCTCTTCCCAAACCCTCCCTGACTCATTCAGGGTTGATTTTCAGTGTATATGTCCCCATGTCAGGAGCTGGAGAGAAAAAAATGTTCTGGACATTTGTTCCTTTCCCACACATGGGCTCAGAACATGAGCCTATCACCATATAAAACCTCCTCCAGCCCCCAGGTGAAGGTGGCTTAGACACCCAATCTGATCCTGAACTTCAGAGTGCACAGAAAGTAAACTCAGCAGGAAGAACACTGCCCACTAACTACCAAAGATGACACAGCGTGAGTGTTTCCTCCAGAACACAGCGGAGAAGCTGAGTAATACATGGAATTCACTAAACGATGGCGGCTCAGATCACAGGGCTTTTACTGTCAGCTGAAACTCAATTGCCATGTTTTTCCTTCCTCTTTGTTCAAAAAAGCCCCTCTGAACAAACCCCGCTTTTTCAGAGAATCAAGGTTGGAGTCCCTATCCAGGCAGTTCCTGGCCTGCTGGCCTGGGCTGGGCGCTTCTGGGCTCTTCTCCCTGGGACAGGCTACGGGAGAGTTCAAGACAGGATGAGGCAATGCTGTCAAGCCGCAGCCCAGGGAGCCAGGGAGACTTGCCTGCAGCCCTAGTGTGAAAGGGAGCAAATTAGCAGAAGCAAGTAGTAATTTGCATGCACAATTACAGGCGCCAAAACTGCACATCTGACCCTGCACAGTCGATCCTCCGCAGGATGTAATTACAACAGCCACACAGGAGTCAGAAAAAGTCCAGTGAAACAGGATTTAAGAATGCAAATGCTGGGCCTGGGCAGAGGCAGGGCAGTGGCTCACTGTAATCTCCCCTGAGCTCAGGAGTTACTAACTGGCCTGAGCAAGAGTGAGAACCCATCTCTACTAAAAATAGAAAACACCCAGCCGGACGTTGTGGCGGGCAACTATAGTCCCCGATACTCAGGAGACTGAGGCAAGAGGATCGCTTGAACCCAGGAGTTGGAGGTTGCTGTGAGCTAGGCTGAGGCCATGGCACTCTAGCCTGGTGGACAGGGTGAGAGAGAATCTATCTCAAAAAAAAAAAAAAAAAGCAAATCCTGGACTTGAAACAGTCCTGGGTCCAAATTCTAGCCCTGCTGCTTATCTGCTGTCTGACCTTGAATAAGTACCTGAAGTCTCTTGGACTCTGATTCTTCATCTGTAAAATGAGGACAAAAACGTGCATATTTCAGAAAGGCCTTGTGCAGAATGTGTATATAGTGGGTAGCGCAGAGCAAGACCTCAGTGACTAGCTACTGTGTTCTGTGGATTTGGGGGAACCTCTGCCTCTTTAGTTTATTAACTCTCCACGTACAAAATTCCCCTCACATTTCTTGCTTTCCCGCATCCTTGCAAACAATATAGGCCCCTTGGGAAAAACTGGGAGGTAAAAGTGAGGATGTGATTAAAAGCAAGACCAGTTTAGCAGAGTTGGCTCAAGGGGGCAAATCCCACGGCGGGGTTAGTCTGCTACTGAACATCTCCCTTCACATTGCCTCATTATCAAAAATTCTACCAAGCTGTTTGGTACCTAGCATCCGCTTTTAAAAATAGAAGCCCATCTGTGAAAAGAAAGACTGCATGAGTCATTCACATGCTGGTGGTAAATTAGAAACCTGCTACTATAAGGGACTCAGGTTTTGACTGCGAGTTGGAGGAGGCAGTCAATTCAGGAGCACAGACCACTCAAAGGGTCTAGCCTAGTATCTGAGAATCCTAGTATCTGAGTATCTGGGGATAGGTTCCAGGCATCAGCATTTTTTTTTTTTTTAATTTCCCAGGGGAATCCAATATTTAGCCAAGGCTGAGAATCAGTGACCTGGCCCAGTGGTTCTTAAAGTGTGGTTCCAAACAGCAGCAGCAACACCTTTGAACTTGTTAGAAGTATAGATTTTCAGCCCCATCCCCAGACTTACTGAATCTGAAACTCTAGGGGAGGAAGTGTCCAACAACTTGTGGTTAACAAACCCTCCAGGCGATCCTGACGTCAAGTTTGAGAAACACTGGCCTGGTCTATCTTGAGTATATAGTCATATTTCTTCAAGCTAGTTAAATGGAAGATAAATTTATCAACAAAATTAAGTAGCTGTTTTATTATAACAAGGGATGTGCCAGCCTTTCAGAAATGCTTCTTTGCTTATATTTACTTTTTAAAGTATTTTCGCATATACTTAAACAAGTTATCATGCTAACGCAAACACATATAAAGGGGGAGAAACACTATATTATTCAAAATATTTTCATGGGCAGTCAAAGTCAGCAGCTCTTGGGCTTTCAGATTTCCAAGTACAGTAAATTAAAAAAAAAAAAAGTTGGAGTCACCAAAATAAGGTTAATGATTAATTTTTCAATACAAGAATAGTTTTTTAAACTAAACTACCATCATCATTTCCATGAAATGACCTTTTAACAATAAAGGAAGGTCCTAATCTCAGAATATAAAAAGACCAGGAAAGTGCTTTTAGTAACCTTAGATTTCATGTCCCCTTTTTCTCTTTTGCACAGATTGGTGAAATCCCTGTCACAGGCAGGCTCTGGTCTTCTGCCAGCATCTTGGAACCACTGATCTAGGTGACAATTAAGGCCACGTCCCTATTCCCTAGGACATTATGTAATATCCAAAGCCTTCCAAATTGTACCAGAAGCTGAAACTTCTAAGCATTGCTATAATTTTCGGCAACTCACATTTTTTTTTTTTTTACTTCTTCCCATGTCCCAGTTCCATGTGGGCCTCTACAGAATTTACAAATTTCTCCAGTCTTCAGTATTGAATCACATAAGCAGGCCAGAGCATGTTGTGAACAAAGTTCATAGTAAGGCTCATTTACAGAGACGGAAGTCAGTCCCAGTTGGGTCCAACTCCAGGTCCCTTGCTCAGGAAGACCCATTGCCATACTACAGAGACAGAGAACTTCCCACCCAGGGGACAAATCACCAAGTGCAACCTCAATAATTTTTTTTTTTTTTTTTTTTTTGGTCAGTTTCAAGTTATGAGTTGAACAGATTGTCTGGGAGCCAAGTATGACATCCTCCCTCTTGGGCAAGTAGGGGGCGGGGCCAGGACTTGAAACTGGGATTCTGAGAAGTCAACTGAGTGATTCAAAGGGTGCTGAGTCCAGATTTCTGTCTCAACATGTTCTGCCCCCCAAAACACTATCTCATGTTATCTGGAAAGAGCTATCCAAATATCTGGATATCTATCTGGATACAAATATATATACAGATCACTATCTCCACTACCTGGAAAGATAGTGAGAGCAGACAGAGCACAGATCAGAAAGTCCCGCGAGCCTAAAGAAAGCCTGAGATCCCCCTGGCTGGGGTGCGGAGGTTCCCATGCTTTCAGACATCTGGTTCCTAGTACTGAGTTGACAGAGTGAATGAGCAGAGTAAATAGGTAAAAGCAAGCAAAGCGGCCAAGTTTATGAAAGATTAAAGTATAGTACATTCCAAAGGAGGAACAGGTTGGTCCCTGCTAGTGGAGGAGAAAAGGAGCCGAATGGAGAGGCTGGAGACTGAACACAGTGGGAAGATTCGAAGATTTGAGAGTGGGGATACATAAGGTGGGGGCAGGACAGCCTGTAGGGTTGAGGGTGGGGATACGTAAGGTGGGGGACAGGACGGCCTGTAGGGTTGAGGGTGGGGATACGTAAGGTGGGGGACAGGACGGCCTGTAGGGTTGAGGGTGGGGATACGTAAGGTGGGGGACAGGACGACCTGTAGGGTTGAGGGTGGGGATACGTAAGGTGGGGGACAGGACCTGTAGGGTTGAGGGTGGGAATACGTAAGGTGGGAACAGGACGGCCTGTAGGGTTGAGGGTGGGGATACGTAAGGTGGGGGCAGGACGACCTGTAGGGTTGAGGATGGGAATACGTAAGGTGGGGGACAGGACAGCCTGTAGGGTTGAGGGTGGGAATACGTAAGGTGGGGGCAGGATGACCTGTAGGGTTGAGGGTGGGGATACGCAAGGTGCAGACAAGACGGCCTGCAGGGTTGAGGGTGGGGATACACAAGGTGCAGACAAGACGGCCTGTAGTGTTGAGGATGGATACACAAGGTGGGGGACAGGACAGCCTGTAGGGTTGAGGGTGGGAATACATAAAGTGGGGACAGGATGACCTGTAGGGTTGAGAGTGGGGATACGCAAGGTGGTGAACAGTAAGGTGGGGGCAGGACGGCCTATAGGGTTGAAGTCAAAGTCAGCATTGGAAGGCTGGGTTGGTGGCTGTTCCTTGAGAAGAATTTGAACAGTGGTTCAGGTCTAGCAGTGCGAAAGATGACCCCAAAATGAAGAAAAAAGCTTGAAGATAGGGGACCCCCAGACCACTCGCTGTTGCGGGTTGCAAAATTTGTCAGATTTCTGAGAATGTTTAAATTGCAAGTGTCAATTTTGGGCTATTGGTTTTCATTGTCCTCTTTGCCCTGGGGCCAGGCCGTACTGCGAATGGGGTGTGCCTCGTAAACCCAGGCTGCCCAGGGCTTCTGAGGAGACGGCCCAGTGTTGTGCCACGGTGTATAATGGGGCGGAGGCTCACAGAGGTGAGGCAGGGGTCCCATGTCATCTACGGAGCCCAGAGGACAAAGTCCAGAGAATCCTAACCCTGTCCCCCTAGGTGTTAGGGGATTGGAACACTAATCCCAGATCCTAGGGGAAATCCCGACCTAGCCATAGGATTTTCAGAGTCAATAAACAGAGAAGGGGCAGGAGACCGTGGAGGAGAATCCCCTTCTTCCAATTTACCGAGTGGTAGTGAATTAGTGTGTGTGGTGGTCGACAGGAGGGCATCTTGGCAGCTGGTCCCTGGACTGGCCTCACTGCCTCCTTTCCCAGCCCACGTACCATTCAGATGAGAGGTTCTGGCATAGAACCGGGATGAGGGCCCACAAGGAGAGGAGGCCAGTCAGGGACAGGGTAAAGGATTTATTATAGGGAAGAGGAGATAGAGCCTGACCAAGAGTCAGCTCCCCTCCCACACAGACAATAAAAAAAAAAAAAAAAAAATACCACCTTGGATCCACTCCTCTGGGCCTTAACAAGATTTGAGGGTTTCAGTGATAGCTACTGAAAAGCAGCTTATTTTCCATGAGCATTAACTTGTTAATTCCTCTTTGAGCACCGGGAGGAGGTCCTGTGGTTGTATCACTGATGGCTGGCCTAGCGTAGGCTCCCGGGAGTTGCTAGCCGAAATGGCTCAAGCATGTCCAGACTGGCCCTGGATGGGGACTGTGGCATATTTAGATGGACCAGTGTGATGAGGAGAGGCGGCACTACGCTGAGAATTGCCTTTCCTCGGGGAAATTAATTAAAGGCAGGGCTATTCTGAGAAGGTTGGTGAGTCTGCCCACAGCTGCGATTAGCAGGCAGGGATTAGGACAAAGGCATCCTAGGATAAGAAATATTTGGGGATTGTGTGGGAAGAGGGCAGGGAAGTCCAAAGACAGAAAGCACAGCCCTCACCTCTCACAATCGCCCTTCTGAGAGTTGTGATTCCTCCTTGTGCTCAGAGAAAAGGGTGGTAGACTGTGTCTCTGAGCCCCATGTCATGTTTTTGCAAGTGTCTAAAGTTGGGCCACTCAAGTCATTATTCTTTTCACTCAGTCCTCACAGAATTCCTTTCACAGCTGTAAACCACAATTTGAGAGAAGTCGGGGTCAGTTGGTGACCACCACACCAGGGCCCCACGTTACAGCCGCTCAGCTTGTGACAAAAAGCCTCCAGCTGTGCCCCAGCCCATAGGATGTGTCACAATTGGCACTGCCAGAAGGGGGACACTAGCAACTCATCCAACTTTTTATGGAAACTGGCCTTCACTGTAGTTACTCTTTCTATCTGCTTATTTCTCCATTGATGTAACAATTTCAGGGCTGGGGGCTGGAAGTCCTAGACCAGGAAGAGAAAAGGTGTGTAAAGAAGTTGTTACATAATTAAGTAGATAAAATATGGTTTTTTAAAATAATCTCTTTAATGTGGATAAGATAATCTTTTATTTTCAGATAGTATCAACAATCAAATGCAAAACAAAAATTTAATGAAACTATTCAAACGGTAGGTGCAAATTGGAAATTCAGCTCAAAGGCTGGCCGTGAGGCTTCCGAGGCTTTCAGGGCCTCTCTGCATTTCCTGGTGGCTTCAGCATCAGACCCAGTTTTTCTTCCCTAAGGCTCCAAGTTCTTTTCATCATTCACAGGAGCCAGAGCAAGGGAGTAGCCAGAGGTCGCTAGAGGGCACCGCTCCCCCCCCCCCAGAGCCCAGAGTTAAGTTCGCTACTATAGCCCAAACCTGATTATGGAAAGTCAGGAGTAATTTTTGTATTATAACAATTATGGGACTGGAAGCCAGGACTCACTCCCTCAGCCAATTCTCATGCCGGCTTCAAGGGCTCCCTGGGGAATATGATTCTAAGTCTGTATGTGGGAAGAAGACACCCTTCTCCCGGGAGGCACATTGTTGCCAGACTCTTGCTGGACCCAGCCATCACCCTGAGGGGAGGCACAAGGGTCATCGCAAGGTGGCATCCAGTTCTACAGCTCCCAGACCACAGCCCAAACTCCGCCAAGGCCCTGAGGAACCCAGACAAGCTGAGAGAAGAGAGCTTGGTCCATCCATGGCCTTGGAATCCACCAAATCCTGGAGTCTGCAAAGGCACAGGCACAGCACCACAGCCCTGCTCCTCAGTGCAGACCCACTCTGCTGGCCCTTGGGCTCCAGAAATAATCTAGGCTCATGGGGTTACCAAGTATTTAGAGGAACGGGAAAGACATTTCACGTACAGAGACCAACAAAAGAAAAAGAGCAGAGATGAGAACAAGAATGGCACCAGGAAAGGCCTGAGCTCTGTCACGCTGGAACAGAGGCTGGGATTGAAGGTGGTGGGAGATACCACCATGGCCTGATAAGCAGCTGCTCCCATCCACGTGGGCCCTGACCAGTGGCATGCAGTCTGAATTCCATGAATGTACTGAAACTTTGCTTGAAGTTGCAACTTAAGGTTTAACATGCTGCAGGAAAGGCACAGCTGATGGGAAGGGGTGATGAAAGCACACCTGGAGGGGCCCGTGTGCCCGGCTGCAGTCAGGGTCTCCTTCAGCAGCACTGTCCAGGTGAGGGTAAAGGAAGGCCTCGGTGAGGCCACTGGCAGTGCAGCTGCGGGTGGGGGGCAGGGGAGACAGATACCAAAGGTACAAGGAAGGAGAATCTGAAAGAACTTCATGACTAAAGGGAACCTAGACAAAGGGAAAACAGGGAAAAGTTAATCTTTAACTCTTGGGACTCTTCATTTTGAAAAGCTTGACTCAGAAATATTACAGGCAGTCTCTGGGTTATAAACAAGGTAGGTTCTGTAGGTTTGTTCTTAAATTGAATGGGTAAGCTGGAACATGTACATTGACCTACTAACTGTAATAGCCTCCGTAAGTGCAAGTTGTAAGGTCGGATGTTTATAACTCGGTGACTGCCTATACATCTGTTCATGCGGAAATGTTTACTGAGGGCCTACTACGTGTCAGGCAACTAAAACAGTGACGCTACCACCGGATGATGGCCCATACTGGGAAAAGGGCCAAGTCCACAGGGAAATCAGAGTAACCTGGGTGAGTGTTAGTACACAGGAAGAGCATGTGGCACTTCAGGGGCCAGATGGGGGCAGGGGGAGAAGCAGGGAATGGAAGGGAAGCTTCTACCTTCCATGAGAGCTCAGCAGCTGGACAAGAGCATGACACTGAAAAGGAATTCTGAAAGTGCTGTTTGGGTGGGGCAAGGAGGCTGCAGGGAACAGACCTGCAGGTGATGCCTCAGGAAGGAATTTGGCTTTTATCTTAAAGTTCATGCAAGAACCACAGAAGTGTTGCAAGTGGGTGAATAATAAAGACATTTGAGTTTCAGAATCCAGCTGGAAGTTACTTGAGAAACCAGAGGTTGATCTTCCTCAAGCATCCGTTAGGATGCCAGGACAATGCAAAAGGAATGAGCCATGTGTCCCTGTCATCAGCTCCACCTGTATCTTCACAGGGGGCCATGAGCATCCAGGGCCCTATGCAAACAGCCCAGGAGGGCCTCGGACGAAAGCTTACACGAAGCTTGGGAGGAAACCTACAGGAATTCATCATTGGTAAGGTTAAAAAATAACAGGGAGCATTTCACCTCTATGAGTTCACTCAATGTGGCCAAGCGGCTAAGTCAGACATACCTTGATTCTTATTTCTCCCTACCTACTAGCTTTGTGACCCTGGGCAAATGCTTTCAATCCAGCATCCTCATCTGTAAAACAAAAACTTTTCATACCTCAAAGCGTTGCTTTAAGGATTGAAAGACACAATGTAAAGTTCCCAGCTTAAAAAGTGCCAATTATTATTTTTCTTTCATTAAACATTTATTGAGCATCCTGGTCATCTGCTAGGGGGTGACAGAGACAAGAAGCACCCTCTGATTGCTGTGGAAGGCTCCCAGTCCAGCAACCACACAGATGCACTGTCTCGGCCAGACGCTTCCTTAGGTGTCCTTGGCTCAGCTCTTGGTGATCTGAGATGGCCAGCCGCCAGGCCCGGGACCCTCTGCAGGAGCAGCCTTGCCAGCTCACCCAAGGCTGCTGAGCAAGGCCAGGCTGGCTACCTGAATGAAAGCAGGAAGAGCTGTTGCACCTCTGCAGAGCAGACTCAGGCCAGGAATAGCCTACACTCTGCATCAAGACCACCTCAAAATTAAAGAGCAGAAAAGAAAAAGATCCCTGCCATTTTAGAATAAAGCCCCACTCTTTAAGTTTGAACTAAATTAAGCTTGAACTAAAATCTCCCCTCTAGCTGCACAGAAAATAAATTCAATGAAATTCCTATTTAACTTATATGTGGTCACTCAGCATTGGAAGTAGGAAAGAAGTGTTCTGATAACAACATACTGTTTTCCATGTCACCAGAATGATATATCTGATTTTATCAAACCTTGACTAGTCAAAGACCTAACTTTGAGGATTCTTATCTGAATTAGAGGATTCTCAGGAATGTTAATGGTAGTGCTTATCCTGGTCTCTTATAATTTCCTTTACCTTTCTACCATTTCCACTACATTCTAACCTCATCTTTTTTTTTTTTGGACAGAACCTCAAGCTGTCGCCCTGGATAGAGTGCTGTGGCATCACAGCTCACAGCAACCTCATACTCTTGGGCTTAAGTGATTTCTCTTGCCTCAGCCTCCCGAGCAGCTGGGGCTATCTAACCTCATCTTCATATTTCCAACACCTACTGTTGAGTTCAGCATTCTTATCTGTACAGTAACAAGAAATGTCTACTGGACACTACTGGAAAATCTCAGCGATTGCTCCCAATATCTTCACATCCTCAGAAAGCTCCAAGTAATGTTCTGTACTCTATGTGAAGTTTGTGAGCCATTCTCTTCCCAGCCACAGGGGGGGAAAAAAGACAAAAGAATACAGAAAGAGGCTGGGCACCTGTACCTCAGCCACTACGGTGCCAGCCACATACACTGGAAGTGGTGGGTTCAAATCCAGCCCAGACCTGCCAAACAACAAGACAACTACAACCAAAAAATAGCCAGGCGTTGTGGTGGGCACCTGTAGTCCCAGCTACTTGGGAGGCCGAGGCAAGAGAATCACTGAAGCCCAAGAGTTTGAGATTGCTGTGAGCTATGACACCATAGCACTCTACAAAGGGTGACATAGTGAGACTCTGTCTCAAAAAAAAAAAAGAATGCAGAAAGAACTGTTTAGGTTAGGCAACTAGAAAGTCCTTTAAAAAATCTAAGCAAGCTCTCAACAGACACTGCAAAATTCACTCCTTAATCTATTTTTAAGATGGTAGAAAAATCTAGTCTCTCAGCCTTGAAATTGGACAACCCATAAGAAGTTCACACTATCTGTAATTTCATGGACAGTCTCACAGAAAAGGCTCATATTTTTTTTAATATTGAAAACTTTTTCCTTGTAGCATTTAAAGTACATAATCTCCTATGTCCAAGAAGGTATCCATGCTCATGATACTAAAATCATTTATCCAGCCTGAAGATGCTCAGGTGAGTCACGACAATGCCTACTGATTACTCCTCAGTCTTTCAAAAATGAGTACTCCTATCCCTGTGTTTTCTCCAGTTACATAAATGTAACATGAAAAAATGACATACCTAGAAAACGTCTCTATTGGAAGACAAGGAACATCTCCAATTAGTTTCACTTTCCTTCCTTTTTTTTGAGACGGAGTGCCACGGTGTTGCCCTCGGTAGAGTGTCGTGGTGTCACAGCTCACAGCAACCTCCAACTCCTGGGCTTAAGCGATTCTCTTGCCTCTGTCTCCAGAGAAGCTGGGACTACAGGTGCCCACCACAATGCTATTTTTTGTTGCGGTTACCACTGCTGTTTTAGCTGGCCGGGGCCGAGTTTGAACCCACTACCCTTGGTATATGGAGCCAGCGCCCTACCCACTGAGCCACAGGCGCCGTCCTCTTTTTTTTTTTAAAGATGGGGTCTTACTCTGTTGCTCAGGCTAGAGTGCAGTGGTGTCATCATAGCTCACAGCAACCTCAAATTCCTAGGCTCAAGAGATTCTCCTGCCTCACCCTCCCATGTAGATGGCACTACGGGTATGTAACACTACACTCGACTAATTTTTCTACATTTTGTAGAGATGGAGGTCTCACTATGTTGCTTAGGCTGGTCTTTAACTTCTAGCCTCAGGTGATCCTCTATCCCTACAAAAATAGAAAAATCAGCAAGGCCTGGTGACACATGCCTATAGTCCTAGCTACATTGAAGGTTGAAGCAGGAGTATCACTTGAGCCCAGGAGTTCAAGGTGGCAGTGAGCTATGATGATGACACTGCACTCTAGCTTGGGTGACAGAGCTTGGGACCCAGTCTCAAAAAGAATAAACCTTCTTCATGGAACTCCCTTTAGTCACAAGCCACACCTATGTAATAACCACAGCAGACTCAATTTAAAGAAATACTGTAATAGAAATTGCTATGGACTAGTACAATTCCACCATAAAGACAGCTAAAATACTGGGTGATCTATTTTTCTCAGGTTTACAGGCAACTTTCCATTGCATTTCAAACACAAAATGCCGACATACCTTAAAAATTAAATTCCAAGTGATAGTTTAACTAGAAACTACTTATGTTCTTAGAAATATCATTATCATGAAACTTACATGAAAGACTATTTAAATAAAACGTAGCTCCCAAGGGAACTTTTAGAAAAATCTTTCGACCAAAACTCTATCTGTAGGAAGCTGCTGGAATAACTTGTCAATTAATCTTAGAACAGGAAGCTGATGGCCACCAAAAGAAAAAGTCAAACTGAAAAGGCATCAGTAAGCACCAAATTGACCTGGGTTTCTTACTATGTATCTCCAATTCCTAGAGGTTTATCACCAATCTAGGTCTCTTAAAAATTGGCTATTAATATAGCCACAGTAACTAATGACTTTTTGCTTTATCAGTACCTGGAAGACCATCTAAAACGGGCAAATTAGAACAAAGTCAGAAGCTATTAATACTTAGGGAATGCACTGCAGTTTCAGCAGAAGGCTTTTCAGGGCATGCACATTAAACTTGAAATGCACAGCATATATAGTTTCTTTTCTGATACATAGGATTAAAACATTCTCTATTCTACTTCAACATTATCCGTGTACGTTAGACATTGAAACAGACTTATAAAATCAGTAAATGACCAGGCATAGTGGCTCATACCTAATTCTGGCATTTTGGAAGGCCATGGCTGGGGGGAATCACTGAGGCCAGGAGTTCAAGACCAGCCTGGGCAACATAGTGAGATGTCTTCTCTACAAAAAAAAAAAAAAAAATTAGCCAGTCATGGTGGCCCACATCTGTAGTCCTAGCTACTTAAAGAGACTGAGGCAGGAACATCACTTCATCCCAGGAGTTCCAGGTTACAGTGAACTATCATTGTACCACTGCGCTCTAGCATGGATGACAAAGTGAGACCCTCTTATTTATTTATTTCGTTTTTTACGAGACAGAGTCTCACTTTATCGCCCTTGGTAGAGTGCTGTAGCATCACAGCTCACAGCAACCTCCAACTCCGAGGTTTAAGTGATTCTCTTGCCACAGCCTCCCAAGTAGCTGGGACTACAGGTGCCTGCCACAATGCCCGGCTATTTTTTGTTGTTGTTGTTGTTGCAATTTGGCCAGGGCCTGGTTCAAACCTGCCACTCTCGGTATATGGGGCTGGCGCCCTACCCACTGAGCCACAGGCACCAGCCGAGACTCTACCTCTTAAAAAAAAAAAAAAAAAAAATCAAGCTGGGTACGGTGGCTCACGCCTATAATCCTAGCACTCTTAAGAGGCTCAGACAGGATGATTACTTGAGCTCAGGAGTTTGAGACTAGCCCAAACAAGAGACTACTAAATATGGAAAAATTAGCAGGGCGTTGTGGCGGGTGCCTATAGTCCCAGCTACTTGGGAGGCTGAGGCAGGAGGACCACTTGAACATAGGAGTTTGAGGTTGCTGTAAACTACACTGATGCCATGGCACTTTAGCCTGGGCAAGAGTGAGACTCAGTCTCAAACAAGCAAAAATCAGTAAATGGATTCATTTTTAAATTATGCTAACAAATCTTAATTAGCATTCAAATCTTATTCAAAAGTTTAAAATGTTTGACTGACCTGGTTTAAAAATTTTTAAATATCCAGTATTTTAGAGACTCTAGATAGGAAGTTTGAAATTACACAGAAATCCAGAACTTTTCTTGGAAAACAAGGCTTTGCTCATGATACAGGCTATCCTTGAGGACGTCACAGTATACTTACTATGTCAAATTACTGGAGGGGTAAAGGCAACATTACTAAGAGAAAATGACTTTAATATAAAGTTTTTTTAGAGCACACTTTTGATGACTTTAAGAAGTACACAGAACTACAAAGTTCATCAAAAGGCCTTGCACCTCATGGGAATTCATTATAAACATTTGACTTAATTTTTACAACGGGAAAACAGAGGCACAAATATTTAGATGACATACACGGTGAGTAATACCTGCCTACCTCACCAGATTGCTCTGAGGACAGTTACATAACATACATGAGAGCACTTTATAAACTAAAAGGAGCTAAATAAACGTAATAAATGCCTAAGTTCCCACAGTAAAGAATAAAACTATGATTCATCATGGCCACCACACATTTATCTCCTGAAAGAGCGCTTCTAAAATGTTAACGTGAGGGTAACCACCTGGTTCCTCAAAGAGCAGGTTCTGATTAGGTAGGTCCAGGCCTGGGTCAGGGCAGAGATTTCCACATATCTATCAAGTTCCTGGTTGATGCCAATGCTAGTTTCTGGGACCACCCTTGTGAGGAATGAGTAGCTGAAAGATCATCCTAATTCTTGGGTGTATGGCCACTCTTTGAGAGTCTATTTCCTGAGTATTTTGCAGACTTTGCTTAACCTTAAAGGGAGCTTTGGAATAAGTCTGTATACATCTAGTTTGAACACAGTAGCTGAAAGATCATCCTAATTCTTGGGTGTATGGCCACTCTTTGAGAGTCTATTTCCTGAGTATTTTGCAGACTTTGCTTAACCTTAAAGGGAGCTTTGGAATAAGTCTGTATACATCTAGTTTGAACACAGTACCTTACAAACTCAATAGCAAAGTGCTCTTTCTCGGGCGGCCAAGAAACAAGCCTTGATTGTTAATTAGATTGCTATTTCCAGTTTTCAGGGCAAGAGCCAACAACATGTAAAATCACAGAAAGCTATTTTGCCCATTTGCTATTATGTGATTTCAGATCATCTGAAAAAGGTGGTGGGAAGTGGGGAAGAACTCTGTACTTGCAAACACACACAGACACACGTCATACACCCTAAAAGAAAAACATGGATTCTCAAAGATTCCAAATTGATAGGAGACCAATTTGTCTCCTCCATCAAAGAAAAACTCTCACAATATCCAGAAGGAAACACCTGAGCTAACAAGTAACTTGCAGAAATGCTGCTGCCTCCTGATACAGAAGTGCTCTGGACTCAGACCTGGGAGGAAATAAAAAGAAAACAGCAGTGGCCACATCAGAATCATGTTATAAAACGGATAGCCCCAGAGTTTCTGAGTGAATAAGCCTAAGGCGGGGCCAGGATGATGGTGGTGCTGAAGATTCCTGGACAGGACCATGCTTTAAGTGGCACTGAGTCTGGACAGCAACCTTTCCAAGCAGGGGATCTAGTCTCGTTCTCTGCGGCTGCACCCCCAGCATCCAGCAGTGTCTAATGCACACTTGGCCCCCAATAAATGTTTGCCAAATGAATGACCATTATAACTTTCATTCCCAGAATAATTTTACTGATTATGTATACTCCCTGCAAGTATCATGTACATACATTCATTAAAAACAATTACACACATGCCAGGCACTAGGGCCCTTAATCTAAAGGGACTTGTGGTTAAATTGCCTCCAATCATAGACACTAGCGTTGCACTTTTTCCTTATAAATATCTGGTTAGTTAAATCATAAAGCCTTCTGCCACTGAAGTGGAAGCAGACAACAGAATTATCCAAAGGACCCTAAAGAAAAATCCTACTTGCTCAGAATGGATCAATTCATTTCATACAAACTCCAACAGCAAAAATTACTGGAGACAAGAATTTTCCTGGAGAAAACACAAATATCTGTATCTTCATCAGAAACCCAGACATTTCTGATGTGGTCTCCTTCAAGACACTTCCAGTTGCTAGTTACAGGAGGGAAGCCCAGGGAACAGCCCCAGGTGAAAATGCTACTAAGTCTTTAAGGATTTTTTCTCTAAATCCTTTCACATTCACTGAGTGAAACACAGAAAGGGCTTTGGCAGTCATTTTTCAAATCCTCTGCGCGATCTGCATGTTACCATAGTCACGTTCATTCCGAAAAACAGGTGTTTCTGTTAAAATTAGCTGTTTCAAACTGCCAAATATTTCAGACCCTTCTGCCAGCTTAAAAAAAAGTGTTTTACTGATGCTTCCAGAATTATAAAGATAAGGATAGGGATTAGGGGAGAACAAAAAGAAAATATGCACACATCCCAATGTAATTTTTGCATTTCCTAACATCAACCAGAATGAGTAATAAAGGCTAAGCTTAAAACAGCCAAAGACAGAGCTGTGTTTTTTTCTGGTTAAGACAGATCTTATGTTTGAAAGCCTTGTTTTTGTCCCATTTACTGGGCTGTCATAAATAATGTCTTTTGTTCAGAGAACTTGGCCATAATTATTTCCTTTCCTCATGACCATTCAAAAGGAAGAAGGTTCTCAACATTCTCAGGTCAGGATGGTGTGTATTAAGCCTGTGTAAGAAAACTTGCCTTCGAAGTCAGAAGAACCCAAGTATTGATGTCTTAAATTAACTCTACTGCAGTTTAATTTAAAAACTTTTTTCAAAAATCAGGCCACTCTGATTTTATTCCTGGAACCAGTATCTCTGCTGACCTTATTAAATCCTATTATGAAATAGGTCTGAGATGCTGTTCTTTTAAAATCAAGGGCTATTTAAAAAACAAGTTTAGCAACCTGGTACATTAGAAGAAAGTTAAATGTCAAAGCCCTGTGCTCAAATCCCGTACCCAACCAGGCAACACAGCACCAGAAATACCGTGCGTTCCTGGCTCTAGCTTTTGAAAGTGCTATAGCAAAAGTATAAGCAGAACTTGCTGAAAGAACCTGAAAGAAGGAAGACTCCAAACTTTATCTTATAAACAGAGGGGAAAGAAAAGGTTAAAATACCACTTTTCTTAAAATATGAAACTTTTATCAATTTCAAAGAATATTTGAAAAGCAATGATTTTGCTTATTCATGATGAAAACCTTTAATATACAGAAAGATTTAGAGCAACTATCTTTTGACTAAGAAGTTTCAAAATTAACCTGGTTACTAGTAGTTTACTTTATCCAAGTAGACTGGGGAAGTGATTTTTTTTTTCTTTTTTGAATTGTTCTGAAAATTGCTTGTGCAAGGAATGAGTCCAGGAAAAAATTGGCAATTCTTCTTTTCTTAATCAAATATCAAATTTACAGATTTCTTCCCCTCTTTTTACGTTGAGTTTGTTCCTTTTCGTTTCTTCCTTGTGATCTGCATGGGCTAAATGAATCACGTAAGTGAACTCTACTACTTGTGTAAATCCAACAAATAAAAATTTCTACATGCATGCAGAATAGTCACTGGCACATGAGTTACGACCCCCTCCCCAATTCTTCCAGAACCGGAACCAGATTTTGCAGAGAGTAGAGGGAGAAGAATAAACATTCTCAAGTCATTTTCATCTTCTAAAGACTTAAAATTAAATTTTACCAGAACCTAGTAGACAACAACTGTTCCCTTGACTGTTTTTAAAAATATATATGTATCTACCACTTTAAGACTTTTGCAAACTTCACATTTAAGGCAGTGAAACAGTCCTCGTCTCACCTACTACAGGTTTTAAGATATTTTTACACATTGAATTTCATGTTCTTGTAATAGATACAGCCATTAAGCAAGAAAAACAGTATGACTTTTTTCTCTGTGATCTATTACAGTGAAAAATTCTTTTCAAACTTGTGGGAAGTGCAGAGGTTTAAGCACAACAAATCCCAAGAAAAATGTAAACTGAACAAATTTAAAGCATGTATGAGCTTTTATCCATGTGGTCCTCCCAAGCTTCAAGAACTGTAAATAAATTTGTTGTGCTTTTAGTGGGAAAACGTACAAAATTTAACCTGGTTCAACAAATTATACATCTCACCACCACTACTAGATACAGAAATTTCTTAAAATGTCTGCAAAAAAGACAAACTACGTTAATATAACCCCAAATATCAATCAACAAAGCATTTTTCTAACATACAATCGAGCACCGCATTATCTTAGATCAAGGTCACAAAAATAGCCACTTTGCCTACAATTATGCTATGGCTCTAGAAAGTTCTTAATGCTTTCCAACATACCTCGTTCTCTATTAAGCAGTTTAGAATCCTCTATATATTCTAAAACCACAAGAATCAGATCTGAACAGTCCTGTCTACGTAAAAGATGCTGAGTATTCTTGACATACAGTACTTTCACAGCTCCATACATAGATGCCCTGAGCTAGGAAGGCTGGTGTACCACCCAGGATTAGGAAGTGCATTCATCTGAAAATGACAGGCAGAATACAAATCTGACTTCAATCAGCCTGAACCACCCTTCATTATAAAGGGAAAATAAATGGAGACAAAGGAGCTAAATTACTTTCCAGGAGAAATTAGAGGCAAGACCCCCACTTAACAGCCCATCCCAAGCAGTATACACTTGTGTCACCTGCCTTTAAAAAATTGACCATTATACACAGTTCTCTTTCCTTACATACTAGGCTGCTCAAAGGAGTAAATCTTGAGGGAAAAGTAGAAAGAGTTGGGAATTGGGGACCTGCCTCACTATTACTGAAGAATCTTTCCAGTGACCCTTTCTATACATGCAGCATGCAAAATTACAATTATTGAAAAATCAACAATAATTGCAAAAAGCCATCTGAGAAACATAACATTTTAATAGATGAAATAAATACTCCAGTACATGCAAGGTAAAAACTTGACGTTTGGGGAAAAAAAAAAATCACTCTACAGTATAAATTCAAAAATAAAACACACGCTCACAGTAGCTTTCCCCCCATTTGCAAATCACATGGCAAATTCAGACTCTTTCCACACCAAGTATACTCCTAATTCAACACAATTGCTTTAAAAAAAAAAAAAAGACATACAAAACAGGTAGCTACATCCATGTCTAAGGAGTGAAAACTGAGGTAACCTTTCTTTTAATCAAATAAAAAAAGATAAAACCAAAAAAGAAATGAACCCATGACCTTCCTTCTTGCCCAATTAATAAAATTTAGTTGAGAAATTCCAGAAGATGGGCTGGGGTAGGGATGGGAACAATACCACAACCGGCATATTACACACCTTCCATCTCCCAGCCTCTACTGTGTTGGGCTGGGGCACACCTGGGCCCTTGGAGTGGGGCGCAGGGCCCGGCCTTTTGGAAGATTCCTCCCGAGCATTTACAACATTAGGGCAGAGGGTGTGGGCTTCACCTATGATTTCTTTGGTATAAATGGAGAGGGGCAGAGAATAAGTAACCTCCTTTAGTCTGGGGTGAAGAAGGGGTATGGGGGTTGCTAATTCACAGAATTGGAAATCACTGGCGGTAAAGTCCTGGGCGAAGACCTCTCCCTTAAAGCCTGAGATAGCAGGGTGCAGCCTTCAGACACGGCGCAGGCCGAGTTCCTCAGCCTCTCCCTGTGGTCCGACATCTTGGCGCCCCCGTCGGGGTGCTGTGCCAGATCCCTGAGGCACTGGGTCAGAAGCACGCAGGCCGACACCACGCTCATGGCGCCGCCGAGGATGGCGGTCTGCACCGCCTTGCCCTCAGCGCTCACGGCCGCCGCGCGACCCAGGAACTGCGGCTCGGTGGCGAAGCCCACCAGGGCGCTCACTGCCTGCACCAGAGGCCCGCTGAAGAGCGCGCAGCGGCTGCGCGCCAGCTCACTGGGCGCCACCTTCACCTCGCGCACGCAAGCCAGTAGAGCTGATGCACTCGTGCTCATGCACTTGACGCTCAGCTTGAACTGCTCTCGCGAAAAGCGGTCCCGCGACTTGTCACTGGCCAGGGCGCACGCGTCCGTCAGAAACTTGAGGTTGCGCGACAGGCCCTGGGACACCTCCAGCAACAGCTGCGGCGTCATATCGGCCAGCGGCGTGGCACGCAGCACTGCGCAGCCCTGCTCCACCTCGTGCCGGCAGCGTGTCACGCGGTAGCGGTCCACCAGGCCTGGCTGTGCGGGCTGCGCGCCCGGTGTGGCCACGGCCGCCAGATAGGCCGCGTGGGCCGAGCACTCGGTCAGCGACACTACCAGGTCCCCCAGTTCCACCAGCCTGTCTCCTGCCTCCCCGAAGCGGCCCATATTGAGCTGGCTCTGCACGTCGTGGGTGAGGATGGAAAGCCCCTTGGTGCGCGCGATGATAGTATCCCGGCACTGCTCGAAGGACTCGACGCCCGCACTAGAGGAGGCAGGGCCCTCAAAGAGCACGGGCCGCGCCTCGCTCGACAGCAGCAGCAGGTCAGCCACCAGCTGCATCTTGCCCTTGCAGTGGTCGCAGACAGACACCAGCCTCTTCCGCGGCTGCGAGCTGGCCCCGCCGACAGCGCTCGGAGGAGCCGGAGAAGCCGCCTCGCCTGTGGGCTTCCCCGCGCTGCCACTAGCCATCGCGCCCGGGGGGCACTGGCATGCCGCTGGGGAGCCCGCTACCACCACCGCTGCCGCGGCCACTGCCGCCGCCCCGGCGGCCGTCGCGATTCAGCTGGCCAAGGCCACGGTGCCTTCCCCGCACCATCATGCCATCCACCGCCGCGGGCGGGGAGCACTGGGCTGCGGCGGCCGGAGCCTGGGGGGCGCGGGCTGGGCTCGAGGACCAGAGAACGCAGGAGGCTTTTCGCGGCGCGGGGAGGAGCTTCGGCGTTCGGCTTCCCAGAGGGCTTGCAGCAACCATGAACCAGGGCAAGGTAAACTCACGGTCCTCGCTCTTCGTCGCCGCGCTGCCAGGAAAGTCCCTTCTGCTGAGCCACCGCCGCCGCCGCCTTTCTGGGCATGACCCGGCCCGGCCGCTGAAGCGGGGAGGGCGGGACGGGGAAGCTGGGAGTTGTCCTTCCTTCCTTCCTTCCTTTCTTTGAAATTAAAATCCTTTTCTCAGGGAGGAGCGCGGGCGGTAGCCCGGGCAGGCTCTCCTATCAGTACCCGCGTTCGAGGCCACCTCCAGCTCGCCGGCGCACGTGGGCTTCAGGCGCCGCGACCCCGCCAAGCGGCACTTCCCTGCGACGGCGGCCCGGGCTGGCTTTCTGCGACGCGCGACCGCCTCGGGTACATCTCCTGCCTCCGGTTCTTGGGAAGCTGCGCCGGTAGCAGGGCCGAGGGTGTGGCCCGCGCTGTCGCGGCCGCGCAGAGTCAGAGTCGGGCGGGAGCCTGCACTGATTGCGCACAGCGGCCGCCCCCCTCGCGATCTCGCCCGGAGCCGCGCCCGGTCGTGCCGGGAGCCGCGGCTGCCCCTTCCCGCCTCTCGGGTTCACAGAGCGCGGCCCGGCGCCGCGGCGACACGCCCTCCCAGACCGCGCGCCCGGCGGCCCGCCGCTGCCTGTCGGCGCGAATCCATCCCCGTCGCCTCCTCTCTGGCCCGCAGCCGCTGAGCTCTCCCGAGGCCCCGGGCCCCGCGCATCGGACACCCTCGCACGCGTCTCCCTGGGGGCCGAGCCAACTCAGAAGGTCCCCGCGGCGCTGCGGCAACCGACCTGAGCCCCGGCCCCTGCCATTTTTATCAACCACCAACTTCCGAGCGAGCGGGGAGAAACTGAAAGGAAGGGCGGGGGCCGACAGGCAGAGGGGAACACACCCGCTTCCTCTCCGCGCGCGGCTTCACCTCGAGCGCGTCCGTGGGTGCGCCGCCTCCCGCAGGGGCTGCCGGAGGCTTTTCCTCTTCCCCTCCGCGCCTCGCCCCCGGGCTCGCCTCCGCCGCCGCCTCGGCCGTAACCTCCCCGGAGCCTATAGAAATCTTTTGTGTGGCGTCACCGCCTTTCGTTTAAATCCCGCTTCCTCCTCTCGCCCTTCCTCCCGCCCCCTCCGCCGCTCCCGGATGCTTGCGCGATGCGCTGCTCCTCCCCCGGGAAGCTGGGTGGCTGACGCTCGGGCGCGGGGCCGGTGGTTCCCGGCCTCCCCCACGCTCGCTGGCCGAGAGGCCGGGAGAGCCGAAGGGGGGAGACCCGCCCGGGCCAGGGGCTCTGCGCACACCCATGGAGCTCGGGGCGCAGCTGCCCGTTGGCCTTACGTAAGCTCTCAGCCGGACCAGGCGCTCCCTGCTTCCTCCCCGGCGAGGGAGCAAATCTAAAAGGTGACCTGCTTTCTGGGCTGAACGGAGGACACTTGATGTCACCCCCTGGTGATTTGCTGGGGGCCTGTTTTCTTGGTTCGCACGACTTCGACCCGTTTTCCAAGGGCTTCCCCTGCCCTTTGTTGTGTTTGATCTCTTCCCCGTGGGCTTCAGAGGGCAGTGCGGTGTAGCGGAAAGAGGAAGGACGCACTGGATGTGGAGCCCCAGGAGCGGGGCTAGAACTTGCCGCCTCCTCACTGTAAATATACTTTATATCGTTAGAGCGCGGGCTTTGAACCAGGCTTCCTGGGATCATTCCTTCCCCCACCAGTTAGAAGTTGTGTGTCCTCGTGCAAGTTATCTCTCCCAGGTATTACTTTTTATCGTCTGCAAATCAGATACTGTGCACTGTCTGCTTGAGTGCTTGATTTGTAAATTTAGCTGTTAAAATTATTAGGAGACGGGACCAGCAGAGTTTTCCCTCTCATAACTTCTATTTCTTCGTTACAAGTGGTATAATAGTGGCCACTGTTAAGTGAAACAGTCTTAGGAGGTAAACATTACAATCCCAGTTTTACAGATAAGGAGACTGATGGTCAGTACCACAGCAGATGGCTGGGCAGGAGCCCCTCCCCCCCCCATCTTGTTCTTTGGAAAGTGGTTGAAACACCTGGGCTTCCTCTCAGAAATGTGCCCTATCTCTTCCTTTTCAAACACGCCTTCTAGGTAGGTGCCTGGCCCAACACAGGTGGGTGTGCTCAGCCAATTGTTTTTTCCTCTGTCCCTTCTTAGGACACCAGGTCATGCTTTCCAGCCAGTTGTAATTGTTCCTTATAACTAGGATGAATTACAATTTATTGTCCAAACCTAAACGCTTGTGAGTGAACTGTGAGACACTCTGTTAATAAACAGGAACAGCAGGTACAAACCTGGGTGGATAGTCACCCTACTTACAACCAAAGTGTCCTTAGATAGCTTCTAGAATCCAAATGAATCCACTTATTCTGCAAATCAAGGTCAATAAAACTGACAATTTTGGAAACAGGCAGAAATTCCATGGGGTTATTCTCTTTTATGATTGTACAAGGCAAGCATGGGGAAATCAAGCTCTTTCCATGGTAACCTCAGAATTGCACCTTAGTCTTTCTTAACTTTCTTAGCAAACACTGTGAGAGAGAAGTCAAACCTTTTCTGCATGCCTACTTTGGGGATTTTTTTCCAAAACTCGTTGGTGCCCTTGGAGTCCTATTTTTCTTTTCCTCTACATATGCAATTTGGTTGTAACTGTTGCTGGAAACCCACCGGACAGTGAGAGCTGTGTTACACGTAGACTATCCCACACTATTGAGGAGGTTTGATTAAGCTTTAAAAATTAGTAGGATTGTTTTTTCAGCCTTCTCTGCTTCATTTTTCAGAGAGGGAAGCTCCTCCAAACTAATCCTTCCAGGGAACTATCTGCCTGCTTTCAGATTCACCATGACTTTCTGCCATTGTTCATTCACTCCACAAACATTGGGCACCTCCAGTGTGCTAGGCACCCAAGTTACATGGTAAGTAAAATGAGGCCTCCACTCTTGGAGATTAGAGACCAGGGAGCAAAGAATGCAGTAACAAATTTTGCTTTGGTGCTATAAAGAAATGATGGCAGAGATAGTAAGGCCTACCAGATATTTTAATTGTCGTTAGGCAAGGTCCTGTGATTTCTTCTGACCAATGAAATGTAAGTGTCAGTGATGTGCATTCATGCCAGGCCCAGGCAGTGAAAAGCTAATCTGTAATTCTCTTTCTCTTAACCCTGCCGTGAATACTGTAGAAGGCTGTTTCAGTTTATGAAGCCCCCATAAGGCTAGCTGACTTGTGGAGCAGACTCTCTCTTGACCTGTATGGGACATGTAATGAGCACAAAATAAACTTATGTTGGGTTAAGCCACTGAGTTTTTTGGGTTGTTTGCTGCCGTAGCGTATTTTGCTAGCATATTTTACAGTCTAATTTGATTCATGGAATAGGGCTTGTGTCTGACCCTAGTGTCATTGGAGTAAGGTCAGTTCCTTTGGAAAACTCTACCTATAGGGAGGTGCCTGTGGCTCAAAGGAGTAGGGCACCGGCCCCATATGCCAGAGGTGGCAGGTTCAAACCCAGCCCAGGCCGAAAACTGCAAAAAAAAAAAAAAAAAGAAAGAAAACTCTACCTATCACCCCTGCTAACTCTCTTTTACAATTAAAATAAATGTGAACCAAAAGTCTTACATAAGATACTTGCTGTGGTCTGACTCACAAAATTTATATGTTGAAATTTAATGGCCAATATGGTGATATTAATTAAGAGGTGGGGCCCTTAGGAGGTGGTTAAGTCATGAGGGTGGAGCTTTTGTGGATGGGGTTGGTGATCTTATAAAAGGTGTGAGGGAGTTGGTCACCTCTTCCTTTTGTCTTTAGGTCATCTAGGATTCAGGATGCAGCAACAAGGTCCCATCTATGAGAAATGGACCCTCACCAGACACAAAATCTGCTTGCACCTCCATCTTGGACTTCCCAACCTCCAGAGCTGTAAGCAATAAATTTCTATTATTTGTAAATTACCCAGTTGACAGTATTTTGTCAAAAGCAGTGCAAATGGACTAGGACAATATTTTTTATTAAAATGGATATTGAGTAAGAAAATAAGGCTGAAAATGTGTGGACTGAAGATTGGCTGGGGAACAGGAGGGAGCTGGGGCTGTGCAGAAAGCGGCTGGCTCCTTGAGAATGCGTTCCCAGCGCTGGCCCAAGGCCCAGGAGTTGTAGGCATTTGATAAGTGAATGAGCAAGATGCAAAGAGAACTGAATGAGGATGTAGGCAGGTAAAAATGGAACTGACAGAGCTTGGGACAGGCAGCATTGGGGAAACATTTTTTCCCTTTTTTGCCTGTTTTAGAAGGTATGTCTACCCACCTAGACTTCAGGCTAAAGAATAGTATGAGTGTTCTGTTTGGTTGCTGTTTTTTTAATTGTGGTAAAATGCAATGTACCGTACCATCTTACCCAATCTAGCTCAGTAGTATTGAGTACGTTGTTGTGCACTATCACCACCATCTGTCTCTATAAATTTTTCATCTTCCCCAAACCAAAACTCTCCATTCCACCTCCTGACCCCAACCCCTGGCAAACACCATTTTATTTGACTATTGTAGGTATCTCAGACAAGTGGAATAATACAGTATTTTTCCTGTTACGTCTGCCTTATTTCACTTAGCATAATGTCTTTAACTTTCATCAATATTGTAGTTTATCAGTTTTCTTTTTTTTTTTTTTTGAGAAAGAGTTTCACTATGTTGCCTGGTAGAGTGTCATGGCATCATAGCTCACAGCAACCTCCAACTCTTGGGCTTAAGCAATTCTCTTGTCTCAGCCTCCCAAGTAGCTGGGACTACAGGTGCTCGCCACAACACCCAGCTTATTTTTTGGTTGCAGTTGTCATATTGTTATTTGGCAGGCCTGGGCTGGGTTCCAACCTGCCAGCTCTGGTGTATGTGGCTGGTGCCCTACCCACTGAGCTACAAGTGCCGAGCCAGTTTTTTTTCTTTTTTTCTTTTGAAGAGGAGTGGTCTCACTGTCATTCAGGCTGTAGTGCAGGAGAATTTCCTTACTTTTTAACCTGAATGATAAAATCACTCTGGTTTTTTTTTTGTTTGTCTTTCTTTCTTTTTTTTTTTTTTTTTTTTTGAGACATAGTCTCAAAAAAAGTTACCCTGGGTAGAGTGCCATGGCCTCATAGCTCACAGCAACCTCAAACTCTTGGACTCAAGTGATCTTCTTGTCTCAGCCTCCTGAGTAACTGAGACTACAGGTGCCAGCTACAATACCTGGCTAGTTTTTTTTCTATATTTAGAAGAGACAGGGGTCTCACTTTGCTTAGGCTGGTCTCAGATTCCTGAGCTCGAATGATCCACCAGCCTCCATTCTGGCCTCCAGAATGCTAGGATTACAGCTGTGATACCCAATTTTACACTGCACCCTGGTTTTTGTAGAGTAACAACCAAGCTGTGTGTTATCTACAGTGCCACCTGATGGTCAATAAGCTGCATTCTTTGACCTAATGTGTCTTTCCTGTGGAGCAGTGTCCCTCTGTTTTGTAACTGCACACAAATTTTGTGAGCTTCAGTCTGTTTATGTGTGTCTTTCTCATTAAAAACACAACTGATCTATGTTAGATGTGGAGAAAAATACAAAATACAGAGAAAAGATTAAAATAATTTGAAATCTCACTGCTTAGAGATAGCCATTATATACATATTGCAGCTATTTTTCTATACATAAAAATATATATCTATATAATTTTAATACTATTTTTATCATTTAATAATATAAAAACATCTTTGAAGTCACATAATATGTAATTTTTTTTTTCAAATGAGAGAGAGTCTCACTCTGTTGCCTAGGCTAGAGTGCAAATGTGTCATCCTAGCTCACAGCAACCTCAATTTCCTGGGTTCAAGTGATCCACCTTCCTCAGTAGCTGGGTCTACGGGCGCCCACTACAATGCCTGGCTAATTTTTCTGTTTTTAGTACGGACGAGGTCTCACTCTTGCTCACGCTGGTCTTGAACTCCTGAGCTCAAGCAGTCCTCCTGCCTCAGCCTCTTAAGAGTGATGAGCCATTGCTCCCGGCCTCATCTTACGTAATTATTGCATTATTTTTCATTGTATGAGTGGACTATATCTTGCAATCTGTAAATATAGATTATGTAGTCTACTTTTTTAAAAACATGAATTATTTTTTATTAAATCGTTGTCTACTATTTTTGAAACACTTGGTAGTTCCTGTCTTCCCCTCTTGTGGAGAATATTACATAAGATTGTAACAATGGGTTAGTGTTAGTCACAGTGTAAGTGCTTAATATTATTGTTACTGTTATTGTCATTGTCTGTTTCCTCAGTATCAGTTCCTGGAAGTGGAATTGCTAATCAGAAAATGCACATTTGGTGGGGTTTTGATACACAGGGTGTCCATAAAGTGTGCAATATAAAATAGTCAAAATTACATACCAACTTTATGGACACTGTGTATTTCACTTAATTTTCATGCAGAATAACTCTACATCCCAGAAGTGAATAAGAATGCTATGTACTATCTTTAAGGATGTATACTGTCTTTATTTTTATCCAAGACCAATTGATAGGGAGATTCTGTAATTATTTTTTTGGTCATATAGGAACTGATCATTTATATCTATTCTTTTGGGAATTACTTGATTATAGCCATTCCCAGTTTTTACTCAGGTGTTCATCTTTTTCTTACTAATTTGTAAGCTATTATTGTGTATACCATGTTGCAGATTTTTTCCAAATTCATTTGCCTTTTAGCTTTTATTCATGGTGTTTGACAAACACAAGTTTTAATTGTTATGTTTAACTCTGAGTTCTGCAAATAATGGTGGTGACCAGGAATGGACACTTGCTCCAGGCTGGGCTAATCACATTCTCTACTGCAAATTTGAAATTGCAATCAAAAAGCAGCGGAGCAGGGCGGTGCCTGTGGCTCCGTGAGCAGGGCGCCGGCCCCATATACCGAGGGTGGCGGGTTCAAACCCAGCCCCGGCCAAACTGCAACAAAAAAATAGCCGGGCGTTGTGGCAGGCGCCTGTAGTCCCAGCTACTCAGGAGGCTGAGGCAGGAGAATCACCTAAGCCCAGGAGTTGGAGGTTGCTGTGAGCTGTGTGAGGCCACAGCACTCTACCAAGGGCCATAAAGTGAAACTCTGTCTCTACAAAAAAAAAAAAGCAACTGAGCAGTTGCAACAAAAAGTTAACAACTAAAGTGAATAATACTTCCCTTTCCATATGATTAAAAACTTCATTAAGTGAGTAAATTTAGGGGCACATAAAACCCAAAAAGTATGCAGTGCCTCTGTTCTTAGATTGGACTAAAAAGCAGCAAAAGTGAAAAATAGTAGTCATTGCTGCCTCCATTCCTACCTCAGCTCTAGCCCCAGGCCTCTCTTCTCATGATTTACTCCTTAAAACCTTACTCATTTAAACTTACTCATTTAAACTTTACTCATTTAAACCTTTCATGATTTACTCCTTAAAAAGTTAATGTTTTGGCTGCAATGGCTCACGCCTGTAATCCTAGCACTCTGGGAGGCCGAGGTGGGTGGATTGCCTGAGCTCAGGAGTTTGAGACCAGCCTAAGCAAGAGTGAGACCCTGTCTCTAAAATCAGTGGGTCGTTGTGGTAGGCTCCTGTAGTCCCAGCTACTTGTGAGGCTGTGGCAAGAGGATTGCTTGTGCCTAAGAGTTTGAGGTTGCTGTGAACCATGATGCCACAGCACTCCACCAAGGGCATCAGCGTGAGACTCTTATCTCAAAAAAAAAAAAAAAAAGGAAAGAAAAAGATTAATGTTTGGTGTAGCGGGGACTACCCTTCAAGTTGTAGGCCTGAGTTCTGATTAGTGAGTAATTGTGCTACTCCAGTTTGTCCATATCTTGAGTATAACCCCTGCATGATTTCAAATAATGCTTTCCCCTCCTCTGTTATGGAGTAATGTGGGCCAGGAGCTCAGGTTAGGACACTCTGTAATTAGATCTGAGGTTCAATTTCACCATACACAGCCACTGAACCACTGAGAGGTGGGGTTAGTATTAACGCCAGTACAAAGAGAAACATTTGGCTTCATTTAGGCAGTGACCACACAATCTCTTCCACTCTGTCCTCCAGCCCTATACTGCACTGCCTCAGAGCTAGTTCAGACTCTTGTTTCATCTGACTGCTCCTGGCTCCAGGCTCTTTTCAGCCTGTTTTCCATATGGCCCCCAGTTTATCTTGAGTGCCTCAGTGATGAATCCAGATGGTGCTTTGATGGAAGACAGGAACCAAGGAAGATTGGTCCCTGTTGTCCAGCACACCTAGGCTCAGAATCTTGCCTTGCTGCTGTACTAGCTATGTGACCTCAGACAAATTATGTAATTCCAAACTGAGAGTTTCCTCTTATTTAAAATCGGGTCATTATCATCATTCCCACATGTCCCTGTAGGCCCTGATCTCCCATAATCTGCATGAAATTTATTCTATATTGTTTATCTCTTTTGCTAGTCCAAAAGCTCCAAGACCAAGAACCTTGTTATGTTAATTTTTCCATTAGTGCCTCACCTTGTTCTTAATTAACAGTAGGTCCTTAGTAAATAAATTCTCCAGACTTCAGCTGAATCAAGTTCTAAATACCAAGTAACTGTCAAATATCAAAATGTTGAAAACGCAATGGATCCAGATGTTTTCACATCAGTGGATTAGATCTTAAATTTATTTCCTTCTTAGATGAAAATCAATAGCCCTAGAATTTCTTACACAATCTCAACAATTTCTGTAAAACTCTCAATGACTTTTATAATCTATAACTAGATACTATGGCCAAGAATCCCAGCACTTTTGCTCTTTGACTTGAAAGCTGGCAAAATGAATTACCAGGATTGACCCCTCCCAACCAAACACATGATCAGCTACAGCTGTGCATGTTTTTTAGTATGATTGCACCAGGATAGGGCTCCAAGCCACTGGGTGGAGCAGTGTGCTCTGGGGAGAAAGCTTATGACATTTCCCCTATGATTTCATGAGAGGAAAAAAAAAACACTTTATGAGTTGTTTCTGCTCAACATCAATAGAAAATGTCATAGCATGGCATGTTTACATATAGACGTACGCATGAAGACCATGAGACAATTTAAACTGCATTGGTCCTAAGAGTGAAGGCAGGCAGACATTACTAACTAGTTGAATACTCAACCTCACTTTATTTTTTTCCCTTGGTAACAGAATTCCAATTTTATTTGGGAGTGACAATGTATATTAGAAGACAGATTCTCCCTTGAAGGGCTAGGTTCCAGCCAGGAAGATGTAAACAAATGTGTGTGTGATTTTTAAGTAGACTGCTTAAAGGAAGTTGACTCCATTTGAAAGGTATGCTGTGTTGGCCTGCCTTCCTTCTTCTTTCCTCTGGTTGAATCTTTATGGCTGGAGCTCCAGTAGCCAGCCTGGAACTTATGGTGACCTTAAGAGTGGAAGCCACAGGCCAGTATAAGGGAACAGAATAAGAAAGAGATTGGGTGCCAGATGACTGAGGAGCCATACCAGCTCTAGACAGGTAGTTTCTGCTGTTTGTGTGAAAGAAAAACAATCAAACGAAGTGATTTTATTTAACCCACTCTTTAAAAAGTCAGTTTTCTGTTATATGCAGCCTATTAATCCTATCCAAACAAGGCATGTCTAAAAGGTTTATTGATGCTTCTTTTTTCCCCAATTAATAGCAGAAACATTAGTAATAAATGCCCATCAATGGGGAAAGAAATTATTGGTGTAACAGTACCAAAGAAATCTGTGCACTGTGGAGCACTGTGCACTGTGCACTGTGGAGCATAAAGAAAGTTCTCCACGAAATATTAAGTGGAAAACAGAGTCTAATATGCTTACCAATCCTATAGTATGATGTCATAGACAGATAAAAATGCAACAAAATCTTTTCTACAGATACTTTGATGTTTGTAAATGTATAGAAAATACATGCAATACGTAATGGATAATGTGGAGTAGAATTGTGGGGTTGGAATTTAAACTTTATATAATGTTTGGATATTTTACTACTAGAAGTGATTTATGTCTTCTTATGTAATTAAAAGTTTAAAAGAAATCATCAGACCAGCCATTTGAAACACAGGGAATCTTAAAGTATCCCTGGCCTGATTTTTAAAGAAACAAAAACTAGTGTGATTCATCCTTTAAAAGGATTATTAGTCATAGACTACGTATTAGGTTGAAATCGAAGACTGAAGCTATTTTTAAAAAATTAAAAATGATTTAAAAACGAGAGTTTGAAGATGACAGTAATATTGAAAGTTGTTTGCACTGCATTCTATAATGAGCAGGAAAGCAGTGGGCCCGACCTATTTACAACTTACTGAAAAAAGTTGTCCTACCTGCCCCAAACTTTTTTTAACTGGCTATTCTCAAAGGAAACTGCCGGAGACTGAGGGTGAACGTCTGAAGCCCATTGCCCTGAAGTGGGCGTTTTTAGAGTTGAGGCAGCTTCCCGCATTTCCAGCTTTGATTCTTTTCACAGGCGAGAAATTGAGGTTTCGCGGGACGCTGTTTGGCGGGTCCTGGAGGGCCCGAGGGTGCTTTTGGATCCTGCCTGTGCGTTCCAGCGAAGGAAAACTGGGACGGACCCAGCCTGGGCAGAAAGCCTCAGCCGGACCAAGGGGAGGGGCCCGCGGAGGGGCGGGGCCAAGATAGCGCAGGCAGGGCTTCCAGAGGTTGGGGCCTGAGGCAATGGGACGGGGCGGAGCCCGGCTGGCCAGCGAGGGCCGTGGGCGGGGTCACGGAGCCTGGCGTCCGCGGGGCGGGGCTAGAGCGTGTACGAAGCGGAATCCGGTGCGCTGCGGTCAGAGCGGCGGCGCGGCGAAGATGGCGGCCTCCAGCTGGGCTCGTTCAGTAGTCGTGCTGCTTTGTGTCTCTGACCTCCTACTGTTGCTGCTGCTGCAGTCGCCTGGGACCTACGCTGCCGAAGGCCCGGCAGGAATGCCTGGCGAGGCTACCCCACCTCCCCAGAAGAAGAAGAAGGATATTCGCGATTACAATGATGCGGACATGGCGCGTCTTCTGGAACAGTGGGAGGTCCGCTGCGCGCGCACACCTTCCCTGCTTTTCTCTGTCCGGACCCCGTTCCCACTGACCCTTCGCTCATTCGGTCTTGAGACCCTTCTGAACCCGTCTCAGTGTCTTCTGACCCCCTAACCTCTTTGCTCATGCCACGAATCCCTACTGACCATCGCTGACCCTCCTTGTCGCCTTTGACTCCCTCACGTCTTGCCGACCCTCGCCCCGGCCCCCTCATTCAGTGTTCTATTCCACATGCCACCGCTTCTCAGGCCACTCCAGTTACGGGTCAGCGTCTCAGCCCTTCATTGCCCTAGTCGCCTCTGTTATTCCCCGTAGTCGGGGACCACTGCAAAGAAAGAGACCCCTCCCAGTCAACTGCTGAAGATTGTTTTCTCTTTTCCCCCTTTGGGGTGAGTGGGTTGCGGTGATGATTATCTTTTGAGAGGTTATCTCAGCTTTGAGAGCTCTCTTGTCTCCTAATAGAATTTTAGTCTTCCCATTTTGGTATATGTCCCTTCTGGGAATTTTGTAATTTTGTGGGTGGATTTATTTTATTGGCGGAGGGAAAGCAAGTGGCAATGAGGCTAGTGGCTCTATCATAGACCTCATACTTTTCCCTTTGAAGAGCAATGAATAAGTTTCTGGTTTGTTAGTTCGATACTGTAGAGTGGGTAGTTACAGGGAATGTGCAGTAAGCTTTTAAGGTAAAGTTGACTGACTGAAAATATGTTGTTGCCTTTTCCCCTTACAATGGTGGTTATACAGGGTCATGTCTCCTTTCTGGGCTTCAGTTTCTTTATCTGCAAAATGAGAAGAGTTTACCGGATGATTTCTTACAACACTGACTTTTTGCTATTTTGTAATTATCTATGTGTGTGTTGGTTGTGGGCATGAGCTTAAAATACCACCTGATGCATTTGATTAGAAGAAAGCAAGCTTGTGTTACCATGTGTTCTATCAGCAGCTGATGCAAAGATTGGGGTAGATTTGAATGTGAAAAGGAAACTTCCCCATTGATTTACCACTCCCTTACAATCTCTCTCTTTCTGGACTCCAGTAAGTAAAAAGCGTTTAGGTCTGCTGGAATGAGAACATCATCTTAATGAGAAATCTTAGACCCTGAGCTAGGTGAAGAGGGTGCTGCAGAGATGAGCAAGGACTTCATGAGGAACCGTAGATAACAGTTAAAATAACAGTAATACATAGCTGGGTGTGGTGGGTGCCTGTTGTCCCAGCTACTTTGGGAGTCTCAGGCAGGAGGGTTGCTTGAGCCTAGGAATTTGAGTTTGCAGTGAGCTGTGATGATGCCACAACACTCTAGGCAGGGCAACAGAGCAAGACTCTGCCTCAAAAAACAAAGATAAATAAAAAATAATAATAACTGTAATACAAGTAGAAATTGGTGGGTGCTGTGCAAAGAAAGTGCTGTGGGAATCTCAGGACTTCAGGAAGGAAATGGCATTTTAGTTAGGCCAAGGCAAATGTGGGGGGCAATGGCACTTTAGACAGGCTAAGGGAAATGTGGGAGAAAGGCATTTCTGACTGAGTAGCATGACCTGAGGTTGTAGGAACTGGTCAGAAGAGAACAGAGGTTAACAGCTGAGGCTCTGGAGTTAACATTGCTTAAGTTCAAATCACTTAAACTTGTAAATTTAGACTAGCAAAGAACTGCTCTGTGCCTTAGTTTCTTTTGCAAAATGGAGGTGTTAGTAGTATCCATCTCAAAGTAGTTTCAAAGATTAACTGAGAAGACATGTTAAGAACGTGGAATAAATAGTACAATTCAGGAGTCAGTAGCTATACTGAATCATTTGGGTTAGCAGGAACAGACTGAAAAAAAGAAGTGACACATAAGAATAGGAAAGTTGGTGGAAAGCAGGTCTTAAATACTACGGGGTTTATACTTTATTTAAAAGGAAATATGTTGGTCCGGTGAGTATGAAAAGTTTTATTACCTGAATATTACAATACTAGAATGTTCATACAGCATTTAGTCATCCCTAACCTTATCTCAAAACATTTTCACTTTTTTGAGTGCCATACCATAAGCAGATGTAATTTTTATGGCTGAAATCATAGCATACATGGAATTTTTTACTCTTCATTATTGAATTTAGTAGCTATTAAGCGTTTCCCTGGGTTACTGCATTATCTTCATGGGAGAGAGTCTGAAGGCGTAGAAAAACACATTATCTCATTTAATCCTTTGACCCCCTTTAATGAGGGAGGTACTTATCCCTGTCTAAATGACATTGAGCACAAAAAGGTTAAATAACTTGCTTGGGGTCACACAGCAAGCCAGCTAAGTTTCAAAATTCTGTCACTTGAGAGCCGGTTCTTTGAACCATTTTACTACAATGCCATGCACATTGGTGAATAGAAGTACACCTGAAAGATAAGGAAGATCTGGATTGAACTGGAAGCTACCAGAGTGGAGTGGACGCAGAAATGGGAGAGATTTTATGCTCATAACAGGACTTGGTAGTTGGTTGATTGTGTGACAGGAGGGTGGCAGCATAATGTAGTAAAAGGGCAGACTGTGAACCTCACTTTGCCCCTGGCTAGCTATTTTTCCCTAGTTTCAGGTGTCTGAACAGCTGGATAACATCCCAACCTGCATGTAAATTAAATGAGCTGATGTTTGTAGACACTTCTGCAAACATGAGCGCCCTTCCCCAGTAGCCGGGATTTTTCTGTGGGAGAATGTATCTATCTCTGTGGGTGCTTTTTTTGTAGGAAGCAGTAATTCTTGCCCCAGTGGCAGTCCCCCAATACACACCCCATTTTTCCCTGGTAGTCTGAGAGTCAGTGCTTCAGTGAGAGGCTGTACTTCACATGTGTGGGAAGAAGGTAAGAACTCTTTTCATTGTGTTAGAACTAATGCTGAGTCCCAATTGGCATAGAAAAATAACCAAAGGTGGTTATTTCATTTTATATCATGCTAACTGGGTATAATGGGAAGGGACAGATGGGGGAATTTGGAGTCAGAAATGTGGGTTTGCACATCATGGCTACCTTTACTAGAATGTGAGTAAATGGAATAAATTACCTTCTCTGAGCCTCCTCATCTTTGTATATTAACTGAAAGCCTTGAGACTGCCCTAAAGGTTTGTGATAATGTATCAGAAGTGCCTGCAACATAGTAGCTACTCTGCAGATGGTAGTTATTGTAAGGGTCATGGGAGGAAGAAGGGGCAGCTCAGGTTTGTAGCTGTTGACTTTGACAAACAGTGATGGGAAAGCCCCTTGAAAATGCAAGATTGGCCTGGAATCAGGGCTGGGTCTAGGGAGGGGCTGACTTGGTGGGCCAGGTTCCAGCCTTGCCTTGAGGTAAGACTTGTTTTCAGCATAGAGAAAGTGATTAGAACAGATTGGATTACTCAAGGATGCCTTGGAACTAAGAACTGAACAGTTACATCTAGGGCACTACAGAGGGTTTCGAAAAAATGTATTCACGTTTTAAGAAAGGATAATCTGTATTAAATTGTAATATGCGAAATGTGCTGTGACAAAAGCGGAATACAAGTCACGTTCAACTTCTGCAATTACAAGAGGTGCTCAGAGTCTATACATAGAATGCACAGATAACACTGCTATGGTATGTATACATTTTTTGGCACCCACATATTTTTGCAATTTTTATTTTAATTAACACATAATAATTGGACATATTTATGGGGTACAAAGTGGTATTTTGATACATTAAGTATACTTAATGTGTAATAATCAATTTAGAGTAATTAGTATATCTGTCACCTCAAACATTTATCATTTTTTTGTGTTGAGAACATTCAGAATTCTCTCAGCTGTTTGAAAGTACATAAGTCATTGTTAACTATTGTCACCCTGCGGTGCTGCAGAGTGCTGAAACTTACTCCTCCTCCCAGTTAGCCCTCCTCTCCTGTTTCTCTCCTTTACTTCTAGGAGCACAGCTTTTGTAGGTCCCACATAATGCAGGAGAACAGGCAGCATTTATGTCTCTGGGCCTGGCCTAGTTCCCTTAACATAATGTCCTCCAGGCCATTGGGGTGTTGTTTTCCAATTTTTTTCCCCTGTAACTGAAACATACACAAAGACATGAAGTAAAAATTAAAGTTTCCTTTCTATTCCCCCCCCACCCCCCCCGAGGGACAGAGTCTCACTTTATCACCCTCAGAGTGCCATGGCGTCACACAGCTCACAGCAACCTCCAACTCCTGGCCTTAGGCAGTTCTTTTGCCTCAGCCTCCCCAGTAGCTGGGACCACAGGCACCTGCCACAACGCCCGGCTATTTTTTTGTTGCAGTTTAGCCAGGGCCGGGTTTGAACCCTCCACCCTTGGTATATGGGCCCCACTCACTGTGCCACAGGCGCCACCCAGAAAATTAAAGTTTCTTGGAACAGTTTTTCTGTGTGCACTAATTATGATTAATTATATTCTCATTAAAAAAGAAATGCCCCTTGCAACCTTCTGAGTTAATTTCATGATCATTAGTGAAATCAGTTTTCGTTTGTTTGTTTTTTTGAGACAGAGTCTTACTATGTCGCCCTAGGTAGAGTGCCATGGCTTCACACCTCACAGCAACCTCAAACTCTTGGGCTCAAGTGATTCTCTTGCCTGAATCTCCTGAGTAGTTGGGACTATGAGTACCCGCCACAACGCCCAGCTGTATTTTGATTGTAGTTGTCATTGTTTGGCAGGCCGTGGCTGGGTTCAAACCCGCCAGCTTAAGTGTGTGTGGCTGGCGCCTTAGTTGCTGAGCTACAGGCGCTGAGCCAGTGTAATCAGTTTGAAAAATACAAATATTCTAGGGTACTGAACTAAGTCTAGAAGTCTTGGAGTGTTTTAATGAAACCATAACAGATGTTGTGGGGAAGCAGGACAGGATGAAGACAGAAACAACCTGTGGATTTGGCATAGGAGTTCTTTGGTGGCATTGAGAGTATAATTTCCATAGGGTGACTGTGTGTGGAGGCCAGAGTACAGGAGCCTAATGAATGAGTAGTGTACTAGCCATAGGTACAATACTGAACATTGCTTGCCTTGAACTCATTAAATCCCAGAAGAAATATGAGGAGGTAGATAATATTATTACCCCTCACCTGCTCATGGTAGGTGAGGAAAGTTACTTTCAGAGGTGCTAAGGAATTTATTTATCCAAGGCCACATAGTCATGGAGCAGAGAGCTGAACCCAAATCCATCTGACTGCACAGCCGGTGTTCCTGGCTATAAGTCACTATCAGTGGCTCTTTCAAAGCAAAATGAGGAAGAAACAGGTCAGTTGGGAGGGTGGCAGAGTTAAGAAGATTAGTATGTTATGTGTGGTCACACTGCTAGAGCCTCAGAGATAACAGCATTCTGCTTTTCAACTTGCAGATGAGAAACAGGCCTCGGGGAGTAAGGACTCATGCAAAGTTGCACAACTAGTTATATCAAGCTGAAACCAGGTCCCAGGTCTGATAGCAGCAGGTCACCTTCAACCTCTGCTGTAGAATCTTTTGTTTTCGCTTTTTATTAACAATATTTTTGGTTGGTTTTTTTCATAACAGCTTCATTAAGATATAATTCACATGCCATATACAGTTCACACACTTAAAGTGTACATTTTAGTGGTTTTTAGTATATTCAGTGAGTTGTACAACCATCACCTCAGTCAGTTTTAGAATGTTTTTATCTCACGGAAAATAATCCATTGCTCCTCCCCCTTTTTCTCCCAACCCTCCCTAGGCAGTCCCAGGCAGTTACTAGTATACTTGTCTGGACAGATGTGTCTGTTCCAGGCATTTCCTAGAAACAGAATCACAAGGTGTGTGTCCTTGTGTGTCTGTCTCTCTCAGGCAGCGTCTCCAAGGCCTGTCTGCTGTGGCCCGTGTCAGTGAGCATTTTGCTCCTTCTTGGTGCTCATGTTAGCCTTTTCTCCAAGGAACTTGGTTCCAGAACATGGTTCTTTTAAGTATTTTTCAATCCATCAGTCTGTGTTCTGTTTATTGGTTGGTATTCTAGTGTAGGTAATTTATTCATTTGTTCATATCAGTATGGATTCAATGGATTCTTATTTTATTTGAGGGATTATAAATTGTTACTACTATTTATTTTGTTGTTCAGATTATTCCATATTGAGCCCATGAAAGCTGCTTCAAGTTGGCTTCTTTGTCATTTTGACATGCTATGCTACGTGATACCTGTTTTGATGCCGGTCTTGCTCCGTCTCTCAGCTTGAGTGGCATCGTCATGGCTCACTGCAGCCTCAAACCCTGGGCTTAAGCAATCCTCCTGCCTCAGCCTCCGGAGTAACTAGGGCTACAGGCATGCACCACCAAACCCTGCTAATTTTTTTATTTTGATTATAAATTTCTTGTAGAAACTAGGTCTCGTCATATTTTCCAGGCTGGGTCTTGAACTTTGGCCTCAACTGATCTCCCACCTCCCAAAGTGCTGGGATTACAGAGTGAGCCACCACACCCAACCTGTTCCATGCTTCTTTGAGCACTCTCTTACTTTGCAAGGCAAGAAGATATTCTAGGTTCTTTTGAATGTTTCATCAATTTAATATCTGTTAATCTCTTAAAAACCAGGAGTACTTTTCTGGTGCCTCCAATTTTAGCCTAATACCACAGGGTACATTCTTTACCCTTTCATAGTTGTAACTTTATTCTCAAAAGTGAGGAACCTGGCTCTCATCCATAATATATACTCCTTTGCTCAAGCCTTGCTGTCACAGAGGATAGTTTCACAGCTGCTAGCTCCTATCACTGCAGAAAGCTAACCTACTCAGTAGAGTTGAGTATTTTCATACAGGCTGGTCCAAGTGCAATGGTATTTACAACTAATTGATCATAACCAGTTAACAGATTCCATGTTCTTTTTCCACACCCACTGCGTCACTTGACTAACCTTAAAAAGTAAAATGAATATTTTTATACACTGGTTATTAAGTGAATAGGTATGTATCAAATGCACATTTCTATGGTCCTTTTAATCATTGAAATAGATTTTAAGTATACTGTGTAATGAGTTTGGACAAGTGGATACATCCGTGTAATCTACAGCCCTGTCAAAATACGAAGTATTTCCATCACTTTAGAAAAGTTCTCTTGTGTCCCTTCTCAGTCATTCCCACCTCATAACCCCCCATCAACAACCACTGTCCTAGTTTCTGTCACCTAGATTGGTTTTGCTTGTTCTTAACTTTAAGTAAATAGGATTGTATAGTATATTTTATTTTGTGCCTGACTTTTGTCACTCATTTTTGAGACTTGTTGCATGTATCAGTGTTTTTTCTTTTTCATTGCTGTGAAGTATTTCATTATATGACCATACCAGAATAGGGCCTTTTTTATTTTTTACAGTTTTTGGCTGGGGCTGGGTTTGAACCCGTCACCTCCAGCGAATGGAGCCGGTGCCCTACTCCTTTGAGCCACAGGCACTGCCCCTGAATAGGATCATTTTTATAATTCACCATATTCACAAGTATAAGGTCAAACAATTAAGTTCACAAACTCATCCTAGAAAGAGGATCATCACGAACTCATCCTAGAAAGGTATGAGTTCTACATACCTCATTGCTGAGTATCACTATGGTCACCAGATGGCCATGGGGAGTAATTTGAAGGTGACTGTAGTGGTACTCAGCAGTGAGGTGACACTTTTTTCCAGGATGAATTCGCAAATTTAATTGTTTGACCTTGTATAACAACAGCTCTGATGGCCATTCCAGAAAAAGAGTTGCTTTGAAGGGTGGACTAGGTGCTGGCATCAGTGCGCAGCTTCCCAATGGAAGCACCTTGAAGGCGACCTGGAGTGACATTCAGCAGTGAGGTATCTAGCACTTTTCCTAGGATGAATTGGTGAACTTAATTGTCTTACTTCATAGATTCTTTTGAGAGTGTAAAAGCTCTAGAAACCCATATGCATTTCTCTGATTGGTAACCTGAGCAGTGCACAGTGTAAGTGGTGCTCCAAACTTAGACTTTGCTTGAAAGTCTGGTGGACAAGGAAACCTCCTGAATTTGCCTTTTCCATCATAACTTAGGGCGTGTGCCCGCACCTGATGTCATAGTAGATGTTTTTGCCTGTGGCAGTTAAAAATCAAGTTTCTGATGATAACGTTTGATGCACCCCACAGAAAGATGATGACATTGAAGAAGGAGACCTCCCAGAGCACAAGAGGCCCCCTGCACCTGTGGACTTCTCCAAATTGGACCCGGGCAAGCCTGAAAGCATACTAAAAATGACCAAGAAGGGGAAGACGCTCATGATGTTCGTCACTGTGTCGGGAAAACCTAGTGAGAAGGAGACAGAGGAGATTACGAGCCTCTGGCAGGGAAGTCTGTTCAATGCCAACTACGATGTCCAGAGGTACAGCTTCAGCCACCGTGACGAGGCTGCAGTCGCCCTGGGGCTTGTTCTAGGCAGCATCAGGGCTCCTTTCTGGCAGTATTCTCAGGGGCCCTGGGCCTTTCCTAGTTATGGCTTCTTTTAAGTTAATTAATTTTTTCTTTTTTTTTTTTTTTTTTTTTTTTAATTTGGCCGGGGCTGGGTTTGAACCCACCACCTCCGGCATATGGGACCGGCGCCCTACCCGCTGAGCCACAGGCGCCGCCCAATTAATTTTTTCTTTAAGGAAGAGTATCTATTACTGGTCAAAGCTATAGTGACAGTTTGCTTTTTTAAGAAGTTTCTGCTCAATGGAGAACACTTTTGTCTGTATATTCACACACCCCCAAAAGTTCGGACCACAGTTTTTTTTTCTCAGAATCTCACTCTATCGCCCCTGTAGGAGTGTAATGGTTTCATCATCGGTCTCTCACTGCAGCCTCCAACTCTTGAGCTCAAGTGATCCTCTTGCCTCAGCCTCCTGAATAGCTGGGACTATCAGCAGACCCCACAGCACCTGGCTAATGTTTTTAATTTTTAGTAGAGACGGGGTCTTCCTCTTGCTCAGGCTGGTCTTGAACACCTGGCCTCAAGCAGTCCTCCTGCCTCAGCCTCCCAAAAGTGCTGGGCTTATAAGCATGAGCCACTCTGGTCAGGACCATACTTTTAACAGATAACTAATTTTCACAGCTTAATATGGTCCCGAGATACAGTTCTTAATTCTCCCCTCAGTGTCTCCTTTGCTGAAACTTGAGTTACAATTTTAAGGAGTTTGGTTTTTTGTTCAACAACAGTTTTGAAATTTGGGATCTTCAGATCTCTTAGTTGAGGAAATATAAAACTGATGAAATGAAGTGGAGTCTGTAGATAATGTCCAGGCTAGCTGAATGCTTTCATTAGCTTAGACAGACACTTAAATGTCTTGGTGGACTGGTTTGAAAGTAGCACTGTTGTTAGTATGGGGTGGGAGTGTTATAAACGGGAGGGTGATGATGTGGCCTAATCCCTGGGGAACAGAAGACTCATGCCCACTGGCCAGCTAGTGGTCCTCCCAGACCCCATTCTCTACCTCCTTGCTCCTTGGGGTCTTCTAAGTGTGGGCAAGCTAGGCTGCTTGCTGTTACCCTCTGGGGTTAGGATTTCTGTCCAGTAGCTGAGTGTCCTCTTGAGCTCGTCAAAGGCCTTCAGCCTTCTATCAGCATAAGTCTTGTGTAAAACTTTAACTGGGTACTTTAGACTATGAAGCAGACATGACTGGGAGCCTCCCCGCTGCTTCCCAGCAGCAGCCCCTGCTCTGTCTCTGCAGTACCCTAAAGAGCTTTTCTCATGTTCTCTGTTAACACGAGCATCCATTTACACCAATGAACAGCCAGCGTCTGCTTCTGTTTTGATCTGAGCCGGCTGTTTAATAATAGTTTCGTGAGCTACTGTTTTCAAACATTAGATATCAGTAGCTACCAGACCTTGGAGAATACTATTTTTTTGTTCTATACTCCTGTAGAAGGTGGAATGAGCTATTTTTCTTGGTAAGTGCCAGAGAATTGCTCTGACCTATTAGCACCTTCCTAGCATATGCTAACCATATGATCACTTCTCTCCACCAAGGTTCATTGTGGGATCAGACCGTGTGATTTTCATGCTTCGTGATGGCAGTTACGCCTGGGAGATCAAGGACTTTTTGGTCAGTCAAGACAGGTGTGCTGACGTAACTCTGGAGGGACAGGTGTACCCTGGCAAAGGAGGAGGAAGCAAAGAGAAAAATAAAACAAAGCAAGACAAGGGCAAAAAGAAGAAGGAAGGAGATTCAAAATCTCGGACTTCCAAGGAAGACAATCGAGCAGGGGATAAAAAAGAAGAGCTGTGATGGGGCAGCCACGGGCAGCCATGTGCTCTGCGGGTGAACAGATGGACACAGAGCTTGCCAGGCTCATGGGTGGGGGCGGGCACAGGAAACCACACACCAGGTGACATTCTAATTTCTTCTAGAAATGGTCTGCCATGTGGTCAGTCTAAGAACGACTGTTAAAAGTCTTCAAATAAGACAAGATTTGTAATTATCGGACCCTGACAAATTCACGTTTATGATAGAAACACCTCGCGTGGACACTTGAGTGAGTTGCTTCTTCCCATTGAGACTTGCTGAGTTGTTGATTCTGCTGAGCTTCCGTGCCCATCCTATACCTGCTCGGATTGGGTGGCCTGCTGTTTTCATGCTTTTTATTTTCTGTTAGCTAAAAGGATAGCACATCCTAATCAGACAAGTTTTAAAAACTCTTAATTGAATCGGGCTCTTCTGCCACAAACATCTTGTGCATTGCTCGCAGGGTGAAAGTGCTCTGGTAGTCCTGCAGCAAGCTGATACTGCAGTGTACAGCAGGAGGCCAGGGTGGGTATTTCCCAAGTCTCTGCAGGCAGAGTGAATAGAAAATACGGCTCTGGAAACCCTGAGCAGTTACTTTGAATTTTTTTGGCTTGAATTGCACTCATCAGTTAAAAGAGAACTTGCGGTGTGCCTGCCGGATTTTATGTGGTCCTTAAAGCCTGTTTTGTTTCCTTCTTTAAGAAAGAGTAATGCTGGTGTCAAGGTTCACAGGTCCTATTTAATGTGACAGTTTGAGATTACATAAATAGGAGATCAGCAGCATCCTTTGCAGGGTGTGGCAGAAGACTTGGTAACCTCACTTACTTCTAAGCTTTTTTTTTTTTTTTTGATAAGTGCCTAAACATGTGGTGTTTCCATGTGGTACTAAACCATGTGCTACTGTTAATGTCTGATTTTGCTATTCATGCATTGTAGCCTATTCTGAATAAGAGAACATTTATATACAGGTGTTGTTTTTAAGAACTAAAATCATTTTTAAAAACTCAGTTGTAATTTTAAAGAATTAAAAATAGCACATGTACATGACTTGAAGCTGTCCATTTTAAAGAATGGTCAAGAGTGAAGTATTCCGTGCTGCCACCACCTGGTCCTGGTGGAAGCTACTGTTAACAATTTGAACCCCATCAAGAAGAGTGTTCATTTATCACCTTATGATGAGGTGTGTGTGTTTTGGCTTCACCGCATCTGTTTCCTGTACTGCAGTACCACTCCACATTTCTCCCAGTGAACCACATTCTCTGCACACTCTGTCCGTCCGCAGCCTCCAGGCCATGCCACTTCAGGGGTGAAGCCTGTATGGTCTAGGCCTCCCAGGGTCAGTTGCTGGAGCTGGGAAGATGTTTCTTGCTCTCATGCATTTTGAGCCAGGGGGGATAAGTGGCCACAGCCCCTGGAGAGGAGACCTGTTTGAGACTGGAGCCAGTGTGAGCAGCGGGGACTCCACACCCTGGTGGTGGCACCTGAATCCATCCGTAGCTGAAATGAGCCCTGTCCCTGGTTTCTTCTATTTTTACTTAGGGTGGTTTGTTGGGCTACTGTTACATGTAGCCATAAAGGTCCTGTCCAGAGCAACTGTCTTTGTTGGATAATTGTTTTAATTCAACAAAAGGGGGCCAAAATTCACACCTACATGCCTTCCCTTTGTTTTTTTGAGACAAGAGTTGGCCTAGGTAGAATGCCATGGCATCATAACTCACAGCAACCTCAGACTCTTGGGCTCAAGCAATTCTCTTGCCTCAGCCTCCAGAGTAGCTGGGATTACAGGTGCCCGGCTATTTTTAGAAATAGGGTCTTTCTCTTGCTCAGGCTGGTCTCAAACCTGTGAGCTCAGGCGATCCACCCGCCTTGACCTCACAGAGTGCTGGGATTACAGGCAGGAGCCACCAGGCCCAGCCCTACAAGCCTTTCCACGTGAGAATGTATGCATGGTTCCTGGTCATTCCATTAACTGAGAAGCACAGGTCTGTGTCATCACTTCCTGTGCAGCATGCACCCGTGTCAGCCAGTACTTACTGTTACATATGAGGTGCGAGGCACAGTGGAGGCAGACCCTGCTGTCATGGAAGTAATGATTTGGTAGGAAAGACAATTATTAATAACACATAAGGTCAGGTGGCAACTGTGAGACGTGCAGGAAGCACAGAGTGTAGAGCAGCTGGGGTTGTGGGGTCTCACCTTGGGGTGCCTAGCACCTCCCTGACAGCTAGAGCAGGAGCCGGGAGGACAAATGCAAGGGGAAGCAGTCATGGGCCCAGCGGCTAGAAGTGGGCAGGGAGGGGCTCTGAGAAGGCCAGAGGGGAGCTAAGGAGGTGAGGGGTGCCCAGGGTCTTGCTGAAATTTGGAATACCCTGCCTGATGCTGCAGTGGAGTGGGCATGGAAGATGGGAGATATGGTTGGAGGGGCCGCCAGTGGGTGTGGCACATGAGCTGGGGGACATGTCAGCAGTGCAGACTGTAGTGGACCATGGCATGGTTGCAGAGCAGGGTGCTGATGAGGTTGAACCACTGTTTACCTGCACAGTCCCTGCTGGCGGACTGTCAGGATTTCGGTTTTTGTGTTAGTGTACTTGATGCTGCAGTGAACGTTTCTGTACAAAACATTTTGGTAATTTTTATTTATACCTGAAAGGTAAATTCCGAATAGTGGAATTGTTAGAACAAGCAGAATTTGGCATTTTGGAGTGTTTCCTGGATTGATTTTCTGTGTGGTTTAGCCTACCCTCGCCAGCAGTGGGTCTCCTGTCCTGGCCAACACTAGGCATCACACTTGGCAATTTAAAAGATGTAAAAACTGTCTGCTGGACACAGTAGCTCATGCCTGTAATCCTAGCACTCTGGGAAGCGGAGATGGGCAGATTGCTTGCACTCAGGAGTTTGAGACCACCTGAGCAAGAGCCAGACCAAGACCCCATCTCTACTAAAATGAAAAACTGAGGCAAGAGGATAGGCTTGAGCCCAGGAGGTCTGAGGTTGCTGTGAGCTGTGATGCCTTAGCACTCTACCTAGGTTGACAGAGTAAAATTCTGTCTCAAAAATAAAAATTAAATTAACTGTATCTTGCTAGACACTGTGGCTCATCCCTATAATCATAGCAGTTTGGGAGACTGAGATAGAAAGATACTTGAGGCCAGAAGTTTGAGGCTGCAGTGAGCTATGATGATGCCACTGCACTTCAGCCCAGGCCACAGAACAGGACTCTATCTCAAAAAATCATAAAAATTGTATCTTAAAAAAAAACTATCTTAGGGCAGCACCAGTAACTCAGTGAGTAGGGCGCCAGCCACATACACTGAGGCTGGCAGGTTTGAACATGGTCTGAGCCAGCTAAAAAAACAATGACAATTGCAGCAACAAAAAAAAATAGCTGGGCCTTATGGTGGGCACCTGTAGCCCCAGGTACTTGGAGGCCAAGGCAGAGAATCTCTTAAGCTCAAGAGTAGCTCACTGAAACCTCAAATTCCTGGGCTTAGGCAATCCTGCCTCAGCCTTCTGACTAGCTAGGACTAACGGTAAGTAGCTGGATTCATCTCTTGATTCTCTATTCTGTTCCAGACATCTACTTCTCTGTTTTTGTGCCAATACCATGCTGTATTGATCACTATTGATTTATACTACAGTCTCAGGTCTGGTAGCGTGATTCCTCCTGCTGTGTTTTTATTGCTGAGTAATGTTTTGGCTATTCAAGGTTTTTTCTGATTCCATATAAAACGAAGTATTATTTTTTCAAGATCTTTAAAATATGACAATGGAGCTTTAATAGGAATTGCATTAAAATTATATATTGCTTTGGGTAGTATAGACATTTTAACAATGTTGATTCTTCCCAGCCATGAGCATAGTATGTTTTTCCATTTGTTAACACCTTCAGCTATTTCTTAAAGTTTCATAGTTATCTTTGTAGGTATCTTATACGTCCTTTGTTAGGTATACGCCCAAATATTTCATCTTCTTTGGCACTACTGTGAAAGGAGTAGAGTCCTTGACTTTTTTCAGCTTGGTTGTTGTTGGTATATATAATGGCTAGAGATTTATGGGTGTTGATTTTGTAGCCTGTGACATTGCTGTATTCCTCGATCACTTCTAAAAGTTTTGCAGTAGAATCCCTAGTGTTTTCCAGATATATGATCATATCATCTGTGAAGAGTGAAAATTTGATCTCTTCTGACCCTATGTGGATACCCCTGATCGCCTTTTCTACCCTAATTGCAATGGCTAAAACTTCCATTACAATGTTAAAGAGCAATAGAGACAATGGGCAACCTTGCCTGGTTCCTGATCTGAGTGGAAATGATTTCAATTTAACTCCATTCAATACGATATTGGCTGTGGGTTTTCTGTAGATGGCCTCTATTAGTTTAAGAAGTGTCCCTTCTATACCAATTTTCTTAAGTGTTCTGATCATGAAGGGATGCTGGATATTAGCAAAAGCTTTTTCTGTGTCAATTGAGAGAATCATATGGTCCTTATTTTTTAGTTTGTTTATGTGCTGAATTACATTTATAGATTTACATAAATTGAACCAGCCTTGAGACCATGGGATAAATCCCACTTGGTCATGGTGTATAATTTTTTTGATGTGTTGTTGTATTCTGTTTGTTAGGATCTTATTGAGTATTTTTTCATCAATATTCATTAGTGATATTTGTCTATAATTTTCTTTTCTTGTTGCATCTTTCCCTGGTTTGGGGCTCAAGGTGATGTTTGCTTCATAGAATGTGTTGGGTAGTATTCCTTCTTTTTCTATATTTTGGAAGCAGTTTAGTAATATAGGTACTAGTTCTTCTTTAAAGGTTTGGTAGAATTCTGACGTAAAGCCATCTGGTCCTGGGCTTTTCTTTTTATGGAGATTTTGTATAGTTGATGCTATTTCAGAACTTGATATAGGCCTGTTCAACATTTCCACTCTGTTCTGGCTAAGTCTTGGTAGGTGGCGTACTTCCAGGTATTCTTTGATTTCTTTCAGATTTTCATATTTCTGAGAGTAGAGTTTCTTGTAGTATTCGTTAAGGATTTTTTGAATTTCTGAAGGGTCTGTTGTTATTTCATCATTACCATTTCTGATTGATGAAATTAGAGATTTTACTCTTTTTTTCCTGGTTAGGTTGGCCAAAGGTTTCTCTATTTTATTGATCTTTTCAAAAAACCAACTTTTGGATTTATTGATCTGTTGTATAATTCTTTTGTTTTCAATTTCATTTAATTCTGCTCTGATTTTGGTTATTTCTTTTCTTGTGCTGGGTTTGGGGTTGGAATGTTCCTCCTTCTCCAGTTGCTTCAGATGTCCCATTAAGTTATTAACTTCCTCTCTTTTCGTTTACTTGAGGAAGGCTTGCAGTGCTATAAATTTCCCTCTTAGGACTGCCTTTGCAGTATCCCAGAGGTTCTGATAATTTGTGTCTTGATTGTTGTTTTGTTCCAAAAATTTGGTGATTTCCTTCTTAATCTCATCTATAACCCAACTATCCTTCAGCGTAAGGTTATTTAGCTTCCATGTTCTTATAGGGTATGCAGATTCCTGTTGTTATTGAGTTCAACTTTTATTCCATGATGGTCTGAGAAGATGCAAGGAATAATTTCTATTTTTTTAAATTTGCTGAGGTTAGATTTGTGGCCTAGGATGTGGTTGATTTTGGAGTATGTTCCGTGGGCTGATGAGAAGAATGTGTATTCAGTTTTGTTGGGATGAAATATTCTGTAGATGTCTTTTAAGTCCAGATGTTGAACAGTTAAGTTTAAATCTAAAATTTCTTTGCTTAGCTTCTTTTTGGAGGATCTATCCTGCACGGCTAAAGGGGTGTTAAAATCTCCAACTACTATGGAACTGGAGGAAATCAAGTTTCTCATGTCTGTTAGAGTTTTTCTTACAAATTGAAGTGTATTCTGGTTGGATGCATAAATATTAATAATTGAAATCTCATCATATTGAGTATTACCTTTAACAAATATGAAGTATCCATCCTTATCCTTCCTTATTTTGGTTGGTTTAAAACCTGTTGCGTCTGGGAATAGGATTGCAACGCCTTCTTTTTTCTGCTTTCCATTTGCCTGGAGTATAAATGACCATCCCTTCACCTTGAGTCTATATTTGTCTTTTAATGTAAGATGCAATTCTTGTATGCAGCAGATATCTGGCTTGAGTTTTTGTGTCCAGTCAGCCAACCTGTGCCTCTTTAGAGGACAATTTAAACCATTCACATTAATTGAGACTATTGATAAGCCTTTTGAGAATCTGGTGGACATTTTTAATCCTTTTGTGACTGTGAAAGGTGGAATTTGATCAAATTTTCTGGGTGGGTTTACTTTTGTGGTGGAGGAATACACTAGTCTTTATGGAGGATAGGTCTGAGAATATACTGGAGAACTGGTTTAGTTATGGCAAATTTCTTCAACATGTGAATATCATTAAAGTATTTAATTTCTCCGTCATAAATGAAACTCAGTTTAGCTGGTTACAGGATCCTGGGTTGCAAGTTATTTTGTTTTAGGAGATTAAAAGTCGATGACCATCCTCTTCTAGCTTGAAAGGTTTCAGCAGAGAGATCTGCAGTTATTCTAATATTCTTCCCCTTGTAGGTGATGATTTTTTTTTCGTCTGGCAGCTTTCAGAATTTTCTCCTTATTAACTTTAGTGAGATTGATTATGATGTGTCTGGGGGATGTCTTATTTGGGTTGAGTCATGCTGGAGTTCTGAAACTGTCTGCTATCTGAATTTCAGAATCTCTTGGCATGTCTAGAAAGTTCTCCTTCATAATCTCATAGAGAAGAGACTCTGTGCCTTGTGAAGCCACTTTGTCGCTTTCAGGGATCCCTATAAGATGAATATTGGTTTTCTTCAAATTATCCCAGAGCTCTCTGAGAGAGTGATCTGTTTTTGCCCTCCATTTCTCTTCCTCTTTGAGAGTTTGGCAGCATTCAAAAGCTTTGTCTTCTTTTTTTTTTTTAATTAATTAATTTATTTTTATTTATTAAATCATAGCTGTGTACATTGATATGATCATGGGGCATCATTCACTAGCTTCACAGACCGTTTGACACACTTTCATCACACTGGTTAACATAGCCTTCCTGGCATTCTCTCAGTTACTGTGCCAAGACACTTACATTTCACATTTACCAAGTTTCACATATACCCTTGTAAGATGCACCGCTGGTGTAACCCCACCAATCCCCTTCCCTCTACCCATCTCCCCCCTCCCAAAAGCTTTGTCTTCGCTGTCAGAAATACTTTCTTCTGCTTGCTCCATTCTGTTACTGAGGAATTCTACTGTGTTTCTCAGATCTTTGAGGGCTGCAACTTCTTGTCTCGATGTGTCAAAATTTTTGGTCATTTGGTCTTTGAATTCGTTGAATTCTTGAGATATCTTTTGGGTTACTGCTTGGAATTCTAATTCAATCTTATTTGCTATCCAGATTCTGAATTTGATTTCTGACATCTCAGATATTTGTTTGTGTATGGGATCTTGTGCTGTGTCTGCCCCATTGATCCTTGGGGGAGTTGACCTACTCTGATTATTCATATTGCCAGAGTTTTTCTGTTGATTTCACCTCATGATTGTTTGGCCATCCTCAGAGTTGGGGAGGTTTCTCTTCAAGATTAGACCCCAACGGGATCACTCTTATTGCTGGATTTTTGTAGGGAGTGACCCTATGTAGTTCCTCTGGGGCTGACCCAGCTAGGGAGTTGTGGTTGTGGAAGCAGCTCTGTCATGTGACACACCCGGATCCAGCAACAGGGTGGGAGGTGGTGCGCACAGTTCTGGGAGTGCCTGGCACTCAGTGACTTTGGCACAGAGTACTCAAGGCTCCAGCAGTCTCTGGCCAGGAGAAGGACTCTGTGCAGAGGCAGGGAGGGCTCCAGAGGGCACGTGGCTGCCAGTATCCCTGGCCAGATGAGTGGGCCAGTGTGGAGGCAGGGAGGATACAGGAGGGAGGATGTGGGGTTGTGCGGCTTCTGCAGTTTTTGGTCAGGGCATGCAGAAGTCTAGCGGGTGCAGATCAGGGGTCACAATGCAGCTCTTATGGAGGTCTGGGCGGTGCCAAGCCCAGGAGTTCAAGTTTGCTATGAGCTGTGGCGCCACAGCACTCTACCCAGGGCAGCAGCCCGAGGTTCCAGTGTGTCAAAACCAGTCTCACTCTAACCCTAAGGGTTAAGGCTGTAAGGCAGCTCAGACCCTGCCTTTAGGCTGCTCAGTCACTAGGTTACTAGCTCCTGGCCGATCCTTGCTCTGGGACCCTGAGGTCGGAGCTTGCCAGGGCAGTTCTCTCACAATGGCTCCCTGCAGCCTAGCTCAGTGGCTCAGTCTGGGGCCCTAGACAATGCCCAAAGTTCTCCACACTCCTGCTCAAGCTCTCCCCAAGGCAGTTCAACTGAGTGCCAAGTCCAAAAACACCGAAACAGTTCACAGGTAAGGCCTTTCCGGTTTGCAGTCTCACTGCTGCTTGTACTTACGGTTGCCGGCGGGATTAGGTCGATCGGACACACGCAACCACTTGCCAATTTTCCACTGTTTTTGTCCTCTTCTTGGGGTCCAGAAGTCCCTTGCTGACTCCCTGTGTCCTCAAAGGGATGATTATAGGTAGATCCCACCAGCCAGAGATGCCTGGAGTCTTATCTCCCCAGACTCACCATGCCCAGTTGCAGGGAAGCTGTTACTCAGCCGCCATCTTGTTCCACCAACTCTGTCCATCTTGTCAGGTGTGTGGGCTTGCATTGCCACTTTAGCAAAAATCCTATTAGGTCGATTTATTGAGAAACCCCACTCTTGACATCTGGTTGCCTTTAATATCCAGTCTCTCTCCAGGTGGTGTCTGGTCACCCTGGCTGGCCCTCAACAAGGACCCCACTTGATCTGTCTAGCCAGACTCTCCCTTAGCCCTGAACTTTAAGTCATTTTGCAGCCCCTGAGCCCTGACCCTGCTCCTTGGCTACAAACCCCTGGTTGTCCACACTGTATCTGGAACTGAGACCAAAGTACTGAGCTCTGTTTCTTCCCCCCCACCCCCATTGTGGTAGTTCCTGATTTAAAAATGTTTTTACTGCTTTAACTACTGCCAGGCTCTATCTTTGACAAAGTCCAAGAAGAAAAGTCCCGAGAAATAAGAGTGGCTGAGTGGGTTACACAGCAGCTCAGTTGGACCAGGGGAACAGAGGGGAAAGAGATTGGTGATAATCACAACAGTGAACACATTTACATTTACTTTTATTTAGGGAGGAGACAAAGCCTCGTACCTGCCTTGGTAGTGCCATTTCACAGGCAAGTGAGACAGGAGGGAGGGCAGGCAGAGACTGTTTTACCTCCTTTGTGAGACACCGAGCAAGTGAATGAGAATGGTTCACTTTCTCCATCTTACTGCCCAGAAAACCATGGCACAAGTTGGGGAAGTAATTGGCTAGAGCCCTTCTCAAAAGCCATCATGCTAAAGGGATTATTGTATTCCCATTAGTAGATTTAAAAATTAAGGATGTCCCCAGTAGGGGTCAGCAGAGACCAAGCGTGCCTCATGGCTCCTACCCCTGATCCTTGGGTGAGAATCCTTCAGCTTTCATTTAATTAACAGATTGCTCAACCCATACTTGCAAAGTATCTTTGAAAAATCTGCATCCACTTCCCTCAATTCCTCTTTGAAATCCAAGGGATTATCATCTAATCTCTGTGTGCTGTTCTAACAAATATCAATCTCCTTCATCCTCGTAGCAACCCTATGCAAAAGATACTACTGTTATCACCCCTATTTTACAAGGGGAAATTAAGGCACAGAGAAGTTTAGCATGTTCCTGAAGGTCACAAGGGAGAGACGAGCAGATGGTCGGGCTCCAGCCCTTTTGACCTGCCTGTGAAGAGGGCACATCTCTGCTGCTTTGAGCAGTCCCAAGACTAGCCCTGAATGCCAGTAAGCTCAGGAACCGTGTGGGTGGCAGGACGAAAATGAATAAGGAGGGCAAGGTCCCTGTCCTTGCTGTTCATAGGCTGCGTACTAAAGACACTAGATACCTTTCACCATTTGTTATGCCTACTGTGTGCAGGCCCCTTACATACTTACCTGACCATATATGTGGTGCCTACTGTGTGCAGATCTACACACTGAACTTACTCTCTCTGACTCCACAAGGTTAGTATTAGCCTGTGCTGGCAGACTCACTCCAACACAGTCCTGGATTTGGACTGCCAGCAAGTTTTTAGTAGCTGCATCATTTGGGGCAAATGATTTAAGGACAGTCCTAAGCCCCATTGGTCAGTGATTTTCAGCCAGTGTGCCATGAGAGAGATGTGCGGCAAAAATGTTTAGAGGTCATTAAATTATTTTCCAAAGAAATTCAAAGCATAGTAAGTATATTCTTTTTTTACCCTTTCTTTTGTTTAGAGGTCTTAATTAAATTATTTTCCAAAGAAGTTCAAAGCACAGTAAGTATATTCTTTTTTTTTGCAGTTTTTGGCCAGGGCCGGGTTTGAACCCACCACCTCCAGCATATGGGACTGGGTTTGAACCTGCCACCCCCAGCGTATGGGGCTGGTGTATATTCTTTTTTTTACTCTTTTTTTGTTATTGTTGTTTAGAGGTCATTCATTAAATTATTTTCCAAAGAAGTTCAAAGCACAGTAAGTATATTTTTTTACTCTTTTTTTTTTTTTTGACCAACATAATCTAAGTGTGCCATGGAAATTCAGCTATAGGTTCAAGTGTGCTGTCAGATAAAAAAGGTTGAAAACACTGCTATAGGGCTAATGAAAGAAATGTGAAGAGTAAATGAACAGGAAAGACTGAGCAGCACTTACACAGCTTGAGTAATGTTATTACCTGTTAACCATTCATGTGTGTTGTGATTCAGATGGATAAGCAGAGGCTCATCGGGTCTAGTCCCTTCCCTGAGTCACATAGGGGAGGCAGGGTGACATCTTGCCCCAGCCACCCTCCTCTGCCAGCAGGGGTCTTCTGTTGTGGCACAACCCCAGTGAATGCCAGGGTGGCAGGTCAGCTTCCTCTCAAGCAGGAACAACTGCCGTTCCCACCACCTGCACACTCTACTCTGATCCCTGCCCAGCTGGGGGCCTCTGCAGTAAGGTCTTGCTTGCCCTGAAAGGGGCAGACCTGGGTCAGAGTCCAGGACGGAGGTTGCAGGCTGGCTGTGCTATTTGCTGGGACAAGGGAATTTCTGGTGGGCAGTTATTGGAAGTTCTCACCCAAGTGTCACAAGTCAGAAACTCAATAGCCCTTTCCTCTTGGTCCAGCATCCAGGAAAATCTGAGCTTGCAGCTGGGGCAACTCAGGAAATTCTCCCCAGTGCTTATTGAATTGACTCAAACCTGGAATTTGTGTCAAACTCTGGATCTGAGCAGCCCAACTTACAGGCGTTTTAAATCTTAGAGCCCAGTTCCCTGGCAAACCTAGAGCAGAGAAGTCTGCTGAAATTTCCAAGGTGAAGTTTCAGAGCCAATGAATCGGAGGCCTGGAGTTCGGGCAGCGCTTAAGCAAGGAGGGCTGCAGTGGTGGAATGTCAGGAATGCCCATGCAGCTGGTCTGTTCCACACCTGCTGCTCCAGGCCAGCTTGTGCTCTGCTGTGGAACCAGGCTTGAACCAGGGGCCTGGAAACACTGGGGCCTCTTTGATCCATGCCGCCCCCTCAGCCCCAAGTTGGGTGCCTTTGAGTGCTGCCCTCAATGCCTCTGGGCCTCACCTCTTCTATAAACAAAACAGGCCTGGCACTTCCATCCAGGGTCTAGAAGAAACAGGACAAGAGCAACCCTTGTTTCAATGCAAAGGAAGTTCCTGACTCCTTTAGGACAGAAACTTCCTTACAAATTCCCTTAGATCTTTGCTCCTCCGTTAGAACTCCTTGGGGGTTCCTACTTCAATTTTTTTTTTGTTTGTTTGTTTTGTTTGTTTGTTTTAACAATAACTAAAGTTTATTGAATACCTATCATAGGGTAAAGATTGACAAAGTAAATTCGTAAGTCACATCATCACTTTGGTACCAACCCTTTTGACTTCTGCAGGTAGGCTCTATTGTTAACATACAGAGAAACACTGATCAATTTCACTACATTGAGATTTTAAAATACTTCGGGATAAAAGATATGAACAAAACTTACTATATTTCCAATACCATAAAATGGGATATTAGGGTTAATAGAAAAGGCAGTGACCTTATAGAAAAAATGGCCAAAGTAAATGTACAGAAGAAAAAATCAATATACAGTAGAACCTCCATAGTTAACCACCTCCTTAAGTTGATCTAATTTTCATAGACCAGACACACACCACATATACGTATCAGTACAGGAGGCCTAGTTCCTTACCTAGACCATGTCCGTATACTGACTAGTTTGTTACCACCCCTTGGGTGGTTAGCTCACAGAGATTCTACTGCATGTGAGACATTAAAGGAAATGCACTACTTCTGATTTTAAACCAACATGTGCCCTGACTGCATCACCTTTATGGGCCTCAGCCAGAACAGGCCAGCATTTCCCAAACTCTCTGGAGAGAGAGAGTCTTCGGGCTTTTGAGATGTAGAGACAGGGAGAGAGGCAAAGAGAAGACAGACCCAAGCAAATAGAAATGGGACCTAACTTACAAGGGCCACAGCATGAAAAGCTAAGAAGCCTTTAACAGGGCCATTTCTAGGGAGACTGGAGAAAAGCTTCCTGGAGCGAGGGGCCAAGCTGAGATTGGAGCAGGCAGGAAAGGAGCCAGAGGGACGCTGGCTTGGATGCTGTGGCTGCAAGAGAGGTGGGAACTCGGAGGTGTGTGTGTGAATAGAGCCCCCAGGGCTTCTGCAACTGACTCTGCAAATGAGTAGTTTATTATTACAAACCCTTTATAAATATTATTTTGATGAGGTATAATAGTTCATCAAATGGGACCATAATTTATTTAGTCATTCCCATGTTGTTGTACGTTTGGGTTCTTGGAGCCTGTCAAATGGTTATAAATAATGCCACAATGAACATCTTTATACCTAACCTTTACTTCATTAGGCTAAACTCCCAGATGTTCAGTTAGTAGGTCAAAGAAAATTACTATTTTTAAGGCTCTTGATTTACAATGTTAAATATTTTCTAAAATGGTTTTTCTAATTTTCAAAATCTTTTTATTGTGGAAATATTTTAAGTGTACACACAAAAAATAGAGTGGCATAATGGATCCCCATTCCTTATCACCTACCAACACTTCAATAATAATTTGTTTTTTCTTTTCATTTTGTTTTGTTTTTGAGACAGTTTCATTATGTCACCCTCGTAGAGTGCTGTGGTGTCACAGCTCACAGCAACTTCAAACTCTTGGGCTTAAGTGATTCTCTTGCCTCAGCCTCCCAAGTAGATGTTTTGCTATGTTTTGTGAGATAATCTCACTCTGTCATCTGGGCTAGAGTGCAGTAGTATCATCATAGCTCACTGCAACCTCCAATTCCTGGGTTCAAGCAATCCTCCTGCCTCAGTCGCCATAGTAGCTGGGTCTACAAGTACCTGTCATCACACATGGCTCCTTTTTCTTTCTAGTAGAGATGGACTCTCAACTCTTGCTCAGGCTGGTCTTGAACTCCTGGCCTCAAGTGATGTTTCCACCTCAGTCTCCCAGAGTGCTAGGATTGCAGCCATGAGCTACCACACCCAGCCAATAATTTTTAATCTTTATTTTGGGAAGAGAGAGATACTTTAAGTTATTTAATCTCTGGTTGTTGACTATTTAGGTTGCTTTACAGTTTTCATTATCCTAAAATACCACAGTAAATATCCTTGTCATAAATGCTTACACATTTCTCTAGCTAGCTCTTTAAGATAAATTCTTAAGCCAGGGACAATGTCTCATGCCTGTAATCCCAGCACTCTGGGAGGCTAACGCAGGTGGATCACCTGACCTCAGAAGTTTGAGACCAGCCTGAGCAAGAATGATATACGCTGTCCCTACTAAATATAGAAAAACTAGATGGGCATTGTGACAGGTGCCTGTAGACCCAGCTACTTGGGAGGCTGAGGCAAGAGGATTGCTCAAACCCAGGAGTTGGAGGTTACTGTGAACTATTATACCATAACACTCTACTAGGGTGACAGAGTGAGACTCTGTCTCAAAAATTAAATAAATAAATTCTAAGACAGAATTTTATAGCTAAAGACTAATACATTTTGCAGTAATTTTTGCATAATACTAAATTGCTTTATAGAAAATTTGTACCTAATTATTCTTCTGGCATCATTGTCTGATGAGTTCATTTCTTCTTGTCTTTATAGTTCCTTTTTAATATCTTCTAGCTTATTAAGTGAATAATATCATCTCACTGTTGTTTCAATTTGCATCTTATATTCACCAACAATGTTGAATTTTTAAATATATCTTTTGCCATTTGTATTTTTTCTTATGTAAATTGGACGCTTTTTGTTTTTCTTTAGTTGTTTTTCTTTTTCTTTTTGTTCCTTACTGCCCTGCAAGAGCTTCTCATATATAAAACATCAGTGGAGTCCCAGCTGGCATTTAAGAAGCATTAATAAATTAATAATGAGACCATTTGCAAATTGTGTGCATGAAGTTTAGGGACCTCAACAAGAAGTAGTGCTATAAATCCAGGCTTTCAAAAGTGTGGAACAGTTACTACACCAAGGTCTATCCAGGGACCAACACAGATGACGTATAGAAAGGGTCCTTGACTGGGCATGGTGGCTCACACCTGTAAGCCCAGCACTTTGGGAGGCCAAGATCGGAGGATCACTGTCTAGAAGTTCAAGACCTGCCTGGGGAATATAGCAAGATGCTGTCTACAAAGAAACTTTTAAAAATTAACTGAGTATGCTGGTGTGCACCTGTAGTCCCAGCTACTAAGAAGGCTAAGGCAGGAGGATCCCCTGAGCCCAGGAGTCTGAGGTTGCAGTGAGCTATGATGATGCCACCACACTCTAGCCTGGATAACAGAGCAAGACCCTGTCCAAAAAAAACAAAGATCACTCCGCCAAAGCTCTGGTCTTCCTTGCAGAGGTAGAGCCAACCCACAGAGACCCAACAAAAAGGGAGCCGGTGACATTAATTCCCTAGCCCAGCAATTTTCTTTTTTGCTTCCATCTCTTGAAGGTGCCTTCAAATGGCCAAACCCAACAGGGAGCCAGAGGCCAAAGGAACTGCTAATGGGCTCACGTCAGCCTCCTGGGGCACAGAACCAGTCTGCGGGCAAACAGAAGATGACCAGACACCCAAAATATTAATTTCTTATCTGGAATATATGTTTTTAAACTCATTTCCTTAGTTTATTTGCTTTCAATATTATTTATAATTTGAATACTTTTATGCAGTCATGTCACCAATTTCGATGATTTTTATTTTTTATGTTCTGTTTAGGAAAGCATTCATCCCCAACATTGTGTCATTATTGAAACGAATATTGAGTGTTTTCCCTCTAGAATGTGATAATCTATTTAAAAGACATAAATAAGCAGAATTTCATTTTAACAGCTAAATTCTTTCCAAGGGAGTGTAAGTCCTTGCACTCCTCCCTTCCGCTCTGTGTAATCGGTTGGTCGGGTTGAGTGAGCTGATGTTGCAGGGCACAAACTAAAAAATGTATTGCTCACATCAAAGTGGGTCAGTTGGTATCTTGGAATAACCCCAAACACATCCCATGCCAAAGAGCTGCCATTTGGACGCCTGCCTTCAGGGCCTCTGTTGGCTCAACCTTCTGTGGTGATGGCTGGCTAGCACCAGCTTGTGAAACCAGTCATTAGACAAGACAGGAGTTTTACAGGCTGACTGTTAAACTATTGTAACTTGACATTAGCCATGAGGGTAGAACTTACTCTATGGGCATGAATGAATCAAGGCTCCCCCCTACCCCGACTTTCAGTTGGCTTCCCTGCACCCCACTGCATACCACCCCTTCTTTTTGAGCACCTGCAGGAGAGAACAAGGGCTACGGGCTGTTCTGGTCTGTGCTTCCACCTTGCTGCACCACTCCACATCTCTCATCCCCCTGCTCCTGCTGGCTGGCTCCAGCAAGGATAGAGAACAAAGGGAGGGATTGGAGGAAAAGGGTTAAAAGTCCTCAATAATTCGTGTTCTTTTTTTTTCTTTTTTTTTTTTTTTTTATTGTTGGGGATTCATTGAGGGTACAATAAGTCAGGTTACACTGATTGCAATTGTTAGGTAAAGTCCCTCTTGCAATCATGTCTTGCCCCCATAAAGTGTGACACACACCAAGGCCCCACCCCCCTCCCTCAGGGTCTGTGAGTGCCCTCTGTCGAGGCAGGTATGCAAATGCTGGCTGTTCAGCGAGGGAGATACCTCCCTGCCCACTCTGGCATGTGCAACCCGTGTTTAGCAGAACTGGTGAAACCCCTTCTTCTGCTCCTGCTTTTGCAGGGCCCTCTTTTCTCTCTCTGTCAGGAATGCCTTCACCTAAGCAGACAGTCTTTTGCAAAGGGGCCCCTTCAAACTGCTCACCCTGGGGCTGTGTTAACCTCTACACCAGCGCTTGCACTCGGGAAGCCTGGCACATCCTTGCCCAGCAGAAAGGAGGAAGCACATTCCTCAGAGGCCACCCTCTCTCCTCCCGGCACTGTGGGCAGCTCCAGCCTGAGTCCACCTTTGGTCACCCCCAGACTGGAGGCACCTTCTGCATCTCCATACATGGCAGGCATGTAAGACATGCTCTGCAGAGAACTCTAACCCCCAACTCCACAGCAGCTGGCCTGTGAATTTTGGGGGTCCAGGCAGCATCTGTCTGAGAAGTCAGTCAGTCTCTTCTTCCTGCAGATATCCCCAGTATCCTAATTCCTTAGGGGATGCCCCCCTGATAGAGTGGGACCCATAGCACATTCTCCTCTTCCGATTTCTTTCAGAGCATCCCCCCTTCAATGACTCTCTAGTCAGGACGTGGGTGATGGGGCCCAGTATAATTCCAGCCACCTCTTACCAAGTCCTTCTGTCTAGCAGCTCCTCCTCAGAATGTGGAGGTAATTGTCATCTGTTGTCCTCAATAAATCCCATTCCACATACTGACTGACACATTGAGGTCCTTGGAAAAGACAGTCCTAGTCTTTTTAAAGAGAGACTACGATTGCTGGGCCTCAGTGGAGCCTTTGTACTGATAAAGGGTAGTCACTCAAGAAGATAGTTCTTTGCTAAGCAGAGCACCTTGATGAGTTTTTAGATATGAAAAGAAATGCCTGGAACCTTTTTTTTTAATTTAATTTAATTAATTTATTTATTTTTTTGCTTCAATATTTTTCTTTTTTTATTGTTAAATCATAGCTGTGTACATTAGTGCAATCAAGGGGTACAATGTGCTAGTTTCATATACAATCTGAAATATTCTCATCAAACTGTTCAACATAGCCTTCATGGCATTTTCTTAGTTAATGTATGTAGACATTTGTATTCTGCATTTCGTAAGTTTCACCTGTACCCATTCTAAGATGCACTGTAGGTGTGGCCCAACCCCTTACCTTCCCTCTACCCTAACCTCCCCCCTCTGTTCCCCTTCCTTGGCCCTTTCCCCAAATTCTTATGCTATAGTTGGTTATAGCCTTCATATGAAAGCTATAAATTAGCTTCATAGTAGGGCTGAGTACATTGGATACTTTTTCTTCCATTCCTGAGATACTTTGCTAAGAAGAATATGTTCCAGCTCCATCCATGTAAACATGAAAGAGGTAAAGTCTCCATCTTTCTTTAAGTCTGCATAGTATTCCATGGTATACATGTACCACAATTTGCTAGTCCATTCGTGGGTCGATGGACACTTGGGCTTCTTCCATGACTTAGCAATTATGAATTGGGCTGCAATAAACATTCTGGTACAGATGTCTTTCTTATATTGTGACTTTTGGTCTTCTGGGTATAAGCCTAGTAAAGGAATTACGGGATCGAATGGCAGGTCTATTTTTAGGTCTCTAAGTATTCTCCGAACATCCTTCCAGAAGGAACGTATTAGTGTGCATTCCCACCAGCAGTGTAGAAGTGTGCCCTTTTCTCCACATCCATGTCAACATCTCTGGTTTTGGGATTTTGTTATGTGGGCTACTCTTACTGGGGCCAGGTGATATCTCAAAGTAATTTTGATTTGCATTTCTCTGATGATTAAGGATGAAGAGCTTTTTTTCATGTGTTTGTAGATTGTGCATCTGTCTTCTTTCGAGAAGTTTCTCTTTAAGTCCCTTGCCCACCCTGAGATGGGATCACGTGTTCTTTTCTTGCTAATACATTTGAGTTCTCTGTGGATTCTGGTTATTAGACCTTTATTGGAGGTATAACCTACAAATATTTTCTCCCATTCTGAGGGCTGTCTGCTTGCATTACTTACTATGTTCTTGGCTGTGCAGAAGCTTTTTAGTTTGATCAGGTCCCAGTAGTGTATTTTTGATACTGCTTCAATTGCCTGGAGAGTCCTCCTCATAAAATATTCAAACAGGCCGATTGCTTCAAGACTTTTCCCTGCACTTTTTTCAAGTATTTTTATAATTTCATGTCCTAAGTTTAAATCTTTTATCCAGTGAGAGTCTATCCTAGTTAACGGTAAAAGGTGTGGGTCCAGTTTCAGTCTTTTACAGATTGCCAGCCATTCACTCAGCACCATTTGTTAAATAGGGAATCTTTTCCCCATTGAATGTTTTTAATTGGCTTGTCAAAGATCAAATAATGGTAAGTAGCTGGATTCATCTCTTGGTTCTCTATTCTGTTCCAGACATCTACTTCTCTGTTTTTGTGCCAGTACCATGCTGCTTTGATCACTATCGATTTATAGTACAGTCTCAGGTCTGGTAGCGTGATTCCTCCTGCTTTGTTTTTATTGCTGAGTAATGCTTTGGCTATTCGAGGTTTTTTCTGATTCCATATAAAACAAAGTATTATTTTTTCAAGATCTTTAAAATATGACAATGGAGCTTTAATAGGAATTGCATTAAAATTATATATTGCTTTGGGTAGTATAGACTTTTTTTTTTTTAGTATAGACATTTTAACAATGTTGATTCTTCCCAGCCATGAACATGGTATGTTTTTCCATTTGTTAACATCTTCAGCTATTTTTTTTCTTAAAGTTTCATAGTTCTCTTTGTAGAGATCTTTCACATATTTTTTTAATTTTTATTAAATCATAGCTGTGTACATTAATATGATCATGGGGCACCATACACTTGGTTCATAGATCGTTTGACACATTTTCATCACACTAGTTAACATAGCTTTCATAGCATTTTCTTAGTCATTTTGCTAAGAACTTTACATTCCACATTTACTAGGATTCACATATACCCTTGTAAGATGCACCGCAGGTGTAATCCCATTAATCCCCCTCCCTCCACCTACCTCCCCCCTCCCTCCCCTCCCTTTCCCCCTTCTCCCTATTCTTAGGTTGTAACTGGTTGTATAGCTTTCATGTGAAGGTCCTACATTAGTTTCATAATAAGGGTGAGTACATTGGGTACTTTTTCTTCCATTCTTGAGACACTTTACTAAGAAGAATATGTTCCAGCTCCATCCATGTAAACATGAAAGAGGTAAAGTCTCCATATTTTTTAAGGTTGCATAATATTCCATGGTGTACATATACCACAATTTATTAATCCATTCGTGGATTGATGGGCACTTGTCTTTTTCCATGACTTAGCAATTATGAATTGGGCTGCAATAAACATTCTAGTACAAATATCTTTGTTATGGTGTGATTTTTGGTCTTCTGGGTATATGCCCAGTAGAGGGATTACACAGGATTGAATGGCACATCTATTTTTAGATCTCTAAGTGTTCTCCATATCTCTTTCCAAAAGGAATGTATTAATTTGCATTCCCACCAGCAGTGCAAAGGTGTTCCCTTTTCTCCACATCCACGCCAACATCTCTGGTCTTGGGATTTTGTGATATAGGCTAGTCTCACTGGAGTTAGATGATATCTCAAAGTAGTTTTGATTTGCATTTTTCTGATGATTAAAGATGATGAGCATTTTTTCCTATGTCTGAAGGCCGTGCGCCTGTCTTCTTCAGAGAAGTTTCTCTTCAAGTCCGTTGCCCAGCCTGCGATGGGATCCCTTGTTCTTTTCTTGCCAATGCGTTTGAGTTCTCTGTGGATTCTGGTTATTAAACCTTTGTCAGAGACATAACCTGCAAATATCTTCTCCCATTCTGAGGGCTGTTTGCTTGCTTTACTTACTGTGTTCTTGGCTGTGCAGAAGCTTTTTAGTTTGATCAAGTCCCAATAGTGTATTTTTGAAGCAGCTTCAATTGCCCGGGGGGTCCTTCTCATAAAAAACTCACCGAACCCAATTTCTTCAAGAGTTTTCCCTGCACTCTCTTCTAGTATTTTTATAGTTTCATGTCTTAGGTTTAAATCTTTAATCCAGTGAGAGTCTATCTTAGTTAATGGTGAGAGGTGTGGGTCCACTTTCAGTCTTCTATAGGTTGCCAGCCAGTTCACCCAGCACCATTTGTTAAATAGGGAATCTTTTCCCCCACTGAATGTTTTTAATTGGCTTGTCAAAGATTAAATAACGGAAATTAGCTGGATTCATCTCTTGGTTCTCTATTCTGTTCCAGACATCTACTTCTCTGTTTTTGTGCCAGTACCATGCTGTTTTGATCACTATTGATTTGTAGTATAGTCTGAGGTCTGGTAGCATGATTCCTCCTGCTTTGTTTTTATTTTTGAGTAATGTCTTGGCTATTCGAGGTTTTTTTCTGATTCCATATAAAACAAAGTATTGTTTTTTTCAAGATCTTTAAAGTATGACAGTGGAGCTCTAATGGGGATTGCATTGAAATTATATATTGCTTTGGGTAGTATGGACATTTTAACAATGTTGATTCTTCCCAACCATGAGCATGGTATATTTTTCCATTTGTTAACATTCTCAGCTATCTCTTTTCTTAGAGTTTCATAGATCTCTTTATATAGATCTTTCACATCCTTTGTTAGATAAACTTCCAAGTATTTCATCTTCTTTGGCACTACTGTGAATGGGATAGAGTCCTTAATTGTTTTTTCAACTTGACTATTTTTGATATATATAAAGGCTACCAATTTATGAATGTTGATTTTGTAACCTGAGACACTGCTGTATTCCTTGATCACTTCTAAGAGTTTTGTAGTAGAGTCCCTAGTATTTTCCAGATCTACAATCATATCATCTGCGAAGAGCAAAAGTTTGATCTCTTCTGACCCTATGTGGATACCCTTGATCGCCTTTTCTTCCCTAATTGCTGTGGCTAAAACTGCCATTACAATGTTAAAAAGCAATGGAGACAATGGGCAGCCTTGTCTGGTTCCTGATCTGAGTGGAAATTATTCCAATTTAACTCCATTCAATATGATATTGGCTGTGGGTTTGCTGTAGATGGTCTCTATCAGTTTAAGAAATGTCCCTTCTATACCAATTTTCTTAAGTGTTCTGATCATGAAGGGATGTTGGATGTTATCAAAAGCTTTTTCTGCATCGATTGAGAGAATCATATGGTTTTTGTTTTTTAATTTGTTTATGTGCTGAATTACATTTATAGATTTACGTATATTGAACCAGCCTTGAGATCCTGGGATAAAACTGACTTGGTCATGATGTATGATTTGTTTGATATGTTGCTGGATTCTGTGTGTTAGAATCTTGTTGAATATTTTTGCATCTATATTCATTAGTGATATTGGTCTGTAATTTTCTTTTCTTGTTGGGTCTTTTCCTGGTTTGGGAATCAGGGTGATGTTTGCTTCATAGAACGTGTTGGGTAGTCTTCCTTCTTTTTCTACGTTTTGGAACAGGTTGAGTAATATAGGTACTAATTCCTCTTTTTTTTTTTTTTTGCAGAGACAGAGTCCCACTTTATGGCCCTCGGTAGAGTGCCGTGGCCTCACACAGCTCACAGCAACCTCCAACTCCTGGGCCTAAGCAATTCTCTTGCCTCAGCCTCCCAAGTAGCTGGGACTACAGGCACCCGCCACAACGCCCGGCCATTTTTTGGCCGGGCGTTGAACCTGCCACCCTCGGTATATGGGGCCGGCGCCCCACCGACTGAGCCACAGGCGCCGCCCAGTACTAATTCCTCTTTAAAGTTTTGGTAGAATTCTGACGTAAAACCATCTGGTCCCGGGCTTTTCTTTTTGTTGAGATTTTGTATGGTTGATGTTATTTCCGAACTTGATATGGGCCTATTCAACATTTCCACTTGATTTTGGTTAAGTCTTGGAAGGTGACGTGCTTCCAAGTAACGGTCAATTTCCTTCAGATTTTCGTATTTCTGAGAGTAAAGTTTCTTGTAATATTCATTAAGGATTTTTTTGATTTCTGAGGAGTCTGTAGTTATTTCGTCTTTGTTATTTCTGATTGATGAGATTAGAGATTTTACTCTTTTTTTCCTGATTAGGTTGGCCAAAGGTTTATATATTTTGTTGACCTTTTCAAAAAACCAGCTTTTTGATTTATCGATCTGTTGTATTATTCTTTTGTTTTCAATTTTATTTAGTTCTGCTCTGATTTTGGTTATTTCTTTTCTTCTACTGGATTTAGGGTTGGAGTGTTCTTCCATTTCCAGTCTCTTGAGATGTCCCATTAAGTTGTTAACTTCCTCTCTTTCCGTTCTCCTGAGGAAGGCTTGCAGTGCTATGAATTTCCCTCTTAGAACTGCCTTTGCGGTGTCCCAGAGGTTCTGATAGTTCGTGTCTTCATTGTCATTTTGTTCCAGAAATTTGGCAATTTCCTTCTTGATCTCACCTCTGAACCAGCTATCATTCAGCATAAGGTTATTTAACTTCCATGTTTTTGTATGTGTATGCAGATTCCTGTTGTTACTCATCTCAAGTTTTATTCCATGATGGTCCAAGAAGATGCATGGAATAATTTCTATTCCTTTAAATTTACTGAGATTAGACTTGTGACCTAAGATGTGATCGATTCTGGAGTAAGTTCCGTGGGCTGATGAGAAGTATGTGTATTCAGTTTTGTTGGGATGAAATGTTCTATAGATGTCTGCTAAATCTAAATGCTGGATGGTTAGATTGAAATCTAGAATTTCTTTACTCAGCTTTTTGTTGGAGGATTGATCCATCACTGCCAAAGGAGTGTTAAAATCTCCAACCATTATAGAGTTGGAGGAAATCAAGTTGCTCATGTCTGTTAGAGTTTCTCTTATAAATTGAGGTGCATTCTGGTTGGGTGCATAGATATTAATAATTGAAATCTCATCATATTGAGTCTTACCCTTAACAAATATGAAGTGACCATTTTTGTCCTTCCTTACTTTTGTTGGTTTAAAGCCTATTGTATCCGCAAATAAAATTGCAACTCCTGCTTTTTTCTGGTTACCATTTGCCTGAAATATGGATGACCATCCTTTCACCCTGAGTCTGTATTTGTCCTTTAAGTTAAGATGTGACTCTTGTATGCAACAAATGTCTGGCCTGAGTTTTTGTATCCAGTCAGCTAACCTATGTCTCTTTAGAGGGCAGTTTAAGCCATTCACATTAATGGAGAGTATTGATAAGTTTGGTGAAATTTGGGGTATTGAGTTTTTCGAAATTCCGGTGGGCATTTTTAATCCTTTTGCCATTGTGGAAGTTGGTGTTTGATCAGAAGTTTCTGAGTGAGTTTACTTTTGTAGTACAGGATTGGGTTGGTTATTATGGAGGATAGGTCTGAGAATATCCTGAAGAGCTGGTTTGGTTATGGCAAATTTCTTTAGCATATGTATGTCGTTAAAGTATTTAATTTCTCCATCATAAATGAAACTCAGTTTAGCTGGGTATAAGATCCGGGGTTGAAAGTTATTTTGCTTGAGGAGATTAAACGTTGATGACCACCCTCTTCTGGCTTGAAAATTTTCAGCAGAGAGATCTGCAGTCATTCTAATGTTCTTCCCTTTGAAGGTAATAGATTTCTTTCACCTGGCCGCTTTGAGAATTTTCTCCTTCATATTTTTAGTGAAGTTAATTATGATATGCCTGGGAGATGTCTTATTCGGGTTGAATCGTGCTGGGGTTCTGAAGCTATCTGCTATCTGAATTTCAGGTTCTCTAGGCATGTCTGGAAAATTCTCTTTCATAATTTCATGCAGAAGGGCCTCTGTGCCCAGTGAGGCCACTTCATCTGTTTCAGGAATTCCTATGAGACGGATATTTGCCTTCTTCGAGTTATCCCAGAGCTCTCTGAGTGAGTGATCCATTTTTGCTCTCCATTTCTCTTCCTCTTTGAGAGTTTGGGAGCGTTCAAAGGCTATATCTTCGATGTCGGAGATCCTTTCTTCTGCTTGGTCCATTCTGTTGCTAAGGGATTCTACTGTATTTTTCATATCTTTGAGAGCTGCAAATTCTTGTTTCAGTGTGTCTAAGTCTTTGGTGGTTTTGTCTTTAAATTCGTTAAATTCTTGAGACAGCTTTTGAATTTCTCCACGAATTTCTAATTCCATTTTGTTAATCTTGTTTGCCATCTAAATTCTGAATTCGATTTCTGACATCTCAGCCAGTTGTTTATGAATGGGATCTTCAATTACATCTGCCGTATCTTTTCTTGGGGGGGTTGATCTATTTATTTGTGTTACCAGAGTTTTTCCGCTGATTCCGCCCCATGATTGTTTTACTCCCTTTGATTTTCCTCTGGTGTTTTGTTGAGGACCCGTACAGTGCTGTGGTCTGAGAAACTGGGGCCCTGTTTGGTGTAGAGGGGCTAAGTGGTTCTGTCTTGTTTTCAGCTGGTTTCTATGTGACCCTAGTGAAACAGTTACTCTGGGTTGAAGTCTCAGCTGTGGAGAAATACCAGCAATTAAGTCACCCCACCCACCGCAGGCAACAAATGGAAAAGGAAAATCAAACCTTCCTACAACCACACACCCAGGGCACCACCTGGATAGTCCCCAGGTGAGTGACTCAGTTCAAAAGGTCCAAGTCAATTGTCTCAGTCAGCAGCTGCCTTGGGTGGGAGAATTCAAGAGGTCCCTGGGAACTAGATCACAGGGGTCTGGTGACTGCTCTAAAATGGCTTGCTCCAGTGCTGCATGGAGTCAGGAAGAGCCACCAGTAAATAGATCAGTCTGGGAAGATTGATGCCTCCTTCCCCACCTTGCAGCTCTGTCACACCCAGTCACTGCTATCCCCTCAGGGCTGTGACCCAGTCAGGTGTCTGCAGTAAGCAGATACTCCAGGGGTTTGCACCTGCCTAAGTCACAGGGTAGTCTGTGTCTGCTCGACTAGGCTGCTATTCTCTGTCTTTATCCATCAGGGGGTGGTGTGGCCTGTCAACCTCGGGCACTTGATGGAGGCTGGAGGTGTTCACTCAGTTCCAGCCCCACCCTTAGTTTATGTTACTGCGTGAAGGGAACAACCCTGTGGGAGTTTGTTTCTGATCTTGCCAGATTCCTCTGCAGAGGAGAGGCTGATTTGAGTTCCCAGACCCTGTGCCTCAGGCCCTGTCTTTAGTCCTGCGGGTTTGTATTTGCAGCACAATCAGTTGTTGGTTGTAGCCTCTTGGCCTCCTTTGTCTATAGGCTGGTGATCCCCTAAGGGCCAGGTGCATTCTCGGCTCAGTAGAGTGGTCCTCTGAATCAGCCCCATCCTGGGAATTTCCTGGCTCTGTGGGTATGTTTTCTAGTCCCCGTGTTCCACCCAGGTCAGTACCGTCTCAGGAAACCCCTTTACTCACGGGCCTGTGTTTCAGTCCCAGGTCTGTTCCATGGTGGTTGCCATCTGAGAAGATGCTTGGCCTCTTCTGCTTGCCCAGGAAGACAAGAGGAGAGGCTATGGGTTATCGGGGGGTGGGCCTTGTTATTGCTGAAGATGGCTGTTGCTCTGCACCTCGGGGCACCACCGCTCCAGTGTAATTCCCTCTCAGCTGACCATAGTCTTCTCACTCCTTTTCTACAAAGTCAGCACTGGCCAGCTGCAGTCCAGGTCCTGTCTACACCTCTCGAGAGTTTACCCAAGAATCTGGACTCTTGGGGGGGCAGGTCTCCAGATCACAGAGTGAGAGTAGAGGGGAGTGTTAGGAGCTCAGAGTTGCAGGTCGTAATACCAAGCTCATTGAGACCAAATGAACAAATAAACAGGTACAAAGTTTACCAGGCCCATGGGCCCATAGATACAGAGACAGACGGAGACACATAGACATACAGGCAACAGCCACGACAACAGCAATATCAGAACAACTGCAATAAAAATAGTGATAATCGTAAAATAATTGAAAGAAAGGAAAAAAAAAGAGAGAGAAAAGTGGTGTTAGAAGGAATGTTAAATGAGAAGAAAGAAGAAATTAAAATTAGAAGACATAGAAATAAAAGATATATCTATATAAAAAGTAATAATAAAAAATTATTGAAATCTCCTCTAAGAAAATGGTGAGGAAAAAACAGAGAAAAACAAAACAAAACAAAACGAAAAACCACGAAAACCAAAAACAAAACAAAGCAAAGCAAAACAAAAAAAAGGCACCAACTACAAAAATATTCTTGTGTGTAGAAATATACCTATAAATACCTATATGTCTGCTGTAGGGATCAACTTTCGTAGGAATATATTCATACTGCGATATACTTTCTGGACACCAGGTGGCGCTGTGAGTGGTTCCGAGACTTATACCTGATTTACAGTTTATACTGTTACCATGGTAACCACCTTCCATGGCCCATCGCCATTTTGGAGTTTCCGTAAAAGGTTGTTGCCTAAGAATTGTGCAACCTCAGCTGTTCTTTTCCAGACAGCACTTGCGACCGACTTTCCCACTCAGTGCAGGTGTCCACGCTTCCTAAGTCCCTCCACTCTGTTCCCAGGTTCCCCTGCAAACTGGCGACTGCAGTCGGCCATAAGGGGAGCGGTGCCGAGTTAGCGCTTTCGTTGGCAGGCTCCCGGCTCTATCTCCTGTAGCTGGTTCCCACGGTTTCAGCAGCCAAAGCCGGTCCGCAGTTCAGTAGCTTCGTGGCTCCAGAAGCCAAAGCCGGGTCCTAGGTTTCAAGCCGGTTCCTGTGGTTGGAGTGCTCAGGGGACTTATTCTGAGTTTTATGGATCAGAGTTTCCCTTTTGGATGGGAGCCCGCCAGTTCGCCCTGCAGCCTGAACCGCCAGCTCCCTCCAATGCCTGGGGGAAAGGTGCCGCCCTTTTGGGTAATTCAAAATGTCTGTTTCCCGGGCAGGATCCCTTCCCTTCAATTGTCCAACAGTTTGCCCAGCTCCCAGTGGTTTTGAGTGGCTCTCCTTTCGAAAGCCTCCCTCAGTTCAGGGTAATTATTTGTCAATTGGATTTTGCCAGCATTTACAAGCTGCTGACCTCCGTAGGGGAGGGGCCTCCTGGCTGGCACCGCCGAGCAGGGAAGAATCTCTACAACAGAGTCTGTGATTTTAAATTATCCCTCATATATAGCAAACTGCCAGTTCGCTGGGCATCTCCAGCTGTCTGTCCACTCCAATAATCCACACACAAGGAAGGTCCAGACGGCCTTTCCTCTCACCTGGTGGCTTGGGAGTGGTGGGCTACATGTCCGTCCTGTCTGCCATCATGCTCCGCCTCCAGAAAGCTGTCTTTCACATATTTTGTTAGGTATATTCCCAAATATTTCATCTTCTTTGGCACTACTATGAAAGGAATAGAGTCCTTGACTGTTTTTTCGGCTTGGTTATTGTCGGTATATATAAAAGCTAGAGATTTATGGATGTTGATTTTGTAGCCTGAGACATTGCTGTATTCCTTGATCACTTCTAAAAGTTTTGTAGTGGAATCCCTAGTGTTTTCCAGATATACAATCATATCATCTGCGAAGAGCGAAAGTTTAATCTCTTCTGACCCTATGTGGATACCCTTGATCACTGTTTCTTCCCTAATTGCAATGACTAAAACTTCCATTACAATGTTAAAGAGCAATAGAGACAATGGGCAACCTTGCCTGGTTCCTGATCTAAGCGGAAATGATTTCAATTTAACTCCATTCAATACAATATTGACTGTGGGTTTTCTGTAGATGGCCTCTATTAGTTTAAGAAATGTCCTTTCTATACCAATTTTCTTAAGTGTTCTGATCATGAATGGATGCTGGATATTATCAAAAGCTTTTTCTGCGTCAATCGAAAGAATCATATGGTCCTTATTTTTTAGTTTGTTTATGTGCTGAATTACATTTATGTATTTACGTATATTGAACCAGCCTTGAGAGCCTGGGATAAATCCCACTTGGTCATGGTGTATAATTTTTTTGATGTGTTGTTGGATTCTGTTTGTTAGGATCTTATTGAGTATTTTTGCATCAATATTCATTAGTGATATTGGTCTATAATTTTCTTTTCTTGTTGGGTCTTTCCCTGGTTTGGGGCTCAAGGTGATGTTTGCTTCATAGAATGTGTTGGGTAATATTCCTTCTTTTTCTATATTTTGGAAGCGGTTTAGTAGTATAGATACTAGTTCTTCTTTAAAGGTTTGGTAGAATACTGACGTAAAGCCATCTGGTCCTGGACTTTTCTTTTTATGGAGATTTTGTATAGTTGATGCTATTTCAGAACTTGATATAGGCCTGTTCAACATTTCCACTCCATTCTGGCTAAGTCTTGGTAGGTGGCGTACTTTCAGGTACTGGTCGATTTCTTTTAGATTTTCATATTTCTGAGAGTAGAGTTTCTTGTAGTATTTGTTAAGGATTTTTTGAATTTCTGAAGGGTCTGTTGTTATTTCATCATTACCATTTCTGATTGATGAAATTAGAGATTTTATTCTTTTTTTCCTGGTTAGGTTGGCCAAAGGTTTCTCTATTTTATTGATCTTTTCAAAAAACCAACTTTTGGATTTATTGATCTGTTGTATAATTCTTTTGTTTTCAATTTCATTTAGTTCTGCTCTGATTTTGGTTATTTCTTTTTTTCTGCTGGTTTGGGGTTGGAGTGTTCTTCCTTCTCTAGTTGTTTGGAATGTCCCATTAAGTTATTAACTTCCTCTCTTTCCATTTTCTTGAGGAAGGCTTGCAGTGCTATAAAGTTCCCTCTTAGGACTACCTTTGCAGTATCCCAGAGTTTCTGGTAATTCGGGTCTTGATTGTTGTTTTGTTCCAAAAATTTGGTGATTTCCTTGTTAATCTCGTCTATTAGCAATCTATCCTTCAACATAAAGTTGTTTAGCTTCCATGTTTTTGTATGGGTATGCAGGTTCCTGTTGTTATTGAGTTCAACTTTTATTCCATGATGGTCTGAGAAGATGCAAGGAATAATTTCTATTTTTTAAAAATTGCTGAGGTTAGATTTGTGGCCTAGGATGTGATCGATTTTGGAGTATGTTCCGTGGGCTGATGAGAAGAATGTGTATTCAGTTTTGTTGGGATGAAATATTCTGTAGATGTCTTTTAAGTCCAGATGTTGAACGGTTAAGTGTAAATCTAAAATTTCTTTGCTTAGCTTCTTTTTGGAGGATCTATCCAGCACTGCTAAAGGGGTGTTAAAGTCTCCAACAACTATGGAACTGGAGGAAATCAAGTTTCTCATGTCTGTCAGATTTTTTCTTACAAATTGAGGTGCATTCTGGTTGGGTGCATAAATATTAATAATTGAAATCTCATCATATTGAGTATTACCTTTAACAAATATGAAGTGTCCATCTTTATCCTTCCTTATTTTGGTTGGTTTAAAACCTATTGCATCTACGAATAGGATTGCAACACTTGCTTTTTTCTGCTTTCCATTTGCCTGGCATATAGATGACCATCCATACGATGGTCAAGATAGACCATCTTGAGTCTATATTTGTCTTTTAATGTAAGATGCAATTCTTGTATGCAGCAGATATCTGGCTTGAGTTTTTGTATCCAGTCAGCCAACCTGTGCCTCTTTAGAGGACAATTTAAACCATTCACATTAATTGAGAATATTGATAAGCCTTTTGAGAATCTGGTGGACATTTTTAATCCTTTCGCAACTGTGGAAGTTGGAATTTGATCAGAATTTTCTGGGTGGGTTTACTTTTGTGGTGGAGGAATACACTTTATGGAGGATAGGTCTGAGAATATCCTGGAGAACTGGTTTAGTTATGGCAAATTTCTTCAACCTGTGAATACATTAAAGTATTTAATTTCTCTGTCATAAATGAAACTCAGTTTAGCTGGTTACAGGATCCTGGGTTGTAAGTTATTTTGTTTTAGAAGATTAAAAGTTGATGACCATCCTCTTCTAGCTTGAAAGGTTTCAGCAGAGAGATCTGCAGTTATTCTAATATTCTTCCCCCTGTCGGTGATGATTTTTTTTCATCTGGCTGCTTTCAGAATTTTCTCCTTCATATTAACTTTAGTGAAATTGATTATGATGTGTCTGGGGGATGTCTTATTTGGGTTGAGTCATGCTGGAGTTCTGAAACTGTCTGCTATCTGAATTTCAGACTCTCTTGGCATGTCTGGACAGTTCTGCTTCATAATCTCATGGAGAAGAGACTCTGTGCCTTGTGAAGCCACTTTGTCACTTTCAGGGATCCCTATAAGACAAATATTGGTTTTCTTCAAATTATCCCAGAGCTGAGAGAGTGATCTGTTTTTGCCCTCCATTTCTCTTCCTCTTTGAGAGTTTGGCACAATTCAAAAGCTTTGTCTTCAATGTCAGAAATCCTTTCTTCTGCTTGCTCCATTCTTTTACTAAGGGATTCTACTGTGTTTCTCAGATCTTTGAGGGCTGCAACTTCTTGTCTCAATGTGTCAAAATCTTTGGTCATTTGCTCTTTGAATTCGTTGAATTCTTGAGATATCTTTTAGGTTAGTGCTTGGAATTCTAATTCGATCTTATTTGCTATCCAGATTCTGAATTCGATTTCTGACATCTCTGCTATTTGTGCATGGGATCTTGTGCTGTGTCTGCCCCATTGATCCTTGCGGAAGTTGGTCTACTCTGGTTATTCATATTGCCAGAGTTTTTCTGTTGATTTTGCCTCATGATTGTTTTTCACCATTGCCTCTGGCCATCCTCAGAGTTGGAGAGGTGTCTCTCCAAGATTAGACCCCAGGAGGGTCACTCTATTGTTGTGGATCTTTGTAGGGAGTGACCCTGTGTAGTTCCTCTGGGGCTGCCCTAGCCAGGGAGTTCTGGTTGTGGGAGTAGCTCCGGAGTGTGACACCCCCAGATCCAGCAACAGGATGGGAGGTGGTTTACACGGTTCTGGGAGTGCCTGGCGCCCTGTGACTTTGGCACAGAGAGCCCAAGGCTCCACCAGGAGAAGGCCTCCACACATTGGCAGGGAGGGCTCCAGAGGGCACATGGCTACCAGAGTTCCTGGCCAGATGAGGGGGATGAGGTGGAGGCAGTGAGAGTACAGGAGGCAGGACACAGGAACACGGCTGGGCAGTTCCTGGTCATGGTGTGCAGAGGCCTTTGGGGCTCGGGTCGTGGGTTGGGGGTCACCAAGTTCTGGGTGGGTGCCGATTGCGGTTGCAGTGCAGCTCTTACAGAGGTCCAGGCAGGCGCCTATCATGGTCGCGGCACAGCTCTCCGGGTGGGTGCCGATCGAGGTTGAAGCACAGCTCTTAAGGGAGGTCTGGGCGGGTGCTGTGCAGTCGTGTTGCAGTTGAAAAGTTTAGCAGTGGGGCTGTCCTCAGGCATGGCTGGATACCTGGTTCTTCTTCTTGAAGGTCTGCTTTCTCTGGTTAGGCTCCATTCTTTGATTGCTCTGGATAACATGTTTGAATTCCGTATACTCAGTTTTAAAATGGGAATTTCAGCACACTTTTCATATGTACCTGTGGGTTGATAAATGCTTGATAAAACTTATCAGTAACAATGATAAGTGCTTTCAGTGGGACTGTTTTGGTGTTTTTAGACTTGGCACTCAGTTGAACTGCCTTGGGGAGAGCTTGAGCAGGAGTGTTGAGAACTTTGGGCAGTTTTCTAGGGCTGCAAACTGAGCCGCTGAGCCGGAAGGAGCTAATAGTGTTCAGCTGTGGGCTGCAGGGAGCCATTGTCTGGAACCATTTTTTATTAGTAGTAGTAGAAGGCAGCAACAGTGCTATGCACCGTTAAAGTGCATAAACGGATCAGGGGAGGAGAATTCTGATGTCCCAGATTTGTCTAACCTTAGGAATTTACATAAGGTGTGTTGGGGGATGAGAGGGTGGAAGAAATTTCTGGCAGTAATGACTAATATCTATTTTAAGTCGTTATGTAATATTCCCAAATCTTCAGCAAAATTCGGCTGCTAATAACTTTCTTGTGTTTGCGTAACTTGGAGAAATCAAGAAGGAAAGAGGCCACCGATGATGGTTAATTTTGTCAACTGTATTAGGCCACTATGTGTCCAGACATTTGGTCAAATATTATTCTTCCTGAGTGTGACTCTGAGGTTGTTTCTGAATGAGATTAACATTTGAATCAAGGGTGGGGCTCATTCAATCAGTTGATGGCTTGACTAGAACCAAAAGGCAGAATAAGAGAGAATTCCTTCTGCCTCACTGCCTTTGGGCAATGACATTGGGGCCTTTTTTCTGCCCTGCTTTTGGACTGAAGCATTAGCTCTTCCTGGTTCTATAGCTTTCCAATTACAGATCTTGGGACTTGTCAGTCTCCATAACTGATGAGCCAGTTCCTCATAATCAATGTGTGTGTGTGTGTGTGTGTGTATGTCCCCATGCAGTGCATGTATGTGCATGTGTGCATGTGTGTCCCCGTCCGTGTGTGTGTGTGTGTGTGTGTGTTGGCGTTGCTGAGTTTCTTCCAGTTGTAGAAGCTTCAGATTCAGTTAAACATTAAGAGAGGAAAGGTGGTCTCCGAAAGCTGACACACTCAAACAGTCAGTCTTCATGATGGTAACCCTGGAGGCAGGAGGGGAAATTTTGTTTTCTTTCTGTTTTTGAGATAGGGTATCACTTTGTCCCTGGGACTGGGCTAGAGTGCCATGATGCCATCAGAGTTCACTGTAACCCCCATTTCTTGGGCTCGAGTGATCCTACTGCTTCAGCCTCCTAAGTAGCTGGGTCTATAGGCACCCACCACAATGCCTGGCTAATTTTTCTATTTTTAGTAGAAATGGGGTCTTGCTCTTACTCAGGCTGGTCTCAAACTCCTGAGCTTAAAGGATCCTCCCACTTTGGCCTCCCAGAATGCTGGGATTACAGATCTGAGCCATTGGACTCTGCCCTAATTTTGTTGTTTTAATCAAATCTGAGGTTCTTTGATTTTTAGCAAGGAAACCTAAGTTGGTTACATACTGTTAACTACTGTAATGGCTGGACTCTCCCTTACCCACATGCCATGTGGTTAATTTTATGTTTTCTTGTTGTAACCTTTCTAGCCTTTCTTTACATAGGCTGTATTATGTCTGCTTTTATCTTCTGCAGGGGTTTGGAAAGGAGACATCTCATTTTGAATGCTATTAATTATCTTTATTAGTTTTTGTTTTCATTCTTAAACCTACACTTAGAAATCTGTCAGTGTCTAGAACAACATACGACATTTTCCTCCCACAAGAGCAGGAATTTCATCCGGTTTCCCCTCCTGCAACTTGCTCTCATACCTGTGCCGGTTGGTGTGGTGTGCTCCCAGCTCACAAAACTTTCCTTTGTGAATAACATCAGTCACCTGTCTCCTTTGGCTCTACACCCAATCCTGTGTTTATAAAACCTATTTCAGTATCTTTGGGATTTCAGGCTTTGCAGGCAGGTCATGTATTTTTGTTTGTTTGCTTTTCCTATTGTTAAATTCTTGATTTTGTTTCTGTTGTCTGATTCAGAGAAGACTTGGTAGTCATTTTTTCTGGAAGAGCACCTGAGTGCTGCTCCCTCCAAGCCCTTGTGTATCAGAGAGTTGTTTTCTTTTGCTGCTCCCTGGGTAATAAATACCTAAGCCTGATGTGATCTTCATCTTTGGGAATGCAGTAAGTGGGGACTGGGGCCAGGAGTCTCTGTTGGCCACTGTGCACCCTAACGTCTGGGCAGCCCTTGTATAAAATTCATTCTGAACCTGCTGCCCAGGTGCTTCCTGGCCTCCCGAAGTCATGATTCTCACACTGCACTGTGCAGGCAGCTTCTGGGGGCTCTTCTCAGAATCCCAAGTCGCACTCATCACCGGGGGAGAGCTGCAAGCCTGTATTTCTGCTGCTGCAAGGCGAGGCTGATGCCGATGCCGTTGGTCCGTGGACCGCGTGTTCCAGCTCGCAGTGATGCTCCCAGCAATCTTCTGTGGGGGTCCAGGGCAGGAGCTCCTCCCCTACTCTTCCTCACTCTTCTCATCCCAAGACATGAGAGCCCGGAAAGGTGCCTCCCCATCCCCTTCCTATTCTTTCCCTGCCAAGGTAAGGGAGCTGGGGCAGGGTCAGAGGGCAACAGGATCCTGGGTTCGGTGGTAGAGGCAGGAGGGAGAGACAGAGTCTGCTTTCTACCTTCGTTCAACACACTCAGCACATGTTACACACCTGCAGAATTTGGGAAACCAGGTGGCTTCTGCTCTGCACAGGGCTATGTCTGGTGCAAGGGGTGAGTGACAGCTTGTGGCTGGATGATAGCAAAGCACTGGGTCCTTGAGGGGAGTGGAGGTAGGAGGAAGGCGCCTTGAGACCAGGCATGGGTCAGAGAAGGCTCTGTGGGGTGCTGCACCTTGAAGTCGGCATGGGCCAAGTGGAAGGAATAAAAAAGGGGGTGCCAGGTGGAGGGAATAGGTCACACACCACGTTACGGGGACACTGAGATCCTTGAGCTGGGGCAGCAGGTGAAGGCTCTGAGGCCTGGGGCCCAGCTGAGGGTGGTAGAAGGGGTGGGTGACAAGGCTGGAGACCCAGGCCTGTAACATCTCAGGGACTGACTGTGGGTCCAGCCAAGAGTCAGGGAACAAAAATTCCCCAAATTCCTGCTTCCAGCTTCATGCCATTGCATTTTAGGCAGATGAGCTTAGCTCTGACTTTACTAACCTCTTAAGGGCACCTCCGGGTTTCTCTGAGCCAAAACCCATGTCTGTCCTCTTCCCTCCAGGCTGTGTGTGGGAGGCACCCCACCCCCTCTCCCAGTCTCCTGTGCCTTTGCCTCCAGGCTAGGTTACCTGCTACCCTCTGCCCTTCACTAGTTCACTCCTGCTCATCTGTGAAATCTCTTCTGCCACCTTTGGTGGCCTCTGTCCCCAGGCTGGTCAGGCAGAGCTTCTCATCTTGACTATCTGCCTGCAGTGAGGGACTAGGCATGCTCACCTGGTTACCTGACACTTTATGCAGTGACGGCCTGTGGGATTTAGGGACTGTTACAGGACCCCTGAGATGCCTGACTCTCCCTCCACCCTGACCTATCTGCTGCTTCCTTTGCTCTGTATCTGGCTGGGTTCAGGGTCCCATTGCCCAGCCAGCTCTGCACTGGAGCCTGCCTCCCCAGTTCCCCTCCAGCCAGGTCTTCACTGGAACCTGCTTCCCCAGTCCCCCCCACCACTCCCAGACAGCTCTGCACTGGAGCCTGCTTCCTCAGTCCCCCTCCCCCCCCCCAGCCAGCTCTGCACTAGAGCCTGCTTCCCCAGTTCCGCCACCCCAGCCAGCTCTGCATTGGGGCCTGCTTCCCCAGTCCCCACAGCTAACTCTGCACTGGAGCCTGCTTCCCCAGTCCCCTCAGCCAGCTCTGCACTGGAGCCTGCTTCCCCAGTCCCCCACCCGCCCCCAGCCAGCTCTGCATTGGGGCCTGCTTCCCCAGTCCCCCTCAGCCAGCTCTGCACTGGAGCCTGCTTCCCCAGTCCCCCCAGCCAGCTGTGCACTGGAGCCTGCTTCCCCATTCCCCCCCCCCCCCGCCCCCAGCCAGCTCTGCATTGGGGCCTGCTTCCCCAGTCCCCCCAGCCAGCTGTGCACTGGAGCCTGCTTCCCCAGTCCCCCTCAGCCAGCTCTGCACTGGAGCCTGCTTCCCCAGTCCCCCCAGCCAGCTGTGCATTGGAGCCTGCTTCCCCAGTCCCCCCAGCCAGCTCTGCACTGGAGCCTGCTTCCTCAGTCCTCCCCAGTGCCTCTCCTGCTGCACCTACTGAACTGGGGGCTGTACACTTGTTCAAACAGTGACACTTCTGGCTGGGAAGACACTCCCCATCATCAAAGACAGTCCTTTGGCCCAGCACACTGTCCCACCTTCCCTCTCACAATTGCTGTCTGATTTGTGTCCTGGTGTCCTCAAGCCCACAGCCCAGTCACTGCCTCTCTGCTCAGACTGCACCTCTTAGGAAAAGACCCTTCCGTCATCCATCTTTGACTGTCAGGATGACTCTGGTGCCTTCTCTGCTCACTGACCTCCCCTGATACATCCCTCCGGGTGGTGAGACCCCTCCTCACCCCTCCTCAGAGCTCTGCACACCATGCACTGGGCAGGTAGTTACATGATCCCATGAGGTCATCCCACATTCCTCTTCGTGCACAGTGCCTGGCACAGAGCAGGGACCCAGAAATATTTGTTCAATGAGCATTCAAATGTGATCTCTTCCTCCTGGCAAAGTTTTGTGAAGGCAGGGTCCTGTGTTCTCCATGCCTCAGCTGACACTATGCCAGATGTATTTGTTTACTGGACGGTCAATACCATCAGTCTGGTACCAGCCCCTTTAAGTGAGTTGAACACACACACACACACACACACACACACACACACGAGGGGCACAGATTTTTTTTAAAGCCCAATGTGTAAGTCCTAGTAGCTTTCTGGAAACGACCAAGAGAAAAACTTTCTATGATGATAGAAATGTCTTATCTCTGCACTGCCTGGTAGGATAGCCATCAGACACACATGGCCACTGAACTCTGAAAATGTAGCAACTGAGGAGCTGAATTTCTATTTGTATTTCATTAATGCAGGTAACCACATGAAGTGGCTCCTTCCTGAACAGCACAGCTCCAGACCATTCCCAATCCTCCTGCAGCAACCTCTCCCCCTAAGTCCCTCCTCTCCACACCCTGACCCTTCCAGGGGTACCCTCTCCTGGCCTCTGTCCTTCCTGTCTGCCAGCTTGGTGTGGACCTGCTTTTCTGCCCAGGCTCTGTGCTCTCCTCCAGCATGGGTCTGCCCTCGGGCCAGACAGTGCCTGCAAGGGTATCGGAGCCTGTATATGGCTTAGGAATGTGGGGAATGTAGCATATTCTGTACAGTCACGGGAATGTCCCCTTCTCTTATTTATTAGTGTGCCTCCCCCTGCCCTGGGGTGAGGACAAGAAGCGACTTTGCTATAGGAAGTTGTTTGAACACGGTCGTGGGCATAAGAGAGGCAGACTCACAGGGTGATTGCATCAATCTTATTTGCCTTAGATAACAGGTTTAAAATGAAGCCCACTTTAATTGAAAACAAAACAAGTGACAAGACTGTGATGTCCTTTGTACATTTACTATGGTGCAGCAAGATTTTCAGCTCTAGGTACACTCCTTCCAAGAAGAACAAAGGACATCCCCACACATGACATGGAAGACAATTCTTCATTTCTCTGACAGTGACTTCTTGAATTGTGAATATAATAAATAAATAGAAAATATATCTTTGTCCATGGTGATGCCTACAAGAAATGTTTACATACAAAACACACTATACATCTAATGCCCGAAAAAGAACCAGCTGTTTCGGCAACAATAAAGAAGACAAGCATTTCAGAGGAATGTTGTTCTCCTTAAAGCCCTAACTCACTTTGACTCTTATGCACAGAAAGAACAAGAATGATTTTGTAAGCAGTAAGTACAACATATGTGCCATTGAGAAAAATGCCTAGACGCTGGATTTTGGTGAATAGTTTAGGAAAGAAAGTTTTATGTACAGATCCTGTGCTGTTAAACATATGTACAACTCTGAAAACTTTCAAATAGATAATTATTTTTTTTAATGAACTGAGTCAACATTCCTGGCCCCCTGAAAGTGATCACATCCTAAATGGTTCACAGTGCGAGACCCTTGCATTGAAAGAGTTTGAAAACTCAACCAATCTGTAGATAAGAAGACATGAGGTCATTTTAACTCTCCTCCCTGACAGCACTCGCCTCCCTGGCAGAGGTCCTTCCTGTCATTTTGGCCTTTGAAACAGCCATATCTTAAATGTCAGAGACCCACCGTCACCTCCCAGTTTGGTGGGAAAGACCTCTCTGGCAGTTGGGCAGGGAAAGGGATAAATGTGGCTCCTTGGAGACCAGGGAGCCCTTGTGAATGAGTGTAAACCACCGAGTTCTCCCTTTCCCAGGAGCCCTTCAGCTTGCTCTAGAGCAGACGCTTGAGAGAGCAGGACACTGAGCAGCTGCTGAGAGGGACTAGAGGTGTACCCCACGGCTGCTGAGATCCCCCAGGATCAACCACACCGGCTCACCAGAAATCTGCAGAGCTAGGGGGCACCAGGGCTGAAAGAGTGAGCAAGGTGAAGCCCACAGCACCCCACGACCAAGGCCAGGGCTGGCCAGTGTGCACAGAGGAGCGGGAAGGGGACAACATGGCCAGTGATCGCTCTGATTCCCTTCAAGGGGACTTTGTCACCATTTCCGGAAGCTACTTGAGGGGTGTGGGCACCCTGGGCAGATGGCAGAGGCAGTGTGGTGTGGCAGCAAGTGCTGCAGTGGGCTCCCAGGGCCCTGCCCTGCTGTGTGGGTATGTCCTCCCATCTCCGGTCTCATTTTCCTTGTCTGTACAAGGAAGGCATCTGACCAGATCTTTTTCTAAGGTCCTTTCCAGCTCTGGAATTGCAGACTCAGTGGGTGTGCAGTTCCACATCCTTGGGTCCCCTGGGTGGAGTGTGATGAGGCCCCAGCAGGTGCTCTCTTCAGTGGAGACAGAAATGGGGCTGGCTGGGCCCATTCCACAGGGCTGGGGACACACTCAGCCCAGCCCACTCCTTCCTCTGGCATGCTTCTCTGTCATGAGGGCTCAACCCCAAGCCAGTCCAGAGGCTACCTCGACTTTCCCTTCAAGGACCCCACCGTCATTCTGCAAACATGCTGCCTCCTCCTAAGAGGCCACCCTGACCACAGAGCTCGTGCCACCCTCCCTCCTCTGGCCAGGTGCTGGTCCCTGTTCTACCTCTCTGTCACTTCTGTGGCTAGTGTTACAGCGCACAGGCCTGGTAGCCCAGCCCACCTGACTGCAAACCCTGGGCACCAGCATTCGTTCTCAGCACTCCATCCGGGGTGCCCTGAGCACCCGGAATCATAGGTGTCAGCTGGAGAGATGTTCTCATCCACTGCCGGTTCCAGCTAACATGTGAAATGCCACAGACTTCTGGAATCTCAGAACTGAAAAGGCCTTTGAAGGTTACCCAGTCCCAGTCCCAGTCCCAGCCTGCCACCCGAAGTCTCCCAAAAGGTGGGACACCACCAGCAGTGGGCTTGCCTCTTTCCCCAGGATGGTGGGTTCCGTTTTGGTGAGCTGTCTGCACAGCAGCTCCTATCCTGGGAAAGGTAGTTCCTGCTAACAGGAATGAAGATTTCCTGAGAGCCAGGGCTCCATTTCCTACATCTGCCACCCTCATGCGTCTGCTGGGGACCAAGGAGACCTGTGAATGGCCAGCCCTTGGGTTCATGTCCCAGCTGGGTCAGGGACCTCAGTAGGCAGCACAACCCAGGTCTCCTCGTGGGGTCCCTGCACCCCACTGAAGAAGCACAGATAGAAGAGAAGCACCCAGGAGGCTGCAGGAGAGGCGGCTCCCTGCAGGGGCCCACGCTGCCCCTGGGGCTGCAGGTAGATACTTGAGTAGGGGCAGGTGGCAGCACCAAGTCTCTGAGGTCCTTCCCTTGCCCATCAGGGGTGATACACACTCCCAGGCAGCTCCTGGACAGGGGCTGGGGGAGCCAGCCATGCTGCCCTGGTCTGCTGCCCAAAGCACTGTCACTGTCCACCCCAGGTGGCCATGGGTGGCAGCTTCCTCACAGTTTCTTCTTCCTCACCACAGGGATGGGCACAACCTGAAAGATTTTGGCCTTGTGGTCCTCGGTGTCCAGGGTAACCCAGATGGGCCGGAAGCTGCCTTTGAAACCAATGAAAGCCATTTGCTCTGAAAAGCAATGATGAGTCACATGAGCAAAATCCCTGAGAATGGTAGCCCCCACCCCTTTCCAGGGCTCCCCATCACCATTCTCTAACCCCCACCAGGCACCCCCGCCCCCAACCACAGTTGACTGTGTCACTCTGGGAAGAGCTCTGTCGATGGCTCCTGACATCTGTTCATAGGGGCCGTGCAAGGTCGCCCCCGAGCCCCAGGGCCATCTAGGCAGGCAGTGGCTCTGCTTTACACAGGAGAGCCACACACAGCGGGAGATGGTGCAGAGTGGGAGAGAGGACACCCCAGCCTGAGAACATGCTTGACTTTGAGCTGACCCTGTGGTCACTAGCAAGTTCCTGCCCCTCTCTGTAGCCCAGTGTTCCCTCCCATCTGACAAATGATGGTGTTGGCATGAAAGATTTCCTCAGCTCTCCCCCTCTGTGGCTCTAGAAGGAGGGTCAAAGAAGTGAAGGCACCTGGCCACAGCCATGGAGTAAACAGCACAGCCCACATTAAAACGTGAAACCCCAAACCCTCACAGTGCTCCCCATCTCTCAGAGTTTGAGCATCCAGCAGGCCTGAGAATCCATGTCTATATTCAGAAACAACCCGCCTGGCAGGCAGCACACATTTGTCACCACTGGGCAAGTGCCACTCAACTTAGGTCACCCTACATACATCAGCTTTTGGCAACAGGATCTTAATTTAAAAGACAGAGATCCCAAAATAATCCCAGGCCCAGGCTGGAAAAGATGCTTCTCTTTTCCTGGTGTTCTCCTTTGGCTGGTTTGAAGGGCTTTCGTTGTTTCTAGCCTTACGAAAGTGAGGGAGAAGGTCCCAACTTGGAATTAGCCATAAGTGGCTAATTCTCAGCATCCTCATCTTACATGGAAATAATAGTACCTGCTGCCCCCATTACTAATGACTAAATGAGATAATCACGAAATGTTCAGCAAGGTGCAAACAGCAACCACAGTGACAGCTGCCACTATCATCCGTGGAGCTGCTCTGCGTCTAGAGGACGCTGTCTGAATCAGATCTGAGGATAAGGCGTGTCCACTAACATTTCTTCTGGCATAGCCAGCAAGTCTGCACTAGGCTTCGCAACAGATGAGCCATGTGCTCTTAGACAAGACAGGTAGATTCTCTGGGCTTTAATTTTCTCCTTCTCTACCTATCTCAGAGGAGCAAGTAGGAGTTTCACAAAGTGCGAAGGTCTTCACGAATGGTGGCCATCAGCTGGGACGCTGAGGAAGAGGTAGGGCCCCAGCCAGGCTGAACAGCAAGAACCAGGGAGGAGCATCAGAAAAAACCACTTCTCTGATGATTCTTTAGTTGAATAAAGAGCTCATGTGCTGAGCAGCTGAGTGAACAACTCTAGCAAGTGGACAACTTTCCCTTGTAAGAGAAACAGGTGGCTTGTGGCCATCCATCCCTGTAGAGCTCTAGTTGTGTTGAAGATGCTGAGACTGTGCCCATGGTAAGTGGGAAACAATGCTACAGACTGAGCAAAAGAAAACAGCAGCCTCTGTGCCCAGCATTTGTCTTCTTTAGCCTTGTGGTCAGTTTAAACCCCAGTCTGAATCCTTACCTTTCAACTTGAGGCCCTTGTCTGCCCCAAGCTTTTCCAGCACTCTGGTCCATGGGCCCCTGGAGACATATCTTCCCTTCGAGGCCATGAGGACTATGGAACTGAGTGAGAAGGGGCTGGTTAGATGACTGGAATGGGAGATCAGACCGCAGCAAGGGTGCCTGGGGAGGGCCCGGGTGTGCGTGGTGGGACGCAACTTAGCTGGCCCAGAGGCCTGGCTGGGGATTCAGGAAAGGGCAGGCTCTCCTGTGTGCCCAGCTGACAGGCTCTTTCCATGAGGTAACCGGCGCTCCAAGCACCCTCCCACACGTCTGGGCAGAGTTGGTGCCCATGGCCTTCTCCAAGCCTAGACTCAGCACTCTGCTTTCTCATGCCTGTCCCCAAGCAGGACAGAGTACGTGCGCAGAGCACACAGTCTGGGCAGCACCCACACCAGATGCGGCTCCTAGGGGGGACTTCAATGTGCGTGAATGTTCTCAGTCCTGCCTGGCAGGGTCAGACAGAAATAAGCTGGGACAGGAGAGAGAAAGCAGAGGGGGATGAGGAAGAAGAGGCAAGGGAAGGAGGGCGGGAACATCTGTCAAATCATAGAGCCACCCAGAAGTCCCCTGACAGCACTAGCATCTCAGGGGACCATCGGCACTGGCGTCCCCTGGCATCTGTGTGCACCAGAGCAGGCCTTCCAGATCAGAACCTGCCCTAGTGAGACTCCCGGGTGAGAAGAACATGCAGGTGACTGACAGCCCTGTGCTAGTCTCTCTTGGGGCCCATGTTGCTTTGTCTTCTGTTGATGTCACCAGCTGAGCAGCCCAGAGCCACCTTCCATGAGCTGCAGGAAGGGCCAGGCTTGAGACCTTTCTGAGAAGAACACAGTGCAACTACCACCTGCTCAGGGTGACCTCTGATGGTTCACGTCACCTCTCAGGTCAGGCAAGACAGGGTTACTGCCTCCATCTAGTAAACCGGGAGACTCAGGCACATGGTCCCAAAGCATCTAAGAGGACCGGTCAAAGGGGAGCTGGGCCTGGGAGGGGCAGAGGTCTAGGACAGCGCATGTGCCAGCTTGAAGGACCCAACTTGCAAAAGTCCAACCTGAGAATGAGGAGTGTCTGCTCCCCTCCTCGGGTGACCTGGAGCGTGTTCAGTGTGGTGGCGGCAGACTCAGCAAGCCAGCCAGACGGCAGGAAATGAGCAGCCCCCTTGGGAACCGACACAGGGGCAGAAACTTGTGGCGCTTGCAGCCCAGCTCTCCAAGGAGCTCCCTAACCACAGACCACAGACCAGACATGGGAAATTGCATGGGATTCTGGGAGCTGTTGTCACCCCCATTTGTGTCCCATCAGGAGCTGCAGAAAAGCTGTTAAAGTGCTGAGACCTGGTGTGAGGTCAGGGCAGGCAGAGTCCTACCCTGGAGGGTGAGTGGGGTGAGGCTGGCCCACTAAGGCCAGAGGGCTCAACACGGATGCGTCCTTGACTTTGGCTTCAGGCTCCGTTCCCAGGGGAATATTTCCCCACTGTTTCATTTCAGAAGGGAAGCTAATGGCCCTCTGGCAGAGCTCAGCCTCCCTGCCCTGGTGGACTCACACTGGGGTCATATCCTACAGATGGGGATTTGGGTTAGCTCCCAGGAAGGGCACAGGCCAAGAGGTCTTCTCGTACCACGACAGCCTCCTGACGGTGCCCAGAAGCCCACCTGTCCACACTGGGAGCCTCCCTTTGCCTGGTATGTTACCCTTGTGGCCCCCAAGTCCCTGCACCAGTGAGCACAGGGTCCCCCACAGGGTGACAGGGCAGAAGCAGCTCCAAGAAGCCATCCTCAATATTTCTGGTGTCAGTAGCTACTCTTCTTTCCCTGGGACCAATGGTGTCCCTGTGGATGGGGTGAGAGGGTAAGGCAAGAGCCTGGCCCATTCTCTGCTACTTTCCCAGGAGGTCAGAGAGGGGTCTGGGTTTCCGGCTTGGCCCTCGGCCTGGATCCTCCAATGAGGGCTTTCCCTGTGGAGGGGCAGTGGGGCTGAGAGGAGCCTCTCATGCCATCCTGAACAGAGCAGCTCAGCATTCTACAAGCTTCTTATAACCTGTTTCATTTCCAGAAAAAGTATCCTGGCCAAAAAAGGCATGAAAACTACTGAAGTCTAGAGAATTGGTGAATCTCCACCTTCGATGTGAATCTGCTCGTGAGAAGCATGACACTAATGCAGCGTCTGAGGGGGACATTGAGTGGGACCACATGTGAGTCTCACGGGTCCAGTCCACCCCATGCCCAGGATAAAGGCGGCACCTGGGGAGCATGTTAGTTTCCATTCAGTGACTATTTACTAAGCACCTCCCATGTGGCAGACACCACGCTAAGCACTGAGACCTTCCAGCAGGTCATGGCTCCCAAGTGGTTTCTATGCACATTTAACCCTCCTGGTTCTGGGCTAGAAATGTAAAAGGAATGGAGCTGTGGCCCCAGTGACAAGAAAGCTGCATTCTTGATGGGCAAGAGACATGTGCACCAGTCCTGCTGTGAGTCGTGCTCTAATAGAGGCAGAGCTTTTTAGTTGCATTGGAAGAGCCCTCACTGAGGAGGTGGTGTGTGTATTAGACTAGAAAGGCAGTGGGGTGTTAACAAAGATTGCTAACGAGGGACACAGGTAGCCCCTACATTCAAGAAGCTCACACCAGTAGCCAGTATGGAAGATAGATTCAGGTTGGGGTGACTGGAAGAGGGTGGCCCACTAGAAGGTCATGGAAATAGTGCTGGTGACCATAGGGAGGGCCCAGACAGGGCAACAGTATAGAGACTGAGAATTCAGTTCTATAGGAGACACGGAGGTGGCCTTTTCCAAGTAGCAGTTGGATGTGAATGTCTAGCACTTAAGAAAGAGATCTGGACTGGAGATCTCAGAAGCCACCAGTGTTTGGATTGTACTGAAGGTGTGGGCGGGGATGAGATCATGCCTGGAGTGTGTACAGTGAGGAGGGCCAGGGATCAGGGCAGCCATCCCATTTGTAACAGGGCAGTCCTGGCCACCTCGGCCTGACCTACATTCGCTATAGCCCTGGCTCCAGCATGGGAGTCAGCAGGCCCAGAGGCTTCCTCAGGCTGCACTAGGGTTTGTGGCAGACGGCAGAGACTCCCTGAGCCTTCTCAGACCAGTTTGTGACAAAGGCCTCAGGGAAAGGGTGGGACCCTGGCCCAGGGTCCCACAAGCAGAGGCAGGGACTCACTTGTCAGGGATGGCTGCTATGTAATTGAAGAGCTGCCACGGGATGCCCTGCAGAATGGAGTTCCTGAAGCTTGCATGGCTCAGCACATGCCCTTGGCGCCCGTCAATCACAACCACCTGGATACCGTCTTCTGAGCTGGGGAACTTCCTCCCATCTACCTGCAGAGCCAAAGCACCCAGGTATAAGGGGGGAAGCCAAGAGGTTCCCTCGTGTGGGAGGTACCCAGGCAGGACCTAAAGATAGAGGTTGCCATGCAGCTGCTCAAAGCACAAAGGCCACTTATCTCAGTCCCTCATAGCTCTCTGTAGCAGGCTGACTAGTGGCCCCAAAAGACATGTCCACCTGGAACGTGTGAAAGTGAACTGGTTTGGAAACAGTCTTTGAAGATAAAATTGCAAGTCAAAATCATTGAGGATTTTTAGATAGGCCCTAAATCCAAGATGGGTGCCTCATAAAAGAAAAGCAGAGGGAGGTGTGTGAGCAGACTCTCCCTCAGAGGTGCCAAGGGGCCAGGCCTCCGAACTGTAAGAAGAAGACGTTCTCATGTTTTGGCTGCAGCCCTCTGGGGACTGATGCTGCCTCCCGATGAGCAGGCCCAGGCCCTGCAGGGGGCCAAAGCCACTTACCTCGATGTAAGCAAAGTCGTTCCAAAGGTGGAAAAAGTGCTGCTTAAAGCTCTCCATCTTCACCTCCAAGAAGTGGTCCTTTGTCTTCTGAAAGACAAATAAAACCCACCATGGTGGTCAGATCCGGGCAGTGGTTCCCTCATCCCCCACCCCCCATGAAAGGGTTTGTGGAACTGAGCAGACATCCAGACAGCAGCCTAACTGGATCTGGGCCAGCTGCAGGCCCCAGGGCCCAGGGCCCAGGCCCCTGTTAGCCACTCACCAGCTGAAGCCCAGAGAGCTTCTTAGGCATCGGCACGTCTACGACGGCCCTCTCGGTGAACTTGGGGTAAGCCGAGGCCGTGCAGTCGCTGACACCTGCATTCTTTGGGATGAGTGCTTTGATCTTTATTCTCTCACAGCCTTTCACAGAGCAGAAGGCGAACTTCTCTCTCTCGTTCTGAGCTTTCAACCTCAGCAGCAGCAGCCTGTGCACAGAAACCAGTGGCTGTTCCTCAGTGTCTGAAACCTCCCCGCCCCTACCGCCCTGAGACATCTGCCGTGCACTCGTCATTTACTATGTAGTTAGAGCCAGTGGCCTTATAAGATAGAGTTGTGTCCACCAGAGAGGTGTATGTGGTTGGAGACATTTTAAAAAACAAGCGCATTGAGGAAAGCTAATAATGGTGATTGTACTCTGACAGGAGCTCCTTGCCATGCTACAGACATACTGTGAAGCCTCTCATTATCCCACCGAATCCTCAGACAGTCCCGTCCAGGCTGTACCATTATCACCCTGATTTCCTAGATGGGGAAACCATGGCTCAGAGACATGAAGTGACTTGCCCAGGAGACCACACGGCTGAGAAGTGACAGAGCCGGGGTTTCCATCCTATCGTTGTGCCTGGTGAGGAAAAGTTCTGAGTCTTCCTAACTCTGGTCTTCTCCAAACCATAATGTATTCCAAACATGTTTTATAATTTATTAAAAATAATTATTATTGTGAAGAAAGCTGGTTCTGTGGTACAGGCAGTCAGACTGTGGGGAAACTACAGCACTAACTTGGGAATCATCGAGACTGTTTCTTTAGCTCAGAAAAATGCTTTCAGGCTGAGTCTCATGTCTGAACATTTGCAGATGTGATATGGGTGATCTGACACAGGTGCTTTCCAAGACCCACCTCTCCCTGAGCCCCAGTGGACCAGGCCACCCTGCCACCATGACCCCTTGCACCCACCACACAGCAGGGGCACACGTTGGACCCACAGAAGGCCATCTGGCTATCAGCTACCCAATAACCAAGAAGAATCTCCCTCTCACATGACCCGGGGGGTCTTGTGTACTACTGGCTGGTACTGAACTGGAAGGTTGCATGACATTGGGGCTAGTGCAACTATTTTGTGCCCTGAGGATCTGGGCAAAGAAGGCAGGGCATAGCAAGAAGTAGATACAAGAGGCCAAACCTGCGAGTGGAGTTTGAGAGTATGAAGAGGGAGAGCAACCCAGAGGTGGGGAGGTGGCTGCCTCACATGATCCCTGAGTAAAGTAGCAGCTGCTAGAGAGGTCTCTGCCTGGAGTGGAGCTCCTCCGTCTGCATTCTATGCCCTGCATAGATCTAGGGGGTAGGGAGCCCCCTTAGAGCAGTTTGGTGGGGGCCAGGTGGGTGCTGCCTATGGCCCCAGCTCCCCTGGAGGCTCCCAACATGTTCAAAAGTTCCCATTTCTGGGACCAAGGCACAGAAGTGGGATGGGTGCTGGGGCTTCTGCACAAGAATTAACAGCATTCGGGTTTCTTTGTTGCCGTGATGCATCAGTTCATCTGGGCTGGGAGGGATCTGAAAGGCCATCTAGCCCATGCCCCTGGTTTTTTTTTTTTTTTTTTGTAGAGACAGAGTCTCACTGTACCACCCTCGGGTAGAGTGCCGTGACGTCACACAGCTCACAGCAACCTCCAACTCTTGGGCTTACGCAATTCTCTTGCCTCAGCCTCCCGAGCAGCAGGGACTACAGGCACTCACCACAACACCTGGCTATTTTTTTTGTTGTTGCAGTTTGGCCTGGGCTGGGTTTGAACCCGCCACCCTCAGCATATGGGGCCGGCGCCCTACTCACTGAGCCACAGGCGCCGCCCAATGCCCCTGGTTTTATAGACAGCAGCTGTCTTTCCTAACTCTGACCACTACTTGGATGTGCCCAAGTCTGCTGAATTGTGAGGTTTGGGGATGAATGAGCCAAACACAGACCTCTGCCAGCCTCCAGCTCAAATTCTGGCTGTGATCAGGTCACATTTCAGAGCAGCGCTCCTGAAGCCGTACACCATCTATACCAGACAGACTTATAATTCAGTAGCCCCTGGCTTAGGTGGCATTTGGTAAACTCAGCTATCCAGGGTTTTTTAAACTGGAAAATCTGAGAGATGATTCAGAGTTTATCTATTTCAGACTTTGGGATTCCTTCACTTTTAGCCTCTATTTTTATCACCCCTAATTACAACAAACTGGTTGTCAAAGGTAGGTAGGTCACTGCTAATGGCAGGTGCTCTCAATCTGAGAAAGAAAGAACCACAAATTTTTAAGGTGGAAATATTAAAAACAGCCCCAAGAATTCAAAAAGCCTAAGAGTGCAGAGCCCTTCTCCCTAGGAAGCAAACATTGTATAACCCCACCCATGGTCCCTCGGGGTGTCACGGAACTGAAGCAGAGGCTCCTACTCCACAGGCCTAAAGATAAATCACGCTGCCAACAAAACGTACATTACACAGCAACATCTGCTTCTGGGAATAAGGGGACAAATCACAGGTTTTGTTTTTTGAGACAGTCTTACTGTTGCCCTGGGTAGAGTGCCATGGTGTCATAGCTCACAGCAGCCTCAAACTCCTGGGCTCAAGTGATCCTCCTGCCTCAGCCTCCCAAGAAGCTGGGACTATAGGCACCTGCCACAATGCCTGGCTAGTTTTTCTGTTTTTAGTAGAGACAGGGTCTCGCTCTTGCTCAGGTTGGTCTTGAACTGCTAAGCTCAAGCAATCCACTCGCCTCGGCCTCCCAGAGTGCTGGGATTATAGGTGTGAGCCACCATGCCTGGCCCAAATCATAAATCTTAAAAGATTTTGATCAAAACAGTTCAACTTATTTAGTGGCAGTTTCCATTTGAAAAATTCACATCCTTGTCCTGTTTCCCATGATCCTAAAGAAGAAGAAAATCTGCATTGTTGGTGTGACAGACACTTTACCTTATTCAAATTTGGTTTCTTAATCATATTTCCTACTGCAATATCCAATTCCTCCTCCTTGTTTCCGTATGAGCGTTTGGGGAAGTGAGGAGCTACCCTGACTGGTGGGTATAGGGTATGTGTTGAGGAACAGGCCCTCTGGTCAGCCTTTGTACCTGAGTTTGGGGGTTGGCCTCTCTGTAGGGAGCTGCAATTGCTCAGTGCTGCCCAGGGCCAGCGAGGTCAAGACGGTTTATGAAGCTTTTCTCCATCAGCACTAAAACTGGACCTTCCTTCTTCACCACCAGTGTGCCTGTCCCACAACTGGCTTAGAACTTGTGTGGAAAATGAGGGGTATTGTTTATTTGCTCTCCTATCCCAACATTTTACTTATGCTTTTGATTTTTAAATTTTAATTTTCCCTTAGTCTAATTGATAAAGCCATAGCTCTCTGGGCAGCGCCTGTGGCTCAGCCGGTAAGGTGCCGGCCCCATATACCGAGGGTGGCGGGTTCAAACCCGGCCCCAGCTGAACTGCAACCAAAAAATAGCTGGGTGTTGTGGCGGGCGCCTGTAGTCCCAGCTACTCGGGAGGTTGAGGCAAGAGAATCGCTTAAGCCCAGGAGCTGGAGGTTGCTGTGAGCTGTGTGATGCCATGGCACTCTACCAAGGGCCATAAAGTGAGACTCTGTCTCTACAAAAAAAAAAAAAAAGAGAGAGAGAAAGAGGTAACATTGTTAGTCTTCTTCCATCTCTGGTGGATCTGGACACTCATTAAACAACAGATAGAAGAATAGAACTCTCCTTGCTTTTCTGGTTCTGTTAAAATGTTTCTTTCAGGTTACAAAAGTACATAACCCCCTGACCTTTCACAAGGTCTCCAACTGATGACCCAAGCACTCCCTCCACCTGTGCCACCACCCAAGCTACTCCAGCACCACACCTGGACTGCAGCGCTGCCGCCTTGTCCACCTTCTGGGCACCCCATTTGCTCACACATGCTCTTTTTTTTTTTTTTAGACAGAGTTACACTGTGTTGCCCTCGGGAAGTCAAAGCTCACAGCAGCCTCAAACTCTTGGGCTTAAGCGATTCTCTTGCCTCAGCTTCCCAAGTAGCTGGGACTACAGGTGCCTGCCACAACGCCCAGCTATTTTTTGTTGTTGTTGTCGTTGTTTAGCAGGTTCGGGCTAGGTTGGAACCGGCCGGCCCTGGTGCATATGGCCGGCGCCCTAACCACTGAGCTACAAGCAGCAAGCCCACAGACGCTCTTAATAAAGCTCTGCTATTAGCGCTACTCAGCCTGGTTCTTTGTGGCTCCTTTTTACGTCTTAACATCTAACAAACATTTTATCAATTTTCCTCAATATTAGAATAGAAAATTCATCATAAAATGGTCTTTTAGTTTTCTCCTCAAAGCGTTTGGTATCAACCTGTGTAGATGGGTCGGCATTCTTCAGATGTTAGACTCAATTTCTTTTCAGGGAAGGACCAGACAGCTGCCTGAATGCCCCCTGAATGCTCTGTCTGCATTACCTCTCTCTGGTGCACTTCAGCAGAAGGTGGAGGGCTTTGGATACAGATGGGTCTGAACTAGCAGGGCCAAATTTGTGCTGTGGCCCTGGGGAAAGTCACTGCTTTGCTCATCTCTACATTAGGGATCAAATCCTCTGCTCTGACAGGAATGCTGTGAGGATCTGAGATAACATCTCATGCTTTCTGGATTCTAAGTTACTGCCTTGACTTTTTTTCTGAAATGGGGATAGGCCCTACAGTCCTCGCGTATATAACAGAGTGTTTATTTTACTCCTAAAGCTAACAGTGTCTCCGGTGCATGGTAGAGTAGGTGGTGGGACAGTAGCCTGCACTAACCCTGAGGATGTTCTCAGGGTTATGGGGAGGCGGGGGACGAGATGGAGCCAAGCCGCTGTCCTGAAGCTTGGCTGGAGCCTGCTCACCCTGTGTCCTCGTCCCAGTAGTAGTGGCTCCTGCCGGGGTAGCTCTGCTCCAGTTTGTCCATCTGCAACGTCCTCACAAAGGTGCCCGTCTTGGACGTCTGCTTCAGCAGGCGATTATGAACATCTGAGAGGATGGAGAAGGTGGTGCCTCGTGGGTAGCAGAGCCCCACTCGGATCCAGTCGCCCCTAGGAGCAGAAGTAGAGTCAGGTGACAAGCAAGGATGTCCAGGCCTAGGTCTTGGGGAGAGAGAGAGTGCAATCTCCACCAAATAGCACCTCCATTTCCATTTCTGCATGGGGAATTTTGAAAGGATGCCAGCTGTGAGAATGATGGGGTTGCAAAGTGGAAGGAGAGGAAAAGCAGCTGAATGGGTCACTTGTGTGTCACCAGCGCCTCCCTAGGGGGGAAAGACATTCTCCCAAGGATTGTAAAGGGCACAGGATGTAAAGGGCCTAGGTTCGGCCACGTCCAGTGTGATTGCACAGCCCATTTCATCTCATTGGGTCTCATTTTTCACATCAGATAAATGTCTTTCTCATAGGAATAACTATGACAGGTAAGTAACATGCATAGGAAATACTTGGACATAAATATATGAAGCCCTATCTGGATGCCGTCAGCCTATCACTGTATCTCATCTCTCTCTCTCTCTTTATACATGGTAACAAATTCCCAGGTATTTTTACCATTTAATGAGCACTTGGCAATGCCAGGTTCTGCCACCCATTGTCTTACTCCATCCTTGTTGGACTACAGCGAGGTAACTCCATCCCCATCCCACCGATGGCAGAGGGAGGCTCCCAGAGGTTAGATGCCCTGCCCAAGGCCACCCACACCCACAGTGGGGCCTCAGCCCATGTGCTCCGATTCTTAACGGCCGGTGATGTCAACCTCTGCAGGTACCTCCCAGAGGAATCACACGAGCTAGCCAGAGGCTCTGTGCACACCAAGCCCAGGACTTAGCAACAAGGCGTAATCATGGCCACCAACTGAGTTCAGCCCTAGCAGCTGTCCCCGCTCACACCAGGCCCGGCCAGGCACCCACTCACTTGTTGAAGTTGATAAGCCAGATGGCGAGTTCGGCGGGGGCCGTGTGGTCCCAGTGGATGGTGTAGCCCTTGTGCAGGGTGACGACCGGCTGGTACTGCTGGTAGTGGGTGCTCCTGGTGAGGGCCCCCTCCAGGTAGAGGGGGTGGCTGGGGGAGTCATTCTTGATGATCTTCATCCGCAGGTTGCTGGTCTTATAGGCCTGAATGTACATCTTTTAAAACCCCAAAAGAAAACACACAAAGAGGCTACTACAAGGGATTATGCTAAGAGCATCTGGTTAACATCTGACTACAGACTGTACTTCCAGAGGCACTTTCTCCTTACAGAGCCCTTTTTAGAAGGCTTGAGTGAAAGAAAGGCCAAATAAGGGGACAGCTCTTTCTGCTGGTGGACGCAGCCCACGCTGCTCCATGTGGCACAGCTAATCCCTCCAGTGCAGCTTCAAAAAGTGCTCTGCTGAGGGACTTCCTGGAGAAACTGGGAAGGAGTTTGCTTAACGGCCAGACAGCATAGTTTGGACAAAGGAGAGGGATGTGGAAGGAGGAGGGAGGGAGACAGAGGGAAAGAGAAGGCTCATAATTCTCCTGCAGTGCAGCACGCCTTGACCTCCTTGCATCTGGGAGTATGCCTGGGTGCGCTGTCCCATCTGTCCCTCTAGTGCTCAGCACCTGGCCCTCAGGGCCAGTCCTTGTGGCAACAGTATACAATAGATAAATAAATGCTTTCTTAGTTTAGAGAAAAGCCTGAAAGCAGAACTACCAGCCACTGAGCTCCAGGGACTAGAGCACCTGGCTGCATTAGCCCAGTGCCCTTGGAAGGCACATGTTCTCTTCCTCTCTAGTTTTATCACCTGAGTCATTAAGACAAACTTGGGGGCGGCACCTGTGGCTCAGTCGGTAAGGTGCCAGCCCCGTATACCGAGGCTGGCGGGTTCAAACCCGGCCCAGCCAAACTGCAATCAAAAAATAGCCAGGCATTGTGGCAGGCACCTGTAGTCCCAGCTACTTGGGAGGCTGAGGCAAGAGAATCGCTTAAGCCCAGGAGTTGGAGGTTGCTGTGAGCTGTGTGAGGCCACGGCACTCTACCGAGGGCCATAAAGTGAGACTGTCTCTACAAAAAAAAAAGACAAACTTGGATTCTGCCCATCTGATGGCACTGTCATGAGTATTGAAAGGGAAAAGGTATTTTGTAAGCTGTAACATCAAGGAAAGAGATTACTACTAATAATTAACCAGTCGCCAGTTACCATAACCTTGGGAGCTCTAACATTTAGCCATTTTCTACAAAGGACAAGCAAGAAAGAGCAGGAAGGAATTTAAAGGTTCCCATGGGATGCCTGGTCCTTGTGCAGTGGTGCTGAGTGATGCAGAAAGCCTGACTGCGAGGCTCCAGGGCCCAGGTCACCCCACTGATTCAGGGCATCCCACCCTCTGACTCCACTTCCCTTCTTTCCTTAGACCATCATGCCAACCACTTGCTCCCCTTCATATTTTGGCCCCTGCCCTGCCCATACATGCAGCAGAAGCCTCCCCTGGAACATTCCATAGGCCCCCTCCTTTCCCAGGGGACCTATGGGTAGGGCTGAGAAATCCCACTGCCTGGGAGAAGGCACTCTTCAGAAGTGCGGGTCCAGTCTCGGCTGGGCACTTCCCACTCCCTACAGCAGCTCTTCCAAGCCTTTATCTCTCTCTGCAGGCTCCTCTCCTCAGGCCTACTCCCCAAATTCTCAGCAGATGACCTCACCTCCTACTGCGGAGACAACTGCCCTGACTTCCTGCCCCTGCCTTCCTCTGCTCAATGTTAGCTCCTGCCCTCCTCTGGCACCCCATCCACCCGGCCCCTATGGCATTGTCCTCTTAGCCTGACTCTAGTCCCCTCCTCTCTTCCACCCCCAAACACCCTAATCCCTGCTGTGCACGTGGGAAGACAATGCCTGCCTGCAGGACAGCAGGGAAGCCACCTCTTCATTCGCACACCGTCCTTCCCCACCCAGACACCCTGCTCCCTGTGCTGCCCTCCTACTCCCACAGTTCTTCATTTTCTTGAGCCTCTCTCCCTTCTTCATTTACTCATCAGCCACTCATCCAAATACGAGCAGTAACAATGACATCCTGATGGCCAATAGTGGAGTCTGCTGCCTTCCATGCACTGTGCAGACCTGTGCGGTCCCATGGGGAAGACACCGAGCCCCGGGAGTGACTCAGGGTCCAAATTTTAAACTTTAGTTTCATTAATTTAAACTGAAATTTCAAAACAAAAGCCATGTAAAGTCTTTTTTTCCATCTCAATTACCCTGATTGGATCATTGTACATCATATACATGTATCAAAAAATCACATGTACCCCCAAAGTAGGTGTAACTATGATATATCAATAAAAATAGAAAAATATTGAACATTAAAAAATATTTTCTCCACTAAACATAACTTTATTGCTTTGGTAGGACTACGTTCCACCTTGTTGAAAATTGAGTGAACCGTAAGTATAAAATATGAATTTTAGAGACTTAGAACAGAAAAAAATGTGGAATGTTTCATTTATGATTTTCTATAGTGATTAGAGTCATGAGAGTAGTATTTGAAGTATACTGAGTTAAATAAAATGTTAATAAATAAATTAGTTTCTCCTGTTTATTTTTACTTTATAACATGGCTACTAGAAAATTCAAGATTACATATGTGGCTTACATTATATTTCTATTGGAGAGCGCTGGTGAAAGATTTTACACGTATTATCTGAATTCATCCCTCAAAGGTCACTAAGAAGGTTGGTTCAACTATCATCCCAGTTTTATAGGTGAGAAAACTGAGGCTCCAAGAGTATTAAGTAATCTGCCCAAGGTCACATAGTCAGTCCTGGAGCCTGACTTGAATTCAAGCATTTGACCCAGAGGATTTCTCTTTCTAAGCCTTCTACTTTCCAAATGTTCTGACTCTGACTTTGTAAAAATTCTATTGGATGAAAGGGAAAAGAAAAAAGAAATTCAGAAGGAGGAGGAACTGTCTCTCTTCCTGGTGTGGCACGGACCCGAGCATTCAGTAGACACTCAATAAATGCTATATGAACAAGGAGGTGAGTGAGCAGTCCCCACCTGTGCGTAGCGCCCACTGCAGATGGCCCCCCTCCAGTCTGGAACACTGATGCAGTCTGGGTGCCGGACCAGCCAGTTGTCGTCCTTGGTGAGGTAGGAGCCAGGGTACTCGGACACAGAGCCATCGACATCATGGAACACGGATGTCTTATCCCCATCCATGTCCAGTTGATTGAACCAGGGCCCAGGCTCTCCGAAGAACACTCTGGAAGTAATCTAAACAGAGCCCAAGAAAGTTAGGCTGGGCCAGAAGGTGAAGGGAAATTACAGCCGTCATCAGGCTGGGGTGAGGTTTCCGATTTCCACTGACATTACAAACCAGCCAAAGCAAAGATGCTCTCAGGCGCCGTAAGCAACCACATGGCTGACCTCTCAGATGGACTGGAGCAACGGTCAAAGGTTCACCAGGCCTCAGCTCCCAGACCTCTGCTCCCTGGAGGGCTGGCTGCAGTGGGTGAGCGTGAGGACTGCACTGACACCCAGGGTGCGCGGCTTGGAGTGTGAGGGGGGCGCTGTGTCTGAACGTGTGCGAGAGAGAGGTGGTAGAAGCTGTGCACACAAGCATGGGGGGCCAGACGTATGAGAACATGTGTGAGTGTGTGGTGTGTCAGGAAGTCAGTCTTGCAGCAACAGCCCCTGGAGATACCATGACTTACCTCTTCCAGGCCCTCAGCAGCCCAAGTAAAAGCATTAAGTAATTTGAGTTTTACATCTTTTCCCTCAGTCTGCCAGTAAGTGGGCAGACAGGCCAAAGGCAGGAGCAGGGAAAAGGAGGAGGGAAGGTCTGGGAACCCACAGCCTCAGGAACAGGCCCTGGATGTGTCCTGAGTCCCTCATCCTCGGCTTCTCCTTCGCAGGCTCTGCCTAAGTGAGGAGGCCCCTGTTTATACTCTCCTCTCTGGGAGAGGTAACACAGGCCGTCTTCGGCAAAGACTTCCTTTGGAAACTGCTGGTTTTGTTTATGCCAACTCAGGTGGCCTGGTCACTAGACTCAGCATGCAGAGCTAAGACCCTGGGAGGAGCAGCTGTGGGCCCTCAAGTCCTGCCTCAGGCTCCTCCTGAGACCAGCTGAGTTTCCAGCAGGGTGAGAGTGAGCAGGCATTCACCCAGACGTGACCTGCGGGGTGACCTACACTTGTACTTTTCCAGTGGGGATGCAGTGTAAACCGGGACATGGCCCAGCCCACTTGGAGAAGGTTTCTCAAACCCTGCGGTGGTGGCAGAAGCTGCAACTCCCGCCCGGGGGATTAGTGACTCACCACCCGCAGTCTGAGTTTGCTGGGAGCCTGCCCAGGCTCCTCACTCACCGGGACGTCCTCGAAGACGATGCCGGTCACGTTGTTATGGGGGCAGCTCTGCCAGGCGTTGTTCAGGCGGAAGGCCAGGGCACTGGTGTGCCGGCCCTCCAGGGCAGCGAACTTCCGGAAGGTGCAGTTCTGGATGTTGATGGGGCCATCATAGAACTGAATTCCTCTAATTGGAAAATTCCTACAGAGTTAAGGAGGCAAGATGTCATGCCATGGCTCGCCCCCTCAGAGACTCCCTGGGTAAAGCCATCCCTGATCCCCACAACTAGCAACTCCCTTCACCCGGTCAATGCAGATTCATTAGTTAACTCCCCGAGAAAGCATGCATGGTGACCCTCTGCAGAGAACTCTCAATATGCCATCCTGGAGTCACTAGCACGGCTGAGAGAGGGGCTGCTTTCACTTGGGTCAGCTGGCACTGAAAGAGACCCTGATTCTGCCTTTGCAAAAGCTTCTCAAAGATACATATCTACTCAGGTTGGAAGTTTTAGGTGTGTATATATTTTGTGTCCTGACTCTAGCTGCCGGAATTATATTTTTCTAGAGAAAGGGAAGAAAGCTAGCTCAGGGAGGCAAGAGGGGTCCATCTCATCACTTGGAGCTCAGGGACCACCGCCAGCTGCTCACTAGCTTTGGCCCTTGCTCTCCAGAGGAAGAAACTCCAGCAGAGGGGGATAGACTCCTTACCACTGACCCAGCCTGCAGCTTTCTGAGGAACTGCCTGAGTCCATTTTCCCTGTTAAATCATCAACTCTCCAAGTCCCCCACACCCTTCTCCTGACACCTGGTTATCATCCAGCCCATGCCTGAACTCCCCCGGCAACACAGCCTGGGACTCCTCAGGACAGCCCTGCTGGTCTGTTGTTGACAAATCTGATAAAAAAGTCTTTCCTTGGGCAGTGCCTGTGGCTCAAGGAGTAGGGCACTGGCCCCATATATGGGGGGTGGCGGGTTTAAGCCTGGCCCTGGCCAAAACTGCAAAAAAAAAAAAAAAAAATCTTTCCTGCATTAACCCAATCCTCACCCTCAGGGCTCATGTGGAATGAGAGTCGTTCCTGATGTGCGTGGCAGCCCCAAGAATGTGTGACAGCTGCCCCCTGTTGTCCTCCCAGCAATGATCCCCTTTCCTGGTTGAAGACCCCAGTCTGCATGTGACATGGCTTTGGGTTTTCTTGCCCTCCTAGTTTTCTCCTTTAAGTGTGCTTTGGACTGACTCTCTTACTTCCTCACCCTTAGAGGCAAATGAAACACTCCCTGGGAGTGTGCTGTCACCAGAGAATGGGCCTCACGGTCCCTAAATCCCGGATACTAACTGACATTAATGTAGCCCAGGACCGCATGTGTTCTGATGGCCGTGCCACCCTGGTTGCTCAGATCAACACAATTTTTTGACTTCTCTCTCCCCACTCCAGATTTCACTGCTCTGTGGTTAGTATCTGTGGCTTCAGTGATCTCTTTGCCTGGTAAAGGACTGAGTAACTCATAGTTGATAAGCAGAAACCCCAGCAGCTTCTTCCCCTACATCAAGGGGAGGGGAAGCTGCCAGTCAGGTTAAGTCTCACAGAACAAGGAGCTGCTACAGTGGCAAACCTACTGGCCTATAGGAAGGGTCCTTCCACTGTGGTCCAAGCCACCTGGACCCCAGATCCTGTTGTCCATCATTTCTGTCCCCACGTTGCCACTCTCTCCAACAAACAAGCTGTTCTTTATCTCCTGCTTGGAGCCGTCATCATACGGGAAGGTTCCACCACTGCAGAGAGAAGATGGTTGAGGTGAGATGTGCAGACACACGCTCCCACACAGGGCCACACATGTAGTAGCTCTTACCTGGCCAGGGTCAGGCCGATGCCATTGTCTGCAAACCTGGGGATAAGAGCAGATGGTCAGAGTGTGCCTGCCTCCACACCCTTCCCTGCCCCCGGGGATGCTGTGGGGAAAGCAGTCTTTACACAGGTGGAGGCTTTGCTGAGGGTCTTGGGACTCCCCCAATCTGCACAGTGAGGTGATATTCGGGTCCCTTCCCACTCAGCCTCTGACTGCAGAGAAAACCTGGTGACCCCGGAGGTTCTCAGCATTTGGTGGCATTTTTCATTCCCAGCATGAAGACTGTGGGCCATGTGCCTCTCCCTCTAGACCTCTACTCTGTGAACACAGGGCTCAGTGGGAGGTTGGATCAGGAGAACAACCCATCCTCAGGACTGGGCTGGTTAAAGTTGAGTATGCGAATGCAGTTCCACTTTCCCTTTTGCATCCTCACTCCTATTCACCACAGCAGGAAGCCCAAATAGCTAATCTCCAGGCTTTCTGGAGGTCAGGCAGGTACTAGCCCTGCGAAGTGCAAGGCAGCGCTGCAGGTGCATGGGACCAGCTCCCCAGCTCCCGGCTCTGCCCTTTTTAAGGGTCAGGATGAACATCATACTGGAGAGAGCCTGGTCTGGAGTAACGAGAGGTAGGGAGAGACAAGGGACTGTGTGGGTTTGTGCTGCCAGACTCTGGCCAAACCTGGTGGCAACCTTCATTTCCTTTGTCACTGGGGCAGATACAGTTGTTCTCTATGCCTCTTCTGCCTTCACCTGCCTGCACACCTGGTGGGCTCATCTCCCTGCCAATCTCTCTGCTTCCTAAAACCTCCAGTGGCTCCACATCACCCACAAACCCAAGCTCATGGGCCTGATGACTCCAGCTTCCTGCACTTCCGCGGCACCGGCTCATCCTGTGGCCTGCTGCTTTCCAGCTCCCTGCCTGCCCTGGGGGTGCTGCTCACTGTCTTTCAGGGCACACGTGCTTTTCCCTTTTTCTAAAGCCGGCCTAGCTCAGATCTCATTCCAGGCCCATCATGCAGGGTGCCCTCCAGCTTTTTTCCAGAACTTCCCTCTTCGTGTCTCTCAGCCCTCTCATGGACTTTACTGTCATTTCTGTCACCCAGTTCTCTGACTGGGCCCCTCATCCTCCTCCATGTCCCTGAGAACCTCACCGAGACTCACGGCTCTCACACTCACCAATCTGGTGACTCCAAAATCAGTCACTTTTCACACCTGTTCTTCCACAATTTGGGGCATTTCCACATCATGTCTCACAAGCACCTCAACTCAACGTGTCTAAGGCACAGACATCTTCCATCCAGCCAACCCACTATCCCAGAGGCTCAGTGTCAGCCTCTGCTGCCGAGTCGTGGCTGGCTACCCTGCCTCCAGGAGCACCCCACCCACCCTGGCCTGCATCCGGGGTTACTAGAGAGAGCTTTCTCAAATGAGAAACATTTGTACAAAGTCCTTGAAGGGATCACCATCTTCATTCAGCCCCTGATTACACTAACCTCATCCACTTGTAGGACACAGCCTTGGTGCCCGCCAGATTCTGTACTATTTGGATGCATGTGGCAGACAAGTAAAAGATAAGCCCCTATTCACAGGGGCAGGGAGGCTTCACGATTTTTGTTTTTTCTTTTCTTTCTTTCTTTTTTTTTTGAGACAGAGTCTCACTCTGTCACCTTGGCTAGAGTGCCATGGTGTCACAGCTCACAGCAACCTTAAACTCTTGGGCTCAAGTGATCCTTTTGCCTCAGCCTCCCAAGTAGCTGGGACAATAGGTGCCTATCACAACGCCCAGTGTTTTTAGAGATGAGGTCTTTCTGTGGCTCAGGCTGGTTTCCAACTCATGAGCTCAGGTGATCCAGCTGCCTTGGCTTCCCACAGTACCAGGATTACAGGTGTGAGCCCCAGGGCCTGGCTTCACATTGTCGTTGACTGCCCCCAAACTGGCATTTACTGTCATTGAAGAGACCTAAACTCCAAAATGCCCAACTAACCAGAACTAAGAAATCGCCAGACTTAGAACACTGCAGAGAATTTTAGCACTGATGCCACCTCACTTTCCTTCCACCCCAGGCTTCCAGCTGCCTCCTGCCTAGTGCCCCACTCAGGTGTCACTGGGCCTCTGCTCTAGGAGAGCAGCCCCCGGCAGCCTCGCCTGTGGACTAGCATGCCATACTGAAGGAAAGCTCTTCCCTCCACTGAGCCAACTCTGTGCCACACCAGGAACTTCTGCCCTCAAGAGAACAAGACCCTTCCCCAGGCAGCTCTCTTCTTCCTCCACCTCCAGCCCCTTCTCAAAGCCCAAGGCATCTCTTCTCCCGGCACAGTGACCTCTCTCCCCCAGAGAGGCCCCTTTGCGGCTCTGGCTCCCGCTGCGTCTGCCTGGGGCCCCGTCCCTGGGTCAGTCCCTCTCTAGATCTCAGCTCTCTCCATCTCCCTCTCTGCTGATTCTGCTCCTCACACACTTTTCACTTCCTCTTATTTCCTTTCACCTTTATTTCTCCTTTAGTCACCAGAAAATGGAAAAATCCATTTATTTCCTATACTCAAGAATTTCTTATCTCACAAAGGGCAAACAATGAGAACATGTCACTGTATCCCCTAAGACAAGTTCCAGCTCAGCTTCCTGTCCGTCCAGGTCCCCGTCCAGGTCCCCATCCAGGGTGGGCGGGTGGGTCTACACAGGACCCTTACACAAGAACTTGGGTCTTTCTGCCTTTTCCATCTGGGCCTTGGAGCCCAGTGACTTGGAGCTTCAAATCCTACCCCAAACACTTACCTTGGGAAACTCACTAAATGGAACCTTGGTTTACATCTCTAAAGTGGAAATAACCATTTATATCTTTGAGAAACAAGGTAAGAAAGAAATGCAACCAAGGGTTTGGCACACGGCAGGTACCTAGAATATTCTGGCTTCCTTCTTCTTCCCTCCCTCAGCTGACAGGCTGTATGACCTTGAAAGAGCCAGACCCAGTGACTATTTGGAGGCAAATCATGACCCACAGCCCCTGACACTGCAGGCTGAAGCCAATTTTTAGGTTTTATTTTTTGATGATGATTTTATTATTTTTTGGCACCTGCCTGCCGCCATTCTATTCCCCAGCCTGTCTGGGGGGATGACCAGAGGCCAAACTTCAGCATGTCTGTTTCCTCTCTCTGCCTTGCTCTCCTTCCCTGAGAGGGGTGGGGGAGAGTGCCAGGTCCCCCGTGTCCCAAGGCCACATCCCCTCACCGGCAGTTGTCTAGCCACACGTCCCCACCACGTAGCCAAGCACCATGGTCCTGGTTCTTGTAGGCTGTGAAGTGCCGGATGATGGCTGGCTCACGGGGCTTCAGCGGGTCGGCATCCTGGTGAGGGCTGTACCTGCAGCACAGTGCGGGGGGGGGGGTGCACGGAGCGGTGTCGGGGCATTGCCTGGCTGACCCCTCTGGGCTTTGTGAAGCTCTCACTTGCTACCCCGGAAGGCACCAAGTAAGCAGAAAATGATTCATATCATTTGGACTCTGGAAGGAACTCTCTGAGCTCATCACAGAAGCAAGAAGCCTTTCTACCAGGGCCCCTCACCCCATGAGGCCACAAACGGGTCCCTTCCACTCCTCATCAGCACCACTAAGAAACCTGCCCCTGAGGGTCATCAGCACAGAGGCAAGTTCAAGCAGCCAGTCCCACACCAGGCATTCAATGTAGCCCGTGGGGCCTGGAAGGAGAGGGTGGAGACACCCAAACCTTCCACTCCCCGGCAGTCACCCTGAGCCTTTCTTTGGCACTTCTTGGCACAAATGGAATGGGGAGCCTGGATGTTCAAGGATGTCAGTTTAACAAGAATGTTCTGCGGGCATCACCATGCTGCAAGTGTTACCACTGTTGATGAAAACCAGGCCACTTGGTCCCTTTAAAGGATACTGATCTCCCTAATGACCTTTTTTTTTTTTTTTAATTCTGGCTACTTTTATTGAATTTATCTTTCTTGACTCCCTAATGACCTTTTAAAAGTACCCCCAGCTTCCAGCTGAGTTCTAGACTTATTTATAAGTACAACCTGAATAGGCTTTCCCATGAAATCGATGGTGACATTTTTTTCTCTTCTCTTTACGTTTTCATCTTGGTCTAAGCTCTGTGACCCTCCCCATCCTGATCTAACCTGCCATGACCCTCACCATTCCTACTGGCTTTGCTGAGGAATCTCGGCAAAAAATTCCTCTAGGAGTTTCTTTCTCCCTTTGTCTACTAGAGCCTGAATCCTAGTTCAGACTTTGCTCCATGGTACCCTGAACACCTAGCTCAATGCCCAGCACACAGAAAGACCCCAACAGCTGCTCTGTGAATGAATGAATGAAATGAATGAGGAGGGGGAAAGAGCTGGACCACAAGGTGGCTGTGGTGGTATCTTCCCGAGGGCTGAGTACCTGGCAGAGATGACAGAGAGGAAGGGCCGCTTGTCCTTGGCAGAGGCTGCAGTTGTTTTGACCCCATTGTCTATGATCATGCCAGCCTGGGGGAAGAGACATGCAGGGACATGTTAGCTCTCCTGTGGGCCTCAGGCGTCTCCTCATGCAGCCTCACAGCACGCTCCTGAATGCTCCAGGAGGGCCAGCTGTGTGCCTGGGCTGCGCTAACCAAAGTCGAGGGTGATAGTAGGGGAGGTAAGGAACTTGCCTTATCCTGCCTCACTCAGACCAAATCTGGAATATTTGACCTCTTTGAGGTGCAGATGAGGAAACCAAGGTCTAGAGAAGTTAAGTGTATCTTTCAAGGCCACGCAACGAAGTTCACACACAGAACTGACACTGCTTTAGAAAGTCATTAGCCCAGGCTCCAATCAAAAACATTCTTGGGAAATTTGTCCACAATGATTTAAAGGAAATGATGAACCCAAGTCTCATCTTTACCTCGGGCAGGGGACAGTGGCCTTCCCAGTCTTCCTTCTCTCCTGCCTGACCTGACAGGAGAACCTGGCTTTCCTATTTGGCTCCAGAGGTGTCCACACTGTCAATCATGGGTTGGTGGAAATTGAAGCAGCTGAACAGTGCTGCCCGGTAAGGCCACCATTTAGTCTTACCTCCTCCCTGGACTCAGAGATGTGCAGTCCACTCCCAGCTCTACTCTTATGAACTATGACTTTGGGCAACCTCCTTCATCCCTTCAGCCTTAGCCATGCCATCTGCAAAACGCCTATTTCACAGGGTGGCCGTGAGGACTAAATAAGGCACCCCAGGCAAAGAGCCCTGGGGCAGGACCCTCATGCTGCAGTCAGGAGTCAAGGCTTCCTGGGCATGAACACCAAGGATGGGCCCCTTCCTTCACCCAGACAATCCAACCAGCTAAGTTGGAGGTTCCTCTTTGCTCCTTTCCCTCCTCAAGACCCACCCGCACCTAAACCGTCTTCTTGTTGGAAACCCTCTCCCCACCTTCCTGCCTCCTCCAGCCTCTGCAAGGCTTCTGGGCACTATGTGGCCACCTCCTCTTCTCATGCCAAGGCTTCTCAAGGGGAGGTGGGCATCTCAACAAGCACCCCACACATCCTCTCTGCTGTTCCCCTGCCCCTCAATGGCAATATGGCCTTAGCACCTCTGCATGGAGACAGTTCCCAGAGGCCTTGACAGCCTCAGAAATGCCCTATCTGAGGCCCTGCAAGAATTCGCCTCTGTCAGGTGACACTGTTGCCTTCTATACATCTGCCCACTGCCCCACAAAACTGTCCTCTTTCCTAGTGTCTGGGATGTGACACTGCCCAGGGTTTCTCCTCTCCCTGCTCATTCCCCTTACTGGCCCCTCCTGCCTACCTCCCAGATGTGGGCACAGATCTGCCCCCAGAATGCATCTCTTCTTTTTAGGCTTCTTCCCAGTTGAGCTTTTCTCACTTTTTTTTTTTTTTTGGACCCTGAATGTAGTCATTCTCCTCTCTAGGAGCCTCAGCTTCTTCTACTGGACCAGTAGAGATAGGAACTGACCATCAGCCATAGCACTTGGAAGCCTGTCTATACAGGGCTGGACAGAGTCCGCCCCCAATGACCCCAGGGCAGCATCTCTGGGCTCAGCCTCAGTCTGAGCTCCATTAACCAGGCTTGAGATCCTAATCCCCTTGGTACTCAGCCTCCCTGCCCAGTTTTCCCAGCACTGAGGTCAGTGCTGGATGTACAGCAGGCTCTTAGGAAATGTCATTGAGGGGATGAAGGTGAGGGAGGAATCCCCTGTCCCCATCTGCCTACTTAGCTCTGCATCCATGGAGCAACCCATTCCCAGAGAAACAGCCAAGAGGGAGCCATGGAGAGCTCTCCGGTGCTGCCTCTCCCTTCGTTCAGGACCCACAAAGGGATTTCTTTAGCACATGGGTCAGGCCTAACTTTTCATCCTGGACACTACATCCATCCCCACCAAGTGAATTGCAAATCAAATTCAGGCTCAGCTCAGGGGAGGCTGAGAGAAGCTCTCATCATGTCAGCCAGGGTGAAGGTGGCTCTCGCTGCTTCTGTCTTCAGCCAGATGCTAAGTCAACGCCTGTGTGGAAACCACCACAGGAGAGTGTTGTGAAGAACGCCAGTGGCCTGCGAGCTCTCACAAGGCTGCTCTGTTTTCTTCGAGACCAATGGTAAGAATCACTTGTTCCCAGCTGTAGTCGAGTGGCTGTCCCAGCACTAATCATCCACAGGCCTGGGAAGGGGGACCAAGAGGCTGGTGGGAGAGGCCAGTCTGGAAAGACTTACCCGGTAGTTGGAATGTGCTCGATTGTTATGGAATTTTCCCAGTGGAATGTGCTCTGAATAACCTGGGGAGTACATTCCCACAGAGGGACCTGTCGGTACATGGTGGAAAATGAACCAAAATCCAGTTTCCTGTTGGGGGAGAGCAGAGGGTAAAGAAAGCCACAGAACTCAACCTCACAGGCCACACTGCCCTGGCTGGTCCTTGCCGCCTACCCCCAGCACACTTCCGTGTGGCCCGGTTCTTGAAGGGAAACAGTGAAAAGTCTGAGACAAATTGTATTTGTGGGGTCCACCCTGGCAGTTAAAACCCTATGTAGGGTCCTACTCTAACAGAGCTGTGATCCTAACTGCGGGGTGTTGGTGTCACTACAGGAAGGGTTACACTCTTCCTCCTGACACAGGAGGGGAGGACTACATGAATGTTTTCCACCTTTTTCTTTCATTCCCCAGATACAGAAGCAGAGTCCCAGAGAGAGCACCTGTCCCATCAGGGTCCCATGGGAGGCCAGCAGCGGGACAGTGAGGCTAAGGAGACGGGATGCTGGGCTCCGATCCTGCCACCACCTCCCAGCTGTGGGTATGCCTGGGCACGTGAGCTGTCCCTGCCTCAGTTTCCTCCCCCATCAGACGAGGGTAATAATAGTACCTATGTCATACGTTGATGCAAGGATCAAGTTATGTCAGCTTACAAAGCTGATATGCCAGGTACCATACTAAGCTAAAATAATTTCATTCTAATAATAAGTGTTATACATTAAGTGCTCAGCCACTCATTACCTGTGGCCATTAGTTATCATTTTAAAACTAGATCCAAAGGAGCCCCCACTTGCCCCCTAGCCTGTTTTTCTGTTCACGTAGCTAAGCCTGGCTGTGTGGATATCTGGACTTGGGGCTCAGAGCACCTGTTTCTAGGTTGGCCTCAGCGGACCCCTAGCCTCCAGCTCCTAGCCCCCACCTTCGTTTTCTGCAAAGCGTGGCTGTTTTTGCTCACCTCAGACCCTGCTGCAGCACAGTTTATGAGGTTGTTGTTGGGATTGGCCATCCAGAAGGTGGACACGGCGCTACGGGGAGGAGCAGAGATTGAGTATTAACTGGTCTGAAGAAACTCCCTCAGAGCTTTGAGTAATCATTGATTTGTCCTTCTGAAACTCAGTTTGTCACTAAAGTGTGGTGCTTAAGTTTAAGAACTTAAAATGTTCAGCAATTGAAAAGGGCACAGGTCTTTAAGGTAGTAGAAGCATGTGTGAGTGAAGCCTGGGATTAGCTCTAAGATAAATGGAAGTCAGAGGAAACCAGAAAAGTAGCCATGTCTGAGGGAGGGGCCTTGGAGTCAGAAGGTTGGCCACACTGGGAACTCTCGCTGTCTCTCTGTCTCTTTCTTGTGTCCAGAAAAGGGTGAGTGTGGTTGGGGCCTCCACATACACACTGTGAGTGCCGTGGGGGCAGCCCCCTTCCTCTCATCAGAGAACACTGTGTGGCATCAGGAAAAGTCCCAAGGATGAGAACAGTGGTCCTCTCTGGACAAGAAGGATGCACAGGAAAGAAACTGAGAAGGGAGAAGGCAAAAGACTCACTCCGGCCTACTCTCCAGACAGCCGCAGCTGTGGGCAGTTATAGGCTGTGAGGCCCAAGCCACTCAGAGCCCAATGTGCAAGGTCAGGTGCTAGCTGAGAGGCTGTGGGAGCGTGCTCACTCCTGTCCCCCCTCCCCACACAGGCCCGAGTGGCATAGGGGCACAGACGGACTGGAGGAGGCACTTACTTGCAGTCCTGCCGGGGCTTGGGGATGTACCCCGGATAGGAGTCCTCCGTGATCACTTTACACATCTTGCTGTCACGGTCAGAGGGGAGGAGGGTTCCCGACTTGACAAGGAGGCCCAGACAGTGGTCAAAAGTGTTACGTTCTTCTGGCCCATCTTCCGTGAAGAAGCAGTGGCCTAAGGAATTATAGCCCACCACATCCTTGATCTGTAGGGGTCAGGACAGGGACATTTCACTGAGCATGCAAATACTCATAGGCTCATTCACTCATTCTGCAAGTTTTATATGTAGTAGCTGTACTCCAGGCCCTGGGAGGAGCCCTAGGATGTGAGATGATACTGACACAGGTATTGGGCCTGGGAAGGGCAGGGCAGGAGCATGGTATGGTGACTTTTTAAGATCTCTTCTAGCTGGAAATGTTGGCAGTGAGGCTCTATAGGGCAGATCGGGGACAAGATGCTGTGAGAAGGGGGGGGTCCCAGAGGAAACTGCGGATTCACCATGTAAGTCTACTGTGATGGGGAACATGGCTTAGCAGGACCTACCAGGAGGGGACTCCGCAGAGGGGACCCCCTGAGTAAGAGCAGCAAGGGAACTTCCCTAGCAGCAGCCCCTGAGCTGGGCTAGGTGCACTTTTTATTAAACCAACACTGCTTATCCTGGCTGAGAGCTGGAAGGTGCAAACTCCAGCTCTTCAGTTTCTCTCTTGGAATCAGAGGGTCAGTGGGGAAGGAGAAAGAACATTTGAATAGGCGTTAAGAGACCAGGGTGCAGGCTCAGCAGTGCACCCAGCCAGTGCTGGGGCCCTAAGCAGGCCTGTTGTCCTTTCCTCAGTCACGTCTCCCCACCAGAGAATGATAGACTTGAACTGCATGGGCTCTGAGAGCCCGTCTGGGTCCCACTCCATGAACTCATCACTCTCAGAATTCTAAAGGTCTAGAGTGATTTTCAACTGGTGTGCTGTGAAATTTTTTAAAGATCATTAATTAAATTATTTTAAAAGAAGTTCAAAGCATAGTAAGTATATTCTTTATTTAAGTGTGCTACGGAAGTTTAACTGTACATTCAAGTGTGCCGTGAGATAAAAAAAAAAAAAAGATTAAGGGTGGCGCCTGTGGCTCAGTGGGTAGGGCGCCGGCCCCATATACCAAGGGTGGTGTGTTTAAACCCGGCCCCTGCTAAACTGCAACAAAAAAACAGCCGGGCATTGTGGCGGGTGCCTGTAGTCCCAGCTACTTGGGAGGCTGAAGCAAGAGAATCGCCTAAGCCCAGCAGTTGGAGGTTGCTGTGATGCCACAGCACTCTACTGAGGGCTATAAAGTGAGACTCTGTGTCTAAAAAAAAAAAAAAAAAGTTAAAAAACACTGCCTACCAGACCCTGGCCTAAGCCCTTCCTCTGTACACAGGGCCAGACACTGATCACACAGCTTTGACAGGCATCTCGCCTCTGCGAGACACTGGAATGTCTGCTTACTACCCCATGAGGTGGGCTCTCACAGTGAGCAGTGGGGACAGACCCCCACTTACCTCACACCCTGCACCCCTGCCCGGTGCTGACTGGAGCAGCCTGGCAGTTCCTGCTTCCCTGTGACATCAGTTCAACCCACACTCCTAAGTACCTACCACTATGCAAAACACTGGGAATCCACATGCCACCCAGCAGCAACCCCTCCTTGGCTCACATGCCGAGGAGGTATTCTGAGCACGTTGGGGTTTTCAGCAGCCCCCCTGGCCTCTACCCACCAGAAGCCAGGAGCACCCCTTAGTGTGACAACCAAAAAAGACTCTAGACATTCGCTATCAAATATTCCACTGGCGGGAAGGGTGATAAAATCCACCTTGATTGAGAAGCACTGATTTGGGGTCAAGACCCCAATTCTTCCAGGCACTTCCGTATGACAGCTGCCTGCTTCCCACCTCCGGGCAGCCATCCTTTACGAGTGTCCTCAACCAGACCCTTCGTGTCCCAGTGCTGGACTGGCCTTTTAAAGCTCACATAATCCTCTAATGCAGTGGTTCTCAACCTTCCTAACGCTGCAACCCTTTAATACAGTTCCTAATGTTGTGGTGACCCCCACATATGAAGAGCAGTGTCTCGGTTCCTAAGACCATCAGAAATATGTGTTTTCCAATGGTCTTAGGCGACCCCTGTGAAAGGGGAAAGGGCTGTTCAACCCCCCCAAAAGGGGTCACGACCCACAGGTTGAGAACCACTGCTCTAATGAATTGTTTTTCAGAGAAGGTAAAGTGATTTTCCCAAGGCTACACAAGCCATATGTGCAAAGCCATGGTTTTGGTTTTCTAACTGTTCATTGTTTCAGGCAAGCTCTCTGCTCTCTTAAAAAAGTGTCCCTCCTTTTATCTGTGGTGAGAAACAAAGGCATGATCCTGCGTCTCAGTTACCCCTCCAGTAAATACTTCAGGGCGGCAAAGGGACAACTTCCTCTCCCCTCTGTGAGCTGTGAGAGTTTGTTATCAATAGCCGGGACAGACAAGCAAGGAAGAAAAGGCAAGGAAAGGTGGGCTGCTAGAGCTGGCGGGACATTTGAGATCAATGCCTTCCTTCTACGGATGAGGTGCTGAGGCCCAGAGGAGGGACAGGAGTGTCCCAGGGCACTCTGTGACTGGATGCTGGTGCCTTGGGCACTCATTTGCCCCACTGCCTGGGTCACACTTTGGGGAGCCTGTCTTTGAACTTAAGTGAATAATGAGTTAGGTACATACTTATTTTAATTAACAAATGCCTGAGAAAGATAGTCCCACCAAGATCCTCGAGATGAACTGTGGAGAGAAAAAGCCTCATTGAAATCAGGAAGAAAAATAACTACTATTTATTGGGTGTCAAATGTTTTTACATGTTACCTCATTTAAACCTTATTATAGGTATCATTCCATAAATAACACTGAGGCTTAGAAAGTTACCCTGTCACCTCTCTGCAAGAAGAACTGGGACTTTGATTCCCTGTCTGATTCCATAACCTGCACGCTAATCAATACGCAACAGCACCAGAAAGAAAAAATCCTCTCCCCCCGGGTTGCATTTCTTCCTTTTCATTAGGGGTGGGGTGAGGATGGCACATCGAGTCAAGAGGGAAACATGATAAGGTTGAGAAAAGTCCTGGGCTGAGAGGAGAAGACACAAGACCAGTCTTTCCTCAACCGCGGATTGGCTGTGTGACTTGCCTGAATGTCCCCCAGTGACAGGGTGACATCTCAAGTTCCTTCTAGCTCTAAGGATTGCTCCTACCCTGCTTCCCTGAAAATAAGACATCCTCTGAAAATAAGACCTACTTACAGGAAAGATAAGACGTCCCTTGAAAATAAAACCTAGCGCATCTTTGGGAGCACACCTTAAAATAAGACACTGTCTTATCTTCGGGGAAACAGGGTACTTAGAACTTCCCAGAATTAAACATTTCAACTGTGACCTAGCTTGAGGTGCTAGATATTATATAGATACGTATGGACAGAGAACAGGTGCATAAAGAGACAATCGCAGGTGGTCAGCCAGTTCCAGAAGGAATATGTAAGCTCCTCACAGTTCTCTTGCACAAATTGTGTTTTCCCTTTGTTCTGAATATCTTCTTCCCTGCTGATGGCTAGCAGTCAAGAAGGCAATTCCTGAAAGCTGCTTTAAGGCTTCAGCAGCTGTCAGGTATGGTCTAAGCATGAGATGGTGAAGGAGAAAATTCCTGAGCTTGCCTGGTGATCAAAGACCCAGAAACAGCCATCAGGGACTGTTTCAATTAGGCTGCCCATTTGTATAGTTTATGGTCTGAACCAGAACATTTTTGAGGGTGGAAGGGGGTCATATTAGTAATTAAGCTGGGACACTTTGTCTAAAATGGAACCATTCCGTGCAAATCAGGACAGATTTGTATGTCCCCATTGTAAGGACTTCCACCTTCAACCTGCACACAGCAAGTTAAAGAACCGCTGTTTAAAATAAACACAAACAGGAAAGAACTTTCCTTGTTTCTGCCATCTAAGGTGGGTGTGATATCATTCATATTAGGGAGAAACTTCACAACAAATACAGTCACCTTAAAGGGAAGACTCTCATTTCTAAGCGTCTGCCATTATTTAAAAAATGCTTTGGAACCGTTGACCCAGGGTTGCCTTGGAGCGGGGCAGCAGAAGGTTGGTTTGCAGGGTGTCTTAATGAGTTTTTGAATATGCAGATAGAAGCTGGGGAGGGGACTGAACAAGGAATGACCCTGCCTAATAAGGAAAGGAATGAGCCTTGGACAGCTCAGGAGAGGTGGGGAGGGGCTGGGAGGACCAGGAGGAGGAGGCAGGAACTCAACCACCAGGTTGGGGGCAGGGGAGGGTTCAGCCCAGGGAAAAGTGTTTGGTCCACAGAGGGGGCTATTACTTCATTTCTTACTGTTGACTTTGGTGCCACCCACTGAGGCCAGAAGGACAACGTGAACGATTCCAGTATCACAGCAGCATTTCCCAAACTGTTCTGTAAAACACTAGCTCTGTGAGACACAAAGTTGTGTGGAGTCAGGTTCTGTGGCTAAATTAGTTCCACCATCACTAGGATAACCCAAGCTAAGTGTGTGTTCTCGCTACAAGCCTTTGCTGTGCCTTGGTGAATCTTCCAGGGGAGGGGGACACACATGTGGAGATCACCAAGCTCATCTAACCACTGAGACCACTCTTTTATTATAAGGACACCGGCTTCTGCCACGTGGAGCCAGTGATGTGTACACAGCACACAGAGAGACTCGTGGTGATAACAGTTTAACATCTTAGCTGACTACGTCACATACATCATCTGGCTCTATCTTTTGAAGTTGGTTCTGTCATCATCATCACTATACACTGTAGGAAACCGAGACCCAGACAGTTTCCGTCAGTCCCCGAGGTCCTGCTGGCAGCTTAGAACACACATCTCCGGGACACTGTGTTCTCTAACGGAAGCCTGCAGGGTGGCAAGGGCCTTCTGGTTCCAACAAGTCCCAAGAAGTCATCCCAGGCTCCATGAGGCATGCTCCACTGTGGGCCAGGCCTCACGTGCCTCCTTCCCTCTTGCCCCACGTATCCCTCAGACCCCTGCCTGTCTTCACAAACTCAGACTCCTGGCTAAAGATGTAGGCTAGCTCTTCCAGCCTCTTGCCAGCCTACAGCCCTGGCAGTCCGGCCCTTCTGGGTGCTCCTGAGGGCCCAAAGACTCAGGCCCCAGTCCCCAGCCTACCTCTCCCCCTAAAAGCCCATTCCTGGGGTTAAGATCTGGGCACACCTGATCCCAGGAAGGGTTGCTGTTACAAAGCCAAAAACATCACACACACATTTCTAACTGAACAGCTCTGAGGGGCAACCATCCCACTCCCCACAGCACACGTGAGGATACTATAGGCCTGACAGGTTAAACAGCTTGCCTGGGGTCCCACCACAAGTGAGTGGGAAAACACAGGCACACGTCCACACTCCGGGGGTGTGTATGTGTGTGTGATTACCCAGAGATTCACAATAGCTTCCACTTAAGCAAATCCAGACCTGGGATGTCAGGCTTCCAGTAATCTTAATAGCTTTCTCTTAAGTTAAGTGTAGGCAAATTTAAGTTAAATTTATGGACAAAACTTAGCATAAGTGTTTAGAGTCCAAAGACTCAATCAGACCTGTTCTCTTTCCTACCACCTACCTTGTTCTTTTTACCACGTGTACTGACCTCAATCCACAATCTGAGTGACAATGTTGTCATTACATTCATTGCATTTGTTCTGCAAATCACAGGAGGGAACAGGACAGACCTGAGTGTGGCCCAGGCACTGGGCTCCACACTTGTCATGTCCTCTGCTCACTCAAACTGGGAAACAGCTGCATAGGATAAGTAGTGCCACACTCCTCGCTTCACAGAAGCCAGGAGAGGTACAATGGCTGGCCTTGATCACATGCCTAGTAAGTGACAGAACCCAGATTGTAACTTCAGGGTCTGGCACCAGAGCCCAAGCTCGGTGTACTCCTGTACCCTTGATATTCTGAATATATCATAAATCCTGAGTTGCCTTTTAGCTTCAGCCAGAAAACATTCTCCTTTGCGTCTTCCTTGAGCCAGAAAAACATTCTGTATCTTCTAGCAGCTTCTGCAGGGCAGCCCTCCTACCACCTGCTGGGAAGAATCAGCCCTGGGGTGTGGCCAGCACCTCCATGCAAACCCAGCAGGCAGGGCACTGTGGTCTCCCCTTGATCTTCATAGTAGCCCTATGTGTCTGGCCTTATTTTCCCACTTGCCTGAGGAGCTCACCGAGGTTCAGAGACATTAAGCAGCTTGCCCAAGATCCCACAGCTTGCAACCCATGGCTTGGGCCCTTGGACCCTTGAACCCATGCTCTGTCCTCTGTGCTCAGTGGGAGTTTTTAAACCAGAGCATTTAAAACACAGAGACAATAGGAATTCCCTTCTGACATAAGAGCAGGTCGAACAGAAGGTAAAGTGGCTTTGCCCGTGGCACACGCCAGCCTCCTCAGCTTCCCAGCACCACACACCGCTTGGGGAGGCTCATTCTCCCTGGCACACTTCCCATCCTGTAGGATGATTTTTTGTTGTGTTTTATAAATAAAAGTAAACAAAAACACTTTAATTATCTTATGAAACCTAAAATAGATAAATGAAATCATCAGGCAAGTTCATATTTATGTTTTTCTCTTTTAAAACTGTAGGATAATTAGAAGTAATCCACCAACCTTTTTCTGTCCAAAATAAATATGAGCTGGAAAGTGCGCGGGTGGCAGAAAAATAAGATTGGAAAGAGTTAAAGTAGGGGTCACAGGCTCAAATGCCCATGGGGGCCAGCAGCCAACGGAAAGAGTGGCACCAGCTGGGGGACAGTAACGCAAGAGGCCACCATGTGCTGGTGAACATGGGGAACACACCCAGCTCAGCGTGGCTGTATGCTGCTCCAAGCCATTGTCACCACCCAGGAAGGCAGGACCCATGCTGCCAACTGGACGTGCTTCTTCAGAGAAGCCTGAGATCCAGAGTTTTAAGTGGAATCTCTTAATATTTGAACGATGGAAATGAATTCAAATATTTCTTTAAATACCATTTAAGCCTAACACAACACATCTGGTCTCTGGACTCAGCTTGCAGGGTGCCACTTTGTGATATCCGGTTTTAAAGTTTATAGAGGATATAAGTGTAGTTCATTTAAAGAAAGTTCAATTTAGTGTAAAATTATCAACTTGGCATACAAATTATCAGATGTTTCTCTAAACACTGGCTAAGCCAAACAAAACACATCTGGCTGCTGGACCCAGCTTAGAGGGTGCCACATTGTCACGTCCAGTTTTAAAGTTTGTAGAGGATGTTAAGTTTAGTTCCTTTTAGAGAAAGGATAGATTTAACGTAAAAATTTTCTGTGGAAATCAAGACAAATCCCTGAAACACAGGCCCAGTGATGAGGGCACTTCTCCCAGCAGAGCCTGCTCTGAAGGAATAGTTGGTTCAATAGAAGAAAGGGGCCTCTTGCTGCCACTACCTCAAATGTGTTGGGCGGAGACCACAGCAGGGTCTTTGCATGATCCCCCTCGCCTGTGGTTGGCTGATCAGTCAAGCTATGTGGCCACAGAATGAGCCCCAGATTTTATATCAATCCAATGAGGCACAGCAGAAATTGGGCTTCAGGTGACCATGGCAAACTACAAAGTAATCGCTCTCCCGTTTCTGAAGCTTGGGGCCTTTGGTAAGGATACACCCTGCTTTTCTCCTTCCTGTTGATTAGTAACCTGTTCTCAGTTGATATCTTTCTAAAATTTGATCTAAGGGCTGGACATGGTGGCTCAAACCTGTCAACCTAGCATTCTGGGAGGCTGAGGTGGGTGGATTGCTTGAGCTCAGGAGTTTGAGACCAGCCTAAACAAGAGTGAGACCCCATCTCTACTAAAAATAGAAAATCCAGCTGGGTATTGTTGTGGACACCTGTAGTCCCATCTACTTGGGAGGCTGAGGCAACAGGCTCAAGCCCAAAGAGTTTGAGGTTGCTGTGAGCTGTGATACCACAGCACTTTAGCCAGAGCAACAGAATGTGATTCTGTCTCAAAAAAAAAAAACCTGAGCTAAGGATGGTTCACCTCCCAGTGGTCCTGGACTAAGGGTCTAGGCCCAAACTCCTCTCAGTGGTAACCATCCCCGGGCCCATCCCTGCATTCCACAGGGGAAAGAGGTGCTTACCAGCAGGCCATTAGAGCCATGGACAGTGACGCAGCGCGAGAACGTGTGGTGGATGGAGAGATCCCTGATGTACGTGGGCGGATCGTAGCCTCCCCTTTCATCCACGTCACCGGCCAGGTGGAAGTGAATCGGGTACTGACCCACCAGCTGCTGCCCCATGTGCCTCAGCTCCACGCCCTCCAGGTGTGCGGCCTGAAACCCCAGTGCGAACTGGAGAGGAAGAGCCAGGAGTCAGCAGGAGCCGGAGAGGCGCTTACCTCCTGAAAATGCAGAGGTGTTGTCCTCAAAGTGTTTTGTTGGTCTCCACCCAGGGACTCAGGAAATCAAAGATATTCTCTGCCTGTGGATTAGATGTCTGGCCCTTCGTACATCCAGGGAGACAGAGGGTGCTTGCTGCAAGGCAGCAGGGTGCTTGCTGCAAGGCAGCAGACTACTTGCAGTTGAGATGTTCACGAGGGCTGTGCAAAGGCTGGGGCTCACTTAGACCCTCCTTTCCTGCCCCCTAAGCCACTGATGTGATGAGGAAGGGAGAGCTCTGGGGTAACCCAGCAGGAAGCTGGAGTAAAATGGACCCTGGAACCCTGGGCATCCACAGGGCAGCAAGAGCTTGTACCATGGTCCCCATCCAAGACTTTCTCTTGGTGGTGAGAAAGAGGACACTGACGCTGGAATCTGCACAGGCCCAGGTTCTGGTGGTGTGAGTGGTGGAGGCCCTACAAACTCACCTCTCAGTTCCCTGCAGGCCACTTGACCACACAGAATGCCTGCCCTGCAGAGCCCACCATGAGAGCACCGTCTAAAAACCAGTTCTGTTGAAGTCTGATTCAGCCAGCCTCTACCAGAGGATGATCTTGACACACTAATCATCCCTTCTAAAAATAAGTGTAACTGGAATGCTAACTCTGGTTGCCCCCAGAGACCTGCATTGAGAATGAGTCTGAGGTCTAGTTTGGGTGGGAAAGACTGACCTGGTCACTCAGGGACTGCTCTCAGCTGTGTAGCAGAGACCTGCCATTTTTGCTTCAGTCTCGACTATGGGTTTCTCAACAGAGGACAGTGCCTGTCACCCCTGGCCCTGTCCTACCCCCAGAAAATGACTAGAAATGCATAGAAGTGGTTTGGGTGGTGACAATGACTGGGGAATGCTGGCAGCATTTAATGAGTAGGGGCCAGAGATGGTAGAAATTCTGCAAGATAGACCAGCATGACAAAGAATTATCTCACATAAAATGCCATTAGGCCACCTACTGTGAACTCTGTAAATTTCACTCTCTTCATCTCTTTGGTTAACGTTACCAAAAAGTCTTATGGTTTTAGCCGTACAAGAATTGCCTTCCTCAAGCTTCAGATAATCTTATACTGTCAACACTGAAACCAATGGCCACATGAAGAACTTCTGAATGTCTTACGCATTATAATATGAGGTGCCAGGTAAAGTCACTTTGTACAAAGATGCAAAAGAAACTCCTCTGTGAACTTAATACTCTTTGAAATTAATACTAGGACATCGTGAGCCCCGTGACCAGCTTCATTTCTCTTTATTGTGCAGTGAGATCTCTGCAGCTCAGTGAGTCTTGCCTTTGCCCTGACTGTCCACCAGGAAGCTCACAGGTCAATGCAATGCTCCAACTTCTGGCCCTTCCCCACTGCTTATTGTTTTATCTGTATTGGAATGGATCCATTGGAAATGTGACTTTTTTGTGGGTTAAATGCTAGTTCTTTTAGGAAGTAATCAGGGTTAAATAATGAAGACAGGAATTGAAGGCAAGGATGAAGCAGTGTGGCCTGTGTCACATGGACGGCTAATAGGTAAGTCTTCTGGAAGGTGCTCTGTCCTTGAGCCACCTCCGGTTCCCCCATCCTTGTCCCTACCAAGAAGCACCCCCTGCAGGCTGGCTTCACGGGAATTCTCCCGGTGGGGTTGATGGCTTCAACCAGGCAGACACATACCTTGATGTGGCCTCCAAAGGTATCAAAGTCAAAGAAGTTGCAGATGTGTTTGCTGTAGGGGTAGCACTTGGCCTCCATCTCCCCCATCACCACGATGTTCCGGCTCAGAAGCCCGACCTCAGCCCGCATGTCCACACCGTCCACCTCCTCCCCAATGTGCAGGTACAGCGGTTTCCCTAGGGCAAAAAGGGGGAAGGTAGGAGAGGGCAGGCATTAAGCGCCCACTGTGTCCCAGCCCCCGCCAGATGCCTCCACGCCGCCGCTCACACTTTGCCAATCCCTGCATGCATGGTGGTCCTTGTGACTCTCGGTCCCAGTGTATGTTAGAATGCAGCCCAGTGAGGTGATGTCACGTGCCCATGTGCAGAGCCGGGATTCACAGCCACATGTGCTTAAGTCTGAAGCTCAATGTCTAATTGCCCCTAATATATGTCCCCTCTTTGGCTTGTCAGTACCAGGCTCTTCCGAGTTGCAGCTGGACACATGGCTGCCCAAAGCAATGACCTTCCCAGCCTCCTTGCTGCTGGCCATGGCCACAGGGTTTAAAGAGATGCTAAGTGCAACCTTTGGGTTGCTCCTCCTCTTGCTCCCTCCTGGGGCCTGGTAACCCAGCCTCACCCTCACAGACAGGAGCTGGCCCCTGAGGTGACAGGGCAACAGGAGAGGAGGAGCCCATTCTCTGGAGGGCACCCCAGAATGCCTACCAGCTGGGATTTGTAAGAAGGCAAAGCAGAGCCTCGCTCTCCCATTTCGTTACAGCAGGAAATCCCTAATCTGCTTTCCTCGGACTCATGTACGTAAAGCACACATCCACAGCCTGGGGCTCCAGAAAGAGCCAGATCAGAGCTTCTGTGTCCACCAGTAAGGCCCAGCTTTGGTGCCTCAGTGGTACCATGTGGATAGGAGGCTGAGCCCTACTTCGTGCTGACCTCCTTACCACCTCACTCCCTCCCTCTGGCCTTGGAGGAGGGGATGCCCTCTCTTCCCACACACCGGCTCCCCAGACCCCCACCATTTTCATAAGGCCTGGACCCCGATAGCTCAGCTCTGCCAATGGCTTCATTTCTTCTCCCATTTTGGCTCCTCATGTTCTGTTTTTAAACGTCTCTAGGCCTTCATACCCTTAAGAAACTAACACACAAAAGACCTTTTTCCTGGACTCTGCGACCACTACTGGATCTTGACAGTCTCTTTTCAGCTGTGGCCAGAGTCCCCGAACTCGTGGTCTGCCCTGCCCACTGCTCCTGCCTCCCACCGCAGAGCTCAGTCTCTTGCCAAATGCGGTCCTTCCTCCACTTTCTGTGCAGAAAATGCCTCTTAGCAAAGGTGAAGGGTGACAGGAGTTCAAACTTCAGAACTGTCTTTGATTTATAGCCCCAAATTCTGCCCCCACAACAATCCCAAACTCTTTAGTGGAATAAAGAGATCTTAGCCTGGCCCTAAATTTGGCTCATTGCTGAAATTGCTGACCTGGCTTACAGACGCGTCTCTTCCATTTGAGGATGCAATTACAGAGAGCAACAATCTCCCATGTGGATTTGCAGCCTGGACCACACCACCCACACCACTTGGCTTTCCCTGTGACCTTGACTTCAGCAACCGAGCATTTGCCTGTCTCCAGTTCCACATGTGAAGGCCACCGTTATAATGAGCCCTAAGCAGCTCCCACCCCAGTGACCTTGCCCTGCTTTCTTGACCACGGTGAGACCCCTGCCTGCCCCTTCAATCGGCACACATCCTGCAAGCTTGTATATTTCTAAGGACGTTTATGGTTTTGGAATTTGGCAGACTCAGTGACATGGTGGCTTCTTTAAAAGCTTCTTATTCAAGATGTGAAATTGGTGCATGGCAAGTTTGAGAAAAAAGCAGTTTGCACTTGGTATTCGTTTCCTATCACTGCTGTAACAAATTACCACAAATTTAGTGGCTTCACACAAATTCTTTCTCTCATAGTCCCAGAGGTCAGAAATCTAAAATGGATCATACGGGGCTAAAATCAAGGTGTCAGCAGGGCTGGTCCTAGTGGAGGCTCCAGAAAGGCCCTGTTTCTTGTCCTTTTCAGATTCCAGTGGCTACCCGTGTGCCTGGTCCCAGCCCTTCCTCCCTCTAATCCCATGTCACTCCAATCTTCACTCCTGTCATCATGCCGCTTTCTCTTCTGACTCTGACCTCCCTAAATTCCTCTCATAAGGACCCTTGTGATCACATTGGACCCATCTACATAAACCAGGGCAATCTCCCATCGCCAGAATCTTCACTTATCACATTTACAATGTCCCTGTGGCCATGCAAGGTAACATTCGTGGGTACTGAGGATTAAGCCATGGACATGGTTGTGGGCGTGCCATCTGCCCCAAGCAGACCACACATAGCTTCAGCATGCCATAGAGTCTGTCTTTAACAAGTCTCAGGCATTAAAAATTAATTTTACAAAGAGTTTGTTTACTGTAATGTGCTCTTATTTTCTAAAATATCTGATGCCAAAGGTAAGCTTTGTTCCCAAATAGGCCAGGCAGGAGCGCCATGCTGGGGACAGTCAGGCCTCTGGTTCACCCAGGGTTGTGACATCAGCCGGAGGCGAGAACCTGAAACAAGCCCACTCTGCAGTGCGCTGGAGCCCCATCTTGTAGAGGCCCCACTGTGGCTTCTTGTTCAGCTCACAGGACCATGTGTCTTTTATTATTATTATTATTATTAAATCATAGCTGTGTACATTAATGCGATCACGGGGCACCATACACTGGTTGTATAGACTGTTTGACACAATTTCATCACACTGGTTAACATAGCCTTCCTGGCATTTTCTTAGTCATTGTGTTAAGACATTTACATTCTACATTTACTAAGTTTCACATATACCCTTGTAAGATGCACTGCAGGTGTAATCCCACCAATCACCCTTCCTCTGCTCTCCTCCCCTCCTCTCCCTTTCCCCTTCCCCCTATTCTTAGGTTGTAACTGGGTTATAGCTTTCATGTGAAAGCCATAAATTAGTTTCATAGTAGAGCTGAGTACATTGAATACTTTTTCTTCCATTCTTGAGATACTTTACTAAGAAGAATATGTTCCAGCTCCATCCATGTAAACATGAAAGAGGTAAAGTCTCCATCTTTCTTTAACACTGCATAATATTCCATGGTGTACATATACCACAATTTATTAATCCATTCGCGGATCGATGGGCACTTGGGCTTTTTCCATGACTTAGCTATTATGAATTGGGCTGCAATAAACATTCTGGTACAAATATCTTTGTTATAATGTGATTTTTGGTCTTCTGGGTATATACCTAGTAGAAGAATTATAGGGTTGAATGGCAGATCTATTTTTAGATCTCTAAGTGTTCTCCAAACATCTTTCCAAAAGGAATGCACTAATTTGCATTCCCACCAGCAGTGTAGAAGTGTTCCCTTTTCTCCACATCCGCGCCAACATCTCTGGTCTTGGGATTTGGTGATATGGGCTAATCTTACTGGAGTTAGATGATATCTCAAAGTAGTTTTGATTTGCATTTCTCTGATGATTAAAGATGATGATCATTTTTTCATATGTCTGTAAGCCGTGCGCCTGTCTTCTTCAGAGAAGTTTCTCTTCAAGTCCGTTGCCCAGCCTGCGATGGGATCCCTTGTTCTTTTCTTGCTTATACGTTTGAGTTCTCTGTGGATTCTGGTTATTAAACCTTTGTCGGAGACATAACCTGCAAATATCTTCTCCCATTCTGATGACTCTCTGCTTGCATTACTTACTGTGTTCTTGGCTGTGCAGAAGCTTTTTAGTTTGATCAGGTCCCAGTAGTGTATTTTTGAAGCTGCTTCAATTGCTCAGGGGGTCCTACTCATAAAATACTCACCCAGACTGATTTCTTAAAGGGTTTTCCCTGCACTCTCTTCTAGTATTTTTATAGTTTCATGTCTTAAGTTTAAATCTTTAATCCAGTGAGAGTCTATCTTAGTTAATGGTGAAAGGTGTGGGTCCAGTTTCAGTCTTCTACAGTTTGCCAGCCAGTTCACCCAGCACCATTTGTTAAATAGGGAATCTTCCCCCACTGAATGTTTTTAATTGGCTTGTCAAAGATCAAATACCAGTAAGTAGCTGGATTCATCTCTTGGTTCTCTATTCTGTTCCAGACATCTACTTCTCTGTTTTTGTGCCAATACCATGCTGTTTCTGCCCCCCACCAACCGCAAGACTCCCCTGATGGCAGGCTTTGCTCCACAGCTCCAATTGGCCACTGTGCTCTCTCAGAACCACACCGCTGTCGGAGGCTCTTGCCACCTAAGCATCCGTCCTTCCCTGTCCTCTCACAGAGCGCAATCCTGCATCGCCATCTGCTGCCACCACCTCTCTCTTTGGTCACACACATGCATCTCACTTCTTGCACGTCTAATTCTGTCCAGACACATCTTCCTTCTCTGCTTTTTCCCTGTCCATGAAAGAACTTGGCAATTGATATAAAGACCAAAGAATTTTCTGCACCTCTGCCTTTCCTGGTCTCCCAAACCTCCCTAATTCAATGTTCCCTGCAGGTAAAGGTCAGTAAAAATGGGCCCTTTCCGGACAGTGCCAAGAACTCTCTCAAAGGTTTCTCAACCGAGCAAGGCTCCCTTGGGCAGTTGGAGGGTGCAGAGGAAGAACTGACTCCCAGCACCCCTGAGGAAGCTCAGAACTGCCAGAAACTGCCCAAGGCAAGTGATAGGAGCCCCCCAGGGGGCCTGAGCGGCTCAGTATAGGGCAAACTTCCCAAAGGGATGACCCCCAAAGGGTGGGGCATATTGAGGAAACAGGCTACAGAAAGCAACAGGGATTTCCCAGGCAGCTCTGAGCAGCTCCACTTCCTCCCTGCCAGGCTGAGGAGTCGATGAAGTAAACCCAATCCCCGCTCCTTGTGGACTCATTGCCTGTCACTCGCACGCAGCCTTCTGCCCCAAGCAGACCACACTGTAATCCTTCCTCGAGTACACTTTGCCATTTTACCTCCCAGAGCTTCCATCTGTGTGGCTATCTGACCTGGGCCAGCCTTGTCCAAGGAGCAAATCCAGGGCACCTCACTGGAGTCCTGCCTGGCCAGGCTGAGCACGGCCCTTCCTTCCCAGTGTTCCTGCAGCACCCAGCTTCCTCCTGTGAGCCAACTGAACATAAGCAGAGCCAAGACCCTAGGCCAAGTCTTCCTGCCTACAGGTCGCACATCCTCAGTCTCCTGACACCCTGCACAGTACACACACCCTGGGGGATTCTCTCAATTTGTATACATCCCCCTAAAAATACAGTGCCCAGGCAGGACACTGACCAGTGGCTCCTAAGGATGGTCAGAGGGCCTTCCTGGGGGATCCTGTCTTGGACAGTTAATCTCAGTGCTTAAAACTGCCCCAGCACATGATGGGAGGCCATTGTAACAGAAGTGACCCATGCAGCCGGCACTGGCATCGCCTCCAGTAAAGCCTGGACCCAGGCTTCCCACCACTAGTGTCCCGCCATCAGTAGAGGATTTGGTAGCTTTGTATCATGGGGAAAACTGGGCAGGATGTAGGAGTGACATCTGAGAGGATGGAGGGATTACACTTACCAGACCCATGAGCCAAGTGAACATAAGACGGAGCGAGAGCGGCAAGAATGCCTCAGTCTCACAGCCTCCCCCAACCAGGAGCTCCTGTCAGGACCTTTGCAGATCCTTGCCATCATCACCAGCTGCGACAGCCAGTTTATCTGTCCTGCTGTGGCATTCACAGACCACTCCCAGATGGCTGTGGAGGGAAGCTGTGAGCAGGGCTGACTCACATCCCATCCTGCCTACTAAATGCTCCCACCGGCCTCCACCCTCCCTTCCTTCTCCAAGCATTGACACATAAAGCCCAGCTAGGGAAAAGCCAGATTCATCCCAAATAAAGCAGAAAGGCCATAGCACCCTGATGGGAAGCCGCAGCTGCCCCCCACCCAGGGTGCAAATATTAACCTTTCCTAGTTTTACCCTGCAGGACCCCCCATCCCACACCTCCAGAGCCAGGGCAGGCCGGGTCTAGGCACCCTGGGGTCAAAGACTTGGGATGAACCCACACATGCATTTGTAGCTCAGACCTAGCAGGACCCAGCGAGTACAGTGGAGGTGGACACGAGGCCTGGCCTCGTCAGACCATTGGATGTTCAGGCAGGCCCAGAGAGACTCGGGCTGGAGGGTCCTGCAGGGGCTGACTTAAACCACAGAGCTCCCCAGGGTACCCCTGAAGTCATGAGATAAAGGGCCTTCGTGGAGAAGGGATGCATCCGCATGCATAGCCTTGGAGTCTTGGCTCTGAGTTTGATCCCTCAGGTGTGGACTGGCTTGGCCGACACCAGCACCACTAACCAGAATTTCTGTGAGGAAGGAAATGCTCTATTCTGTGTTGTCCAGTGTGGTAGCCACTAGCCACTTGGAACCATGAATAACATTATAAATTTTATTGAATTTTAATGAAATGTGAGTAGCCATTTGTGGCTGGTGGCCACCACTAGAAGACATGAGTCTAGATATTTAATTTTCACCAGCCCGGTCTCCTCATCTGTACCACAGAGCAAATATCAGGCCCCACTGCACCGAGTTATCATGAGGCATGAACACGGCGGTTTATGAAGCACCCCAAGGATCACAGGGAGCTCCACTTGTGTGAATTCTAATGGGTAGTGGCAGTACTCAGCAACATGTGGGGTATACAGTCAGCTGGGGAGGCGGTGATGACAATAGGGTAGAAAATCAAGCAGGGCTTTCTAACAGCCACATTGGGACATGCTGGGAACCGTGGTTGGCAAAATTTTGAAATTTTATTTTACATGATTCACACATTTTCATTACTCTTTCCTATCAGAAAGCCTTTAAAATGCAAACAGTACTGTTTGCTTTGCTGCAATTTGGGGGCAATGAGGAAGGAGGATCTGGGAAGGATGTGTCCCTCCCTGCAGCCAGCCTGGCAAGGGAACTCTAACAGGAAAGACAGAAGCAAGTGGAGTCCTAGCTCCCCGTCTAGCAAGGATGGACACCCAGAGAAGGGGCTAGAGGATGAATAGGAGAAGTGTGAGCCTCTCCAGGCCAAATACATGCATACACACACACACAACACAACACACATACACACACTCACACACACACATATACGCACATACACACACACACACACAGACTTGCTGCCTGGGGCTCTTCTGATGCTGCTCACCATGCACGAGGCACTGTTTTCTTAGGCTCCAAAGCTGCCAAGCAGAGTAAAGCAGATGGTCCCCTCTGGGGAGAAGGAGGGGAAGGTAGGCTGGGGTGTGGGCTACTGAGACATGGACACAGGCAGTGCTGAGCCAAGGGAGTTTGGATCTCAAGGGAGTCCAGTATCATCTCCACTCACCCTTCCCTCCCTTGGTGCTCAGGCCTGGGGCTGCCCCATCTCATCCTCTGTGCAGCCTTTAGGGGCCTCCTCAAGGAGCAGCCTGCCCTGCTGGTCAATGCCAAAAGGAGCAGCGCTCCTGTTTACCACCCAGACCCAGACATGCTCAGGGCCACCCTTAGCACCATAGCTGCCCTGTCAACACCTGCTCAAAGTGAGATCTCTCCTCTAGGTGTCAGGTGCCCAAGCATGGGATGCAGGCGGGGGCTGGTCTGAACACACCCAGAGTACCTCTCCCAGGCTTGCTTCCTCTCATTTCTACTCAGGCCAGGTAAACATCAGGCTTCTCGTCCTCCTAGGCAGTCCTGGTGCTTCCCCAGGAACATGGATCATCTTACAGGGAGTGGTAACATCAGCTCATCATCTGAACGCCACTCCTGCCAAGAGTCCCGAGGAACAGCTGACATCCTAGAGGGTTGTCCACCTTGTGTCACCCCTGGGGGACACAGATATCACCCAGTGAAGAGCCAGGTCTAACTGTCATTAGGAACGGGCTTCTCCTGGTGCCTCCCTATAAATTCAGTTTTAGAAATGTGCCATCTATGCCTATACTCTTCAGTGTTCTAATTAGAAAAGGATGCTGAATTTTATAAAATGTTTTTTCTGCATCTATTGAGAGGATCATGTGGTCTTTGTTTTTGATTCTGTTGATATGGTGGATAACGTTTATGGACTTGTGTATGTTAAACCAGCCTTGCAATCCCTGGGATGAAACCTACTTGATCATGATGTATGACTTTTTTTAATGAGAAGCTATAATCTATTGGCTAGGATTTGAGAATTTTTGCATCACTAATATTCATTGGTGAAATTTATCTGAAGTTCTCCTTTTTAGTTGGGTCTTCTCCTGGTTTTGGTAGCAGGGTGGTATTTGCTTCATAGAACGTGTTGGGGAAGATTCCTTCTTTCTCAAATTTTTTGGAATAGTTTCCGCAGTATGGGAATAAGCTCTTCTTTGCAGGTTTGATAGAATTCTGGTGTGAAGCCATCTGGACCCAGGCATTTTTGTGGGGGGGGATTTTTTTATTGTTTCTTTGATCTCAGAGCTTGAAATTGGTCTGTTCAGGAGATCTATTTCTTCTTAGTTAAGTCTAGGGAGACAGTGCGATTCCAAGTATTGATCCATTTTCTCCACATTGTCAAATTTCTGGGTATAGAGTTTCTTGTAGTATTCAGAGAGAATCTCTTGTATCTCTGTGGCATCTGTTGTTATTTCCCCTTTATCATTTCTGATTGAGGTTACCAGAGATTTTACTTTTCTGTTTCTAGTTAGTCTGGCCAAACGTTTATCTATTTTATTTATTTTTTCAAAAAACCATCTTTTTTTGTTAATTTTTTGAATGCTTTTTTTTTTGTTTTCAAGTTCATTAATCTCTGATTTAATTTGGTTATTTTTTTTCTTCTGCTAGGTTTAGGATTAAATTAAATTGTTCTTTTTTTTTTCCAATTCCATAAAATGGCTTGTGAATTTGTTGATGTGCTCTCTTTCTGTTTTTCGAATGTAGGCATCTAGTGTGATAAATTTTCCTCTCAGGACTGCTTTTGCTGTATTCCACAGGTTTTGGTAATTTGTGTCTTCATTTTTGTTGTGTTTGAGGAATTTAACAATTTCCTCTTTTATCTCTTCCTGAACCCAACTATTATTCAGCATAAGGTTGTTTGATTTTCCATGCCTTTGTGTGAGGATGAACATTTGTGTTGGAGTTGAGTTCTACCTTACTGCCTAGTGGTCTCAGAAGAGGTATAATTTCTATTCCTTTAATTTTGCTGAGGTTTGACTGGTGTCCTAGGATGTGATCTATTTTGGAGTATGTGCCATGGGCTGACGAGAAAAATCTATATTCTTTTGCTTTGGGATGTTGTGTTCTGTATATGTCTATTAATCCCATTTGTTCTAGGGTCACATTTAAGTCCTTTGCATCTCTATTTAGTTTCTGTTTAGAGGATAAGTCCATTTCTGTCAAAGGGGTGTTAAAATCCCAGGGTATTATGGTGTTATGGGATATCATATTGCTCAGATGCATCAAGGTCTGTTTCATAAATCTGGGAACATTTAAATTGGATATATAAGTATTTAAAATCAACATGTCTTCTTGTTATATTGTTCCTTTGATTAGTACGAAATGACAATCTTTGTCTTTCTTAACTTTAATTGCTTTGAATTTGCTTGTATCTGAGAATAAGATTGCAACCTCTCCTTTCTTCTGATTTCCATTTGCTTGAAATACTGTTTTCCATCCCTTAACCCTGAATCTTGATTTGTCCTTCAAGGCTAGGTGTGTCTCCTGTGGACAGCATATGGATGGCTCGTGCTTTTTTATCCAATCAGACATCCTGTGCCTCTTCAGTGGGGAATTCAATCCATGGACATTTCTTGAGATATAGGTAAGTGTGGTAGAATTTTATTCATTTTGTTATGAAACTAACATCTTACAGCCACCTAATCTATGATAAACCAAACAAGACCATACACTGGGGGAAGGAATCCCTATTCAATAAATGGTACTGGGAGAACTGGATAACCACATGTAAAAGACTGAAACTGGACCCGCACTTTTTTCCACTCACTAAAATTGATTCAAGATGGATAAAAGAGCTAAATCTATGGCATGAAACAATAAAAATCCATGAAGAAACTATGGGGAAAACACTTGAAGTTTTCAGACTGGGGAAAGACTTTATGAAGAAGACTTCAGTGGCAATTGCAACAATAAAAATAAACAAATGATACTTAATTAAATTGAACAGCTTCTGTACAGCTAAAGAGACAACAAACAAAGCAAATATAGACAACCATCAGAATGGGAAAAGAAATTTGCATAATATGAATCAGACAAAAGCTTGATAACTAGGATCTACAGAGAACTCAAATTGATCAACATAAAAAAGCCAATAACCCCTTATATCAATGGGCAAAATAGATGAATAGAACCTTCTCTAAAGAAGATAGACAAATGGCTAACAAACATGAAAAAACGCTCATTGTCCCTAATTATCAGAGAGATGCAAATCCAAACCACCCTAAGATATCACATAACCCCAGTGAGATGGCCCATATCACAAAATCTCAAAGCTTCAGATGCTGGCCTGGATATGGAGAGAAGGGAACACTTTTATACTGCTGGTGGGACTACAAACTAACATAGCCTTTTTGAAAGGAAGTATGGAGAATCCTCAAAGAATTCAAACTAGACCTCCCCTTTGATCCTGCAATCCCATTACTGGGCATCTACCCGGAAGAAAAAAAAAATCCTTTTATCATAAGGACATTTGCCCTAGACTGTTTATTACAGCTCAATTTATAATTGCCAAACTATGGAAACAACCTAAATGCCCACCAATCCAGGAATGGATTAACAAGCTGTGGTAGATGTATACCATGGAATACTATTAAGCCATTAAAAAAGATGGAGACTTTACATCTTTTGTATTAACCTGGATAGAGTTGAAACACATTATTCTTAGTAAAGCATCACAAGAATGGAGAAGCAAGAATCCAATGTATTCAATTCTGATGTGAGGACAATTGATGACCTAGGACATGGGGAGGGCTAGGGGAATGAAGGAGTGAAGAAAGGGAAGGAGGGAGGGGGTGGGGGGTCCCAGTGTGTGACAAACCTCTTGGGGGTGGGACATAATTATAAGAGGGACTTTATCTAACAAATGCAATCAGTGTAACCTGGTTCTCTGTACCCTCAGTGAATCCCCAACAATTAAAAAAAGAGAGAAAGAAACAGTTGGCTTCCCAGCTACTCGGGAGGCTGAGGCAAGAGAATGGCTTAAGCCCAGGAGTTGGAGGTTGCTGTGAGCTGTGTGAGGCCACGGCACTCTACCAAGGGCCATAAAGTGAGACTCTGTCTCTACAAAAAAAAAAAAAAAAGAAAAGAAACAGTTGGCTTCTCTCCCTCTTCCTTCTTGTCCCAAAAGAGTAAAATTGATCAGCCATAAGATATGCAAAGTGCAGCCATTGGCCTGCCAACCATGTCCCTTCCTATCTTTAGATTCTGTTCCTAAATTACTGCACCTAATGCTAATAACAATGTCAGCTGTGTTTACTGAGCACTTACTGTGTGTCAAGCACTATTTTAAGTACCTCACACATATAAACTCATCTGATCTTCACATCAATCTCATGAAGTAGTTATTATCATGGTCTACATTTTACAGGTGAGAAAACTGAGGCAAAAAGAAGTTCTATAATTGTTTAAGTTAACATAGCCAATAACTACCATTCTTTTTTTTTTTTCTGTATTAAATTATAACTGCATACAAACTGAATCCCAGATACCTGGTTCCAGAGTCTGTGCTCTTCATGCTTTTCTATGCTATTCTGCCTCTACCAAAAAAACAAAACAAAACAAATTACAAAAAAAAACACCCCAAAATGCCTTCCTTCTATTCTTCATAGAACGTGACCAATAGCATTTCCCCATGCATACTATGAGTCCTGTAAATGCCAGGTAAAGAGCATCTTGGGGCTCGGTGCCCCATAGCACAGTGGTTATGGTGCTGGCCACATACACGGAGGCTGGCACGTTCAAACCCAGCCCGGACCAGCTAAGCAACAATGACAACTACAACCAAAAAATAGCTGGGCATTGTGGCGGGCACCTGTAGTCACAGCTACTTGGGAGGCTGAGGCAAGAGAATCACTTAAGCTCAAGAGTTTGAAGTTGCGGGGTGGTGCCTATGTCTCAAGGAGTAGGGCACCAGTCCCACATACTGGGGGTGGCTGGTTAAACCCGGCCTCAGTCAAAAACTGCGAAAAAAAAAAAAAAGAGTTTGAGGTTACTATAAGCTGTGATACCACAGCACTCTATCGAGGGCAACATAGTGAGACTCTGTGTCAAAAACACAAAAAATCTTGGCATAAAACAGCACTCAGAGTTGCCCTTCACACTGCTGTGTAGTATCATTTATGTGACTGAGATGATTGCTTTCTGTTTTTTTTTTTTTTTTCTGGTAATATATCACCATTCTAGAGAACGACCTTTTCTCCATATTTTCCAGTCTTGGAAGAACTGTCATGAAGTTTCTTGCCCTTCCCAGCCAAACAGTGAGCACACAAGCCACCTACCCAATCAGATGGAAGGTGACTTTTGAGTACTATGTCCGAGGACTGAGCCTGGTTCTTAAAGACAGGGATGCCCTAAGGGTGCTGCCCTTTAGTTCTTGCTACCAAAATCCCTGAAGCTACTCTCCCTGTTCCTTGTTCTTTTGCAGCTTGGTTGTTCACTTTAGTTCTCTAAGTTGAATAGCTACCAAATAAATTACTTTTTTGCTTAAGATAGTAGAGTTGGATTCTGTGACTTACCATCAAAGAACCCCAACTGATACATAGTTCCCCCTACTAAGATCTGGATTATATTTGAGGTCTTTTTACCTGTAATGATCTGTGATTCCAGTAATCTCACACAATGTGAATTACAAGATTTCAAAGTCAATATTTGGGAGAAGAAAAGAAAAACTCAAAGTTATATAGAGAGATGTAAAGTTCTGTGGTAGAGTAGATTCAATTATTGTCTAATATTCACTCCTTCCCCTCTGTCTTGATGGGAGAAATATATTTCCCCATCCCAATTGTGTTGAGCTCTATCACGTGGCTTGCTTCAGCAGTTGAATGTAGGGAAGAGAATGTCCTGGTTCCCAGCCTCAATAGTCCAGTGGTTCTGCTCACCATTCTCGGAGCTTTCAACCTTTCCCATGAGAGGAACAGGTCTCGGGAGGAATGAGTCACATGGAGCTGACCTGAACCAATCCTTAGCCTAGAGCCAGGATCACTCTAGAGAAGCTGAACCCTAGACAACCTATAGGTGCATAAGTAAGAAATAAATTCTTGCCATGAAATTTTGTGGGGAGGTTTGTTATGCAGCATTAGTATTGCCATAGCTAACTTATATAGATTTTGTTGTGATTTTAATCTATGCCTAACAATTTCTGATTTATCCCATCTTGGGCAGAGTTTGTGAAAGTCCTACCTGCTATTTTGACCTGGTTGGAGGCACAGGTCTTGCAGGGAAGCACCTGGAATTCTTCTGCCTGGTACATGGAGTAGTCAGTACTGGCAATGACCAAGGTGTCTCCAGGCTTCCATGACTGCACGTTGTCCTCCAGATTCAAGATGGTGCTGTTCACATTGGTGTCGATGGTGACTGTGAGCTTGGGCCTCACTGTATGCCAAAAAAAGGAAGGCTTGAGATACAGCCCTGTGCTTCTGGAAAATTGTTGGCTGTGCAATTCTTCCCTTCCCCTCCCTAAATAAGTAAATGCAAGTTTGCCTATCCCAAACCCAAATCACTGGCTCATTGCATCCCAGTGTTGGTACAGGTTTTTGAAGTCAACAAAAACCCTACCAGAAAAGAGCCATTCATTAGCTCCGGGCAGGGGAATTTTCCACTACCTTCTTAGCTGCAGTTAAATGTGGCTGCCTCACCACACCCACTTTGCTCAAGATATAAAACCAATATAGTTCCTCTCAACTATTATTTACGGTAGCCATAAAACCTCTCCCCCCAAAGAACTCCCATCCTTAATAACTGCCTTCTGGAGATGGCCAAGTGCCTCTGAGCACAAACCAACCATTTCCAATCCCTTCTAATAAGCACCTTGGTGATCGTATTTAAAATAATGGTTGCCAGAGAGGCAGAGGGCTGTGCATCTTTGCAGGGGAGGTCAGCTCCACCCATCTGCACTCTAGTTGTCTTGGACCGGCCCTTCCCCTTCCTGAAAGGCTTCAGGGCAGGGTGGGGTTCCGCTGTCTCTTGCCAACTCCAAGGACCCTCCCCTGCTCATGTGTCACAAAAGTGCCCTCCATCAGGAACACTGTGTCACTGATATACCCAGACGCAGCTGACAGCTCAAGGGATGGAGCCAAGATCACATTTCTGCCCCCAGCAAGGGGCTGCTTACCAGGCTTCCCACAGAGGAAGCGTACACGGTAGCTCTGGCAGGCTCGGCCCCGGTCATAGCAGGCAAACCTATAATCCTGGCCTTTCTTGTAGACAACCTCGGTGCTGAGGTTAATTCCATCCAGTGTAATGGCCTGGGAATGACATGGAGATTACAGAGTAAAGTCATTTTTCTTTTACAAAGAAGGAAGGTGATGATTAATGTTCTAAACATACACGCACAAGTCTAAAATTGTTCCCACTGCAAAACCATTTACACTGGCCTCCCATGGTCATCCCAATGACTAGAAGTTGGTCTGGCCACAAGAAAGACAGTATGAAGTCTCGGGATGGATAAATACCTGGCCTAGAGTCCTACAGTATTTGATCTCCAAACCAGTGATTCCTGCTTATCTCTGGGTGAATTTTTACAGGGTGTCACAACAATATGTGCTCTTTTGGGATTGGAGAGGCTACTTCTCACCACTTGCATCACCACAACCAGCATCCCGAGCAGTGGCTCACTGTGTTCATTCCTCTGGTGCCCAGACACAGCTCCACGCCACCTGGCGAGTTTTAAAGAATGCTCACGCCCAGGCTCCATCCTCAGAGTCTCAGATTTGACTGTGTGTGGGACGCAGCCTGCACATCTGGACTTTTAAAAGTGAGATTATTCTAATGGGTAACAAAGTTGGAGCACCACTTGTGTAGTTACAAGGCTAAATGTTCACGTATGTCTCATTCCACCTTCACAGAAAAACTGGGAGGTCGCTATTAGTTTTACAGATAAGGAAACTGACCCTCAGAGAGGTCAAGTGACAGAGGTAGCAGTGGCAAAGCCAAACTTTGAACTCAGATGTACCCTCCCATTCCCCTCCTCCCTTGAGGTGCTCAGAGCCTAATGTCCTCTGCTCAGATGCCTGCCTCTTCCCATTGCACTGTGGGCTCTGGGGACAAGAAGCAGGCTTTTGTCCCCTATCCCCAGCATCTAGTTCAAGTCTGGCATTGGGGGTAGGGAACCGATGGGGGAGGGTTTCAGTTGGGGAGCGCTGACTAGACAGCAGCTACAAGGCCAGGTGGAGAATGGTTCCCAGCAGGGCAGGATCCCTGCCAGCTGGGGCTCATCCGGAGCCAGGGTGTGTCTGCATCCAGACTCTGACTGCTGTTCAGAGACATGTAATTTGGACAGCTGTCACTGTATTTGACACAAAAGAGACAAGGGCTGGATAATAAGGAAGGAAAAGTATAGCCAATAAAAAAAAAAAGGAGGAGACTTTTTAGGAAACATTGTTTTGAACACAGCAGAACCATTACCTTTGGCTTGAAAGGACAGCCATGCAGATACCCATTTGGCCACATTAGAATTCAGCCCTTTTCCTGAACACTCTCACATCCACCATCTCAGGCAGTGTCTGTGCCAGCCAGAGAGACAGGGCCAACTTTCTCTTAGCTCCTGGCTGATGTGCTAAACACCTTCTAAAAGGGTCAAATCTTGCTCTCATTTCATGTGAACACACAAAGGCTGCTTTGTTTTTCTGGCCTTGGAAACAACCAGGAGCATGTTCCGCACCCTGTCTTTACCTTCATGAACACAAAGAGATGCTCTAGCTGAGCTGGGGGTGACTACTGATTAAAGCTTGGTGCCAGGAGCAGGAGTAAGGCAGACCTCCCCAGGGTGGGAGGCGCACCTTCATTTTGCTAGAGAGGGAGACTTGAACTCACCCTGGGGGCACGTGACTCTGACTTTTTTGATGACTACCTCAATGGGCCTTGGTTTTGCAAAAAAAAAAAAAAAAAAATAGCGAAGGTCCTATTCTAGATTTGGAAGTTTTGAATTAAAGACGGTCTTCAATGCTCAGCAAAACATTTTCAAAGAACACTTGCTCTGTGGGAAGGCTGGCTGTAACTTCAAGATAAGGGAATCACACTGTCATTGGGTCTTTGATTCTTGTCTGGACCTCAAATAGTTGAAAGATTAAACTCAGGGAATTCATTACCAAGGGCACTTCTTTTGTTGGGAGGAAATTGGGCCTGGCAACATGGCAGCACTCTGGTGGTCATAGAGTCTGGGGCTGGGTGGTTATAGGGTTCTCAATATCGTTTAACTGTGTTTTGGGATATTCAGGGAAAGGCCCCTGTCAGTGCTAGGAGCAAAGTAAAAGGAAGAGTGGGAAATGCCTAAGGAAAGCTGTTTTCCTGGCACAGAGAGGTGGTCTTCTAATCAACAGTGGTCTGGAGCCAGACAGCTGGCAGAGCAAACACCAGGAGGGATTTGTAAACCATGTAAGCATTTCTTGAGGATTTCCAGAGATATTTGGAGAGGGTAAGTTGATAAATAACTAGCCTTCCTGTGATCAAACTAGAGGGATCAGACTGTGGCTATTTCAGAATTAGACCTGGGACATTCAGGGTTGCAAGAGAAAATTAAAATTAAATCTGGGAATTATGGGCTTTCGTGGGGGGTCAGTGTTTTTGAGTCTGTTGGACCCAAAGAAAGTCTGTAACTTGCAGTTTAACCTGGATAAATCCTTCTCAATAACACTGGAGCCACGTGAAGGGAAGAGCCTAAGCCGAATAATGAGAAAGGTTCCTTGACCCTCACAAAGTGCAGAACCTGCAAGGCGGAGGGAGAAGCTCAGCCCACAATGGTGCAGTGGGGTGAAAGCACAGTAAGGTGACTGGGACCCAAGTTTCCATTCTCTGGGAGAAAGTGTTGGACAAATTTGGTCCCTGTTTTATTGACCGAAAGAGGATAAAATGGGCAGGAATGGCCTTTCTCAAATGACTTCACATTCTATGTCAAGCATTTAAGGGGCCTGGAATCTTGTTTTAGAATAAGACCCGGCCTAAGGGAGAAAGCCCCGTGTACCCTGCCTATGTCTCTGCACTCTCCTGCTGCCTGTGGAGCTGAGCTGGCGTGCTGTGAGGCCTGTGTATTTACTCAACACTTACTTGACAAAGTCAATGGGAAAGTCAAGGTCCCCTTCAGACAAAATTAGCTGCAAGTGGAGATTGTGAGCAAATGCTGTCCGTTCTATGAAGACTAGCTTTGATTTGGCTCCATGGAGAACAAGGCCATGGGTGTGCTCCCCATTTGGGCTGGCCTGGCCCACACCCCAGATCCTAGCTGCATCCGGTGCACTCAAGGTCCCTAAGGAAACCAGCTGGGCAGTGAGGCTGGGCTCAGCCCCTCCCTGCACGGGGGCACTCTCTGCCATGGCTGGAGAAGCAGGTCAGGGAGAAAGAGAATGACCCAGGAGAGAATTACAGTCCTTGCTTTGGGCAGAAATAAGACTCCATTTCAGTCTCTTATATGGGAATGATGCTCTTTGGCTTACATATCTCATGAGAATTATACACCCAAGTGACAAGACCGTTTGTGATATAAACTCTTCTTCAAAATCAAGCCTTTCTGTGCCATTGCAGTGAGTTCAGTACCTGTATATCAATGGGACGATTGCAGATTTTCCCTGCATGAGCTGCCCAGAGGTCTGAAATTTTCTCCCCACCTTTAGTCTGAGACACTTTATCATGGTCCAACCACTCCGTCCACTCCACATCTAGGCAGGAAGCAAAGAGCAGGGTCACATTAGAGTTGTCTCTGACAGCAAGACCCACTCAGGGGTCACACTCAGCGTAGTCCCCAAGCATGATAGGAACTGGATATTATCTGCTGATGGTTGCACTATGTTGAGGCATGGGTGTCTCTAAACCTCTAAACAACCTGCCTAGTCTCCTTTTTTTTTTTTTTTTTTGTTGAGACAGAGTCTTACTTCATTGCCCTCGGTAAAGTACCATGGAGTCATAGCCTGCAGCAACCTCAAACTCTTGAACTCAAGCAATTCTCTTGCCTCAGCCTCCTGAGCAGCTGAGACTACAGGTGTCTGACACAAAGCCCAGATATTTTTAGAGACAGGGTCTTGCTCTGGCTCAGGCTGGTATCAAACTTGTGAGCTCAGGTGATCCACCCACCTGGGCCTCCCAGAGTGCTAGGATTAATTAAGAACATCTCTTACTGAAATTGTTTTATAAAAGCAGTCTATATTCTTTGTTACTGCAAAAGCAAACACACAAAAAGGAGAGAAATAAAATTCATCCATAAACCCATTATCCAAGGATTAGCTTTAAGATTGCTGCTGTGACACCCCTGTGGGTGTGAGGGGGCTACCTGAGGGTCCACCCTATTGCTGCCCACATTTCCTGTTCAGTGCCATTGTCTATAAGATCCTGTGAACTAAACTGAATGTCCTGACTCCAATGAAGTGACATTGGAACCTTCACCTTGGAAGAAAACATCCCTCTGGCTATTAGTTAATGTGGCTTGACTAATTAAAGACAGCTTTCAGTCCTGAAGTTTCAGTTGATTCTGCAACAGTTAAGTGGTTCTATTGGTACAAGAGAAGAATCTTTGTTCTGCAAAGACAGTGATTTTTGTCCCAGCTTTTCATCCCCCATTGGTGTTGCTAAGTTGTCTCGCACCCCTCACCTTGGACCCACTCACTGGACGAGGAAACATTGAAATATTCGCCGTGTTCTGTCTGGAACAGTTTGAATACCCGGGCAGCGGCAGAGCCTCCGTGTCCTGTCAGAGAAGCAGACACTTTAGCAACCAGACAGACCTACAGATTCAAAAAGTTCAGATTCTAAGGCAGAGGAACTCCCTCCCCCCTGCCCACCCACATGGATCTTGAGCCATTTCTTAAAAAAAAGAGAGAGAAAAAAAATCAAATTTAACTTTTAAAAAAAAATCAGGCCGGGTGGCACCTGTGGCTCAGTGAGTAGGGCGCCGGCCCCATATGCCGAGGGTGGCGGGTTCAAGCCCAGCCCCGGCCAAACTGCAACAAAAAATAGCTGGGCGTTGTGGCGGGCGCCTGTAGTCCCAGCTGCTCGGGAGGCTGAGGCAAGAGAATCGCTTAAGCCCAGGAGTTAGAGGTTGCTGCGAGCCGTGTGATGCCACGGCACTCTACCCAAGGGTGGTACAGTGAGACTCTGTCTCTACAAAAAAAAAAAAAAAAAAAAAATCAGGCCATTGTTTTCACTTGGGAAGCAGACTACAGTCTATTTTTTAAATTTCAGTTTCGAAAGTTTAGTTGCAACATTCCAACAAATCCAGAGTTTGGAGCCCCGTCATTTATCACAATCTGAGTTCCTCCAGGGGATTAGGGCCAGCAGCGCCTCCTGTGGCCTTCGCTGGGCTGAGGACGCTGCCCTTTGTGCAGGAAAGGCCCAGCCCAGGTATCAAGTTAGCTCAAAACACTGCCCCATCCACTTGGTCCCAGTTCTTATCTCTTCTATGCCACCTCTATGTTTTAGATTACATCATGAAGACTTCTTTGCAAATGTAAATATTGTCACAAGTGAGTGGCCTTTGACCAGCATGGACCTTTGCCACAGTCATGTAACACAGCCAGGTAAGCGTCTGGTCACTCTGCTGCATGTTGGGAGATGGGAAGCTGTGCTCTGAGGGAAGAGGGCCACCTGGAAGACCCCGCGCCTCTTCATCTGAGAGACAGCGGAGGGAAGGAGGCCTAGCTCCAGCTGTGTATTACCCTGGTATTCAATATGGTCTTCAACCGAAAATGAGGGATTTCCTTTCACAGTCAGAAAACTCCAAGGATGTCTGAAAGAAAACACAAAACATCAAGTTCTCCACAGGTCTGAACCTGCACTGGGCAGAGCTGAGGCGGCGTCAGGAGCTGTCCTTGGGAGTTCCTCCAGGCCTGCTCGCCCACGGCCTGGCATTTGCTCACTGGGAGCCTCTTCAGCTCCATCCTGGCAGGAGACAGGGTATGAATCACAAATAAACAAACAAGCCAACAGACCCATGGTACCACCTGCCAAGCTCAATTATGTCCTGAAGCAAGTGCTTGGATACTTTTAGGAAAACAAGGAAAATGTTCCAAGAGGCAAAGGTTATTTCTCTCACTGCCCAACTCCCCTACAATTGAGCTCGAGGAAAGCACCAGAGGCAAATGTGACTGACTACCCTCGCCATCTACCTCAGGCCTTGGAAAGGATGGAAACACCCCTTCCTTCTAATGGAAGGGAACTTGAAAAAGATTGAAGATTTTGAAAATGGTGCAGTCATCGATCGTCCCTGCATGATCGCACTGCTACAGAGCAGGAAAGCTTTCTTGCCCATCTTTGTCTCATGCAGAGCTGAGGCTTGGGAGTGCCACCTCCCCCAGTCCAGCACCTCGGTGCAGGTTAAGCTGAGAGCTTTTGAGATGCAGCAGGAAGGATTTTCTAACCTTCCCCTAATGCAGGTCACAAGACCCTCAAGTGAGAAGGGTCTACCTTTTTCCCCACAAGAAAGGAGTATCCTCATCTCCACAGACAGAGGGCCCCGAGAGGAGTCTGCAGGAGCTGAGGGAAAAGGCTTGGCTAAATTTCTCCTAGTTACTACGTGGGCTCACGCCTGCCGCCCCCTCACAATTTTCCGTGACTCCCAACCACCCTTCATCCAGCCTGGCATAAAGGCCCTTGAGCGGAACTGCTTCTTTGGGCCTTCAGTTCCTTACAAAGGCCCACGTGTCATATCAGACTCACCGCATTAAATGCATTTGTGTGCTTTCCTGTTGCCTCTCAGGTGTGTGTTACAGGCACCCCACATAAGAACTTAGGAGGATAGAAGGAAAGGCACCTCCCTCCCGACAGTACCCGCTCTCTCACCATGAGGTTTGGGTGCTGAATAGCTCTGACTATTTTTCTCTTGACTTGGAAAGTAAGTCCTTACTGAATGGAGTTTAGCTAAGGTTAGGGATTTGACAGTGTCACTCTCTCGCTTAAAACCAAGTCCCTTGGCTCAGAGCCAAAGGTCCTCCTGGGCTCAGCACCCCCTGCCTCATTTACCCTCTCACATTTAGGGTCCCTGCCTGGACGTCCCCCCCTCCTTCAGGAAAGCTTTTGCCCTGAGCCTCTGAACCTGCTCGCCTTTCCGTGAGCACCTGCCTTGGCACACCCACACCTGTAAGTCTGTGCTAACCTCCATGCTCTGGCTCTCACGCCCGTCATCAATTCCCATTACTCCTGCCTCCCATGGGCTCGGGACGCCTGGTCTAGCCTCATGCCTTCCACCAGTAGGTGTCCAATAACCATTTCCCAAATGTGAACAAATGAAGGGTCCCAGTCTCAGTTCTTCTACTGATTTTAGATGTTTTAAGTTTATCACTCAAACTGAGTCTCTACAAGTAAGGAGAGATGTAATCTCCACCTGTACATCTCCTTTGCCCCTGTGAATGGCCTTGACAAAAGGGCCCATCTTTCCAATGGTTCTTGTTCGTCAGGACACAATAGCTTCTAACATTTAAGACACGCTTATTCTGTGCTGGGTTTGATGGTAATATGTTGTTCACATTATCACATTTAATTCTTCCCACAGTCCTTTGTGATAGCTCCTGGTATATTCCATTTTACACATTCAGGGACCATGAAAAGAGAGGACGAAGTTACGTGCCCCCAGTCACACCTCATAGGAGATGCAGACCAGACTCTCATTCAGGCCATCGGATGCCACATTTGGGCCCTTAGCCACAACCTTCTTTGGGTGAGGCCCTAAGGAGCCAGTCCCTTGGTGGTTCTATCTCTCATTCCAAATTAATAAACTGACTTTTGGTTTATAAAGCAATGAAATTGAAGTGCACTTAGCATTTACTCACAAAAGAGCCTTGCAAAGCCAAGGTAGCATTGTTGTCTTTGGCTACTGAAGTTTCCTGCTTGAGTTTCCTGCCAGAAGGAGCAGCCCCTGGAATCTGGAACCTGGAGTGCCCCTTCCTTGCCCAGGGAATCCCTGCCCAGCCAGGAAAATTGCTTTGCTAAAGACCTTAGCCTGCCCCAATTTTGTCCCCAATCTTGTCCTGTTGGAGAGCTGAAAGGAAGGGTGTCATAGTTCCCACCCGGCCATGGGACAGACAGTCCCAACTTTCCACTGAGCTGAGGTTGGAGTCAATACAATAAAAGCTATGGTTACCATGGTTACCATGGGCAAACAGCTTCCTCTTGGTGCCAGTGTGATGCCAGACACCATGCTACAATCCATGGCAGATGAAACACACACTAGAATACATGAAAGGGCCCCGTTTTCTTGGGTGTTTGGTTGGGCAGAGACAGTTCTTTAATCTCTAAAAAAAAGTCCACCAATCCCCAAGGCATGATACGACCCCTTTGCCATAAAAAGGGAAGATGAACACCAGCTTTTTGTGGGAGGCAGGGCCTCACTCACAGCTGCACGTGGGAGGTGGGACCTCACTCACAGCTGCACGTGGGAGGCGGAGCCTCACTCACAGGAGGGCCCACTTGATACTGTGTAAGGGCTGACTGAACCAATGAGTTCACGTAAAGAGAACTTCTATGTTTTACGAAGGGATCATACTTATAGGAAAAACCAGGCTTCAAGAACAACCCTCAAATATGTCCACTGCAGAGGGACAAAGCTGCCTCCCTCTGGGTAGTCATTTAGGCTGGTATGGCTGTGGGGAAAGAGGAATAAAGAAGTACAATCTGGCAAGGACAGGCTGCTTCAATGTCCCAGGGTCCGGCGGGGGTGGAAGCCATGGGCCATACCTAAACCCAAGGTGTAGAAAGTGTTTGCTGCCCAGTTTGGTCATTGCCTTCCGGGCCATGTCATCTAGGTTTCGAGAACCTTCATCATTCACTGCGACAGAAAGGATCCTTCCCTCGGGCACAGCGTTCAGATAGTGGGCCAGACGTTCACTCTCTTTCTTGGATCTGTAGGTATCAAACCTAAAAACGGCAGAGAAGGAATCTAAGTGGTCTTGACAGCAGCCAAAAGAGATCAAAGTATGTGCCTATGATGCAACAATGGACATGCCACCTAAAGATCCCAAGGGCCATGGTTTTCAAAGAAATAAGCCTTTTAGAGAAAAGAGCAAATAATTATAATTGTTCTGCACACCATAAAGGAATATCCAAGAAGAAGGGATTTGACTTAACCATAATGATCATTCACTGGATGTTCATAAAATACCAAACACATGATTGCACAGTGCAGACCTCAAGTTCCAGGATGTCAACTGGGCCATATGTTGGAGCCTAGGACTTTTGACAGTCCCTTTCATCCTGGAGATATGAGCTAGTTCTATTATGTACAGCATCAGGATTTTTATCTCTGATACAGACTGAAATGCCAATTCCAAAATTCTCAAAAATGACAGGCAGATTATCCCAAATCACTTCTCCTACCCCTAGAACTTCCTACTTAAAATAATGCACCTTAGAATCACTAAAATGTCATCTTAGATTGACTCGGTAGCAGTGATACAGGTATAACTCTTGACCATGGTAAATGTTGCCTTTCTATTTTTTTCCTGTTTACTTTTAAAAGATTGTTTTACTTTATTGTGTAAGCACATGCTAGCTCTTGTTCAATTGAACATCACGAGGCAGCCACACGGGGAAGGACACAGCTTGAGAGCAGGATTCCCAGCACTCCTCCCCTGCTCTCCTGCTGGCCCTTAGAGCGGCAGCTGGCTGGCACTCAGGGAACACCTCAGGGAGCGGGTGCTGTGCACGGGTGCAGCTGACATAAAGGCAAGCTTACCGATCGGAATGGATGACTGTGCCTGATCTGGGGTCAATCACATGAACAATGACTCCACGGTGGCCCCAGCTCCTTTCAAAGAAATAGCCTCCTTCCTGCATGCCACCCGGGTGAAGGGTCTTGTTCAGAAATGTCCAGGAGAGCTTTTTCTGTCCATGCAACTCAAGGCTGCCCCCTCTACCGACTCCAATGTACTTCAGGCCAAAGTAAGGATCTGGCTGGACATCTTCGTCAGCCCTATGAGAGAAAGCAGCTTCCCAAAGTTGACTGACACATCTTGTCACTAGAAGCTGGGCCCAGAGGAGACCTAGGAGTCACCGCCCCCTGATTCCCACCATGGCCACCATAGAGCCAGTCACGCTTTTGCTGATCTCCTAAGGTCAGTGAAAACAGCATTATCAACCTGGTCTCCCCAGCCAGATCAAAATGAGGCCTGAGGGGCAGCAAAAGGCTTGTTACTGATTTACACGTTGGCGTTTCTTCTGTTCGGTTCTAAGGGTCTTATATTTTGGTTCCTAGCAGGTGTGGAATCACCTGGTCTAGCTCTGCATAGCCTGTATTTTTCTTGGCTATCACTTCTTAAAAGTCTCAATTGCTTAAAGAGGAGACACAGCCAGAGGCAAATACCCAAGGAATTTTCCCATTGGCTCCATCCTACAGCTGATTAAATAAATACTTGCAGAGCCTCCCTGAACATGACACAGTTGGGAAGTGCTGAAAGGCTGGCAGGGATGGCATAACACAAGTACAGGTGTTATGTATGGTATATACAGAACATGGTATATAAAAGATTCATGGCTTCCCCAGCTCTCCCAAGTCACCCTGCCTGCCTTGTTCATGATCCCATCTGCCAGGACAGAAGGATGATTCTTACTTTGTGCTAAAGCCACGCCCTCTCACCTCCCTCTCCGATTTGGAAACCTCCCTCTCGTCAGATCCAAGAGGAGCATTTGACCCCCTAGGAGTGGTTTACCCACCTGCCATACAAAATGATGCTGAAATTGCCCTGGAAAGGGCAGAGGGCACTCCCAGCATGCAGTTCTCCTCCATTGTCAATCAGAATGTGCCTGGTCCGTATGACAATCGGCTCATCATGGTCTTTAATAACTAGCTTGCCTGAAAAGGTAGGAACGGGGTGCAGTTTAGGGACACAGGTGTTGAGGGTAAGGTTAAAGCAGACCCTAGAGCAGACTCCCAAGTCCCCCTCTCCCCTGGTGGATCTTGCAAACACCGCATTCTTTCTGTGCATGCAAGCGCAGCCCTCCCTTGTAGGAGTATCCATAGGGATTGATTTCAGCGCCTCCCTTGGTTATCAAAATTCAGGGATGCTCAAGCTCATGATATTAAATGGTGTAGTATTCATGTACACACATCCTTCAATTTACTTGAAATCATTTCTAAAACACTTATAAGACCTAATACAACGTCGATGCTATGTAGATCATGGTTAAACTGTATTTTTTAGGAAATAATGATTATTTTAAAAGTCTGTACATGTTCAGTACAGGTGGAAAAATTTTTTTAAATATTTTCAATCCATGCTTGGTTGAATCCTCAGCCCACCCATGGATACCGAGGGCTGGAGGGGCTGACTATAACTCCTCTTCTCTCTGCCATGCAATATGTAAGTCATGCCCATCTGGCCAACTGCCATCCCTGCAGGTCCTGCGTCTAATGGCTATGCCTCTGAGGCCTCAGAAAGCAGGACTGCTCAGAGCACCAACAGGGTGTCTTCTCTATAAATGCTCTGTTCACTAAGATCGGACCTGCCACAAGCCATTCCTAAGTGCTCAGACTGATGTTTATCTCAAACACCCAGATACTCTGACAAGACACAGAGCACACAATATTTGTTTTGTCCACTGAAGTCATGGCAACCTGCATCCCATCTCTAGGCTCTGGGGCAGTGGAGGGAAGCGGGAGAAGCAGAGAGAGACCAACTCACCTCCCTCTGTGATGTGGATGGAGTGGACTGTGGTGGAAGAGGTGAGCAGCAGGGTCTTGCCCTGGCCAATATACACTTGGTGGTCCTGGTTATGGCCAGGGTTCCAGGGCTGCAGCTCAGGGCTCTGGTCAGGGCACCCAGTGTCCATTGCTGGGAACAAAGAGACGTCACTGCTGCCATACCACCAAGCAAGAATTCTACAGACCACAAGGGGGGCTCTCATGTACCTTCTTGGCCCTTGCCTCTTCCTTATTAGAGCCAAAAGTGAGATTTCAGAAAGCCAGGAGACCCCCCTGGCATGGGAGGCAGGAACCCTGGGAGCCAGTGCCATGTCTTTCATTAGTTTAGTATGCATCTGTGAACATGTCATTTCCCTTTTTCTGGGTTCAGTTTCCCCATTTATAAAATGAAGGGTAGTCTAGATGGCCACTCAGGGCATTCCAAGATCTAAAACTATGTAATGATTTACCCTGATGACTAGGATTCCAAATATTCTGTCCTCTGCAATGTTGTTTGAAGAGTTAAAAAAACTCTATCCCCTCCTGCATGAAAATTAGACTTTTGGTTAATTTTCTAGCTCAGTTCCCTTGGAAACCTGACAAAGATGGAATTATACAGTCTATGTTACCTAGCAACGTTGCTTATGGCAAAAGTGACCCCTGGTTGGAAATGGCATCTAAACCGAGAAGAACCAGGTATTTACACCTGTGGAGATGAGCTGCAGGTTCCCTGAGCCCAGAGACTCCTGTACTTGACCATTTTTCCGGAGGCCTGAAAGTTGTGTCTGGGAAGTTGCTATAAGAGATTCTGGCTCCAGGAGGCCAGGAGGCTTCTAAGACAGAGCGGTTCCTACACATGTCCAGGGACAGTCTTGATTCCTCTCACCTGAGCTGTCACCCGGGAACAAAGAGAGGGCCTTCCGGACGGCCCTGTGGAGTGCTATAGGCCTGGTCCCAGGGAAGAGCAAAGCCTTCCTCTGCACGTGCCTCTGCCCTGTATTTTCTGAGTCTGCTGACCAATGAGGCGTGTGGTCACCTAGTGAGTCTCAATGTTTGGCTGAACCTAGACGGCCCGACACTGGGGGGTTGCAGAGGCAACCTGCAACAGAACCTCAACAGAACTCAGAGCTGTCTCGATTTTCATATCGCCAAGGAAGGTCTACTTGGCAGTATGCCACGGAGCGGGTAAAGGAGGAGGCCTGTCACAGAAACTGAAACAACTTCCATGCATAGCAAGAAGAATCCCAGATGGAAAGAGGGGCTCAGAGGCAACGGACAAAAGAAAATGAGAAGGGCCTGTCTTGGGGAATAAGCCCTGACACCCTATTCTTCTGTGACTAGAAGTAGGGGCAACAGATTTCAAAACGACCTGGTAAGGAGGTGGGAAGGTGATGTGCAGGTAAGTCCATAACGGTTCTGGCTGGTGAAGACCCCAGGGTAGGTACTGGGAGAAACGGGAGCCAGTCTGCAGCTGTGTCTCTCAGCAAAGTGGGTGCAGCAAGCCACATCCACAACATGGGACTGCAACCCCGCGGGGTTCCGGGTTCAGTGTAACTACTGGCATGTCAGTTCTGAACGTCATCTGGTTTGTATCCAGTTACTGCTGAGGTGAGACTGTCTGCCCCATGTTATATATCTCAAGGAGAACTGGAGGGAAGCTAACCCCTTACTTAGCAGCACCAGACAGGGACCCAGGCTCACCCTGAGCTGTCCTCTTTGCCCATCTTCTCTTCTCTGCAAAGCACAGAATGTATGCATTGCATGCAGTGGTGCACAGTGTACATTTGCTGAGTCTCATTCCCCATCCTCCCCTTCCCAACCCCACAACCCCTGATCTGAGCCCCGTCTGCCTTGCGGTCAGCCCTAAATCAAGCTTTGAATCTCTTTCCTTAATAAAAGGGGCTGGTTGAATTTGGCTCACACCTGTAATCCCAGCGCTCTGGGAAGCTGAGGCGAGCTGATTGCTTGAGCTCAGGAGTTCAAGACCAGCCTGAGCAAGAGCAAGACCCCATCTCTACTTAAAATAGAAAAAGTAGCCTGGTGTTGTGTCGGGCACCTGTCATCACAACTACTTAGGAGGCTGAGGCAAGAGTATTGCTCAGACTCGTGAGTTTGAGACTGCTGTGAGCTATGATGACGCAATAGCACAACATTACCTAGGATAACAGACTGAGACTCTGTAACAAAAAAAGAAAAAGAAAAAAAGAATCTAAAATTTTTTGGAGTTGTACCGAAGTAGTGCTTCCAGCTACTCTAAGTGCCAAGGAGCTCACAAGAGTGGCAATGTGGTGAAAGAACGTGTGGCTTGCTCATCAGTGGACTTCCCATTTCAGTGGAAGAGCAGAGCAGAGCTGCCAGGGAAGGCAGGGTAGGGAGGCCCTCTGCCTTGGTCCTAGGTTTGTCTCCAGACAGGGTCAAATGCTTGTCCGGCTTCCAGTAGAGGCCAGTCAGAGGTCCTGGGCTGCCTTCCACCTAATCCTGGACAAGAGTGTCAGTGTCCAAGGAGGTGACTCCCCAGCCACGGGGGAACATATGTGGCCATCTGGGGAGCCTAGTGGTCTAGGCAGGGTGCCATGAGCATGCCAGGAAGGAATCATTCCAACTCCACTGGACAGAGTCATCAGGTCTCATGGCTCACATCTTTCAGGACAGTCCTGATGTTCAAGTGTACAAGTTTGCATGAGACTTTGCATCTGGATTTGGAAGTAGTCAGTCTGACCCTGCACACTTTCTTGTCACCCAGAAGGCACGGCCTAGCTCTCCAGAAGCTCTGACAGCACAGCAGTTGCAAGACTGGCCTCGGATGGACACTCCTTTGTTGGAGCTAGACATTTTGCTCTCGGTGAAGGCTGGTGTCAGGGGATTTCCATTTGTATGAATCAGTGAGTGGCTGACAGGGGCCAGTGCCTTTCCCCTAAAATGTCACCACAGCAACCACCCTTATTTTCTCAGGAGGGGCCACATGAAACAAGAGTGAGAGGGAAGGCAGGCCCGACCTACCTGGAGCCTGAGTGGCTAAGGCTGGCTTCTGTGTCCCCCCCCACCCCTGAGGTCAGAGAAAAACAAAGACCAGAGGGAGCCAGAGACACAGCTCCTCTGTACTTGGTTTACATGCAAACTAGAGAGGGACCAAGATGTGGGAGGATCTACCAAGGAATACCTGGGCACACCTCCCCAAGGTGGGTCACCCTAAAAGGTAAACCCAAACCCAGCTCCTGGCACAGAGGCCGTGCACCCTTTGTGCTTACCAACTGAATAAACAGCAGGAGGAAAAGTGAATGAATCCAGACAATACTGTCAATTGTTCATCGCAAGCTAAAATAGTTACTACTTGCTATGTCCTCTAATAGGAAAGACTGAACAAGAAATCACAGTAAAAGAATTTCACTGGTTGGGCGGCGCCTGTGGCTCAGTGAGCAGGGCGCCGGCCCCATATACCAAGGGTGGCGGGTTCAAACCCAGCCCTGGCCAAACTGCAACAAAAAAGTAGCCGGGCATTGTGGTGGGCGCCTGTAGTCCCAGCTACTCGGGAGGCTGAGGCAGGAGAATAGCCTAAGCCCAAGAGTTGGAGGTTGCTGTGAGCTGTGTGACGCCACGGCACTCTACCGAGGGCAATAAAGTGAAACTCTGTCTCTACAAAAAAAAAAAAAAAAATGAAAAGGATTTCACTGGTTATGGTTACAGATTACTTCCTATATTCTGGGCTGAAAACACAAAATACAGAACAATGCCTGGTTCTTTATTCTTATTGTAGAAAAGTATCAAACTCAGTAAATACAGCAAAAGTATTCTTAAAATAATGACCGATGGTGATGGCAATATTACAGTACTAACCCCTATTCAAAATATTTCAATGGTCCCCTCTCTCTGTCTCCCACCCAAGATTTGGTTTATCTGACTGCAGTTTTCTATAGCCCCGGGAATCTTGCCTCTTGCATCCAGATGTTAATTCAAGATCACAGAAAGAAAAAGTTGACAATATTGAGGTAGAAAAATTGATCTAATCCTTGCTTAGAGCTGGAAAGTGCTTTCATGTACCCAGATCTTATGACACCAAAGCAGAAAGGGAAGAGTGAGATCAGATGGCCCAGAAAGAGGTGGAATGCTGACTCTCGGAGATGTGGGATTTTCTTCAGGCCCCCAATATGGCTTTTAAAATTTGAATTAGTTGCTAACACTTAAAGATTAGGGATCTTTTACACAAAAATATATGTTTCTGGCTTCTCTTAAAAAAATCAGAAGGTCATGCAACAGAGAAACCACCTTCCCACACAGCAGCAATTGTCCAAAACTGAGGCCCTCGGAGGAGCTTCAGCTTCCCAGATGAACAGTCTCTGCCCGGTCACTAGTCCACCCCAGGTGCCTGATTCCCATAGACCTGAATTCTGGTCCAACCCCCTCATTTTGTGGATGATGGAACTGAAGCTGGAGATCAAGGAGTTGAGGAAGGACTGACTGGCAAGGGTGCTCCAGGGCACCCCAGATCCCCTGAGACCACTCTCATGCTCTTCTGGCTGCCCCCTCCACAAACTTGCTTCAGTGAGGGGTTGTGCCTACACGCTGAGATGCAGAGGTCCAGCTAGTTTGCACTGCTCACCTGTGGATGTGACCCCAGGGAAGCGGGCCAGGACAAGCCAGCTGATTGTCAGCACGGCCTTGAAGGAGAAGTCCCACCTCTCAGTAGCTCCCATGCTGGCAGAGATCTCCCTGAAACAGAAACAACCAGAGTCAGACATGCAAGCGTGGTGGGCTGGAACCAGTATGCGGGGCAGGCATGGAGACAGACAGAGCCACACGCACACGCAGAGGCAGGGCACGGGGTGGGGCCAGAGTGGGCACACTCCAGCCAGCTCCCCGGTGCACAGACCTTGCAGTGACTTCCTCAGCAGCCACGACTCAGGGCTGGGAAGATCAGGGCTGCAAACCCTGCCATCATCCTGCCTGTATCCTACAGCTCAAACACCAAGTGAAGAATGGAATTTCATCCTTGCTGCTTCTCCCCTCCAGAATGAAGCTTTTATTCTTAAGTTAAGAAACAGAGGAGAACCAAGATACTCCCGCTGAATAGGTGCTGGGAATTAGATGCCAATGACTTGTGGTGTGATCTCTGCTGATTTCTTTAACCTCTCTGGATCTCAGATGAGAGGTTCTAATCTTTAAAATGAAGATGGGGACTGGCTGATTTCTGACCTATACGTTTTCAGTCTATGCTTCCGAAACCAGCTTTGATAATTATATTGAAAACCTAATATAGATGCCTGCATGTTATAAACCCTTTTCATATCACCTATCAAAGAGGAAGATGGGACAAGGATAGCTTATTTTACCCTAATATCCATTTTCTCCTTATTCCTCAGTGACAGAGCCCCTGAGTTTTATTTGGGCACATAGCCATCTAGAACAAAGACTGCATTCCTTGGTCTCCCTTGCATTAGCTATGGCATGGAATTAAGTTCTGGTCAACATAGTAGAAGTATACTGTATGAATTCCAGGATATGTCCTTAAGAGAAGGGCACATTTTCTTCCCTCCTTCCTTCTTCTACTGGTTGAAATGTAGCTTGTGATGGCTGGATCTTCAGCAGCTACCTTTGGCCATGTACTCGGAGCCATGCATTGAGGATGGCAAAAAAAAACAAACAAACCAGAGTCTAGCCCCTATCCTATGTAGAGCCAAAATAGCTCTAGATGATGGTCTTATTTTTATACACGTTTGGCAGAGATATTAAACTTCTGTTTTATTAAAGCCACTGCTGTTTTTCTTTTCCTTTTATTCATATAAAAGGTGAATATGGGAATCTCTCTAGATAAACATCAAGATAGGAACTTTTTTAAAAAAGGTGTGAGATTTCTCTTTCAGAACACAATGCCACTGGGAGAGACATCTTTGTGTTCCAGTCTCTGGGGCACACACAGAGAGCTTAGACAGGCTTCCCCATTGTTGCCCCAATTCCTCCCCGAGTATGACTGTAGTTGTGCCCAGAAACAAAGATATTTTCCCACACTGAGAAAGGGGCCAGAATCTATCTCACCTGATACAGGCTCCTCCCTGCAAACCAGCTCAGGACGACAAATCTGATCACCTCTGATCTTTCCATTCAAAGTGAAGCTCTTTGTGTGAGCTCAATGAGTTGGGGCAGGCGGGAGGGTCTAAAAGGAGCACGCTGGGCCCTCTGCCTGGTCCCTCCCCCACAGGTGTGCTTGGGAGGCCGGGGAGGGAGGAAATAATACTCTCAGAATCAATGCCAGTGGTGTCCTCTTAGCCAGCACCCTGCCTGACCCAGGCCTGGTCTGCTGAGAACAACAGGGCCCATTCTAGTCACTTCGGCCAGGTTGTGAAGTCACGCATGGCCGCAGCTGGGAAGAGCACCTTTCCCAGGGTCCCCAAAGAGCAGTGCTCAATTTCACTCTCTTTGCAACAGAAAGAAGGGGACACCAGGGACAGAAGAGTTTTGTGTTCCTCAGGGAAAAAGGAGAGCCCTGCTGTCAATTCTCAACTAATTCAGGAAAATCAACGGTAGTTTGCTGTCTGCTGCCAAAATGCCCCAAATCATCATGAGGGACACTCCCACCTAACTGCCTCCCACACCCTGCCCCAGGGAAACCCGGACCCCTGGGCCCTGGGCTGGCACCTTCACTCAGCAAAGGAACGTGACAAATGGCACAGCTGGGGGCAGGGTGTGGGAGGCAGTTAGGTGGGAGTGTCCCTCCTGCCCTGACTTGCCAGGTGACCCTCATCATGGCCTTCCCTCTGTGGGCTTCAGACTTCCCACGTACAGAGTGGGGAGGTTGGTGACATGGGCTTTGCAGCTCTGACATCTTCTGATTATGTCTAGGTCAGTTCAAAGGCAAAAAAAGTCATTTTCTGGATAGATGTAAGAACAACCACACCTGGAGGAACGAATGCTCAAATTCTTTTTTTTGTGTGTGTGTGTGGTTTTTGGCCGGGGCTAGGTTTGAACCCACCACCTCCGGCATATGGGACCGGCACCCTACTCCTTGAGCCACAGGCGCCGCCCTTTTTTTTTTAAATAAGAGACAGAGTCTCACTTTGTTGCCCTTGGTAGAGTGCCGTGGCATCACGGCTCACAGCAACCTCCAGCTCTTGGGCCTAGTTGATTCTCTTATCTCAGCCTCCCGAGTAGCTGGGATGACAGGTGCCCACCACGATGCCTGGCTATTTTTTTTATTGTTGCAGTTTGGCCAGGGCCGGGTTCAAACCCATCACCCTTGGTTTATGGGGACGATGCCCTACTCACTGAGCCACAAGCGATGCCCCTCAAATTCCTTTTTTCAAAGGAAAAAAATGAGACCCAGAGCCAGCTGCCTAGGCCACAGCGGCAAAGAAGTTCTCTTGCCTGAAGAAGCAAATTCCATTGCTGAGCGAGTGGCCCTAAAGGCTTCCCTGCCCATGAGTAGCTTCCAGGGCCTAAATACCCGGGCCCTGAGAAACATTCTGTTGCAGCGAATCCTGAAAAGTTTCCAAATTTTACTTGGGAATTCTTCTCCAAGGGAGGACAGCCTTCTCCACAAGTCACTGACCACCTTCGGGCAACAAGAGTTGGGATTTGGTTTCTCAGCCAGCAAGATAAACAGTTCCCTGCTGCGGAAGGCCTCTGAAGAGAGGGTGTTGGCTAACAGTCCTAGGAGACTCTGCAGGAAGCTGTTGGCTGGAGACTGGCTGACCACTGCCCACACTGAGTAGAGGGCTGCTCAAAGATCAGGTCATGAGGGCCTGAGCTGGCCTGTCCATAAAGGGTGCAGTGAATCACTTTAGCAGAGCCAGTGAGAAGGAAAATGCAGAACCCTCTTCTGAAGGCCAGAACTTCGGGGCATTCCACAAGTCTTCACAATAACAAGCCACGGTTTTCCCTCGGTTGGCCATCCCCAAGTCCGGCTGCCACTTGGTCCATCCTGTGTTTCCAGACCTCTCAGGCAGAGGAGACCCTGGAGAAGGAGGAGGAGTGGGAGATCTTTCTAGCTGGCTTCTCCATGTCTCTTTGCTGCCATTGCTCACACGGTTCCTGAATCGTGCTCCCCCCGATTCAGATAGCCACAGCCACACTGGAGACCTGGGCTTGTCACCTGCACGGCAAGAGGAGACAGGGAGAGGATCATTGTTAGGAAAGCTTCCAGACAGGCCCAGAGCAATGCACTCGTCAGAGCACACCTGCCACAGCCCTGCCTCATGAGCATGAGATTCCTGCTGCCCAGAGAGGCAGGAATTCCTGTTGTGGAAGCCAGGACTTCCTTTCGGGATTATCTGAAGGAAAGGAAGAAGGAGGAAGGGAAAGCTGAGAGGAGGAGGGAACAGGAGACTATAGAGGAACAGCCATGATTCACCCTGTCCAACCTGCACAGCCACTAGCCAGCTTGGCAAGAGGCAGGACAGTATGGTGACCATGGGCATGGGCTCCAGGGTCTTCAATCCCAGTCACATGGCCCATGGTGGAAGAACCGTCTAACCACTCAGACTCTGCTGTTTTAAATCTGTAAAACTGAAATGATGTACCCTAAATTCCAGGATCATTGTGAGAATCAAAAGCAGCACTGTGCCTGGCCAGTCGTCCAGCAGTGGGGACTGCTGATCTCAGGGACACTCAGGGCATGAAAAGAGAGCCTGGGAGATGGGATCTGAAAACCTGGGTTTGAGTTCCAGCTTTGACCCGCAGCTGTGTGACCTTGGGCAGGTCACTCAAGCTCTCTGTGCCTTAGGAGCAGAGAACAATAATACTGCTCATCACCAGGAGCTATGGTGAGGGTCAACTGAGATTCGTCCACTCAAAAATGTCAGTTTGTACATCCCTGCTCTGTGGACGAGGTCCTGTGGGAGGTACAGAGAGGAATCAGATGTGGATCTTGCCTCTCCAGGGTCTCTCTGGAGAGACAAGTACACAGGGAACCGTACTCCCAAACGGCAAGTTACTGTCTTCTTAGGCAAGAAAAGGTAAAAAGATGTCATCATTGTCCAGATATGGCAATTTAGATGTGCACTCTTTGACTCACTTAGCACAGTTCAGAGGAACTGTTTGATTTGAGCCGAATAAATGTTGACACTTCCCTTAAAATGACACATGTGTATGCAGGTCATTTTTTTCTCCAGTTGAGAGGTGGCAGGCAGGAGGCAGGGCAGCCTAAGCACCTTCCTAGATCACAGGGAAATAGGAAGAGCTCCGCGACTGGAGAACTTCCAGCAGCCCGAGCTCCCACCCTCCAGCCCTTCCTCAGCAGGGCTGCCATCTGCACCATCTCCTTAGGTGGAATGTGTGTGGCTGCTTTAGGAACCCCTGGGAGAGGTGGCCCAAGGCACCCTCCTCAGACAGAAGACTCTCAGCTTCATCACTTGGGAACATTCCAAGGTGTCCCATGAAATAAGCCTCTAGCATGAGCTACTTTTTCCTTTTGAAATCACACCTGCTCAAACCTCTCTCATTGCTGCAAAGACCAAAAACCCCAGAGACACTCTAAAGCCAGGTTACTTTTCCAGAAACTGCTTCTAATTCCTAAAGGCAAAAGAAACAACTTGTGATTTAGTTTCAGGCTTACAGAATGCAGGAGCTGATAAAAGTAAGACAAGGAGTAGGGTGCCGAGCCCATATACTGGGGGTGGTGGGTTCGAACCCAGCCCTGGCCAAAACTACCAAAAAAAAGTAAGACAACTATTCCTGCTGGCATTTAAATGTGTGTATCAGTCACTGGGGAACTTGCAGATTCTGACCGGACAGGTGTGGGGTGGGGCCTGAGTCTCCATTTCTGACAAGCTCCCTGGTGAGGGTGAGGCTGATACTGCTAGTTGTGGACCACACTTTGAACAGCAAGGATCTATTTCCACTCCACCCTCCCATTTTACAGATATGCAAACTGAGACCCATAGAAGAGAAGAGAGCTTCTCACATTGATCTGGGGTGAGTAAGGGGAAATGGGAACTAGTGACTGATAGAAGAATTGCTGTCTGTGCCCAAATTACAGGACATGCGTCATCTTCTCTTCTCTTTACCCTGCTTGCCGGGAAGGAAGGGTGGGAGACAAGAAGACTGGGCCCATCCATTCCTGCCTGCTTTAACTGAGGCATCAGTTTAACTCATTGTTTGGATGGTAAACACATGCCTCAGGTACCTTGTGTATAACCAGAGTCTTAAATTATCTTTCTCCCCAAAATACCTCCTTTGATATGGGAAATTCCCATATCAAAGGAGCCAAACTCTCATATCAAAGGAGCCACCTGGAGAACCAAAAAGGAAAGAGGCTGCAGTTTCACCTGATGACAGAAATTCACCATCAGGGATTTGCCCCAGCCCCATATGCTTTGCATATCAGAGCAAATCCTGTGTGCTACACCAAGTCCAAATCCCTCATCACACCACCAGATCAAGCTGATAGCTTCAAAGCCTTTGCCAGTTGCATCTAGGAGAAAGGCAGCTCTGAAACCATTTTTTCCTCCAAGTCATTCAACTCACTTGGTCTTGACACCCTATTCAACAGGCACAAAACCTGCACAGTAAGCATCACCCCCACCCAGCAAACCCAATGAAGAGTCAACTCTTAATTACTCAGCTGAGATTAAACACATGAGTAAATAATTTATCCATACAAATAAATCTAACTTGCATTTTGCTTAGAGTATGCTGTGCAGAACAGCAGCCACATGTGGCTATGAAAGTTAAATTTAGTTAGAAGTAGACAAAAGTAAAAACCTCCTCTGTCATACCAGGTACATTTCAAATATACCTCCTCAGTCACACTAGGTACATTTCAAATGTTCCATAGCCATGTATGTGGCCAGTGTCACCATATTGGGTGTCACAGATCTAGAACATTTCCATCATCGTAGAAGCTTCTTTAATTCTCTGATTAGAGCCTCCATCCTTAAAGAGTGGCTTAGGAGATCTGAACTCAAGGCAAGGATCAGTTCAGAGCAATGGATCTGATGGTGGCGTGCCCAGACCAGTGGCACTGGCACCACCTGCTAGAAACCCAGACACATGGAGTCAGAAAATCTTGGGGTGGGCCCCAGGTATGTTTTAGTAAGTCTCTAGCTGATTCTGATGTGTGCTTAAGTTTGAGACCCACAAGTTCAGAGTGCTAATCACGTTCAAAAGAGATCCTTGTCAACCGTTGGTCAGGGTCCACCTCATAAACTTTGGACAGGGTATTGGCTAAGTGTTAAGCATTCAGGCTTTGTCACAAGATATTAATAGATCCATTTAAGACTCAGATTTGCCACTTAAGAGCTGTATGTGAACCTGGCCACTCCCTCAATCTAAGCCTCAATCTCCTCAGCTATAAATGGGAGAATACTAGTAGCTGACTTTCAGGTCTGTAAGACATGGTGAGATGACTCACACAAAGTGTTGTACAGTGCCCAGCTCAGAGTGGCCCTCTGTAAAGGACAACGCATGGCCAGTACCCAAGTTTGCCTCCCACACCATGACTGCTGCAGCCTTGAGGTAGCCTCTGTCACTGATGGACTGATAGCACTGCACCCTCCATTGAGAGGCGTATCTAAACAAGAGATACTTTCCTAAAGTCACAGAGGAAACCCACCCCTGTGGGGCAATGTGCTTATGAACTAGGGGAAAATACACAAATATGACTTAATGGGAGCCCCTCCACTCTGGGCAGAGGTTCTGCCTGAATTATGGGATGTGCTGTGGGTCCCCCAAGCCAGAGTCCCAGCCTCCCTACTGCACAGAATGGGGAGGTCTGGAGGGGGAGCCTTCTGCCTCAGAGGGCACTTCTGCCCCACAGCTTGCCTCCTTGCTTTATTCCAGGGAGCTTTGCTTGTCTCTCACATTCAGGCAAAGCACAGCTCCCAAAAGAGGAGCGGGGAGGAATAAAAGATGACCTCAATTTCTCATCCTAGTATTAAATTCCCATGCTTCTGGGGGATTCCATGGATGAAAACACAGCTGCTGGCCTGGGGCTTAGCTGAGCTCCAGCTCCCCATCCTTCTACCTCAATGCATGGCGCTGGGGGACTCCAGGACACTTCCTCCTGCCACCCTGTGAAGGTGCCAGCTCATCCGAATGGAGGGGAGAGTCCATGTTCAGTTACCTGGTCCCCCGCCAGGTGACCTGGCTCTGCGGCCTTAGGGAGGCTAAGAGAGAGGTTCACCCGAGCATGTGTGTCCTGGTAACACACACCAGGAGGGCAGCCGGGTCGCCTGTGCGCTAAGCCTCTCCCCACCATCTCTCCAGCCTCAGTCTGCATAGACAGGGTGGCTTCTTCCTTTATGGGTTTCCTCTCTCAGGAGGCTCATGTCCTTTCCCAAATCGGCATTTGTCTGGCCCTCACAGTGCACGAGATGGTCTATAAATAAGCGAGCCCCATTTGGAAAGAGGATCTAAGTCCCACCAGCTCAGCCTAGGCTCCTTAGCTTCTAATAAACCGCTGCACATAAGGAGGTATTTGGGGGCAGGAGCTGCCACCTGGCTTCCAAGGCTGTTTTCTGCGAGTGTTCTCTGCAGCAGGCCAAACAGCTCTTCTGGCTGGAACTTCCTGGGGCGGGCCAGGTCTGCAGGGGCTGGGGACACTCAGGACATGGCCTGGCCAAGAGTCCTGTATTCTGCAGGGGCTGGGGACACTCAGGACATGGCCTGGCCAAGGGTCCTGTATTCTGCAGGGGCTGGGGACACTCAGGACATGGCCTGGCCAAGGGTCCTGTATTCTGCAGGGGCTGGGGACACTCAGGACATGGCTTGGCCAAGGGTCCTGTATTTGGCCCCCCTGGGCAAAGCAGCATGGCCCGGCCCCCCAGGGCCAGCCATTGAAAGGTCAAATGATGCCAAGAGCAGCCAGGTGAGAGGGTTCAGAGACCTCAGAGGTGAGCCTCTCCTGAGACTCTTGAGTCACACCTGGTAGCCAATCAAGTCTAACGCTCTGGCTACACATCTTCCCAGCTGGTTGTGTGCACTTTACTGGCACCATAAGCAACTGCAGCAATAAACACTCTGTTAATTGTATTTTTTAGCTGAAAATACTAGCAACAGCAGTTGACACTGCATTTCTTCTGGCCTAAAGTTGGCCTGTGTGTACCCATTTATTCCTGAGTCTCAAGAAATATTTTTGCCAAATGACTCCCCTCCTCCACCCCCATCCCCATCACCTACTGGATTAAGATCCACCCACATCAGTCCCCAGCAGGGTTATTTTGGTGGCCCCTCCAACCCATTCTCCCCACCAAGGGGCTCCTGGCCCCACAGAGGGAGAGGGGCACATAGTCCTCTAACAACATTATTTTGGAGAGGATGAAATTGGTGCTAAATAAGAGTGAGGATGCCTGGTGGATTTGGGGATACCAAGGACCCACAGAGAGGGGCAGGGTGTGGTGAGTTCATGAAGCACCTTCAGTGCCAAGTGAAAGAATTTGGACTTTACCCGGAAAGCTTGTGGTGGGGGGCGGCAGACAGAGGGGCCAGGGGAAGGGTGCATGGGTGGGAGGGAATGGATGGCGGTCTCTGCCAGCGTTTAATCACTTCCATCCGTGATCCATGTTTACTATCACAACTCCTGCACGGTGGTTCTAGGCACTGAGACACAGCAAGAACACCCTGCCCTGAGTTAGGTTAGAGCTGACAGTCGGTATGGGGAGGGGGCTGAGGAGGAAGAATGGGGACACATAAGCAAGAAAATGCCGGCTGTGCACGGCTGCTGGGCCCACAAGCTGGGAGAGAAACCACCGGGGTGGGAGGAGGTTCTGCCTGGTAGTGGGCATTGGATCAGAGACCTGAAAGAGAGGATAAAGGGGCCAGGGGCTCCAGGGAAAGAGGGGTGGAGAGGATTCAGTGACAGCAGGGGCTGGGAGTGCAACAGCCGGGTGTTGGGGGGCGGGTTGGGAGGCAGACTGAGATGGCAGCGGAGGCAGTGGGTCATCTGCCTAAGCCTTCTGGAGTGTGGCCTTTGTACATTTCAAGCACGTCACTGGGGACCACGTGGGTCCAGCTTAGGACGGTCACAAGAGTCTAGTGGCCAGGGGATGGCAGACAGGATCTGAGGAAACTGCTTCTCACCGCACACGCCTGGAAGCACAGCCCTGGAAATGTTGGCTGCCAGGACAGAGGTTCTGCCAGGTCAAGCTGGGTGTGTCCACACTGCTTGGTGATCGAAGTGATGTCTGAAGCGTCTGACCCAAGGAAGGGAAGGAAGCAGACTGGAGCAAGGGAGTTGCACCCCAGAGGCCCTGAAGACAGGTGGAGTTGGGGACCTGAGCTGTGTGTGTGTGGCTGAGAGTGTATGTGACAGGGAGTATGAACGTTTGTGACAGTGTGTGACAGAGTGTGTGCAGGTGTGACAGAGAAAGGGGGTGGAAGGGAGGGAATCCCTTGCCAATGACCCCACCCCCACCCCAGGGCTCTGGGCTGTGCCCTCTGTCTGTCCCCCTCTGCCAGCCCTGCTGCTGATGTGGGCAGTGTCCTTCAGAGGCGCAGGGAAGGGAACAGCTCCCTCCCCACAGATAGCTAAAGGGAAACTGTTCTCCCTCTACTGCACCAAGCCATCGGCATCCACAATCGGGAGGGGTTCTCTGGGCAGCCACCTGGGCACCTTGTAATCCAACCTCATCCTGACACCCTCTACCTGAAGCTGGCACAGGCACCAGGGTTGGGACCCGTGTTCATGCTCAGCACAGGCACCAGGGTTGGGACCTGTGTTGACACTCAGCGCAGGTATGGAGGCTGTGTATGAGGGGCATCCTTCAAGCAGGAAATGAAGGTCTGGTGGGGTACAGACCTCCCAACTTGGGGAAAGGCACTGGGAACAGCAAGAGATGGGGGCAGGTGACAGGAGCTGGCAGACGCCTCCTGCTTCCAGAACCAGGCGTCTTCAGGACAGGTCAGGTCCAGACGTGGACTGAGAGCACAAGGGGGAAGTGTGAACCACTATGAACGGCTGGTGGAGGACATTCAGAAAGCAGAGGGAGAGTGAGGTACAGAAGCCAAAGGCAGGAAGGGCTAATCCGCCCTGGGCCTCAGCACCCACAGCGGGTCTGCCAGCCTGCCGATCTGCTTTAGCCGCCCTCTCCCCACTCTCCGTGCACTTGGTTTCAGGTGGGTGGGAGACAGGCAGCCGGCCAGGCCAATAATCAGGTCAGGGCTGCTCACATGACCCAAGACCAAGCCCAGGGTCCTTGGCTGGAACTCAGGAAAGCTGTCCCTTTACCCCGTAGTGGCTGGCAGGCTTGGGCTGCTGCACCTGCTCTGCCCCTACATTGAGAGAGCTTCCTGAGAGGGCAAGGTAATGCCTGAGCGTCCAGATCCAGCTATGCCTGAGGCTCTTCCATTACAGAAGCCAGTATAAAGGTCCTTTTGTGGTTAAGCCAATTTGAGTTGTGTCACTGACATTCACCATGGAAACAATCCTAACTCGTGAGAAGTCAAAAGGGGAAGCCAAGGTGGAGGTTAAGTCCTTACAAGTTATTTTGTTCTCATAAAATGTTCATTAATCAATGAGGCCTTTCCCTAATTGTAGCTTGTCCCCAAGCATGCATGTCCCCAGAAAACATGACCTGCCTTAGAGAGAATGAGAGTCATTGCTCCCACCAAGTTTCAAGACTCTTTCCCTAAGGATTCTGAAGAACCATCTCACTGCATACTCTCCACCGCTTCCCAACCCACCTTCCAGAGACCCGCTGGCAGGGATCATGGTGTATTTGTGTGTAAAATCCCCAAAGGGCTTCCCATCGTACCTGCACTGGCCTCAGGACTCAGCACCTGCCCTGTGTGGCCCGGCAGTCCTCCAGGCTCATCTCTCACAGCCTCCATCCTGCCACATTGGCATCTTTGAGAGGCCACACTTGTTTCTGCCCCAGGGCGTCTCACAGGCTCTCTCTGCTGCCCGGCAGGCTTCCCTTCACGCCTCCCACCCTCGGGTCTCAGGTCATAGAGAGGCTTTTCCCCCCTGAAGAAGGCTTTCTCTGCCACTGCCTTTGCAGAGCCCCGACTGCTTTCTTCATACAGTTTACAATCCTGTATTCACACTGAGTTTACCTGCTGTCTATAGCTCCATGAGGGTGAGACTCAGCCATCAGTAATGCTCCTCTGTGTGGTCTGGGGATGGCAGCATCAGCATCACCCAAGAGCTTGTTAGAAATGAGGGACATTGACCCAGCCACTGACTGGCAATCTTCAATGACTTGTGTGCACACTGAAGCTGGCAAATTTCAACTTCTAAGGGATCTCCCTCTGCTCAGAGATGCCTTCCCACCTAATCTCCTTGCTGAGAGAGGAGCCAGGGCTGCTGGCCTCTCTGCGTCTCTTTCTATCCTTCTTCCCTCCCCCCAGTAGCACTGATACTAACCAGGAAGGCTGCCAAGCACATGACAAAGGAGGCCATGCACAGTTCCTCAAAGAGCCGGGGCCCCAGGGGCTTACATGAGAGCCTTGAGGCCGGCTTGCAGCCCATGAGGGAGCCCGTGGGGCTGGGACACAACAAGAGGCCAATTTTCTGGCACCTGCTGTGCCTGAGAGCTAGGCTGGAATGTCATGGGGCAGGGCCTGGCAGCAGTTCAGAGAGCACAGCCTTCCTCCAGGACTCCTGTTCTCAGGCTCACACAAACCCAGGAAGGGCAGAGACAGGGATGTTTGCACAGCAGATAGACTCTCTCCACTCCTCCCTCTGCCCGGCCAGAGTTGAGTCGAAAGAGCACGCTTGATTTTGGTTCAAGTTTGGGCCAGAGTTCTCCTTTGATCTGAGAGGCTTGTCTTATCCTGGGTTATTTATTTGTAAAAACCACCCCAGTTTCCTACGACTTCAAATACACCTACAGGAAGCCATTGGCAGGTGAGTTCTAACGCACAGGCCTGTTTTACTGCCCTAGGTGCCACTGGCTCCCTGTGCTGGGGTCAGTTACCTAGATCCCTGGATGCAGGTGTGATTCACAGCCCTGAGCCATGGAACAAAAGCCTGTGTTCTTTGGACGATGATAAGGCAAACTGGGAGGAGAGGCTGGAAACATGAGTCCTGAGTTCTAGTCTGGAGAGACCTTGAACACGGATCCTCTGTGCCTCAGTTTCCCTCTGTAAACTCAGACCCAGGGGAACGTGAATTTTAGTGCTTACTTAGGGCTGCAAGATCTGTGACAGACATAAGCAAAGGTGATGGCTCCTGCTCGCATAAGTTTGCCTTCCAATTCTGACTTCTGGGACCCCTGACTCACCACTAGGGGACCCCAGGGCTCCACAGAATCCCTTTCCTTGCCAACCCAACACTTTCCTACAGAAATTTTTTTTTTTTTTTTTTTGGTTGCAGTTTGCCAGGGGCCGGGTTTGAACCCGCCACCCTCGGTATATGGGGCCGGCGCCTTACCGACTGAGCCACAGGTGCCACCGCAGAAATCTTTAAACATACAGCCAAGTTGAATGAATTTCACAGCAAACACTCACATACCCACCATCTAGACGCTATCAGTAACATTTTTTTATTTACCTTATCTCATATCTATCTATCCATCCATCCAGAAATCAAGCTTAGTTTTTGATATGTTTCAAAAGGAAATGAATACACCATGAAACACTTTGGCACACACATTATTAACTAGACTCCAATATTCATTTGTTTAATTTTTATCTTCTTGAGGTAAAATTTACATGTAACGAAACATGCAGACCTTAAATGCCCATTTGTTGAGTTTTGTCAAAAGCCTATGAATGTGACCCAGGCCCCGGTAGATAGAGAATGTTATCATCACTCAGGAAGTCTCCTTGTGGCCCTTCCCAGTCAACTCCCTCCATGAGACGCAACCACTCTTCCAGCTGAGCAATATCAGAAACATTCTGTACACCATTTTGCCTGGTCTGAATTTATATAAATGTAATGATCCATTATGTCCTTTCACTCAGCATGTTTGTGAGCTCCAGCCATGCTGCAGTGGGTATCAGAAGTTCACTTCTGATCATTGCTACGTAGTATGTAACTATATGAATACATCTACCACAAAACTGCCTTAATGCTACTGTTCTAGGGAACCCGAAACAGATAGAATTTAGGAGTGAAAAAAGAGCACAACTTTGTTATCAAAATGCAGCCAGACTAAGCTGTGCTTGCTGCTGTCCTTCCTGAACTAAGCAAGATGTTTTGGAGGCAGATGTCCTTGGTTCAAATCCCAGCCCCAAGAGTTGTGCTTACGATAACAGAATATGTTGTCAGGAATAACAAGGGAAAGAAGGAAGTGGCCAGCAGAGTACCTGGCACGCAGCAAGTGTTCCATAAATGTCCCTGTAACTTAGTGAGGAGGAGCTTTGACTTTTAAAAGATGGACATTTGCCCCACATGGACCACTCAGTGGGTCTGCGAGGCTGGGAAATTCCCATACAATCTTTTTATAATAAGAGCGGCTTCATAATATGTTATGATATTATCTTGTGGATTTATTTTTCCTCTCCCCACTGTTTTTCCCTCTCCCTCTCCGTTTTTCCTTTCTCGCCCCACTACCTCCCCCGCACCTTTTAGACTAAGATTCCTCTTCTGCATGTTAGGCTATTAGTACCTTCTTCCTAATCAACATTTTGAGAGAATTCAAAGAAATGATATATACAAAGTGCTCTAGGAAGCATCTGGTATGCAGTAAGCTCTCTATAAAGTTATCTTCCATTGCTGGCTGTGCTCTGCAAAAGGGCAGAATGGAAACTGACCCATTTTACTGAAAGGGACTATGGGTGCTCAAGGAGCTTCTGAGAGAGCCTTGCTCTGAGAAGTCAGGACAACGGGCTCGCGGGTCAGCCTTGGGCTCCCTGCCTTACAGATGCTATTAAAAATGGAATTCCTGGGCGGCACCTGTGGCTCAAGGAGTAGGGTGCCAGTCCCATATGCTGGAGGTGGCAGGTTCAAACCTAGCCCCGGCCAAAAGCCACAAAAACAAACAAACAAACAAACAAAAAAAGGAATTCTTGAGGCAAGAGAATCACCTAAGCCCAAGAGCTGGAGGCTGCTGTGAGCTGTGATGCCACAGCAGTCTACTGAGGGCAACAAAGTGAGACTCTACCTCTCAAAAAAAAAAAATTGGAATTCAAGGAGAGCAACTGCACAGTGCCTGGAGCATCCTCTGGGCCCTCAGCCTGGTCTCCTGGGGGCTGCGCCCACGCTTGGTTGATAGCCAAGAAGAGCTGCTCGGCAGTGAGCTGAGCCCCCACCTCGGGCTCTGGACGAGTTTGCTGAGCTGAGCTGTGGCCAGGATGCTGGCCTGGGATCAGTTCAAGTTGGCTGTGTTGCCTAAGATCTTCCAGAGAATTCAACTGGAAAAAGTTATTCCTTGCTTTTCACTATAAAATGGGAGAGTGTGGTCCAGGTTGAGAGAGGGGGTGGCACTGTCAGCTCAGGGAAAGTTACACTGGCTCACCAAGGGCCTCCAGACCCCCAAAGAAAGGGGCCCCTGGTGGGGCCTGAACCCAGATCTCTCTGACTCCAGCTTGTTCCTGCCTCTGACTGTCAGTGTGCTTCTGGGTGTTAAATTTGGGAACCGTGCTTCCAGCACCTTGGTGCAGGGAAGGACCTTGAAACCATTGATCTTATGAATTGCCTGAGGTCCCACAGTAAATATTCAAAGCCAGATCCCAACACAACCCAACATGCGTGCGCGCGTGAAGCAGTAGGCAGGACAATGCAAACTGGCTGTGCTTAACCGTTTTGATCTACAAAAAAGTCAGTTCCATATGATTCAACCTATATGTTTATTCAGCCCTTCTTATGTATACACCATTGTCCTGGAATCTGAGAACTGCGGTGGAGGGTGATAGCAATGAGGAAATAACCTCTGTCCTCAGACTGCGTGTTCTGGAGCCTTTAGAATCTAAGCTCTCTGGATCTCTTTCTCAAGCAGCCCTGCCCCCTACTATGAGATCCCCTCCATATGAATTGGGTCAATTTCCTTCTTAGGGCTTCAGAGACCTCCACACTCTAAGACTCCTCCAATCTCTGCCTTGAGCCAAGGCCTCCACCCTGTTTGGGACGTTCTGTGGTCTTCCCTTTCCTCAGGATGGGACCTCTGGGGTCATTTTGTTCAACAGCATTCCCGACTCCTAGGCCAACTGCAGTGGGCCAGGGGCACAAGTGACCAGAGCCAGCTGATTGTTTTTCTCCTGGTTCCTGTCCCTTCTTGTGACCTGACTTTATTCCCTCTCGCCTTTGATGCTAAGAGACACCCCCTGGGTCCTTATAATAAATCCAACCCTCATGCTTTTTATTTTCCTTTGGCTAAATGTAGCTCAGCTTGGTTTCTATTCCTTGTGACCAAAAGTCTTAGTTCTTCAGCCCATACAGGAAGGATCTGATCTTTCTCTCCCTAGGCCTTAAATGGGCATTGGAACTTTCAGACACAACAAGCACATTTTTTGCATGGATTTCTGTCCTATTCTCAATGCTGCTGCTGTGTGGCAACAGTCCCATCTCTGTGGCCAGGACTTTGTAAGAGCAGGATTGATTCCTCGGACACAGGAGTGAGTTGCACAGCCCAGCCGTGAAGAACTCGTGACAATGGCACTGGTGGGTGTGGGCCAGGGGGTGGGTGGGGTGTGCCTTCTGCCCCTCAGCTATTCAGGCTTGATTAGGACTGCTCTAAATTCAGTCCACCTTGGAACAAAGATGGTGAAAACCAAACAAACACCTTCCAGACTTTTAACAGGGCACACACTTCATCTTCCTCCTCCAAGACTGAGCATGAGCTGAGCACCACCTTATCTGGCTGTTCCCCAGGGTCCTGACGCAGAGAGCAGAGGCGTGAACTCTTCTTTGAATGGGGACAAAAGATTTTTTAAAAAACTTTGTTTCAGTAGAAAAGACCATGCCAGAAGAAACATCAGCAGGCTGAGTCAGAGTGCTTCCCATGCCGTGAGAACAATACTGCAGCTTTCACTACAAAACTGATATTATTACTGCCTCTAGTCATTAATCATACCTCTCCAATTAGGACAAAAAATGGGAAGTAGCCACTGATTGCCAAAAAGTTCAAATCCTGGCTTAAATAATGTACTTCAAGGGCCCTCTGTGCACCAAGCCTTGGGTTATATGCTTACTATTCCGTTTAACTCTGACCACATCCCAGAGGCTATGCCATTTGTCCAAATGCACATCATCAGCAAGTGATGGACCTGTCCTGGCTCAACACGGCTGGGCGTTCAAGCCACTGTGTTTCCTCTGGCTGCTCTGCTAAGGAGGTAACAGGCCTGTCAGAGGACAGCAGGGCCCTCAGACAGAGGCCCCTTCCTGCCCTGCAAGCTTGACCTCCTCCCTCTCCTGCTCCAGACCTCCTCCCACCCTGGTGAAGCTCCACCTCTGGCCTCCTGCCACCCCGTCACGGCTCCTTTCCACCTGACATTCCCGGTGACCTCCAGTCTCCTCTTCTTTCCAATGAGTCACCTACACTGCCACCAGAATAGTCTTTCTCAAAGGCAGATCTGGAATCTTACACTCTTGCCAAACCTAGGATGCTATAGGAGGTACCTCAAGAAGTGGCCCCTGGATGCTGACCAAACCTCACCTCCTGCTACTCTCTGTCCCCCACTGTACCTTCTCACCTACGCCTGGCTACCTTCAACCACCAGAAGATCCTGCCCATCCAACATGAGCTCACGGCCTGTGCCTTTCCCGGCAGTGTTTCTGCCTCAAAGGCTCTTCTCCAGCACCACTGCCTGAGGGCCCCACTGCCCATCCGGCCTCTGATGGATTCCCAAGAGATTCTTATTTTGAAATTGCTTTATATAAAATTAAGAAGGGCCATGAGGCAGGAACTGGGGTAGGGACAACATGTATATAACCAGCCATTGTTCCCGGCTTGCTCTCCTATAATTGCTCACTACTGTGGGTCACACAGCTGATGGTCATGAAGATACTCAGCCTTCTTCCTTGCTCCCACGGATAACATCACCCTCATGGACCCTAAGGCTGGTTTTTGAGATGTCTTCCAGGCCCTGCATTCCTGTGGAGCAGCTGACCCACCCAGACCTGCAGCCCATACCAAGAAACTGACTCAATGAGTCTTGCGACCTCTACCCAAGAACAGACTGGGCAAAGACATTGTGTGCACCCCTGCGATTCTGCCTCAAACCCGCCAATTAGCAGATCCAGTTGTCTTGCTTTTTTTCCATCAAACTATCTTTAAAAACCATTTCTCCCCAATTTTTTTTTTCTTTTTTTGAGACAGAGTCTCACTATGTCACCCTCGGTAGAGTGCCATGGCATCACAGCTCACAGCAACCTGAGTCTTGGGCTTAAGTGATTCTCTTGCCTTAGCCTCCCAGTAGCTGGGACTATAGGCACCCACCATAATGCCTGGCTATTTTTTGGTTGTAGTTGTCATTGTTGTTTGGCAGTCCCGGGGTGGGTTTGAACCCACCAGCTCCACTATATGTGGCTGGCGCCCTAGCCACTGAGCTATAGGCGCTGAGCCTCTCCCAAATTTTCTGGGAGATGGATTTGAGAAGTTCCTCCTATCCCCTCACATGGCACCTATGAGGTTAAACTCTTTCCCTGCTGTGACACCTGTGGTCTCAGCGTATCAGCTTCCTCTTGCACAACGTGCAATGAACCTGGTTGGACTGTAACAACTTCCATCTCTATTTAACATGTGTCTGTTATTATTATAGAATTTATTATTAATACATGGGTCTCCCTTGCTAGAACATGAACAACTAGAGGACAAGGAGCCTCCTTTTCTTCCCTACTCCATCTCTGCTCCAGGGCCTGACACAGAATAGGGATTTGGTACTTGGTTGTTTTCTGAATCACAAAATCAACGTTCAACAGATCAATAAACAAATGATTCATGTTAACTCTCAAAAGAACCTTACACAGAGAGGGATTAAGTTCATCAGCCAATAGCCAACAATGCCACTGCCTCCTCGCCCTCCCTGTTTGCTCCCAGGTCCTGCTGTGCAGAGGCGGTGGACCCCAGGGCTGCCTGCCCACCTCTCCAATAGGACTTGCTCCATGCACAGGGTCATGGCTGGGGCTTCCATGGGGGTTGGCAGCACCCCAGCCCCAGCCCAGGTGACTGGGCACAGGTGAACCCCTGACTCAAGCCAGACCAGTGAGTCATTTCCCTGGGATCTTAGGCCTGGGGCTAGAGAGGGAGAGTTGATGCCAGTCTCCTTGGTCTGGTGGAAGCTGCCTGACATAGGCAGCAGCCCTGTCAGTGCTGGAGGCCCACGTTCTGGGTTTCCCACAGCTGGGTCTCTCAATCCTACTAGGATTCTTGGGCCCTCATCTTCTCCTCTGGCTTACATTCATTTTGAGTCGGGTTTCTGTCACGGACAACCCCAGAGCCCTGCTGAGCAAGGAGGTGAGCAGACAGCCGTGGGAGAAAGGCCAGGACAGAGCTGCACGTTGCTCCTCTGGACCATGGGGGGACAGCTGTGGGGAGAAGGTTCCCTCCGCCCACCCTCAACTTCAGTGGTCCCGGTTAACATGACTTCTCACTGACTCTTGGACCTGTCTCCTCAGACAAGTGAAAAGAGTATGCCAATACAGAAGCTGTCCTCACTCTTGCCTCAAATACGTGCCCCTGACTGGGAATTGCTCCCAGTCAGCTCCCCCCAATAACACCCCTGCTCTACACACGCTCCCCAGACCCCGACCCGGCCCCACTCGGCCACCCCAACCTGGACAACCACAGCAGCTCCGCCTCTCTCCTGCCCATCCTGCCAACTGAATCTTCTGGAAACATACACTCTTTACTTTCTGAAACAAAGAAAATGTCTTGCTCAAAAGCCTGTGGTGCTGCCCTAATCTCTTGATGGCCTAGCAGAGGCTGGCCCTTACCTAAGTCCCCGTGCCGGCGCCGCAGCAGGGCCACACACACTCACTCAAGACATCCCTGGTCTTTCCGCCTCTCTGCCTTTCTCTGCTGGCTCAGTGCCCCACCTGGACCCCCTTCCCATTATTCAAATATTTTGCTTTCTTTGACATATTTCAATTCAGCTGCACTTTTGAAAACTTCCCTCATCACAAGTTGACAGCCTGGTTCCTGGTTTGTCCTCTAGCATGCACGCCTCCTCTCTCTCTCTCTCTCTCTGGGCTCACTCCACTCAACCACACTTGACTTTCTAATTAAGAGAAGGCCCACCTGTCCTTCCTGATCCCTGTCTACTGCATTCATTCAGTACATGAGCAACTGAAGCTGGGCCAAGGAGGCCAATGAGCTGGGAGTTGACAAGTCACTGGCAGATAATAACTGATCCTGCCACGTGAAGGGGTGAGCAGGACAGCACAGCCAGGCTGACTCAGGGGTTTATGGCTGAGGTGGCGGATGGGCCCCTGGCCAAGGCAATGGGGAGCAGAACTGGCAGCTGGTGAGAAGACCCTGCTGAATCTGAGCTGCTGTTGGCGGCCAGATGTAGGGAGCTTTGGGGGTAGCCTAGGTGGGTCCAGAGATCAGGAGAGAGGCATGGGCTGTGCACACAGCTTGAAGAGGTCCCTGAAACCATGGTGTGAGCACACGTGTGTGAGGGGAGCTCATCAGGGGACACACTGACTGTGAAGAGGCTAGGGGCTGAGCTCCAGGAGCACAGACAAGATTCAGCTGGGGCGACCCTGAAAATCCACTTGTCCCCTTGTAAGGGGCCACACGTGCCCTGTGGGCTGGTGCCGCTTTCAGAAAGTGGGGAGACCTGCCTTTGGGGTATAGCTTCCCACACCCACCTCCCACCTGGGAGCCCCTTCCCGTCTGTGGGCAGGCTGCAACCTTGGAGCCAGCAAAGCGGTCAGAGCATTTGAAGTTTCTATCTGGCACACGGGGGGTGGCAGCCAGCTGCCGGAAGCTGGCTTCCAGTCAGGCCCCGCACCTGCCCAATCAGGTGCTCACCTTCCCCTGCCCCCGACAGCTGCCCACACAGCTGGCACTCCTATGGGCCCTCTGAGGATTCACCCTCCCAGGAACATCAAGAGGTGGTTTCCTTCCTTTGTTGCTGATGCCTGTTACCCCAGGAAACACTCCATACACAGGGAGACGGCAACCGAATTTCTCTCTCCCTAGAAACATCAGCTACTGCACGTATCCAGGCCAAGGAGAGAAGGCCCACAGGCTTGAGTCTTGGAAGGCTGAGGCTCTGCCCTTCCTCACCAGCTATTCTGGAGCCAACAGGCCTGTAAATGTGTCAAGTGGGTTTTCTGAGGCCACTGCAACATGTCAGAGCATGGGGCAGAAATAGCTAAGGGGTGGCTGTTCAAAAACTAACCTCTCTTTGGCCCCTTTCCCAGAACTATGGGGCATGAGTGGCTTCTCTGTAGAAAAAAGGCTGGTGGAGGCCAGGAGGCCAGAATCAGAAGAGTTGGAGTGGCTTGTGGAAGCCAGAGCAAGAAGACATTGCCTCATCCCTGCTGACCGAGTGGTATCCTGCAAGGCTCCTTCTCAGCCCTTTCTCCACCTTCTGGTAAACTATCCAATTCCTGTTTTATCTGGTCATCTCTTTCTAAAAGGCCTGAAGATCATTTCCCTTCAGCCCAGAGCTGTGTGGCTCACTCTTGGGGATAAAGTCCCTGCTGGAGGTATTTGAGGAGGAGTGCTAGATAGCTGGGCATGGTGGCATCACAGTGTCACTGAAAATCATGGGACAGAGTCCCAGGAAGGGTGGTGCACCTCCACCGCTTGCCATCATCCCATCATCTGGGGTAGCACCATCTGCTCCTTGACACTCTGAGCAACCCCACAGTTTTCCAGGCTGCAAGAAGACGGCCTCCGCTTGGGTCTTCTGAGCCCTTCAAATGAGGACCGGTCTTTACAATGGCCACTGACCATCAGAGGCACCTTGCTGCAGTGGATGAAACACCTGGACTCTGATTCCAAAGGCCCATGTGGCACTCAGATGAAAGATTTGATCTCCACACTGGGCCCACCACCCAGCAGCCACTGAGCTCTCTGTCTCCTCACGAAGTGGTGGAGCCACTGTGGGTCCAGACCCCAGCCCACCCTCCAGGAGTTCCCAGTTGCTTCCTTGATAGTGTTTTCCTCTCCTAGAGCCTGAAGTCCACTCCTCACAGGTTTCCACAAGCTGTATACGGACCACCTGAAAACTCTAAAATACACAAATTCCTAAGCCAGGAGTGTCCAACTTATAGCCCACCAGCCACAGGCTGATTTTGTGAGGACCTTTTTGCTTATCTGTTGTGTCATATCACAAAAAGTATGCACAGATCTTTTTGTTTTTTCCTTTTGCTCATAAGCTTATGTTAGCATCTGTGTGTTTAATGTGTGGTCCAAGACAACTCTTACTCTTCCAATGCGCAGCATCGGACTCCTAAGCTTTCCCAAGAGATCTTGACTCTGGATGTTCTGGGATGGGACCTTGGACTGGATCATGTTCTTGGGGCTTCTCATGCACAGCCAACATCTGGAGGACAATGACTGTCTCCCCAAGTCTTTTCCCTGGAGCAGGAACAATTCTTGGGCTTTATTTAGTGTTGGCAGCTGAGTTGCTGAGCCAAGATTTAGGACTTCACACCCACAGGAAGCTTCATTTTCATTTCAGCTGCCTGAGACCTTTCAGATCTTGAGCTTGTTGCCCAAATGCTTCCCCACCAAGTGGCATCAGGGGCCTCAGCAGGTAGGCCTTCCTTACTTTCTTCCAAGTCTGAGATAAGAGATAACCTGGTCTCTAAGCTGCCATGGGCACCAAACAGTAACTTTGCCCGATGCTCTGTTAATGTTCAGCCTGGGAAGGATTTGTACCACCCCATGGAGGAGACAAGCTGCGTGCATCCTGTCTGAATACTAATTCCATCAGCCCAGACAGCCACGCCCATGAATAGCTGCCCCAGACCAACCAACTGTGACTGTGACCAGCAGAGGATGAGCACCGCCTGGCAGGTTAAATCTGAGTGTCCTTCTCAGCCTTTGCTATGTTGGGAAACAGTCTGGCAATTCCTCACACTGCTGATGACAGAGTCACCACGTGACCCAGCAGTTCCAATCGTAGGTGTGTACCTAAAGGAAGCAAAACCATCTGTCCACACAAAAACTTGCATATGAAAGTTCGTGGTGACATTATTCATAACAGATAAAGAACAGAAACAACCAAAGGGTCCATCAACTGATGACTGGGTGAATAACCATGGCGTATCCATCCACACCATATACTCAGCCATAGAAAGGAATGAAGGACAGTAGGTGCATTTTATCCACAGAGGATCTTCCAAGACCCCTGGGGATGCCTGAAACCTCAGTTCCTAACCCTGTATACAGATGACTCTTGAACATCATGGGGCTTAGGGGGCCAATCCCTGACCCCTGCCACACATCCACCTATAAATTTTGACTCTCCCAACATTTAACTACTAATAACCTACTGCTACCCAGAAGCCTTACAATAGCATAAACAGTTGATTAACACATATCTTATATGTTTTATATATATATATATGTTATGTACTGTATTCTTATAATAATATGATGAACTAGAGAAAAGAAAATGGTAGTAAGAAAGCCGAAAGGAAGAGAAAATGTATTTACTATTCATTAAGGAGAAGTGGTCATGATAGAGATCCCCAACCCCGTGGCCTTCAGGTTGCTGTCCCAGGGTGGCAAGGCAGAAGATGCAGAGGAGGGGGGAGGGGAGGCAGGAGCCACAGGTGCACTCAGTAGAACACTTACTGAAAAACTCTGGCCAGGCGGGGTGGCTCACACCTACAACTCTGGGAAGCTGAGGAGGGTGGATCACCTGAGCTCAGGAGTTCAACACCACCCTGAGCAAGAGTGAGATTCCATCTCTATTAAACACAGAAAAATTAGCCGGGCATCATGGTGGGCACCTGTAGTCCCAGATACTCAGGAGGCTGAGGCAAGAGGATCTCCTGAGCTCAAGAATTTGAGGTTTCTATGAGCTATGACACCAAGACACTCTAAAGTGAGACTGTCTCAAAAAAAAAAAAACTACATGTAAGTGGATCCACAAAGTTTGAACCCATATAGTCCAAGTTAAACTATGATTTTCCCTATAGATACATACCTCTGAGAAAGTTTAATTTATAAATTAGACACAGTAAAAGATAAACATCAATAAGCAATAATAAAATAGGACATTATAACAATATGCCAGCATCACTACCCTTGTATTAGGGCCATTATAATGTAAAATAAGGGTATTTTATAACGTAAAATAAGCCCTTGGATACCTCCATAGTCTATCTGGTCACCCAGAAAGCTACTAAGTAACTAACTAGTGAGAGGATCGTGGATACGCTGGAAAAAGAGGTGATTCATGTCCTGGGTGGGATGGAGTGAAGTGGCATGAGATTTCATCATGCTAGTCAGAACAGCGCAAAATTTAAAACTTACCAATTGCTTATTTCTGGAATTGTCTTTTAATATTTTTGTATCATGGTTGCTGATTAAGGGTAACTGAAGTTACAGAGAGTGACACTGCAAATGAGGGAGGGGGCTATGTACTGATTCGTGCTCCAACACGGCCCAACCTTGAACATATGCTATGTGAAGGCAGCCAGACACAAGAGAACACACCTGTGTGGTCCCACTGCTGTGACATGTCCAGAATGGGCAGAGCACAGAGACAGACAGCATCTTCATGGCTGCTAAGGGGGTGAGGGAGGAGGGGATGAAGAGTGACTGCTTATGGGTAGGGAGCCTGCTAATTGGGGTGATGGATTGTCCTAAAAATAGGGGTGTAAGAAACATATGAAAAAACGCTCAACATCACTAATCATCTGGAAAATGAAAATTAAAACCACAATGAGATACCATCTTACCCCTCAGATTTGCCATTATTAAAAGTCAAAAACAATAAATGGATGCAGAGAAAAAGGAACGTTGACACAGTCAGTGGGACTGCCAGAGCAGTTTGGGGATTCCTCAAAGAAATGAATGTAGACCCACCATTTGATACAGTAGTCCCACTTCTGGGAACCTACTCAAAGGCAATGAAGTCATATTTTTGAAAAGACTCCTGCACTCGAATGTTTATTATAGCACAATCCACAATCGCAAAGATGAGGAATCAACCTAAGTGTCCTTCAACCCATGAGTGGATAGAGAAAATGTGGTGTACGTGAATACCATGGAGTACTGGAATGGAGCCATTAAAAGGGAGGAAATAATGTCATTTGCAGCAACATGGAGGGAACTGGAGAACAGTATCCTAAGTCAAGTATCTCAGGGATGAAAAACCAAACATCACATGTTCTCACTAATAAGTGGGAGATAAGCCCTGAGTGCACACGGGCGTGAAGCCACACGGAGGACGTGAGAAGGCAAAGAAGGGGACGGTGGGGGTGCGGGGTGAAAACTTACCTGCTAGGTACAACAAACACCATTCTGGTGACAGACACACCCAAAGCCCCGACTTAAGCATTACACAAGGTACCCATGTAACAAAAACACGTGTACCCCCTTAATTAATATTTGGAAATTAAAATAAAAAAGATAAAAAATGGTACACCTAAAAAATTTTTTTAAAAAGATAGTGGTAGTAATGTTGGTTGCTCAACTCTGTGAATATACTAAACACTACTTAATAATATATTTTAAAAGAATAAATTGTGTGATATGTCCATTATATCTCAATAAAAGTATCAAAGAAGAGAATACAGGCCCTGACACTTGTTTTCTACATGCTCCTGAGTAAGTCACTGAGCCCTGCTGAAACTCCACGTTCTCAACTGTGAAGTGGGTGTACAAAGACCATGAAGACTGGATTAGAGAGTGCTTGTAAGTCACATGATGCCCTCTGAGCACACAGGACGTACTAGCAAGTGTTATCACTGTCAATGCTTGTCATCATGGCAAGAAGCCACGTGGATGGAGATCCACGTGAGTTACCGCAGTATCATAATCCTCTCAACAGCACAGTCTGGTGAGTTATTCTGCGCAATTCTGCTGCTGTTCACAAGGGAAGACACTTGACTCAAAAAGATGATCATGGTCCTACACCTAGGAAGCAGCTGAATCAAGATCCCAGCCTTGCTTTGCCTCACTCCAAAGTCTATGATTCATCCATCCATTCATTCATTCCACAAGTGCTAATGGGTGCCTACCACATGCCAGCACTGGGCCAGGCTCTGGGGAACCAATGTTCCATGTAACAGCCCTGTCCCCTGTGTCCTCAGAGTTTCCTGGGGGTGGCCAGTCATCATCAGTCATCACAACAAGTGCATGATCACAAGCACGGCAGTGAATTACGTTAAGCGTATGGACACCGTGCCCTGAAAGAGGGTAAGGGGAGACGTAGCCTTCCACTGGGAAAGGGTGGGCAGGGAAGCCTGTCTCAGAAAATGTGGAGACCTACAAGGTAGGTAAGTGTGACTGTCCTGGGGGCTAGAGGGGAGCAGTGATCTACTTGGTTGAGTGACTGCAAGTGAACAAATGAGCACATTCCCTACCAGCCTGTGTGCAGAAGCTTATGTGGGTAGGGGCGGCATCCAGCTCCATACCAGAAACTTTCTAGAACTGATACTGCAAAACGTTTGTGTAAACCCCCTTCCATGGCCACCCTTTCTGGATATGTCTTTTTCCCTCTGCCCCCCGGCCTGGCCTACAGCAAAACAGTTGGGGATTTAAGCTGACCTGGGTGTGTAGAAGGACCACCTGCCTCTCACCCTGGAGGGAAGGTTTCAGGATGGAGGTGGGTGCAGCAGAGGGCGTGCCCACCAGGACAGGGTCAGGCAGGAAGCGCAGTGGGGTGTTAGGAATGGGGTGTGTTAGAGGGACCCTCCCAAATCTGGGTGGTGGAGGCAGGAGAGCAGGTCTCATTCTGTCTGCAAGTTTCACAGGCTGCCGTGTGTCATGGCACGAGACCTGGGCCTCAGCCCGCTCCTGTTTTCTCCTGTCTAATCCTGTCCCACCCGCTGACTCAATCTAGCTCACCAACAGGGCTTTCTACCTCAGTTATGGTCGGCTCGCCCCCTCCCAAGCCATGGCCAGAGTTAACCGTGAAAATTATTAAAGGCTGGTATGCGTGTTGCTCAAACACCACTAAAGCAAAATCTGTCCTGGGCAAAGACCCAGGAGAAAGAGGACAGAAACCCAGAGCGAAGGGGAGGTGACCACCAGCGTTTCCCACACGGGCTGAATGGGGCATCACTGGCAGTTTGCTGAAGTGCCATGATCACGTTGCCCTGACTGCCCGCGCTGTGAGAGTACCGTATTTGCTCAATACGCTTCTCAAATGTATTCCTTGTCAAACATTAGCTTCATCCCCATCAAATAACTCTCAAATCACTGGTTACAAATAAAAAATTTTAGGTTTATCATATATTACTTTTTTAAAATCCTTTCCCAAATCGTTTTCAGGGACATGCTGGATTTGGAGGTCCTCCTCACACTGAAAAATGAATGAGAACTGGACATGCTGTGTGCCAGGTCCGAGGCCCTGAGCCCCGCGGGCACCTGGTCTCCCCACCAAGGCCACCCTGCCAGCTTTCTTCTGCTTCCCACCCCATCTTCGCTCCTTTCTGCAGCAGCCATGGACGTTTTTAGCACTGCTGCTATGTGGGCCTGGCCATGTCCTTCCATATCCTCTGTCACCAGGCAAAGGGGGGATGGGACACAGGAGGCAGGGAGCAGGCCTGCGTGGATGCTGTGGAGCAGCTGGTCAGGTCCAACTGGCTTAGGGAGCCTCAGCTGAAATGAGCACACCTTCCTCTCTGGGCTGCCACAGTCCTGTGAGTCATCTTGGGGGTTGCTTAGGAACACACTCCTACCGCAAGGGCAGTGGCCACCCAAAAGGCCCAGAGAGGAATGAACTGGGTAAATTTGGAAGAGGGGCCCACAGCTGTTCCCACCCACTCCTGCCCCTTTATCCTGGCATTTGGCTTTTCTAAATGGCCTTTGCTCCCAGCCTGAGCACTGCTGGCTCTTTTCCCCTGGTACAGCAAGGCAGGGACGCAGGCCAGTGGGGGCACAGGCAGATTCTCAGCCCGGGGCAGCTGCAGCTCCTACCAGGTTGGGGAGGGTGCAGCAGGGTGGGGACAGAAAAGCAGGAACTGCACACCCCCTGACCAGCTGCCCCTGAGGCCGTGGTAGCTGCTGGGGAGGCTGGCTCCCGGCTGTGTGGGCTCATCTGAGGGGCTGAGGGTGGCAGCTTGGGTGCAATGTCTTCCGGGAGGGAGTATGTGAAACCGGCTTCCTTGAGAGCAGGCCCCATGGAGAGTTAAGGGTCTGAGATTGAATTGAAGCCAGCCAAACCCCCAGGCTCGTGCTCACTTGGCTCTGTCACTAATTCACTGGAGCCCTTGGTTAATGTCTGCTTCCTCCCTGCCTCAGTTTTCCCTTATGTAAAATAAGGGGAGATCTCATACTTTCCCAAGTGCTGTGCCATCATGATCCTAGCTTTTCTCCAGAGGGAAGGGCAGGTTTCTCCCCTGGCTAGGCTGCTGGAGCTGGGTAAGGGAGTACCCAGGGGAAGAGCACCTTCACGATCTGGTTGACACCAGGCTTCCACCACCTGTGTGCGGCAGCCACTCCCTGCCCCTCCAGCTAGAACTGTCCTCCTGTGCCCTCAGCAGACTCCAAGCAGAGGCAGCATGTACACCAGAGTAGGAACTGCACGAGGGTAGGTCCTCTTGATTGATAAATGCAGAGCACCAGTGCCAGCCTCCTAGCAAGTCCTCAAGAAATGTTGGTCGAACAGATACAGGAATAAGAAAATGGGCTTGGACTGGCTCTACTCACCAGCTTTGTGACCTTGAGCATTGAGCTACTTAATACTTCAGACCCCAGAAATATCCACCTGGAACGTGGGGACAAGTGCAGTGCCATCTCATAAGGCCCCTGTGATAATTAAATAAGCCGTAACAGGTAAGATATTTCTTACGTGTCTGGCACACGATAGACTCACTGTTGTCATTTACAGGGCAGTTCCACCTGGATATCCTAGCAATGTCTCAAAGGTCACCTCTCACTAGGGTCACCTCTTCTGCTGCTCTCACTCTCAGTTGGTGGCATCGCAGTCCACCCAACCATCTAAACAGAAATTGGGCCCTCTTCACTTTTTCCTCATCCCGGACGCCTTCTTCCTCGAGACACCCTTCCCACCTTCCCTCTGAGGCCTCCTGTGTCCATCTCCTCCTCATTCCCACCGCCCTGATCTTAGCCTCTCTCAAGCCTCACTCCAGGGTGAGGCACAGTCTCCTGGCCCAGGCTTTGCCCACACCCTGGGCCTCCCTTTATCCCCAACCTGGCTACCATCACCTGTCTTCCTCCCTCCTTGGCCATCGGCCCCTTGAGAACAAAGAGCGAATCTTCATGCTCAGTAAATGTTTGTCGACTGATGAATCAGTGAACAAGGGGACCAGAATAAGGGTCCTGGTGGGTGGAGGGAAGCCGAGTAGGAGGAGGAGGAAAGGCAGTGGAGCTGAGAAGCTAATTTATTACCCTTTCATCTACCATGATTTTGTTTTAAAGACAGAAAGATGAAAAGGAAATACATCTATAAAGCATGCACAGATGGTCCCCAATTTGTTTCTTTTCCAAGAGCGTCTTTAGAAGGTGGTTGTTGAGAATCTGGCATTGCATCTTCTGATAGAAATTCAACTCAAAAAGCATCTCAGATCAATGGCAACTATTGATTTGCTCTTCATAATATATAGTACACCAGGCACTGTGCAGGGCACGTCCCATGCATCTTTGTATGTAATCCCTGCCAGGAAGGAATCATTGTCTCCATTTTACAGTGGAGGGAACAGAGTTGCAAGAGGTTAGGGTAATTGTCTCAAGGTCAGATAGCCAGCTATGGAAGAGGCTGTGAGTTGAATCTGGATTCCTCTTATCCCAAATCTCCTGCTCTCCTGGCCCCATGCCATGTTGCCATTAATTGCCACCAATGGGAATTGGTGGCCAGCTGCTCTGATGGTTTGGCCACCAGGCTCCCAGCTTTGTCACTGGCCAACACTGCCTCCTGGGGGAGGGCTTGGGTGACTACCAGTGTCCTATGAAGGGGGCAGCCATGAGCAAAGAAGAGAAGGAAAGAGAAAGAACAAGCCTCTTTATGGAAGAACCTGGTGGGCTGAACCAGCAGAAGGAGATCAGGCCAAGAGCAACCTGAAATGCCTGAGAGGGAAACCAGGTCCATGTTCTGGAAGTCACACCCTTCTCCCCTCACCCCTATGTCTGTGCCAACATGGTGGATGGAAACCAAGAAGAAACCAAGAGCACTCCTGCCCTTTGGGGGCACAGGGGAAGGGTTGTACCACGCCCTTCTTGCCTGTAGATTTGAGTCCTCCTCAAACATCTTCTCCGTCTTCACCCCACCACTGCCATGGGAGCTCTGGGATTCTGAAGACCGGGAGCAGAGGTCACGAACTGGCCCCCCCGGAGACCAGGCGAGACTGCCGATGTATAGAGTACAGCCTGAAGAATGTTTTTAAATTATTTTTTAATTTGGAAATTTCATACAAATATCTAAATTTCCAGCCTGGCTAGAGAATGTGAAGATCTGGCAACCTAGGTCCAAATTCCCATGTGGCGGGGATGGGCTGGAGCCGAGTCGCAGCTCCCTCCGTCAGCAGCGCTACAGCCTCCACCACCCCCAAGGATGAGAGGGAGGGAGAGGGACACTATCCTCTCCTCAGGGAGAGCGGCCTGAATGTTTGCAAAGGCTGTGTCTTCCTCTGCTTGTGCCTGGTGAGGACACAGAAGTGCTTTGTCAGCTAATGAAGCTGAGGCCTGGTGGCCACACACCAGGGAGCCGGGCAGCTTCCAAGGCTGCCTGTTTCTTGTCCTCTCAGGAAGCCTGCTGGTATTTCTAATATGACATAAAACACCTCTGGCTTCCTGGCCTGGGCCCCCTAGGACTTTCTCTCAGGTGGCGGTGGCTCCCATACCCCAGGCTGGTCTGTCCTGGGCACCTGGGCAAATACCCTGGTGCTGCTGGGCCCAGGACTGATCTCCCACACCCCAGGCCGGCGGCACCCAACCATCTGAGTGGCGTGGCCCGTGCAGCTCCCCGGCACTAGGCCTGTTTACTTCCTCAGGGAGGGCTGCGGGGCCAGGCCTGCTGGCAACGGGAGGCCATTTCAGAACTACCAGGCGGATTTTTTCATTTCAACTTCAAGGAGCTTCCAGAAAACCCAAACAAACATTTACAAATGGCTGCTTTGCCACAATTCTGGAGACAGTGCCAAGGAGAAGGGCACAGCCAACAGGCTAGCAGGGTCCCTGCAAGGCCCGGGTACTCCAGCCAACTGGCTGTGGAGTCGCCCCGGGATTAATTCCTTACACCCTGCACTCCCGAAGTGGAACGCAAGTGGGTGGGTCATCCGCACCTCCACTCTGCCTGGAACTCTCTCCTCTGTCACATTTCCAAATTGAACTCACCTTTCAAGGCCCCCTTGGGAAGGTTGGTCCCCTGAGGTTTTCTGGGAGCCACCTCATTACCCCTTAGACACCCCTCTGAACACCTTTCCACTCTGCACCTCCTAGGGAATTGGGTGCTTAGGAGTTTCTCTTCTTGCTGACCTAGAGGACCCCTTAGAGAGGGGATTCAAAAAGACCCAGCGTCAAGTGCCTTCCACCGTTTTGGTGACTTTGGACTTGTCACTTCCCTACTTTTTACAGTCCTGTGTCCTCAGCTGCACGATGGGCTGAATGGTGCCTACCTGGCAGTTGTCTTGAGGATAAGGGTGGAAAATGTGCGTGATGTGGCCAGCACCAGGCCTGGGACGTAACTGGGGCTACAGGAATACTGGACATAAAAGGCCAGCAGGCACAACTGACCAGGTGTGAGTTGCCCCCACATCTACCCTGTTTCCCCGAAAATAAGACAGTGTCTTATTTTAAGGTGTGCTCCCAAAGACGCGCTAGGTCTTATTTTCTGGGAACGTCTTATCTTTCCTGTAAGTAGGTCTTATTTTCGGGGAAACAGGGTAGCTTTGTGCTAGCACAGAGGCAGGCAGAGGCAGGGACAGAGCCTCACAGTGCCCATCCCTGCCGGCAGGTGTTATTCCCTAACTCCATCTTGCTAAGGGCTTTCAACATTCCCTCTTTAAAACAGGAAGCTCAGCTGAAAGAGTTTAGTTAAACTGCAAAATCCTGTGAAACCCCAGCGTCCCCTTGTAAGCACTCCCCTTACTAGGTGTTGGCTCCCGTGCAATTCAGCTTGCGTTAAGGACTCCTCTGCCCCTACCGAAAGCAGTTCATAAAAGGTTTCCACCCCTGCTTCTAGGGGTCTAGAGACTTTGAGGTGTGAGCCTGCTCTTGGCCGGCTGATCAATAAAGGATCCTTGCTTAATTTGGACTCAGTGTGCTGGCGTTTCTCTATTCCACTCACTTTGGGTATAACACAGGGGCCTCTCAGGTCTCCCACACAGCCCCATCAGCCACGCAGGTGGACACAGGGTTCACCCCCACACTGTGCAGGCTGCCACCACCAGGGTCCCACTGCTAAGTGTCCACCCTTCTGCTGGTGGGGGAGCCATCAGTTCTGGCTGGCTCTGTGGCCACTGAAGATGTCCTTCCTGCAGGGAGGGCCTGGTGTGGAGTAGGGAAGCAAAGAGACTCAGCTCTGCACTTGACCTCTTCAGATGCTCACACTATCCATCTCCATACCTCTCTGGGACAAGCTGCTGTTGTCTCCGTTCATTCTTAAGTGTGGCCTTGAAGCCACAAATCACACACACAAGATAGCCTGCCACCCTCCTAGCTGGGCCTCCTGTGGACAGAGGGTCCCTGTGATATGGAACTCAAGAGAAGGGCTCTCAGGTGTCCCTTTGCCTCACTGAGTGCGGCTGCCACCCACCAGTGTTTCTCTTCCTTTCCTGCTAGCCTGGACACCTCAACCCGGGCTGGGTCCTGCTGCCTTCCTTTCCTGTACACAGGAAAGAGTCTCTACCAGGTGAGACTTCCCAGCTCAAAGAGGCCTCAAAGAGAGCTGCAAAGCAGGACACCTCAGAGCAGCCTCAGTCCCTGGACCTCAAATCCCCCAATACCTCAGCACCAAACGCACAGAGCTCGTTGGCTGCCCAGAGGCGGCAAGGGACAGGCAGCATGGGTTTTAGAGGGGCCAGCCCCAGGGGCACATGCTCACTGCCCCTCCCAGCGGAGTTGCTGAGAGCAACTTGTCCAAGCTGCCTGACCCTCAGTGCCTTCTGTAGATGGAGATACAGGGATGCCTTCTTTACACGACCAAAAAGATGGTGTGGATGCTCAGTGAACTTTTAAGTGGTAAGTGAATATTGGTTACCATTGACCATAGGGCACTAGGATGGGTCTTCTTTTTTTTTTTTTTTACCATTCAACTTGTTTATGGTAAGTCTCAGCTTCAATATGAAGCTGTTTAAAAAAAAAAGAATCAAGACCCTGCTTTTTTACATGCTAAATATTGTAGCAAATATGCCATTAAACATAGCTATGAATTTAAAACAGTAAAGTAAGGAGTTAACAAAAGCTAAACATTGCAGCCTAAACAAAATTCATACAAAAAAATAAAGTAACTATCACTAGTTACATAAAATTTTCTTGACTGGATTAAACTTAATAGTATAAAACATGCATTTTAGAATCATTAGCTATCAAGTTCAAAAAGTACCAGTGTCCATTTGAAATGATTCCTCTCTAAAGCCAAAGTAGAATCAAAATTAATTCAAAAGACATAACACATTCTAACACTAAAAAACATTCAGTCTTATTGAAGTGGAGGTAAATCCCAGACCTTCTGGGGCTTTCTCATGCTGCAAAGGGCTGTTTCTCTAATCACTCAAAGCAGCATACAATAGACTCCAAGGATGTCACTAAGTGCAGTAAAGGGTAAGACTGCTGGTATCCAACTCTGACCTCCCAATAAAACATGGCTGTGTCCACAAATATAGGATGTGTGAGGATCAAAGGCACGCTATTCTGCTAGCTAAAGAGAAGCAAACCAACCCCCCAACCCTAATAGCTCCTTCCCCAGGTAAATAAAAAGTATACAAAGGGGAAAAATTAAAATGAGCCTATCTACAGACTAAGGATTTTAAAATATCAATATAATCCTTACTTCAAAAATTTTAACTAGAGTCTTCTGGCCATTACTGATTATCTCTTAAAGATGTATCCAGATTCAATTTCTGTTGATTTATCATTGGACATTTCTAGTCAAAAATATTAATTTTATTCCCAAATACTATATCTCGACCACTAGTACAACTGCAGTGTATCATCTCCCAGAGTTAGTCATCAAGCACTGGAAGAGAAAAACTAGATGTTCAAGCAGCAGGCAATAATTACGCCCCTTTCACACAGTGGACCCTTAGTGGCTACTGAATAGTCCAGGAATAATTCTAAAAACAAGAAAATTCATGCATTTTAGTAAATATGTCGTAGTTTTCACAGTTGAAATTTCCTTAGACAGTGCACTTTCTTTTATAAGGGAATCCTGATTTTTTCTTAATGTTAGGGCGAGTCAGGACTTGAACTTGCAGACTTCTTTTTCTTCTTCTTACTGTGTTTCTTATGTTTCTTTTTCTTTTTTGTTTTTTTCTGTTGCTTTTTCTCGTTCTTCACTGCTTTTCTTCTTTTTTGCTTGTGTCTCCTCGATATAATCTGATTCTGATAAGGACTCAGATGATAAAGGTTTATCTTCAGGACACATCTTTCTTTTTTTGCTGGTTCCTTTAATGTCCTTTTCTTTCTCAGTTGTTTCCTTTGACTTCTTTTTCTTTTTTAAACTATCCTTACTGTCTGATTCAGTTGCCGAAATGGAACTTTCAGAAGATCGATGTGAACGGGTCTTCTTTTTCTTTCTCCGTTTTCCTTGTTTCTTATCCTCATCTTCAGAATCTGAAGCTTGATGAAGAAGATGAATACCTACCAGATTTCTTCTTTTCTTTTTTCTTTCTCTGTCTCTTTTTGGATGAGCTCTCACTTCCACTTAACAATTTCTCCCTGTGTTTTTCTAGTTCTTTCTTCCAGTTCTCATTCATTTTTTTCTTCAAATTCAGCCAAAGCCTTGGAACCTTTTTCTTTTCTAGTTGCTCTTTTACTTCTTCCCAGGTAGGCCTTGGTCAATTCAGATAATCCTGGATTGTTGGCCCTGAAGACTGGATTGGACCCCTTGATCTGGCCATTGCTATTGGGTTCATATAGGCCACTTGATTATCGCGCTTCCCCATGGTGCCCGACTAAACGCACGGTCACACGCAGACGAAAACCTAGGATGGGTCTTCTTAAGAACACAATGATAAACCACCGTCCTCAGGGCCCTCCTGATAAGTAAGAATGAAAGACCAACTGGAGAAAAGACAGAAGATTTCTTAGAGGGCCCAGACATCACGCCTGGGAATTCCAACCCGACTAAGTGCGTCTGGGCAGTGAGAGGAGCTGGCAGTACATCTGGCCCTGAACTGTGCCATAGCATGGAGCCCACCCAGGACAGCTGGAGGGCAGAATGGGAAATGCACTGGTCAAGGTCCGGGAGAAAGGGTACTCTAACTCGGGTCAGGTGGACAAGGAAGTTGGTGCGCCCAGTGGAGAGCACCAGGAAGGGCAGTGAGAGGCCACAGTCCATGTGGAGGAGGGCTGGTGGGTTCAGGTAAGACTTCCCAGCGGGTAGGGCTACATTAGCCCAGCTGGCATCCTGAATGAAATGAAATGAGCACTACTCGTGCCCCCAAATAAATGCAAGCATGCTTGGCCTCCAGAGTATCTGGGCATTTCCTTTCGGTGGAAGGCAGACAGGGAAGAAGGAAAACATCATCTGACAGTGTTTGGCCTGTGAGTTCCAGCAAACCCACAGCAGCTGCTTTGAGGCGATATGACAAAGTGGCTTGCACCCTGGCATTTGATCTGGGCTTTGAGTGTATGGCCCTGAGCAACCCTTAGTTTCCTTGGCTCCAACAACCTCTCTGGGGAAGTGTTCTGGGAAGTGTCCTGTAGCCGGTGACAGACAGAGGCTGGTACTCTTTCAGTCTTGCCATTTTGAACACCTCTACCAGAGCAGCCTGTGAAAGCCTGTGCTTACCTGATTCTAGACCAGCGGTGCTCAACCTGTGGGTCGCGACCTCTTTGGGGGTCGAATGACCCTTTCACAAGGGTCACCTGAGACCATCCTGTATATCAGATATTTACATTATGATTCATAACAGTAGAAAAATTACAGTTATGAAGTAGCAACAAAATAATTTTATCCTTGGGCGTCACCACAACATGAGGAACTATATTAAAGGGTCGTGGCATTAGGAAGGTTAGAACTACCGTTCTAGACGATGCCACCCTATTCACACCCCACCTGTCTCTCTCAGTGCACCATGTGCACACTAATCTGGCTGGCCATGCCAAGTGCATCTGGTAAGGCAGCCTCTCCCCAGTCCTGCGTCTCAGAAGGCCTGGTTCAAGTTCTGCTGTTTCCAGGAGGCCAAGCCTATGCAGCAACAAATTCCAGAGGAGGGCCTGCTTCAGCTCTGGAGCTTTAGCAACCTCACCTTCTCCTCTGCCTTGGGGACTGTGTTGGGCCAGACGTACCCCTTCCACCCCCGACAGGCAATGACTGCAGTTAGGGTTGGAACAGATGGTCTGTCCTCATGAAGGGGAGAATGATTTCCTGGACCAGCTCTGGAGCTTGGGCACTGGGGGTGGGGGAAGAAATTGGGAAAAAAAAAACCTTTCTAGGATAGGGTTCCTTGTAGCCAGGGGCCCAGAAATCCTTCTGGGGCCTCACTGCATCATCCACGGCTCCCTGCTGGTAACTGCAGGGTCTTCATCTGCTGGATATACTGTTAGTTAAAAAGGACGATGTGGGCATGGAAGCTGACAGCAGACCAGATTTCCTCCATGAAGATAACAGGGAGGGCTTTGGATTTGATGAGGACACAGGATAAAACTGGCAGAATATCTAGGAAGGAAAAGGAAAAAGGAAGAGCCCATAGAGCTGGATACTGTGGAAGAAGGAACTATAGAAGACAGGCATGTTTGAGGAAGGTTTTCAAGCTATATATATACATTTTTTTTTTTTTTTGAAATCAGGCCCTCCTTCCCCGTGAAACCTTCTGTAAAATTTCTGCCACGCTCACTGATGCACATGGTGCAAGTGGACAAAACCCAGAGACAACACACAGAAATAGCTAGAGACATTGGCAAAAACAATTTGTTTTAAATCACTGCCTTAATTTCTGACAGCGGAAGGCATTTTTCTGCCCTTTTGAACACTACCCTCTCCAGCCAATTACACCAGTCCCAGAGAAAGGTTCCTTTTCTCTGTTTAAGACAGAAGCAGAACTTGAGGAGGAGCAAGCTCAATGCATTTAAATTTTCAGTTCAGAAGACAGAAGTCTGTACCAGAATTGTGAGGCTAGGAAAATCCACTAGCAGTGGAGAGGGTGGAGGAATTTTCCAAGCACTTTTTGGTTTAAAAAGAAAAATAGAGAAAAACTTAATATAAAAAAAAAATCACTTCCCTCTCCTCTCTAAATATACCAAGTATGAGCCACTTTGTATGAGCAAACCAAGTTACACATGACCTATTTTGATATTTCCCAACTAACAAAAGGACTTAACATTTTAAAAGGACATTTAAAAATAAACATGTAGGTATTTCCATTTTTCCCTAAATTTTCATGTTTTGTTTTATTTATTTTTTTAGAACCATAGTCCAAGTTGGGGCGAGGCGCTGATCTGTCCAGACTATCTGGGCAACCATGAGGCAGAGAGGGGCAGATTGTGGGGAAAGGGAAGACCACAGATGGTCACAGCAGCACCTTCCAGGGTCCCTAAGGGAGGGGAGACTTTTAAGAAATCCCATGTGCCCCAGAATCCTGGATACACAGGTGAATGCACACAGTGTCTTCAAGGACACTTCCAATAGGTAAAGAATAAAATAATATTATCTGTCCCCCTGAGTCTGTAGACTCAGACAACCAGAAGATAGGCTGCTAGATCCACCTGCTTGAGACACACTAGTCCCTGCTATGAGCTAGAAAACCACAGAGGGCTGCCCCTGGAGGGCGAAGGATGGCCTTGTAGCCCCCCAGCCTGTCATACTGGCTCAGGACATGACAAATGTCACAGGTGAGCAAATAATGATTGGGTCCCTACTTTGCCTTGTGCCTGGGTTAGGCATTGGCAGGAGGTGGGTATTCCCCCTTCTCTGTCCAGGAGCTCCTACTTGTTCTTCAAGACTTAGTGCAGGTAGCACAATCTGAGAAGCCCTCCACTATGTCTCCCCCAGCCCCTAACTCCGTTCCATCGTCTAACAGCCCTCATCCAGCCCTGTCTGCATCACCAGGTGTCCCACATATCCTGGGATTATCCAGGTGTGCTGGAGCCACCTGAGGGCAGGTGTATGATTAGTCTTCTCTGTAACCTGGGAGCAGCGGAGGGATTGGGGTCTAGCAGGAGGACCTCAGGATGTGCCTGGTGAGTGAATGAACCCTTATCAGCATGGCTCCATCACATACCTACCACAGGGCCAGACCAGAACATAACCAGCCCCTATAAAGAGTGGGAAACACAGGGTGGATGGTGCGATGTGACGGTAGGGAAGATAGAAAAAGAAGGAACTCGTTCAGCCTGGGCCTGGGTGTACCAGAAATGCTTAATCAGAGTCTTGAAATTTTACCAAGGATTCCCTGAGGGCAAAGGCTATTTATTCCAGGCAGAGAGAATAGTAGGAGTAAAGGCATGGTAAATCAGATGAACTTGGAGTAGCTACACGGGGCCAGGAGAAAGGATGCGCAAAATGGGAAGAGGGAAGGCAGGAAGCAGGCTGGAGCAGGATTGCTAAACACACTGGAGGCCAGGCTAAGAAATCTGGCCATGCACTCACCCTCTCCCTCCCTCTCTCACTCTCTGTCTACAATGATGACTTAGAATACCTTTGAGTGCAAGATCTAAAAGTTTAATTGATCCCTATTTTGAAAAATAACAATACTTGATTAATTTAACCTAACACATCCTCTTTTTGTTTAAACCTTTTTTTTATTTGAGAGAAAGAAAAATTTTAAAAGACATATGGAGAGATATATCGTCTTCTTGAATTGGAAGACTCAGTACTATAAATATTTGCTTTTCCCAAATTGATAGGAAGACCCTCAATAAAAACTCCATTATGTTTTTCTTAATGGAAACTGACAAAGAGATTCTAGATGTTGCATAAGTAGGCTAAGGCCAAGAATAGTAAAGACAATTTTGAAGAACAAAGTGGGAGGCCTTAACCTACTGGGTATCAAGACATATTATAAAGCAAAGTCATTAGGACAATGCAATGTTGTTGCAGGGGCAGATAAACAGACCAGTGGAAAAGAACAGAAAATAGGCCCACTTGTTATGGACACTTGATTCATGACAGCAATGGCACCATAGGGCAATAAGGAAAGAATGGATAAGTCAATTGGATGATCACATTTTAAAAATAAAGCCCGCCTCTACTGATTACTATGCAAAAAGTCAATTTCAATGTAGATTGTAAGAGTCAGGCACACAGGCTCACACCTGTAATCCCAGCACTCTAGGACGCTGAGGCAGGTAGATTGCTTGAGCTCAAGAGTTCAAGACCAGCCTGAGCAAAAGTGAAACCCCATCTCTAAAATAGAAGTGTGTTGTGGCGGGCGCTTGTCGTCCCAGCCACTTGGGAGGCTGAAGGCAAGAGGATTGCCTGAGCCCAAGAGTTTGAGGTTGCTGTGAGCTATGACACCAAGGCACTCTAGTGAGGGCAAGAAAGTGAGACTCTGTCTTAAAAACAAAAACAAAACAAAAAAAAAAAACTGTAGATTATAGATATAATGCAAAAGAAAAGTTTCCCTATAGAAATCATAGGATAGGTAAACATGCCTAAAACAGGAAGAAAAAAGGACTATCTATAAAGAGAAAGACAAGACTATGTTAAGAACTTCTGTTCATCAAAAACACCTTTAAGAGCCTGAAAAGGAATATCAGAGTGGGAGGGGGGATTTGCAAAATATGTAACTGACACACCAGTCCTATCCAGGGTGCATAAAAAACGCTTTAAACCGGTGGTTCTCGACTAGGGGTGATTTTCCTTTTTTTCCTCCCTATCTTGGGCAAGAGGGAAAAAAAACATATAGCCTTGTCTGGAGATATATTTGGGGACAACTTGTGTGGGTGGGTGTTGCTGGCATCTAGTGGACAGACATCAAGGGTGCTGCTGAACACCACACAGCCACATATAAGCCCTCCCACCCCACCCTACAAAATTATCTGGCCCCAAATATCTACAATGCCAAGGCTGAGAAGCCTTGGTTTAAATTAATCAGAAAAAGCCAGGCATGGTGGCTTGTGCCTGTAATCCTAACACTCTGAGAGGCCAAGGCGGGTGGATTACCTGAGCTCATGAGTTCTAGAGCAGCCTGAGCCAGACTGAGACCCTGTCTCTAAAAAATAGCCGGGTGTTGTGGCGGGTGCCTGTATTCTACTACAGGCTACTTGGGAGGCTGAAGCAAGAGAATTATTAAGCCCAAGAGTTTGAGGTTGCTGTGAGCTGTGACACCACAGCACTCTACCCAGGGAGACAAAGTAAGACTCTGTCTCAAAAAAAAAAAAAAAAATTAATTAATTAATCAGAGAAAAACAGATAATTTCATAGAAAAATGAACAAAACACTTGAATGGGAATTTCACATAAGAGGAAATTCTAATGGCCTATGAAAAGCATCATTAATTAATAGGAAAATACAAACTAAAACCACATGACCTACTAGAACTGTCTTTCCCCAGCCTCTGGATCACAGAAGGGTACCAGTCCATGACCTGTTAGGACCCTGGCCATGTAGCATCACTGCCTGAGTTGTGCCTCCTGTCCCATCCTCCCAACCCCCCCCCATCCATGGAAAAATTGTCTTCCATGTAACCTGTCCCTATTGCCAGAAAGTTTCCCATCCATGGCCTGTTAGGAATGAGGTGAGCAAGTGAAGCTTATCTGTATTCACGGCCACTCCCCATCGCTCACATCACCACCTTAGCTCTGGCTTCTGTCCCGTTTCCTACTCTGTCACTCCCACCACCACCATCTGGAGAAAAATTGTCTTCCATGAAATTGGTCCCTGATGCCAAATGGTTGGGGACCGTTGTCTACAATATACCATGAATGGCTAAAATTCAGAAGACTAACAATAACAAGTGTTGACAAAGATGAACAACTAAAATTTTTACACATTGCTAGTGGGAGCATAAACACTTGGGCAATATTATTTATGACAGCCCCAAAGTAGAAACAATCTAAATGCCCATTAAGTGTAGGCTGGAGGCTGGCACAGTGGCTCCTGGCTGTAATCCCAGCTCTCTGGGAGGCCACCGCAGGAAGATCACTTGAGCTTAGGAGTTTGAGACCAGCCTGAGCAAGAGCAAGACCCCATCTCTACAAAAAACAGAAAAATGAGCTAGGGATGGTGGTGGGCACCTTAGTTCAGCTATTCAGGAGGCTGAGGCAGCAGAATAGCACCCCAGCCTGAGAAGACTATGAGCCAATAAAAATGAAGAAACTACAGCTATAAGCAAGAGTATAATAGACTCCCACAAACACAATATTGAGCAAAAGAAGCTGGACCCAATAGAGTCATACTGCAGTATTCCATTTATATACAGTTTGTATAAATACAGGCAAAACTCAAGTATGATATTAGAGGTCAGCATTATGTTTAAGAGCAAGAAGGGGTATGGGAAGGCCCATGGGAGGGTTCAAGAGCTGGCTATGTGCATTTTGTAATAGTTTTTAGAATTGTACTTTATGATTCGTGCATTCAAATATAGGTTATATCTGCCTAACAAGGTTTTTATAATAGATTTAAAAAGGTCCTCTTCCCAGTGATCTCAATTATTAAATAGGAAGCAGTCCATAAAGGTAAATTTTTTTTTCTTGGATACATATTTTCTGCAGATTCAGCCATTCCTTCCAGCCTTAGAGGTTTAGGAAGGAACTTCCGTCTACCATTAATACTAGGGATTCATGTCAGCTGTCTCTGTCCACGGCCCACACACACCCTCCAAACTGCCTCTCTGATACCCAGAGGAAGGATGAGTAATGAGTTACTTATTTCTTAGAAAAATTACCTGTCTGGATATAATCTGATTCCCTTGGAGAAAAAACAATTATTTACTACATTTACTACTACATTCATTCATGTCTGATACAGTAACTTACAGGCAACATATCAATAGATCTGTTCTTTTTTTTTTTTTGAGACAGAGTCTCATTATGTTGCCCTTGGTAGAGGGTCTTGTTTCTACTTTTGGGCATAAGTGATTCTCTTGAAATGCCCAAGAAAAGTGAGAAATTGGTGCATTGGTTTTAAAACATGTCTTCATTCTTTGAGAGCCCTTCCATCAAAAATGTTGAACCAATTCCCCACTCCATGCATATGGACCAGTTTGGTGAGTCACTTCTAACTAGCAGAATGAAGCAAGAGTGATGCTGCGTAACTTCCAAAAGTAGGTTAGATGCACCTTCCACGAGGGGGTGTGGGAAGGTCCCCCCTCCCAGGACTCCCAGCCTTGGAATGTGGCCACGTGCCATGAGGAAGCCAAGCACTCATGTGGAAAGGCCATTGTCTCCCCCAGGAGGAGGTCACGGTGGAGATGCCACATCATCTGCCAGACGCGTGTGCGAGTGAGTGAGCCTGGGATGGGTCCAGCCCCAGCCTCAAGACAAGCTGACCCCACCTGGCCCTGCCTACATTGCAGATTCTTAAGAAAGATAAATATTGCTGAAGCTGTTCTTTAAAATCACTAAGTTTCTGAAAAGTTAGGTAAGCAGTAATAAATACCAGGAATATCTAGATTTTAATGTGAATTTTCCAGATTCTTAAAATACTGCTGGGGCTAAACAGAACTGCAGGCTGGGTCTGACCTGTGGGCTGCTGAGTGGACAGAGCAAACAACTGACTCCAGCTTCAAAGGTGCTGAGTCCTGGCATGGAGTGGTGCCTCGACTAGACCTCCCCACCACCACCCCAAACTCATTCAGGTCTGCCTGCCACAGAGCATTCGAGCATCTGAGACATGGAAGTCAGAGCAGTGACTGAGCCCTGTTGATTCATAAAGCTACAGTTTCGACCAACTTTTGCACTAAACAGATCACAAACAAATTGCAGCAGTTCTAACTGGCACACCCTGGTGTCTGTCTATCCCTCTTACACACATGGACACACACAGAGTTCACTTTAAACCAAAGCTTCAGAAACCTGAAGTAATGTCTGATATGGTAACTTTCCAGCAACATAGATCAAAGAGTGAATTGCTTACAGCCATGACCGTTAACAACATAAGTTCACACACATTGAAATGTTGCTAAATGTGGAAAGTGTAAAATTTTCTGACTAGATTTTCCATAAAGAAGCAGGCTGCTTCCTGTGCAGAAGCAAACACATTCTTATCTTTTACAGCCAGAACAGGTGATACTTAAAGCAGGATTCATCTGAATGACAATAGATGGGAAATGTGCAACAGGTTCTTTCTATCTCTGTCTCTCCCTGGCTGTGGGTCCTTTTCTAAATCCACCTTTCCCCCAGCCCCTTTGTACACAGAGCAGCCAGAAGAAGGCGGGGAGGAGGAATTCCACCCTTGCAGAGCCCTGCAAGCAGCAGCTGCACCCAGAGGCCCTGGAGAGGAGGGACAGAGAGCTGTGACTCATAGTTGGCAGGAGGACACCTGACCTTCATCACCTCACTTGTCCAGCATGAAACCCTCTGGACATGCAGAAGTGAGGTCTTTGTAAGGAGACAGAGTCAGAGTCGGGACACTCCAGTCTGGGCTTTGGCCCCATTAGGAGTGTGCACCGGGGCTCCACATCTGTCATCTTCCCAGAGAACCCCACTTTAGAGAGGCTGCTCTTCCCTACATCTCTGCCTGATTTGGGAAGCAGCATAATTATCCCAGGCCCCAGCTACCGCCTCCCAGAGACCCTGGGCCAACACCTCCACATCCTACCCCCAGCTTAGCCTTAACCTGAACTCCTCTGCCCCCATGAACCTGTAGTTTGGGAAACTCTGCAGCCTGTTGAGTCCACCATGCTTCGCTCCAAAGGCCACCTCAACACTGCCAGGTAGATGGGACACCTGGGACATGTGTTCTCTCCAAGCCCCCAGCTGTCTGAGACCTTTTCAAGCCTCTCCCACAGAACCTTCCAAGCTCCCGTTCTATAATTGACAGTCTTGCCTAAAACTCAGCACCCTCACGGAAAGCACCCTCCACTTCCTGCCTAGCCCCCAAACCAGATCCTTCCCAGGCACACAGAGTTCCTTCCAGCCTTCCCCTGCCACACAGATCCCTGGATGGGAAGGTAACGGGACACTTGGGCCAGGTGCTGGGAGCTATCAGTGTACCACCTCCCTGCATGTGACAGCCTCGAGATTCACCCTTCACGTGGCTCTGAGAGGGGTCAGCACTGGGCCCGGCATGTGGTTGGTGTGCAAGAAATGGGCATTCCAGAAATGCTAGATGGCTTCCTGAACACAGGCAGATGTCATTGCACCCCTTAGTCAGACGAGGAAACTGAGCTCAGAGAAGTCAATTGGCATGCAAGCCATGCAACTGGCAGGTGGCAGAACCACGGCCTGATGCAGATCACCTGCAGCCTCCACCTCTGGTTCCCTAGTAAGTCCAGTCAGCCCACAGCATCCCAATGAGACAAGCTAAAAAAGAGCTTCAAGTTAAAGATGATTTTTTCCCCAGTTAACATGAAGAGTTCCAAAGAGCTCACAAGTTGGAAGAATGAAATGTAAGGAATCTCCTAAAAACAAACAAACAAACAAACAAACAAAAACCAGACATTCAACCCTAAAACAACTCTATGGGGCCCCTTTACTGCCCCAGCTGCCCTTGATGCAGGAGGGAGGGGGTAAGAAGGCTGGCCGCCTGCCCCAGGGACTCCAGGGCTAGCTTCAGCCATAGGCAGAGCAGGGAGGCCAGAGAAATCATAGTTCTAGAATAAGAAGGATACCCCAGGGGTGTTGCAATCCTGGCTCTGACTCCCTCTTGGAATCAGTGTCAACTGTAAGAGGCAGAGAACCACGAGCACAGGCCACCACAGGGATCACGTGCAGTTATGGGTTGGTCGATTACAGTAATTACTATGGGAAGTTGAATTGTGTTTTCAACACATAATTTTTAAAACACCCTAAATTATAAAGCACTAGGCAAATGACTAACAAAGAAAGTTTATGGGCAGATGCGAAAGTGACCAGCCCTTAGCCCAACCAGGAAACCTGCCCGTAAAGGACGCAATACAAGGAGTCTTCTGTGTGGAGCTGCCGGACATCCCCCCAGAATGAAAACTGGGTTGGAAGGGGCCCGCACCTCTGGAGCAGTGGCCTGGTGGCCCATTGGAAAGACATGAACCCCCCCCACACACACACACGCCCCTCCCTTCTGTGGCATTGGGTCAAGATGTGTTCATTCCCCAGAGGCTGCTGACAGAGGGTGACAGTGTGGAGACCTGTGAGAAGCTCACACACAATTGACTTTAGGGATATTAGAAAAACCCATCACTTCTCGGAGGTATTGGTTGCCTGCAGAAATGCCTGTCTCTGCTGTGTGCACCCCAGGCCATGTCTTCTAGGTCCATCTTCCTGGGGAGCAAGAGCTGTGAGCCCCAGTGCTAACAAACTCTTCACGGAGCTTAATCGCCAAGGACAGAGTTGCTCAGGCTGCAGTGGGGTGGAGGCCAGCTACCCCCTCCTCTTCCCAAAGCCACTAAGGAATCCCTGCGTAAACCCCAGGGTTCCATGAAACAGTCTGAGAATGGCAAGAATTGAGGAGGAACTGGGTGGCGAGGAAGTGAGGGTAGCCGATCCAGGCATCCCATTTCCAAACTTGTCAGCTGAGCAACAGCAGCATCTGGACGGGGATCAGGGACCACACAAGCGTGCTCAGGTGTCAGGAGCCCAGGAGGCAGGAGGAGGTGGAGGGAAGGGCCCCAGTGGAAAGACCACGCCCCCAAATCTCTGAGACCTGAGGAGGTCAAGGGCCTGGGCAGCAACAGATGTCTCAGGTGGAAAGGTGAAGGCACCAGGCCTCCAACAGGGCAGGGTGTCAGGTCTGGAGCAGCCCTGAGGTGGGCTTGAGAAGCTCACCGGCGTCACAAAGTGTGGCCTCCACTGTGGGTCCCCAGCACGCCCCCAGCCCCCCCCACACACACACACTGGTGGCTATTCTCTCATTTCATAAATCACTTTCTGTGGGGGAGAACAGAAAGGAGCCATTGTTCCCAGTTACAGATGAGCAATCCAGAACCCAGACAGAAACTCCAGTCTCTAGATTTCCACCCAGTTCCTGGCTCACATAGACCCAGCTGCTGTGGAAGGCTGGAGGGCTTTTTCTAGTCTACTAAAGACCACTCCAGGGGAGAACTGCTGGCTAGTCTGACCAATTCCAAGGTTAAATTATGGCACCTGTAACACAGACAGGGAAAAACAAGAAGAAAATGACCCACATCATGGCAAATCAACTGTGATTTTTCTTAAAAGATTCAATTCCACTATGCTTCATGTGTGAATTTCATAAATAGACTAGAGAATCTATATCAATATCACCAGAAAAATGTTCATGATACAAAAAGAATATTCATTTTACAAATGATTAGCCATAGGGTTCTCTGTGATCAATTTGTTTATAGCCCTCTTCCTTCCTTCCTTCCTTCCTTCCTTCCTTCCTTCCTTCCTTCCTTCCTTCCTTCCTTCCTTCCTTCCTTCCTTCCTTCCCTTCCTTCCTTCCTTCCTTCCTTCCTTCCTTCGCTCCCTTCCTCCCTCCCTCCCTCCCTTCCCTTTCTTTCCCTTTCTTTCTTTTCCTTTCTTTCCTTTCCTCTTTCCTTTCTTTCTTGACAGAGTCTGACTCTGTTGCCTTGGGTAGAGTGCCGCGGCATACTCACAGCTCACATCAACCTCTAATTCCTGGGCTCAAGCAATCCTCCAACCTCAATCTCCCAAGTAACTGGGACTACAGATGAGCCCCAGCACGACTGGCTAATTTTTCTATTTTTAGTAGAGACTAGGGTCTTGCTCTTGTTCAGGTTGATCTGGAACTCGTAAGCTCATGTGATCCACTGGCCTCAGCCTCCCAGAGTGCTAGGATTACAGGTGTGAGCCACTGTGCCCGGCCAGCCTTATTGCTTTGGACAATGTGATATTTGGAGCAGACTTTTCACCTCCAGACTCTGGAATTATTCCCCTTGTCCTTTGTGTTATTAGGAACCCTGAGGGCAAACGAAAGCCCCCTCTCCCTTCTTTGTAAGAAATCCTTTTTCTATTAACACTTTACAATGATTTTTCTCTCGTGCCTCACATTCAAACATTTCCTTAGACCTGTCTATTTGGGATTCCAACAGAGGTGATGTGAGACTTTGTCCAAATCTTTCACAGACAGGGAATGGGAGCTGAGGACAATTTGGATTTATTATAAAATGCCAAACTGATAAAGGGACAGTAAACTGATTTTTCCCAACTTACATACTCAACGATTCTGATGTGCTCCAGTCTCCCTCCAGTATCTCGACAAAGTCCCTTTAAGTCTTAGGCACGTGAGTGCCTCCTCCCCTGACTCTCAACAGTAGGTAATATGTTTCTTATTATAATCTGTTTGGCTGTTTTCATGGGATTTTCCTGGGGGGCGGGGGGAGGTTTCCCGTTCTGTTCAAATCACTGTCTTTGGGCTGAAAACTACCTAGGTTATGCTGTGGTCTCTGCTTACAAGCTGGTTTCTCTTCCATTCAATCCCATGATGACCACCTTAGGAACAGAGCTATGTCTCTCTCTCTCTCACATCAGGTACAGACAATTGAGTTAACCATGTCCTTCAAGTGATGGAACAAAAAAATCATCACTGGGGCCATGTCTTCCCATCCCTCCATGTGCAGGCCAGACCCAGCCTGCCACAGGGCATGGTAATGCTTTGTCAGGTGGATGAAGGGACAGGACGGAGGTGGATGGAGATAGACAGAGGAGCAGAAGGGCAGGGCCTGAAGCATCAGAAATACTGAGCCCACCCTCAGCCCTGCTTCTTACTGTAGGATGTGGGACAAGCTACATAACCTCCAAGTAGGCCTCAGTTTCCTCATCTGAAGAATGTTCATCATGTTTTAGATGAGATTGAGAATGATATGTCAAGCAGGAGGTAGAAGCTCAGACCTATCAGGGGACAGGTAAGTAGTGGAAAGACGGGGACAGGCGATGAGGAGCAGGGACTGTGGCCAGCTCTAGGGCACCCTGAAGAACGAAGGCCACACACACTTAAAGACGTTTGAATTGTGACAGCGAGGCCAAATGCATTGCCTGTGACCTGTGCCACCAGTCTGACACACACTATATCCTAAGTATAATAGCTAAAAAGGAGAGGCTCTGAGATTTGAGGATGCATACTTCAGAAGTCAGGAGACCACAGCTCAAGTGCAGGGCTTAGTTCTCTGGCAGCCTGACCTTGATTAAGTACTGTGTTGCTCCATAAAGCCACAACTTTGCACACTGAGAACCCAGGAAAAGCCATCCTGTCACCACAAAAGACAGCAGCATGAAGTGTTAAGCGACATTCATGATGCTGACCAGGCCATCTAAAGCAGCCCTCTGCTCATCCAGAAGCAAGGCCTAGAAGCTTCACAGAATCCAGGGCACCGAAGAGTGCCGTGCACCAGGAAGGCTGCCAGGGAAATGGGAGCACAGAGCAATGTGTGCACAGAGGCCCAGGGAGGCAACAGAAAGGCCTGAGCAGCAACTAGATGGCCAAGGAATTTTATAAATAGTGCATATTTGTAGCATCAGGGAGAATGCAGTGTTATGTAAAATGTAAGGCCTTGGAAGGAGGGATTGCTCGGAGCTTTAACTCCTGCCTGTTCAATGCTTGAATTGTGACAGAGAGTGGTGGTGCTTGGTGAAACTAAATGGATGAAAATGATCAGAAGACATTGCTGGGTGGAGAGGGAAGATGTGTGGGTGGCGAAGTTCCCAAGTGACAACTTGGGCAATTGCTGGTAGGTGAGTCTGAAAGATGAGTCTACATGTCGCACGTGCAGGGAGGAGGGTCAGGTTGCCATGGTCTTTCCTTTTATCGCAAATGTTCATGACTGGACAATAACAGTCATGAACGTAGCCTCAGGCAGCCTGTGGTAGTCAGGGGACATGGAGCAAAGGCATGGCTTCACGAAGGGCTATCTGCAGATCTGCTCTGGAGAGAGGGAGCGTTCCTAAAGCCTGAGGGTCATCCCTGAGTCCTGCCACTCCTCCCCTGACCTGAACGACACCTGCGTGGTCTGGCCAGACATGCAGCTGGGGCTTGGCTTCATAGGGAAGTGGCTGTTGTAGCCTCTGGTTCCCTTCCTTTTGTTCTCCTCCCAGACGCTAATGAGAAGGCGTGATGCCCTTGCTTACTTGTTTGAACCGAGGCCACGTATGCTGTGGCTTGGCTGACGCTCAGCTCTTGGAGTGGTTTAAATAGCAGGTCAGACAGAGGCCTTCCCAACCCAGCCCTGTCCTGGAAATTTTTATTAACATTTACAAGAATAAGAAGAGAAAATAATGCCTGCTTCACAGAGGGTGCTGGCTAGGGCTTGGGCCTTGGAGTTAAGAGTCTACATTTTCACCCTGGGACAGACATTTCCCAGTTGCGCATCCTTTGATCTGTCATTTAACTTTCTGTGCCTCAGTTTCCTCATATGTACACTGAAGGTAATGCCACCATTTTTTTGTTGTGACAGTTACTACACAAAGTTACACACACAGTGGCACAGTACCCACACAGTAACAACAGATGCTCAGTAACTGCCTTCATCCCTGAGTGGAGACACCCCGACCTCTCCAGCCCGTAAGACCTAGGAGTAGTTTGGGAGTCCTGATTACTCTTCCTCCCTTTTTCTTTGGCTGATGGTGATACAACAAACCCAAATGGAGATCAAAGGAACTACTTTACTCAGGCTCACAATGACCTCTAGTTGGAGAATATTCTAGACCACCACATGCTCCAACCCAAATTTATAAAAGCTGAGCCTTCAGGTAGGACCAAATTACTTCTTTCATAGGCCCAGGGAGGTCACTTTTATTTATATTTTTCAAGACAGAGTCTTACTCTGTCACCTGGGTAGAGTGCTGTGGCATCAGCCTAGCTCTCATCAACCTCAAACTCTTTGGCTCAAGCAATCCTCCTGCCTCAGCCTCTGGAGTAGCTGGGGAGGCACCCACCATTACACCTGGCTAGTTTTTCTATTTTTAGAAGAGATGGGGATCTCACTCTTGCTCAGACTGGTCTTGAACTGGCAGCATTTCTCCTGCCTTGGCCTCCTAGGGTGCTAGGATTACAGGTGTGAGTCACCGTGCCTGGGTGGATGTAACTTTTTGAGCTGAAACAAGTGGACTTATTGAATCTGCCCCAAGTGGTCTGCTCCCCACAGGGGAAACACACACATAAGCACCCACCTCACTCAGCTCAGAGAGGTTGAGAATCAAAGATAAAAGATAGTGAGTCCCTTCTGTGCAGTAAGGATCTTTCAAACTACCAATGAAATGTAAATTTATGAAAGAAGACAAGATTAAAGGACCTGCTGGGCTGGGCTCCTGGTGTCAGAACAGGATGCAGACCTCCTGCCCCTCCAAAAGAGAAGCCAGAATTTCCAGATGTGTTAAGTCACGGCAAAGCGGCTGGGGACATAGAAGCACTGGGGAGCAGGAGGCTGCTGGTCTGGAGCAGGAGGTGCTGGGGACTGCCCACTGGGGGTTTAGGAGGTAAGGAAGGAGCAGCAGCAGAATCCCTGAGGGCAGACACAGGGACATCAGCTGGGACTCTCTCAGAGTTTCACCCAGAAGCCCCAAGGATAAGGCTCTGAGGGAGGCCAAGGCAGGTGGGTGGGCACTGTGGAGACCCCCAGCAGGAAAGGGTGGTGGAGCTGCAGTGTGGACAGGGCTGTCCTGCGCCGCCCAGGGCATAGCAGAAAAACAGAGCAGACATCCCTCATGCCCTGTTATCCAACTCCTGGCAACACAACACCCTTCCCTGGGGCCCCCGACTGTGCCTTCACAGTCCTTCTCATTTGAATTGATAAGTGAGACAAAACCTAATGGATGTACCAGACTAGAGGAAAGATCTATAGCCCCAACACTAAGTCCACAGGCAGGTCAGCCCCTTCTTCATGCTGCGCTGTGCTAGAGGCTTGGAGTCTGCACATTGGGGGTCCAATCTCAGCTCTGCCACTTAGCAGCTGTGCCTCTGCTCCCCACCTCAGCAGTGGGGTGACTCTCTAGGACATGCAAGAGTTCCCACATTAGGCCTCCTGGTCATTTATGTGGTAGATGTTCCAGAAGGGGTCAATGTGTTTGCTCTTGTACCCATCATTTTACCCTCCAGAGGCTCCTTCAGCTTGACCTCGGTCCAAACATACAGCTCACAAAACATGTGCGTCTGCCTTGCACATTAGTAAGCCTGTTAAGATTCACTCACACCTGGCTTGGCTGGCATCCATCATCAGGGTGGAGATGAAAAAATGGGGCCTCATCACACCTAATTTCAGTATAAGGGACCCCGCGTGATAGTGTGGGTGGTGTGAGAATTACAGAAAAGGAAAGGGGCTGAATCCCCAGGGACTGGGGAATGTAGGGGCCACTTGGAATGCTGGCCAAGGGCAGGATCCCCATCCCCAAACCAAGGAAAGTCCCCACACTGGTGGCATCACCCCCAAAGGCCTTGCAGGGTTAGACACTTTGCTACTGGCCAACACTCCGTGCATTCCAAGTGTGTCTGAAGCCGTTGCCATCAATGCCATCAATGGAATGACTTGTACTTAGCTCGAGGGGAATTAACACATTCAAATGTCTGTAGAAACCACACAGGCTGACACTTCCCCAGGGAGTAAACAGAGGCATACTCTCACTTCAGCAAGAAATTCAAACAAACCCTTTCCCCTGCTCCCTTCCTGGAACCCCATTTTCTCCCACTCAAATCTCAGTGTGAGAAAGAAATGTGGTTTGTTGTCACTGTTGTTGTTGTTATTTTAATGTGCAAAATAGCAGAGGTCCAGAAAGGTTAAGCAATGCTTTGGGACCACACAGTCAGCTACTAGTTCATCCAAGCCTGGACTCTGGCCCCCTGACTCCCAGCCCCACGTTCTCACTGAGTTGACTATTTCCCAAACTTGGCTCTCATTCCTGACCATCTGTTGGAAAAGCTCAAGAGTGAGGTGTCCTGTGTAGCAGCAGATGGAAGTCAATCAAGGCATAGAAACCAAATGGCACCGCGTTGGAGGGAGCAATAGTCTCAAAGTGGAAATATCCTCATTTGATGCCACAAACAACATGAAAGAAGTAAATAAAACCAAAGCGTTAGCCGAGCAGCTGTGCTTGAGTCTGCACATGGAGCCCCTACAGCGCTCATCATCACTGGGCAAATAACTGCTTCCAACATGGCACCAATGCCACCAAAGTCAGACCAGAGCTTTCTGCTCCAGCCTCACTCACAGTCTCTTCTGTCCTTCCTGTGGAAAGTTAGGGAGAAAGAAAGACAAGGGCCTGTGAAGAACCAGACAGCTAGAGCTTAAAGGGAGGCTTGTGAACCCACACTGAGGGGAGCCTGGCCCGGACTAGAAGACCTGATGGCTGGCACAGGCTGGGTTTGGCTTGGAAAGCGACAGAACTGTGATTGCACACCTGAGAAGACCATCAAAACACCGTGAGGTCATTGCAAATATCAATCACCCTCTTCCTGCAAGGTCTCTCAGCTGGTGGCCCCAAGGGGCAGGCAGCAGAGCTCATGCATTCAGCCAACAGCCCTGCATTAAGGACCGGAGGGGAGCCAGGCTTTGGGCACAGCATGGAGCCTGATGGGGTTACTGAGCTGTATACAGAGCATCAACATTTCAGCCCTGCCTGGGAACACCTGTTAAAGCTAACTAGATATATAGTGTCTCCAGGGACTGCCAGATCTCAGCTATGACAGGGACAGTCAGCATGCTTCCATGATTCTCCACTTGAGGATCCAACGATCCAGTCTTTGCCCCAAAGACTAGAGGCCAGTCAACCAGAGGGAAAAGGGAATTGGCTGTGTCATATTTCCAGTGCCAGTGGCAAATAGCAGTCTTCCAACTTTCTAGAAAGTTCCAGAGCTTCCAGGAGCTCCAGACATGCATCCTTGTCTAATCGTAAGAGGTGGGAAGAAGGCCACAGGGGACCTTGCTAAGAGTCCTTCTGATGGATATGGCAAGAAGAGTGTGCCTGTATGTAGCCCTGCACCTCCTCTGCTGAGTGTCCTGGATGTGGTGGGAAGAGTGTGTCTGTATCTAGTCCTGCACCTCCTCTGCTGAGTGTCCTGGATGTGGCGGGAAGAGTGTGCCTGTATCTAGTCCTGCACCTCCTCTGCTGAGAGTCCTGGATGTGGCGGGAAGAGTGTGTCTGTATCTAGTCCTGCACCTCCTCTGCTGAGAGTCCTGGATGTGGCGGGAAGAGTGTGCCTGTATCTAGTCCTGCACCTCCTCTGCTGAGAGTCCTGGATGTGGCGGGAAGAGTGTGCCTGTATCTAGTCCTGCACCTCCTCTGCTGAGAGTCCTGGATGTGGCGGGAAGAGTGTGCCTGTATGTAGCCCTGCACCTCCTCTGCTGAGAGTCCTGGATGTGGCGGGAAGAGTGTGCCTGTATGTAGCCCTGCACCTCCTCTGCTGAGAGTCCTGGATGTGGCGGGAAGAGTGTGCCTGTATGTAGCCCTGCACCTCCTCTGCTGAGAGTCTTGGATGTGGTGGGAAGAGTGTGCCTGTATGTAGCCCTGCACCTCCTCTGCTGAGAGTCCTGGATGTGGCGGGAAGAGTGTGCCTGTATGTAGCCCTGCACCTCCTCTGCTGAGAGTCCTGGATGTGGCGGGAAGAGTGTGCCTGTATCTAGTCCTGCACCTCCTCTCAGCCCCAGTCTGTTCCCTGCCCATGGGCACATCTAAGTAGCCCACCAGAGCACATTCCACAGGGAGGAAGGAGATCCAAAGGCCTCCCGCTCCCTCCCTCACATCCCCCTCACACCCTGGTTTAGCTGCAGCCCTTCAGTCTGTCTCCTTGGATAAACCTGTCTACTCACCTGTTACAGACCTCTTGACTCTGCCCCCCTGCTGTGGGCCCTGGTTATATTCACCTGGTTGATGGAGAAAGCTTCCATGTTGGTCTCCCTGCCATTATCTACCTTCTTCCCCCCGACCCACACAGCTGTCAGAGTCACCATCCTGGGGTGCAAATGTACTCACCCCTTCCTACTATTTCCATGGCTCTTGGTTGCATATGGGTCATAACTTCTTAGCTCTACCTTTTATAACCTGATTTCTTGTCTCTTCCTGAGCACTGACAGATCTGGTATATGAAATCATTGGGAATACAAACAGAAATCAAAGTTTCTGAATAAGCCAGGGAAGAATAGGGGCTGCCATGTGCCATCCTTCGCTGCTCTGGACCACCTCTGTTCTCACTGTGCCCCATCTGGCAGTGTGTGCTCCAAGGACATGAGCAAATTTCATCTCCAAATTCTGAGCAACCAGTCCAGAACCTGGCATTTCAACAATTCCTTTCCAACTCCTGCCTTCTCAAAGGTTTCGCATCTTTGTGAAAGTCCAAATTTAAGTATTTTGAAGAACTTACTATGTCCCAAACTCCATATCAGACACTTGCACAGTTTTGGTCTATTTGATCCTGACCTTGAAACTTAGATGATAATAACAGTGATAAAATATTGTTATCAAAAATTTACTTAGCATTTATTATATACTGGAAATTGCCCTAAATGTTGTACTGTGTATAATATCCCAATCACTAATGTAATTTAGCTGAGAAAACTGATGTTTGAAAAGGATGAGGGACTTTGCTCAAGGTACCCACTTTCCAAAATCTTTAAGAATTAAATCCAGACTCACCCACTTCTATAGCCTGTGCCCTTAACAACTATAATTACCCCCATTTTACAGAGGAAGAAACTGAGACTTAGAAAGTTCAGGAAGTTTTTCAGGGTCACATAGCTAGTAAGTGGCCAAGCCAGGCCCCTGACTCCATGTCCTGCACTGGGACCCACTACCACCCCTGTACCAGGTTGGCCTTGGAAAAACCCCTGGCCCATCAAAAACCAGGTTCCTAAGATAGAAGACCCCAGAAAACCATGAGAATCCATGAATATAAAGGATGCACTGTGTTACCAGTCCTCAGGAAACTTATGCAGGCCAAAGAAATACTGGGCACTGCTTGAATATTCTTGGCAGTTGGGAAGACATGTGACTCACGGTATTTATAAGGAACAGGCTGCCCACTTGCCTCTGACCAGTCTGGACAGTGGCACTACCATGGAATACCACTGCCCCAGAGAATTCCAGATTAAATAGAGGAAAATCAATCAGGGAAAAGAAACACACACTCATACTCATACACAGAAAAAAATGTGGCTTGCTTTGCACAGCCTCATAGAACTTTGGGAAGGCCCAGAGCTAGTGCTGTGTCCACAAGGTGAAGGATTAACACAGGGCTCACTGGAGCACCCCTCTTCACACTCACCATGCTGAGGGTCTGCCATGTCTTCAATTCTCAGGCTACCTGCAGAAGCCCAGGGGGTGCAGACGAGATGGCTTTTGAATCCTGACTCTGTCCTAATGTGGTCAAGTTACCAAGTCATTTAATTTAACTGAGCCTCAGTTGCCCCATCCTCAAAATAGGGCTAACAAGACCCTATTTAAAAGGATTGCCAAGAGGATCAATGAAATAGTATACAAGAAGTACTTGGCACTGGCCTGATTCATATAGTAAGCTCTCAATAAACGTCCCCTCAATCCCCTCCCCTGGCTCTAAGAGAAGATCCTTTTTCTCCTCGTAAAACAATAAAATAGGCTAGAATCAATTTAGCCTATAATTTTTAAATGATTAAAGTCCCTGATTCATGTTGACAAATGGCACAAAGAGTGAAGAGGGAAGGACAAACTGTGCTGTCAATGACCTTGGCGGATCTAAATTTGAGGAGTTGTACCAGTCTTCCTGCTCCAGGCCACAGCCTGTCATGACCAAGACATTAATGGATATGACAAAGATCCCAGATGAAAAGCAACTTCTGAAATGCAGCCACCAGCCTCCTGATTACAGCAAACATCAACAGGCCAAACCCAGCAAGATGTCTGGGAACATCCCTCAAAGTGACCATGCCTTTAGACAGGACCCACTCCTGCCGCCAGTAGAATCAACTTCCTGTCTCATGAGGCTGCAGGTTTTAAATCCTGTGCTTCTCCATGGCATCCTGAGGTCTTAACCGCACAATGACAGCCATGGCAGTTCAGCAAGAAGGGAAATGGGAGAGGCCAGCTTAAAAATTATATAATCCTTCATTTTTTAAAAATAGGAGTGGGTATTTTTGGAAAGAATTGGCTGGGTAAGTTTTTTAACAGTCTTTCTGGCTAGTGAGTGGAAACTCAGAAAACAGCATTCCCTCTGGTCTCTAGAAACACATGCAACCAGTACAGCCAAAGAGGAGGGAAGGTGCCTGGGTGGGGTGGAACCAACAAAGAAAGGCACTTTGACCAGGGACAATGCAGACATAGTCTGACCCTTCATGAGCTGTGAACTGGCTTGGGAATGCACACTGCGAGGAGAGGAATTTGGAGGCCAGTCCCCGGGATGAATCTCCATAGGCAAATCCCTCCATCAGCTACAGGGAAACCCTCTGAGGGCTAAGACTGATCAAGGATGACAAAGGATGGCAAGTGCTGCCACGCCCCACTTCTTGCTCCTGTGTTAGACATTATTAATCAATCACGAATCTCTCCCAGAGCCCCAGATCCAGTCCTTAAAACAAGCTTCCCAGATGCTACCAGCCATCAGTGGGAGTTGGCCTGAGGTGAGACGTCTTCACTCTCTCTGCAATAGCTAGTAAGTGGTACAGACTTCAGTTTGGATCCTTGCTGTACATTATAAGATAGAAGTAGATGACATGCTCTAACATCAGATAAATGCTCCCTGCAGCTTAGCGTTCAGGACTTCTGTTGTGAGACAAACACAGCTGGTTGAAGAGTGAAAGCATTCATATATTTTTGGACCAAATAACAAGTACTTTCAAGTCTACAGCACTTCACTGTGCCAAAGCTAAAACCATCCACAAATACTCTGATTCTCTCCCCCTTTTAAGCCCTTGGTAAGTCTGTGCTTGTCCTGCCCCCTTTGAAGTTAGCCTGGCTGTGTGACTTGATCTGGCCATAATATGTGAGTACAAGTGCATATAACACACTCATGTGTGTGACCCACCACCTCCCTTCTCCTCCACCCTAGAGTTCATGCTGAGAGGCAGCTCCCACCAGTGTGGACCCTGAGGGACCACCAGGGTGGCATCTCCTTGCTTACCCAAGTCAGACATACTCATGAGTAAGAAATAAACCACTTTTTTTGGTACTTAGCTTCTGATATTTGGGGGTTGTTTGTTTCTGCAGCACAGCTTTGCTTATCCTGACTTTTACAAAATGCTTTCAACCAACCAACCATTCCATCAGCTCTTCTCAGTAGCCTTGTGGAATAGAAGAAATGTTATTATCCATATTATATGAATATGACAACTAATGCCCAGAGAGGTTAACATTTAAGGAATAGTGAAATCTTTTTATCTGTCACCAAAAAGGGCAATTGACATGCTCTGATCATACAATTTTTACATGAGGTCGGGCATATAAGCAATATCATGGAAAAAATAAATATTATCCAAAAATTGACCCAGAAGCACTAAAAATATAACCAAGATGATGATCAGTCCCCTATAACATATAGGAGTCTTGCTCTTATATATTACATATGACATATATATATATATGAATGACAGCCTCCTATAATAAATAAAGGGTCTTGCTCATCTTTGCAACAGTGCTAGAATCTTCATATCCATCGATACCCCCAAAATGTGAATATAATCCCCTCTGCTTCTCCTTATCCTTTATTTATGCGAGTCCTATTCTCCTGTAAGCAATATTTAGTTATTTAAACCATTTCTCCCTGTCCCCTCTCCTTCAAATGACAGATGCTGTGTTCCAAGCAGCAAGCCCCATGGACTTCCACATCTCACCTCCCAGCTACAGATAATCATCATAATTACATTAGCTGATGTGTTATCACTTTAGTTCCTTCTTCCTTCAGTGTGGCTTTCATTTTCTATTTCTTCATAAATAGCCTTATTATAGATGCTTTAATATCAGTCAACTCTATTCTTTGCCAGAAGCAGGCAGAGTATATGTTGCAAACATGAAAATATAATAATAGGTTTCTCTTTACCCTCTGGAGGCATATAAATGACATCTCTGTGCAGAAGTCGTGCATGGACAGCACCATCTCGTCCACCTTGCTTGTGGCCATCATCCTGGAGGAAGGATCCATAGCAGGTGGTCACCTAGTTTGTGCCCATTGCTGGGCTTGGGGCTTCCATGCCAATGTGCCCTCTGTTTTCCCTCCCAATGTCCTGTCCTGAGATTCCTCCCAGCTCCTCCTCACATGAACATACACTGGAAGAGGCTAATCCAGCTAAGGGGTCAGGCTAGAGTTTTGGAGGTCACCATAAGAGATGGTTTCAGTGGAGGCTTTGAAGGATTCCAGGAAAGGAAATTCTGAGATCTGAGTGATCAGGGAGGCTTCCCAGAGGAGGTGTAGCTCAGCGTGGGCCTGGGCTCTATGGTTTATTCGTGAGATGAGGGGAGGCCTGGCCCAGGCGGAGCAGAAGCAAGGTGGGGAGGAGAGAGGTGACAAGACCCAAACGCCAGGGTAGACCCTGCCTGCAGGTGGCCCTGCAGCAGGGAACAGACAGGAGTCAGAGGAAACATCCAAATAAGCAACTTCCTTGCATTTGTCAAGGATTCAATGCTTTAATTTCAGGGCTCCCTCCTCTTCCCTGGACACTGTCATGGGTGTCCACCCTCACTTGCCTCAACCACCACTGCAAGGTGATGCAAAGAAGGGGAAAACTTAGGATGTAAGGGGTCCTGACAAAATGGGAAAGTATGAGAGATTCTTTTATTTTCTCTCTCCCATTATCTCAATCAGATACAATTTTTCATGATAACCATCTACCCACTTTGCACTGAAATCCACATGCAGCCATCACATCTTATAAAAAAGAATAGCACTGACTTTTCACTGCAAAATAACCTTGCAAGAGGGTTTGCTTGGAAAGTCCCAGTCTTTCTTAACTCACTTGGATTTTTAAGCCTAAATTTCAATCTGGAGGAATATTGGAAAGAAGGCACCGGCAATGGACTCATCCCAGGAAAAGTATTTATTCTTGCCTCTCGTCGGCCAAGGAAAGTTTCTATGCTGGAAAAAGCACCTCACCATCCACCAAGCTGTATGGCAAAAAGTATAAATAGAAATAAAGAAGCCATTCTGACATGTTTATCATTTTGCCTTTAACTCTTGAAGCTCCCAGAGCAGGAAAGAAAGCTGGATATTTTCCCTCCTACTTGGAAAAAATCACATTTATTTAGGTTTCCAAATCATTTCCCACTTATAAAACATAATCTTTTATTATTTTTTTAAAGGCACAAGACTCAGACTCTTTAATGAGAAGATATTTATTCTAACTCATCATCTTTATGGCAACAAAGGAAGAAGGGAGGGAAGGAAGGAGGGAGGGAGAAAGGATAGAAGGAAGGAAAGAAGGAAAAAAGGAGGGAAGGAGGGAGAGATGATGGGAGGAAGGAAGGTTGGTTCAGAATTTCTGCTGTATACCAGACATGGTGCTATGTATTTTCCATATGTTGCCTTATTTAGCTCTTATAGTTAAACTATGTAGTAGGTATTCTTGGCCTTATTCTCATGATCAAAGGATGTGAAATGACTTTCCCAATGTCACATAGTTAGACAGGTGCAGAGCAGTATCAGGAGCAACCCTCTGGACATGTAGTCTAAATGCTGAAGTCTGGCGTAGTCATGGGTTCTTTGAGACCATCTCCAGCATTCTTGGCTGCTTAAAGTTTTGTCTTTACTCATCACAGCCCAGGGTGTGACAGAACCTAAAGAATGCAGGAGTGAGCAGTCCGCAGGGGTGAGTGGTCTGCAGGAGAGAGAAGAGCCAGCTCTGTCCCACGGCACAGCTCATTGTCTCTTCATCAAATCCTTGGAGCTGGGCCAGGCAGGGACAAAATACCCACTTTACAGATGAAGAAAACTAGTCACAGAGGGGCTGAGGGGTGTGCCTGTCATCACCAAGTCAGTGAGAGTCAGGGTGAGAGCCTGGCTCTCCCAAGATCCTAGCCAACAGCTTTTCCACTGTGTAGGTTTTCCTTATTTGGGGAAATTTTCCCAAACAAGTGAATGCTACTGTGATCTTAGAAAGGTCCCCTCAGGGTGGCTTGGCGCCCATAGCACTATGATTATGACGTCAGCCACATGCACTGAGCCTGGCGGGTTCAAGTGTGGCCAGGGACAGCTAAACAATAACAACTGCAACCAAAACGGGTGTTGTGGCAGGCACCTGTAGTCCCAGCTACTTGGGAGGCTGAGGCAGGAGAATTGCTTGAGCCCAAGAGTTTGAGGTTGCTGTGAGCTGTGATGCCACGGCACTCTACCAAGGGTGACATAGTGAGACTCTGTCTCAAGAAAAAAGAAAAAGAAAGAAAAAGAAAAGTCCCCTCAGGGTTCAGGAGGAGGAACAGGGACACTTTTCACTTGCGCTAAGCACTTGGCAGTCATCAGAGGACAAGCCCAAAGCAGGCGCAGTCAGACCCGCTGCTGTGTGGGGACGGTGCTCTGGGTTCAGATCCTCACATGTGCACAGGAGGGCAAGGAGGCAGAAAAGTGGTGCCACTGCCTCTGCTGTCACCTCACCCATATTCCAGATTCTGCCACCAGAGCGCTATGCCCTGCACACACACAAATGATTGTGCCCTTCTCTTCAAACCTTTGTGTGAGGTCTGTACAAAATTATGTTGCTAGCAAAGCTGTCTAACACCCCCTAAGATTCTCATGGAAGTGACCACCGCCTGTGAGCGTAGGCACGGCAGTGAGGGACGGACACCAGCAACATGCTACAGAGATCGAGGACTGTGCTCCTTGGGGAGCGGGCAGGGCCCGCAGGAATGAAGACTCAAGAGGAAAGCTAGAAATTCTCCTCCTGAGAAGGAACACCCAGGGATAAGATGAGGCTCTTCCAAGCAACCATGTGCTCAAAGAGGGGAGGCCACAGAGGCTGTGACTCAACTGAGGGATGGGCCATGGACTGAGAATCCACAGGACTAAGGGATCCTGGGGTGCCCAAGCCACACGACAAATGGACATGGATATGTGGCTATAAGCACCCAGAAGGCAGGGGACAGTGATTGGATACTATACCTAATAAGGAGGCCGGGCAACACCCAAAGCAGGACACGAAAATTCTGGTCCATTGGAGTGGGGACTCCATGCAGAGGGGGAGGTCCCTTGGTGGAGATTTCACCTGGCTGCCACCCAGACCCTGCAGCCCTCTGAGGCCCTGGGCACTCCCCACGAGGGTAGCACAGCCCACCACTCTGTCTGGGCCTTAATAAACTCTCCATCATTTAAAAATTGATAGGAAGTAAAACAAGACCAATTAGAAGAAGCCATTGAAAGGCTTTGCTAACATAAAAGATTAGTATCTCACCAGCTGCCAGAAACAAGAATAAGTTGAACTTTGTTTGTATCTAATTTACAATCCCATGAAGTAGGCTCCATGCAGTAAGACCCCAGAGATGAGGCTACAGGAAACAGCAAACACAAGGTAGACACCAACAGCTGCAGGTGATAAGGAAATGGAAGGTCAGAGGCATAATGTAAGTCTGCCTTGGGAGGAGAAAAAAATACCACTGACACTGGAGGAAACAATGAGTTGGAGAAAGTACGGAGTGTTTTCTCAGAACCACAAATGGTTCCAGCTCTATGTGTTGGCTGAGCTGTTCCCTCCGGCCAAGAGGCCTTCCTCACCCTCACAGGCCCAAAGCCCACCGATCCTTCAAGAACCAGCTGAAGACACTCAGTGGGCAATGACACTTGTGAGGCACCCACATGTGCTGCCCTGACCTTTGGGGAGTAGAGAAGACACAGAAGGACTCTAAGAAGTGGTGACATTGAGTGGGATCGTGAGGGATGACTACAAGATTTTCAGGGACACACAGACCTTGAGCAGGACCATTCACGGCACAGGAGTGAATGACCAATGTATGGTCCTAGCTGGGGCACAGAGACCAGTGTGCCGTCCTAGCTGGGGCAGAGAGACAGTGTGCCGTCCTAGCCGGGGCACAGAGACCAGGGTGCCGTCCTAGCCAGGGCACAGAGACAGTGTGCCGTCCTAGCCGGGGCACAGAGACAGTGTGCCGTCCTAGCCAGGGCACAGAGACCAGGGTGCCGTCCTAGCCAGGGCACAGAGACAGTGTGCCGTCCTAGCCGGGGCACAGAGACCAGTGTGCCATCCTAGCTGGGGCACAGAGACCAATGTGCTCTCCTAGCTGGGGCAGAGAGACAGTGTGCTGTCCTAGCTGGGGCACAGAGACCAATGTGTTGTCCTAGCTGGGGAACAGAGACAGTGTGCTGTCTTAGCTGGGGCAGAGAGACCAATGTGCTATCCTAGCAGGGGCACAGAGAGAGAACTGTTGGAAGCCAGGCTGAGCTGGAGGCCGTGGCATGGATTGCTGGGCGTCATGCCAAAGAGTTTAGACTTCGTCCTGCTATGGATGGAGGAGGTGTCTCAGCTTTGATCTAGAAACCTTTGCTGCTAGATGGTGTGGAGCCAGGAACTGGGGATACTTCAGTGAAAGAAATTTGTCCCACCTTTGAGAAGCCTAGAAGCTAGTGGGTTTTAAGACATTTGGTAATTGATGTAAATCTTTTTTTTTTTTTTTGAGACAAAGTCTCTCACTCTTTGTCCTAGGCTAGCAAGCAGTGGCACTATCACAGCTCGCTGCAACCTCAAATTTCTGGACTTAAGTGATCCTCCTGCCTTAGCCTCCTGAGTAGCTGGGACAACAGGCACACACCGCTACGCCTGGCCAATTTTTTAAAATTTATTTTTTATAGAGATGGAGTCTAGCTACTGCCTAGGCAGGTCTTTAATTCCTCGTCTCCAGCGATCCTCTGGCCTTGGCCTCACACTGTGAGGATTGCAGGCGTGAGACAGGCCTGATAGAAATCTTAATTCTTACTTGTACTACATCAAAATTACTTTGAAAAGCATAATTCAGAATGCTCGGGCTCTGAAATCATCTGAGTTCACATTTGGACTATGGAGCTTGCCCTGTGTCCTTGAGGAAATTATTTCACCTTTACAGTAGTCAGGTTTCCACTCTCAAAACCCTTCTGCTGCTCCTGAGGCAAATGGGGCTGTGAAGAGGAGGATGGCTGCTCACAGGAGCGTCACTACATGCCCACCAGTGACCTGAGCACATCTGCATTAACTCATTTAACCTCGCTAAAGGTTGAGTAGCTTGCTCAAGGTCAAGTGGGGATAATTATTATTAGCTCTTACTTTTATTCTTCATATTCTCCTTTTCTTACCGAGGGACAAATGCATTAGTAAAAATTAAAATCAACCATATATGCAAATGGAAAAACACAGCAGTGGCATAAAACACCAGTTTGCCTTGAAGTCTATCCTCCTTGACTTCAGCATGACTCTGAGGTAGGGATTTGGATGCCCACTTGGTGTCTTCAGTGAAACTGCTATTGGCCCCTGACCCGTCCCCTTCCTACAGGGCATGCTGTCCCCTCAGGTCAAGTGCCTGTGATGTGATTCTTGCCCAGCCTACACTGAGTGTTTGCTAATAGCATTTTCATTCCAGTGTTTTCTCAGCCCAATAAATTAGACCTAATGATTTGCTTTCCTGCATTAAATAAAAAGACATGACTACATGTTTTTATAAACATGTTGAACCATAAATCTGGTAAGTCTGATCAGTGAGCCAATTCCGCCTGTGAAAAAAATATGAGAATTCCTCCAATGCAACTTAAGATAGCAAATGTCCCTGGGAATGACTGTAAAGACAGCATGACAAGAGCAGCGCCCATTTCCTGAGTGTGCCCCTGAGCTCTGTGCTCGGCACTTCACATGCATTAGTCCAAATAGTCCTCACAGTGTGTATCTTCAAAACAGTGTTGCAAAAAAAATACAAAAATAGTTCTCACAACAAGTCTACAAGCAGGAATTATGAGGTCCATTCTACAGGTGAGAAGCTGAGGCTTGGAGACTCAGGCAAGGTCATGCAATTGATTATTAATAGCGGAACTAGGATTTGACTCTAACTCTCTGTCTCCAAATTCCATGTTCTTTTACACCAGCTTGTAACACAAATAGGAAGGCAAAAGGAGTGAACAGAAATGACCTCAAAGCCTGTAATTGAAATTTGCCTAAGATAGACCTGAAGTCGAAGGCATTTAAGTGGCCCGTGGATGCTGGCCAGCCAGGTAATCATAACATTGTTCCACAATATGCTCATGAGGGGTTCTCTCAAAGTTGGCTACGAATAACTCAGATTAAACTATGACACGCAGCTGGGCATGGTGGCATGCACCTACTGCCCCAACTACCCAGGAGGCTGAGGTAGGACTACCGCTTGAGCCCAGAATCTCTGGGCTGTGGTGCACTATGACCACACTTGTGATTAGCTGCAGCATTCCAGCCTGGGTGACATAGGTAGAAACAAAACAAAACAAAAAAAGCAGGACATGCAGCCAAATCAAACACTCTGATTATGAACTCCAACCACAACGTTGTGAATTCTGTGGCACTCAGAGAAGCTAGCTGGTCAAACTACGCCAGGGAAAGCCAGCTGTTGGTGGACCATGTTTAAATCAGCCTCACAGAAGATGTGATTTAAAATGAGACGATTATCACTGTCAGTTTGGCACAGTTGCCTCTGACATGTCTCAATCTTCTATGTCAATGTCATTTGACATGTCCAGAAGAGAGTAAAATCAATGACATTGACCTAGCCCTCCAGGCCTGAGCAGTCCCTGAGTCATGCTGAGCACATGTCACTTCACAGGGACTGGGAGGGCTTGCAGCCTCCTGTCTCCGTGATGGAGGCAGCAGGTTCTCACTCAGGGACTGACACCGCTTATCTTCTAAGTGCCAGTTTAGATGTCTTCTTTCCCCATTTCCCAAGACATCCCCTCCTCCCTTTGGGCTCCTAAACCACCTGATATATTCTTCTATGATAGAATTTCATATTGAATTGTATCTGTTTAATTTTCTGTACCACTTCTCCTCTAGACTATATGCAGTTGAAGTAAGAAGATTTATTCTAGCATCCTGGCGCCCATTACAGGGCCAGGCATGCAGTTAGTGTTCAAACGATTTATCAAATCAATGAGAAAGAGGATGTCTGAGTGGTGAGCGGGTTGATGAATAGGTAGGCAGATGGATGGATGGAAGACTGCATAGGCAAACGGACAAGAAAAGTGTAATTGAGTGTACTATTTAATGAACACCTAGACGGACGGATGGACGGGTGGATAGATGGATGGGTGGTGGATATGAGGGTACATGGTTGAATGGATGCATGCCTAAAATGAATGGGTTTTGTGGATGGACAGACTAGCAGGTGGACAGATGGACAGACAAGTACAAGTTGAAAGCGCAAAGATGACTCAAAGAAGAAAATGAAAAGTTGTTCTTAAAGGTATTACAAAGCTAATCCTCCAAATCAAAAGGGAAATACAGTTTTAAGTTATATTTGTAAGACTCCTTTTGTGTTAAGAGACAATAAGACTGGTATCAATAATGTCATGTTGTCAACTGTGTGGCAGGTAGAGTTCTAAGATCACTGCACCAAGATTCCCAGCACCTAGTATCCACACACCTACTTCCAGTTACTCAAATACTGATGTAGGTACTGTGGTTTAGAGATTTCACAGATGTACTTGAGGTCCCAAATCAGTTGACTTTAAGGCAGTGGTTCTCAACCTGTGGGTCGCGACCCCTTTGTAACAATGAAAATACATTGTGGCACCACTGCTTTAAGGAATCTAGATTGATTCTTCGGGTGGGTCTGACATGAGCCCTTTAAAAGCAAGCAGAATTCTCTGGCTGGTTGCAGGAAAAGAATGTAGATTTTCAAAGCACAAACAATACTGAAGTGCTCTTGAAGACAGGGGAGACCAGGAGGCACGAAGTACAGGTAGACTCTATGTGCTGAGAGCAGCCCCCAGCTGACAACTAACAAGGAAACGAGGGCTTTAGTCATACAGCCCTAAGGGAATGAATTTAGTCCTACAGCCCTAATTAATGAACTTCAAAGAAGGGCTTGGAAGCAGATTTTTCCTGAGAGTCTCCAGACAAGAACGGAGCCTGGCCAGCACCATGATTTCAGCCTGTGACACCCTGCGTAGAGAACCCCATCACTCTACGTCAGGCTTCTGACCTACGGAACTGTAAGCTGATAAATGATGATAATAAATGGGTGTTGTTTTAAGCTGCTAATTTTGTAGCAAGTTGTCATGCAGCAATATTAAATTAATATATCAATTTCCTCCAGAATAATTCCACAAAGGAAATCCATTCTTGATATAAATTGGACTGTTATCTTTTCTTCTAATTGATTAGGGAAGTATTTAGCAGCAACATTCTTTCTCAGATTGATTCAAATGCTGACTACACAATATGAACATTCTCCTATATAAAAAAATCTTCTTTTGCAAGATTTTAAAAAGCAACATACTATTACATTATACAGAGACACAATAATTGATTCAAGCTTTCCCCTACTGTGGAGCACGTGGAAGATTTCCAAGTTTTCATTATTAGAAACATCACTGTTACAAAAAATCCTTGTAGATATATTCTTGTACTTTTCTCTGATAAAGACTTGAACATCAGGTACCAGAAGTGAAATTGCTGATTTAAATATGGGGCCTACTGTACAGCTTTCAGTACAATTGACACTTCCACGATTATGTGAGCCCCACACCTGGCCCCAAGTGGGTAATTTAAGCAACATCACTAACTTACTCTTGCATCTTCATCCTCTGCCATTCACAGTCGTCATCTTGTCCCTCATCACTGGCCCTTTCAATATTTCTCCTCATTATTGCTGATCCATTAAATCTCTGACCATTTTCAGCAAAGTCGGTTATGTCCAATTCTTTTCTAATTCTGCTTTAAATCATCCTAGTTCATTGTTGACTTCATTACACATAATTTTCAGCTTTCTCATACATTATTTCATTTCAAACTGTAATCTCCTATTTCATAGAATTGATTTTCTTCTATTGTAGAGATTCAAAGCAGATGTTACCAAAAATTTCGCTTCTGTTTCCTGCAGCAATTTTCTGTGTGGTTCTTTCTCTGCCTCTCTGGCGCTCCGGCTGCAATCTATTTCTCACCCATCCTACGTCCAGTCCCACCTCTTCTTTAAACCTATCCTGAGAAATGCCAGCCCACAGTCATCTCCCATCCAAACTCAGCATTTGTGTTTCTGATTCTTGTTTGGCATTGATCATAACTTGGCTTCTAGTGCTATTTTTATGTTGTCTTGTGGTGCAAACCAAGACTCCTCTATTTTAAACAGATGCACCAGAACTTAGACATCCAAATGGTCATCACATCTGACACTCCCTCTAGAGGGACCAGGGACTTACTCTAATGCCATTCTTGGGGGAGTGGCTTTCAAAGACTATAGCGCATTCCCAAGGCTATTCTTCGATGTGGCAAATTTTTATCCTTCTTGGGATTTAATTTGTGGAGATGATCAGACTTATTTGAAAAGAAAAGTGGAGAGTAAGTGGATGATCCAACAGTACAGCACTATGCAAAAATTGTGGTATAACCCAAAAGGCAAGAGACTAATTTTCTTCTGGGAGTTATAATCTAGTTCAGAAAGCAATTCCAGAGTTTCAAACTCTCTAAGCAGCTGTCCAAGGGAGCAATTATACTTAATTTTATTATTGCCCTTTCCCCATCCCCTCTGCTCAGTCTATGAAAAAAGATGGAATTCCATAAATATTTAGTGAATAAATTATCAGATGGACAAATTCTTCCCATTTCCTCTTTTTAGGTTTCTGGAAGAAAATTGTCCTTTTGGGCCATCTCATGTTGCAGGGAGACCTTTTTCCTCTATGACCACTCCCCATGGGTTTCCCTCCAAAAGAATATTTTTTCAAAATAGGGATCCAGTTTGGGGGGCCTATAATACAGGCGTATTGCAGACTCACTGGACAAGCACATTCCGATGAATGAAGTGCTACACAGTTTCAGCGCCCACATTTGCATTAGTGAACATCTTGGACCAAGTCCAGGTCAAGTCCAAGTCCAGGTCTAAGTGCCCTCTACAAAGTTTTCATGGGATTTAGAATAAGTATCAAGTTGCCATGTGGCACGTGTTGGCATGGGCATGCCAATTGCCCCTGTATAAAGTTTTATGGAATATTCTGGTTGCTAACAGATCCATTATATAGCACTTTTCTTTGCCCCCAGAAATGCTCAGTTGTTTAGCAAGGGTAGGAAAATGTGCAGAGTAGTCCATCAGCCAGCATTTGAAATTTTTTTCAATATTAGATGTTGGAAAGTTTCCTTTTACAGTAACCAGCTTAATCAATAATGAATTAGTGGCCCCAAATGATTGCAGTGTTAAAAAGAGGGGGAAAAATGACATGTGACTCACACAATGGTCTTTTATACACAAGATCATATACTCAAGATGCTAACAAGTGAAATAGAAAACAGATAAAACTTTTTCCTACTATGCCCAACTACACAGATTTTGACTCAGCATATTGAGTTTATGTTGACAAAACTCAGTATATAAGTTTATATTGACAGCATATTGAGTTTATGTTGACAATTTGAATTTCATTCATGTGAGAATTTTGTTTGCACATCATTTACAAATTCGTTTTGCATTTATAGCTGTGTAAGAACTATAAGTTGAAGGAATCTACACCTAGTTTGACGTCTGCACATATTCAGATAACATAATAATAAAGGTAATTTAAGTCAACACTGGACAACCTTGGAATGTTCGCCCTTAAAAAAGAGTCTGTATCTTACTCAGGGAAGAGCAGCACTGCTCCCAAGGTCACCAACCGCACCATAACCATCAAAGGGGAGGCAGGCTGCTGGGTGCCAAATGTGTTTTTTAAACGCCTACCTTAGTGCTGGGCAAGGGCTTCCGCACGGGAACAGGCTGGCTCAGTAGGCAATTTAAACCTGAAAAGAAGGTCTGCCTGTTTGCATGTCTGCTTTGTAAATATTGTCCCGGTTGGGCAGGAAGGGGCAGGTTTTAAAAACACCCATAATCATCTTCTTCTGTGTATTCCTTTTGCTTTGGACCTGACTCACAGAACACAAACAGCCTTTAGCAGCCTGTCAGATACTAAAGCAGATTCTCCAGCGCCGATGGGCTCTCCAAGCCCGCCGCTGATTTTATCAGTGTACAAAGCTTGCTCTTTGGGTAACTAGGAAATAAATCTGCCTCTCCTGCTTTCATGTGGTTTGGAACCTTGGGGGAGGATAGATGTTGATACAGGAATCAGTGTCCTCATCTAGCTAAATGCATAAAGGGAAAAGCACGTGAGCCCAGGGAGCTGGGGTGGCTCTCCATGCCACCAGGTGACTAGTTCCCAGGCTTGCCTCTTCTGGAAATTCTGGCCTGGTGATCTCCTACATCAGAGATGAATTAAAGCCCTTCCAACAATGACAAAAGCAATAACAAAAATCTTTACCTACACGGTCCTTGGTTTGTCACCTGGTTTAGGTACTATGACGAGAACTTTGTCCCAGCTTGTTGTCAACTATAGAGGGAAGATCTTGGTTTTATTATAAAAGGAATACGAGTTTGCTCTGACATCACAGTCTTTCCCAGATGCTCTGAAATTTGTCAGCCAACAAAAAGGAACCTGGGTGTTAGGACAGACACGCGCTCTTCAAGCGAGTCCAATCCTGCGTGGGAATCTGCCCTGGGACGTCGACAGCAAAAGGTGAGGGGGCTGCCACCCTCGTCCAGGTGTCAGAGCTGACAGGGGCCTAGAGACAGTCCAGTTCAGCCTTCTTGCTTCTCATGTGGGGAAACTGAAGCCCAGAAGGATCACTCTGCCTCCAGTCACACAGCCACTTGGCACTGAAGCTAAAAGTAAAACTTAGGGCTCCTGTCTAGACCTTGTTTCCACCAAACCACAATTATGTCTTCAAACAAAGGAGACACTGTCTCACATTTTCTCAGACTGTGCAGCAACACACTTTTGTACCCAAGAGACACCGTTTCCTTCAACAAGACACAAGTCACAAGGATCAGAGTGCTTTAGAGCTGAGAAGAGATTTTGGGGTCCAATCGATTTATATCCCAAATGGCATAATTGCAGTTCAAAGATAAGAACTTAGCAACAACAGAAAATGAGTCAGAGGCAAAACAGAGACCAAGAGACACCTGAGCTCAAGGAGTAGCTCCCCTGCCCCCACGGATCAGCAGTGCGTCTCTAGGATAGTTGCTTAACCGCTCTTGGCCTCCTTTCTCTCATCTAGATAATCTGGATAGGATAAAATTAACCTCACAGAGCTGTTGGGACATCTCAAGGAGATAATGAATGCATGTGCCCATCACGGCACCTGGCCGTCATCACCAGCAGTATCACCTCCACCACCTTGTCTCCCAGCCCAGGGCACTTTTCATTATAATAGTTTGCTTCTTATAAGATTCTTCTCTGCTTTTTTCTTTTTAAAATAAAGTCTAAAATTAAGCCTTCTTGGTTGGGCATTTCTTAATCTAATGCCTAAAACCTTGGGTTAAGACTGAACAGAATACTTTCCACACTTCCAACAGGAGAACAGCACTCCTGCCTGGTCACCTGATGGCCACATGAGTCATCCATGGCCTTCTGCAGTATGCACACTCATCTTAGGGAGAAAGGCTGTCCCAGTGACCTGCTGGCACATGAGTGAACAGAATTCAGCCATCCCATGGCCCTAGGGGAGGCTCTGTGCAGCTCTGAGGGTCACCTGTCATGTAAAGTCTGGTTTACACCCACCATCTTTGAGACCATCCAACCTCTACACTTGGCCAGGAAGATGAGGCAGTAAATTCTACCCTCTTTACAGAAAGAAATACAGAACGCCCCTGGAGGCTGGAGCTGAGGAAGCCTGCTCTTCCTCAGGGCTCTGGGAAACATTGGTAGAGGACAATGCTGCTTTGTACAAGGTCTGCAGCCACTGCGAAGGCAAAGAGTTTCACTGCTACATCTGTGCCTTTCCAGAGCTGGAGAGACACAACACCATCTCCTTGCTTCAAGAGCCCCTGCCCTGCACAGGGGATCTGCCAGTCGCCCCATCCTGTGAGGTGCTTGGCAGCTGTGTTGGCGGGTGCACCATACTCATGGTCTCCACATCTTTTCTTCAGCAGTTACAAGAGCTACCACTTCTCAAGTTCTTACTTCACACCAATAGCAGTAATAAGCATAGGCATTATCTCGGTTCACCCTCACAGTAACTAAAGAGGTAGTGACTGCCAACAGCCCCCTTTTAATAGCGACCAAACTGAGGCTCCAAGAGGGTCAGACACCTGTCAGCAACCACACAGTGAGTCAGTGGCTGGGCGAGGCTGTGCCCCTGGGTATGACTCCCTCTGCTTCCTCCTTCCTCTGGTTCCTCCTGTCCCGGACCGATTGCTGCCCACCCCCGATTGCCACTGAGAAGAAAAGAGCCTGAGGAGCAGAACAGACCCAAGTTGGACGATGTTGCCACATTCTCAGCCTCTCCAAAAAGGTCTGCGTCAAGCCAGGGACCAGGCAGAGCGGGGCTTCCCCTCAGATCTCTCCGGCCTGCTCCCCACTCCCCCTTCCTGCTGAGCCATGCGGGGCTCAGAGCTGACTGGGGTGTTGTCTCTCCACAGAAGGATGGGCAGTCTCCCAAAGTTCCGCATAGTCAAGATATAGCTCCTCACCCATGAGGCTCTCTTCCAGGAAAACTCCAGGTGAGAGGGAAAGAAACACCCACCTGGAGTCTTCATAATCCTCATCTGTGACCCAGGGAGGGCCCTTTCTTACCATTTATATATTTAAGACTTCACAGGCTATTAAAATAGTGACATTCTCAAAGTCAAAGTTACTCCAAAGAGAGAAGCCTTTCCCTGATGGCAGTAGGCCCCGTGTCCACAGCGATAAAACATACAGAGGGAAAACAGAGGTAGGACCAGGAAGCCTCATTGTTGCCTTTGTGAGGTGGCTTCTGTGAGCAGAAAAGGCCCTGGCTTTGGACTATGCAGCCCCAAGAGCAGGGAGGCTGGCAGCGCCACCTGTCACAACCCTACCCCCAGATACCAGCCTTATGGCATCAGGAGGCTGGGCCTTTGGCAAGCAGTTGGTCAGGAGGTTAGAGCCCTCCGGAATGGGATTAGTGCCCAGATATGACAGACCTCGCTCTCTGCTCTCCAGCATGTGAGGACACAACCCAGAAGAGGCCCTTGATGTACTCCAACCACACTGGCCCCCTGATTTCAGGCTTCTCAGCCTCCAGGACTGGGAGGAAGATCGTCTGTTGTAGATAAACTGCCCAGGCTGTGGTGCCTTGTAAGAGCAGCCTGGACTGACTAAGAGAGTAGCTCTGATAGGGACCCCTGTTTTTCCTCGCCATCCACTATTGTATAACACAAATGAGAAAATGCAATCTGGAGAGATTAAGTACGTTAGTGGCACCTCTGAGTCTGAAGCCATTGCTTCCCTGACCATACCCCAGGATGGGGATGTAAACATGTTAGAAGCCCTTTCTTCTTTTTCATCTTCTTCTTCTTTTTTTTTTTTTTTGAGATAGAGTCTCACTCTGAGCCCTGGGTAGAGTGCTGCAACATCATAGCTCACAGCAACTTCAATCTCTTGGGCTCAAGTGATCCTTTTGCCTAAGCCTCCCGAGTAGCTGGGACTACATGCAACCACACAACGCCTGGCTATATAAGCCTTGTAGGACATGTACCCAACCAGTAGATTTATTTCAGTCATTCAAAGATGCAGAGAAAAGCAGCAAGAAGACTGAGAATTGCAGGAAAGTGATGTCACCTCTCTCAGCCCACGCCCCATAGTCATTATTTTAAAAGCCATGAGACCATCCATTAGGGCTGGCACTGGAGCCATGCCCCTGTCAACATCTGGATGTGTGGGCAGGGCCTGAAGCAGATCCTCTGGGGCTGCATTGCTGGCTCTGTGGGTAATGGCTGGAGTCTCAGCTGGCGGAGCCTGCCCACGCCAACCGAAGGCAGAGGCAGAGGACCAGGAAGGGCGAAGCGGGCAACAGGGTTTCCTTTGGGCTCTGGCCCTTGTCTTGAAGCCATTAACAGCTTAATCCACCCTTCCGAATATGCAGCCAAAATTTTGTGCACCTGCCCCCTTCCCACCTCAGGGTCTCCGTCCCCTGCATACTCCCACCATCAGGGGAGCTGACCAACATATCCCAAGGAAACTAACTGCCCACTCAGATATCAGCTGACGTTAATGCAAATACCAGCTATGTAGGCAGAATTAGGACTCAGATACATAAACAATGCATTGTGATACCATGGGGGATTGGTTCTGGCACCTCCCTCGGACACCAAACTCTGTGATGCTTGGATCCCTGATATAAAATAGTATAGTATTTTCACATAACCTGCAAACATTTTCCCACTTATTGGGAAATTTCCCATAAAATGATTTCTCAAATCATTTTAAGATGACTAATAATACCTAATGCAATGTAAATGCTATGTATATTACACAGTTATTATACTGTATTATTCAGGGAATAGTGATGAGAAAAAAGACTGTACACGTTCAGTACAAACTCTTTTTTTTATATAACATTTTCAATTCACAGTTGGATAAATGCACAGTTGTGGAACCCATAAATCTGGAAGGCTGACTATACTACAGAGTGAATCATTCCATCAACCATTCCCCTCACCTTTCTCTCCTCTCTCCAGCTCCACGTCCTTTGCCTTGTGACTTTGCAGCTTCTCCCATCAATAAGTACAATCTAAACTCTGCTTGAATACAAACTGGCCTTGCTTCAGCCCAAAGAATGCAGCAGAAGTGATGGGTGCCCCTGAGTTTAAAAATCCAGGCCATGTGTGCTTCCCCTGACTCGCATAAAGCAACAGCATATCCAGAGGACTCTGCCAGATGATGAGAGACACAGGGTCCAGTCACTTTCAGCTCCCAGACAGACAGCCAACTGCAGAGATGTAGGTGAGGCCATCCTAGACTGGCTAGCCTCCAGCTGTCCTGCCAATTGAGTGTAGACACAGGAGTATGCTGAGCTAGCCAACTCTGTCTAGATCAGCAGAACCAAATGGCTCACCCACAGGACAATAATACCTAGTTGTTGATTTAAGCCACTGGCTTGGGGGTGATTTGTTACACAGCTATGGCTTACTGATACATTGGAGAAGGAGAATGGGAGACTCTACAGTGAAGGAGAAGCCCATGCAGGGTCAGAAAAACTGAACAACAGTTTGCTGGATGACTGAGCAGAGAAAACAGCATTTCCATGACAAACACCATCAAGCATCATGATGCCAGCAGAACCATTTCAGTACTGGAATGTTGCTAGAATCTAGAATGAAAGGAAAAGGTGGCAAGCAAAGAACTTGGAGAGGAAAGTACAGCCCAGCCATGGTGGGCTCTGTGCAGCAGGCTGTGCTGTTTCTGCAGTGGGCCCCAAACCTCTGGGCCAACAGCTGTGCTTTTTAAGAGGCTTTTGGAAAATTATCAGAAGGGGTAAATCCTTCATCAAGTACTGAAATACTTCAAATGTGACCTTGTATATCTATTTAAATGTAAATTTCTTCTCCAATTTTGACATAAAGAGAGGATTTTTTTTTAAAGTACCATCAAGAGCATGACTATGACATGTATTTATAAAACTTATACAAGATATGCAAGCCAGGGATTTCCCAGGATTTCATTAAAAAAGAAATATCAGCAGTTTAAAAGGAGTTACCTCAATCAATATTAAGTATTATAACCAGCTATGGGAAGATGTGGGAAAGCCAGGCCTATCGAATCACTGATTGTTCATTCATTCCTTCATTTATTCCTTCATTCATTCCACGAAAGCAGCAAGCACTGACTCTGTCAGATCCTGCAGGAGGCCCTGAGTCTCTATAGGTAAACAGGACACGAGTCTTGCTTCTGGGCTTTCCCAGGCAGAGGGGGAGAATGGACATGTGGCCCAGCTCCCCAAACAATTTACATGGTCTGTGAGAATGGAGGTGTTCTGGGAACCCAGACAATGGTGAGGTGACTTCAGCTACCCTTTTGTAACAGATCTCACACCGCTCATGAATAAACCTTGCATAGACTCCAATTTCATGGCAGAGACTTCATGTGATGCTCACCAGGCCCTCCTTAGTCTGGGCTGCATGTGGGAACCCCGAGGCCTTGATATGCGGAGAGATGCTCAAATGAGCTTCCTAGGGAAGAGCCATCAGTTTCCTTTCCTGACCAGTGCCGCACAGGAATGGCCTGCATCGAGTGTTCACAGGGCGGCTGGTGGCCCAGTATGCCACCGGCTAATCCTCACTGAGCTAAATCCTCAGAGCAGAACGGCCCTAAACTAGCTGCACCTACCTCTGCAGGGCCTCAGAGACATACCCAGGCCTGGTCTGCTGAGATGGAATCTCTGAAGTGTGCCCGGATGGCCAGATCAAATGTCTGGCTGAATTCCTGCCATGCTGGCCTTATCGCATTCCTATCATCTTCCACACTGGCAACTGGATCAAATAAGCTTTTACTGGCAGCACAAATCAACGGATAAAGGAAAGATTGTTCAATGAAATTGCACTGGGATAACAGGTTAGTAAATTGAAGGGCAAGCTGAGAAGAGTCCTTCCATCAAGAACTGAAATGAACTCGCGACAGGTCAAAGAGCTCAAAAGTCAACCTTCAGGACCACCAGAAGACCCTGGAATCGTACATTGAAAACAAATCCCAGTTGTAAATGATCAACAGGCTTAACTGCATGAAAATATTTCATGTATTTTATGAAATAACGAAAAGGGAAGAGAGAACTGTACAAATATGTTAAGAGATCAGGTGTGTTGATAAGAAAAACACTACTACTTTATAAACAGGCATATGTCATGAGTAGTTTAAAAAAATAACTAGGAAGCAAATACATGGGCTAGTCTTCAACTTCACCAATATTCAAAGAAATAGAAACCTTAATATTAGCTATGGGTTTTCACCTATTAAAATGATATTTTTACTTCAATAGTATCAAATATTAGTGTAAATAGCACTGTAGTACATAGTGATAGCGTTAATTTGAAGAATCTTTGGAGGCTGTATGGATTTTAAAAAATCATACAGATGTCCATATATCTTTTTAATACCACTTCTAGAAATCCTTCCTTGGAAATCAACTAAAGTTGGGAAAAGATATATTTTACATATATAGAATGGTCATTTTACATTTTTAATAGTAAAAATTTAGAAGGGAATTTAATGTTCTTCTACAACAATGAAAATGATGATTTTGAAAATTGAAAATTCTTATAAGAAAACCTAAAAATGTTTATGTGTAAGACAAAATTTTAGCAACATTATATAAAAATAATGTATAAAGATAGGCTCAAAGTGGCTAGGATGCCAGCCACATACACCAGAGGTGGCGAGTTCGAGCCCAGCCTGGGCTTGCCAAACAGCAATGACAACTACAGCCAAAAAATTGCTGGGTGTTGTGATGGGTGCCTATAATCCCAGCTACTTGGGAGGCTGAGACAGGAGAATAGCTTAAGCCCAAAAAGAGTTTGAAATTGCTGTGAGCTGTGATGCTACAGCACTCTATGGAGGGCAATATAGTGACACTCTGTCTTGAAAAAAAAAAACAAAAACAAACAAAAAAAAAACCCATAAAAATATATAAAGATTGGGGGCATCTGTGGCTCAAAGGGGTGGGGGACGCCAGCCCCATATGCCGAAGGTGGCGGGTTCAAACCCAGCCCCGGCCAAAAAAAAACTGCAAAACAAAACAAAAAAAAAAAAAATATATATATATATGTAAAGAAATGTAGTTATATGGCTATGTTACTTATGAATTATTTGAGTAATATAACCATGTAATACATAAGAAATATAACCATATAGCTATTAATTATAAAGTAATGGAAAAATATGTTATATGCCTATGCACAAGTACCATGGATATTCTTTTTATAAAAAGTAATAAAATATCTCCCTTTACCACTCAAACTCCTAGTTATTGCTTCTTCCTCCAGAAGCCTCAGACCCAGGCTAGTTTAGTCCAGCACCTAGAGGGCAGCCCCAAATGTGGGTGGAACAATGAACGCCAGAGGAGCAGGCATTCCTTCCTACAGAGAAGTGGGCCGATTATTGTCTGCTGTGGTAACAAAGAAATCCCAAACCACAGGGCTTCTTTCTCGCCCAGCCCTCAGGTCCCCTGTGGGCACGGAGCACTCTGCGCTGTTGTGTGCTCTTAAGGACTTGGGCTGATCCCTCCATCTAACCATCGCCAGTGGCCACACCAGAGTATTCTAGAGTTGACAACACTCATACTTCTGACCAGGGTATTCACCCTTTTTTTTTCCTGGTGCACATCAGAACAGTTGTCCAGGCCACATGTTAAATGCACAAATACTAACAATAGCTGATGAGTAAGACAAAGGTCCATGTATACTTTCTCTGTATCTGGCACAAAAGATAAGAAAACAGTCCTCAAAAAATCAGTATGCAGCCCACAGGCCGCAGGTTGGACATCCCTGGACTAGAACTTGACCACAACTGACTCTGACAGTATGGAATGGTTTGTCCTCTCTTATGCCCAGGAGAAAGGGGGCTGGATGTCGGGGAGCAGTCGTGATTCTCTTAGTTTCCTGCCCACACACATCCCTCTAGCCCGACAGACCGTGAGCACCCCAGAGGACAGCTCGGCCTTATGTGTCTCTGTCCACCGTGCTCTCCCTGCCACACACACAGCAGCGTTGTCCATGCCTGGCAAGGCACCAGGACACTGTGTGTGCTCCCTGTGCCACTGAATGGTGAAGGAAGCTGTGTTTATAGCTAACACCATATAGTGATCTCGGATTATATTCAAATGCTCATTGTCCCCTATTTATAACAACCTGGAATGATCTATAGTCGTCTCCACTTCTCAACTTCTGACACCTATGGTGTGCTGCCCACAGGAATTGTCTGGCTACTTATCTCTAGCTGGTGCCATTACAAGCCACAAAACCCCTTTAAAGCCTTGCCTTGTAAGACTTCTCCAGGCAGCTCTCATTCCAAAGCCCTGTCCCTGATCACAGTTGGCTTCATTCATGTGTTCCAGCCTCACTGAGCAGCTCACAGAATCTCTGACCTCCCTTTGCCAAGAGTGCCCTTTTCTGATCAACAAATTCTTACTGTACTTTGAAAGGTTCAAATCAAGGATTAATTCCCCAAGAATAATGGGGTTCTCCCACTTTTCTGGAGATAGAGAATATTATTCTCATTTGTTCATATGGCCATAATTGTTTACCCCTCCCATGTAAGGTAGGTGCATCAATTACTGGGTTTTGTGTTCTCTGTGTATAGTGTAGAGTGGTTGATTAATAACTGTGTGCTGAATAAAGGGGCTAAGCCACTGCAATATCTCATGGTTTTATTGACCTACCTGGAAGTTGACTGGGAGCTTTCAAGCCCTGAGACGTTTTTCAGTGAACAGGTCAGACCGACGAATGCACTGATGGCTTATCACACACGTAAGTGGGACACGGAGCAGGCACCGAGAATCTTGTGATAAGAGCGTTTCATCCAGAATAGCCGTAGTCTGCTCATTCATTTCTTGGCAGTCTCTTTTTGAGTAGCTCTTGGGTTTCAAGTTCACCATCAGAGCCATCCATCATGAGAAATGGACCCTCCGAGGGCATACATTAGCGGTGCCGGAGTTCACTCCAGCCCTATCAATTTACAAGGCAGTCTACCCTTCCGAGTGTAATCAGCAAAGACAAGAGAATGTAAATCTCTGTTTAAATTCTTTGCTACACTTTGCTCAAATGTGGGCTTCAAATTTTATTTTGTGGAAAAGACGGAAACATTTCCAGGTACATACTGTGTATAGCTGCAATAATAAATTTTAAAAAGGAAATTTGAAGAAGCAATGTTGTGCCATTTCCTTAGTTAGAGTTAATAACAAAAAAAACTCCATGGCATTTCAGAAGAATTGATTTTCATAAAGCGATGATGAACTCCTGTTGAAGGGATGAGTGGCTTCTTGCTGGCCGGGACCCTGGTGTCCTGATGCAGATATCACCTCCAGCCCAAACCTGCTTGCCAACATCTACTCAGGGGTCAACTCCTAAACCCGGGAGTTTTCCTGGACACCTGCCCCTTCTTCATCCTGTGTCTAAACCTCCATTCCTTTCTGTCCACTATGTTTCCTCAACACCGCTAGATCCACCCACATCCCTCCTTCTCCCCTGCCTCTGTACCAAACCCACCATCGCCAGGCCCTGACCCAGCACTGAAGCACCCTCTGCCCTCTTCCCCAGGGCCCTTTATTAGCCAATGCTTCTCACCCCCAGAGAGGGCCGCCAGGGGAATCCCTTTAAAACCAAAAACTCGAACAACATAACTCCCCTCCTTAAAACTACTTAATGACTTTCCACTGCTTTTAGGATGACGCTCACAGTAGCGAACATGGTTTGAAAGATGTTGCCTGGTCTCTCTGCTGCCCCCTCCATCCCTGCTGTCCACTTGCTCCTCACCGTCCTCCCCATGCCCAGCCCATCCTTCTCCCGCCCTCTCTCGGGCCTCTCCACACCTGCTGCCTCAGTTCACATACCGCCCTCACTCTTGGTTTTCCCAGCCCCTATTTACCATCCCAGGCGCTGCCGAAATGTTGCTTCCCCACCCCACATCTGCCGCCACCAGCCACCTGCACCAGATCCCTTGGCATTTCCCTCTCCTAAGACCTTTTGACTTTGTTTCATGTCACTGACCACAGTTTGAAATCACATCTGCGCACGCATTGCTACTTCTTCATATTGGTCTGTCCCGCTACGCCTGCCCTGAACAGACACCGATTCTAAAGATTTGGTGTTAGAATGTAAATGACCTCAATACTCTTTACATTGACTATTGTTGAAGTGACAAGCTTTTAGATGTATTAGGTTAAAGTGTATTATTAAAATTAATTTAACCTGCTTTTCATTTTGTTTTGATAGGGCTGCTAGAGAACTCAGAGCTCCATAGGTGGCCCCCACACAGCACTGCTCCCCGCAGCAAGCCTGGGAGCGCAGGCCTCATGTCATAACACCCCTGCCACGTCCCCCACAGCAGCCTCTGAGACATTATGAGCTGACTTCAGTAACTGGTTAAATGAATGAATAAACAGGTGAATGAGGCAGGCAGGCAAAGAGAAAACGCCTAGCTGAAAAAACAGTCACATGGACATGGATAGTACCTGTTTGTAAGCCCACTCTTTGTGTGAGGGAGAAATTCCTGATTCGGGAATGTTTGGAACAACAAGCTAAAGTCTTTTCTAGAAGTCAAGCATGGCTCTAAGGCCATCCACGGTTAAAACAGAAAAGCCACAGACAGCAGAAAAGCAGAGATCAGCTGCGGGATCTTTGACCCCCAGTTGTCCCCCTCTTCAAATCCCCGAAGTGCACTTGGCAACATTTTGACCCAGCCATAAATGACACAGATAACAAAGATTACTTGACAAAAGCAGCCTGTTCAAGCTCAAAGGTAAAACTGACGTCAACGAAACTATCATTAGCACCTATTAAGGATTTTAGGCAGAGATGCTCAACTACCCTTGGTGGGGTTCTCTCACCCCATTCCAGTAATCAGTGTTTAGCCCAGCGGTTCCCAGCAGAGGTCCCACAGCGCACAAGTCTCAAAGTCGTCCTTGAGAGGAGAAGAATAAGGAAGGGGCTTTCCCAGACAAAGCGTCCGGGACCCAAATGCATGATCCTTGACTCACCAGGTCTCTCCAGAAACCTGGAGTTCAGAGATGTCTCCATCACATCTTTAGCTTGTTGTTCCAAACATTCCCAAATCACACTCCTTTGGTGGAAATGGGGGAACTTTGTTCAGCCCTATTTGTCCCTACCTTGTTTGACCTCAGAATACCTGAGAACAGCTGGATAAAGTGGTGCTCCTGAAAAATGCATTTTAGAAAGTGCTTGTCTAAACTTAGTTTTCAAAACTGTAATTAGAGATAAATTGTTCCAGTCTTGCGAGTGACCCTACCTGTGGGAAGCCTCGCTGCAATGACCAGAGCCCTACCACCCATGGGTGACAGCTGCCACAGCAGCCTCATGGGGGTGGCTGAGAACCTGTGTCTTTATAGTGATGGAGCAGAACACGGAGCTTTGGGGGCGTCAGCTGTGTACAACTAAACCAGCGTCTCCCTGCTTCTGAGAGCAGATGCCAGGAAGGAATCCTGAAGGAAAGTGGAGTGATTTCCAGGTGACACAGCCAGGCTGAGCCAGGAGCTCACACCCTTTAGCCATCACTGCGGCACCGACCTGTCACAGCCCACGTGCCTCCACCTCTCCTCCTGGCTGATGCTCTGAGGACACAGAAATGCTAACAAATGTGCTCTTTACCCTTCTCAAATGGCATCTTCATCAGAAGTCAGAAAGATGTGAATACTTTCTTTGCTTCCTATCAGTACATGTAAAGCACTTATAAACGTGAATGCAAACAGCATATTTCAGGAAGTGTCAGTGAGCAGTTCCTCTGGGGACAGCAGTCACGCCCAGACATGCACTGGGCACTGACTCGGTTCTGGCGGTTGACGAGGACCAGTTCCTGCCTCAACAGAGTGCTGAGCTGGGCATGCTCCACACGGAGGGACACAGTCTTTTCCTCTGCAAGGGACTTCTGGAGCACATGCCTGGCCATTAGATAGTAGCTTCAGGACCAGCTACTGCTCCCAAAGATTTACAGTTTGCAAACGCCTCCAGAGTCACAACATTGCCATCTCCATGGCCAGTGTCTGCTAATTCCGACTGGTATGCTGACAAGCAGGACAGACACGTCATTTTGCAGACCTAGTATGTGCCAGGTCACAACTCCAAGAAGCCTGCCCAGTATTAGTTGAGTGCTCAGAATAATCCATGATCACCCCATTTTAGGAGACAGTTGAGCAGCTGAGTCCCAGAGAAGTGAATTAACTTGTCTGAAACCACGCAGACAGGGTCATCGCTAGACAGCTGGGCTCCAAAGCAGACAGCCCTCCCCAGGTCATTACAACAGCTCTCATATTGCATAATGCAAGGAAAATAAAAGCCAAACAGCCTGAAAACTGATGGGGAAGAGGTACAGAGAACATTTTATTTTGCAGTCAACAAAGCCCTTTATGAAATATTTTTTTTCTCTATTTGTCTGGTTAGAGATATTTTAGGGATACTGGTGATCTGAACTTAAATGCATGTGTTTCTGCGGAATGGCCTGGTGACATCTCTTCCCTCTGTCCACTTGCTGGGCACACTCAGCTCCGGGTATGGGAGATGGGGTGTGCTGAGAGAATATTTGTAGGTTGTTTTAGTTTGCTGAGACTGCCTGAATGACCAGGGACAAGCATAGCACAGAGAAGAGAAGAGGATCAGGAGCGATCACCCCATGGCATCTGCAGACCACCCAGCATCCAGACCACCCAGCTCACCCACGCAAGCTTTGCCAAAATTTGGGCCAGACCAGCATCCTTCCTGGTGACTACTCCTTCCTTCCCAAAGGTGAGTCTCACAAGAAAACTCTGTCCCTTTATCCCACTTTCCTTTCACCACCCCTAACAGGCAGACAAAGAAGTTGGAAATTCACCGAAGAGCTTATGAGGAGGTGTGAATAAAATCAAAAAACCCTACACAGGCTCTGCACCTGTAGCTCAAGCAGCTAAGGCATCAGCCACAGACACCAGAGCTGGCGAGTTCAAATCTAACCCAGGCTTGCCAAACAATGACAACTACAACAACAACAACAACAACAAAAATAGTCAGGCATTGTGGTAGGTGCCTGTAGTCCCAGCTACTTAGGAGGCTGAGGCAAGAGAATTACTTAAGACCAGGAGTTTGAGATTGCTGTGAGCTGTGATGCCACAGCACTCTACCCAGGGCAATAGCTTGAGGCTCTGTCTCAAAAAAAAAAAAAAAACCTTACACAGCTTGTAAAAGATCTGCACAGAGACCATTGGACAAGCACTCCTTACCCCAGCCCCAGACAGAATGCAGAAAACAAGGAGGCAGCAGTCCAGAGGGACATTATGGGACCAGGACTTGGGATTATGGGGCCAGGAAATTTTTCTCAAAGGCTTAGAGTTTATAGAAGGAAGTGACTTGGGCTGTGAGATCCCTAAATGCCTCTGATTTAAGTGCCAGCCCCTCATCCCCTGCTTTGCTCCATTTTTACTCTTCTGTACATCCTGCATAGCATTTTTCTCTTGTGATTTATTTATTTTTAACCTTTAGAGTCTAAGAAGCCAGTTCTGACGGCACAGTAAAGTTCTTGAGTTGTGTCAAGAAAAGGTTTGGTAGAGGAATGTCATGGGAAAGCTCTTTCCCAACCAGGAAGACACAAGGACATTCAACCAATCGCTCCCCTGTCATCTGCTGTGCCCCTTCCTTCAGGCAGCGCTGTGGTCCTTACAGGGCTGTCCTGAGCCATAGAGCCACACTCTTTCCATGAAGCTAAAGGGAGACCTGGGGCCCTGGAGTGGACTTCCTGCCAAGAACACCACCCTTGGAGGGAGGAACACAGGCCCATCCCCAGCCACCTGCCACCAGGAACAATGGCTTAATGCCCACCTACTGGTCACACACTCCCCCTCAGAGTCTCTCAGGTTATAGGGCAAACTTCCTGGCTCGGCTTTAAGGCCCATGGCACCTGCTCCACCTCTAGGATCTCAGTTCCAGTCACAGGCAGCTCCTTGACCTCCTCTAATATCCATTCTCTGGGTTATCTGCACTCAGTCCAGGCTATCCCTTCCTTCCTAACCCTCCCTCTCTGGCCAGCAAAGTGTCCTCTTCTTTAAGGCCCAATCAAATACGACCTCCTCCACGATACCTTGTCCTCTTCCCCTATAGTGCGTCCATAAGCTTGGTTCACACCTCTCTTACAGTTGGGATTGCAGGTCACTGAATGTCTGTCTGTCTCTCCAACTAAACTGCGTGATCCACTGCAGAGAGATGTGATGGAGACATCTCGAACTCCAGGTGTCTGGAGAGATCTGCTGAGTCAAGGATCATGCATTTGGGTCACAATTACTCTCAAGCTGCTTTACTATCAATTATAATGTTCCCTTAAACAAGCTTTTTCAAAATGCAAGAACAGAGCAGTATCAGTCATTATTAAGAGCAGGGGCTGGAGGCGGAGCAAGATGGCTGCCGAGTAACAGCTTCCTTGCATCTGGGCACCGTGAGTCTGGGGAGATAGGACTCCAGGCATCTCTGGCTGGTGGGATCTGCCTATCATCACCCCTGAGAGGATACAGGGAGTCAGCGAGAGACTTCTGGACCCCAAGAGGAGGACTAAAACAGTGGAAAACCGGCAAGTGGTCGCGTGTGTTCAATCCGTCTAAACCCGCCCGCAACTGTAAGTTCAGTAGCAGCGAGACTGCAAACCAGAAAGACCTTACCTGTGAACTGTTTTGGTGTCTTTGGACTTGGCACTCAGCTGAACTGCCTTGGGGAGAGCCTGAGCGGGAGTGCGGCGAACTTTGGCCGTTGTCTAGGGCCCCAGTCTGAGCCGCTGAGCCAGACGGAGCTAATAGTGTTTGGCTCTGGGTCATAGGCAGCCATTGTGAGCAATCTGCCCCGGCAAGCTCCGCCCTCAGGGTCGAAGAGCTAGAATTGGGTGGGAGCTGGTAACCCAGCAAGGGTTACTAAGGGCGGGGTCTGAGCCGCCTTGCAGCCCTAACCCTCGGGGGCAGAGGGAGACCAGTTTTGGCACACAGGGTAAGTGGATAGCCACTTCAGCAGTGATTCCAGCGACAAGTACTTCCCTGGGAAAGCTTCTGCTCAGCAAGTGAACAAGTTCAAAGTGCCTTTTAAGTGGGCTGAAGAGAGATTTAGGGTGTCTACCTGCTGGGGTTTGAGAAATTAGCAGCCTCCAGTCGTATCAGAACGATATGAAGAATATAAAAAGGATATAGCACAGCTCAAGGAACTGAAACAGTCAATTAGAGAATTTGAAGATGCAATGGAAAGAGATTAACATCTCATACCCCAGAAGACCATGTGTTGCCCAGACAATATTCAATGACATATACAAACTGCTTTGTTTTTGGTTGTGTTTTTTTTTTTTTTTTTTTTTTGGTTTGGTTGGGTTTTTTTGTTTATTTTGATGTTGTTGACTGTTGTTTTGTTTTTTAAGTTCAACCTTTTCCATACGGATCCTTTTTCTTTCTCAATTTTTCTAGTTTAATTATAATTTCCCATTGCTCCCTATTTCAATAATTAGAACTTCATTTTTGTCAGTGTTTCTAACGCTATTATTTGGTTTTCCACCCAATTTTACCCCAGAAACTTTTCTGTTTGCTTGTTTTGGTTTGAATTATAGCATTTTTGTCTTTCCTCTCTACTTGGTGGAGGTGGGGTACTGTGTCTGATCAGGTTAGCAAAGAGCTGCTGACCTCAAGGGAACCACCCAACTGGGCACCCCCAGAAGGTGGCTCTTTTTTAAGGTTGTATCAAAGTACCCTACTGTACACCTATATTGCTCTGTCTCCCTCTTTCTGTGCCACTCTTCTTTTTGTCAATATTCCTTTTACCAACCCCCTCTCCTTTCTCTATTTTTCTTTTTTTTTTCTTATCACTCGGTCCTCCTTTCTTTCATCCCTTTTTTGCTCTTCAACCTTCTCACCCTTCTGGTCCTGTAACCCTTAGTCCACAGGCACGAGAACTTAAAGAGCAAGAGGAAGTGAAAGGAAAATTAGGGCAAGGAAACAGATAAAAGAAATCACTCATGAGGAAGAATCAGCAGAAAACTCCAGGCAACATGAAGAACCAGTCCAGAACAACCCTGCCAAGGGACCATGAGGTAGCTACTGCAGAGGATTCCACCTATAAAGAAATGTTAGGAATGACAGAAAGGGAATTTAGAATACACATGTTGAAAACAATGAAAGAAATGATGGAAACAATGAAGGAAACTGCTAATAAAGTGGAAAATAACCAAAAGGAAATTCAAAAACAGAATCAAATAAGAGATGAACAATATGAAGAATATAAAAAGGATATAGCACAGCTGAAGGAACTGAAACAGTCAATTAGGGAATTTAAAGATGCAATGGAAAGTATCAGCAACAGGTAAGACCATGCAGAAGAAAGAATTTCAGAGGTAGAAGACAAAGTTTTTGAGATAACTCAGATAGTAAAAGAGGCAGAAAAGAAGAGAGAGAAAGCAGAACGTTCACTGTCAGAATTATGGGACTTTATGAAGTGTTCCAACATACGAGTTATAGGAATTCCAGAAGGGGAAGAAGAATGCCCCAGAGGAATGGAAGCCATACTAGAGAATATTATAAAAGAAAATTTCCCAAATATCACCAAAGATTCTGACACACTGCTTTCAGAGGGATATCGGACCCCAGGTCGCCTCAACTCTAACCGAGCTTCTCCAAGACACATTGTGATGAACCTGTCCAAAGTCAAGACAAAAGAAAAGATTCTGCAAGCTGCCAGGAGTAAGCACCAGTTGACCTACAGGGGCAAATCCATCAGAGTGACTGCAGACTTCTCTAATGAAACTTTCCAAGCAAGAAGACAATGGTCATCTACCTTTAATCTACTTAAACAGAACAATTTCCAGCCCAGAATTCTGTACCCTGCTAAGCTAAGCTTCAAAATTCACGGAGAAATCAAATCATTTACGGATATACAAAAATTGAGGAAATTGGCCACAACAAGACCAGCTCTACAGGAAATACTTCAACCTGTTCTGCACACTGACCACCACAATGGATCAGCAGCAAAGTAAGAACTCAGAAATTAAAAGACAGAACCTAACCTCCACACTGATGCAAAAGATAAAACTAAGCAATGGACTCTCACAAAATAAGACGAATAGAATACTACCACACTTATCAATTATCTCAATACATGTTAATGTCTTGAATTCCCCACTGAAGAGACATAGATTAGTTGACTGGATTAAAAAACACAAGCCATCCATTTGCTGTCTGCAAGAAACACACCTGGCTTCAAAAGACAAATTAAAGCTCCGAGTCAAGGGTTGGAAGACAATTTTTCAGGCAAATGGAATTCAGAAGAAAAGAGGAGTTGCAATCTTATTTTCAGATACATGTCGATTTAAAGCAACTAAAGTCAAAAAAGACAAAGATGGCCACTTTATATTGGTCAAGGGAAAAACACAACAAGAAGACATTTCAATTCTAAATATTTATGCACCCAATTTAAATGCTCCCAGATTCTTGAAACAGACCTTACTCAGTCTGAGCAATATGATATCTGATAATACCATAATAACAGGGGACCTTAACACTCCTCTTACAGAGCTGGACAGATACTCTAAACAGAAATTAAACAAGGATATAAGAGATTTAAATGAGACCCTAGAACAACTGTGCTTGATAGACGCATATAGAACACTCCATCCCAAAGATAAAGAATATACATACTTCTCATCACCCCATGGAACGTTCTCCAAAATTGATCATGTCCTGGGACACAAAACAAATATCAACAGAATCAAAACAACTGAAATTTTACCTTGTATCTTCTCAGACCATAAGGCACTAAAGGTGGAACTCAACTCTAACAAAAATGCTCGACCCCACCCAAAGGCATGGAAATTGCACAATCTTCTGTTGAATAACAGATGGGTGCAGGAAGAAATAAAACAGGAAATCATTAACTTCCTTGAGCATAACAACAATGAAGACACAAGCTACCAAAACCTGTGGGATACTGCAAAAGCAGTTTTGAGAGGAAAATTCATCGCTTTAGATGCCTACATTGGAAAAACAGAAAGGGAGCGCATCAACAATCTCACAAGAGATCTTATGGAATTGGAAAAAGAAGAACAATCTAAGCCTAAACTCAGTAGAAGAAAAGAAATATCCAAAATCAAATCAGAGATCAATGAAATTGAAAACAAAAGAATCATTCAGAAAATTAATGAAACAAGGTGTTGGTTTTTTGAAAAAATAAATAAAATAGATAAACCATTGGCCAGACTAACGAGGAATAGAAAAGTAAAATCTCTAGTAACCTCAATCAGAAATGATAAAGGGGAAATAACAACTGATCCCACAGAGATACAAGAGATCATCTCTGAATACTACCAGAAACTCTATGCCCAGAAATTTGACAATGTGAAAGAAATGGATCAATATTTGGAATCACACCCTCTCCCTAGACTCAGCCAGGAAGAAATAGAGCTCCTGAACAGACCAATTTCAAGCACTGAGATCGAAGAAACAATAAAAAAGCTTCCAACCAAAAAATGCCCTGGTCCAGATGGCTTCACTCTAGAATTCTATCAAACCTTCAAGGAAGAGCTTATTCCTGTACTGCAGAAATTATTCCAAAAAATTGAGGAAGAAGGAATCTTCCCCAACACATTCTATGAAGCAAACATCACCCTGATACCAAAACCAGGAAAAGACCAAAACAAAAAGGAGAATTTCAGACCAATCTCACTCATGAATATAGATGCAAAAATTCTCAACAAAATCCTAGCCAATAGGTTACAGCTTATCATCAAAAAAGTCATTCATCATGATCAAGTAGGCTTCATCCCAGGGAAACAAGGCTGGTTTAACATACGTAAGTCTATAAACATTATCCACCATATTAACAGAGGCAAAAATAAAGATCACATGATCCTCTCAATAGATGCAGAAAAAGCATTTGATAAAATCCAGCATCCTTTTCTAATTAGAACACTGAAGAGTATAGGCATAGGTGGCACATTTCTAAAACTGATTGAAGCTATCTATGACAAACCCACAGCCAATATTTTACTGAATGGAGTAAAACTCAAAGCTTTTCCTCTTAGAACTGGAACCAGACAAGGTTGTCCTCTGTCACCTTTACTATTCAACGTAGTGCTGGAAGTTCTAGCCAATACAATTAGGCAAGACAAGGAAATAAAGGGAATCCAAATGGGAGCAGAGGAGGTCAAACTCTCCCTCTTTGCTGACGACATGATCTTATACTTAGAGAACCCCAAAGACTCAACCACAAGACTCCTACAAGTCATCAAAAAATACAGTAATGTTTCAGGATATAAAATCAATGTCCACAAGTCAGTAGCCTTTGTGTACACCAATAACAGTCAAGATGAGAAGCTAATTAAGGACACAACTCCCTTCACCATAGTTTCAAAGAAAATGAAATACCTAGGAATATACCTAACGAAGGAGGTGAAGGACCTCTATAAAGAAAACTATGAAATCCACAGAAAGGAAATAGCAGAGGATTTTAACAAATGGAAGAACATACCATGCTCATGGATGGGAAGAATCAACATTGTTAAAATGTCTATACTTCCCAAAGCAATCTACCTGTTCAATGCCATTCCTATCAAAATACCAACATGGTACTTTCAAGAGTTGGAAAAAATGATTCTGCGTTTTGTATGGAACCGGAAAAAACCCCGTATAGCTAAGGCAGTTCTCTGTAACAAAAATAAAGCTGGGGGCATCAGCATACCGGATTTTAGTCTGTACTACAAAGCCATAGTGCTCAAGACAGCATGGTACTGGCACAAAAACAGAGACATAGACACTTGGAATCGAATTGAAAACCAAGAAATGAAACTAACATCTTACAACCACCTAATCTTCAATAAACCAAAAAAGAACATACCTTGGGGGAAAGACTCCCTATTCAATAAATGGTGTTGGGAGAATTGGATGTCTACAAGTAAAAGACTGAAACTGGACCCACACCTTTCCCCACTCACAAAAATTGATTCAAGATGGATAAAGGACTTAAATTTAAGGCATGAATCAATAAAAATCCTCCAAGAAAGCATAGGAAAAACAATGGAAGATATTGGCCTGGGGAAAGACTTCATGAAGAAGACTGCCATGGCAATTGCAACAACAACAAAAATAAACAAATGGGACTTCATTAAACTGAAAAGCTTCTGTACAGCTAAGGAGACAATAACCAAAGTAAAGAGACAACCTACACAATGGGAAAGGATATTTGCATATTCTCAATCAGACAAAAGCTTGATAACTAGGATCTATAGAGAACTCAAATTAATCCACATGAAAAAAGCCAACAATCCCATATATCAATGGGCAAGAGACATGAATAGAACTTTCTCTAAAGACGACAGACGAATGGCTAACAAACACATGAAAAAATGTTCATCATCTCTATATATTAGAGAAATGCAAATCAAAACAACCCTGAGATATCATCTAACCCCAGTGAGAATGGCCCACATCACAAAATATCAAAACTGCAGATGCTGGCGTGGATGTGGAGAGAAGGGAACACTTTTACACTGCTGGTGGGGCTGCAAACTAGTACAACCTTTCTGGAAGGAAGTATGGAGAAACCTCAAAGCACTCAAGCTAGACCTCCCATTTGATCCTGCAATCCCATTACTGGGCATCTACCCAGAAGGAAAAAAGTCCTTTTATCATAAGGACACTTGTACTAGACAGTTTATTGCAGCTCAATTTACAATCGCCAAAATGTGGAAACAGCCTAAATGCCCACCAACCCAGGAATGGATTAACAAGCTGTGGTATATGTATACCATGGAATACTATTCAGCCATTAAAAAAAATGGAGACTTTACATCCTTCGTATTAACCTGGATGGAAGTGGAAGACATTATTCTTAGTAAAGCATCACAAGAATGGAGAAGCATGAATCCTATGTACTCAATTTTGATATGAGGACAATTAATGACAATTATAGTTAGGGGTGGGGAACAGAAAGAGGGAAGGAGGGAGGGGGGTGAGGCCTTGGTGTGTGTCACACTTTATGGGGGCAAGACATGATTGCAAGAGGGACTTTAACTAACAATTGCAATCAGTGTAACCTGGCTTACTGTACCCTCAATGAATCCCCAACAATAAAAAAATAATAATAATTTTATAGAAATTAAAAAAAAAATAAAAAGAGCAGGGGCTTTTGGACTCACACAGACCTGAGTCCATGTTCCAACTCCCATACCTGGAGCCACGTGGCCTGTGCCTGGAGTTAAGCAGCCTTAATGAGCCTTCTCCATCTGCTGGGTGGGCTGCTGCCCTGCTCAGAGGTGCTGATGTGGGGCAAGTTCTTGGCAGAGGGCCGAACTTCGTAAGTGCTCAATATGCACTGGATATTGATAATGATAACGGGAATCACCACCGGGCAACAGGAGCCCAGCCCTCTGAGGAGGTGACTAGCCGGCCTCAGTTTCATTTAATTCCCAGAGCAGAGTATGCAAGAGTCAGCATCAAACTCAGTCCCCTGAGAAAGGTACATGCATCTGGGGCTGGAGCGTGGATGCAAGATAAAGTCATTTGTATATTTAAGAAATGCTGGAGTACCTGTGGTGTACCAGTCCTTCGGAAGAAAACAGAACATGAAAGAAACTCCGCCTTTAATCCAAGTAGGGTTTCTATCCCCATATGAAGAAAGGCCTCTCTCCTCATTGTACTGGGACACGGCTGAGTCTGAAACCATCTCTATACTGAGGGAAACCACTGACTCCTGCACCACAGTTCCCAGAATGGCCACCAAAGAGCCCTGCATGAGGGGACACACACACTCACGTGTGACTCCCTTCTCTGTTCCTCACTGAGAAGCAATGTCCTCAAACAACCTCAGCAGAGCAGAAGCTCAAGTTCATGCTTATTCAGCAAGATACAACAGAAGCATCATCTTTTCTGTATGTCAAAAATAGCTTCTTTCTTAAAGTAACTGTATATGGGGTGGATAAAGCAAAAATGAACTTCACTACATTTCTCAGAAAATCCCAGGGTGTGTTTATGTGTTGCCGTTTGTAACAATGTTTCCCCATGATTTTAAAATTTAAAGCAGATTGAAACTTTCTGTCAATCACCCAGAAAGCTCATGCATACACACAACCCACAATTCTGTGGTCAGAGGAACCTCCGACCCTCTTCAAAGCTATGAACCAAACGGACACCACCAAGGTTTCTATGCCTTCTTTTTATTTGCACAAGACCATTGAAGCAAGAAGAAATCTTTGCATATGGATGTCTCAAAGCCAAAATCCTTCAGCTGCTTTCTCGTTCACTACCAGGAACTGAAGTGAGACATGGATGAACTCAGTGGCTTCTTAAGAAGTCACAGACTAGTGACACGTCAACCCAGCAGAACTGGCAAAACATTCTACTGTGGAACACCGTAATTCCTTCCCTCTCCAGAAAGGAAAGCAAGTGAGGAAGAAAGGAAAACAGAAGCATCAGATCACAATTCTGAAAAAGACTCATGCCCCACATGTAACTTGTCAGAGTCCCACATCCCAAATTTAAGTCAACAGAAAGGGGCCTTCAGCAGCACCAGTGGCTTGTTTGCCTTGTCTCTGGTGCTAATTTCTGCATAGAGAGCACAGCAGAGCCAGCACCAACCGTGAGGACTTAGACCTTCCGACTAGACGGAGCACAGGAGGGGTGCCAAGGGGTCGGGATGAGGATGGGTTACATAAGGCACTAGTCTTGGGTGCAAAATTGAAGAAGGCACCAGAAGACTCAGTCACCAATATAAAGAATGTTGTAGCACAACATTTTAAAACTCAAAAGTCATGCCAAAATAATCCATGATGAGCCAAATATCGGTGGTTTCTCTGTTGCCTCCAGTGCTAAGTTTCCTCGTGTCTAATCAAAGTCTGCAGAGCGGCCTGGCCACGACCACAGGGCTCAGCTGTGAGCACCAATTGGAGGGGAAGCGGAACAAGCCAGGCTCACTCACGACTTAGCAATGTTGGTAAAAAACAACCTTTTGCTGAATAACATGGAAATGGATCCGAAACATATGGATTAAATTCCTCTGAAAATAAACACAGTTTTTAAAGGCAAGGCAAGGAAAAGTACTTAGCCACTGGGTTTGAGGTTTTCCTGAACCCAAAACTTAGGAAAGTTAGCATAAGAGTGAGTTACTCAGTGCCTGTAACACAATCAGCTTTGAAATAGGCTTGTCATAAACTGCCGGTTTCTTATAAAATGTTTTGTTTTACTGGTTTGCTCAGACCTTCATGTACTGCTCTGGGGGCTCATTCCCACTGTTCTTCACAAGAACAGCTGTGCACACCCACGGGGACCTGGGACACTCTGGACACCCAGGGCTCAGGAGGACTCCTGGGGGCACTTTTGGGGGGCTTGGGGAGACCAAGCTGGGAAATCTGCCCCCACTACACGGCATAATAGGAGTCTACCAAGGAAGACAGGAGAGGCAGGCCTTGGACTTGGAGCTAGACAGACATAAAAGCTGCCAGCCTGTAACCTTGGCTGTCAGTGTCTTCATCTGCCACCTGCAGGCTCTGCTGCCCCCTCAGGAAGGTGGTGAGAGCCCAGGCAGCAGCCACTGACTCCAAGTGGATGGCTCAGGCTCACCACTGCTCAGCCCCCAAGAATGTTCCACAGAGTTTAGGAAACTGTGCTAAGAGGTCAAGGTGTTCTAGAAGACAGCCTAAGTCTGGTACTGAGGAAGAACTAGGCAGTCGGAAGAGGCTGGATCCCCATGGTTTGGGAACTCAGCATGTTCCAGTTGCTATGGCAATGCGGGCCAATGCAAAGGCCTCTGGATGGGAGGCCGATGAGTGAAGTTGGTGATGCCCACCTGTACTCAGAGAGTGAAGTTGGTGATGCCCACCTGTACTCAGCCTTCCCTGACGCTGCCCAGCACAACAGGTTGTTGGTCTGCCTGGCAGAAGAAGCCCTGGGCAGAGCCCCATCCTAATGGAAACCCACCTGGCAGTGGACCCTTCCTGGTTGGGGCACCCTCACGTGCCGACTAGGGGGGTCTGCTGTAGGTGGAGATGTTTTCTAAACTCTCTAGACTGAGCAAGCCTTACTTCCATTACCTTAAATTCATATTAGAGGGCAGTGCCTGTGGCTCAGTAGGTAGGGCACCAGCCCCATATACTGCGGGTGGCAGGTTCAAACCCCGCCCGGCCAAACTGCAACAAAAAAATAGCTGGGCATGTGGCAGATGCCTTTAGTCCCAGCTACTTGGGAGGCTGAGGCAAGAGAATCACCTAAGCCCAGGAGTTGGAGGTTGCTGTGAGCTGTGACGCCACAGCACTCAACTGAGTGTGGCAAAGTGAGACTCTGTCTCTAAAAAAAATAAAAATTTTAAAAATTTTAAAAAATAATTCACATTTGAATTAGCAATTCATATCAGTGCTGTCTCCAGGTCCAGAAGAGGTTCATTCTCCACATTCCTTTCTAAGGCCTGGGACCACCTCTGAGGGAGGGGTGGGCTCTCTCTGAGTGTTGTCCCATTCAGGGTATCAAATCCCTCCTCAGGAGGGCTGTGTAGGAGGCACACAGAAGCTACCACTGAGGACAGAGCCTCCCGCTGCCCTGGGACTCCTCAGCAGAGCTCTTCCATGCTTACCCATCTGCCTGGCCTCCCTGTTCAGATCCCACCTTCAAAACCATCTTGTATTCAAATTTGGCTATTTTGTATCCATGAAAAAGGATGCAACACAGAATTTGTCAAGTTTTACACACTGGAAATACACTAATTTTTTTCTTTATCAATTTTTATAGAACCTAAAAATTATCTTGGGAGGTTTTATAAGATTGACAAAAGTGAAACTAAAAAAAAAAAACCATTTTTGCAAAAAGTTCACAGCTCTATTTGCCTCCTCCTTTGCTCAGTGATAACTTGAGTCTTCTGGACCAGCACCCATCCTAGCAACCTTCTCACTGCCAGAACATGCCCCTGAGGTTTGTTAGACTACCACACACAGAATAATTCAGGTTTCATTTCCTTGAAAATTGTTGACACACAAAAAACCAACAAGACAACCAGAATATGGAAAGTGACAGCAAACAAATCACAGTAAAACTGAGATAATACTATTGCTGTGACTGCTCAAAGCAAAATGAGATTACCCAGGACACAGGTTTTCGAACTGTGCTCCTTGGAACACAGGGAGCTCTGTGGAACCCTTTGGGTACCTCAAAACAAAAATCCAGTCCCCACCTCACACCACAGCCACTTTTCAGCTAGTTTTTAAATTGAATTTACTAAAATTCTATTGGGAGAACAAAGTTTATGCTTAAGGTAACCTTTAAACCATTTATCTAGGAGACCAAAGGACTCTCTCATACCTGAGGAAGCCCAAGTCCTGGACAGGTAAGGGAGCTTATGTACCTGAGGCAGGTAAGAAAATTCGTGTGGCTGAGAGATTGCAGGAGGTAAGGGATTTAGGCCTCTCTGGGCTTCTGGATCTTTCCTTGTGCCCTTCTCTCTGTGTGGAATACCCTCTGAACGTCACTCTCCACATCCCCTTTTCCTTTACTGGAAAATGCCTAAAAGCTCCTGTTCATCCATCCAGACACACCTCATACCCACCTCCCAGCAAAGCTTCCCGGGATCTCCTCTGGCTGAGTTAATGGGCTCCTGTGTTCCCAAGGCAGGTCCCCTGACCTCCACTCCTCCTGATGGATCTGTCTCAGCCCCCATCACGTTGTGTGGTGACTTCCAACTTCGATGTCTGTCCCCTTGCTAGAATGTTAGCTCCCTGGAGGCAGGGAATATATACTCAACTCTGCTTTCTCAGGAGCTAATTCATGGCTTACCTCATCAAAGAGGTTCTCAATTTATTTTCTGCCTCCGAATGTGGCAGTGGATGACAGAACACAATTGCACACCTGCACTTGGGCTGCACAGAATACATTTGTGATGAACAGTTCTTCCTCACAGGAATGCCACAGGGAGGGGGTTGAGAAAGATAATTGAGCTTTAAATTTCATTTTCAGGTTAAAAAAAAAGTTGTGATCTTTAGAGTCAAGAAAAGTTGTCTCAATGTAAACATGCCTTCTCAGTGTCTAGAATCAGAGTTAGATGAAATTCCCCAAGTGATCTCTTAATACCACCAAAATTGCGTTCAAATGCCTCTGCCAGGCAAAGATAAATTGCCATTTGCACAATGGTCTTGCATGTAAAAGTATCTCAGGCCAGAAAGCTTTGAAAAATTTATTATGACAGGGAAAAGGGGAAACTTTCAGGGGGTCAAGATATTTAGTCTGCTGATAAGTTGGCTTAGCAGCAACAATAATTATCTCTTAGAATTCGAAGGGTCATTACAAAGTTATTAGGAGGGTGCAGGCCAGCTGGGCTCCATGTACTTGGACATCAGAAATGGACTTAAATTAAACCAGAGTTAGAATCAGAATCACAGGTCCGCAATGATGTGTGCCTTAAATGGAGCTCCAGGCACCAGCGGCATCACCTAGGAGCTTGCAAGAAATGCAAACACTCAAACCAGAACTTTGACAAGCATCCCTCTGATGTGTTTGCATATTCACACCTAAGAGGCACTGGTTTGACCTAACCTTTTCATTTCACAGATAAAGAAATAGAGGACTAGTGAAGCCAGGGAACCTGCCCACGCTCTGGCAGACAGTCTAGTGTGGAATAGACTCAAAATGACTGCCACCTTTAATCCAGTCCCCAAAGGACACAGCAATGGCCCCATTTCTCCTGGCTCAGGCAGACAGCATGAACTCCTCCCCACACAGAAGACCAAAGAGTGCCTCAGGCTCCTGGGGAAGCCTGTGGCCCTCCTGCCTCCACGTAACGTCCAGAATGACCAGCCTCTCAAAGTACCTGTCCTGTAACAAAAAATGCCCAATGGCTTTGCTTTTCCACCAAAAGCTGAGAAAAAGAAATGCATATGGTTTTCACAGACCTGGTCTTCAAAGGTTTTCAGAGTCTGGTCAAAGCACTCTAACTCAGGTTGTATCTAGACCTATGACATGGCTGCCCTTGCAGACGCCTCGAAGATAATACCTCAGTGATTTCTTAGAGCAAGGAGCCAGGCTGTTTGGGTCTGGAGAGAGGAAGCCTTGCCCTGAGTGGGCACCTGCATGGGGAAGGCTGCCTGTCTGTGCCAGCCAAGCCTCACTCATGTGCAGAGGTAGGAAGACACGGATGGATTTGGATTCTTGGAGCCAGGCAGTACTTAGAGATGGGCCCTGGAAAACACCAGGGTCAGGGAGGAGCGAGAGCTCTCCTCCCTCCAGTGGTCATGTGTGTTTCCTGGCACTGAGGGAACGAAGCAGGCAGCCAATGTATATTTGATGACATTTCTCTGCAGGCAGCCTCCCTTCTGAAGAACCAAGCTTAAACAAAGCCTGGCATCGGGGAACACACAAATCACAGAAAGGATGGGGAACCTGCAGGAGAGGGAAGGACGGCCCCTGAGGGGAGCAGCTGCAGCAAAGGGATGTAGAGGATAATAAAGTCACCATGATAGCCACCATCCTATCCAAATTTGCAAAGTTCCTGTGTGCTGGGCTCTTGGGAAAGGAGGCTCAGGCTCAGATGAGAATCTGGCAGAACTGTAGAAAGGAATTCGGCACCGAGCAGTCTCCCACAAGGCTTACTGCCATGCCCAATCTCCCTCTAACCCAGCCAGATACAAGAAAGTAAGAGTGCATCCTTTCCTAGTCACAGTTCCAAGGAAACTGAAAGTGCTCAGATAATGGTAAAAAGCAAACAGTGAGGAGACAGTTGGTGCATTACTCTGATAAGATCAAACATCTGGGTAGCTGCCATCCCATAGAAAGAGAGGTACCGCCTAGCCTTTCCAAAGATGTGCAATTCTGTGGATGGCAGCCCACAAAAATAACTTTGCTCCCTTTTAGGAGCCCAACCTATGTGATTGCATTTCTCTTTTGAGCTTTAACTGCAAATGCAAAATACATTTAATCCATCAAGCTGGGCTGCCCTGCCAACACCTCAGAAAAGACTATAAGGGGGTCACTTTAGCATCAGGCTTCAAAGGAGGCTGATGAGAATAACTGAATTCACCACTCTCATGCCACTGGCCTTCTCCACTGCATGCCACTCTTGCCTTTTGGCCTGTATTGTCCTGGAGACTCAGACACCGCTGCCACAGACAGAATGCCACAGAACTGATGCCATGTTCCTTTCTACCGCTGCTCGTGCCGGTCCCTCCCCACTTAGGCCCCACACTCCAGGAGTGTCCTGTCGTTCAACGGTTTTCTTACCAGAAAGCCATGTGGATGCTGCAGAAGGGAATCTGCACAGGAGAATGACGGTCAGCCAGGGCCCACGTCTCCCGCTGTATTCACGTCCACCAGTAGCCAAAGTCTTAGAAAGCCCTGCAGCACCTGCAGAGTCCTTCCACTCCAAACCTTTCAGATGCAGGGGGTGAAGGTTCCTTCTGATCTACTGGGAGGGAGAAGAAAATCCAAGAGCACTAGAATGTGAAACTGACAAGAATACAAACATACACACTTTGGGGGAAAAAAATCTAACTGGAAGATTGGGTACTGTGCAACTCCATTATCCAAACTTCTGTGACTTACCACTTAGTAGTGATTTCTATCAGACAGAAACCCCCTAATGCAAAGCTGGAGGGGAGACTCTCAAATTCAGCTGGGACCAAATCTCTGAACAGAGCAAGTACCCTGGTCGGGATCTCACATCTAAGCAAGGCTCAAACATGAAGGAAGATGCCTCCTGCCTGCCAATGACCACTTACTGGTCTTTAGACCAGATTGTGCCCCACACAGTTAACCCTCACTGTATCCTGCAATAATCCATAGTCTGGGCACATCAGTCCCAAGAACTTCCCTTCCAGCAAGACCCTTGGATGATCTTGTGTTCTTGTGAGAGAACTGTCACGGAGAAGTGATCCATCGGAACCAGTGGGTTGTGAGAATATTTTGAAAATGACTTACTTTTATCTTTCCTCCAAGTGGTACAGGTGGGGAAATGGCTGACTGATTAGTCTCATGTAAAAGTTCTTCCAATTATCTTTAAATAGGATTTTTTTCTTTAGCATTGCAATAACTTCATCAGTTTCATCAGTATGTTCTCAGAAGTGAAGATAAGGTGGAGATGGAGTCCCTGTCAAGAAGTTACTAGGTCAGGAGGGAAGGCAGAGGGATGGTGAACAAACTTCAAAAGAAAAACACACTGCCTTTAAACTACATGCATAATTGCTGCCATTTTAAGAGATTTCTCTGTCCTCAGCACTAGGTTAAATGCTTTATATTGTGCCAATTACTGTAATTTTCTTTTTTCTTTTTTTTTTATTAAATCATAGCTGTGTACATTGATATGATCATGGGGCATCATACACTAGCTTCATAAACCATTTGACACATTTTCATCACACTGGTTGACATAGCCTTCCTGGCATTTTTTTAGTTAACCTTGAGAGGTAGATTACTCGTGCCCAACTACAGATGAGGAAAGAGAGGAGGCACAAAGTGTTTAAGAGACTTTCTCAAAGTCGTAGATATTATCTCAAAAAAAAAAAAGAGGAGTTTGATTGTTTTTACTCTTCATCGGCCTTCCTCAGTCACAAACAGAATGGAAGAACAGACCTGGGTTTCTTGTAATTTAAAAGAAAAGGAGATACTTCCATACAGCTGGCTGTGAGGAAAAGGAGAGCCCCACCCAGTGTCATTCCATACCAAAAGGGGGACATGTTTAATGAGGCACTCAGATGAACCCCGGTGGGATTTCACATATTGTTTCCAAGTAATCAACTTTGAACTATCATCTACTGGGCTAAAGAAGAGCTTTTAGGACTCATGCTGAGATTGTTATGCATGTTGGGGTCGGAGAACAGCATAGTTGCTTTTGCAAATGCATCTAGACACATTCTCTATAAAACTGTTCTATTTGATTTCTTTACCATCTCATCATTAACTGTTAAACTAATGTGTCGTCTCAATACCACATTTATTAAACAAATAATTTAATAAAATGGACCACACGCTCTATGCTCCAGCAGTTTGAGCTGGGTCCTTAACTATGCCTGGCTTCATCTGTCTGCCTCGGTCGGATTTTCAGGGGTCACATATTCCTAACACCTCTGAAGGATCTCAATGGTGTCATAGAAAAACCAGGAGGTGACAGCAACAGGTCCTGTCCAAAGTCAGCTGCAGGCTCAGCTGGGACCTGGTCACGGCTCCTGAGTGCTGGGTGCTGCCTCGGAACAGAATACCGAGGGCCCCGCGGACTGTCAGTCCCCTTCCTGATTCCCAGTGCCCGGGGTCTGGGAGGAAAGCTGCTGACTTTCCCGAGACCCAGGGCCACAGACCCCGAGTGGAGGAAGTGGCTGGGAGCTGTCCATGGTGGCGTCGCGCCTGGGCACGCAGAGCCGCCGGCTCCCCGCTCGCGGGCGCGCCCGGGATCCGTCTCCAGACCGCGGGAATGGAGAGACGGGTTCCCGGGCTCACCATGTCTGGGACGGGGCTGCAGCCAGGGGCTGGCTCACACATCAAAAGGTTAACTTTAAAAGGGAGTTCTCACCTGTGGGCAACGTTGTCTGGCCCGGAGCAAGGCTCAGGACCTCAAACCCGGCAGCTGGCGGTGCGCCTGGAAAGGCTGTAGCGTCTGGCTCTTGCTGGAACCGCGGCGGTAGCAGGGAGCGAGTCTGCGGCTGAGGACGCAGGGCGCATCGCGCGCCTTTCTCACGGGCACAGGCACCCCGCGGGTCCATTCAAGGATGTCACTGACTGATCCTTGCTCCCAGAGCGGGGAGCTGGAGCACTGGCCGCGGCTCTGGCCTGCGCTGTCAGGACCCTGCCTTTCCTCCCAAGCTAATGCGACCCTTCTTGAAGCCCACGTCCTTTGCCAGCGACCACCAAACCTTCTTCCAGAGATGCCAGGTTTAGGATCTCCGTCTAAATACCATCCAAGGTCCTTGAGGTCGTCTAACATTCAGCCGCCTTCCCCGGGCCCCGCGCCAGCGCGTCGCTGGGTGCCTAGCACTGCCGGGGAGGCGCTAGGAGGCGGATGGGGAAACCAATAGAGGAAGACAGTGCTGAGACAAGAGCAGCAGGGCGCAAACCTGTTGCTAGGCGCGCGCCCGCTAGTGAGCGGTGTGAGCTGGCTCCCTCAGCTGGGCTCCAAGTCCTGGCCCTCCTCAGGGAGACGCTGTCCAGGGCACAAACCGCCCCCTGCTCCCTCCATTCAGAAGAGAAACATTTATGGAAAGCAGGAACCACCACTTCCCACCCCCAGCTGGATGCGCTTTGGGAATGCCAAAGACCCCAGAGCACCAGAATCACAAGATATAAGAGGCACCAAATTCCTCAGAAAGCAGTGACAGGGGCATGTTCCCATCAACAGACGCGTAGACAGACAGAGGCAAACCGACAGCACCGGGCGAGCAAACAGAAACCGATGGCGGGGCGCGCTTAGCCTATGCCAGTGGAGATGCGAGACCGGGTCCTCTCCAAGGCGTGGACCATCAGCTCAGCCCCGACTCCCTTAGCCAGGCCCTCTTACCTTTGGGTCGGTGGCCGAGACAGTGCCACGCCTGGCGAGCCAGGAGTGCAGTGGCCCCGGGGCGTCTGGTCGCTGACCGCCGGGCACCGAGAGCTCCCGGGGCGTAGGCAAGCGGGCTGGTAGCTCGTCTGGGAAGTCTGGGTTCGGCCCCTAGCCGCCCTCAGCCCGGCTGACTCCCGGCGGCTGGCGCTCTTCGGGCGCTGCAAGATCGCGCTATCCCGGGCTCGGATTGCGCGCTCGCTCCCCGGCCGCCAGCCTGAGCGGCAGCTTTTACGGCCACTTTTATAGGCTGGCTGGCTCCTCCCCCCACCCCGCGGAGCCCCTGAGGGCCGCGCCGCACCGCAGCTCCCCGCCTCGCCCCCTACGAACCTTCCCTCTCCCTCCACCCCTTGTCGGAGCGGGGCGGGGGCCCTGTGCCCAGGCTGGACCCTGGAGGGCTCTGGAGGCGGCTCTGGGAGGCGCAGACCCGAGGCTCCTGCCCGCAGCGGCCAGGTGAGGGCGCTGCAGGCCAGGACTCAGTGGCGCGGCCGCACGGGCGGCCGAGAGAGGGTCCCGGGCCGGGGCGGGGAGGGGCGAGGGTGGCAAGGGTGCTGGCTTGAAACTCTGCGCGCGCCCAGTGGCCCCTAGGCAGTCGAGGAGAGGAGAAGGGCCACAGAATCGCCGCCAATCGGGGTTCCGGGCTAAGTCTCAGATTTTTTTTTTTTTTTTTTTAACTCAGAAAAACATTGGCCTTAGGAAAAGAACCTGGTGTCTCTTTGGCCTAGCAGTTCATCCGAGAGGAAAATGCGTGAGTTTTCAGTTTGAAACTGGATTCAGACGTGCCAGTAATGTTTCCACATCAGGAAAATGGACCCTGTGATGTTTCTTCACAGGACTGCTGGGAAGATTTAAATCAGGTAAGCAAAGTACAGGAACCGAGGACTTAATAGGTGCCAATAAGTTAGAACCTTCCCATATGGGGATGGGGAGGGCCCTGAGCCTCCTTAACTAGACAGACCCAAGTTCTTAAGGTGCGAGAAGGTGCAACGGGTTTAGATATTGGTGCTCCGAGGAAGGAGCACGTGGCAGCAGGTCCCCCAGAGCACAGGGCATTTTCTCTCAGCTTGCCACAGCCCTACATCCCCTCTGTGTGTCTCGGGATGTTGGGGGAGGTCAGTGAAAGTGTGCATCATTCTAGATTCTGGGATCTAGAATATGAACTTCTTTCTTTCTTCTAGCCAGTGCCCTATGAGAACCTGCAGGGGAGGCCCCGTTCTGTGCAGTGCACTGGCTCCAGGAATCTAGGTCTGGGCTTTGGGGTCAGGCTCTGACCAGATAGAATCTGTGGAAGTCAGTGTCCATGTCTTCTGGGCTGAACTAGAAGGCTTTGGTCAACTGGTTAAGCCAGGGAAGCTCTGCGCCATGTCCAGGTCTTTGCCAGAGGCTGGACTTGATCTTTTCTGAAAGTGGGGATCAGGATTCTCAGTTCTTCCTTGATGTCCTGGAAAATAATAAGCTGAGTCTGATGGTAAGACCCCTCCCCAGCCTTTTCTTTCTAGCAAAATAGAATGGAGCTTCCTTTGATGCCCCCTTTCCTGTTCATCTACCATGATTATTTTCCTTTCTTAAGGAGCTTCCTCTGGACACCAGACCCACAAATGCTTGAGGGAGAAAATGCTGAGCATTTGGCCCAAATGGAGAAAGGTCAGCCTTGAATCAGACTCCCTTGGAGCAACAAGTCGAATTTTCCTTTAACAGAGAACAGATCTGAGTCCTGGGGGTATGAGCGGAGCCGAGCAGCACCCAGGGAGAGGCTGGCTCCACAGGCGGCTGAGAGATGAAGTGGTGAAGGAAGATGCTTGTCTAGGGATGGGCCAGAGAAGTGCTTAGTCATGTTTTCTCAAAGCTCAGAAATGCCAGCACATTGCTCTGGTATTTCATTTTTTTTTTTTTTTTAATCACAGAAGAATACCCAAGAGAAAAGGGCAATGCGATGACAGGCAGACAGGCACTGCACATCCAAAATCAGATTCCCCAGCCGCATCACCATTCAGCACTTCCCTTCAGCACTCAGTGATGGATGGGGCGTGCCGAGTAATTCTTATTGATAAACATTAGCAACATCACCCTGGCAGGTTGCTACCCATACTTCCCCCAAAGGGACCCGGTTGTGAAAAGCTGTGTTGGTTTTCTGGTTCTTACCAGAATCTCGGCACAGAATCTCCAGAGAGAGGGGAAATGCCCACCACTGGTGTCAGCTGGCACTCAGAAAGCCTGTCCTTCCTCCATTCTTTGCGTTTACCTCCAGGCCACCTTGCTCTGGTGATATGCGGCCCCCTCAACTAGATGCTGGCCTGCCTGCTCTCCGCTACCTCAAGCTGCCAATACCTGGCATTTGAACTCTGTGGAAAGGATTCCACATCTGTTCCTTAAAGCAAGGGTCCCCACACTTCACCTGCTGACCAGCAAAGCCAAGCTCCTGCCCCTCCAGCCTGTGGGAAGTCTGAAAAAGCTCCACACTCCAAGCCTTTAGACCTGGTTCTCCCAAGGAGAACGGCATAAAATGCTAGGAGGTGAAGGAGGAAGCAAGGGAATCAGGATGCAGCTGGGCTGGCATATGAGTGTGCTGTGTCCTCTAGGTTTCCAGCAGACCTGCAAAAAATAAAACCTCAGGCATCCCCGGACTCTACAACCAGCAGCTCACAAATAACAAGCATCTTTAAGTTCCACCAACAGGGGTCGCCTTTGGACACCCGGCTTGAAGCCGGCTTCAGAAAAGGGGCATTCTTTTTTTTTTTTTTTTTAGGGTTTTTTTTGTTTATTTGTTTTGTTTTTTTTTTTTTGCAGTTTTTGGCTGGGGCTGGGCTTGAACCTGCCACCTCCGACCTATGGAGCTGGCACCCTACTCCTTTGAGCCACAGGTGCCGCCCAGAAAAGGGGCATTCTTAAGCCTGGGCCCTGAGGCCAGATTTTCTGCACTGATTGCTCCTGCTTTGCCAGATACAGAAGAAGGAAAGCCATGTCCTGGGTTTTTGTGGTTAGTGAAGATCTGTGCTGGAATTTGAGACAGCAAGTTCTTAGACACTGGTCAACAACTCAAGAGCTCTGAAAGTGGATTTTTACATCTTCTGCTTCAAATTCATCATCAAAATAAAGAACTCTTCTTTCCCATTTTTTTAATATCTCAAATATATGTAAACTGTGTGTATGTTTCCACATTATTAATTTTTTTCCTAATTTCCAAAATCAGAATGTTCCTTGTTTAAAAACAGAAGCAAAAATCAATTTTGTAAATTAGAAAATAAACAAAGGAGAAAGGAAATCACCTAATAAACAGCTTAATAAACATGAAGTATGTACATTACAAAATGCTTGAAAAATATAAAACAGCAAAAAAAGTCACTTCTACTCAATGATCATTTATGTTAATTTCAGAGTATAGCCATTCTTTTATATTTAAGTTACATTTATATATAAGTTATAGCATTCTTTTATATATAAATACACAAATGTTATGTGTTATTCCATAAATGGTTCAATAGTTAACTCAAAACACTTCTGGCTCGGCACCCATAGGGTGCCCTGAGTAGGGCAGTGGCCACATACCCTGGGGCTGGCAAGTTGGAACCTAGCCTGGGGCCAGCTAAACAACAATGACAACTACGACAAAAAAATAGCCAGGCGTTGTGGCAGGTGCCTGTAATCCCAGCTACTCGGGAGGCTGAGGCAAGAGAAATCGCTTAAGCCCAAGAGTTTGAGGTTGCTGTGAGCTGTGATGCCACGGCACTCTACCCAGGGCAACATAATGAGACTCTGTCTTGAAAGACAAAAAACCCTTCTCCTCCCACCACACTGCACATTCTCGGAAGGCAGGGGCTGTGTCTCTCAAGTTTACTCATCTACCTATAGTAGCACTGGTAGTGTCTAATGTAGAGTCAGTGTGTGGTGGGTATTTACTTCATGAATGAATGGATACATGAATGCACATTTTCTATTTTGTCCTTTTTTTTGAGACCATCTCATTTTGTCACCTGGGCTAGAGTGTTGTGGCGTCACAGCTCACAGCAACCTCAAACTCTTGGGCTCAAGCGATCCTCTTACCTTCCAAGTAGCTGGGACTGCATGCATCTGCCACAACACCCAGCTATTTTTAGAGATGGGGTCTTGCTCTTACTCAGACTGATCTTGAACTCCTGAGCTCAGGGCAATCCACCTACACCTACCTCGGCATCCCAGAATGCTAGGATTACAGGAGTGAGCCACCACACTCAGTGACATTTCTTATAAAAATAACATATACTCACTACTCGGGAGGCTGAGGCAAGAGAATTGCTCAAGCCCAAGAGCTGGAGGTTGCTGTGAGCTGTGTGAGGCCACGGCACTCTACCGAGGGCCATAAAGCGAGACTCTGTCTCTACAAAAAAAAAAATAATAATAAAAAAATAATAATAACATATACTCAATGGAAAAGGAGATCCAAGTGGTTTGTAAACATTTGAAAAGACACTCAACTTTGCACATAAATGAAGAAATGCAAATCAATATGATGTTGAAATACCTATCAGACTGACAAAAATCCAAAAGCTTGATGGCACCTTTGTTGGGTATGGACACCTTTGCTGGAGACAGTGAGGGTGTGGAACAGTTCCTTACGTGCATTGCTGACAACAGCTTAAATTGGTGCAGCTGTGAGGACCATTTGACAAGATTTACAGAAACATGCAAAATGTCTGACTCAGCCATTCCCCTTCCAGGAATATGATGTGTGAAATGATTAGTACCAGGGTGCATACATTGTAGCCCTATTTGTCATAGTAAAAAAAAAAAACACAAAAGCCAGGAAACAGCCAAAGTGGCTAGTGGTAGAGTTAATTAAGTTATGTCTAGTACATATGATGGAGTACTATGCAGCTATCCAAAAAAGGAATAATGTACTAATATAAAAAATTGAAGTGTAGTGTGGTGCCTGTGGCTCAATGAGTAGGGTGCTGGCCCCATATACCAAGGGTGGTGAGTTCAAACCCAGCCCCGGCCAAACTGCAACAACAAGAAAAACAACAACAAAATTGAAGTATAGAGCAATATACAATATGTAAGATATTACTACTTGTGCAAAGGGGGAGGGAAATACTATATACATAAGAGCAGATTTGAATTTATTTATGTATCTTGTGTATCTATAATGATACACAAGAAGCTAATAATAGTTTCCTATTAGGTTTTGCTGATAGTTTGGTAGGGGAGTGGGAAGATAGAAGACAGGGGTCAGAGATCAACTTTTCCTTATGAACTCTTTTTGCACTTTTTTCATTTTGAACCAAATGAATTTATTACCTAGTCAAAAATTTTAAACCTGGAAACAGGGGAACTCCCCTGAAATTCCAGCTGCTTGGGAAGCTGAGGCAGCAGTTTGGGGCTGTAGTGAGCTATGATCACCCCTGTGAGTAGCTATTGCACTCCAGGCTGGGCAACATAGCCAGACCCTGCCTCTAAATAAATAAATAAGTAAATAAATAAATGTAAATGCCAAAAATTGTATCATATAAATAACAAGCCTGTTTTTCCACCTAATAATGTTTTGTAAGCGTTTCTCCTAGTCTTACAGCTCTTTCAACCTTGTTTTAAAGTATTATGCCATTTCCTAATACGGACATAATTAAAACATAAACAATCCCCAGTGTGCATTTCAGGAAAATTTGGGCAATTCTCAAAAGAGAGCTCCTCAGGTGGCACCTGTAGCTCAGTGGGTAGGGCTGGCAGGTACAAACCCAGCTCGGGCCAGCTAAAACAACAATGACAACTACAACAAAAAAATAGCCGGGCGTTGTGGTGGGCACCTGTAGTCCCAGCTACTTTGGAGGCTGAAGCAAGAGACTCGCTTGAGCCCAAAAGTTTGAGGTTGCTGTGAGCTGTGACAGCATGGCACTCTACCCAGGGCGACAGCTTGATACTCTGTCTCAAAAAAAAAGGAGAGAGAGTTCCTCATCTCTTTTAGTATGGCCACTTACTAAAGTATGAAGCCACCCTTCAAGACCCAATTCAACTGTCACCAGTGCTGGGAAAGCTTTTCTGATCTCCCCGATTCCATGTTCTCATGGAAGCTGTACAGAACTCTCCTACAGAACCCCAGCTATGTGTGTAAGGGTGGGCTGGGGAGAGCAGGGGGGCGTGTGTCTTCTTCCACCTTTCCACCCTTAGCTGCGAGATTTGAACACAGGGATGCACCTTACCGATCTCTGTTCCCAGACTAACACACTGATGGCCTGGGTAGATGCTCGGTGGACACATAAGTAAATCAACAAACAACATTCCTCCACTATGATTCACACAGCACTTACAAGGAAGCACTCCTGGCATGAAAAACAAAATACAGCTCAACTTGAACAATTTGAGGGATGGGAGGATGACCCCCGGCATAGTAAAAAATCCAATTATACCTTATGACTACCCCCAAACTTTACTACTATTAGCCTACTGTTGATTGGAAGCCTTGGTGATAACATAAACAGTTGATTAACAAATATTTTGGATGTTATTTATATTATACACTGCATTCTCACAATAATGTAAGCTAGAGAAAAGAAAATGCTACTGAGAAAATCATTAGAAAGAGAAAATACATTAACAGTGTTTTCCTGTATTTAACTACACCAAAGTTTACATTGTCCACTTATGAGATGAATCCTTTGTCTGAAATGACGGGTGATCTCAGCTGCAAACCACAGTCTACAGGACATACTAAGCAATTCAACTTTTTCTTGTAATGTCATGAGTTTTCTCTGCTTTTCGGGTGCCCTGCAGCACGACTAGTGGCATTTCAAATGGGTCCCATGGTGTTATTCAAGGTCTGTAATGCACTAAACATGATGGAAAATACAGGAGAACCTCCAGAGGTATTTGTTCCCGGGACATGCAGTTCTCCAGAGAGGCGCACTGTCCAGGCAGAGTGCGCCAGAGTGTTTTAAGCAGATACTCACAACGCTAAGATCACCGCAAGAGCAACAGGAGAGGGCTACGAAAGTATTCCAGAAGATTGTGTGTACTACCATTAATTTTATGCAGTCATGATTTAATATTGCAACTTTTTTTTTTTTTTTTTTTTTTTTTGCAGTTTTTGGCCAGGGCTGGGTTTGAAATTGCCACCTCTGGCATATGGGGCCGGTGCCCTACTCCTTTGAGCCACAGGCGCGGCCCTTAATATTGCAACTTTATATTTGCTTACCTTTCTCTCCACTTCAAAGGGTGCATAGTCTACAAGCATGTGCATATGTTTTGATAAATTTTAACATTTTATAACCGACTCATGTATATTTTATGGTAGCAAATGATAAAATATATATTTTATACATTCATAACATCCCTCTTTTTGATATTTCTTGGCTAAGAGGTTTGTCTTCAAGTTTTTTTTTTTTTTTTTGTAGAGACAGAGTCTCACTGTACCGCCCTCGGGTAGAGTGCCGTGGCCTCACACGGCTCACAGCAACCTCTAACTCTTGGGCTTACGCGATTCTCTTGCCTCAGCCTCCCGAGCAGCTGGGACTACAGGCGCCCGCCACAACGCCCGGCTATTTTTTTGTTGCCGTTTGGCCGGGGCTGGGTTTGAACCCGCCACCCTCGGCATATGGGGCCGGCGCCCTACTCACTGAGCTACTGGCGCCGCCCGTCTTCAAGTTTTAATTGTCACAAATCTCTAAAAATTTTCTCAATATGTTTATTGTAAAAATGTGCGTATAAGTGGACCTATGCAGTATAATCCTATGTTGTTCAAGTGTCACGTGTATAGGTAAAATGCTGTTGCTCCACGTCATTCATAGACAACCACAAAGCAAGTTTGCTAATACCCTACGCAAGAACACTCACACCTCATGGTTTATACGACTACATAAGCAGAATTGTTATTGTCTATAATGCCATGGAACACTTTGCCTGCTTTTCAAAGGACAGAAAGTTAACCCCGGGGAAATGGTCTGTTTTTAAACTGTCACTAGATGAGTCTCTGTTCTCAGGCAATTCCCTTCCCCCAAGTGATGGTTAATTTAGGTGCCAAGTTACCTAGATTAAAAACACCTGGAGAGGCTGGGCGCTGTGGCTCATGCCTGTAATCCTAGAACTCTGGGACGCCACAGCAGGTAGACCCTTTGAGCTTAGGAGTTTGAGACCAGACTGAGCAAGATTGAGACCCTGTCTCTACTAAAAATAGAAAACCAGCTATGCGTTGTGGCAGGTGCCTGTAGTCCCAGCTACTCAGGAGGCTGAGGCAGGAGGATCACTTGAGCCCAGAGTTTGAGGTTGCTGTGAGCTGTGATGCCCCGGCACACTAGCTCAGACAACAGAGTAAGACTCTGTTTAAAAAGAGAGAAAGAACGCCAATAACAGTTCAGATGAGAAACTTATTAAGGACACAACTCCCTTCATCATAGTTTCAAAGAAAATGAAATACCTAGGAATATACCTAACAAAGGAGGTGAAGGACCTCTATAAAGAAAACTATGAAATCCTCAGAAAGGAAATAGCAGAGGATATTAACAAATGGAAGAACATACCAAGCTCATGGATGGGAAGAATCAACATTGTTAAAATGTCTATACTTCCCAAAGCAATCTACCTATTCAATGCCATTCCTATTAAAATACCAACATGGTACTTTCAAGATTTGGAAAAAATGATTCTGCGTTTTGTATGGAACCAGAAAAAGACCTGTATAGCTAAGGCAGTTCTTAGTAATGAAAATAAAGCTGGGGGCATCAGCATACCATATTTTAGTCGGTATTACAAAGCCATAGTGGTCAAGACAGCATGGTACTGGCACAAAAATAGAGACATAGGCACTTGGAATCGACTTGAAAACCAAGAAATGAAACTAACATCTTACAACCACCTAATCTTCAATAAACCAAACAAGAACATACCTTGGGGGAAAGACTCCCTATTCAATAAATGGTGTTGGGAGAATTGGATGTCTACAAGTAAAAGACTGAAACTGGACCCACACCTTTCCCCACTCACAAAAATTGATTCAAGATGGATAAAGGACTTAAATTTAAGGCATGAATCAATAAAAATCCTCCAAGAAAGCATAGGAAAAACACTGGAAGATATTGGCTTGGGGAAAGACTTCATGAAGAAGACTGCCATGGCAATTGCAACAACAACAAAAATAAACAAATGGGACTTCATTAAACTGAAAAGCTTCTGTACAGCTAAGGAGACAATAACCAAAGTAAAGAGACAACCTACACAATGGGAAAGGATATTTGCATATTCTCAATCAGACAAAAGCTTGATAACTAGGATCTATAGAGAACTCAAATTAATCCACATGAAAAAAGCCAACAATCCCTTATATCAATGGGCAAAAGACATGAATAGAAACTTCTCTAAAGATGACAGACGAATGGCTAACAAACATGAAAAAATGTTCATCATCTCTATATATTAGAGAAATGCAAATCAAAACCACCCTGAGATACCATCTGACCCCAGTGAGAATGGCCCACATAACAAAATCTCAAAACTGCAGATGCTGGTGTGGATGTGGAGAGAAGGGAACACTTTTACACTGCTGGTGGGATTGCAAACTAGTACAACCTTTCTGGAAGGAAGTATGGAGAAACCTCAAAGCACTCAAGCTAGACCTCCCATTTGATCCTGTCCATTACTGGACATCTACCCAGAAGGAAAAAAATCCTTTTATCATAAGGACACTTGTACTAGACTGTTTATTGCAGCTCAGTTTACAATCACCAAAATGTGGAAACAGCCTAAATGCCCACCAACCCAGGAATCGATTAACAAGCTGTGGTATATGTATACCATGGAATACTATTCAGCTATTAAAAAAAATGGAGACTTTACATCCTTCGTATTAACCTGGATGGAAGTGGAAGACATTATTCTTAGTAAAGCATCACAAGAATGGAGAAGCATGAATCCTATGTACTCAATTTTGATATGAGGACAATTAAGGACAATTAAGGTTATGGGGGTGGGGGAGGAAAAGCAGAAAGAGGGACAGAGGGAGGGGGGTGGGGCCTTGGTGTGTGTCATACTTTCTGGGGGCAAGACACGATTGCAAGAGGGACTTTACCTAACAATTGCAATCAGTGTAACCTGGCTTATTGTACCCTCAATGAATCCCCAACAATAAAGAAAAAAAAAAAAAGAGAAAGAAAAAAATAATAAAACACATCCAGAAAGCTGATAAAGCACTGCTTCTGGATGGGTCAGTGTAGGTGTTTCCAGACAAGACTGGTGTGTGAGTCAGCCGGCTGAGAGGGGAGGATCCACTCTCAGTGTGGACAGAAACCACCCAATTGGCACAGAGCCCAGAGGGATCAGAAAAGGAGAGAAAAAGATTTTTCTCTCTCTTCCTCTCTCTACCACCCTTTCCTGCTCTTGGAGGTGAAAACTCCGCCTCTCCAGCCTTGGGACTCCAGGAATTATACCAGTGGCCCCTTGCTTCTCAGGACTTTAGCCTTGGACCAAGAGTTATACCATTGGATCCCCCAGGCCTGAAGCCTTCAGACTTGATCTGAGCCATGTCACCAGTGCCCCAGACAGCTGTTTAAATTACACATGTGGCCAGATGCAGTGGCTCATGCATGTAAACCTAACACTCTGGGAGTCTGAGGCAGGTGGATTGCCTGAGCTCATGGGTTCAAGACCAACTTGAGCAATAGCCAGACCTCGTCTCTAAAAAACTAGCCAGGCATTGTGGCAGGCGCCTGTAGTTCCAGATACTTGGGAGGCTGAGGCAAGAGAATTGCTTAAGCTCAAGAGTTTGAGATTGCTGTGAGATGTGACTTCATGGCACTCTACCAAGGGTGACAAAGTGAAACTCTGTCTCCGAAAATAAATAAATAAATAAATTGCACACGAACTTCATGGGCACCTTGTATAGAGAATATACATATATATATGAATGAGGAGAGAGAGATACACGAACACGTTCTATTGGTTCTGATTCTCTGGAGAAGACTGACTATACATGCTGGATTGCCTAAAATGAGTCAAATGTATAAAAATTAAGGGTTTGAGCTAACTCAGCTGCTGCAGACCACCAGCCCGTGGATCACAGGGCTGCTGCCCTCTTGGTCTGGCCCAGATGGCACGTGTCTCATTGCAATGTGCCTGCCTCTCCTGGGCACCACGTCCACTCAGCATTGCCTCCCATCTGGCTCACCTTGTGCATTTGCCAAACCTGTCTACCCTGGTGAGTGTCGGAGTGGGGACCACTGGCTCAAGGGCCATGCTTTGCATGGGACATTGAAGAAAGAGGCCACTACTGTGTATCTGAAGCTAAGCAATGAGGGTGACAGACACAGCGCTCTGCTCACCTCTGAGAGCCGGGGGTTCAGAGGTCAGCAGAGCTTAACAGTGGGAATTTTTAGGGATTTAAAGACCTTCAGAAAGCTCCGCCACTGGAGGGAGGTTGTTACCCACTGGGTGGCCTTCAGATGAAGTGTACTGATGGAAGGGACTTGTCACTGAAAGCCTGGAGCAGCTTTAAAAGCAGCTCTCAGAGCACATGATGTTACCTGAAATAAGCCAGGTACAGAGAATTGCACATCGTGTGTTCTCACACACACGGAAGCTAAAGTGAGTTGATCTCACAGAAGGAAAAGGTAGAACAGAGGATACTAGAGGCAGAGAAGGGGACAGGGAGGGAGAAGATAGGGAGGATTTGTTAAAGGATGCAAAATCATAGCTAGATGCCCTTACTCCTTGCAGAAGGATTAAGCTCTAGGCTGGAGCCCTGCAGGATGGCCACAGTCAGCAGTGAGGTAGTACACGCTGTCATTTCAAACAGCCAGAAGGAGGCTGGTGAGTGTTCTTAACACAAATAAATGGCAAATGCTTGAGATGACGGATTTGCTAATTACCCCGATCTGATCACTGTTCCTTACATGTATTGAAACATCACCACATGTGTGTACCCCATGAATTTGTACCATTATTACATGTCCTTTTTGTCATTCTAAGAGAAATAGGACACTATTGGAGGATTTTAAGAGAGTTTGTAACATGACTTCTTTGCATTTTTAAAAAGTCGTTTTGGTTGCCCTGCAGAGAATAGATTATAGGGGGAAAGTGGAGGCAGGAATTTGGGAGGCTGAGGTGGGAGAATCTCTTGAGGCAAGGAGTTTGAGACCAGCCTGGACAATATAACAACCTCATTCTAAAAATTAAAAAATTCTTTTAAAAAAGTGAAAGCAGAATTTGGCAGTTCCTCAATAAGTTAAACATAGAATTGCCGTGTGTCCCTGCAATTCTTCTTCTAGGTATATACCCAAAGGAACTGAAAACAGGTGTTCAGCCAAAACTTGTACATGAATGTTCATGGCAGCATTGTTCACAGTTGCTGAAAGGGTGGAAGTAGCCCAAATGTCGGCCAGCATGAATGGGTAAATAGAATGTGATATGTCCATACAACCGAAGAATGGGTGACAAGCTGACAGATGCTGCAGCTTGGGCAAGCCTTGAGGACGTCACACTGAGTGAAAGAAGCCAGGCCCAAAGCCTGCTGCTGTGTGTTTGTAGAATTCCATTTATACTGAATGATATTGTATGATCCTGTTTATATGGAATGTCCAGAATAGGAAAACCCATAAGGACAAAAAGTAGACTTGTGGCTGGGGCTGAGGGAATGCTACCAATAGCTAGGTAAAAATGGGTATAAAGTCTCCATTTGGGGTGATGAGAAGTTTCTAGAACTATGCAGCGGTGATAGATGGTGCATTGTCAATATACTTAATGCCACTAAATCGTAAACATTAAGTGGTTCAAACGGTGAGGCTGGCAAGGTGACTCTTGCCTATAATCCTAGCACTCTGGGAGGCAGAGGTGAGTGGATAGCTTGAGCTCAGGAGTTGGAGACCAACCTAGTTGTTGTGGGCACCTGTAGTCCCAATGACTCGGGAGGCTGAGGCAGGACAATCACTGGAGCCCGAGAGTTTGAGATTGCAGTGAGCACTCTACTGAGGGTGACAGAGAAATCACAGAGGGTGTCTCAAAAAATAAAATAAAGCAAAATAAGATAAAATAAAATAATGAAGTGGTTTAAGTGGTATATTTTCTGTTGTTATATGTTATACCAACAATAATAATAATAATGGAGCCACACCACAGAGGATAAAATGAAATAATAAAACGAGTTCTCACTTGTCACTATGACCAAAGACCAGTAAGCCTTGTCCTTTCTAGGACTCATGACTAGAGACTCTTTCTAGAACTGTGAATTCTTAGTGGGATCCCTTTTTTATCTAAATGTAACACGAATCAAATCTAATTGTTACTGGGTCCCATCTCCAGAGTTTCTAATTCAGTAAGTCTGCAATAGAACCTGCATTTTTTTTCTTCTTTTTTAAGACACAGTCTCACTTTCTCACCCTTGGTAGAGTGCCATGGCGTCACAGCTCACAGCAACCTCAAACTCTTGGGATTAAGCAATTCTCTTGCCTCAGCTTCCCAAGTAGATGGAACTACAGGCACTCAAGACAATGCCCCAGATATTTTTTTGTTTTAGTTGTCATTGTTGTTTACCAGGCCTGGTGTATGCGAACCCACCTGCCTTGGTGTATGTGGCCAGCACCCTACAGACGCCAAGCCTAGAACCTGCATTTCTAACAAGTTTCCTGGTGATGCTTCTGTGGCTGCCTTGGGGACCTCACTCTGAGAACCCCGAGTCTATCATGATAAGACTTGTACTTTCATTATTTGTTGGTTAAAAAAATATTTAACACTGTAAGATACAGTCAGTTCAAAATTACTTTAAAATTAATTTGTACAATGGCTTATTAACCACAGCCATATCTTTACACAGTTGAAAATAATGGTGAATATTCAGGTAAAACATAAGATTCATTTGATCTGGGAGCGACAGTGCCCCATAGCTCAGAGCAGCAGCAATACCAGCGGGAACAATAGGGCTCACACCTCTGGGGATATTTTGGAGGCAGGGACACTCCCTGACTCTCTGGGGAACCAGGGGAAGCCAGGCATCTTCTCCGGTGGCAGCCATTGGCAGAACAGACCTGGAATGGAAACGCAGGCCCCATGAGTAAAGGGTATGCCTGAGGTGGTACCTGCCTGGGCTGAGCCCAGGCATATTCTCAGGGCAGAGCTGGGTCAGAAGGACTGCTTTAGTGAGCCTAGGAAGCACCTGGCCCCCAGGGGATCATAGCTGAGATAAAAGCAGGTGGGCAGAGGCAGGAACTGAATTCTAACCATGCTGAATTCTAACCGCACCTGCCCCAACACAGAGAGCAGTGGAGACAGACACGCCAGCTCTGGGCAACAGCACAGACAGTGGCTGAGTTGCAATTTCTGTGAACTCAAATAGTGCCTGGTCCACAGGAGAAAATAGCCAGGACAGAAACAAATTCTGTGAAAACGTAAGTGTCAGCAACATCAATGGGGTGGGGCTGGAATTGAGTGAACCACCCCAGCTTCCATTAAACACCTGAGATTGTCAGGCCTCAGCTCCCCCTGCGAGATGGCGGCAGAGTACAGAGGCCTGGCCAAGGAGACATAGATCTCCCTGTGAGTCAGGCATGCACAAACCCCTGGAGCAGCTGCCCATTGGAGGGAACTGGGTCACAGCCCTGTGGGGTTATCAGTGACTGGGTGTGACAGAGGTGCAAGGAGGGGAAGGAGGCATCAACCTTCCCAGTCTAGTTCACTTGCTGGGTGGGTCCTTCTGACTCCATGGAATACTGGAGTGAGTCATACTCAAGCTGGCAGCAGACCCCTGCTATCTAGTTGCTGGAGACCTTTTGAACTCTCCACCTGAGACAGGTGCTGATCCAATTGATTTGGATCTCTTGAACTGGGCCAATCATCCCAGGACTATCCAAAGTGGTACCCCAGGTGTGTGGTTGTGGCAAGGTTTAATTTTCCTTTTGCAGTTGTTGCCCATTGGGGGGCGGGGTGACTTAATTGCTGGTATTTCTCCACAGCTGAGACTTCTACCCAGAGTAACTGATTCACTAGGGTACGACAGAGACCAGCTGAAAATAAGACAGAGCTACTTAGCCCCACCACACCAAGCAAGTCCCTAGTGTCTCAGGCCATAGCACTGTATGGGTTCTTTGCAAAACTCTAGGGTACAAGGTACAGACACCAGTCCCAGTTCTTGGGCAAAGGGCTGGTTAATCACTACTCCAGGAGCCCCCAACCAAACTTTACCTTATCTGCTTATCTAGCTAAACAGTGTAAAATAATCATGGGGCAGAATGAGTGGGAAAACTCTGGTAATATGAATAACCAGAGTAGATCAACTCCCCCAAGGAATGACATGGCGGACACAACAGAAGATCCCATTCATAAACAAATGGCTGAGATGTCAGAAATTGAATTAAGAATTTGGATTGCAAATAAGATTAATAGAATGGAGATAAAGTTGGAATTAGAAGTTCAAGAAGCATGTCAAAAGTTGTCTCAAGAATTCAATGAATTCAAAGACAAAATCACCAAAGCTTTTGACACATTGAGACAAGAACTTGCAGCCCTCAAAGATCTGAGAAATACAGTAGAATCATTCAGTAACAGAATGGAGCAGGCAGAAGAAGGGATTTTTGACATTGAAGACAAAGCTTTTGAATGCTACCAAATGCTCAAAGAGGAAGAAAAGTGGACAGCAAAAACGGATCATTCTCTCAGAGAACTCTGGGATAATTTGAAGAAAACTAGTAATTTGCCTTATAGGAATTCCTGAAGGTGACAAGTTTTTTTCAAAAGGCACAGATGCTCTGCTTCATGAGATAATGAAGGAGAACTTCCCATAAATGCCAAGAGATTCTGAAATTCAGATAGCAGACAGTTTCAGAACTCCAGCATGACTCAACCCAAATAAGACATCTCCAAGGCACATTATTATTAACTTTACCAAAGTTCATATGAAAGAGACAATTCTGCAAGCAGCCAGATGTAAGAAAACTATAACCTAAGGGGAAAAATATTAAAATGACTGCAGATCTCTCCACTGAAACCTTTCAAGCCAGAAGAGGGTGGTCCTCGACTTTTAATCTCCTAAAACAAAATAACTTTCAACCCAGGATCCTGTATCCAGCTAACCTGAGTTTCGTTTATGATAGAGAAATTAAATACTTTAGTGACATTCATATGTTGAAGAAATTTGCCATAACTAAACCACCTCTCCAGGATATTCTCAGACCTATTCTCCATAATGACCAGTGCAATCCTCTACCATAAAAGTAAACTCACTCAGAAACTTTTGATCAAATTCCAATTTCTACAGTAGTGAAATGATTAAAAACCTACACTTTCGAAAAACTTGATACCCAAAATTCTACCAGGCTTATCAATATTTACAATTAATGTGAATGGCTTAAATTGTCCTCTAAAGAGGCACAGGTTGGCTGACTGGATACAAAAACTCAGGCCAGATATCTGCTGAATACGAGAATCTCATCTTACCTTAAAAGATAAATATTGACTCAGGGTGAAGGGATGGTCATCTGTATTTTAGGCAAATGGAAATTAGAAAAAAAACAGGTATTGCAATTTTACTCACAGATACAATCGGCTTTAAATCAACAAAACTAAGGAAAGATAAGGATGGTCACTTCATATTTGTTAAGGGTAAGACTCAACATGATGAGATTTCATTATTAACATTTATGCACCCAACCAGAACACACCTCAATTTATAAGAGAGACTCTAACAGACATGAGCAACTTGATTTCCTCCAGCTCCATAATAGTTGGAGATTTTAACACTCCTTAGGCAGTGTTGGATAGATCCTCCAATAAGAAGCTAAGCAAAGAAATTTTAGACTTAAATTTAACCATTCAACTATTGGATTTAACAGACATCTAAGAACATTTCATCCTAACAAAACTGAATATACATTCTTCTCATCAGCCCATGGAACATACTCGAAAATTAATCACATCTTAGGTCACAAGTCTAACCTCAGCAAATTTAAAAGAATAGAAATTATTCCTTGCGGCTTCTCAGACTATCATGGAATAAAAGTTGAACTCAGTAACAACAAGAATCTGCATACTCCTACAAAAACATGGAAACTAAATAATCCTGTGCTGAATGCTAGCTGGAGATTAAGAAGGAAATTACGAAATTTTTGGAACAAAATGATAATGAAGACATGAATTATCAGAACCTCTGGGATACTGCAAAAGCAGTCCTAAGAGGGACATTCATAGCACTGCAAGCCTTCCTCAAGAGAATGGAAAGAGAGGAAGTTAACAACTTAATGGGACATATCAAGCAACTGGAAAAGGAAGAACATTCCAATGCAAAACCCATTAGAAGAAAAGAAATAACCAAAAATTAGAGCAGAATTAAATGAAATTGAAAACAAAAGGATTATACAACAGATCAATAAATCAAAAAGTTGGTTTTTTTGAAAAGGTCAATAAAATAGATAAACCTTTAGCTAACCTAACCAGGAAAAAAAAGAGTAAAATCTCTAATTTCATCAATCAGAAATGGTAAAGATGAAATAACAACAGACTCCTTAGAAATTCAAAAAATTCTTAATGAATATTAAAAGAAACTCTATTCTCAGAAATAGGAAAATCAAGGAAATAGACCAATAATTGGAAGCACGCCACCTTCCTAGACTTAGCCAGAATGCACTGGAAATATTGAACCGGCCTATATTGAGTTCTGAAATAGCATCAACCATACAAAATCCCCCTAAAAAGAAAAGCCCAGGACCAGATGACTTCATGTCAGAATTCTACCAAGCCTTTAAAGAGGAAATAGTACCTGTATTACTCAACCTTTTCCAAAATATAGAAAAAGAAGGAATACTACCCAACACATTCTATGAAGCAAACATCACCTTGATCCCTAAACCAAGAAAAGTCCCAACAAGAAAGAAAAGAAAATTATAGACCAATATCACTAAGGAATATCAATGCAAAAATATTCAACAAGATCCTAGTGAACAGAATCCAGCAACATATCAAACAAATTGTACATCATGACCAAGTGGGTTTTATCCCAGGATGTCATGTAAATGTATAAATATAATTCATCACATAAACAAATTAAAAGACAAAGATCATATGATTCTCTCAATTGATGCAGAAAAAGCTTTTGATAATATCCAGCATCTTTTCATGATTAGAACACTTAAGAAAATTAGCATAGAAGGAACATTTGTTAAACTGATAGAGGCCATCTACAGCAAACCCAAAGCCAATATCATCTTGAATGGAGTTAAATTGAAATCATTTCCACTCAAATCAGGAACCAGGCAAGGTTGCCCATTATCTCCACTGCTTTTTAACATTGTAATGGAAGTCTTAGCCATCGCAATTAGGTAAGAAAAGGTAATCAATGGTATCCATATAGGGTCAGAAGAGATCAAACTTTCGCTCTTTGCAGATGATATGATTGTATAACTGGAAAACACCAGGGTATTCTACAAAACTCTTAGAAGTGATCAAGGAATACAGCAGCGTCTCAGATTACAAAATCAACACTAATAAATCTGTAGCCTTTATATATACCAACAATAGTCAAGCTGAAAAAACAGTCAAGGGCTCTATTCCATTCACAGTAGTGCCAAAGAAGATGAAATATTTGGGAGTATACCTAACAAAGGACGTGAAAAATTTCTATAAAGAGAACTATGAAACTCTAAGAAAAGAAATACCTGAAGATGTTAACAAATGGAAAAACATACCATGCTCATGGCTGGGAAGAATCAACATTGTTAAAATGTTCATACTACCCAAAGCAATATACAATTTTAAAGCAATCCTATTAAAGTTCCACTGTCATACTTTAAATGTCTTGAAAAAAATAATACTTCATTTTATATGGAATCAGAAAAAACCTCAAATAGCCAAGACATTACTCAGAAATAAAAACAAAGCAGGAGGAATCACGCTACCAGACCTGAGACTGTACTATAAATCGGTAGTGATCAAAACAGCATGGTATTGGCACAAAAACAGAGAAGTAGATGTCTGGAACAGAATCGAGAACCAAGAGATGAACCCAGCTACTTAGCATCATTTTATCTTTGACAAGCCAATTAAAAACATTCAATGGGGAAAAGATTCCCTATTTAACAAATGGTCCTGGGTGAACTGGCTGGCGACCTGGAGAAGACTGAAACTGGATCCACACCTTTCACCATTAACTAAGATAGACTCTCACTGGATAAAAGATTTAAACATAAGACATGAAACTATAAAAATATTAGAAGAAAGTGCAGGGAAAACACTTGAAGAAATAAGCCTGGGAGAATATTTTATGAGGAAGATTCCCCTGGCAATTGAAGCAATACCAAAAATTGAAGCAATACACTACTGAGACCTGATCAAACTAAAAAGCTTCTGCATAGTCAAGAACACAATAAGTAAAGCAAGCAGACAGCCCTCAGAATGGGAGAAGATATTTGCAGGTTATGTCTCCAACAAAGGTTTAATAACCAGAATCCACAGAGAACTCAAATGTATTAGCAAGAAAAGAACAAGTGATCCCATCTCAGGGTGGACAAGGGACTTGAAGAGAAACTCCTCTGAAGAAGACAGGTGCACGGCCTACAGACATATGAAAAAAATGCTCATCATCCTTAATCATCAGAGAAATGCAAATCAAAACTACTTTGAGACATCATCTGACTCCAGCAAGATTAGCCTATATCACAAAATCCCCAAACCAGAGATTTTGGCATGGATGAGGAGAAAAGGGAACACTTCTACACTCCTGGTGGGAATGCAAACTAATATGTTCCTTTCGGAAAGATGTTTGGAGGACACTTAGGGATCTTAAAATAGATCTGCCATTCGATCCTACAATTCCTCTACTAGGTATATATCCAGAAGACCAAAAATCACATTATAACAAAGATATTTATACCAGAATATTTATTGCAGCCCAATTCGTAATTGCTAAGTCATGGAAGAAGCCCAAGTACCCATTGATCCATGAATGGATTAATAAATTGTGGTGTATGTACACCATGGAATATTATGCAGTCTTAAAAAAAGATGGAGACTTTACCTCTTTCATGTAACATGGATGGTGCTGGAACATATTTTTCTTAGCAAAGTATCTCAAGAATAGCAGAAAAAGTATCCAAATGTACTCAGCCCTACTGTGAAATCAATTTATAGCTTTCATAAGAAAGCTATAACCCAATTATAGCCCAAGAAGAAGGGGAAAGGAGAGAGAGAGGGAAGGGGAGGGGGGAGGCTGAGTGGAGGGAGGGTAATTGATGGGACCACACCTATGGCATCTTACAAGGGTACATGTGAAATTTACTAAGTGTAGAATATAAATGTCTTAACACAATAACTAAGAAAATGCCGTGAAGGCTTATTAACCACTTTGATGAAAATGTTTGAAATTGTATATAAAACCAGCATATTTTACCCCATAATTGCATTAATGTACACAGCTGTGATTTAATAAAAGATAATAAAAATAAAAATAAAAATGTATGGTGCATCTTGCCAAGTTAAAAAAAGAAGATTCATTTGATCTACAGATAATGTTAGAAAACATGAATTTCAGGACATACTGGGGTAATTGTGTTTCCTTGTCTTCCCCTCTTCTTTTTCCCACCTTCTCCCTCATAATTTGTGGCCCATCCCATGTTGGGGAATCCCAGATCAGATATTTTTCAAGGAATCCCCCAGCTTTGTGATTCTACATTTGTGGAAGGTCCGGCTTGGCACCGGAGCTCTTCTGGTCAGTTATAAGCCACATCAGTAAGCTGACCTGATCTGCAAACATAGGAGGCAGGTTCACAGAATGCTCGGATGCTGTGTGTGAGTGTGTAAGAAAGAGAGAGAGACTAACTTCAGAAATTTCATTTCACATAATAAAGGAAAAACTAGGCAGGGAGCAGTGGCTCACGCCTGTAATCCTAGCAATGTGGGAGGCCGAGGCAGGTAGATTACCTGAGCTCAGGAGTTCAAGTCAAGCCTGAGCAAGTAGTCCCAGCTACTCAGGAGGTTGAGGTAGGAGGGTCATTTAAGCTCAAGAGTTTGTGGTTGCTGTGAGCTATGATGTCACAGTACTCTACCATGTCTCCAAAAAAAGAAAAAAGTGCCCTCCATAAGGTCATCTTGACTCTTTTAAGACAAATCATGTTGTTGGAGAGACACACACTAGCTTCAGAAGAAAGCAGAGCACACTTTCAAGTGTGTAACACCATGTTCTGAGGTCAGGCCTCTCAGTGTAAATGTGTGGAAGAGAAATTAACACACTTTCTGTGTTTCTGAAGATAAACAATGTTTACAAAGAAAATTCTTACTAAAAACTATTTAAAAACCAAGCGATATTATTATACACAGAAGCTGTCTACAGGATCTGGAATGAATAAAGATTCACTAGACATTGAATGGCTGGTGCCCTGTGTCCATACATTCACAACGGGCTCTTTGCTAATGTGTTCATAAAGCAAATCCTTTTAGTAAAGAATAAAATATTCTATTTCTCTGGATGATAAGAGCTTGTATTTATTGATAGCTCAGTATATTCTAGGTTCATTTAACTCTCAATATTATGAGATAAGTACAAAATCGTCCTTATTATACAGAGGGGGAAGCTGAAGCACAGAGAGGCTGAATGACACCCTCATGACACAAAGCCAAAGGCTGGTTGCGCTCAAGTTCAAGGTCAGGTGAACAGGGTCCGCAGATGTAGGACGACCCCGATACCCAGATCCTGCTGAGAGATTTGATGCTTCAGCCGCTTTCTCAATGTGTTTCTTATTTCCTGCAAGGTGTCCAAACTTTTTTCTTTTATATTGCACATTGGAAGAAAAACAGTTGTCTTGGGCTACACAGTAAATACACAGAGAATAACAAAAGCTGATGAGCAGAAAAGGGCCACACATAGTTTTTATGATGTCTAAGACCACAGATAAGTGAAAGCAGTCACAGAGTCAGCAAGTGGCCTGCAGGCCGTGGCTTGGACGCTCCTGCACAGTGTATGACAATTTGCTTTTTTTATTTGTTCGTTTGTTTATTGCACATTTTTCCTCTACTAGAACAGGGATTTTCAACCGGTGAGCCATGAGAAGATCTTAGGTGTGCCATGAAGATTTTTTAAGATTGTTAACTAAATCATTTTGGGTCTGGGCAAGGTGACTCACACCTGGAATCCCAGCACTCTGGGAGGCTGAGGCTGGTGGATGGCCTCAGCTCAGGAGTTTGAGACCAGCCTGAGCAAGAGCAAGACCCCATCTCTAAAAACAGCCAGGTATTGTGGAAGGTGCCTGTAGTCCCACCTACCAGGCAGGCTAAGGCAAGAGAATCACTTTGAGTCCAAGAGTTTGATCTTGCTGTGATCTTTGACACCAAGACACTCTATCCAGGGCAACAAAGTGAGACACTGTCTCAAAAAAAAAAGAAAGAAAATTAATTATTCAAAGCACAGTAAGTAAACGCTTTTGTTTACCCCTTCTTTAGATCCACATAATTTAAGTGTGCCTTGGAAGTTTATAGGTTCAAGTGTGCTGTGAGATAAAAAAGGTTAAAAACACCGCTGTAGAATATAAGCTCCAAGAGGACAGCCTTGTCTGTTCCCTCCTGTATCCAAAAGAGCCAGACTGATCAGAGTCACAAATGTTTGCTCTGACAATGAATGAATGAGTGAATCAGTTAGTTTGATAAGTGGAATCTGATTTTAAAATGTATATTATATATATATTTTTGAGACAGAGTCTCACTATATCACCCTTGGTAGAGTGCTATGGCATCACAGCTCACAACAATCTCAAACTTTTGGGTGTAAGCGATTCTCTTGCCTCAGCTTCCCAAGTAACTGGGACTAAAGGTGCCCACCACAATGCCCAGCTATTTTTTGGTTGTAGTTGTTTAGCTGGCCTGGGCTGGGTTCATACCCGCCACCCTCAGTGTATGTGGCCAGCTCAATAACCACTGCACTACGGGTGCCAACCCATGATTTAATTTTTGTTGACCATTAATTATGTGAAAAAGAAAAATAGAGAAATCTGTCAGGTAAGTAGGCAAGAGTCACGGACAGATATTTCACAATATAGAACCTACAAATGACCCATGTGTCTTTGAAAAGCTGCTTATTCTTAGGAGCAATCAGGAGTATAACATTTCTCATCACTATTTAATCAAAAATGTATGCAGAGGATATCAAGTGTGGAAGACTACAACTCCCATCCACTACCCGCGGGGGGATCAATGGGTGGCCGTACTTAGGAAAAGGACTTGACACCACCTGGTGACAATGAACAGGTGGATCCTGTACCACTCCTTTCTGTGGACCAGCATTACCTGGGAGCTTCTTAGGAGTGCAGAACTCAGGTCCTACGACAGATCTACTGAGTTAAACACTATGTCCCCAGGTGATGTGTGTGCACGCTGGAGATGGAGAGTCCCTCTCTAGAACAGTGGTTGTCAACACGAAATGCCCACTAGAAACCCCCGGGGAGTTGTCACAAGTCCAGACACTCAGGCTGAACCCCAGACTAGTTAAATAGGAATCTCTGAGGATGAGGCCAAGGCATCATCAGCATTTTAAAATGCCTCTCAGGGCTCGACACTTGTAGCTCAGCAGGTAGGTCGTGGCCACAACCCGGGGCTGGTGGTGGGTTCAAACCCGGCTGACTGCTAAACAACAATGACAATAACAACAACAACAACAAAAATAGCTGGGCATTCTAGCAGGCACCTGTAGTTCCAGCTACTTGGGAGGCTGAGGCAAGAGAATCGCTTAAGCCCAAGAGTTTGAGGTTGCTGTGAGCTGTGACGCCACAGGACTCTACCCAGGGCAGCATAATGAGACTCTGTCTAAAATAAATCAAATAAAATAAAATGCACTCAGGTCATTTCAGTATGTAACCAAGATCAAGAACCGTCAGACAGAAGCCTCTTCCATCATGAGATGTACAAAACCATCTTCAATGGCAGAAACCTGGAAGATGATCTAAATGTCTCTCAAGAATGGATTGTACACGCTGGAGTGTGTTTATACAACAGCAATGACCATAAACTACAGCTAGCCAGGTTAACAGAGACAAATCCAAACAGTATCATGCTGAGTGAAAGAGGAAAGCAAATAAAGAATACAGCAGAAGAATTATAATTATACAAAATCTTTAAAATTAAATTATATTAATATTCATGTGGTACATGTATGCTCTAGATACCTATACATATAGCACATACTTATAATATATTACATACATTTTTAATATAAGGAAATGAATGCTAAGGGGAAACTCACAATGATGATTACTCTGGAATATGGTAAAAAGAATGTGATTGAAGGAGAATGGGGTAGAAGACGGCTTCTAAAATACTGGTAATATTCTTTCCAGATTCAGTAGTGGGAATATGAGTTTTCATTTTATGTCCCTTAACCCTTTTTAACCTTGAACTGGAAAAAAAAAATATATATATATATTTATAGAAATAAAATTATATAATATAATATATATATAATTTATAATATATATATATAATTATATATATTTATTTATATAAATATATATATATATTTTTTTATTGTTGGGGATTCATTGAGGGTACAATAAGACAGGTTACACTGATTGCAATTGTTAGGTAAAGTCCCTCTTGCAATCATGTCTTGCCCCCATAAAGTGTGACACACACCAAGGCCCCACCCACCTCCCTCCTTCCCTCTTTCTGTTCCCCCCATAACCATAATTGTCATTAATTGTCCTCATATCAAAATTGAGTACATAGGATTCATGCTTCTCCATTCTTGTGATGCTTTACTAAGAATAATGTCTTCCACGTCCATCCAGGTTAATACGAAGGATGTAAAGTCTCCATTTTTTTTAATGGCTGAATAGTATTCCATGGTATACATATACCACAGCTTGTTAATCCATTCCTGGGTTGGTGGGCATTTAGGCTGTTTCCACATTTTGGCAATTGTAAACTGAGCTGCAATAAACAGTCTAGTACAAATGTCCTTATGATAAAAGGGTTTCATTCCTTCTGGGTAGATGTCCAGTAATGGGATTGCAGGATCAAATGGGAGGTCTAGCTTGAGTGCTTTGAGGTTTCTCCATACTTCCTTCCAGAAAGGTTGTACTAGTTTGCAGTCCCACCAGCAGTGTAAAAGTGTTCCCTTCTCTCCACATCCACGCCAGCATCTGCAGTTTTGAGATTTTGTGATGTGGGCCATTCTCACTGGGGTTAGATGATATCTCAGGGTTGTTTTGATTTGCATTTCTCTAATATATAGAGATGATGAACATTTTTTCATGTGTTTGTTAGCCATTCGTCTGTAGTCTTTAAAGAAAGTTCTATTCCTGTCTCTTGCCCATTGATATAAGGGATTGTTGGCTTTTTTCATGTGGATTAATTTGAGTTCTCTATAGATCCTAGTTTTCAAGCTTTTGTCTGATTAAAAATATGCAAATATCCTTTCCCATTGTGTAGGTTGTCTCTTAGCTTTGGTTATTGTCTCCTTAGCTGTACAGAAGCTTTTCAGTTTAATGAAGTCCCATTTGTTTATTTTTGTTGTTGTTGCAATTGCCATGGCAGTCTTCTTCATGAAGTCTTTCCCCAGGCCAATATCTTCCAGTGTTTTTCCTATGCTTTCTTGGAGGATTTTTATTGTTTCATGCCTTAAGTTTAAGTCCTTTATCCATCTTGAATCAACTTTTGTGAGTGGGGAAAGGTGTGGGTCCAGTTTCTTTCTTTTACATGTAGACATTCAGTTCTCCCAGCACCATTTATTGAATAGGGAGTCTTTCCCCCAAGGTATGTTCTTGTTTGGTTTATCAAAGATTAGGTGGTTGTAAAATGTTAGTTTCATTTCTTGGTTTTCAATTCGATTCCAAGTGTCTATGTCTCTGTTTTTGTGCCAGTACCATGCTGTCTTGAGCACTATGGCTTTGTAGTACAGACTAAAATCTGGTATGCTGATGCCCCCAGCTTTATTTTTGTTACAGAGAACTGCCTTAGCTATACGGGGTTTTTTCCAGTTCCATACAAAACGCAGAATCATTTTTTCCAACTCTTGAAAGTACCATGTTGGTATTTTGATAGGAATGGCATTGAATAGGTAGATTGCTTTGGGAAGTATAGACATTTTAACAATGTTGATTCTTCCCATCCATGAGCATGGTATGTTCTTCCATTTGTTAATATCCTCTGCTATTTCCTTTCTGAGGATTTCATAGTTTTCTTTATAGAGGTCCTTCACCTCCTTCATTAGGTATATTCCTAGGTATTTCATTTTCTTTGAGACTATGGTGAAGGGAGTTGTGTCTTTAATTAGCTTCTCATCTTGACTGTTATTGGTGTACACAAAGGCTACTGACTTGTGGACATTGATTTTATATCCTGAAACATTACTGTATTTTTTGATGACTTGTAGGAGTCTTGTGGTTGAGTCTTTGGGGTTCTCTAAGTATAAGATCATGTCGTCAGCAAAGAGGGAGAGTTTGACCTCCTCTGCTCCCATTTGGATTCCCTTTATTTCCTTGTCTTGCCTAATTGTATTGGCTAGAACTTCCAGCACTACGTTGAATAGTAAAGGTGACAGAGGACAACCTTGTCTGGTTCCAGTTCTAAGAGGAAAAGCTTTCAGTTTTACTCCATTCAGTAAAATATTGGCTGTGGGTTTGTCATAGATAGCTTCAATCAGTTTTAGAAATGTGCCACCTATGCCTATACTCTTCAGTGTTCTAATTAGAAAAGGATGCTGGATTTTATCAAATGCTTTTTCTGCATCTATTGAGAGGATCATGTGATCTTTATTTTTGCCTCTGTTAATATGGTGGATAACGTTTATAGACTTACGTATGTTAAACCAGCCTTGCATCCCTGGGATGAAGCCTACTTGATCATGATGAATGACTTTTTTGATGATAAGCTGTAATCTATTGGCTAGGATTTTGTTGAGAATTTTTGCGTCTATGTTCATGAGTGAGATTGGTCTGAAATTCTCCTTTTTGTTTTGGTCTTTTCCTGGTTTTGGTATCAGGGTGATGTTTGCTTCATAGAATGTGTTGGGGAAGATTCCTTCTTCCTCAGTTTTTTGGAATAATTTCTGCAGTACAGGAATAAGCTCTTCCTTGAAGGTTTGAAGAATTCTGGAGTGAAGCCATCTGGACCAGGGCATTTTTTGGTTGGAAGATTTTTTATTGTTTCTTTGATCTCAGTGCTTGAAATTGGTCTGTTCAGGAGCTCTATTTCTTCCTGGCTGAGTCTAGGGAGAGGGTGTGATTCCAAATATTGATCCATTTCTTTCACATTGTCAAATTTCTGGGCATAGAGTTTCTGGTAGTATTCAGAGATGATCTCTTGTATCTCTGTGGGATCAGTTGTTATTTCCCCTTTATCATTTCTGATTGAGGTTACTAGAGATTTTACTTTTCTATTCCTCGTTAGTCTGGCCAATGGTTTATCTATTTTATTTATTTTTTCAAAAAACCAACTCCTTGTTTCATTAATTTTCTGAATGATTCTTTTGTTTTCAATTTCATTGATCTCTGATTTGATTTTGGATATTTCTTTTCTTCTACTGAGTTTAGGCTTAGATTGTTCTTCTTTTTCCAATTCCATAAGATCTCTTGTGAGATTGTTGATGCGCTCCCTTTCTGTTTTTCCAATGTAGGCATCTAAAGCGATGAATTTTCCTCTCAAAACTGCTTTTGCAGTATCCCACAGGTTTTGGTAGCTTGTGTCTTCATTGTTGTTATGCTCAAGGAAGTTAATGATTTCCTGTTTTATTTCTTCCTGCACCCATCTGTTATTCAACAGAAGATTGTGCAATTTCTATGCCTTTGGGTGGGGTCGAGCATTTTTGTTAGAGTTGAGTTCCACCTTTAGTGCCTTATGGTCTGAGAAGATACAAGGTAAAATTTCAATTCTTTTGATTCTGTTGATATTTGTTTTGTGTCCCAGGATATGATCAATTTTGGAGAATGTTCCATGGGGTGATGAGAAGAATGTATATTCTTTATCTTTGGGATGGAGTGTTCTGTATTCGTCTATCAAGCACAGTTGTTCTAGGGTCTCATTTAAATCTCTTATATCCTTATTTAATTTCTGTTTAGAGTATCTGTCCAGCTCTGTAAGAAGAGTGTTAAGGTCCCCTGTTATTATGGTATTATCAGATATCATATTGCTCAGACTGAGTAAGGTCTGTTTCAAGAATCTGGGAGCATTTAAATTGGGTGCATAGATATTTAGAATTGAAATGTCTTCTTGTTGTATTTTTCCCTTGACCAATATAAAGTGACCATCTTTGTCTTTTTTGACTTTAGTTGTTTTAAATCCACATGTATCTGAGAATAAGATTGCAACTCCTCTTTTCTTCTGAGTTCCATTTGCCTGAAAAATTGTCTTCCAACCCTTGACTCGGAGCTTTAATTTGTCTTTTGAAGCCAGGTGGGTTTCTTGCAGACAGCAAATGGATGACTTGTGTTTTTTAATCCAGTCAACCAATCTATGTCTCTTCAGTGGGGAATTCAAGCCATTAACATTTATTGAGATAATTGATAAGTGTGGTAGTATTCTATTCGTCTTATTTTGTGAGAGTCCGTTGCTTTGTTTTATCTTTTGCATCAGTGTGGAGGTTAGGTTCTGTCCTTTAATTTCTGAGTTCTTACTTTGCTGCTGATCCATTGTGGTGGTCAGTGTGCAGAACAGGTTGAAGTATTTCCTGTAGAGCTGGTCTTGTTGTGGCGAATTTCCTCAATGTTTGTATATCTGTAAATGATTTGATTTCTCCGTCAATTTTGAAGCTTAGCTTAGCAGGGTACAGAATTCTGGGCTGGAAATTGTTCTGTTTAAGTAGATTAAAGGTAGATGACCATTGTCTTCTTGCTTGGAAAGTTTCATTAGAGAAGTCTGCAGTCACTCTGATGGATTTGCCCCTGTAGGTCAACTGGTGCTTACTCCTGGCAGCTTGCAGAATCTTTTCTTTTGTCTTGACTTTGGACAGGTTCATCACAATGTGTCTTGGAGAAGCTCGGTTAGAGTTGAGGCGACCTGGGGTCCGATATCCCTCTGAAAGCAGTGTGTCAGAATCTTTGGTGATATTTGGGAAATTTTCTTTAATAATATTCTCTAGTATGGCTTCCATTCCTCTGGGGCATTCTTCTTCCCCTTCTGGAATTCCTATAACTCGTATGTTGGAACACTTCATAAAGTCCCATAATTCTGACAGTGAACGTTCTGCTTTCTCTCTCTTCTTTTCTGCCTCTTTTACTATCTGAGTTATCTCAAAAACTTTGTCTTCTACCTCTGAAATTCTTTCTTCTGCATGGTCTTACCTGTTGCTGATACTTTCCATTGCATCTTTAAATTCCCTAATTGACTGTTTCAGTTCCTTCAGCTGTGCTATATCCTTTTTATATTCTTCATATTGTTCATCTCTTATTTGATTCTGTTTTTGAATTTCCTTTTGGTTATTTTCCACTTTATTAGCAGTTTCCTTCATTGTTTCCATCATTTCTTTCATTGTTTTCAACATGTGTATTCTAAATTCCCTTTCTATCATTCCTAACATTTCTGTATAGGTGGAATCCTCTGCAGTAGCTACCTAATGGTCCCTTGGCGGGGTTGTTCTGGACTGGTTCTTCATGTTGCCTGGAGTTTTCTGCTGATTCTTCCTCATGAGTGATTTCTTTTATCTGTTTCCTTGCCCTAATTTTCCTTTCACTTCCTCTTGCTCTTTAAGTTCTCGTGCCTGTGGACTAAGGGTTACAGGACCAGAAGGGTGAGAAGGTTAAAGAGCAAAAAAGGGATGAAAGAAAGGAGGACTGAGTGATAAGAAAAAAAAAAAAAAGAAAAATAGAGAAAGGAGAGGGGGTGGGTAAAAGGAATATTGACAAAAAGAAGAGAGGCACAGAAAGAGGGAGACAGAGCAACATAGGTGTACAGTAGGGTACTTTGATACAACCTTAAAAAACAAACCACCTTCTGGGGGTGCCCAGTTGTGTGGTTCCCTTGAGGTCAGCAGCTCTTTGCTAACCTGATCAGACACAGTACCCAACCTCCACCAAGTAGAGAGGAAAGACAAATATGGTATAAATCAAACCAAAAGAAGCAAACAGAAAACTTTACGGGATAAAATTGGCTGGAAAATCCAAATAATAGTGGTAGAAACACTAACAAAAATGAAGTTCTAATTATTGAAATAGGCAGCAATGGGAAATTATAATTAAACTAGAAAAATTGAGAAAGAAAAAGGATCCGTATGGAAAAGGTTGAACTTAAAAAACAAAACAACAATCAACAAGATCAAAATAAACAAAAAAACCAACCAAACCAAAAGAAAACAAAACAAAAAACTACAACCAAAAACAAAGCAGTATGTATATGTTATTGAATATTGTCTGGGCAACACGTGGTCTTCTGGGGTATGAGATGTTAATCACAGTTCTGATACGACTGGAGGCTGCTAGTTTCTCAAACCCCAGCAGGTAGACACCCTAAATCTCTCTTCAGCCCACTTAAAAGGCACTTTGAGCTTGTTCACTTGCTGAGCGGAAGCTTTCCCAGGGAAGTGCTTGTCGCTGGAATCACTGCTGAAGTGGCTATCCACTTACCCAGTGTGCCAAAACTGGTCTCCCTCTGCCCCCGAGGGTTAGGGCTGCAAGGTGGCTCAGACCCCGCCCTGAGGCTACTTGGTCGCTGGGTTACCAGCTCCCACCCAATTCCAGCTCTGCCACCCTGAGGGCGGAGCTTGCCAGGGCAGATCGCTCACAATGGCTGCCTGTGACCCAGAGCCAAACACTATTAGCTCCGTCTGGCTCAGCGGCTCAGACTGGGGCCCTAGACAAAGGCCAAAGTTCGCCGCACTCCCACTCAGGCTCTCCCCAAGGCAGTTCAGCTGAGTGCCAAGTCCAAAGACACCAAAACAGTTTACAGGTAAGGCCTTTCTGGTTTGCAGTCTCGCTGCTACTGAACTTACAGTTGCGGGCGGGTTTAGACGGATTGAACACACGCGACCACTTGCCGGTTTTCCACTGTTTTAGTCCTCCTCTTGGGGTCCAGAAGTCTCTCGCTGACTCCCTGTATCCTCTCAGGGGTGATGATAGGCAGATCCCACCAGCCAGAGATGCCTGGAGTCCTATCTCCCCAGACTCACGGTGCCCAGATGCAAGGAAGCTGTTACTCGGCTGACATCTTGCTCCGCCCCCCCATGGAAAAAAATATTTTTTATGCACTCTTTTAGATGAAATGTTAAATTTGGAATTTATAAAATTTTTAAAGGGCATATACAAATTCTTTTGAGCCCCTTTCTTGAATGTAACTGATGTTTCAGTAGACAGTCTTTGTTGCTCCCTTTGAGCTGTCCCTCCTCTGGCCCTGGCTGAAAGACCAGGGTAGAGGGGTGGATCTGTTATTCCAAAGACCCTGGCCCACCCCAGTCCCATCTTGGAATGTGTTTGGAATTTGCTGGGTGGGCTCAGGAGCTCCGTGGCCTCACAGACCTGTCTGGGAGCACTGGGGAGCCTGGTGCAGGAAGGATCTCGGAGCATTCAGACAGGAGACAGTGTCTGTGCAGCCCTGGAGGCCCTGGGCCCATCTCCACCCACACCAAGGCAGGCACAGCTAGACAGGCTCAGGCATGAGCAAGTTGGGACCAGCAACAGAGTGATGATTAAGCAACACTGTAGTGAGGGCACCACCAGGGAAACTTTCTCACCAAAGCATTTTCAAAGTGCTTTCAGTTTTGTCCTAAACCCAGACATTTAATGAGTGGGTCCAAGTGCCCGTTACGTCTTGCAAGACATTTCTACCTCAGGACCATCACTTGGTCCTTCCTCCACTGTGTGGCATATATCCTACCATTTAGAGACGAGGTACAGGCCCACAGCTGCTAAGGGACCTGTCCAAGGTCACTCGGCTACATGGCAGACACAGCCAGGCCTGCTGCCTTTGCACACAGGACTCTGCCCTGTCTCATCCCTGGGCTGCGAATGCTTCTGGGCTGCACACTGGCATGTCCAGAGACCCCTCCCCTCCACGCACAGAGCTCATGTCTATGCCGGATTTGACTGCAGGTTACACCCAAACTCCACAACCTCTCCATGATCTTCACCCACAGTTCTCAGACCAAAAATACCAATTTTAAAAGAGCCTGTAAACACCACCTATTACAGTTCTCCATTCTTAATTGCCCAGAATCATTGTTACCTTCTGGTGATGCTGTGGACTTTCTCCCCAGAAAATGCCTGTAGGGACTGCAGAGGTGGGGGAGAAACTTGCCCTTTCCCTCCCAAGTTAACCTACAGATCAACTCACAAGGCAGATTAATAAGAGAAAGGTTGGGCGGCGCCTGTGGCTCAAGGAGTAGGGCACCAGCCCCATATGCCGGAGGTGGTGGGTTCAAACCCAGCCCCGGCCAAAAACAGCAAAAAAAAAAAAAAAAAAGAGAAAGGTTATATATGGTAGATATGGTAGATAAATCACAGAGTGATAGAAATCACAGTGATTACCCGATTTTCTAAAGGTGTTCAGATATCTTTATAGAGGCCTTGTAGAGGGGAGGAGGGAAACTGAGGAGTTTCAGGCATAAATGGTGGCTAGAGAGGACAAATGGATTGGGAGAAATAGATTGACTTGTAGGGTAACCTGGGAGACAGTTGTTTATGATCCAAATGATTTGGGCCAGGTCCACCTACATTCCTGACCCTCATTTCTGAAATATTTTGAAATAACAAGAAGGGGAGGCAACTGCCCCCTTTTGGTCCTCTGAGCAGGCCAGTCCAGTTTGTACAGATGGAGGGAAGGCCTCCTCCATTGTCTCTTCACTTTGAATGGCCTTCAATTCACAATATTCTTCATACCGGGGACTCATATTTTGGGGTGAAATTTCCTTAGCTCCTTCAGTACAGACATCCAAAATATAGCATGCAATTCCAGAGAACTCCCAGATCTCAGACTCCTATTAAGAGTCACAGATCAAGGGGCGGCGCCCATGGCTCCGTGGTTGGGCACTGGCCCCATATACCGAGAGTGTCGGGTTCAAACCCGGCCCTGGCCAAACTGCAACAAAAAATAGCTGGGCATTGTGGCGGGCACCTGTAGTCCCAACTACTCGGGAGACTGAGGCAAGAGAATCGCCTAAGCCCAGGAGTTGGAGGTTGCTGTGAGCTGTGACACCACTTCACTCTACCGAGGGTGGCAGAGTGAAATCCTGTCTCAAAAAAAAAAAAAGGAAAAGTCACAGATCAAGTATGGTAGTTCCTCAAAATATTAAACACAGAATTACCATATGATCCAGCAATTCCACTTTTCGGTATATATTTAAAATATATGACTGGATAAGGAAAATATGGCATATGCATATAATAGACAATTATTCAGCCTTAAAAAGGAATAGAATCTGTCCCACGAATGAACCTTAAGGACATTAGGCTAAGACATGAGAGGACAGATGCTGTGTGATTCTATTTACATGAGATGCCCACGGTAGTCAAATTCATAGGGACAGAAAGCAGAATGGGGTTGCCAGGGGCAGGGGTGGGGAGGAATTGGGTTGGAGTTGATTGCTGTTTAATGGAGATGGTGTTTCAGCTTGGGACGATGAAGAAGTTCTGGAGATGGATGCTGACAGTGTGACTGTACTTAATGCCACTAGACTGTTCACCTAAAAATGGTTTAAAGGCCAGCTTCTGTTATATATGTTTTACCAACACACACACAAGAACAGCAGATGGAACGGACCCCTCACTCCACACATGAGGATTCTGTGGCCCAAGCAGGGCCAGGACCAGGCCACATCTCCCTGCCCAGTCCCCTGTCAATGGACCGCCCAGCTGGGAGAGCTCTGGGCAAGTTCCTTTGGGAACAACAGGGTCTCCTGCTGACATCCCAGTGGGCATCTCCTGCTGCCATCTCCTTTGCCATTCTCAGGTAGGAGTCAGCCTCAGAGTTGGACAGAATGAAATGCAGTTTAATAACCCCACACACTAGGGAATGGGATTTATCCAGAATGACTTGTTCTCTCATGAAAGCAGAATTTCCTGCAAGAATGAGGTAGTGCCATCCAGGGTGTTCCAGAACAAATTATAGTAACAAAAGATCTTAATGGTACCATTTCATAACTACTTCTGATGAATCCTGAAGAATTGGTTCCGACTTTCTTCTCTGTAGTGGTTTATCCAAGATACAATTCAGCAGCATCAACAAAAATGCACCACTGGTGCACACCAGCTTCTGTCCAAGTTTGAGTGAGTGAAGGAGGTTGGAGGTGGGAGGGAATCACACACATGAGCTCTGAGGGGACCAGTTTTATCACGTAACAGTGTGTCTTGGAAAGTTTTCCACATCACTAAATAGTATTCTATAGCATCATCTATGATGGTCACAGAGTAATTCATTGTATGGAAATAATAATCCCTGTGGCTGGAAAAAGTTTGTTTATAAGTTTTCACTATCACTGAGAGTATAGCAGTCATTATCACATCTAAGTTGATTTTATCTTCCTGATTATTTTCTAAGAATAAATTCCTAGAAACTAGGCAGCACTTGTGTCTCAATGGGTAGGGTGCCGGCCCCATATACCGAGGGTGGTGGGTTCAAAACCGACCCCAGCAAAATTGCAACAAAAAACAGCCAGGTACTGTGGTGGGCGCCTATGGTTCCAGCTACTTGGGAGGCTGAGGCAAGAGAATCACCTAAGCCCAAGAGCTGGAGGTTGCTGTGAGCTGTGACGCCAGAGCACTCTACTGAGGGGGACAAAATGAGACTCCGTCTCTAAAAAAAATAAAATAAAATAAAATTCCTAGAAACCAAATGGTTAGATTAAATGGTTGAACATTGTTAAGACTTTGATAGAAAGTTTGTGCCTATGTAATGTATAAAGGTAGCAGTGCAGGTTGGGCACCTGTAGCTCAGTGGTTAGGGTGCCAACCAGCCATGTGCTCTAGGGCTGGGGGTTCAAACCTGGCCTGGGCCTGCTAAATTAAAAAAAAAAAAACATAGCCGGGCATTGTGGCAGGCATCTGTCGTCTCAGCTACTGGGGAGGCTAAGGCAAGAGAATCGCTTGAGTCCACGAGTACCAAGGGTGACAAAGTAAGACTCTGTCTCAATTTAAAAAAAAAAAAGAAAGATAGCAGTGTAATTTTAGAGTACCTTTTACCCATGCCCTTCCCATCAATGGGTGTTATGCTTTTTTTTTTTTTTTGAGACAGAGTCTCAGTCTATTACCCTGGGTAGAGTGTCGTGGCATCAGAGCTCACAGCAACCTCAAACTCTCAAGTCTCCAGTGATCTTCTTGCCTCAGTCTCCTGAATAGCTGGGACTACAGGTGCCTATCATCACGCCCAACTAGTTTTTCTATTTTTTTGTTTGTTTGTTTGTTTTGGGACAGAGTCTCACTATGTCGCCTTGGGTAGAGTGCCAATGCATCACAGCTCACAGCAACCTCAAACTCTTGGGCTTAAGTGATTCTCCTGCCTCAGTCTCCCAAGTAGCTGGGACTGCAGGCAATCACCACAATGCCAAGCTATTTTTTGTTGTAGCTGTCATTGTTGTTTCGCTGGTCCAGGTCGGGTTCAAACCCGCCAGCCTGAGTGTATGTGGCTGGCGCTGTAACCACCGGGCTACGGGCGCCAAGCCTAGTTTTTCTAGTTTTGATAGAGATAGGGTCTCTGTCTTGCTCAGGCTGGTCTCAAACTCCTGAGCTCAAGCAATCATTTGCCTTGGCCTCCCAGAGTGCTAGGAGTACAGGTATGAGCCACCACAACCAGTTGGTGTTATCCTTTAAATACCAACTTTATAATTTTATATGGCATTTCACTGTAGCTATCTGATATATTTATTTGATTAAATTCATAGGTGATTATTATGGATAATAATTTCTCATGAGCAGTCTTTTGTGTGTGTGTGTGTGTGAGTGGTTTTTGGCCAGGGCTGGGTTTGAACCTGTCACCTCCGACATATGGGACTGGCGCCCTACTCCTTGAGCCACAGGCGCCACCCAACGAGCAGTCTTATATGTCCTGTGCTTTCTTATCCATAGTGGTCTCATCATTTGATGCTAAGTGTGTTTCTACATTACCTGTCATATGTTTTATGTTTTAGCCCACATTTGTCGATAGAATGTGCTATTTCTTAATATGAAAAATTTATATTTTAAATAAACCAAACCTAGAAATGTATTCCTTTGTGGTTTTAAGATTCATTTAGTCACCAATCATTTTATTAATCTCCCTTATTAATCCTAAATCACTGTCCAATTGTTTATCTTGGGTATTATGCATGAGATATGCATATCTCATTCTATTTCTTATCTTAATACATGGCTGCAACTTATGGAATTAATTACAAAGGAATTAATCATATTAATTAATGATGATAAAAGCATTAATTATAATACTAACAAACTAGTTACAATTAATAAATGTATTAAGATAACTTCTGGGCGGCGCCTCTGGCTCAAAGGAGTGGAGCACTGGCTCCATATGCCGGAGGTGGTGGGTTCAAACCCAGCCCCAGCCAGAAACTGCAAAAAATAAAAAAAAAAGATAACTTCTATATGCAAGAGAGTACAGAATACTGAGACAGTGCTTGGGAAGGCCCCTAACCTAGAGCTGGGGATCAGCAGAGCTTTCTAGACTCCAGAATTTGTTTTTGTTTTTTTTGTTGCAGTTTTAGGCCAGGGCCAGATTTGAACCTGCTACCTCCATATATGGGGCCGGCGCCCTACTCCTTGAGCCACAGGCGCCGCCCAAGACTCCAGAATTTGGAAAGACTAAGGCTTCAGTCTTATGACTCTCACCTGGAACTCTTGAGATCTTGTAAGTCAACCTTTTCATATTCAAGTATTCTACCTATTCTTCACCCTTTGTTCTTCCATACAAATTTCAGAATCACATTATCAGAGTCCACTAAAACCTTTTAGGATTTTGATTGGAATCATATTAACCTCATAGATCTATTTTAGAAGATCAACATATTTAAAATAGTGAGCCCTTTTAACCACAAACATGGTATATCTCTTACTAACTCGGGTCTTCTTTAATGTCTTTTAAAAATAGCTTCATTATTTTCTCCAGAATGTATCTTACACATGATGTGTTAGAGTATTCTTCGGGACTAAATATTTTTTAATACTATTGTAAATGGTATTTTTCTTCTCTTTTTTTGAGACAGAGTCTCATTTTGTTGACCTCAGTAGAGTACCTTGGCATCAGAGCTCACAGCAACCTCAAACTCCTGGACTCAAGCAATTCTCTTGCCTCAGCCTCCCGAGTAGCTGGAACTACAGATGCCCGCCACCACACTGAGGTATTTTTAGAGACAGGGTCTTGCTCTTGCTCAGGCTGGTTTCAAACCCAGGACCTCAGGCAATCCACCTGCCTTGGCCTCCCAGAGTGCTAGGATTACAGGCGTGAGCCACCACTTCTGGCTTCTAGGCTTTTTAAAATGTTTTTACTGATTTATAGAAATAAAGTTGATTTGCTAAACTCTTATTACATCTGATAATTTATAAACATTTCAGGTTTTCCACATGGACAATCATAATCTGAGAATAACAGTTTTATTTATTTTCCTTTATTTTTTTTTTTCAAATTTCATATAGGCATAAATGGTGTGAGGCATGATGGCTCACACTTGTAATCCCAGCACTCTGGGAGGCTGAGGTGGGTGGATCCCTTGAGCTCAGGAGTTCCAAACCAGCTAGAACAAGAGTGAGACCCTATCTCTACTAAAAATAGAAAAACTAACTGAGCATTGTGGCAGACGCCTATAGTCCCAGAAATTTGGGAGGATAAAACAAGAAATTGCTTGAGACCAAGAGTTTAGGTTGCTATGAGCCACGATGCCGTAGCACTCTACCAAGGGAAATAAAGTGAGACCCTGTCTCAAAAACAAAACAAACAAAAAAAGACACAATTTACATATCATAAAATCTGCCCATTTTAAATGTACATTTGCATGATTTGAGGGTTTGCTATGCAACCATTGCAATAATTCAGCATTAGAACATATTTATTGCTCCTTCTTTTTCATGTCTTATACTTTTTTCTTTTCAGTTGTTTTTGGGCCCTACTGCACTTTCTAGAACCTTTTGTGTAACCTTGAACAGAGTGAGCATAGTGGATATTATTGTTAAATCCCAATCCAAAGTGGAATAAGGCTTTGGATTTTTTATAATGCTTATATTTTACCTTGCTGTATTTAAGATAATCTCCTTATATAAAAGCTTCCTTCTAGTCCTAGTTTGACAAGAGTTTTAGTTTTAACCTCGAATGGGACGTTGAATTCCATCAAACGTTTTCTCTGTGTTTGTTGAGATGGCTGTATGAATTTCCCCTAAGAGACCACAGTTTCCAACTGGACTCCCTGTCTTGGAGGGCTCTTTAGGTTTTGTTCACTGCTCTGAAGTTCACCAGCCTAGAAAACCAATGGTGTTAACCTTGTCCAGCAAATTCCTGTTTTCCATGCTCCTCTTCCTGTTAGTTTTCATCTTTACTTTGCATTTGGCCTATTTTCTTGCCAGTTCAGTTTTGTAAGATTTTTTTCCATTTTATTAAGTAGTGTTCCTAGCGGAGTTGATTCACATCCCAAGACCATCACAGAGAAGGAAACAGAAGTCATGAGACAGTCCAGGTTCATTTCCGTGCTGTGTTCTATTACTATCATGAATGGGGTCTTCCTGACACTTCCCAACTAGTTATCACTAATAAATTGCATGGCAACTGATTTCCGTATATTCATTTTGTTACCATTTTATTTATCTTGCTATTAATTCCAAATCATTGTCCAATCACTTTTCTTGGGTGTTATGCATGAGATGTACACATCTCATTTTTTTCCCTTTTTTTTTTTAATAAATCATAGCTGTGTACATTAATGCAATCATGGGGTACAATGTTTTTATCAAACTGGTTAACATAGCCTTCACAGCATTTTCTTAGTTATTGTGTTAAGACATTTATATTCCACACCTTTTTTTTTTTTTTTGGTCTTAATACATGGATGGCTAGAATTTCTGGAATGTTAAATGCTGGTGATAACATTCATCCTTGAACACAGAAAAAACGTCTCTAGTGTCTCCACCTAAGTATGTTCATGATTAGTCTAAGGTTTTGGTTTATTTTGTTGTATTAAGAAATCATCTGTAGGCGGCGCCTGTGGCTCAGTGAGCAGGGCGCCGGCCCCATATGCTGAGGGTGGCGGGTTCAAACCCAGCCCCGGCCAAACTGCAACAAAAAAATAGCCGGGCGTTGTGGCGGGAGCCTGTAGTCCCAGCTACTCGGGAGGCTGAGGCAGGAGAATCGCCTAAGCCCAGGAGTTGGAGGTTGCTGTGAGCTGTGTGATGCCACGGCACTCTACCGAGGGCAATAAAGTGAAACTCTGTCTCTACAAAAAAAAAAAAAAAGAAATCATCTGTAAAGGGGGCGAAACAAGATGGTGAAATAGAAACCTCCAGTTATGAACCGTCCACACAACACCAAATTCAACAAATATCCACACAGATAAGCACCTTCAGAAGAACCAAAACCAGGTGAGTGATCATACTACCTGGTTTTAACATTGTAACAAGGAAAGAGGCACTGAAGAGGGTAGAGAAGACAGTCTTGCACTGCCTACATCACTCCTCCTCTATCCTCCCATGGTGCCCTACCAGCACTCCGAGTAGAGAAAGAATCTATGACCAGGGGAAGGAGAGTGAAGTGACTGTGGAAATTTGCATTGAACCTAGGGCTGCCTGGCACAGGGCAACACAGCCCAGGGCAAAAATTTGCCAATGTCCACAGAAGGAGCATTTAGACCAGACCAGCCAGAGGAAATCCTTCACCCTGAAACCTGAATCCCAGCTAGTCCCACCACCTGCGCCTGGACTAAACTTGGAAGACAATTGAACCACTGGGGCTGCAGAACTTGAGCAATTCCTGGGGCTGTGATGGCTCAGAGCCAATGGACTTGGGGTACATAAAACCCAATGAGACACCATCTGAGCCAGTGCCTGTGTAATCCCTCACCCAACCACAAGCAATACAGCTCAGAAACAGTCTTCTTCTACTTGGCAAAAGGGAAGGGAAGAATTCAGAGAACTTTGCTTTGCAATGTGGGTCTGTCTCAGTCACAGTCAATTACAGTACCAAGCAGACTCCTGAAGCCCCTGAGTCCAGACGTTGGTTCCTGGATGGCATTTCTGGGCCTACACAGGGCCAAAGGAAAACACGCTGCCCTGAAAAGAAGAAATCAGGCCTGGTAGGATTCACTGCCTGCTGACTAAGGAGCATTTGGGCTTTAAATAAACATCAGAGGTAGCCAGGCAGCCAGACTGAGTCACCTCAGGCTTTCAGTGAGACTGGTTGGCTTCAGGTGTGATCTGGCTCTGGTGGCCACAAGGGAGTGCCCATGTCACTCTTCCCTCAACTCCAGTGGCCCAGGACAGAGCGTGAGGGAAGAGAGTGAGAGACTTTGCCTGGTGATTCAGGGAATTCTTTTATACCTAACCCAAGGCCACCAATGCAATACTACCAGGAATCGCAAGCATCACAACATTACTGGGCTTGATGCACCACCAGTCCTGATACGGCTGCGGTGACCAAAGACTTTGATCACAATACTCAATTCCTTTTGAATATCTGGAAAGCCTCCTTAAAAAGGGTGAGTTCAAACAAGCCCTGATTGTGAAGATTAAAATAAATCTTCAATGACTAGACATCGACCCACATCTACAAACATCAAAAGCAACAAGGAAAACAAGAACTCACCATATGAACTAACAAAGTACTAGTGATCAATCCTAGAATGATGGAGATGTGTGACCTTTCAGAATAATTCAAGTAGTTCAGAATAATTTAAAATATTTGTTCTGAAGAAGCTCAATGAACTTCACAATAACACAGAAAAGGAATTCAGAAGTCTATGAAGAAATTTAACAAACATGCTGAAATAATTTTTTTTTAAATCAAGCAAAAAATTCTGGAGTTGAAGAACTCAACTGATAAATTGAGAAATGTATAAGAGTCTCTCAACAGCAGAACTGACCAAGCAGAAGAAAGAATTAGTGAGCTTGAAGACAGGCTATTTGCAAATACAGTCAGACAGGAAAAAAGAATAAACAAGAAGGAAGTATTATCTACAAGATTTGGAAAATAGCTACAGAAGGGCAAATGTAAGAGCTATTGGCCTTAAGGAGGAGGTAGAGAGAGAGACTGGGATATAAAGTTATATTTGAAGAAATAATAATAGAAAACTTCCCAAACCTAGTTAAAGATATCAGTATTTCTGCTACAAGAACACCAAGCAGATTTAATCCAAATAAGATTACTTCAAGGCATTTAATAATTAAGATCCCAAAGGGCACAGTAAAGAAAAGGTCCTAAAGGAAGCAAGAAAAAAGAAAAAATAAATAACATATAAAGGAGCTCCAATATTTGTGACAGCAGATTTCTCAGTGGAAAACACAGAGCACAGAGTGGCATGACACAGTCAAAGTGCTGAAGCAAAAAGAAGCTTAATCCTAGAATGGTGCACCCTGCAAAAACATCCTTCAAACATAAAGAAGTACTTACTCAGCCAAACAAAAGCTGAGGATTTCATCAACACCAGACCTGTCCTACAAGAAATGCTAAAATGAGTTCTTCAATCTGAAAGAATAGGACATTAATGAATCATAAGCAATCACCTGAAGGTATACAGCTCACTGGTAATAGTAAGTACACTGTCATTTTGGTATATAAACCACTTTATATATTGAGTAAGAAGACTAGGAGACAAATCTATCAAAAATAACTACAACAACTTCTTAAGAGATAAGGGTAGCATTTCTGCTAGATTTCTCCTTGCATGTTTGTTTGTAAACAGAATTATCATATGTTTAAAATAATATGTTTTTGATAAGCCTCATGTTAACTGCAAATGAAAAAAACCTACAACAGAAACACAAAAAACAAGAAATTAAAACATAACTACCAGAGAAAATCATTTTTAACAAAAAGGAAGTAATAAAAAAAGACCACAAAACAACCGGAAATGAAATAACAACATGGTAGTAAGTCCTTAACTATCAATAATAACATCAAACATGAATGGACAAAACTCCAAATCAAACGACATACAGTGGCTGAATGGATCGAAAAACAAAACCCAGCTATATGTTGCAAGAAACCCATTTTACCTAAAAATAAACACTCAGATTGAAAGTAAAGGATGGAAAAAGATATTCCAAGCAAAGAGAAACTAAAAAAAGGCTATATTTCTATCAGGTAAAATAGATTTGAAGACAAAAACTGTAAAAAGAGACAAATGAAGTCATTACATAACAATAAAGGGGTCAATTTAGCAAAAGGACATAACAGTTCTAAATATGTATTTCTGTACCCAACACTGGAGCACTCAGATACATAAAACAAAAATTATCAGACCTAAAAAGAGATAGACCCCAATACAATAATAATCATGGAGATTTCAACACTCCATTTTTCAGCATTGGACAGATCATCCAGACAGAAAACCAACAAAGAAACATTAAATTTTATCTGCATTATAGGCCAAATGAACCTAATAGATATTTACAGAACTTTTAATCCAACAGCCGCAGAATACACATTCTTCGCCTCAGCTCATGAAACATTCTCAAGGATAAACCATAGTTTAGGCCACAAAATACGTCTCAAATTTAAAAAAAAATTGAAATCATACCAAGTATTTTCTTGACCTCAATGAAATAAAACTAGAAATCAACAAGAGAAATACTGGAAAATATACAAACACATAGAAGTTAAATAAAATGCTTCTGAATGACCAATAGGCCAATGAAGAGATTAAGAAGGAAATTTAAAAATTCCTTGAAACAAATGAAAATACAGCATATCAAAACCTGCAAGATACAGCAAAAGCAGTAATATGAGTAAAGTTTATAGCAATAAGTGCCAACATTAAAAAAAGTAGAAAATATTAAAAATAAACAACCTAATCAAGGATCTCAGAGAACCAGAAAAATAAGAGCACACCAAGCCCGCAATTAGTAGAAGAAAAGAAATAATAAAGATTGAAGAAATAAATGAAATTAAAACCAAAAATATTACAAAAATTCAACAAGTCATTTCTTTGAAGAGATAAACAAAATTGACACACCTTTAGCCAAACTAAGAAAAACAAAGAGAAGACTCACATAAATAAAATCAGAGATTAAAAAGAAGACATTACCACTGATACTGCAGAAATCCAAAGGATTAGTAGAGACTGCTATGAACAACTATATCTGAATAAATTGGAAAACCTGTAAGAAATGGGTAAATTCCTAGATGCAGACAACCAACCAAGATTGAACCAGGAAGAAATCCTTAACCCAAATAAAGCAATAAGAAGTAATGAGAGAGAAGCTCTCATTAATAAAAAGTTTCCCACCAAAGAAAAGCCCAGGATCTGATGACTTCACTTCTGAATTCTACCAAGATGCTTGATTTGGTTGTTTATTTGAATACAAAGAAGAATTGATACTCACTGGGCGTGGTGGCTCATGCCTATAATCCTAGCACTCTGGGAGGCAAAGTTAGGAATTTGAGACCAGCCTTAGCAAGAGTGAGACCCCATATCTACTAAGAATAGAAAAAGTAGCTGGGCATGGTGGGCAGGCAGCTATAGTCCCAGATACATAGGAGGCAGAGGCAAGAAGATCTCTTGAGCCCAAGAGTTTGAGGTTGCTGTGAGCTCTTGGTAAAGTACTATGGTACTAAAGTACTATGGTACTTTACCAAGGGCAACAGAGTGAGACTGTCTCGAAATAAATAAATAAACAAACTGATACCAATTCTATACTATGCTACCATTCTAAAAAATAATCAATGAGGAGAGAATACTAATTCTATGAAGCCTGTGTCACCCTGATACCAAAACCAAAAACGTAACAAAAAAAGAAAACTTTAGGCCTATAAATATGATGAACATAGATGCAAATATCGTACTAGAAAACAAAATTCAACACCACATTAGAAAGACTATTTTCATCATGATCAAGTGGGACTTATCCCGGGTATGCAAGGATGGTTCAACACAGGCAAATCAATCAACTGACGTGATACCTCATATCAATAGACAAAGGACAAAAACCATATGGTCATTTTAATTGACGCTGAAAAAGTATTTGATAACCATTCAACATCCCTTCTTGAGAAAAGCGGTCAAAAAATTGGGTACAGAGGAAATTTACCTCAATATGATAAGGGCCACATATAACAAACCCAAGCTAGTTTCATACTGCCTGGGGAAAACTGAAAGCCTTTCCTCTAAGATCTGGAACAAGACAAGACGCCCACTTTCAACCTAGTTCTAGAATGTCTAGCTAGAGCAATCAGACAAGAGAAAGCAATAAAGGAGATCCAAATTGGAAAGAAATAAAATTATCCTTGTTTGCAGATAATAATGATCTGATATCTAAGGAAACCTGAAGATTCCACAAAAATAAACTATTAGAACTAATAAACAAATTCAGTAAAGTTGCAGGATACACAATGAACATAGAAAAATCAGTAGCAGTAATAAACAATATGAAAAAGAAACAAGAAATTAATCCGACTTACAACAACTATAAATAAAATAAAATACCTAAGAATAAATTCTATTAACCAAAGAAGTGAAAGAACTCTATAATCAAAACTATAAAGCATTGAATAAAGAAACTGAAGCGGATACACACACACACACACACACACACACACACATATCACGCTTGTGGATTGGAAGAATCAATATTGTTAAAATGTCCATACTACTGAAAGCAATCTACAAGTTCGATGAAATCCCCATCAAAATAACAATGACATTCTTTACAGAAATAGAAAAAGTAATCCTAAAATTTATATGGAACCACAAAAGACCATGGGCAAAAGGACAAAAGTGGAAGAATCACATTACATGACTCCAAATCATAATACAGAGCTGTAGTAATCAAAACAGCACGGTACGAGTATAAAAACAGACACATATGGAACAGAATAGAGAACCCCAAAATTGATTCACACCTTGATAAGGAACTTATCTTTAACAAAGGGGTCAAGAACATATTGTGGAGAAAGGACAGTCTCTTCAATGAAGGGTGCTGGGAAAACTGGATATCCATATGCAGAAGAATGAAACTAGACCCTTATCTCTTGCTGTATACAAAAATCAAATCAAAATGGATTAATACCTTAAAACTGAGACCTGAAACTCTGAAAATCCTAAAAGATAACATTAGGAAAATGCTTCAGGACATTGGTGTGGGCCAGGACTTCCACACCAAAGTAATACCCCCAAAGCACAAGCAACTCAGGCAAAACTGGACAAATGGGATCACATCAAGCTAAAAAGCTTCTGTACAGCAAAGGCAACACTCAAAAGAAGTAAAGAGGAAACCCACAGAATGGGAGGAAATATTTGCAAACTACCCATCTGACAAGGGATTAATAACTAGAATAGATAAGAAGCTCTAACAACTCAATAGGAAAAATCAAATAATCCAATTTAAAAATGGTCAACAGATCTGAATAGACATTTCTCAAAAGAAGATGTGCAAATGTCCAATAGGTATGTGAAAAAATGTTCAACCTCTTTAGTCACCAAAGAAATGCAAGTCAAAATTACAATGAGATATTACCTTACCCCAGTTAAAATGGCTTTTATCAAAAACACAGGTAGGCGGGGCCCAGTGGCTCATGCCTGTAATCCCAACACTCTGGGAAGTTGAGGCATGTGGATTGCCTGAGCTCACAAGTTTGAGACCAGCCTGAGGAAGAGTGAGATCCCATCTCTAAAAATAGCCAGATGCTGTTGTGTGTAGTTCCAGCTATTCAGGAGGCTGAGGCAGGAGAATTGCTTGAGCCCGAGTTTGAGGCTGCTGTGAGCTATGAAGCCACAGCACTCCAAGAGGGTGACAAAGTGAGACTCTGTCTCAAAACAAACAAACAAAACCACACACACAGGCAATAAGGAACACTGGTGAGGATGTGGGAAAAAAAAACCCTCATACACTGTCAGTGGGAATATAAATTACTGCAACCATTATGGAGAAATAGAGCTACCATATGACCCAGCAAAGCCCCTCTGCTGGTGTATATCCAAAGGAGGGGGACGCACTATATTGAAAAGCTATCTGCACTCCCATATTTATTGCAGCACAATAGCCAGGGTTTGGTTGGAATCAATCTAAGTGTCCCTTAACAGACGAATGGATAAAGAATTTGTGGTACATATACACACTATTATACAGCCACAAAAAAGCATAAAATCCTGCCATTTGCAACATGGAACTGGAGAACATTGTGTTAAGTGAAATAAGGCAAGCACAGAAAGACAAATCTTATATGTTCTCACGCAAATATGAGGTAAATATTAAAAACGACTGATTTCAGAGACGGAGAGTAGAATGGTGTTACCACAGGCTGGGAACCGTGGTGTATTGGGACATAAATTGGGGATGATTAATGAGTATGAAAATATAGTTGGATAACTGGATAGAATGAAAAATATTTGATAGCATAACGAGGTGACTATGAACAACCATAAGTTATCCTTTAGAAGAATGGAACTAGAATGTTCCTAACATAAAGAAATGATAAATGCCTGAGGTGATGGATACACCAATTACCTTCATTTAATTAATTCACATTGTATGCCTGTATTAAAACATTACATGTGCCCTATAAAGATAAACAACTATTACGTACCTGTAATACTTAAAAATTAAACAGTAAAAAGAAATCATCCTTCCATACTTTTTTTACTAAAAGATTTTCAAATCAGAAGTGGATTTCAAAATTCATTACTGTTGCTTTTAACATAGGTGCGTTTATTAATATGCATTATACTAGTATTTTCCAATGTTGCATCTGTATAACTGGAGTAAGATCATTTGATCATGCTGTATTGCCTTTTGGACAGAGGCTTAGATTTTCTAGTTGGTGTCTCTGTGTCAGTGTGTGTGAGTAGACCTGTGCACACATGTTCCTTTGGAACAGTTAATATACCGAATTAACTGTTTCTTAATAGTTTGAAAGAACTTATCCTTACAATTATTGCTTGGGCCTAGTATACTTCTTTGAAGATAATTTAACTCTTTTTGACTTTCCAGTTCTTCAAATGTTACTGGTCTATTCTCTTTTGAGAATTCCGGCAACTCTGCTGCCAGCAATACAATTTCCAGCAGGATATGGGCAGCACTTGCACAGCTATTCTTATTTACTGTTTATACTACCCAAGTGAGGTAAGGAAAAACATCTCAGAGCTCCAGAGAAATCCGGGAACAAAGTCAAAATCACCCAGTCTATGGTCCCAATCCCCTCTCTTTAAAGCAGAGGTTCTCAACTTGTGGGTTGCGACCCACAGGAAGTGTATTAAAGGGCCACAGCATTAGGAAGGTTGAGAACCACTGCTTTACAGGCTCACCTGGACTATAAGACACTGCATGTGTATGTCTGTATTTTTGAGTCCTAGTTCTGAGGAGGAGCAGAGGTTGGCAGGTGACCTACACAAAGTACGTGCACCAAGAAAGGGGCGATTTGATTTTCACTGTGAGCCCAAAACGGCCCCTCAAATCAACTCAATATGGCCTGCCCTGTTCTCTTCAAACATAACACACTTGTGATCATTTCCTGGAGGCTCACAAGTCTATAGACTGTAGATTCTACATTCCTCCTCCACACATCAAGAATCAGAGAAATGTTCCCAAAAGGAGCATCTTGACAATTCATTTGCCCCCTGAGGGATCGATGGTCTCACATTTTGAATTCAGTCTTAAATGGGACTGCTTACAAGTTTTTATTTTTAAACAGAAGACACTTTTTCTATTTTGAGATAGTAATAATCATTCTATTCTCTGGGTTTTCAAAGGACACAACAGCAATGATTTAAATTAGGATTCGGGATTTTTCCTGTGATTATAATGACTGATCCAAATTTGTATTACTTTGCTTAATTTTAAGGGCCATAATACATAATCATAATCACCACAATGAATGATAATATGGTCACAATATCCTTCTCTAAATGTTATTTCCAGGCCTTTAATAGCTATAAAAGGATTTTTGTAAGTGTAAAAAGCATAAATTCATATATTACAAATAATACAGGTATCTTTCTCTATACTCTGCAAGGATTCCAGGAGCCACTTAACTTTTTCCTCTTGCGCAGGTAGAAGAAATAGTGAGTGACCCAGAGGACAAGCTCCCACCTAGTGAAGACCGAACCCTGGGGTTATGTCCAGGTCTGACCAAAACAGCCTGCAGCTCAGCAAGGCCGACCTTCAGAAGTCCCTTGAGGTTCTTGCCCTGGGATTCTCACCGTTCAGCTCATGCCAGCCTCAGAAGAATGCTGTCCTCATGTCAAACTCTGTCAAAAGGTGAACAAAACCCCCTTGCCTCTGTTTTAAGAAAGCACAAGCTGCTTCAAATGGATACAAGTCAATGAAAGGGCTTACAATTTCCTATTAACATTGCTGAAATTTGGCTGGGAAAAGGAAATTTACTGAATAGCTACGAGAAAAAAGGAGAACTGGTTACAGAAGGTGCAAGCAGCGCACAGAATGAGAAATCTTGTTTTTGGCAATCTCAGTCCACTGCTCTCCAGCCCCAAACAGGACATTGGTTGTGCTTCTTTCCCGTCTAGGATAGGAATCTGAGACAGACCTCACCTCTGGAGCTTTGTGGACGCCCCTCTCAGGTGAGCCCAACCCACTCACCCAGTTCAAGATCAGGAAGTGGCCTGCACATGCACGTGTGCACACATTAACAGGTGCAGACATCTACGTCCTTATACCTCCCCTGCCACCAGCATCTCCCCTGGGCACGCTCAGGAGAGTGTGTTCTAAGAGTTCAAACCATCATCGCTTGGTTGCTCTTTTCTGGTCAGGTGGTCAAGGGGCTGAAAACACTATAGGACACACTTGACTTGGGCTTCCCAGGGACACAGGCACCATTCTCCCTCCTAGCCAGTTCCAATGAGATTGCCTTCACTGGTTTTGTTTTGCAGCCAGAATCCACTATGTACTCTACTTACCCATCTGCACTCTACTGCTGCGTGTTTTATATCTTGGCTTCTTCCAAAGGTCCGTTACAGAACAAAAGCATCTACATGTTCGTAAACTGCAAGAGTTTCTTCTTAAAGTAAGATAAAAAATTGCTCTCTTATTCACTATTTTCTTTGATGGAGAGATGAAGAAAAAACTGGGCACACTCCCACATTCTGATCCATGCATCCTTTATTCCGTCACCAACCACTGTGCTGCCTCCAAGCAACGGTACACAAACTGGCAATCAACCACAATCCAGTTGTACAACAATCTGAGGCTTACAGTACATTTAAGGCTTTGAAATTTGAAAATAAAATTAAAATAAAACCAAAGACCCCCCCCCTCCAAAAAAAACCCCAAACCCCCAACCAATACAAGTAGTGTAGCAATTTCAAGCATCTTACATTTCTGATGCTTACTTGGTGCAACTCCAGTGTCAAAACCCAAATAACTCCTAAACTAAAAAGATTAGTTCAGTGAAATTTTAATTACATAAATTCTTCAAAGCATAAACTTGGAATTTTTGTCTTGGAAATGTTATAAAATTTTTTTAATAGCAAAACATAGGAATAAAAACATATTAACAAAATGTATTCAATCATTTATATTACAAACGAGGAATTTAGCAGTTCATTGTTGTATCCTGACAAAAGAAAACTACCCATTAAGAATCTATGCACAATGTGATTGCAAATATGTACAGTACTTTAAAAAAGCCTTACGAGGAGGAGGATTTAGAGAAGGTAAGTCGGCTAGGCTCTTTGTTAAACCAACCAGACAATCAAAATATTAAAACTCTGTTGGCTAGTAATAAATTTACACTTAAAAAACCCCCTAGTTTTCTTTTAAGAATATTCCAGTTATATTTATATGGGTACAGTTGATGAAGCTGTTCATGATAAATCCAGTAAATTACCCTTCAGTTTACTTCTCTAGGGAAAGATCAGCATGGTAACAGAAATTAACAAAGGAATTTTCACCACAGTACTTTCCAGTTACACTATCACAGCTTCACAAATGGATTGAACCCATGAGTCCTGTGGCTGAAAGAGAGCTGCACATCAAATACGGAGGACACAGGTGGGGACAGAGCTGCATCCTGCATAAATGAGTCAGAAATGATGGTAGGATGGAAACAGGGGAGCATACTTCACACAGCACCGGAAAACTGTCCCTACACTCAGCTCTCATTCCCACTCCTGCAAGGCAATGAAGCTGGGAGTCATGACTGCTCAGTTTAATGCGTTGTGTGAATTAGTAGAACCATATCTAGCTACAGAAGACTGAGATTTTGTCAGCTCTTTGATAAGAACACCCTAAAGGCTGGGCACTTCTTTGTGGTTATGAATCCATTACAGCTATCCAGTTAAAGCATGTGCAAACCAGAGGGCTCTTCCGTTCACAGTAAATGAGGTAAAATCAAGTTGTCATCTTCAGGAGTTAGGAAGTTCGTGAGCTATGAACTGTTTTAGTCTCTCTAGGTACTGTGCGTAAAGCTCTATGTCATTATGCCCAGCCCCTTCTACCCAGAGGGGCTCCACAGCGCGGGGACAGCGCTCATACATGGCTAGGCCATGGGAGAAGTCGATGACCTCGTCTTCTGTCCCGTGAATGACCAACACAGGAGAGGTGACCTTAGAGATCTTGTCAATGCTGCAAAACAGAAGGGAAAGGGGTAGAAAAGACTCCTCAGTCACACTTCAGGACAGGCCAATTAACATCCATACGCAAGGACGTTAACGCTGGGTTTTGTTTTGTTTTATTTTAAATTAAAGACTTTGCTTCCTTAGACCAGTTTCAGGTTCACAGCAAAATTGAGAGAAAGAGATTCCTCATGGGCGCCCCCACCTGCCCAGTCTCCCTCACTGTCAGATCCCCACCAGGTCTAATGGGGATCAGTGGCAGAGTGGACATTTGTCACAGCTGACGAGCCCGCACTGACACGTGACGATGGACTACCTTTTATTCTCTCATTTTTTTCTAGTAATTAATTTTTCTTTTTTAAACAAACTTTTCCAGCTAGAATACCTTTGGATTTGCAGGAAAGGCACAAAGACAATACAGAGATTCTATATACTCCTGACTCATTTCCTGTGGGCTAACAGTATATATTACTAGGACTCATTTGTCAAAAACTGAGAAACCAGTGTCAGTACATTACAATTAACTAAATGCCATACTTTATTTGAATTTCACTCATTTTTCCATCAATTGTCCTTTTTCTCTTCCGGGAGCCATCAAGAATACCATACTGCATTTAGCAGTTGTGTTTTCTTAAAGTATTTCATTAATAACAGAATTCTTAAGAGCATGATTATCAAACCAATAACTATTTTTGACATATTCATATTTTTCAAAGAATTTTTTGAAAAAGTAAGTGGGCCAGTACTTAACATATCTTAAATGAATGTTTTAAAAGCTAATGCCTAAATTTTAAAATAAAAACTGTACTATTTAGTTTAAAAATTTAATTTAATACCTATGTTGGACTCCAAATGACTTCTATCTACAAAAATCAAATCTACTCTCAAAAAATGAATATTTGAGGATCTTCAAAAAAATGTGCTTTAGGCTCTGAAAGTATATCCCAAAGAGGAATTCCAAAGACTCTAAGCATTTCGTGTTGGGTATGTAGGTGGCTTCTCTGACATAGATATAATAATCATTTCATCCATGAATAAATCAGGAAAACTGGATGTCTCTCTCTCTCTCCCTCCCTCCCCTCCTGCCAAAGGGCCTCCTGTAGTTTACCTCTCTTCCCAAATTTAATCCTAGTTAAAGTTATTTTAAAAAAAAAAAACAATTGGCATTATTTGCGGGCATCTATTTGTTTCAAGTAATAGCTAACCTTTATTAAACATTTACCGCAGCTGGGTGCTCTGTACGTCATACAGTCACGACTAATCATCAGTGAAACACAGGGGGTGGGGGGTGGGGGGATGACCACCTCTGTTTCATCAGGGAGGGGCCTGGAGCAGAGAGAGCATTACACAATGGGCATGAGGTCACAGGGATAACAAAGAGCTCTAATGCCCATCATACATTCTGAAGACCTGCAAACAACTGTCATCTAGCCTATATGAACAACTCACGAAGCTGCAGACTACTTTACAACATCCCGGAAAAACTGCAAAACCTCTTCAGCCATGTAATCTGCCAAGATCAGAGCATCTGTGGCAGTATTCAATTATGCAGATTAGAAGTCTTATTTGGAATCCTACTTCTCCCTATATTTAATTTTAAAGTGACTTTAAAAGAGTTCAATTACACTCAGTTAAAAAGATATTTACTCTACAGTACAAGGGGCCTGGGACCATGTTCCACAGCACAAATTTAAGAGAATCTCTGCTGGCTGGAGGCTGGAAGTGAAATTAAATGCCATCATCTGATCCAAAATGAAAAGGCGGCAAAAGAAAATAAATCTCAAATGAAACAATGCTCTCTTTATTTCTTTATTACTTAGAGGAAATGGGAATGTATCTTCGCTTAAGGAGAGGCGTACAGAGACAATTCTGCCCTTTGGTACCAATGGACACCACAAGTCAAAGTTTACTGAGTCCAGTTAATGACGAAAATCATGCAACCAGTACTGGTTTGAAATCTATCATATTAATGATGCCCGGTACTGAATATGATGAGTCATCTCTTTTTGCTGTCTCAGGTTCACCAACCTTAATTAATCTCTAAGCCTCAGCGTCCTAACCTGTACAGTGAGCATAGCAGTCAGACCACCTTCTAAGGCTGATGTGAAGACTGGGGTTGGGCGCGGGGGGAACTGAGCATGAAATGCGTAGCCTGGCTGTCAGGTAAACTCAGCACAAGATTAATTGTCAATTTGCTATTAATTAATAAGTTGCAATTAGTTGTCATGGCAGTATTTCAAGGTATATTCTAATTCAAAAGCCAGGGGAAAAACTGTTCATTTCTGTTGCCAGGGTAACTCCTAGCATTGCTTCCCACAAACATGCCGAGTATCTCTTTCAGCAAACTGGCCTCTCATTACCAATTCAGCAGAAATCAGGCCACATCTGAGATGCACATTAGCATTCCCAGCCACACCACTAGAAATCTGCAGTACAACTTTCCCATGAAACTGAGTTTCATTGAATCCTGGTACAAAGTGCACAGAATTAAAGTTTACCTGAGGTGGTAACATGTTTCTTCCTGTGAAATCAGACAGTCTGGGTAACAGATCTTTATGTAATCAAACGATGTTCTTTTTTTACCCCAGGCAATAGCAGAATGTTAGCAATTAACAGGTCAATCAAAACCCTAAAACTGTACAATATTTCTGCTGAGCTTTTCTCAATATAATGGCAGCATGAGCCAGCCTCCCCACATTAGACCACTTTAGCAATGTGCCATGGGGAAAGCTTTGGAACCAAATACTTTTTATTAAAAATACTTTTCTCATCTTAGGTTTTTAAAAAAAAACCAACGTAGACATGTTCAAAGGAAGGTACTCCAGAAATCAGCATGCTTATCCCTTTTGCAGTTCCAGGGTATTTTACTTCCTTCTGTTGGGGGGGTGGGGAGGAATAGGCACAGCAGGGGCAAAGTTGGTGGGGGCTCTGCGGGTGGACATCCCAGGCATGTTGGGCTCTCCCCTGCTCGGCTTCCCTGGGTGTGTGGGGGCACTTCTGCAGGGTTGAGGGTTTCCAGTCAAAGTGGCAGAGCTGGGTGAGACAGGTGGCAGGTGGGTTTATACATTTGTAATACTTACCAAAGACCAAAACCTGGCTTGCTAGTAACTCCCTTTGGCTTTTTCATTCTATTTATGGTAAGATTAAGCAAGCCCAGGACCGTCTACCTTAGCTGTGCTGTCTGACTAACAACGTAAGAGAAAGCTCAAAATTGTGCCTGCTGGCAGTTTTTATTGGTGTGTGTAGCTCACTGCTAGCTGCCTTGCCACACATACTACACATAGCTTTTTGGGATTCGATGATAGCCATCCCTCTGAATAAATGAACGAATTTTGAACTATTTTCTTTAGAACATGGACATGTTGTTTTGTTTTGTTTTCCCCTGCCTAGGACAGCTGAATCAATTAATCCTAGGCGCCAGCATGCGTCAGATCCTTATACAACATTTGGGAGATTTTCTTAGGAGATTTTCTTTGGACAGTGTTTGTGTCATATGCACTTCCCAGCACTGGCTCTGGCACGCAGGTGTATTCACTAAGTGTTTGTGAGGGGCACACAGCTAACAACAGCATCAGATCGGAACGTGGTCACTGGCTAATCAGCACTGACTTGCACACATGTGGACTTACCTAGGGAAAGCATCGAAGCAGTATGTTTTCCTGGTATCTGGGAAAGCCACGCGCAAACCAGACATCAGAGGGGAATGGAGAATTACAGCTGCGCACTCGTATCGGGAGGCCAGGTCTACAGTGGGGACTGTCCCGATGCTCTGACCATAGAGGATGATGTTCTCGGGACTGACTCCATACCTGGAGAAATCAGAGGTTGTATGATAAGCTAACAATGAAGACAGAGAGGGGAAACACCTAATATCGTAAACCCACAAAACTCCCACCATCCACCAGCTTAAAGCCATTATCACCCAATGTGTACACCGTAGCTTAAGATGAATATGAACCTGAGAAAACCAAATGTTAGGAGCCTATTTCAGTAGCAAGTGACTAAGATTCTGTCTTCCATAAGATTTATAGAAGGAATTAACACAGTAATTTTTTCTGGCTGATTACCTAAATACATTTTAATTCAGTAGCTATCAAGTCATCTATTTCCCATTATTCTCTCTTTATATTTGCTCTGATAAGCACATATACATTTCTAAAGTAAAAACAAAAGCAGGTTGATAGCAAATTGTAATATTAACAATTCTTCGAGTGAAGTGCTAATGACGAAAGGTATGAATATTTACCAGAAAAAAAGTTTACTAGGAGACCATGAATTTGGAGAAAACTATATTTTCTTTAGCCTCTTCATGGGGCTAAACCCTTCCAAGTCTTTCAATCTATCAATGGTATCCAAATCATTCTCTTTCAATTTTTAGTTGGGTACAAGGCTGCATAGAATACAGGCTTCATTTTCCAGCCTGATATGCCCAGAGAACTAAACTCTGGCCAAACAGACATCAGCAGAAAGGACGTGGGCCACCTCCAGGCCTCAGCTTTAAAGGGGGCAGTGTGCTCTCCTGGTTCCCTCTCCTCTTTCTCTTGGGAAGTAAAGCGCAGTGGCCCCTGTAGCACCCTACATCTGCTGACAGAACAAAACAGAAGGAGACCCAGAAAAATATGTGCTCTTTTATCAACCTACAAAGGATATTTAGAATATATAAAGAGTGCCTAGAAATGAAAAAGAAAATTAGGCAAAAGAGATGAAGACACAGCGTAGAAGAAAAAAACACACATGCCCAACACACACACAAGCACATGTGATGCTCAGTCTCCCTAGTACATGAAGATGCAAATTAAATCTGTGGGTTATTATTTTATACTCAAGAGATGGACAAAAATTAAAAAGTCAGACAAGGACAAGAACACAGGAAAAGTGTGACACTATCACATAGTGTGGGAGTGTACACCTGGGGAAACAACGTGAGGTTATCTGGGAAAGCTGAAGACTGGGAGCCAAACTCCTGCAGCCTACAGGGCAACAAGAAATGCTTTCTGCCGGCTGCCTCCAGGGAGGAGGACAATCAATCCACTGTGGAGGGGGATGGCAGGATTTCAGTCCAGCTTCCCCTCTTGCTCCATAAAACTTCACAGGAATATGGGGGCCCTTAAGAAGGAATTTGGGGAGGGAGTGGCTCTTCCTGGCAAGCAAGCACTGAGACATGCTTTCTAAAAAGCTGTGCCTGGGCTGTGCCATGAGGGCAGACAGGGCCCCAACCCCTGGAGAGGCAAGGCCTGGCTTATGGAGCAGCACAGGGCACACAGCATGGCAGCTGGGGAGCAGAGACGCAGCTGGGAGAACTTCAATGGGAAGCTCATGGGTTAGAGCCCATCCAGGAGAAGATAAAGGCCACTGGAGTGTCCAAGGTCATCAGAAAACACCATTAAGGAAGTATACGGGCAAGTAGTCAAGTGGGAAAAGATATTTGCCACAGACATAACCAACACAGAGCTTAGAACTAGAATATGTAAAGAGCCACTGCAAATCAATAAGACAAACAAACAAGAAAAAGAATGCTACAAAATAGGCATTTCATAAAAGAAATTAAATGGCAAAAGGGGGGGAGTGGGAGAGTGGAAGTGCTAGCAAAGGGGGAGGAAGGAAGGGAGAAGAAAGAACAGAGTTACTCGCTTCATTAGTAAAGAGGGAACTGCACATTAAAATAATAATGACACTCCACACACTCATATTTAAAAGTCTGAAACACCAAGTCTGGCAAGGATGGAAACAACAGGAACGCTCCTTCACTGCTGACGGGCGAGTAAGCTGATAGAACCACTTTGGAAAAAGCTTGGCAATATTCAGTAAAACTGAACATATATTAACACATTCCCAGGGACCTAGCAATTCTACTCTAAGGTATATTCACGACAGAAATAAGTGCTTCTATACACTGGAAGTATACGCAGACTACTGTGGGGCGCATGTCTGCACGGTGGAGACAGCACTAAGGTGTATCAACAGCAGAGTAACAAACTGCAGGCTGGTCGTGCTGCAGACCACACCAACGCATCTGCAAGACACGCTGTCAAGAAAAGAGGCTGACACAACCGAATGCACTTTGTATGACAACATTCACAAAAAATTTACATCCACCAAAATTGAACACTGTGGGAATATTTAATTGGGTAGTAAACCTACAAGGAAAACCAAGGAAATGAATTGGTTAGAGTGAGGATGTAATCACAGACAGGAAGGGGAAGGGTTGTCACTGGGGAGAAGCAGGTTCTTTGGAGGCTGTAGAAAGCTGGTTCAGGCTACCTTTTGTCATAGGCGTTCCTTTTATAAGTCATTAATTGGACAAGAACTTCTCTGTATGGCGGTTATATTTCATGACAAAAAAAAAATTCTTTCAAAGTTCACCAGATACTTCAGATACAGAGACAGCCCTCACAAAACCGTTAGGACTCACAGTAGATTTTGTGCTAAAAATAAAGCAGTAAGAAAACATGAAACCATTAAAAACCATGTTTCGTAAAACACTGATATGGGGGAAAACTAATGTTAAAATGTTCAATACAAAGCAGCCTCCAAACCCAGGGTCACAATTATGTTTCTTAAAAAAACCCAAAACCCTCTATCTATGGAAAAGAGACTTGACAGCAGTAAATGAAAATAACGTCAGTAAGAATGGTTACCTATTTTCAGGTGATGAGACTGAGAGTTTTTCTTCTTTCAAATTTTCATTCCTAATTTCCTTTGGTTATTAGGTAGTGATTTGTTGGGGGTAAAAAACAAGCAACATTGCTGGTCCTTTTTGCATAGAGAAGGTAAGCTTGCCGCTAACTGCCAGTGTTCACGTATTTGTGAAAACTCGTATGCTGGCCAAAGGCTCAGACTTGTTAGCACTGTGTTACGGACTTTTCACTTTTCCCAGTCTTTACTGTGCTGAGAGGAAATGAGGAGTTGGGGAGGTGGTAATTCTGTGAAGGTACCAAGATCTTCAGGAGAACCGGGAGGCCTCTGTTCCAGTAATACCTTTTTTGCAGGCCAATGAAGCAGTCTTTTCATTGTACCAGTAAGATAGTTTTCCCCATCAAAGTAGAAGACTGGAGATCTCTCTGCCAAGGTTCTGAGAAGTATCTGAAGTACTTGGGAAACCAGTGTATCTTACTTATTTTAATGTAAATTACCTGGCTCCCCATTTTCAAATTCTTTTTTTTTTTTTTTTAAGAGACAGAGTCTCACTTTATCACCCTCAGTAGAGCGTTGTAGCATCACAGCTCAAAGCAACCTCCAGCTCTTAGGCTTAGGCGATTCTCTTGCCTCAGCCTCCTAAGTAGCTGGGACTACAGGTGCCTGTCGCAATGCCTGGCTATTTTTTTGTTGCAGTTTGGCCAGGACCGGGATTAAACCTGCCACCCTCGGTATATGGGGCCAGCGCCCTACTCACTGAGTCACAGGCACTACCCATTTTCAAATTCTAATTCAGCAGAGTGTGTGGATTCTTCAAACTTTATGCTGGTTGACAATGGGCAAAAAGGGTTGGACCAATTCCTAAAGCTGCTTTAGTTCTCAAAATAAATTACATAAAAAAAGAGTCAGAGAGAAAGAGTGAGTGGAATCTACGTTAGTAAGTTGGTGTGAAACAAAGGCCAGCTTATGATTACAGCTTTAAAAAAAAAAAAGGTAGCAGGATCAAGTGAAAAGCACTTTCTCAAAAGCATCATCAGCCCAAAGTCTAAAACTCTTCCTTTGAAATAAAACAGAAGTTAAACCTGATCAATCTGAACAAGATAGTAGCTCTGGGGCAGTCAGAAACAGTACAGGAGAAATAGAAGTAGTATTTGTACAGGAGTTTTGGATTTTAAATTATGATTCGCTATTTTGAGGGGGTATCACAGTGTCAAAAGGTTGAACGGGATTCCTTCTAGCAAGCAGCACCTTCATGGGTAAGACAGAGGAGGCAACAGGGCCCACACAGCCCTTTCTTAGTATTCTCCATCCCTAGGTAGTGTTGGGAAAGTTCAGTGTCCCTCCTCCCCAAATATTATACTGTAAGAGCACAGACACTGGGGGTGGCTGCAGGGGTCCTGGGCAACCCCACAGTCCCATTTTTCCCTGCTCCCTGGCATGTGCAGAAATACTGTGTCCTCACACCAGGGCTAACCTTCCACTCCAGGACTCTGAGACTCTCCTCCACCCCCTCACAAACTGCAATCTTTATTTTCTCAGCACTACAGAACCCAAGTCTCTGAATCTGAGAAAGGACCTGTCTTGGTATGCGCTCCCTGGGCGATGGCCCCATCTTGCCCCTCCACATCCCACCCCCCTACCCTTTCACACACTCAACATTAAGGCCCATGAAATCCACCTGCGGCCCCCACCATGTCCTCTGACCTGCTAGTTTAGCTGTCCCCGGTCCCCCAGCTCTTTCTGGCATCTCCTGCAATTCACCCTCTCCTTGGCAGTCTACACTGAGAATGATACCTTTCTTCTTAAAATTCACTCCTCAGCTCTGAACACTGAGCCACCCTTGGGCTGTCCTCCTGCTCCCTGTGGCAGATGGGCTCAGTCCCCTGCACTGGCTCATGTTTTCCACGATGTTGCCTTCCTATCAGGCTCTCAGATTTCCTCTCTGGATGACGTCACTTAACCCCATGACTTCAACTATTAACTTTATGCCAGCTGTGATGGCTAAGAGATGTCCACATAGCTGGTAAAACGTTATTTCTGGGTGTGTTTGTGGGGTTTCTGGAAGAGATTAGCACTTGAATCAGTAGACTGAGCAACGAAGATGCGCTTGCCAGTGTGAACAGGCATCACTCAATTCACTGAGGGCCCAGACAGAATAATCAGGAGGAGGAAGGAGGAATCCTCTCTTCCTGAGCTGGGACATCCATCTCCCCAGCCCTCGGACACTGGAGCTCCTGCTTCTCAGAGTCTGAGGCTTATACCTGCATCCACCATCCCCTGGGCCCCATCTGGTTCTCAAGCCTTTGGCCTCCAAGTCCAGTGTGTCACACCATTGGCTCCTCTGTGCTCTCGGGCCCTCAGAGTGGGACTGCATTACACCACTGGCTTCCCTGAATCTCCAGCTTATAAAAGTTAGACGGTGGGACTCATCAGCCTTCATAATCACACCAGCCAGTTCCCACAGTAAATGCCCCCCACCCCCCAATCTGCAGTTCTGCTTTCTATGGTTTCTTTTTTTTTTTTTTTTTGTTTACTGCAGCACTTTATTTTCTTACACAATGACCGTGTTGCTGGGGCCTAATGTTTTCACATTAACAGTAGAAAACCAAAATTTGTCATCTCTTAAAGAATTGAGAATTGCGTACAAAAACCTTACATAAATTAAAAGAATTAATAAATTTACAGGTGTAAATGCAAACTGCTTCCAACTCAAGCCAAGTAATCACCCATGGTATTCCGACAGGAAAATATCAGGCAAGAAAGGAAACTGGGTCCCAAAGGCTTGGACTTTTCCAACCCTATTAGACGGGCAAGACAGAAGTGACAAGTAGTCAGGAATCTTGCCAGCCCCTGGAGATCTGGAATGGTCAGCTCTGCCTTAATACCCTGCACAGATCGAGAAGATGTTGGCCACACATATTCACCAGGCCACAGATTTCTCTTCCAAAAGAACGTTCTCACACCTCAGCCAGAGGTGACTGAGCCACTTCTCAGGGGTTTAAATCAAAGACACGTACAGGGTATTAAACATCAAGGGAACAGTAAACTTGAATACAAGGTCAAAATCAGCAACAAGTTCTACAATCCAGTGCTGATACCAGATACAAGCTTCAAGGACAATTTCTTTTCAAAGGCGTATTCCAGTTTCTTGAGGCCAGCGTGAGGTGTGCATTCACTGGAGCAGATCTGTACTTCTGAACCAACTCGTGCAGCAGGTGCTATACGTCTGCTTGCAGTCCGTTTAGAAGCATTTATGGTGAACAATGGAGGGCCCAGACTCATCATACTCCTGCTTACTGATCCACATCTGCTGGAAGGTGGACAGTGAGGCCAGGATAGAGCCACCGATCCACACCGAGTATTTGCGCTCAGGGGGCGCGATGATCTTAATCTTTATGGTGCTGGGCGCCAGGGCAGTGATCTCCTTCTGCATCCTGTCGGCGATGCCGGGGTACATGGTGGTGCCACCGGACAGCACTGTGTTGGCGTACAGGTCCTTACGGATGTCCACATCACACTTCATGATGGAGTTGAAGGTAGTCTCGTGGATGCCACAGGATTCCATACCGAGGAAGGAGGGCTGAAAGAGCGCCTCTGGACACGGGAACCGCTCATTGCCAATGGTGATCACCTGACCATCGGGAAGCTCATAGCTCTTCTCCAAGGAGGAAGAAGACGCAGCAGTGGCCATCTCCTGCTCGAAGTCTAAGGCGACATAGCACAGCTTCTCCTTGATGTCCTGCACAATCTCACGCTCGGCTGTGGTGGTGAAGCTGTAACCACGCTCCATGAGGATCTTCATGAGGTAGTCAGTCAGATCCCGGCCAGCCAGGTCCAAATGCAGGATGGCATGGAGGAGGGCATACCCCTCGTAGATGGGCACCGTGTGGGTGACCCCGTCTCCAGAGTCCATGACGATGCCAGTGGTTCGCCCAGAGGCATATAGGGACAGTACAGCCTGAATGGCCACATACATGGCCGGGGTGTTGAAGGTCTCAAACATGATCTGGGTCATCTTCTCTCTGTTGGCCTTGGGGTTCAGGGGGGCCTCCGTCAGCAGCACCGGGTGCTCCTCAGGGGCCACACGCAGCTCGTTGTAGAAGGTGTGCTGCCAAATTTTCTCCATGTCATTCCAGTTGGTGACAATGCCATGCTCAATAGGGTACTTTAGGGTCAGGATGCCACGCTTGCTCTGGGCCTCATCCCCTACGTACGAGTCCTTCTGGCCCAGGCCCACCATTATGCCCTGGTGCCGGGGGCACCTGACGACGGAGGGGAACACGGCTCGGGGAGCATCATCCCCAGCAAAGCCAGCTTTGCACATGCTGGAACCATTATCAGTAACGAGCACAGCAATTTCCTCTTCCATTGCAATCGACGGAACAGCAAAATGGCAGGACAACACACAGCACAAGCCAGTGGCAGCGAGTGAGACCCATTCTATGGTTTCATCTACTCATGGTCAATTGGGTGGCCCAAAATGAAAAATTCTAGAAATAACAATTCATAGGTTTTAGATTGTGTGCCATTCTGAGTAGCGTGATGAAATCCCACAGCTTCCTGTTCCACCTTTATGGAGTATCAGATCCACGGCTGCAGGACTGCGGCGCTGGTGTTCACTGACCCTTACTTTACATAACAGTGGCCCTGAAGTGCCAGGGTAGTGATGCTGGCCATCGGGAGAGACCACAGAGGAGCCAGGAAGTGCTTCGTAGAAGTAAAAAGGTGAAAGTTCTCTACTTAAGAAAAAAAAAAAAAATCACATGCTGAGATTGGTAGGACCTACAGTAAAAATGTCTGTGAAATTGTGAAGAAGGAAAAAGAAATTCACGCTAGTTTTACTGCGTACACAGGATTCGCTATTATCTGTGGTTTCAGGCACACACTGGAGGTCTTGGTCTTTTTTTAATGTATTAAAAAACCAGCTGTTGCACATCTCGGGAGGGCCAGACACAGAGCGTCAGAGGACAGAGAGAAGAATGTAATAGGTCTGGGGATTTTCAGGGGCTTACAGTCCCGCTGGGGGTCAAGACATACATATAAAGGTAAGGAGGGGCACGGAGAAGCAAGGTGTGAACATCAGGTCACAGATGAAGGCGGTGAAGCTAGTAGCCAGAGGACCTTCCCTGCTCCCAGTCAACAATAGCATGTGCTTTTATCAGTTTCCCTGGGTCAACAATAGCATGTGCTTTTACCAGAGTCTCCCTGGGCTGCTTTGTGAAATCTGGTCGTAAATGCGTAAGTAGATAATGTCTGCATATTCTTCTCTAGGGAAAGCCCGCTCTCCTCCCACCAGACAAAACATAGGCATTTTATAAGGGCCTCAAATTCAGGGTGTCATAATACTTCGCCATGGTAAGTCCCAGCCTGCTACGGTTGGCCCTCAGGTTCCTGGGGGAGGTTCTGATGCTCTGATCAAAGGGGGAACTCAGACTTCTTCAGGACTGGATCTGAGATGGAAAGTCTTGACATGGAGACAGGACTCTAGTGTTGTCAAAGAACCCTAAGAGGCCCAAGTTTCACTGTAACCTCATCACGTAAAAGGTGATCGCAATCTCCTGATCACATTCTGCTCCCCAATTCCCCACCATCCCTTCCTCACTGTGGTCATGACCTCTATTCTCTCGGACTTCTCAAACGGCCAGCATCCCGTTCCTCACGTCTCTGCACCTGTACACAGCCCACCATCTTCAGCCCCACCATACAACCCCCAGAACCCTTTCACCCCCTGGCCACCCCAATGTTGCTAGTTCCCAACCTCCACAGTCAGGCCCTGCCTGGCTATTCCAACTTGACAAGTGGCTCTTCTGTTCCATGGGTGAGACTCTTCACTGGCTCATAAACACCCTCTGCCTGGAATGTTCTCTCTCTTATCATTTATTAGGTGAGAGGATTTGCAGAAGAAAGGGTAGGGAGGCAAGTTACAGACAGCTGAGGTTATCTTCTTCCACCATGAAACCATACCTCCATCCACATGGCCAGAATAGCAAGCGTGGCCTAGAAGAAGGGACCCAGAAGTTTCTGATCGGAGTCTACAGGAAAGGTTCAGAGCCCATTCAGACTAGGACACGTGTTTCTTGCCTCCCAGGAACTCGGGAAGTAACTCAGGAGAAAGACTCTACAGGACCACACTGGGCAGTATCCTGCTGAAGTGGATCCAGCAGAGAGAAGGCAGCAGAGTAAGCAATGAGGTCAGGATAACTGCAGACCTGAGGGGGGTAAGTTAGCAGAAGGGTCAGAAAGTCTGCAAGTGTGGGAAGGGCGGGCTAGAAAACAAAAGCAAGGAACAATTTTCAGTGCCGACCGGACACAGGGTTAGTAGCCAGACAGGAGCCAGCGCAGCCTCAGGGCCTCAGGGCCAGAACACAGACCCCCAGAATGGGACAGGGCACCACGGCGTAAAAAGGAAGAAGAAAGAGCCCACAAGGGAAAAAGACTTGAGTTCAGGAAGAGCACTCAGGCAGTGCCAGGTAAGCTCAGAGGAATATGTGAATGACACAGAGTAAGGGGACACACAGGATGGGCTCTGATTTAAAAAAAAAAAAAAAAAAAAAATAGAAAACTCAAAATGTAGGGCACTGACTGAGGCAGCTCAGCAGAGTCGTTACCTACGGAGCCTGGAAGTCAGAGGGAGAGCATTCTCACAGGCAGTGGGGCCCAGGGGTCAGGGACAGCGTGGGGGACGAAGTGCTTTCTGCACCAGGAAAAAGTGCTCAGTGCATGTCTGCTCCCGATGACGACACAGAGGCGGCCTGCAGACTCCATTAGCAAGGCCTTCTCTTCTGTTTCCTTTGCTTGCTCCCCACTCTTCTAACACCCGATGGACAGCTGGGCATCCTTAAAGCTCAATCCCCATCCTTCTCTGGGATCTTTTATCTCCAAAGTGATTTCCTTGCAGAGCTCACCCGATGACACATGTGGCACAGTGGCTGAGGTAAAGTAGCTGTGCAATGTTTGCTGAAAAAATAAATGGGTGGCTAGGCTCGCTAAACCTATGTACTCACTCCTGGCATCTCATCTGTTCTGCTCTCCCTTGGAGCCATCACTTCACACCCAGCACCTCCCAAACCCGACTCGTCACATTTGCTACCCATCACCGCACCCTTCTAGCGATGGGCTTGAGAACAAGCATGAACTTTTCACCCTCTCTCCCTTGTGTCCCTCACAAATTCTTAGTCACTAAGTTCTACCTTTCTAAGGTAGAACTTTCACTAAGTTCTGCCCTTTCTACCTTTGAGATGTTTCCTACACCCATCTCTTTTCTTACACCACTTTTTTTTTCTTTTTGTGACACAGTCTCACTCTGTCACCAGGGGGTTGAGTGCTATGGCGTCATCATAACTCACAGCAATCTCAAACTCTTGGGCTCAAGCAATCCTCCTCCTAGCTCAGCCTTCCAAGTAGCTAAGACTACAGGCACCCACCGCAACACCTGGCTAGTTTTCCTATTTTTTGTACAGAGACCTCGCTCTTGCTCAGGCTGGTCCTGAACTACTCTCCTGAGCTCTAGCATCCACCGCCTTAGCCTTGCAGAGTGCTGGGATTCTAGCCTAATGCCAGACGCCACTTCTGTTGCTCTGTGGTCAGCTGCATCCGGCAGCATCTCTGGCCAAGTGATCAGGATCTGCCTGTCCGTTCAGTGTACAAATGCATGCAGTTTGCTCAGTGGTAAACATCTCCACTGTAGTACCCAGGGCCTTCGCCCAGAGGTCTTTCTGGAATCACCACCACAACCACCACCACCACGACCACTTCTACATCCCTCTACGTGATGCTCGGACTTCCAGTGGCTCCATCCTACCCTTTAGGTTTCCATGTATTGCTTCATGGTTGACTTGGAGGCAGGTGTCCTAGTTCCTGACTGCTGACCTGGTCTCAGTCCACTGCCCTGCCCTGACTCAAGCTAACGGCATACCTTGTGACAGCTCAGCAGCCACCTGCCTCTGTCCTCCTCCCCAAGGTCCATCATGGCCCAGGCCCAAGGCCCAAGGCCTCTTCCTGCCCAGACTGGCTTTCCCTCCAGTTCCATCTACATGAGCTGCCATACTCACTGCGCTCTCCCTCCATTCCATCCTCTACATTCCCATTAGATACTGCAGTGGAGGCCGGGTAATTTTCATTATGTTATTTTGCTGATCAAACCCTTCCACAAATCACTGTACTTAGGCTGAAAGTCCCCATCCTCAGATCAACCTCCACAGGCTGGCCCTACCTGGCTATTCCAATTTCACAAGTGGCTCTTCTGTTCCCATGGGTGAGACTCTTCACTGGCTAGTAAACACCCTCTGCCTGGAATGTTCTCTCTCCTTTATCATCCAGCAAACTTTGGGATCCGTCAGGTCTATTCCAGTCCAACCTCTTCATTCACTTACCCCTACCTGCTCCAGCCTATATACAAATAGAATTTGCTCTCCAGAGACATTCCCCCTGAGGGGTCAATGATAGAGGGTGTATGTGACTGACCACCACAAGGAATACCCAATGAGGTTGTAAGCGCCACACAGGGGAAATCGCACCTCCCTTTGGGGCAGTTAACAATTCCCAAGCTCAGGGATCAGTGAGCTCGGAGGCACCCTGGCTTTGAATGGAATGTGATTTTAGCCAAAGGCTATTTCTGAACAAATTAAAACTGAATTTCAGACATAGTTGTCATTCCAATGGATATATAATCCACTCAAAGTTTAACATCTTTGTGAAGGTCGAGAAAGGAACAGAATCTCCAGTTTGCAAATTAGCAAAAATTTGCTAATACATAAAAAATTGTCTTATTTAGTAAGAACATAAACACTGCTACTCTTAGGCAAGATAGAACTTCCTTAAAAAATGGCATAAGGAATTAAAGTCTCTCCATTCTTACCAGGGAGATGCCTTGACCCTAAATAACAAATCTCTGTAACAGGCAGTGAGACATGTTTAGTAATCCCTGGGACACCGCCAAGTTTGTTCTTTACCTCTCCAGAGGTCTGCCACTTTTCTGCAGTCACAAGTCACATGGAGCACAGGCTGACCATTACAAATGTAGGTTTCGGTTACCACTCAGCATGGAAGACATTGCCTTCAAGCTCCCTGCAGCCGAGGACCAGTGGGACAGCTGAGGCAAGAAGTCCCCACGATCGGGGCTGACACTGCCAAGGAGATGATGTCCCAGGGGAATGATCACTTACAAGGCTGAAATCTGTTTTTGTTTGAATGTAAGGCTTTCTTTTCCTCCTACATCCATGAACAAGCCTAGCCTCCCGGAGACACACGGCATCTTGTCTAAGTTAATGGGCCTCAAATTTGTCCTTTGTCAAGAATTCTCCCATTTATCTTCAGAGATACACACGTGGCATAGATACGTTAACTGTGAAGTCAACATTTTAAATAGTTCAGAGCTAGAATTCCTAGTGGAAATATCTTAAGACATATGACAAAGATAAATAGACAAGGTAGCATAAATGTCAATGGAAGGATGAGATCTAAACCTCAGATATACATAATAAAATAATAAACTTTAGAGCAAAGCCTCAGTTAAAAGGACTGACTGTGTACAGAAGCAGGTGCATAAATATGGTCTGCCAAAAAACACAGAAGTCCACACGGGATACTGCTGCCCTCGGGCATGTAAATGGTAAGCCAATCTTTTACTTTCGATAGCCAACGTTTAATAAACAAGTGCTTTATATTTTAATCACAAGAAAGGGAAAGAAAAAAAGCAGTGATCACCACAAACACGCTCATTTGTCTTTTTTAAAATATACCTTTACAGGTTTAGAACATTTTTCAGTGTTTTACTAAGACAAACAGATTTCTCTTGGTTGTTAACTCCAATGGTGAAAGCCAAAAAATAAAAATAAAAACGTACATTTTAAAGTATCTGCCGCATTGACACTGCTGGAGAAAATTTAGAAGTTTAAAGGTTAGTGATGTCTGCCGTGTATCTGTTTCCTTTCTTCTAATTTTCAACTAATTTGGTTAAAAGGGACACTTACAAGTTAGGTAAGTATAACTAAGCCCTGGAAATTTTAAGAACCTGAACACAGTCAAGGGACTGGACACGGAACATAAAATAAAACATACCAGTTCAAAGTGGCCTCAGGCATTTCAAGGAACACTGAATGTAATGGGACAAACCGTATACTCTTGGGTTACATGTCTTTGAGGGAATAAAGAATGAAATGAGACTCAAACCAAGAAATAAACACTAAAACCAAGCATAAATGGAGGCAAAAGAATATTACGATCTCTACGTTCATCAAAGCACAGCAAAGAGAATGATCAAAACAGGGACTGGGAAGTCAGGTGAAGCTTGGTGCAGAAGGTGGAGCCTGAAGCGCCAATGTCAAGGTGCGGGGGCAGGGCAGGGGATGTTGAGAACAAGAAGAAAGGCAGCTGCAGGACCGAGGGGACCTCCTGGGCACACGGAGCTGCAGCAGAGGTTTCCTGTTAGGCAGCAGCAGGGATGACGAGGAGGAGCAGGCAGAGTATGGAAGGGTCTGGGAATGTGTACAAGATCCCATCCACACGGAGGTGGGCTGCAAGTTTGGGCAGCGGGAAGACAGGCAGCGTCAGCAACAGTAGTGCTTCGTGGGAGGCAGATAGAGCGGCTCTGTGGCAGGTAGTGGTGGGGAAGGGAGAGAGATCCAAAACCAATTCTATAGGGTAAGCATTGAGAAAACTGGCACAAAAAATTGGGAATCTGGAGAACAGATAATGTGCAGTTGGACCTTTTGCTTGTTTCATTAGAAATCAGTTCAGTTTGGGAATCTACTTGAGTTTCAGGCAAGTGTGGAACGTCCTAGTCGGGCACACAAAAGTCAACCTCTCAGGGTTAATCATAAAGAAAAATCTTCTTGAAAGTTTTTAAACTTTCTGCCAGAAGGCCCAGCCCCTGAGCTCTCCTCCTTCTCTCTCTCCTCTGACAGGGTGCAGAGCAGGATGAGGGGCTGGAAGAAGAAACAGCATGGTGAATATCAGTCCAGGTAACGAGTAACAGGAGTCCATCTGACGGCAGAAGCTCTGGGACTGGAAGGTCCAGGTCCCATGCACAATGACAAGAACACACAGAGAATAACAAGGGCATCGCTGGCAAACACAGCTTAGGGGAAGGCATGGTGCAGTGCAGCACAGGCTCATCAACAGAGCCTCACTCAGCCCTGTCTGTCCATCTCCAGACTCAACATCAGATTCTCTAACTTTCTGTAAGACAGCACCTGCCCTTGTATCTGATGCTTCATTCTATCCCAGCTGTTTGAAATGCCTTTCAAAGTGGTGGTTCTGTGACGGGTCTACACTTCCCTTCAAAAACAACCGTAATCCTTCTGACATTCAAGACTGTTCTCTACTCCTACAATACTCTTTCTCTGTGTCAAAGTGAAAATGAACAAAACCTGACATCCTTACTTCATGTTATTGTTTTTCAAAAATCATCTTTTAGACAACAAGTTTAGAGAAAGTCCTAAAAAATATAAAATTAACTCTCTTTGGATCGATTACAATTAAAATGGAATGATTTGCTTGAATTTAACTGAGCATAATTGTACATGAAATAGTTCTAATTGTTCTTTTGGCATTCTGTAATTATCTAACATGTTAGAAAAGCCAGAAAATGTCACTTCCCCCTATAGCTGCACAGACAGCTGTCAAGTGGTGAGAATACCACCTCCCCTGTGGGATTATTGAGAGGATTACATGAGCTGGCTTCAACACCCAGCACAGACATGTGACAGAAAAGATTCAATGAAAGTCACTTCAGTCCACACCAAACGCAGATACCTGACTGAAGGAGAGCCTTAACAGCCAATAAATCCCACATCCCAACTCCAAGGAACCCAGCCGAAAACAAGGTACAGATTGCATACAATCTATGATGGGAAAAACTTTTAAAAATAGAATTTAATTTGATTGCCAAAGCTGAAACTTGTTTCTTAGAACTGGAAACTCAAGTGTCCCCTTTCCAATCACTGTCTGTCTTTGTAGGAGGGGTTCTCGCCAGGGCTGCAGTACCTGAGAGGCAGGGGTTTGGTGAGTTTGCCCACCTGACACTGACTGGCAAGTGGCTGTGGGTCTGAGACAGTGATGCGGCCAAGTGCTTCAGATCTCGCACTGAACCCGCTGAGATGTCCACCAGGAAATTTGGAGGATGACTTACTGGGGACAGAGAGCATGTATAACCTAGCTTTTGGAACACCTGTCTCCCAGCCCTGAAATTCCAGGTGTGAACACATGTCCAGGTCTGGCCAGTGAGGGTGACCGCTTTAGGACACACACAGGACACCAGTCCGGGAGACCCTAGGCTTCCCCAGGATGTCCGAACTCCTCCTGCTGAACTGAGGCAGCTCATGTTGTCACACACTGAAAGCGCCTCCCTGAGGACTATGGGGAGAATGAAGCTGAGAGAGTGTGCGAGGCCTGCGCCCCACCAACTTGTCCTATGAGTGTGGACTGCTGTCTCCTGATGCTAGACTGACACTGGGCTCTGTGAGCAACCTGGGTGTGGGATGGTGGAGGTCTTAGTACATAGACGGAATCAAGATGCCTCAGGGTCTGAGTATCAGTCCTGCCATGCACCTGCAGTACTATCTTCTTGGTCACAAAAGGGTAGAGTAAGTCTTGTCTCTGGGACTGCAGTGAGAGTTAAATGAGACAATGAGGGGAACTGCTGGGACAGGGCCGTACCTTAACACTCTCTCCCAAGCACACTACCAGGCTGCTTCCCACTGCCATTAGCGGAGCATGGCATGGGTGGATTTAACAAGGCCCCTGGACACCGCAAGGCCACCCCTAACCTGAAGGCAGAATCCAGCCACTGACTCCATGAGTGTGGGCTCAGCACTGCCCCACCCTTACTAGTCCCCACCTTACATGTGTCTTGCCAATATCCAAAATGGAAATGTGTTAAATAGACACGTTCCCCTGGGCAGACCCAGTGAGGCAACCCTGGACCCACCCCACTGCCCCGACCCCCACTGGCGATGTCAGCCCTCTCCCAGCCTCTCCCTGACTGTGCCTGCCGGGTGTCCGCCCTTCTTATCCTGCTACCAGCACCTTTCATCTCCCCCGTCATAGTTTTTAAAAGCATAAAATGTTCACTGCATCAATTATGGAAATATATTAAACACAGAATAGCGATAACAGAGAGAAAAGGCCCTTAGAGAATCACAGAGATGGGCCACTTTATTTTATAGATAAGGAAAGTAAAGCTTGGAGAGAGGTTGTGACTTAACTCGGCACTGCTAAGCTGCCGTAAGGACAGCAGAGCGCGGGGACTCGGACTAAACCAAGAGAATGGTGAATCCTTTGAGTGGCAACCACAGACCCCAAATTTGTCCCCGTGTCTGAGGCCCAACCCTGCTGTTGACGGGGCCGGGGCACTCTGTGGTTCAGTGCCCGCAGGGGTGAAGTGGGGCTCCCGCCTAGCCAGGCTGGCTGGTAACTGCCCACGCATGTTAGACACCAGTCCCCTCCCTGAACTCGCAGGTAATCCCATCTGGAAGGAGTGTGTCCAGAGCCACAGCTCGAGCATTTCAGATGTGAACGATGCTTTCAAAGAACTGGCACAGGACCTCAGTGTGGGGATACCGAGTCCAGGAGGGGGACGGTGGTGAAGGCCGTGTAATAATGTGAACGTACTCAATGCCACAGAACATGTTTTAAAATGGTTAAAACGGTAAGTTTTAGGTTATGTATATTTTGCCACAATAAAAAAAGAGACAATTCATCTTAAATTTGACCTACATTTGTTTCCTTATTAAATAATACAAAGGAAATTTCCAGCCCTCTTGAATTCTAAATGTGATTCTATGGTAGAGGTTAAAAACAATGAACAGTAAATAAAACAATAAATTGGTAAAATCTGTCTTTTATCATAAAATCTCTAAAATCTAAGGGCATTACAAATTTACCGGTAACATAAATGAAAAAGATGAAGATGACTCGCATCACTAATACACAAAATGCCAATTCTTTTGCTGATCTGGGAGGACCTCCCACCCATGAACGGCCTGAAGCGGGGAGGGTTCTTATCTTAAGATAAGAACTCTTTAGATAAGAACTCTAAAGAACTTTCTCATTTCAACACTGCGCTGATGTGAACACCTTTCCATTACCTCTTCTCACCTGGATTTTTAAAAAGCACAACAAAAGATCCCCAGTCCTTTGGTAAAGCACAACAATTCTGCCTTTATTTTTCTCTTCTGGAGATGAAAGGATTCCCGGGGGAACATCACAAAAGGGAGACATTGGGGTGATTGGAAACACACAAACGTTTCCTTCAGTGTTTCTTTTATTTGAATAAAATGGTAACAGTACACCAATGTCTGTATTTGAACACTCAAGGGCAGCTGTTTTCAAGGTCAGCTGCATTCTAAAATAAAACCTCACCCCCACCGTACGCCAAGGACACAGGATTTGGGATCCCATGTGCCTGATCCCCTCCCACAGCCTCGGGACAGCAGACTGGAACTGCAGGACTCAGAGGCCTGACCACACGGACTCTCCTTTCCCCAGTCTACAATAAGGCCTGAGGTAACCTCAACACAGTCTTTTAATTCAAATACTAGGTGGGGTATAAACCTAATGAAGCTGATCCTACATCCTGGTTTGTCATAAACAGGAAGCCTTTACTGGCCACTAAAATACCACATGCTGTGTCATTAGTAATTCCACAAGACCAGTCACCGCTAACGCATAGCCCAGGCTTTGGTGGCAACACCACGTACCTCAGCCTCTGAAGAGGAGACCCAAATGCTTTTCACCCTGCAGGTCCCCATTCCATCCACGCTCCCAGCCTCTGCATCCCACTTTTATTCTGTTGTGGTAACAGCTTTTCTCTGCCAGGACGTAAAATACTATGTCCCCTGGCTTAAATCATTTCAGAAGCAGACAGACCTCACACAAGTTGTGGCCAAGGATGTTCCAAACAGCCACAGCCATGGACCAGAGTCTCCATTCTGAAACAGAACTGCAAAGACTTCAGACCATAAGGACACCCAGATGTCTTTCTCACATACTCTAAGGGATCTGGGGAGTATCTGTTGCCACCCCACCTCCCACAGGAACTGGGAGGCAGCATAGGCTGGCCATCAGAAGGGCACCCCCTAGGCTCTGTGGGACTTTAGGACCCACTGGTGGTCCCAGATGCTGAGATTAAGATGCTAAGACAAAGGCAGGGGCAAGAAAGCAGCAAGGCGAGGGTCACACAAGCTTGGGGACTCCCAGTTCAGGCAGCTCTCCCGGGAATCTACTGGGGGACTGAGTTTGTTTCAAGCACATGAAATTGACTGCACTCCCTTCTGCAAGGCTTGCCTTCAACCTCCTCCTTTGCTCCAAGGTGCCTGAGTTAAGCTTTGCTTATCCCAGCTTTTAATACAATTCTAGCCCTCACTTCACTGCACATCAGCCTCCTTGGCTGGCCTCTCTCCTCTTCTTAAGTCTGCTGGACCTCAAACAGTCCACCTAAAATTACAGCCTGGAAATGGCTGGGTACTCCAACATATTAAACATTTGAATTCCTTTCCTCAGCCCTGGAACGTTCCTATGCTATTTACTTCTAATACATCTGATTTCTTGATAATGTAGCCCGGTTTCTGAGTTCTCATCAAAGCAAAGTGATGTAGAAAAAACAGTTTTTACTATATAAAAATGGTCAAGTATTGTTTTTCTCACCCAAAACTTGAAACAAGGCCGGGTGCAGTGGCTCATGCCTATAATCCCAGAACTCAGGGAGGCCCAGGCGGGTGAACTGCCTGAGCTCATGAGTTCGAGACCAGCTAAGCAACAGCAAGATCCTGGTCTTTAAAAAATAGCTGGGCATTGTGGCAGGCACCTACAGGCTGAGGCAAGAGAACTGCTTAATCCCAAGAGTTTGAGGTTGCTGTGAGCTATGATGCCATGGCTCTCTACTGGAGGCAAGAAAGTGAGACTCTGTCTCAAACAAACAAACAAAAAAACCTGAAACAAATTAGAATGATACAAAATCTTCTATAAAGTATTAACAAATGCTTTCCATAACATTCTATTTGTATGCATTTTTATTGTGAAAAGGCATATTTATACCCTCTCCAAAATACTAAAAAAAAAAAAAACCATAAAACCATACGCCCAAAATATTTATGAAAATATTAAGATTATATTAAGTTTTCACATTCACATTCCCTTGGCACAAAGCAAAATTTATCAGCAAGGTTATACGTGTACCTAAATGAATACCTGAATCAATAAGTATCTCAGGTGAGCTTTCCTGTTTTGCCTTGTGGGTTCCGTGATTACACACTGACTGGGGTCTCTGTGAGGAATTTACTTCTCAAATAGTTACCAAGTACCCCACAGGCCCTTGATGCCACCAGCTGAGGCTCTGATAATAAACATGGAGCTAACAGTCTAATGATCTCATTATGCTATTTGTACTCTAAAATAAGAAGGCCTGATTTTACAGCCCTGCCAGTTTGTGTCATATGGCTGATATTCACATGGCTTGTTAACTCTAAGACCAATATAGTCTCTAGAAAATCTGTGCTTCTTAGATCATTAATTTGGCTCTTTGAGAGGACAGGCCATTTTATCTTCTAAACAGTCTCAATTTTATTCAGATACTGGGAGGCCCTCAAGTTTTTGTCATTTACCTAGTTTCATCGACTTGAATGTACTAATGGAAGAGACGGTAAGGTCCCTGAGCCAACAAATCACTTCCATTGACCACAATGCCCCTTCAGGCACAAGGCCATGACCTGTCCTCAGAGCTCTTAACCTCTAAGGACAAGCTGTCAAGTGAGGGGATCCAGGCCGGGTCTGCCTCCTCCAGCCCTCTCAGCTAGAGCTGCTTCCATACCAGGTCACAGGTGCTTTTCCCAGGGAGAACTGGGGTCTCTTGTATGTGCGAACTACCTGGCTCTTGAAGGTCCCTGTACACCAGCAGCCATACTGGTGGTGGAGGGGGACATGCGAGGCCTGAGTCACAGTCAGGCCCATTAACAGCCAGGCTTGCTCTATGTTATCACTAGAAGCAGCTGGGCACACAGCAGGAGACTGTGGCCTCAATGGCACTTCTGCACCTTATCTCTACTCCTGACACAAACTGCCAGGTGATATTATCAGCTCCATTGTGTGGACCCCATACAAAGTCTTCTGCCAATTAGGTGAATTGCCCAAGGCCACAGAGCTCAGCTCCTAGGGAGCAGAGCCTGGTTCTGAGCCCAGGACAGATGCCCACCTCAGCTCAGCCCCTCTGCTCCCAGCCACCTCTCTACGGGGCCACCAACAATGGTCCAGGTAGCAAGGTTAGCGAGGTGAGGTCAGGAGTGCGGCAGGCCTGCAGATTGCTTCAGGATGTGACCCCAGCCCTCTCCTTAAGGCTACACTCACAGTTTTAACCCAGGAGGCACAAGAAACTTATGAGGAAAGCCCAAAATTCAGGACATGTGCAGCAATCACCAGGCTGCTGAGCACTCACTGGCCCCTGACCTTGGGATACTCATAGACCCCACTGCGTGCAGTTCTGCCAATAACACACTTTGGACTACCATCCTTTTCATGCACCCTCTCTTCCTCCCCGCTTTCTCTCGCCCAATACACCCCCAGTTATTTCAGGGAAACTGTCTTTATTTTTGGATACTGATTATATTCTAATTTGAAAAGAATGCTGTGCCATGACATTGATTGTTACTCAAAGGATCAAAAGTGGCTCCAGAGAATCTGGACTATTCCAACCTTCCGGGACAGCAAGGCGAGCCAAAGCACAGAGAACATTCTTCATCAAACACGCAACGGAGCTATGAGGTGCCACCTGCTGAACTACCAAATTGTTTGAATTTCTCGCCTGAAATTTCTCCAGCAACTGGATAGTATAACATGCCTTCTCCCCTGGCTAATGCCCCAAATCTCTATTTAAACACACTGAACCACCAAGCCACTCAAAGGGATACAGACTGCTTGCCCTGTAGGAGAAGAAAGGATTTAAAGTTTACTGGTATCAGGGCCTGGAAAAGACACCAAGGCCAGATCTCCTTAAGAAGAATTCATCATAGTCACTAGAACAAACGAGTTAATCATATTTTGTTTTTGTACTTTACAGTAAACATCTTTTCTCCCTCAGTCTATACTACAAGATTTGAACAGAGTTACCTATGACCTCTGACAAAACTTATACCAATCACATTGCAAAGATTCTGCAAAGTTTAAAAAGGGACCAATCTTGAAATCAAAGTCAGTAGGAGTTATGACGCATTCTCTGACCTGAAGGCAAATAATGAGGACAACAGAAAAAGAAGCAATTAACTAAGAGAGGAGGAGGAAGTCTTTGAACTTATGGAGGGGAGGCACAGGACAAGTCAGGACAAGTGGCCGGCACCTGTAGGCCCAACTACCCTGGAGGCTGAGGCAAGAGAACTGCTTGAGCCCAGGGGTTTGTATGGAACCTCAGCAACATAGCAAGACCCAGCCTCTAAATAAATACAAATAAAAGGAAATGCTGACAAAGCATTTTACCGGTTCCCAAGAGTTTATGGAGAAAATGCAGTAGTATGAAAAGAATACCATCTCCCCCCCACCAAGAAATCACGAAAGAACTTTTCTGAACTACTCCTGAACCAAGGAGAAATTCAAACTGCAATAACAGACTATGTAAAAAGGAATGAGAACTCCAGGTATTGAGAGCAGATACAATAACAAAAGCAGCTTGACCATCAAAATAAACTAGACTATGCAATTCAGAGCTTAAAGCAAACGGAGATGCTCATTCCTATGACCCCACGGAGCAGGAATTCTCAAACACTCCATGTTTGCAATGCTTTAAGTAATCTCTATGCCAAGGGTCTATAAACTCAGTGCACAGAAAATTTCTGTATTTATGGGCTAAGTGTTTGGGGCACGTTTTGGTTTAGTTAGATCCCCTGTTAGACTAGAACCTGGCACCCAGCAGGCCTGCACTAGCCCGTCCACAACATCATTCTGGTTAAGCAAACACATAAGCGGACAGCAGAATGGTGTTTGCCAGGGGTCAGGAGGAGGGAAAAATGGGAAGATGTTGATGAAAGGGTACAAAGTTTTAGTTATACAAAATAAATAACAATTTCAGATCTGCTGTGCAATAAGGAGCCTACAATTAACAATATGGCATCGTGCACTTTAAAAGTTCCTGAGAGGGATAAGTGCTCTTATCACAAAAGGAAAGGGGGGGCTGGGAGGAAACTTAGAGTAATGGGTAAGTTTGTGGCATTCCCAGAGATGACAGTGTGAAGGCTTGACAGGTTTGTCAACTTCAAACACATCAAGATGTACACATCAAATATCTACAGCTTACTGGATGTCAATCATGTCTCAATAAAGCAGTTTCTTTGTTTAAAAAAAAAAAAAAAGATTCCCTTGGGTTCTAATTCAAAATGATGACCCAAGCCCATCTGTTTTACTTCCCAACCAACTGAAACCCCACTGGAAAAGTAGCATAAATGTCCCAAAAGAAAAAAAAAAAAACGTACAGCAACAGAGAGAATAGGAAGATTGGGCAAAATCAGAAGAAATTTCAATACATTTCTTGGCTACAGAAGGTAGCAGTAGATTTTCTGTGAAGATGTATTGCTGGATAAAACAGTGTGGAGACGGTTGTTCAGAATGTGCTATCAGAGAGCTGCAGGGGAAATGGGAGCCACTCAAATTCCAGAGAGGCTCAGGATTAGCATGCCACTAAACATAGGTAAGTTACCGGAAGTCTGGGTAAGAAACTATACAAATCCAATCCTCTTCCCAACACAGAATACAAAGCCCTCAGAGGTGAGCTAAAACCCCTAGCTGGTGCTCTCAAAGAAAGTCATCCTCTTTCTGGCTTTGGAGCTGCCTTCTTCTAAGGGACAAAGCCTGCCAGGCCACATGTGGAAGCCACTTGCTGGGTGTGGTGGCTCACGCCTGTTATGCCAGCACTCTGGGAAGCTGAGGCGGGTGGATTGCCTGAGTTCAGGAGTTAGAAACCAGCCTCAGCCAGAGCGAGACACTGTCTCCACACTGGGCCTTGTGGCAGGCGCTTATAGTCCTAACTACTCAGGAAGCTGAGGCAAGAGAATTGATTGAGCCCAAGAGTTTGAGGTCGCTGTGAGCATTGACACCACAGCACGCTACTACCCTGGAAGACAGAGTGAGCCTGTCTCAAAAACAGAAAAATAAAACAAAGTGAGACTCTGTCTCAAAAAAAAAAAAAAAGAAAAGAAAGTCCCTGCCTGACTTTGCTTTCAGGGGACAGGCTTGATAAAGAACATCTCTTTATACCACACAGAGAAAAACCCAACCTGGTTACCCAATCTTTTCCTCTTCAGTGTGAACTGATAACAAAAATGATGATGAAGATGAAGACAGGTAGCATTTATTGTGCATTTGCTGCCTACCTGCCACAATTCTAAAAATTTCACTAAACCATTCAATCCTCCATTCCCTGGCAGGTTAACACCATTATTGTTAAACTGTTCTGCAATAAGCAGTCAACAAAGCCAGGACTTGAAGAGGCAGTGACTGAGTTCTCAATGACCAAACCAGACTATCAGCATACAAGGGAAACTGCAGCACAGAGGAACCAAGTATCATTCACAAGTAACAGAAAAGTAAGGGGATAAGCATCTAGGACTTAAAAAATAAGGAGGTATACTCAAGGATTTGTGAAATTGTATCCTTAAAACAAGAACAGGATGCTATGAAAAAGTGAAGTCAGACAGTAAAAACAGATGAACAACGGCAAAAATACAAAATTTAACTCTAGAGGCCAGAAAATGAAGTTGAAGAGACCTTCGAGGATATCAAGCAAACTAGTTTAGATAAAGAATCTGAGAGACAAGAAAAATCCAGGAGGACAGTACAACAGAAGTCACAATGACAATTATGAAATGAAGGGAAAGAAATCTTGAAAGAAATATTAAAGAAAATCCCTCAGAGCAAAGGATTCAAGTCTTCAGGTGGTAAGGACGCCCACTAAGTGTTCAACAGAACAGATCCGTGATACAGTAGAACAATGACCACTCAAGCTGACGTGATTTTCATAGATCGGACATGCACCACACGTACGTGCTGCACAGTAGGTCTGGTTCCTTGAGCTGACCACCTCTGTAAGTCAACTGGTTTGTTACAGTCCCTTGGGTGGTCAACTGACAGAGGTTCTGTAATTTTAAAAAGATCCTTCCTTGGAATATTTCTGTAAAACTTCTTAACACCAAGAATAAAGAGTCTAAATGCTTCCTTACAAGAGAAAAAGACATCTACAAAGAAACCAGAATCAGTCTGGCACCAGGCTCTGAGGTGCTGGGAAGCACCAGATCTATAGGGCTGACTTTCATTCCAGAAATGAACCATAAAGTAGCTTCTAGAAAGTTTCCTTCTTATATTTCCATGCCTTTGAAGAAATGAAGAACTTACTCCAGCAAAACTAGAAAGAACATCATAGAATCCAGAAAATAGTGGGTCAACCAGGAAGGGCAATGTAGACCCCAGATGACCCTAGAGTCACAGGTAAAGAAGCAAAAATCTAAAATGGGAGTAGAAGGAGCCGGGCATGGTAGCTCATGCCTATAACCCCAGCACTCTGAGAGGCCAAGTCAGGTGGATCATTTGAGCTCAGGAGTTCAAAACCAGCCTGAGCAAGAGCTACACCCCATCTCTACCCAAAACAGAAAAACTAGGCTGGCTTTGTGGTGAATGCCTTAGAGACTGAGGCAAGAAGATCACTTGAGCCCAAGAGTTTGAGGCTGCTGTGAGCTATGATGCCACAGCGCTCTACCCAGGAAGACAGAGTGAGACTGTCTCAAAAATAAAATGGGAGGAGAGGACTCCAGTGTTATGCAACAGATGGTATAACAAAGAAGACATGACGGAAGCCCACTATCCTTTTCTAAACAAGAAATAGAGAAGGTGGTCACAAAATCCAAGAAAAGCAAAATGGAGCACAAAGAAATTATGATCTAAAGGTGAAGTTAAATCTATAGCCTGGTTTTTAAGCCACTGTTGGAGTACACATTTGCACGGATCCAGAAAGATCTAGAAATAGTGATCTTTTAGTGGTCTGGTTCCCTGAAATTGTATCTGCAGAGATGAAAATGTCATTCTGGCATACCGCACGGCCCAACAGTCATGGTGGTCACTGATTTTTTGAACTTATGGATTGAAATGACAGAAACTCAATGAAAAGTCACCATGATCACCAGAAAGCACATAGATGCTCACCACCTTGACACTGCAGGAAGGAAAGTTAAGCTGACACCCAGGAGCTGCGGACAGAGTAAGATGAAAGGGGGACGGAACAAGAAATCAAGTAAGTAAAAGGCACTGCCAACAAGCAAGCAAAAATAACTTCCAAATGCTGAGAACAGCAAAAGGAAGTTTTTGGTTAACTAAGAAAAATCCTGATGTTTCTTACCACAAAGACAACAGATAACTGACTTTAAGTTGCTCTTGGGTACTAGGAGTAAAGAGGAACAGCGTGGCTTCTGCTTTTTATCAGCATCTTTGTTTTTGTCTACATGTATTATTTAAGTGAAAATTTAAAATTTTGTCATCAAACTGTTACTCATCTCTCACATCACTTATTACCATGTTTTCTCACTGGCAGGCTGGCATATCTTAGTACCTAATGATATAGTTTACTGTTTTTATTGAGGCATATTCTCACCAATAACACTTTCTTTAAAAAATTAAAGGTGTGGTCACCACCCTGCATTTCATCCACCATAGCTGCGTGAGGAAATGAGATGCAGGCATTATTCAGACTGATTACAAAGTTATTTCCTCTCTCCTCTACCTCACTCTGCCCTACACAAATTGACTCTGTCTCCTCAGCTGCAGCAAAGTGACGCCACCTCACTGGAAAGGTGCCGCAGTCCTCTAAGTCACCCGATGCTAATTTGCAGTAATTACATTTAAGATTCTGATCTAAAAATCAAGAATGAATATTAATAAGGTCAGTGGCAAGGAGATATCGATGGGCAAAGCATGGGGCTTAAAATTACAAGAAAAACTGGGTGTATGGGCGGCGCCTATGGCTCAAGGAGTAGGGCGCTGGCCTCATATACCTGGGGTGGAGGGTTCAAACCCAGCCCCAGCCAAAACTGCAAAAAAAAAAAGAAGAGCCGGGTATAGTGGCTCACACCTGTAATCCTAGCACTCTGGGAGTCTGGTACAGGTGGATGGGTTGAGCTCAAGAGTTCGAGACCAGCCTGAGCAAGAGCAAGACCCCATCTCTGCTAAAAATAGAAAAACTAGCCAGGTGGTAGTGAGCACCTATAGTCCCAGCTACTCGGGAGACTGAGGCAAGAGAATCGCTTGAGCCCAAGAATTTGAGGTTGCTGTCAGCTATGACGCCATGGCACTCTGCCACAGGTGACAGAGTAAGACTCTGTCTCAAAATAAATAAGTAAATAAATAAAAATTAAAAAGAGTTTAATTGTCAAATAAGGATCACGAAACCACTGTTAAAATGTGTTTGAAAACACATTTTACAAAATGAGTGGAAAATGGAAAAAAATGAAAAGTGCTAAAATTAACAATAAGCACAGGACTCAAGATGGCTGAGGCCAAGACGATGAAAGCATTAGACATACCAAAACTTTGATTTTCACATGCCTCTCTTGAATGCTCATTGGCTGGTAAGAAAGTTTCATCCACCATCCACTCTTTTTTTTTTTTTCCCCACCATCCACTCTTAAAGAAAATGAGAATAGGGCAGCACCTGTGGCTCAAAGGGTAGGGTGCCGGCCCCATATGCCAGAGGTGGCGGGTTCAAACCCAGCCCTGGCCAAAAATTGCAAAAAAATAAAAAAATAAAAAAAAAAAAAAGAAAATGAGAATACTTAAGACATGTGAAAAGCTAGAAATAAATGTCACTTTTTAAAACTATCTAAAAGTCAAGGTATAATTAGAGAATTATTCTTTTTAAACTAGCCTTTGATGAATGAAATCTTCCGTCATTCCGCTTAGTGCATATTTCATATTTTCAGAAATGCACAGGCATGGTAGCCTGTGCCGCCGCAGGCCTCATCACCTCGTAGGTGGAGGCCCTGGGAGAACAGCTCTGTGGCGCTGCCCCAGGTCAATCCATGCCAGAGGCTAACTACAGACTTGTCTTAGAAATGCTGCTGGATAAGAATGGGAAAATGGTGAAGGGCCTGGAAACACCTCTCTTAAAAATTATTTTTTATTTAAACAAAAATAAAAAAAATAGGTGGGCACCTGTAGTCCCAGCTACTTGGAAGGCTCACGCAAGAGGATCGCGTTAATGCCAAGAGACTAAGGTTGCTGTGAGCTAAGATGACCGCCCAGGGCACTACTCAGGGTGACAGAGTGAGACACTGTCTCAAAAAAAAAACAAAAAAAAACAAAAAAAAACCTGGGGATAATTTAGGCTACAAAGAGATGATTAATAGGAAAATTTAATCTAATTCAGCCAACATTTACTGAGGTTCAGTCCACCTCGTATTAGGTTCTGTGGGAAAGTTAAATGTAAAAGAAGGCCCTGGCCGCCCTCACAGAGCTCACGTGATGGCAGTTTCCAAATATCTGACAGGACATGACACGGAATGGCAACTGAGAACTAGCACCAGTGAGAAAAAATTAACACAGGTGAACTCAGAAGAAAAACTTGTTCTTCTTGGAAGGATTTAGGCGGTGCTATTCAGGTGTTAATTCAGTTATTCATTAAAATAACATTTGAGAAGGAGCAGCTATCAATAAGAGAATTATTAGCAAAGACAAATTTGGGGTTCGGGTGGCTAACTCCCTGGTGGATTAGACAGCTTCCCAAAAGGGAAGAGGAAGTAGGACAAAGACACTATGGTTAGAGGTAAATTATTATCATTTTCTTAGCTTTTATCTAGGGTAAAGGATTTGAGATATTTGTTACATTATTCAAACACACACAAAAGCTAAACAAATGCACTCATAATGGGCCATGAAAACTTATCAAAGACCTAAGATTACAATCAAATTTTGTATTTGAAATTTTTATTTTATATTGTATCTCATTCATTTTGAGATAGGGTCTCTTGGTTGCTGAGCCTGGAGTACAAGGACAAGACCACAGCTCCTCACTCACCCTCAGCCTCCTGTCTCAGCCTCAGTAGTCATGGCTGGCTAATTTTTCAACTTCCTGTACAGACAGGGTCTTGCTATGCTGCCCAGGCTGGTTTCAAACTCCTGGGCTCAAGCGATTTTCCCACCACGACCTCCCAAAGTGCTAGAATTACAGACATGAGCTAATGCTCCAGGCCTAGAAATTTTTTTAAAAAAAGAATTAAGAAATTCTTAAATCAAGTATGAGTTAGACTAAATGAGTAAAGAGTCTGGATTTCTAGATTTCATACACTTGCCAAACTCCCTAATATATCACATAAGATACTTTTTAAAAGACAATAACAAAAGCAGAAGGGGCAAAAACTCAGGATATTGGACCTACTGAGTACATTCTGCTTCAAGAAACCACCACTGTCTTTACTTTTCCTGTTTTGCTATGGATAAGTGATGGCATTAGGAATCTACTGGATTATTTCAACTGCGCCATTCCTTCTGAGGATTCTCTGACCTACACTGCAATGGTTTCCCTAGCAGTGGAGGGGCTGAGACCTTAAAGTCCACTGATCAATATAATGGGCTTTGCAGGACACAGCACAGGTAGGCAGAGAAAAGACCATGCCCCTTAGTATCTCTTATATAATTCAAGACTAAATTTCAGTGGGGTAGGAGAAGGGAGGAATTCAAGATGGTTGATTTTCTTAGCAGAGGCTTACACCAGATCCATTCTGCCAAGAAAGTCTGGACCTGGCTCCAGCTCCCCTGCTGCCAGAGCCCTCTCATTTTAGGTTGAAGAGACCCTTTCACTTGCTAAAAATTGTTGAGGGACCCACAGATTGGTAAGAACCCATGAAGCAGAGAGGTTGCCAACAAGGTCACAGACTTGTCTTACTTGCTTACCTATGGTCTTGAGAAAGAAGTTTAAGTCAGGACCCTAGTCTGGCTCAGGTCAATAAAGCCTTCCTGAGAAGTGACAGGTGACAGGCTCCTGCGCAGCTGGTATGCTCCTGTAGTACACATGATTCCAGGAAGCCACTTGCAAGGATAATTCAAGTTCTAGGAAGAATTCATGCCATTAAAAAGACCACACAGCCCAAAGCAATCTATACATTCAATGCAATCTCTATTGAAATACCAATGTCATCATTCACAGAAATAGAAAAAACATTCTAAAATTTGTAAGAACAAAAAAGAGCCTGAATAGCCAAAGCAATCCTGAGCAAAAAAGAACAAAACTGGAGGCATTATATTATCATTCTTCAAAACATATTACAAAGCTACAGTAAGCAAAATAACACAGTATTGGTATAAAAACAGACACACAGACCAATGGAATGGGATAGAGAATTTGGAAATAAATCCACATATTTACAGCAAACTGATTTTTGGCAAAAAAAAAAAAAAAAAACAAGAACATATATTGAGGGAAAAGATACCCTTTCAATAAATGGCGCAGGGAAACCTGGAGATCGACATGCAGAAGGGAGAACCTGGATCCCCATCTCTTACCACACACAATCAACTCAAGATAGATTAAAGACTTAAACACAAGACCTGAAACTGTAAAACTACTACAAAAAACATAGAAAAAAATACTTCAGAACATTTGTCATGGCAAAGATTTTATGCCTAAGTCCTTAAAAGCATTGACAACAAAACCAAAAACAGACAAAATTAAACTAAAAAGCTTCTGCACACAAAGGAAACAATCAACAGGAGGGAAGAGACAACCAGTAGGATGGGAGAAAAAATCTGTAGAGTGTTATCCAACAAGGGACTAATACCCAGCACGTACAAAGAATTCAAATAACTCAACAGTAAAAATAATAATCCCTTTAAAGGGGGGCAAAAGGTGTAAACAGACATTTCTCAAAAGACCACATAAAAATGGCCAACACCACTTAACATTACTAAGCATTAGAGATGCAAATCAAAACCACAAGGAGATATCATCAGATGCTATTATGTTAAAAGACAAAAAAAGACAGATGCTGGCAAAGATGTGGACAAAAGGGAATTCTTATATTCCACTGGTGAGAATGTAAATTAGTACCGCTGTGAAATAGTACTGTTTCATGGAAAACAGTATGGAAAGTTTTCAAAAATCAAAATAGAATGCCCATATAATCCAGTGATCCCACTACTGGGCACCTACCCCCAGTCAGTGAATCAGCTCTGCACATAGCAGCACAGGGATGGAAACAGGAAATGAGGGTGTGGCATACTCACACAGTGAAATACTATTCACCCATAAAAAAAGAATGAAACCACATCATTTACAGCAACCTGGATTCAAGTGGAGGTCATCATATTAACTAAAATAAGGCAGGCACAGAAAGAGAAGTATCACGTCATCTCACTCACAGGTGGGGGCTAAGAAATTCGATCTCATGGAGGTAGAGAGCAGATGGATAAATACCAGAGGCCCGAAGGGTGGGGGAGGGAGCAGAGGAAATGAAGAGAGTAGTCAGTGAACACAAACACACATTCAGACTGGAGTGCAGATTCTAATGTCCACAGCACAGTGGGGCAACTACAGTCAGCAACAGGGCATCAGAGAATGTTATTCCAGGCAGCTAGAAGAGAAAACTTGAAATGTTCCTAACACATTCTATGCACATAACAAAATATTACATGTACCCCATAAATATGTAAAATATGCATCAATTTAAAAAAATTATTTTATCCATCTTACATATATGTGCTCTGCAAACATCATGTGTTATGATTAACAACCCACTATACATACAATTCTCATTTCCTCGCCTACAGAGGAGGAAACTGAATAGCACGGGCAGGATTCAAACCCAAGTGGTCTAGCTCTACAGTCCTTGCTCTTACCCTCTGCAGCCTGAGGCCCAAGTTACCAGGTTTCTGTTTACTAATCCTCAGCCAACTTCATCTCACCAAAATCTACAATACAAACGGTAAATGCAATCTCTATTGAAATACCAATGTCATCATTCACAGATGATGGCCTCTCAATCCAATCCATTGGCCTCTCAATCCAATTAATTTTTTTTTTTTTTTTGAGACAGAGTCTTACTCTGTCACCCTGGGTAGAGTGCTGTAGCATCATAGCTCACAGCAACCTCAAACTCTTGTGCTCCAGAGATCCTCTTGCCTCAGCCTCATGAGTAGCTGGGACTACAGGTACCTGCCACTTTGCCCAGCTACTTTTTTCTATTTTTAGAAGAAACGGGGTCTTGCTCTTGCTCAGGCTGGTCTCAAACTCCTGAGCGCAGGTAAAACACTTCCTTGGCATCCCAGAGTGCTAAGATACAGGCAGGAGCCACCAAGCCCAGCCTTCCAAGTAATATTTTAAAATACATACTTTTTTTTTAATGAGGAAGGATGCATAATTAAAAGTTTAGACACCAGTGCTGTCAATTAACATTGTTACTTAATATATGTTTTCATTTCTTTTCTCAGAATAATAGTATCTCAGCATGACAATAAAATGATTTGAAATTCAGTCTTTCAACAAATAATATATGCCAGGTGCTAGGCTACAATCTTCTAAGGTACAAAAAAAAAAATCAATTTGCATTTTAAAAGATGACTTTGAATCCCCTTGGAGAGACTTCCCCTCTGAGGAGAGTTCTGCACTGTTGTCTAGCTGTATTCTGAATACAGAGCAGGTCTCCAGAATCTTTGAAAATCAATTGAAAGGAAGAAAAGAATTGAGATGGCCACTGGATTCCTTTCACCACTGCAAGCATATGTACCACAATATTGAAAACAAAAATCAACAATGAAAAATGATAAATAACAAGCAGAAATATAAATTCTGGTTTTTCTATTTTCTTTCCTTATTTTCTTTCCTGAGCATCGTCCAGCACACTTGCCCATCACCACCATGGGAAGCTACTGACAAAAAGTGAATTTTTTTCTGATTTTTGAATATGTGCTCCACCTGGGTGGAAATCCCGGCTCGTCTTTTCACTTGCTGTCACCCAGAGGTTCCTTGTCACAGTTTTTTGCATCTGTGAAATGGAGACAACTGTCTCTGCCTCACAGATGTGGTGATTACAATTACGTGAGGTGGCTCAGTGCCTATAGCTCACAGGCTAGGGCGCTGGCCACATACACCAGGGCTGGCAGGTTCGAACCAGGCCTGGGCCTACCAAACAACAACAACAACAACAACAAAATACAGCCGGGGGCTTTGGCGGGCACCTGTAGTCCTAGCTATTTGGGAGACTGAAGCAAAAGAATCACTTCTTAAGCCCAAAAGGTTGCTGTAAGCTGTGATGCCAAGACACTATACCGAGGGCTCACACAGTAAGACTCTGTCTCAAAAATAAATAAATTAATTAATTAAAAAATAAAATTATATTAACATGTGAAATGTGCTTAGCACAAAACAGATGTTCAGTGAATGCTGGCTATACCAGAACCAGTGTCTAATGCAAACTTCTTACTTTATAAATGGAGACGAGGAGGCCCAAAGACAGTGTAAGACTATCCATCCAGGCCACACACTGTGCGTCCCAAGGGCTGACTGGAAGCCGCTGTTCTCCAAGCTTCACACCAGGGCTCTGCTGCCTGCATTCCACTAATTCTGGATAAATGCGACACACCTCTGGAGTTCCCTATCTTTCTTTCTGCCTTCCTAAGACCCCGATGCCTTTCTTTTGGTATGTATTCACTACCTCCCTTACCTCTTTCTCATGTTGTGAACCATACTCCAATAACAGTAGGCCAGTGTCACCACGGCACGCCCAGGTAAGCTGGGCTCTGTACTGCTCATCGACCTGAGACCTGAGTGCTGGTATGGATGGCAAGAAGATCCTGCTAGGAAATAACCACCTACAATTTATACATTTTAACATATGCACATTTTTCCTTAAAAGAAAGCAAAAGACCCACACAAAGTAATAACAATTATAGACCGGAGGTGGGGCATGACAAGAGGTGTGGGTGTTAAAAGAATGGCAGAATGTTAACAACTGTTGAAGGTGGATGACAAGCCATAGAGTTTATCTTGATATTTTTTTCAACTTGTGTATAACTTCAGATATTCCTTTATAAAGTTTTGCTTTGTTCCGTTTTTTTATTTTTTATTTTTATTTATTTAATTTTTTTTTGTAGTTTTTGGCTGGGGCTGGGTTTGAACCCACCACCTCCAGCATATGGGACTGGCACCATACTCCGCTGAGCCACAGGTTGTTCCGTTTTTTAATAAACAGCGAGGCGAAGGGAATAAGAAAGAAAGTGAATGCACAGGTCTCACGGATCTGAGGAGATGAAGCCAACAGGTAAGACAGAGAAGTACAAATAAACTCTGGAGGTATCCGCGGACTCCTCCATAATAACCACTACAACCACTTTTCCAAGTATCATAAAAACATTAGAATGAGATGTCCCTCAATCCACATTCTGAGGACGGTGGGTGCCAACACTGGTAGTAAGTAGATGGACTTGGACACACTACTCTTTCTCTCTCTCCAGTGACAAACATCCTCTTTCTCTTCTTTAATTTTTTTTGAATTTCAAAATATTATGGGAGCACAAATGTTTTTGGTTACGTGGATCATCTCTATAACTCTTGAGTCTCAGCTGTAAGTGTGCCTGTCACCCAGTGTTCACAGTACCCGCTGGCTAGTCTCTGCCCCCTGCCCGGCTCCTGGGGGCTCTCCTCTGCACAGTGCATTCATCAGGTAGTTACAATTTAACAGTGAGTCCATGTGCTTGCGCTTGTTTTTCCATTCTTGAGATACTTCATCCAGTTCCATCTGGGCTGTAACAGAAGGTATTAATTCATCCTCTCATGGCTGAGTAGTATTCCATCATATAGACCACACTTTGTTAATCCACTCATGAACTGATGGGCACTCGAGTGGATTCCACACCTTTGCAACTGTGAAATGTGCTGCAATAAACATTCGCGTGCAGGTGTCTTTTTGGTCAAACCTTCCTTTCCTTTGGGTAATGCCCAATAGTGTGACTGCAAGATCTATAGCAGGTCTCCTTTTCATTCTTTGAGGAATCACTACACTGTTTTCCATAGAAATTGCACTAATTTGCAGTCCCACCAACAGGGTATAAGCATTCCTTTCTCTCTGCATCCATACCAGCATCTCTTGTTTTAACCAGGGTAAGGTGGTATCTCACTGTGGTTTTAATTTGCATATCCCTGATGATTAGTAACACTGAACATTTTTTCATGTTTATCGGTCACTTGTCTTTCTTCTTTAGAGAAGAATATTCATGTCTTTTGCCCACTTTTTGAAAGGGTTGTTTGTTTTGTTCTTGCTGATGTGCTTAAGTTCTTTGTAAATTCTAGTTATTAGCCCTTTATCATGTTTTTTGGACCTGACCCACAGACAGGTGAGATTTCTCTTAAGAAAACAAGCTTTGTCTTGCTTAAGGAAGGCCAGGCATTTGAAGGACCAGATGTCCAGCTGAGGCAAGGATCTTGGTTCCCTGGGTCCTTACTCTCCCTTCCACCTCCCCTAGGCTGGGTTACACATTCACATCCAAGCCTGGAAGGGCTGCAGCAGCTACCTGACTGAGGTCTCCACTCCAAGAATCAAGATGAAGACAGTGAATCTTGAACCTGAAAGGAAAGAGGCCAAAGTACAAACACTGCCTTGCAGTGATTCCACTTGGTCAAGGAGTATTATTCTTGGCTCCGGGTCAATCAAAAAAGAATGGAAAACGAATACTGTCTTGCCTTCAAGGCGATCACATTCTTACAGAGAGTGCGATATAGTCCTAACTAACCAAAAGACGAGGAGATCACAGAGTTAGCAGGGATAGGGAAGGCTGCCTTCGATGGCAAGGCTTTGCAAGGGAGATGTGTGAACAGGTGAAGGAGGGATCTCAATAACATTTGACAGCCAGAAAAAAGCATTCCAGGTAAAGCACACAGAAAAGCCAGGGCTTTTTTTTTTTTTTTCTCTTTCATAAATATACAGCAACCTCCAACTCCTGGGCTTAGGCAATTGTTTTATTTATTTATTTTTTTTCCAGAAAAGAGTTGCAAACAAAGAGACGATTCCTAAGAGATTTAGACTACAATTGTTTGGGGTAGTAATTAATTAACTCTGCGGTTCTTCAGAAAATGCAAACGTAAGATAACTCAAAAATAACAAAAGAATGGATTTCTGAAGATCCACATATCTGCAACAGGCCCCAAGAAACTCTTGTCCCATTTTCAGTTCAGAAGAAATAGAGGGAAAGGCACCGGAAGGAGGCATTATGCAAATTAACACTTAATCTTGAACATACTTAAATCCCGCAAAAGTTAATTATGGTCCCCTCCTATTTTGCACATCAAGAAACACCAGTCCACATAGAGTTAGTAAGAGGTTTTGGGGAAATCATCCAGTGGAAGTGCTGAAGCAAGCAGGGATGAAAAGACCTCTGGCAGAGCATAATGCCCAGAGCCCAAAGCCTTCTGCAGGAACTAGCTGCCCTGCCTGCTGCTCTCCTGGGTGTTCAAAAGAAATCACAGGGTAGGGCGGCGCCTGTGGCTCAGTGAGCAGGGCGCCGGCCCCATATACCGAGGGTGGTGGGTTCAAACCCAGCCCCGGCCAAACTGCAACAAAAAAATAGCCGGGCATTGTGGCAGGCGCCTGTGGTCCCAGCTGCTCGGGAGGCTGAGGCAAGAGAATCACCTAAGCCCAGGAGTTGGAGGTTGCTGTGAGCTGTGTGATGCCACGGCACTCTACCTAGGGCAATAAGGTGAAACTCTGTCTCTACAAAAAAAAAAAGAAAGAAATCACAGGGTACACCAGTGATCACTCTCCAGACACAGAGAGTGACCCAAGAGCCACAGCTCAGGCAAACACAGCCCATGCTCTTAGAGACGAGTTACTCGCCCTTCACATGAACATTGGACCGTGCAGCACCAGGTTTTTCCAGAGGCTTGGTGAAAACGCTGTTCAAAAAGATAGCATGGAACCCCACAAACAGAGCTCTTACAGGGTGACAGAACAGGTGAGGGCAGAGGCTGCTTGATCTCAGCAAAACTGCCAATCCTTTAAGTTTATGTCTTAACTGCCTCTCCTTTGAAGGGCTCACCCCCCAACTCCAGAGTGTCATTCTATGGCTGACTGTCCACCTCCAGTTAAAACCCTGTGGGAGCGGCACACTCAGCACACCCAATGCCATACTCTGGATCCACATCCTGTCCCCCAGTCCTGAGCCACTCACACAACTCTCCCCTCACTGATTAACGACAACTTCAGGTTTCCTGTTGCTCAAGCCAGAATCCTTGGGGTCATCCTTGACAATGCCTTTCCCCACTCTGCACCAGCAAATTCTGTTGATTCTACTTTTAAAATATATCCAAAATCTGAGCACATCTCACCACCTCTGCTGCTACCATCCTCACCCAAGTCACCAGCATCTCGCACCTGAAATACTGTGGTCAGCTCCTAACTGGCCTCCCACCTTGTTCTCTGACATGCAGCCTCTCCTGTTTACCACCCACACAACACAGCATGATCCTTTTGAAACCCTTAGTCAGATCGCATCATTTCTCTACCCAAAGCCTCCCTATGGCTCCTTTTGTTCTAAAAGCTCAAGTCTTTTTTTTTTTCCTTTGGAGACAGGATCTCCCTCTATCGCCCTAGGTAGAGTATAGTGGCATCATCATAGCTTTGAGCCCAATCCAGATTCCATTCTACAGGTAAAGCGCATACTGATTGCCTTTTTAAAGCTACAGCCCACATGTCCTGTCTCCACTATGCCCATCACCTTGCCCTGGGTTTACATTTTTCTCCAGCATTTATTATATTCTAATAAACTATTGTTCACGTAATTATTACAATTGCCATTTTTCATTTTTCTTTTCTTTTTTCTTTTTTGAGACAGAGTCTCTCTCTACTGTTTTGGGTAGTGCCATGATGTCATCATAGCACACAGCAACCTCAAACTCAAGCAATCCCCCTGCCTCAGCCTCCTGAGTAGCTACGACTACAGGCACCCTATTTTCAATAGAGACAGGGTCTCACCCTTGCTCAGGCTAGTCTCCAACTCCTGAGCTCAAGCGATCCACCTGTCTAGGCTTCCCAGAGTACTGGGATTATAGGCATGAGCCACCGCACTTGGCCATGATTATTGTTTTTCATCCGGCTTATGAATGAAAGCGTCGTAAGAGCAGAGATTTTGTTTGTTTGTTTTGTTCTGGAATTATGCCTGGCCTTTAATGACAGGCATTTAATATTTGTTAAATAAGCAGATTCAACAGGATATGAAATGAGTCAGAAGGGGCATTTCAGAAGTAGAGCATGCCAGGTGGTTACAAGGTGCGAGGTGCGGCCACAGGTACAGGCTGTGCGGTGGTCAGGGTGGGGAAATCACCAGGAAGAGGCTTCTATGTGTGGGATACTGACACTGGACAGGACAGGAGCAGAAGGCGGAGGGATGAAGAAGACTGGGATCCAGACATGCAAGTCTCTGAGGAGCAGAATAACAGCCACCAACAGCGTAACAGACCACATATCCACATGTACTTACAAAAGTATATTTTCTCCAAATAAAATTTGAAAACCACTGGTATAATATGGACAAGTTGCACAATAATTGTTGCTGCTTCAGGCAAAGGAGAATCACAGCAAACTCTAAGGTTGGGCTGTACTACACAACCACAAGTCACTATGTGGGGTCTCCAACTGCCTCCCTCATAAACTTACAGGACCCAGGGCCCTGAAATACGGACCACCTGCCACCCTTCCTACTGGGCCTGCCCCAGACCTAGTCTGTCAGCATCTTAAAGACGCTGGGGCCTTGAGTCTGTCTTAAAAAAGGTCCTCCAGATTATTCTTACACTAAAGCCTGTGAGCACTGTTATTAGCAACTCATTTGTTTATCTACCCTACAAATACTGGATGAGCACTCACTACATCCCAGGCTGTACACTTCCAGGAGCCTGAAGTGAAGTCAGGAGCAAACCTGGGCAGGCAGGTTTCAGCTGCCCCTCCCCACCAGATAAACCACACAGTAACCCAGGGACAAGGAATCTAGGAAAGCAGAAAGGATGGGAAAAAAAAAAAAAAAGCAATGTGTGGCTATAAGAGAAAAGGCACTAAAGAGGACGCTGGGGCCTGGATCAACGGAAGAGAATGGTTATTAGAGGAGTAAATCATTACACTTATCCCAAACTAAGTTTTCAGGGATTGTTGCAGACATAAGTAAACCTTTTGTTTGTTTAGTTTGGGTTTTTTTTGAGATTCTGCCTGTGTTTAGCTGCTTGACCTCAGGCAAGTTTTCCAACCTTTTCTAACCTCAGTTAAAGTAATAAGGACAATGGGGGCGGCGCCTGTGGCTCAGTCGGTAAGGCGCCGGCCCCATATACTGAGGGTGGCGGGTTCAAGCCCGGCCCCGGCCAAACTGCAACCAAAAAATAGCTGGGCGTTGTGGCGGGTGCCTGTAGTCCCAGCTGCTCGGGAGGCTGAGGCAGGAGAATCACTTAAGCCCAGGAGTTGGGGGTTGCTGTGAGCTGTGTGAGGCCACGGCACTCTACCAAGGGCCATGAAGTGAGACTCTGTCTCTACCAAAAAAAAAAAAAAAGTAATAAGGACAATGACAACAGCCACAAGGTTTACTTGTGTCAGCAATAATCCCTAAAAACACTTTGGGATAAGGTTGGAATTCTCATCTGATTACCAATCATGATAACAGAAGCTTTAGCTAGCAGAGTTATATTTCATGTCTGAAAACTCCCTTTTTGTGAATATACCCTGAATATAGACTTCTTTATATTTTTCCCGCCAAAGTAATTGCTCACGTAACCATTTACAAAAATGTCAAGTTGTAGTGCCTGTGGCTCAACGGAGTAGGGCACTGGGCCCATATGCTGGAGGTGGCAGGTTCAAACCCAGCCCTGGCTAAAAACTGCAAAAAAAAAAAAAAGTCAAGTGAAGGAGCAAACTAATAATCAAAACTAAGGGGTCTGTGTGCTCCCGCTTCCTTGGGAAATGTAAGCAGCACTCTGTTAAATAACCTTGAGGTTGGGCTCTTCTCAAAGTATGTAACTGATATCCAACAGTTAACTATTAGCCTGAGTACTGAATCTGAATGACCTAGACTTCCTGGAAACAAAGGTTTCTAATTTCACCGTGGTGCCATGGTCCTTTAACACTCACAAGTGGATCGATAATGTGAAAATTATCAATGAGCTCCATCACACAGAGCCTCGGAAAGGCCACGTGAACCCAAGGTGAAAGGGATGATGGGAGCATTCTTATTTCAAAAGGAAACAAGTGATTCCGGTCCCTCGGCCAACTGTAGGAAAAGGGAAAGGTAACTCTGTCTGTGGAAGGTCATCTGGTAAGTGAAGAGCAACCAGAATGTTCTGAAAGGAGCAGGAGAGACAAGGCGTCACCTTCTTGTCCTTGCCACCTCTGACTTTGTGCTCTAAGAAGTCTCTGGTTCCTGCCCACCTCCTAAGAGCTAAGCCTGGAAACAGCCAAGTGATCACAGGTGTTGGATTACAGGAGAGATTTCCTCTCCTTTGAAGATCTCCTTCGGGGATATAAAACACCTTGGTAGATGAAATGCTACCAGAGTTTAAGCACTAATGCATATCACTGCCCAGAGCTCCCGAGGCCACCAGCAACAGGTCCACAGAGCCTACTTTCCCTCAGCCCCAAACAAAACAAAAACATCTGTATTGTTCCTCTACAGCAGTGTGGTCCACGCTTTTTTTTTTTAATCTCACAGCACACTTGAACCTATAGTTAAACTTCTGTGACACATTTAAATTATGCTGATCAAAAAAAAAAGAATATACTTACTGTGCTTTGAAGGTCTTTAGAAAATAATTTAATAGTCTTTAAAAATGTTCACTGCACACCTAAGATCCTCAAAATCACTGCTCTACATCCACACACTATACTAGGCTTGACCTGGGTATTTCCATCCACAAGAGCGAGAAAAGAAACAATTTCCTTATCTTAACTCCTGATTTAAGCCTCTGGTTTTCAACAAGACCTGAGGATTTGGTCGTCATCTCAGCTCTAACAAAGTTATCAACAATGGGAAGGCACCCAGTTAAGAAGCTGATAAGTGGGCAGCGCCTGTGGCTCAAGGAGTAGGGCGATGGTCCCATATGCCAGAGGTGGCAGGTTCAAACCCAGCCCTGGCCAAAAACCACAAAAAAAAAAAAAAAAAAAAGAAGAAGCTGATAAGTGACTGTGGCTGTTGCCATTGTCCTTTTTACTTCAACTGAAGTTAGAAAAGGTTGGAAAACTTGCCTGAGGTCAAGCAGCTAAAGGCAGGCAGAATCTCAAAAAAAAAAAAAAAAATGAACCAACCAAACAAACAAACAAAAGAACATCATAAGAAGCTCCTAACTGTGGGGAACATTCTTTCTCAGGTTACCCTTGAGACAACCTTCTCTGTTATTCTGACATAAGAGCCAGAAACCAGCTCTGGCTGCAAAGCATCTAAATGAAGAAATAAGTCATTAAATCATTTCATGCCAGGGAGCCCTTGACCTGAGTCACACAGAAGTCAGCTGGCACAGTGCAGACCGGGCCCTCCCCTCTCCTTCCTTCCTCACCCGCAGCCCCACCGCTCTAGGCGGGCAGTGGTGTTGCTGTGGGTCAGGGTTGGGGAGGTAGCTAAGGGGAGAGACCTGTTTTTCTATAGCCTTTTCACTCCCAGGCTTACAATGGGGGACCACGCACATGGTCACAAAAAGACAATGATGTCACCGCTCCACTGACCTGGTTTACGGAATTAACTGTGGTCTGTTCTGCAAGGCAGATGCTCTCTTGTCAGTGTGAAGTCCATCACACACAGGAGGCAGAGTGGAGACGCCCCATTCAATCCTCCATCCACAACCAGACAGGGGCAGGAACCTGGCTCACAGGGCGCAGAAATGTGTCTGGTGGTGCCTGCCGGGGCCACAGCCCTCTTCTCCTAGGACAACCCCCTCCTCCAGCTCCCAGAGCTATCACTAATCCTGAAGTACAGCAGGTGAAGCAAGAACGGGCACGGAGCAAGGAGCCAGCCCCAGGGCAGCCAAGTCAGAGCAAAGCTGGGTGAGATGTGTGCGGAGATGTGCAAAGACCACAGACTGCTGGACAGGCTGGCAGCTGGAGGGAGCAAAGGCAGGGCAGGGCCAGGGGTCCTGACAGCTTCCAAGTTCCAGGCTTCGGCCCCAGTCAAGACTCCAAGGGTGAATGTGGTGACTCCTTTTCCAGCACTGCCCCCTATATGGTTTATTTTAATGAACTCCCGGCCACCAAAAAGATCTTTAACTAAAATCAATTTCTGTGTTTCAGTTACCCAAGGGACAGAACAAAAACATGTTTTGGGAGAGACCACATTCTCATAACTTTCACTATACTGTTTGTTAGAACTGTTCTGTTTTATATTGTTGCTAATCTCTTACAGTGCCTAATTTATAACATACGTAAGGATGTTCGGTCTTTACAGTGAAAGAATAGGGAAGTTATTAACTAACAGTTTTTCAGTTGGGTCAAAGAAATCAATCCCTCTCTCTGACCGCCTGCTTTCTCTTGCCAGCAGCCCCTCCTCCTCCTCTGCATTTGGGTTCTCACAAGCAGTTGAGGAGCCCAGCAGACCAAAAGGAAATGTAAATTCCTTCTCTTTACAGTTCAGCAGAATTTACTCCTTTAGCCCCAAGTAGTTCCTGAGTGTCCCGAGAACAATGGGATATGTCTTCTACCAGCCAGGAAAAGCGGATGGACCAGTTTTCACAACACCTTGTGAATTTGGCTGCAGTTTAATTATTTGTCCCCCTTAAACTCTCCTACCCACTAGACCTGCAGCGGCATTCTTCTTCTTTTGGGAAGTCTCACCATATCCCTGCTCTCCGTCTCCCTTCCCCCATGGTCTTCCCTCCTTCACTTCCTCTCCTCTCTCTTTGTAAGATAAAGGTTAGGTACAAAAGGTTAGGTAGGACCTGAGCTCTCAGGTATGCACTGGGATCTTAGAACACATCCCCCAAAGATAAGGGGGGACTACTGTATAAAGATGTGTAAAAAGTCTTCTCTAACATTCCAGCGTCTTCAACTCTTAATTAATTACAATTGATTAATCTTACTGTGCCTAATTTAAAAATTCAAGCTAAGAAATTCTAAAGTACAGCTAGGGTTCAGATCCTCTGAGTGTCCTAGTGTAGTCAAGAAAAGTTAAGTTCCAAACATTAGGTGTTTTCCCTGAAAAATCACGCAACACATACCAGAAGCCATGTCAGACCTCATGCAGTTGCATCATATCCCATTGTTTTAAGTCGTAAAACAATGGACTGAGAAGCCCCAAACAGTGAAATGCCTGTCTGCTATGGTCTGAATGTCTGTCCCCGTCAAAGCTCATGTTGACATTCAAACATATCAAGACGTGATTAGGCCGGGAGAGCTCCATCCTCACAGATTAATGTGTTATCTCACTCTGGGCTTTTTATAAAAGGGCAAGCTAAGCCTCTCTATCTTCCTTCTTCCCTCTCCTTCTCTCTTGCTCTTCAGGAGGAGGTTCTTCTCTGGTGGAGGCTTCAAGACACCATCTTAGAAGCAGAGAACAGGCCCTCACAAGACACCAACCAGCCAAGCGCCTTGATCTTGGATTTCCCATCTCCAGAACCATGAGAAAGAAATGTCTTTTCTTTCTTTCTCTCTTTTTTCTTTTGAGACAGAGTCATACCCTATTGCCCAGGCTAGAGTGCTATAGATCCTCCTGCCTCACCCTCCTGAGTAGCTGGAACTACAGGCTCATACCACAACACCCGGGTAATTTTTCTATTTTTAGTAGAGATGGGGTCTCACTGAGCTCAAGGGGTCTTCCCACCTCAGTCTCCCAGAGTGCCGGGAATACAGGTGTGAGGCACCATACCTGACATGTCTTTTCTTTATACATTACTGGTCTCAGGTATTTTATTAGAACAGCACACAACTGATGAAGATAGTGGCGTGGTGAAATTAGTGAGACTGGCAGAGTTGGAACTAATTATCCTAGTCCAAAAGGTTCTGTGTTTTCCTTTTAGACAAAATTAGGAAGACTGCTATTTACAACAATCCTATAAAAAACCCTTATGTTGTCCAAATAATGACCTACTAAGTGTGAGGCCTGATATTTTGGATTCCTGCAGATAGGCTTTTAGGAGTGGAACAGACTTAGTTTCAAGTCAAGACTAAGTGAAATCTAATCCAGAGAGTAAAGCAGCCGCCCAAGTGAACACTGCGATTCCCAAAGCCAGACTTTAAGTCATACGTGGGATAATCAATATAGAATGGAGCAGAGGGAGTGAGGAGTAGTAATGAAAGGTAGGGGTGACCTTAAAAGTAAGCTCTAAGTAACCTCAGGATAGTATGATTTAAGTGACTTACTTCACTTAAATGCTTCTTCCACCAATATGCCATGGCACCATTAGTTTTAAGACTGGATTTCACCCAAGAACGATCCTCCAAGAGTACCCTAATAAAAACAAACATGCTTGGAGGGTAATACATTAAGGAGTTATTGCCCGTTAACACAGAAAATGAAAGTCTGTCAGATCTTTGGCAGCTCTATTACTGGATAAAAGCAAGGCCCCTCAAAAAAGAACCACAGATGAGTACGTTTTGCTGGGATGCAGAGAACTTCTAAAGAGAAAACCAGCATGAGGGCCCAGGGAGAGTGCCTGAAGAGCCAGGCTCCACCACAGAGCGCTCGCATGGGAGAAGGGTATGTGGACGAGAGGGGTTCTAAGCTGGCCCCCAAAAGATACTTAGCCTACTTTTAGTTTCAACAAGTCTGTTCTTAAGAGTTTCAATCTTCCTAATGGGATACTCACATATTGTCTGCCTTCCACTGCAAGTCAACATTCTATTTTCTCTCTAGAATTATCATTGTGCTTTCACCTTATCAAACTATTCATAACACATTGTTTTTCTTCCCCCTAATCAAACCCAGGTAGAAATCCTAGGCCAGTGATGCCCAACATGGGGTGGACCCATGCTGAGGATCTTTTTTTTTCTTTTTCGCTAATCAGCTTTCCTTAGTGTTTTCACATTTAACATGTGGCCTAAGACAACTCTTATTCTCCCAGTGCACTGCAGAGAAGAAAAAAGGTTGGACACCCCCGTCCCAGGCCTTTGATTTCCACATTTGCTTCCTCCTGAAGCCCTTATTCTAGACTATCTGCCAGCTTTACTACTCATCATTTGAGAAGACTCACAGCCTTTATCCACACCTGTGGGGTCTGCACACTACTTTAAAGTGCCTCATCAAGGCAGGGCAGCTCACTATAGCATGCATGGGGGCTGACACAGCTAGATAATGAGAAATACAAAGAGAAATACAAGGTAAGGATCATTACTACTCTTCTGTTCAATATGGATATTTCGACATCACACCACCACCAACGGAATGGATACAAAGTAGATCTGACCTCAAGTCAATATATCTGAACCCCCTTGTGTCTATGGTTGTACCCACAGACATTAAACGCTAAAGGTAAAATACCATCCAAGTCTTTGTAAGAACTCAGTTTAGAAAAAATTAAATTCGTTTCATTTATTTATGGGGCACCCATATGTGCAACTGATTAAACAAATATTTCATGAGTACCTATTACTTTAAGACACTTTGCCAGCAACTGCTGGGAACAAAGAAGACACAGAGTCCCGGTCCCCAATAATCTTTCAATTTAGTGGGGAGACAGATAAACAGCACCTCTAGCCAACACTGCGATACCGCAGGCCAGGGAGCTGAGCACCAGGTGCACAGGGAATACCAAGGGTCTCCTAACCCACTGGTCTGGATCCAGTGTTCCCAGCACAGGAGCAGGGCACAGACAGAAGGCCAGATGAGAATGGGAAGACAGAGGGCAAAGTCCTGGGCTGCAGGCACTGACAACATACCTTATAATCCTCTTGGGGGAATAATGCAAGTACAGAGATGGAGATGACTCAGGACACTCTGGACAAGGTAAGCTCTCCAGTCAGTGTCCTGAGGAGTACAGCTACCCAGGTGGAAAAAGAGAAAGTTCTCCCAAGAACACACGGGGCTGGGGAGGTACAAAAGAGAGTCTGCAGCCACAGAAGAATGGGTACCTGGAGAAGAAGGGGTTCCTGCCACATCAGTGGCCTGAACGGAGTGAAAGACGGGCAGAAAACAGTGTATGTTCTTGACAAGATCAGAGAGGAGAACTACACAGGAAGAACATCACCACGGGAAACATGATGGATGCAGTCCCTTACCGAGCAGCTTCGGAACCAGGTAAGTCCTGTTTAATATAACCAAGACACAGAAGGGCACCTCTTGAGAAATCCGACAAGAATGGCTACATAGTGCAGTGGAAATAGTGCTAAACTGTAGTAGTCACAGACCGACTGCTGGTTGGCTGGGACACTATCTGTGGGATGAGGTGGGTGAACAGGAGCAGCATCCACAAATAAGTGGGAACATAAATGTGGTGCCTTCTTAAAAAAAAAAAAAAAGGTAAAATAAAACAGACTCTGTGAAGTGCACTGCCCACAGAATATTGTTCTGTGAGACATTTGTTTTTGATACATAGTTATAGATGTGAATGCATGTGCTTGATCAAGATGTAAACCTGCTTCTTCCTGTGGGGCACAGTCAGGGCTCCTCAAACTTTTTAAACAGGGGGCCAGTCCACTGTCCCTCGGACCGTTGGAAGGCCGGACTATAGTTTAAAAAAAAACTATGAACAAATTCCTATGCACACTACACATATCTTATTTTGAAGTAAAAAAACAAAACGGGAACAAATACAATCACACCGCCTCATGTGGCCTGCGGGCCGCAGTTTGAGGACCCCTGGAAATAGTTTGAAAAGCACAGGACAAGAGGTTCTGTGAGATTTCTTCGTATTTTAAGATTCTCATTTTGCTTGTAAATTCTAAACTGGTTTTTTGTTTGTTTTTTGGAGACAGAGTCTCATTTTGCCGCCCTCGGTAGAGTGCCGTAGCTCATAGCAACCTCCAACTCTTGGGCTTAAGCAATTCTTTTGCCTCAGCCTCCCAATTCTTTTACCTCAGCCTCCCAAGTAGCTGGGACTGCAGGCCTCTGCCACAACACCCAGCTATGTCATTGTTGTTTAGCAGGCTGGGCCAAGTTCGAACCTACCAGCCCCGGTGTATACGGCCAGCGCCCTATCCATTGAGCTACAGGCACCAAGCAGGCAAAATTCAAAATAATTCTAAACTATTTTACATGTGCATATATCATTCCAGATATAAGTTCTAGCATAACATGAAGTAAATCATGGGCAATTTAGATATACAATCAGGTAATACAAAATGTAATATCATCCAAAACAACGCCCCTTAATTCAACTCAGTATGACAAGGAAAGTCCCCAGGAAACAACTACACCTCAAGTATGTTGCAACACGGACACGCCTGAATATTCAGGGCACAGGAGTAGCCCTGGGAAAGGCTTTCATTTGAATGCAGATGTGCAGACAGGGGAGCAACATTCTACAGAAACTTTCGAATAAAATCTATACAAAGTAGGATTCTCATATTTCACTTTCAAAAGATCCAACGCCAACCTTATTTTTACTTCCTTTACTAACAGTAAACTCTAGCATATTATAGACTGTGTGTGACACATACTTTTACTGGAAACCTTTTACTGGAACAGGTGGCTTTTAACTGCTTGTGAATTCTGACCCCAAAGAACTGCATGTGATATGCTCTCCTCTCTCTAAACCAGTTTTGGAAGGCTGTAATTTAGAAAAGGGCATCCCCTCAGAACTTCAGGGGTCACAAACGTCCCAAGTATAGTAAAATAATTACTTCCCAGTTGGACAAGCTATTTTCCCAGACGGGCAAGGAGTAACTTATGAACACATGTACACACATATAAACATGAATGGGAAAATTAAGTACTGCCAGCTATGTGCACAAACCAGTAAGTAGGTTTTAGGTAAAAACTATAAAAGGGTCCACGGCAACAACAATGCTAGTTGTACTTATGGGGTCTCCTCCATTGAAAGAAATCACATCTCATTACAGACACAACCTCAGGTATTTTCACCATCACTGCTATGAGGTAGATGGGAAAGGTCACATATACCAAAACTGGAGCACAAACAGGTGACCTGACTTGCTCACTTAGCAGACCCTTGTCTAATTGAGAATAAAACCCAAGTTTTTTTGTTTGCTTGTTTCACCAGGTCCAACCCTTAACAATGCCTCCAGTTTCTGCCTAGCATGAATTAATTAATAAAAAGCCCTCAATATATACTTTCCAGTCCTGTGAATGCTAATTCAAGGTCAAAAGATTTCCCCCAAACCCTTTGAGACAAACTTATCCAGGGCTGTTTTAGGCTCTCTTAAAGGCACCAGGCCACCAGCCACCAACTAACTTCCTGTCCACAGAGCTAGCTACTCTCCCCCACGGGGAGATGAACTCCTGGACAATCCGACCCCCATCTGCCTCTAATGTCGCCCATACATTGCCCTGGGGGCTCTTTGCAACCGTAAAATCTTTTGGAGGTCATCCTGTCACACTCACTGACTTTACAGAGGAGGAAACTGAGGTCTAGAGACGCAGGTGCCTTGCCCAAGGTCACTACAGCCTGAGGACCTCAGTCTCTGGGTCAGCTCACACAAATGAAAGACGAACCAAGTTGTTGCTTTCTGCCCTGTACTGAAGCACCCACACGCTGCTATTTGCAGTAAGTACAGCCAAAAAAGCCCCAGCCGGTGGACCGGCGGCACCCAGGCGTGCCAAAGCAGGCAAAATCCTCGAGTCTGAGCTCTCCTGGAACCTGAGGACTAGTGGGGTTTCCGGAGAGAATGGATGCGAGGCCAAGGAGCTCCCCGTTCGCCCACAGCCCCGGAGGAAGAGCCCCTCTCCCCACAGGCCACACCGCCCGCATCCGCAAGCCAGGCCTGGCAACCCTCGCCGGGCTCACCGGGTGCGCAGCGCCTGCCACGCGGCGTCGATGTCAGCGTAGAGGTTCTTCTCCGAGGGCTTGCCCGAGCTCACGCCGTAGCCCGAGTAGTCGTAGGAGAAGATGTTGCAGTTGATGCGCGAGCCGAGGCCGATGTAGAAGCTGCACATCTGGCCCAGGTCCACGGCGTTGCCGTGCGAGAAGAGCAGCGTGTAGCGGCTGGAGGGCGCGCAGCGCACGAACATGCAGCCCAGCCGATTGTCCCGGGCGGTGCGCGAGAAGAAGACCTCGACCGCGTCCAGCTCGCGCTGCGAGTACTGCCAGTCCGCGCGCTCGCTGAGGTGCAGGCTGCACGCGCCGGGCCCCGCGCCCGCGCCCTCCTCGGACTGCTGCGGCGCCGGCTGGGCCGCGGAGGCGGAGGAGGAGGAGGCGGCCGCGGCCGCGGCGGCGGCGGCGGCGGCCGGGGCCGAGGCGGGCGCGCCGAGGCCGCGCTGCTCGGGCGCTAGCACCGTGTAGGTGGGCTCGGGCGGCAGGAAGGCCAGTTTGGCGGCGATGCGGCTCGGGCAGGGCGGGCAGCAGAAGAGCCAACACAGCTCGCCCAGCGAGAAGCCGTTCATCCTGGGGCCTGGCTCCGGCATCAGGGCGACCTGGCGCCCGCCGCCGCCGGCCCGGCTGGCTGGCTGGCTGGCTGGCCGGCTGGCCCGGGAGGAGGGAGGGCGGGCGGGCGCGCGGCCCGTGGGCGAGCGAGCGCGGAGGGCGGCTGCGGCCCGCCCGCCCGGCTGACGGCGGGAGGAGGCGGAGGAGGGGCGGAGGCGGGGCCGGCCCGGCGGGCGCGGCGCTCCCGGCCGGGGCAGGTCAGCGGCGGCCCCGGAGCCCGGGCGAGGTGCAGGCGGCCGGGGCCCGCGCGCGCCACACAAAGCCGGCGGCGGCGGCCATGGCCGGCTCGTGCGCGCCGCCTCCCGCTCCCGCTCCCCGCACGCCCGCCGCCGCCACTTCCGGGTTACAGCGGCGCGGGCAAGGCTTGCGGGGCGGGGCTCCCCGGCTGCGGCGCGGGGCGGGCTCTGCCCGCTCGCGGAGGCGCGTCCTCGTGCTCGGGCGCGGGGCTCTGCGGAGGGGCAGCTGGGCTGGTCAGCAGTGGGGACCGTGGAGGGGCAAGGGTGTCCTCGCGCAGCGGACTCTTCTCCTCGCTCCTCTCCCCTGGGATTCCCTCCCCCAATCCAAGTTTCTGCTGTGGGTAGAGGTCCGTGGGACTCTACTACAAAGGAACGTAATGGGTAGAAGAGAGTTGTAATTAACCCCAAAGATTCGGTTCTGGGTGTCCGCGCTGCTTTCTGAACTGCCTCAGCACCCACAGGTCTCAGCCCCGTAAGGGGCCCTAGGGTCGTGCGACAGGATGGTCGTCGGTCTACTTTCCGGGTTCTGTTTAAGTAGCGACAGTGTTACCTTCCCAGGGGCGCTGATTGACCTTCAGTACCCCTCTCCCCAGTCTCTAAAATCCAACTATTGTAACAGGGCGGTACTGTATTTAGCCACAAAGCCTGTTGAAGTTGTCATTTCTGGTCCCATGGGAGGTGCATTTTCTGGCAGTAAGTAGGTACTAGGTGTCGGTGTTTATTTCTCTAGAACGGTTTTGGGTCTAAGATTTTGAAGTGTTCTTAATCATGAAAGATTTCTTACACTGGGGCGGCGCCTGTGGCTCAGTGAGTAGGGCGCCGGCCCCATATGCCGAAGGTGGCGGGTTCGGACCCAGCCGCGGCCAAACTGCAACAAAAAATAGCCGGGCGTTGTGGCGGGCGCCTGTAGTCCCAGCTGCTTGGGAGGCTGAGGCAGGAGAATCGCGTAAGCCCAAGAGTTAGAGGTTGCTGTGAGCCGTGTGACGCCACGGCACTCTACCCGAGGGTGGTACAGTGAGACTCTGTCTCTACAAAAAAAAAAAAAAAAAAGATTTCTTACACTGATTTAAATCCACTGTAATCTTGGCAGTCACCTTTAAATGATTTTTTTTCAACTGTAACTCCGAATGCCTTGAAGCTGTGTGTGTTCTCGTGCCAGTTTTTCCAGAGCCTTCTCTACTTCCCTTTCGCCTCCTGATTTGGCAGCTGAAGTCTCTTTCAGGAACTGACAGGAGATACTCTTCCTGGACTGTCAGGCAGGCAGCCAGAGGCTCGGAAATTGGCACAATCACCGCCTTGAACTTGGTTTAGTTCACAGATCTCCTGAGAATTTTAGTTTTCGTTGTGGCTTTTACAGAAGGAATACTTTGAGCCCCCTTGTCTAAATGAATTTGCCTATACTGATGTCAATAACCCTCAGGATCAGGTTTTTTAAAGGCCATCTCTTCATTAAAACAATTTTTAGATGTTTCTAAATTATACAAACTTGGTTTAAAATAACCTGGTGATGAAGCCTGTTCAGACTACGTATTTGCAGTATGTATTGAAGTTATTTCCCACCAAAAACCCAACTTTACCTTCACAAATGTGATTCCTTTTTTAAAAAAATCTCACTACACATTGTTATAATTTGCTTGGATACTTTATTTCTTCTACTCAACATATAGATACATAATGATTTTCATACACACAGCACCCACTGCCTTCGGTGTTAGCACTACACAAAAGGTACAATAGTCCCTGCTTTCAAGCACCTTACAATCTAATTAGGGCATCATCAGAAGGTTCAACAACTTTTTACTTGCCTTAAAAAAAACTCATCGCTTCCTCATAAAAGCTAAGAAGATGGTCTTGGTTCAGTGCTGATATTTCTGTGGGCAGCTAAAGTGCAAGTGCAGGCTCTCAGGCAAAGCATTACTCCCTAATATAATTCAGAGGAAGAACAGGACTTTGGGAACTGAGATGAAAGGGTGTCTCAGTCAATATTTCTCAAATGACACTCCGCTCACTGTCCTTTGTTAAGAGTTGAATAGCCCTTTGCTCATGAAGAGGGCTTTGAGGAGTCTCAAGCACATGCCTTTTGTGCTGCCAGTAGGAATGGTCTGCAGAGTGTTAGGAAAAATTAAAAACCAAACACTTGTTTATGTATATCCTATTTTATTCCACAAAGGATTTGTGGAGTGTGGTTGAGTATAATACCAATAAACAAATGAAAGCCTTGTTTATCTTTTCATCCCATTAGAAAGCTACACAGAAGTGGGCTGAAAGAGACTATTCCCCAGGAAATTATCTTGGTTCAGGTTTGTGTGAATATGAAATTGAGACCTTAAAGTTACATGCTAGAGAGCAGAGCTACCAGGCCATTCTTACCTTGTGCCACACAGACAGTGGTAGAGTTTGGTGAGATTCCCAGGGGCTGAAGGGTCTAGTGTCTCTGCATATCACTAACACACTGCAGCAAACGTGTGAGTGTGCCTTGGCACGTTGGCTGGGAAACTCTAACATATGGCAGAGAAATAATAAGTGACAGCCAGGTAGTACCAGCTGCCCACCTGACTTAAAAAAATTAACGTGCGGTTCCTGTCATCCTAGTAGAGAGAGGTCTAACTCTGAGTTCAGATCAGCAAATGTATTTACTGTACTAGGTACTTGCCATGAGTCAGTCACTAAGTTGGAAAATGTAGAGGTGTCTAAGACAAGTTCACCCTGCTGTCTGCGTAGAATGACTGCGTCCTGCCAAGCTAGCCAGGTCTGAAGAACTAAACAATATTCTAAGTAGCTAATGGTCTGTATTGTTTAATATTGGCCTTTTATTTTATTTATTTATTTTTGCAGTTTTTGACCAAGGCCAAGTTTGAACCTACCACCTCCGGTATATGGGGCCAGCGCCCTACGCCTTGAGCCACAGGTGCCCCCCATTATTGGCCTTTTAGACACTGAACTTTGCCTTCCATGTTAGTATGCTGTATGTTGAGTTGCTTAAGGCCACTTTAATTTATAAAAATAAACTATAGTATAGAAGAGAATGATCCAATTTTTATTATTCATAAGAGAAGGATATTCCTGCTTAAAAACTAAATCTAGTTTGTCTACATGGAATCTAAGATACATTGCCCTGATTTACTTTTTTAAAAATGTCATTTGGGATTGGATGCTCCGTGAAGTCAGGGACCATTGTTTCCCTTATGACTGACATAGAGATGATGTACAATAAATATGAATTACATTGATAATTTTTTTTTGTTTGAAACAGAGTCTGACTTTGTCACTCTCAGTAGAGTCGCCCACCAAATGCCTGGCTATTTTTTTAAATATAAGGTCTCACACTTGCTCAGGCTGGTCTTGAACACCTGAGCTCAGGCAATCCATCCACCTCAGCCTCCCAGAGTGCTAGGATTATAGGCATGAGCTGCTGCACCTGGCCTTACATTGATAAAGAATGAGTGAGTGATTTAGTGAATGTGTTCTAAAAACCAAGCGTGGTCCTCCTGATTTGGGCAATATTTTGGAATATGGGCTTTCAGGAAGGTGCAAAATGGTCCATAGCCAATGGCAGCATCACGCTTTGTGAGTAGTCTGTCTGTATGTGTCCTTTGGCTAAGGAATTGTGACACTGTTTCTATTTTTCTTACCAGAGCTCAAATTTTGTTTGGTGACAGTGCTCCTGGTTGGGAGACACAATCACGGAGCCTCCCTTGTTGGGAGGATAGCCACTTGATAGGATTCTGGGCTGTAGGCTCTAAATGGAAAACATAAGGGGATCTTTTGAAGAGACTTTTAATAGAGGCAGACTCAGCTGTTACAGTTTCCCTTTGCCTGTTCCCTTTGTTCCTGCTTGGGTTGCAGGCATTGTAATTTGAGCCTCAGCAGCCATCTTGCAACCATGAGAGTAAATTTTACAGCAGAAGATGGTGATGAAAAAAGGTAAGAGTCTGGGGTAGGGCGCCAGCCCCATATGCCTGAGGTAGCGGGTTCAAACCCAGCCCCAGCCAAAAACTACAAAAAAAAAGAAAAGAAAGAAAGAAAGATAAGAGTCTGGACCAGCGGTTCTCAACCTATGGGTTATGACCCCTTTAGGGGTGGAACAACCCTTTCACAGGGGTTGCCTAAATACATCCTGCATATCAGATATTTACATTACGATTATAATTTAAACCAAAGTGTTGTAAATGAGGTCCCTGGAACCCACCTAGGGAGATCCGGGAAATGCTGAGAAAGCTCTGCAGAGATGAGGATTAAGAGAAGGAAAACACCACCCCCCACAGAAACGTGTTTTCACAGTTCCTGAAACTGGGGTCATTCTGTGGATGACTGTGTCCTCAAACCTGCACTTCTGAGGAGTCTCATCCTATCTCCTATTCATGGATTCTTCCCAAGGGGCCCAGAGTCCCTGAAATTGAAGGCAGAATTTAGAGTTGGTGAGCTACTAGATAGGAACTGTGTCCATCTTGTTTTTCCCTGTGTAATCAGGACTGAATTTATGTCCTAGTACATAATGAAAACTCAAAAACATATTTGTCAATTGATTGTAATTAAATTCTCGGTAATTTCTAATCATTTTTTAAATATGCAAAAAATGTAATAAATAGGTTTTAATTAAGTGTAAGTAAAGTTTTACTTAAGTAATTTTTTAAAGTAGAAAGCAGCCTTTTACATGCTGAGCTTGCAAATCTGATAATATCATGGTATCAGTCTTAATTTTTTTCAGACTTTTGGATATTTACACACTAAAGTAGAATATATGAATGATTAATTTGTATTGTTATCCTAGGGAATTTATAATAAATATTAAAATACATATTCTAGAAAAAATAATAATACCAACAAGAGATCACAGAAACCAAAATGACCTAGCAGTGTATAAGTATCTTACATATGATAACTTTGATATTTCAAATCAGTCAGGATACATTAACATATGCAATTGATTAAACATTTGAAAAAATTGCATTTCTGATTGATCAAAAAGTCAAGGGTTTGTTTTTTTTTAGAAACCCAACCAAGTGGTGAAAGATTTTTTAAAATGAAACTAAAAGACAACTGGAAAAAATGTAGATAAAAATGTATGTTATTTTTATATAATCCCAAAGATAGAAACTACAAAGGAAAAGATGGGTGATTTCACTACATAAATCTACACTGAAGTGTTTACATATGAGATAATATGTTATGACCCTGAAGATTTGATGCAAAAAAACCCAAAAAACAACAGAACTGTATGGGGAAATGGTAAGGAGGGGAGATAGACATCCAACAAAATAGATTAGCCCATGAGCTGATAATTGTTGAATCTGAGTCATGGGATGATGGTACACAGGGGTTTGATCAACTGTCTTCTCCACTTTTGTACATTTGAAATTTTTCATAATAAAAAATTACTTTTTTAAATTTTAAAAATTTTGAAAAAATAGGCAAAAATATGTGCTACAAATATATTTATTAAAAAAGTAAAAACTCCCCATTGGGAAAAAATGGACAGAATACATCAACAAACAATTTATAAAAAGGAGTACAAATGGCCAATAAGCGTATGAGAAAATCTTGACAGTCATTAGTTTTAAAAAAGCAAACCTTAAAAAATGTATTGTTAACCTTCTTGGACTGACCCAAATATAAAAAAGAAAAAAGAATTCATAAAGGCAAAGAATTCATGAAGAAGACCCACTCCCAAGCAGTCACAGCAACAACAAAAGTAAATAAACTAAAAAACTTCTGCACTGCCAAAGACACAATCAAAAGAGCAAATAGACAACCCACAGAATGGGAGAAAATATTGGCATGCTACACATCTGCTGAAGGACTGATAACCAGAATCTACAAAGTGATAGGGTAGGGACCCGCCCAGATAGAACCATCCTGCCCAGGAAAGAATGTCCGTCCAGCCAGAAGGAATAAATGCACCAGTCCCAACCCCCCACCTCCCAAACTCTTATATTCCCACCATGCCTTAATCCACAATCTCAGCTTGCTCTTACCCCATTGAATAAAGGCCAATTTACCCACACAGAACCTGGGATCCTCTTCCTTTCATTCATGTCTCCAAATAACCCCTCATTCAACCAAACAAAATCATTAAAAGTGAGCAAAAGACATGAACAGAAACTTTTCAAATGAGGATATACTAATGGCCAAGAAACCCATGAAAAAATACTCAGTGTCTCTAATCATCAGGAAAATGCAAATCCAAACCACATGGGATATCACCTAACTCCAATGAGAGTTGCTCATATTAAAAAGTCCCAAAAGAACATGCCAGCGTGGATGCAGAGAGAAAGAATGTCTTACATATTGTTGGTGGGACTGCAAACTGGTATAACCTCTATGGAAAATTGTATGAAGATAACTTCAAAGGACTTAAAGTAGACCTACCATCTGATCCAGCAATCCCACCGCTGGGTATATACTCAGAGGAAATAAGATTATTTTACAAAAAGCACATCTGTGCTTGAATGTTTATAGCAGCACGATTTTCCATCAGAAAGATGCAGAAACAACCCAAGTGCCCACCAATATGTAAATGGATTAATAAAATATGGTATATGCATACTGTGGAGTACTACTCAACCATAAAAATGGCAATCTACTAGCTTTCATGACAACTTGTATGGAACTGGAAACCTCTTTAAGTGAATGTCATAAGAATGGAGAAACAAACACTTGTACTCAATACCAAATTAGAAGTAATTGATCAATACTTAAATGCACATATGGAAGTAAATCTCAATGAAAATCTCTCTATCTGTTTGGCGCCTGTGGCTCAGTGAGTAGGGCACGGGCCCCGTATACCGAGGGTGGTGGGTTTGAACCTGGCCACAGCCAAACTGCAACCAAAAATAGCCAGGCGTTGTGTCAGGCACCTATAGTCCCAGCTACTGGGAGGCTGAGGCAAGAGAATTGCCTAAGCCCAATAGCTGGAGGTTGCTGTGTCGCCAAAGGCGACAAAGTGAGACTGTCTCAAGAAAAAAAAAAAAAAAAAAACAAAGAAAATCTCTCTATCACTATATTTGCATTTGGTCTTCAGTTTCTGTCTACAGTGGATAAGTTCACACCTATTGGGTACAGTGCACACTGGGTGAAGAGCACACTTATAATTCTGACACAATCTGTACAAAAACAAAGTATGTAAACAAGATACATGTACCCCTTAATATTCTGAAAAATTTTTAAAGTACTAAAAAATAAAAAACCCATTTGTCTCTGTTGGCTGTGGTGTGGAAGTGCAAGCATTCTCACATACGACTTTCTGGGTGTGTTCATTGGAAGGAAGAAAACATGACTGTATGTACCAAAGGGCTTAAAAACAACAAATTTGTGACCCAGTAATTCAGATTAGAATTTAATCTAAAGAAATAACTCATTTTTCACACACACAGATTTTAAATACTAGGATGGTTTATAATAGCAAAAAAAAAAAATTAAGAACACAAAAAGCTAAAGAAGTAATAGTGCATCCAGACGGTAGGCCAACATGGGCCATTAAAATGGAAATCGAAGAACCATTTTACTATGATACGAAAATATACACAATATTTTTTGTGGGTAAAAAAACACAGGACAAAATACCTACAACAATATTCAATATACTTTAAGAGTTTAGCCCATATCACAAAATCCCAAGACCAGAGATGTTGGTGTGGATGTGGAGAAAAGGGAACACTTCTGCACTGCTGGTGGGAATGCAAATTAATACATTTCGTTTGGAAAGATGTTTGGAGAACACTGAGAGATCTAAAAATAGATCTGCCATTCAATCCAATATTTCCTCTATTAGGTATATACCCAGAAGACCAAAAGTCACATTATAACAAAGATATTTGTACCAGAATGTTTATTGCAGCTCAATTCATAATTGCTAAGTCATGGAAAAAGCCCAAGTGCCCATAGATCCACAAATGGATTAATAAATTATGGTATATGTACACCATGGAATACTATGCAGCCTTAAAGAAAGATGGAGACTTTACCTCTTTCATGTTTACATGGATGGAGCTGGAACATATTCTTCTTAGTAAAGTATCTCAAGAATGGAAGAAAAAGGGCGGCGCCTGTGGCTCAGTCGGTAGGGCGCCGGCCCCATATACCGAGGGTGGTGGGTTCAAGCCCGGCCCCAGCCAAACTGCAACCAAAAAATAGCTGGGCGTTGTGGCGGGCGCCTGTAGTCCCAGCTACTCGGGAGGCTGAGGCAAGAGAATCGCTTAAGCCCAGGAGTTGGAGGTTGCTGTGACCTGTGTGAGACCACGGCACTCTACAGAGGGCCATAAAGTAAGACTCTGTCTCTACAAAAAAAAAAAAAAAAAAAAGAGTTTAAGCCCAGAAAAAGCTATCATTGGCCAATGAGATTATGGAGGTTTCTTTCGGTTTGTTTCATTGGTTATTTCCAGCTTATTGAAGGACCAAAGCACTGTTGGCGTGCTACACAATGAGCCCCAGGCAGGCATTCTGGACCGGACCATCATACCAAGGAGGATTGGACAAGGAGAATCTGCAAGGGGGTCAGTGGGAGGGAAGAAGAGCATTTATTCTATAAGTTCTAAGGATGTATTAGTTTTATAATTAAAAGAGAATAATAGAGGTCATTTTATGCCAAACACACCCCCCAAAAAGAGGGAAGAAAGTACTTTAGAATAATGAAGATGTTCTTCTAGCTATTTTGAGATACTTCACAAATGAATATTCCAGAAATAATTTTCTATTAACAAAATAATAAAATAATGTTATTATAATGGAGTTAAGCAGTGTTCTACCAAGACTGACTTGGAGTCAGAAATGTGGTTGTCTCTGCAGAAAATACAAGATGAACAAAATAGCCCCTGGCTCAGCCCCCAGGAGCCTCTCTCTCTCTCTCCATTTCTCTCTCTCCCTCTCTCATCTCTCAATCTGGTCATATGAACTTTCTCAATGTTGCTCCTACTGTGATAGTTAATTTTATGTGGTGACTTGACTGGGCTAAGGGATGCCTACCAGACAGCTGGTAAAACATTATTTTTGGCTGCATCTGTGCAAGTGTTTCTGCAAGAGCCTAGCATTTGAATTAGTAGCTGAGTCTGAGGACAATGTTCAGATATCATCCATTCCCTTGGCAGGGTGGATAGGACAAAAAAGTGGACCAAGAGTGAATTCTCTCCCACTCCATCACCCTTGCCCAGTGCCCAGGGCTTCAGCAACAGACTGAGAGTCAACCGTCAGCTCCTTTATTTCTCAGGCCTTTGGGCTAAATTACACCACTGGCTTTCTCAGTTCTTCTGGCTTGCAGAAAGCAGTCATGGTCCTGCTCAGTCCCCATAATGGCAGGAGCCAGTTCCTTAAATAATACACCCCCCACCCTTGAGTCTGTTTCCCTGAAGAACTCTAATACCTGTCTAGCCCAAGGACATGCTTTTGTCTTCTGTAATAGTTTTTTTGGGAGGCTTACTCTCTTTTTCTCCTCCCTTCTCTGCCTTTCTCTCTGTAATAATAATGACAAGTGAGGACTCCAGAGATGAAGAACCTGACCTCACAGTTCACTGTCCCCTCACCTCTCCTGACCGTTTGGCTTCTTCTCTACCAAACTACCCATAAACATTGTCATGCACCTGGTCATATGGCACTGTATCATTCCAGGATATTGCAGTTCCTTCTCTGACTATTCGTCCACCATTGTTCTTCCCTCCCACTGACCCCCTTCCAGATTCTCCTTACCCAACCCTCCTTGGTATGATGGTCCAGAATGCCCTTCCTGGCCTGGGCTCATGTGTATCAGGCCAACAGAGCTTTTGTTGGTCCTTCAATAAGCAGCCCATCTGCATCCCCACGTTTATCCCTCCACTTTGCTAATCCCATTCCCTGGTTAGATGTCATCTGTAATGAATGTTGAGCATCTGCCCTGTGCCATGCAGGTCAGTAAAGAGCTGGGATATACAATTCTCATCATTTTTTAAAACTACTTTTCTTTTATTAGGTTTAATAGAATGGGAGGCAGCTTTGTTTGCTGGAGGAGCCCATGTTTTAGACTCGGTTGGATCTGGATTTGAATCCCAGTTTTATTACCTTGGGCAAACCACGAGGACAGCTCTTGGGAGAAAGTACCTTGTAAACAGATAAGAGCTTGATGGTTATGAATGCAAAGACTTCAGCAGCAGTGACTAAGTTCTGGCCTCTGATAAAAGTTTCATAAAGAACACCTTTCGTGCTTCTGGGAGACTAAGCAATGACTGGGAACCTGGGTTCAAATTCCAGCTTTGTAAGTTACCAGCAAGGTGAACTTGGACATGTGGTTTAATCTGTCTCTGCCCTGGTTTCTTTAGGCTTTGTCAAGATTAGAGGAAGCAAGGTATGACAGAATTCAGCAGCTGTCACATAGAAATTGCTCACTAAATGTCAGCTGCTTTCTCCATTGGTAGTCATGAGGTATGCAGCAGAGAGGAACAGATGATAGCATTTTTGCCTGTTTCCAGAAAATTCCTTTCAACTCCTTGTACTTTGTGCTCTACAAAGCGTGGTGCCTGACATAAAACGATATTGGTGTGATGGTAATTAGAAATACTAACACTTACTGAATACTTGCTGTGCTCATATCTAATATGTGCACTTTGCTTGTATTAGCTTAGTTTACTCTCACAGCAATCTTTCTGATGTATATACTGTCATTTCCTTCAGTTTGTAGAGAAGAAAACTGGCACAATAAAGTTTGGCAACTTCTAGGGTCACACCATTAATAAGGGGAAAAGCTTAGATTCACCCTTACTCTTAACCACTATATACATGTACAACCTTTCGCTGTAAATACCCAATACTTATAGAATGAAAGCATGCATTTTTAATAAATTAGTGTTGCAGGGTGTGCTGAATAAAAGGCATACAAAAGGCTATAACATTTTGCATATACTTTTAAATGTTGTTTAGGATTGTAGTAGGTTTCCTCTAAATGTCCTCTGCTAATGCCTCCCCTCCCACACAAGCCATTGCCCCATTAAGAAGTTTATTCTAGGGCGGCGCCTGTAGCTCAAGGAGTAGGGCGCTGGTCCCATATGCCAGAGGTGGTGGGTTCAAACTCAGCCTTGGCCAAAAACCACAAAAAAAAAAAAAAAAAAAGTTTATTCTATTTCCCTAGTGGGTTTGCCTATGACTGCTTTGATTAACAGAACATAGTTAAAGTGACTCTGTGAGACTTCCAAGCCCAGGTCCTAAGAAACTTCACAACTTCTGCCTAACTCTCTTGTTTTGCCTCCTCTGAGGATGGCCAGCTGCCATGCTGTGAGGAAGCACAAGCTACCCAGATGGGGAGAGATGTCAGCCACAGCCGGATCTGCCCATCATTGCAGCCCAGGTCTACAGGCATTCGAGTCAAGAAGCCTTCAAATGACGGCAACCACAGCCACCCTCTGACCGCAGCCTTATAAGAACCACCTCGCTAAGCCCATCAACCCTCAGAACCATGAGAAATAATAGTAAATTGTTGCCTTTTGCCACCACACTTTGAGCAGTTTCTTATGTAGCAACTGCAAAGAGGGACAAAATGTTTTTGATCATGCCATAGAAAGTTCTCTTTATCAGGACCCCTTTGGAAAATTTTTCATTTAATCTTGATACCAGAATAATTGAGTGATTAATTGTCCCTCTTTCACCCCCCCACATTCATCCATGGACATTGTGAATTGAATGGTTCAGAAATTGTGACTCTTTTACTTCAGCTGCTAGAAAACTCAGGGCTAAGTGCTACCACACTTAAAGCTGGTATAATGGTAATGATTTGTGATCATAACTTGTTTTTTTTTTTTCATTTTATTTTGTTGTTTCTCTGGTTATTTCCTTCCTTTAAAAATGCCTACATTTAATTTATGCAAGTTTGCGTTTTAGGTACTCTTATAAGCTTTCATAACTTATTTCTTTTTTTTTTTTTTTTTTTTTTTTTTAAAATATGGAACGCTTCACGAATTTGCGTGTCATCCTTGCGCAGGGGCCATGCTAATCTTCTCTGTATCGTTCCAATTTTAGTATATGTGCTGCCGAAGCGAGCACCATAACTTATTTCTTTAACAAAGTATATTGTAATTAACACAAATACGCAACATATTTGCCAGGAACTGCGCAGAGTTTATAGAAGGATCATGAAGTTGAATAAGCCAACGTGTTTCCCTCAGAAAGAAAGATTCATACTAAAAAACTTTCTTTTTTTTTAAAGACAGAGTCTTACTACGTCACCCTCGGTAAAGTGCATCACAGCTCACAGCAACCTCCAGCTCTTGGGCTTAGGTGATTCTCTTGCCTCAGTCTCCCAAGTAGCTGGGACTACAGGTGCCCAGCACAACACCTGGCTATTTTTTTGTTGCAGTTGTCATTGTTGTTTAGTAGGCCCGGGCTGGGTTCAAACCCACCAGTCTCTGTGTATGTCACCAGTGCCCTACCCACTGAGCATGGGCACCTAGTCCAAAAATAACTTTCATGCATGCTCATTATTTAACTTGCATGGTAGCAATAAGAAGAGAAATACTGATGATGCCCCATGATCATATCAATGTATACAGTTATGATTCAATAAAAAAAAAAAAAAAGAAGAGAACTACTGAAAATGTCCACAGAGTACTGAGTGATTTATGCCAGTGTGAGACCTGTGGTAGATGCCTTTTCAGAACTGGCTTTGAAGGAAGAAGATATGATTCCAGGCACCAGGAAAAGCACAGAGAATGCAGAGAAATTTAAACACTTAGATGTGTGGAGAACCAGCAGATGATGTGACTTGTGCAGGGTTTAGGGCCAGACATGGTGAGAGATGAAAATTAAAGCAGAGGCCTTATATGGCTGTTTCCTTTCTCTAATGTGATCTGATCCACTTCACTGGTCCACCCCTGAAAACGGGAGCTCATTCCAAAGGGGGCCTGACAAAAGCAGAGTGAAAGGAAATCACTACATTCTATTATTTCATATACAATTTCTGTTATAGCTGCCTAAAATTGCACTGGTTTTTGTTTGTTTTGTTTTGTTTTTGAGATAGAATCTTACTTTGTTTCCCTCAGTAGAGTGCTGTAGCATCATAGCTCACAGTAACTTCCAAGTCTTGGGCTCAAGCCAATTCTCTTGCCTCAACTTCCTGAGCAGCTGGGACTACAGGCACCCACCACAAGGCCTGGCTATTTTTAGAGACGGGGTCTCACTCTAGCTCAGGCTGTCTTGAACCCATAAGTTCAGGCAATCCACCTGCCTCAGCCTCCCAAGTGCTAGGATTACAGGCGTGAGCCATCATGCCTGGCCCCTACACTAGTCTTAAGAGATACTAGAGTATAGGATGATTTGAGCTATGTCATATAAGCAGCAAAAGAAGTGCACTGGGAAACAAGATCGGAAGCACCTCCATGTTTCAGCACTAGTTATCTTTGGCTATTAGACTATAGGTAATGTCTACTTATTTTTATTTCCCTGTGGTTTCCCATAAGGAACATGATCACTTTTGGAATGTTGGAAAATAAAAATAAATTTTATTTTTTATTTTAAAAAATGTTTTTAAGACAGGATGCCTTTGTCACCAAGGCCGGAGTACAGTCCTATGATTGTAGCTCACTGCAGACTCAACTCCTCAGCTGAAACGACCCTCCTGCCTCCGCCTCCTGAGTACCTGGGACTATAGGTTCATGCCACTGTGGCTGGGTTATTATTTTTGAATGCCTTTGGGGTTACACTAAGGAGTTTTTATTTCATTTTGTAGGCAACAGAGAGACATCGGGATATTTAGAAAAGTAACACTCGCGTCTGATGTGGGAGGGATCCACCCAGTGCCTTGTGGAGGAGGTGTCTGTCTGAAACGTCAGCTTGCTCCCTTCCTCCAGGAAGGCCAAGGATTGCTGGATGATGTTACCAACAGCACGGATGGGTCCCAGCCTGAGGTCTGCCATGGCCTCCTCCCTGCTTTCCTGTGTCTGCGGTTCCTTGGAAACCTTCACTGACGCCCTCTCTCCTGTGCCCACAGCTCCTTCAGACCTGCTCCTCTCCTCTTGCTCCGCTCTGTCTGCACATCAGACTTTTTTAAAGCAAGATTACATGATGTGACTTCTCTCCACTTTGCCCACAGGGCCCACTTATCCATTTTAAACATGGCAGGAACAGAGAATTTGAATTTTGGCTATTCTTTTTTTTTTTTTCTGTTTTTTTTTTTTTTAGAGACAGTCTCAGTTTATCACCCTTGGTAGAGTACCATGACGTCACAGCTCACAGCAACCTCCAGCTCCTGGGCTTAGGCAATTCTCTTGCCTCAGCTTCCCAAGTAGCTGGGACTTAACAGGTGCCCTCCATGATCACCAGCTATTTTTTTGTTGTTGCAGTCTGGCCAGGGCTGGGTTCAGAACCCCCCACCCTCGGTATACGGGGCCGGCACCCTACCCACTGAGCCACAGGTGCCACCCTTGTTATTCTTTTAAGGATTCATGAAAATGTTTTTATATATTTTAAAATCAGAAGGAAAAAACTGAACTTTTAGGTTGAAGAAAATGTTAATATATAATAGTGCTATATTTGTCTTCAAACCAACATGGTTATAAAATATAATTTTTTACTTTTTCAGCGATGGAAGGGCACCACCAGGTGAAAGTGCTCAGAGTGTGTGAAAGGATCATATGTCTGTCCTGTCTCAAAGAGAAAGTGCTATTTTTTTCCTCTAAAGATAAATTCCTCGTAAGATGAATTCTTCCATGAATGCCACGGACCCATCACATCCAAGGATTATTCTAGAAACCTCTCACACTATCAATTTTAATCTCTATTGCCATCTGGATTTCTTTTAATGCTTATTTTATTTTTTTTTTTAGAGATGGGAGTCATGCTATGCTGTCCATACTAGTCTCAAACTTCTGGCCTCAAGTGATCCTCTCACCTCAGCCTCCTGAGCAGCTGAAGCTACAGCCGTGACCCACTACACCCATCTTCTTGGATTTTCCCCTTCAGCTCATACAGATTCCCAGGTCTCCCCGTATTGTGAACAGACAACAGGCATGGTTTTACTTTCCTGGCTTCCCCCTACCCACTGAAGCTTCTGTGTGCCCTTGTCCCTTCACTGCTAAGCTTTTGAGTCTATACTCAATATCACCACTCCCTCAGGATCCAATAATCCCCGTAACTATGTGGCTCCCAAAGTCTCCTGTTCATTACAACCATCCCAGTTTCTTTTAAAACTTCCAAAACTCTGGTCACACCCCAGACTGATAATGTCAGCCTCTGGTAGAGAGACACAGGCATCAGTATTTGAAAGTCCCTAGGTAATTTCACTGTGCACACCGGTTCGGGAATCACTGCCATTACCCTGGCAGGCTGCCCCCTTGAAGGTCACCAACTGCAAAGTTCAATGCTATCTACTTACTCTTTGTTCTGCTCCATTTTCCCAAAGCATTAGAAATAGTTGGCCAACCATGTTTAAATGCTTAGCATTCAAAGCCTTCCACAGGATGGCTTCTAACAAAACTGGAATCTCGTGCTACTTACATGAGTGGGCTTAGTGGGACGCAGTACACAAAGCAGGATGAAACCTGGAATCTAGAACTGATACACGTTCTCCAACCTGTGACGGACGCCAGGAGGGTGCACCGGCTTCTACAACAGGACATTGTCCTGCTAGGCGGACAGAACCTGCTATTTGTTCAGAAACCATGTGTGCCCATCTGTGCTAGCCCAGTGACACAAGTGCTTACCCTCTACCCCTGGGAAAGTCAACTATCAGAAAAGGCTTCAGGAAGGTACTTTTTTTTTTTTTTTTTTGAGACAGAGCCTCAAGCTATTGCCCTGGGTAGAGTGCTGTGGCACCACAGCTCACAGCAACCTCCAACTCCTGGGCTCAAGTGATCCTCCTGCCTCCACCTCCCAAGTAGCTCGGACTATAGGCACCTGCCACAATGTCTGGCTACCTTTTTGTGGCAGCTATCATTGTTGTTTGGTGGGCCCAGGCTGGATTCAAACCCGCCAGCTCAGGTGTATGTGGCTGGCACCGCTTGAGCCACAGGCACTGAGCCTCAGGAAGGTGACTTTTGGGCTGCTGGTATCAACACTGTACACGGGACGGAAAGTTGTGGGCTCACTGAAGGTCTCAGCTGCTGGCCCAGGGAACATTGGAGGTCAGGGAGGTTGAATAACTTCTTCATAGTCACACAGTTCACACATCTCAGAGCAGACGTGTCTCAGAACTTTGGTTCTGATTCCTAAGTTCATACTCCGGGGTGTGCATTCTCAATGGGAGGTCAGGAGGGGGTGATACAGCCTCTGAGGTGTGAAAACTGGCTCTTAGAGAGTAAAATTGTCTTAGCTATTACAAGGTTTGTGGTTTCCAAAGTGCTACAGAGCATAAACACGTAGACAGTGTATCCGTGCTGTTACAATTTCATAAAAAGGGACAATTAGGGAAAAAAACCTCTCAAAAAGGCTGGAGAGGCAATAATGACAAATAGATTAAGAAATTGTTCTAGGGAAAACTTAAGATGAGATTAAGAGGTATAAGATAAAACCAGGTATTATACGTTGGTACAAAATTACAGAGGAACGAGAAAACGCCACATCAGCATCTAGACCTCATCTAGCCCCTGGGGAACCATTTGAGATTTTCGATCCAGGAGGGGGGTAACATGTATTTTAGAATTATAGTAGAAGTAATAGTGTGAAATAGTGTGAAGGATGGGCTGGAGATGGGGATAATGGTGGTAGGAGTCCTTGGGATCCCAGAGGTTTGTTGAAAATCACTGCCATGAAGCAGATTGATTAATAGAAGAAAAAGGGATACACGTTTATTTAACATGTATACACAAAGCCTTCAGAATGAGGACCTAAAGATACAGGAGATATTGTCCATTTTTATGTTTATGTTTAATAAAGCATGGACAGCCATGTAGAAATATGACTGGATAAAAAGGGTGTGATCTAATGCTAATAGACTGAGTAGGTAGACTCAGCAAGACCTGTTGGTCTGGATTCTTCTTGGCCTTTCTGAGCAGCATTCCTTTCTTCTGGGTGTGGGCAGGGCCCTCTCTGGAATGGGGGCCTTATGACCTGCAATCAAGCAAAGTAGTTCAGATAATTTCTTATGACCAGGTTTTTTTTGGGGGGGGTTGAGGGGGTTGAGACTATGTTGCCCTCAGTAGAGCTCCATGGCGTCACAGCTCATAGCAACCTCAAACTCTTGGGCTTAAGCGATTCTCTTGCCTCAGCCTCCTGAGTAGCTGGGACTACAGACACCCACCACAATGCCCAGCTATTTTCTTGTTGCAGTTATTGTTGTTTAGCTGGCCCGGGCCAGGTTTGAGCCCGCCACCCTCGGTGCACGTGACTGGCACTGTACCCACTATGCTATGGGTGCTGAGCCTATGACCAGGTTTTATCACTGTCTTTCAGGAAAAAGGGGCACTGGTTTCTCTGAACCAGCTTGTGGAAAGGGGATTCTAGTTTCCTTGGCCAGCCTCAGAAAAGAATGAGAAGGAGAGAGAAGGTCAGAAAAACTTTTGCTGCCGAGAACTTCATCTTGGGGTAGTGCTTTCTGAGTCTCAACAAAGGCCATTGCAACAAACCAAAGAAGAGAGAAAGGACTTTCGACTCAACTTTTGAGAACAGGATGGAGAGGAGAGTTTTGCAAGAGATGAAGAAAGGAGAATCAATAGGATTCATAAACTAACCTGCTTGGGGAAGGGGTGAGCGTGGAAAAACAAACCTGAGGTCTTTCGATTCTCACCCCACAGAAATCCACACAGGATAATTCTGGCACCAAGTGTGGAGGGAGTTCTCCTTCACACCAAGCAAGCAGACACCTGCTGGGGGCTCCAGTTCACTGCAATCCTGACACTCTCTCCCTGGAGACAGCATCAGCTCCCACAGGGCCAGAACTCAGCCCTACACAACCATGCAAATTGCACAACCTAGGCTGTTTTACCTGTGCTTCTGACCATCTGGCTGTACATTGGGGTTTCCATGACCCCCTCCTCGGATTTGCTAGGGTGGCTTACCAACTTGGGAAAACACGTTACTTACATTAACCTGTTTATTGTAAAGGACATCACAAAGGCTGCAGATGAAGAGATGCCCAGGGTGAGATACAGGGAAGGGAACTGGAGTTGCCGTGCCCTCCTCACCCTCCAGGCACCGCCCTCCAGGCACATCCACCTGCTTGGCTGAATGCTGTCCTTTGGGGATTATGGAAGTTTCATTGTGTAGACATGATTGATTAAACCCTTGGCTCCTCCTCTCTGGAAGTTGGGATGAGATGGAAAGTTCTAACTGTGTGGGTACAGGCTACTTCTCCTGCAGCCCAGCCCCCATCCTGGGCTTTTTGGGACTTTCCAAAATTGCCTTGCTGACATATACTCCCTGGTGTGTCTCCCACCATTATCCTTCAGGGACCAAAAAGAAAAGGCCAAACACCTTTTCTTGATGTTTGGCCAAACATCAAGAAAAGGCCAAAAAGAAAAGGCCAAACACCTTTTCTTGATGTTTGGCCAAACATCTTGACCAAACATCAAGAAACACTCTTTGTGCTTGAGTCATTCAGGAAATAACACGGCGGAACTACAGGGGCTGAGAGCCAGGAGTCCTGCAGGAAACCCAGAGTATATCTGTCCTAATACCATGGAGAGTGTCAAAGGTAATGACCAACCTCCGTCACAAAGGGACACAGGAAAGAGATTGTCCTGTATTAGAGCAAACCCGGAGACAGAAGCGCCTTGAAAGGGGAGATAAAGAGAATGGGAGGACCCTGGGAGGAGGAGCGTCAGAAGGGGCACGCTGGTCTGAAGCCCCCAAAGGAGGACAAAATTTTGAGGTACTGTGGGTAGAAGTCACGAGGTAGGTCACATCTTGGGCAAGAGCAGGAAGAGGTGGAAGGGAGCTCAGCAGGTGCTCCCAGGAGTGCCTGTGGGAAGGACAGGTGGGAGAGACCAGCAGACAGTGCAAAGAGCTGGGGGAGAGGAGGGAGAGGGTGAGAAAAGAGCTGAACTTTACTCGAGGAATGCAGTCTTTTTCAGTTATGGGGCCCAGAGAGACATTAAAATGAGACAGCAGCCCTGTCCTATGGCCCTTGAGCTGCTGTCTGTCTCTTGACACTGCATGCTATTGCTATGACACTGTATTTTTGTAAGCCAAGGACAACTCCTGACAAACAACTTGGCCTCAGCCCACGTCCTGTCCACGTCTTTTGCTTCACCTTTACAAACTTACTTGTGACAAAGGAAGAACAAACCCATACCCAACATCACTTGGGAGGGTGGGGGGGCAGGAGCTGAGTCTTCTGTTCAGCTGTCCTCACTTTGGCTTAAGTAACACTTTATATTTTGTGCTTTAGCCTCTTTTAGGCCAGCAGGGTGGGACAGAGGACATTTGATTTAGTAAGAGACCATCATCATCTTTATTTTATTTATTTATTTATTTTTTTGTGGTTTTTGGCCAGGGCTGGGTTTGAACCCGCCACCTCCGGCATATGGGACCGGCGCCCTACTCCTTGAGCCATAGACACCGCCCATATTTATTTATTTTTGAGACAGAGTCTCACTCTATTGCCCTGGGTAGAGTGCTGTGGTGTCATAGCCCACAGCAACCTCAAAGCCCCAGGCTCAAGCGATCCTCCTGCCTCAGCCTCCCAAGTAGCTGGGGCTACAGGTGCCTGCCATGAGGACTGGCTAATTTTTCTAATTTTAGTAGAGATGGGGTTCTCACTGTTGCTCAGGCTGGTCTCGAACTCCTCAGCTCTGGTGTTCCACCCTCCTTGGCCTCCCAAAGTGCTAGGATGACAGGTGTGAGCCACCTTGCCTGGCCAGCACCATCACTTGGGAGAACATGTTAAATTCAGTAGAAGTTAAATTGTAAAAAATCGAGAATGGTGTAGGTGCCAGCTGTTATCACAATTGACAGGCTGGGCTATGGGATCTGACAGGTGGGACCTGAACTCTAAGTCTCTGGTTTACTAGCTGTGTGATTTTCAGTAAGCACCTGAGGTAACAATGGTGCTTACCTCTAGCAGACTAAAGATCAAATGAGGTTATGTGTGAAGAACTTACTCAACACAAGTTGAGTTACTCTTCTTGATCAAAGATCAGGAGAGGAAGAGAAACAAGTGGGTTGGATTAGTTCCCTCGGGCTCTCGCCACAGCCTGGGCGACTTAGAGTATTAGAAATTTGTTCTCTCACACTTCTGGAAACTGGAAGCCTGAAATAAAGGTGTCATTAGGGCCGTGCCTTCTCAGAAGGCTCTGAGGAAGAATGTTTCCTCGATTCTTTCATCTTCTAGGGACCCCACATTTCTTTGGCTTGTGGTGGCATCACCCCAATTTCTGCCTCCCTCTTTACCTGGCTTTCTTCTCCATCTTTCTCTATGGATCCAGATATCCCTCCCCTTTCTTTAAGACACCAATCACTGGCTTTAAGTCCCACTATAAATCCATAATGATGATTTTTTTTTTCATCTAGAGATTCTTAATTCTACAAAGACAATTTCCAAATAAGGTCAAATTCTGAAGCTCCAGGTAAACATGAATTTGGCAGGACACCATTCAACCTGCTACATGGGTGTAGAATATGTTCTAGAGGAGTTTGGTGGTGCAGAGTAGGAGAGAACTTGCCTCGTTCTTAGGGAAGGGCATTTCTTTCACAAGATAGACGAGGCGTAGTGTTTTTGCAAGCATGGGAGGGATACATTAAGAAGAAATGGAAAATTCTGAAGGGGATGCCTGATGGGCCAAGAAGAAGGGCAGCAGAGAATCAAGCACATAAGTAGAGGGGCTGTTTGACCAAAGACTGCATCCACCTTTACAGCCAGTGGCAGGAACATAGCCAGCTTGGGGCTGTGAGCAGGGAAGCTGGCAGAGCTCTTCACCTGATCAGTGGACGTACTGAGAACAAACAGGTGGAGCAAGAAAGGATCAGGTGGGTTAACAAGGAAAGCTGAGGTCTGACGTGCTGCCTTGGAGGAGGTGACAATATGTGACACGTGTTGAACAGTAGCTGGGACCCAGCTGAGTTATCAGGAAGCCAGTCTTTGAAAAGTAGCTTTGTGGGCAGCGCCTGTGGCTCAGTGAGCAGGGCACCGGCCCCATATGCCGAGGGTGGCGGGTTCAAACCCAGCCCCGGCCAAACTGCAACCAAAAAATAGCCGGGCGTTGTGGCGGGCGCCTGTAGTCCCAGCTACTCCGGAGGCTGAGGCAAGAGAATCGCTTCAGCCCAGGAGTTGGAGGTTGCTGTGAGCCGTGTGACGCCACGGCACTCTACCCGAGGGCGGTACAGTGAGACTCTGTCTCTACAAAAAAAAAAAAAAAGAAAAGTAGCTTTGCCAAGTAATGATATTTACAAGGCCACGCAGCTGTGCTTGATCAAATACTAAACTTTGGGAGGGAATCTTAGGACAGGTTATTCTTCTTTAAAATTACTTATCTGCTTAAAGATAGCAAGATTGAAGCACCATGCTCACCTTTAAATCAGAAGAAATAAAAAGCACCACACAATCTAACATTCATCTCCTTTTTTGGTGCAAAAAAGTGAAAACGAAAAATTTCTACCAAATCCACCCCAATTTTCAAATAATTTCCAGATCCACAAACTTAGGGATGGAATTTATGATTTACAGCCAAAGAAAGAAATCTTGCACAGTTGGTTTCTGTGTGTATCAAATGCAGAATGACAGAGGGATATCATTTTCATGTGGATTCTACCGTGTATTTTAGGGATAAGACAAAGATGCCTATCAAATTAGATGTGATAGAAGGAGCTGGCTGTTGTGATTTGTGTTAGTATTTCTTTGATGCTGCTATAAATCAGAATAGTAATACATACTATTCATTCATGAATAGATATAAAACTTGTAATCTCTGCCATTGGGGCCCACGGTCAAGACTCGTAGGGAATGGGCAGGGATAAGGTGATGGAGTCCTATTTTCAGTATTTTGGATTCAGACAATCTTCCCTCCTCCATCTCGATCTTCACCATCCAGTCATGAGAGGTAGAACTTACGATAGAGATCAGACACCTTCTAGACCCAGGGGAGAGACAGCAAGGAAGCCAGAATTAGCTCAGATTAAAAGGTAGCACAAGCCCAATGACAGCTCTTGTCTTGATAGGTGGGTGGTTTCCAGGAATCTAGGTTCCACTGAACCAGCAGGGCAAGCCCAGCTCCCAGACCTTTGAACTCAAGACGGTGTCCCTTTACCTTCAGTCTAATGTGTTAGTGGCCCGATGACTTACCCAGTCTTACCAAGGCCTTTGCTTTAGGATGAATGCTTAACTGCCATGGACCTGCCCCAGGGACATGAGACTGTAACTCTCCAATACTATCATTGGACAGCTGATTTGTGCCTTGTTTCTCCATCTGAAGGTCCAGAGAACAGGACTATCTGGTACCTCTAGTATGTTACGAGATTTAGAAGAGGTCAACCCACATACAACATAATTAAAGAGCGGTGTGAAAATGTCAAATAGTAGAAGTGCAGATAACATAATGATAACTGAGCAGCTAGCTGCTTAGTTCATTGAAGCCAGGCCCAGAAACTACCCTATAACAATGGAGGGATTGTGTCTGGTGTGGCCTGAAGCATGGCTAAGATCTTTCAGGCAAAGAGATGGGTCAGATCATTTACATCTCCCTAATTTCCAAGGTACAACTTAAACCCAGAAAATGATAATACACAATTCTAAGAGTTTTGATGGTATAGATATTATCTTGACTTGGGCACAACTGTCTGTCTGTCTGCCTTTATAGCACATGACTCCAGTCACCAAATGCTGGTTCTAGAGAGACGGCATCTTCTGTCATAGCTCAGGCCCTTGGCAAATTCATCTGAGTGTGGAATGCCCACAGAACTTTTCTCCTTGCTGGAATAGATGAAAAAAAAATATGAAAAATTAAGGCTGAAGGATACATACTTTTAAGGTCAACAATTCCTACGAGGCTCATACCTGTAATCCTAGCTGAGGCAGGTGAATTGCTCGAGCTCGAGGGTTTGAGACCAGCCTGAACAATAGCAAAACCTGGTATCTACTAAAAATAGAAAAATTAGCTGGGGATTATGTCAGGAACCTGTAGTCCCAGCTACTCTAAAAGCAGGAGGATAGCATGAGTCCAGAGTTTAAGGTTGCTGTAAGCTGTGATGATGCCTCAAGTCTGGCAACAGAGTGAGACTCTGTCAAAAAAATTAAAAACAGCAAAATTGGTAAATCCATAACTCCAGTGCTTACAAGAATAATACCTTTCGTTGAAATGTTAGTAGATATCCCCATTCTCTATTTGCTGAGTCCCCAGATAAGACAGTTCTGTTTTTCATTTGGCAATCTACTCCTTATAGATTTATTTATTTTAAAAATTCTGCTCCAGAATGAAAGGAGCTGATGTAAAAATACGTACGTGCACTGCAGTTTGTGCCTGTGCTTTTTCACAAATTTGTGAACAGATGTATCATTTTGTTCTTGGAACTTTTTCTGGGTAATCTCAATTTCTAAATCTTGAACACCAGCCCACCTCTCCCCCGACATTTTTGAACCGCGATCCATCTGCCTCCTAGTCACCTCCACTCGAATGATCCTCAGGCCCTTTCCACTCAATATGTCCTAAACTGAGCTCAGTATCTGCCCCAAACCCTGCCCTACTCTGCTGGACCCTCCCCTCATGTTCCCCACTCAGCGAATGGCTCCTCCCAGAAACCAGAGCTAGATATTTTGGTGTTATCTAGGATTCCTTCCTCCTTTTCAACCCCTATTTCCAATTGATTGAGGTCTTGCCAATTCCTGCTTCTGGCTTTCTTTGAATCCATCTCTACCTAATCCAAGCTATGATCTTTTCTTGTATAGATTGTTGACTTAGCTTCTAGTCCCTGCATCCAATCTTGTCCCCAATAAAATTTGTTCCTGTCATGTCCCTGCTTCAGATCCTCCAATGATAGCCCGTAGGTATTAGGATAAGGCCTAAATTCCCTCATATGGCCTCTACTTCCTTTCTTACCTCTCTAAATTCATCTTACAGAAGGGCAGGAGCCAAGTGTGTCTCAGTTATGATCATGCCCCTGGGGCCCAATGTAGCCTCAATACCTGGTAGTGGTCTGAGGGCTGGTAACAATATTCCAGTTTCCCTTCTAACTAGTTGTTATACAAGATGTATCTTAATCTCCGTATTTCTATCTCCCGTTCATATCAGATCAAGTCACCTTATCCTCCTAAGAGTGTTGGTGCTATGCTGTTGTGGTCTCAAATCCACATTATGACCAGTAAAATGTGTGTGTGGCACAGGTGGTGGAGGTTGCATGTGCCGTGCACCTAAAGGCTTGCTTATGCGACTCATCTTCCGCAGAAACTGGTTTCACGGGTCTGTCTAGGCATCTGTCTGCCTCTTCCTCTAAATTCAATTTAAAGCCCTTCTCATCTGGCCATCTTGTCTCCAAGATACAAGGTGTCTTCTGGAGGGACATTCCTTTCCCAGTCAAGTGTCAGTTTGCTATTTCACAAAAGGTTTTGCAGAATGTTGATGTTTAGCTTTGTTGCAGTGTTCCAATATATGGAAACTCTGAAAGTCAGAAACTTCTTCTTTGTGACTAAGATATTACTCCACCTTTTTTTTTTTGAGACAGAGTCTCACTCCATCACCCTAGGCAGAGTGCAGTGGCATCACAGCTCATAGCAACCTCAAACTCTTGGGCTCAAGCAATCTTCCTGCCTCAGCCTCCCAAGTAGCTGGGACTACAGGCACCCGCCGCAGGGCTCAGCTAGTTTTTCTATTTTTAGTAGAAACAGGGTCTTGCTTTTGCTCAGGCAAGAGCTTGAACTCCTGAGCTCAGGCAATCCACTTGCTTTGGCCTCCCAGAGTTCTGGGATTACAGTCATAAGCCACTACATCCAGCTGACTCCTGCTTTAATTTTGAGGGAGAGTTCCACACATCTCCCTGGTCCCCATCACCACCCCCATACTCTTGGCTGAGAGTAGAGATCTGCGAAGCAGAAGATCCATTCTCTTCTTTCACGACATCTGGCTTCAGAGCCCAGTTCTCCCACACTTAGGGAAGAACACTGATCCTGGGTAACGTAGACACTACATTTTATTTTTGAAGATCTAATGAGATAAGTCTTACTTGGTTCCCTCATGTAATCTCTTTTAGGAAAATTACTAGTCTTTCAAATTTTAAGGAACATATTATTAGGAAAACAATGTGAAAAGCATCTTCCCCTTTGTTATATCAAATAAGGAGAAGGAATAAATTCAAACAATCAATGAATTCTGAAAGTGTAGTGAGGAAAGTCTGAAGAAATTCATTTGTAATGCCAAAGCCTTCAAAGACCGAGAGGAGTATTTGAAGAATGGACGACCCTTGGAGGGCTCTGACCCTACCAACTGCAATTTTGAGTACGCTATGGCGCTTGTCTCCTTTGCCGTTCACAGGCTGCTGAGCTGTGCTGTGGGAAACTGCACCAGATCACGCAATGCCACCTACATGTGTGTTGCTCAAGAGTTTCTTACTCACCCCTCGTTGATGTCCTGCTCCCGATCTGACCACACCTGGTGTTGTACACAACTCTGGAGCCACATATCCAGATACACTGAGGCAGGCTGAGGCCTGCGCAGAGCCTTGGCAACATAGATCAGGCCTCCTGAGAAATTCTTGAAAGAATGTTTGATGTTTGGTCTTCAAGACATGAGAGATGATTTCATAAACCCAGCAGTCCTTCAGGAGGGCCCAAGGAATACAATTTGGACCAACCGGCGAGAGCTGCAGAGAGGAGGGCCATCTGCAGGATGTGCTGCCTCAAGAGAGAGTTTCCTCTCACTGGAGCAGATGTTATCAAAGTTTAATGTTCAATAGGTGGCAGAACTAGAATGTTGGGGAGCCCATGTGATCAGGAGAGCCTGTTTGTTTTGTATTATAGCTTTAGATTTTATTTTAAAAATATTTTCTTATTGCTTTTTCTATAAGAGATTCACTGTTATGATTAAAACTGGGTTTCTGCCAAAGAGGAAAAGAAGGATATGAATGTAAAAAGGTAATTTCAGTGTGGCATTGGAAGTGCTGTACTAAGAGAGGGCCTAAGATAGCACAAAAGAGGAAGTGACGACCTAGGAAGCCAGAGGTTTTCTGTAAAAGAGATGAGTTTTATTATTTATTATTATTATTATTATTTTTTGAGACAGACTCTCACTGTGTCACCCTCGGTAGAGTGCTGTGGCATCACAGCTCACAGCAACCTCAAGCTCTTGGGCTTAAGTGATCCTCTTGCCTCAGCCTCTCAAGTAGCTGGGACTACAGGTGCCTGCCACAATGCCCAACTATTTTTAGAGACAAGGTCTCACTCTGGCTCAGGCTGGTCTCGAACCTGTGAGCTCAGGCAATCCACTCACCTCGGCCTTCCAGGTGCTGGGATTATAGGCATGAGCCACCATGCCAAGCCTATATGTAGAATCTAACAAAGCCAGTATCATGGAAACAGAATAGAAAGGAGGTTACCAGAGGCTGGTGGAGGGAGGGACAGATGGGAAAAAGGGGAGATGTTGATCAAAGGACACAAAGTGTCAGTTAGAATTGAGGAGTAAGTCTTGGTGATCTAGGGCATGGCGTGGTGACCACAGTGACAACACCATAGTATTAAACCTGTCAAAATTGCTAAAGTGTGGATTTTAAATGTTTTTACCACAAGAAATTAAGTTGGTCAGGTGATGAATGCATTAATTAGCTAGATTTACTCTTTCTTTTTTAATTATTTATTTTTTATTATTAAATCATAGCTATGTACATTAATGCAATCATGGGGCACCATACACTGGTTTTATAGACCATCTGACATATTTTCATCACACTGGTTAACATAGCCTTCTTGGCATTTTCTTAGTTATTGTGTTAAGACATTTATATTCTACATTTACTAAGTTTCACATGTACCCTTGTAAGATGCACCGTAGGTGTGACCCCACCAATCACCCTCCCTTCACCCATTCTCCCCCCTCCCCTCTCCTCCCTTTTCCCCTTCCCCATATTTTTAGGTTGTAACTGGGTTATAGCTTTCATATGAAAGCCATAAATTAGTTTCATAGTAGGGCTGAGTACATTGGGTACTTTTTCTTCCATTCTTGAGATACTTTACTAAGAAGAATATGTTCCAGCTCCATCCATGTAAACATGAAAGAGGTAAAGTCTCCATCTTTCTTTAAGGGCTGCATAATATTCCATGGTGTACATATACCACAATTTATTAATCCATTCATGGATCAATGGGCACTTGGACTTTTTCCATGACTTAGCAATTATGAATTGGGCTGCAATAAACATTCTGGTACAAATATCTTTGTTATAATGTGATTTTTGGTCTTCTGGGTATATACCTAGTAGAGGAATTATAGGATTGAATGGCAGGTCTATTTTTAGATCTGTAAGCGTTCTCCAAACATCTTTCCAAAAGAAATGTATTAATTTGCATTCCCACCAGCAGTGTAGAAGTATTTCCTTTTCTCTACATTCACGCCAACATCTCTGGTTTTGGGATTTTGTTATGTGGGCTAATCTTACTGGACTTAGATGATATCTCAAAGTAGTTTTGATTTGCGTTTCTCTGATGATTAAGGATGATGAGCATTTTTTTATATGTCTATAGGCTGTGCACCTGTCTTCTTCAGAGAAGTTTCTCTTCAAGTCCCTTGCCCTGCCTGCGATGGGATCACTTGTTCTTTTCTTGCTTATACGTTTGAGTTCTCTGTGGATTCTGGTTATTAAACCTTTTTCGGAGACATCATAACCTGCAAATATCTTCTCCCATTCTGAGAGCTGTCTGCTTGCTTTACTTACTGTGTTCTTGACTGTGCAGAAGCTTTTTAGTTTGATCAGATCCCAGTAGTGTATTTTTGAAGCTGCTTCAATTGCCCGGGGGGTCCTCCTCATAAAATATTCGCCCAGACCGATTTCTTCAACTGTTTTCCCTGCACTTTCTTCTAGTATTTTTTTTTTTTTTTTTAGAGACAGAGTCTCACTTTATGGCCCTTGGTAGAGTGCCATGGCCTCACACAGCTCACAGCAATCTCCAGCTCCTGGGCTTAAGCGATTCTCTTGCCTCAGCCTCCCGAGTAGCTGGGACTACAGGTGCCCGCCATAGCACCCGGCTATTTTTTTTGTTTCAGTTTGGCCGGGGCTGGGTTTGAACCCACCACCCGTGGCATATGGGGCCGGCGCCCTACTCACTGAGCCACAGGCGCCACCCTCTTCTAGTATTTTTATAGTTTCATGTAGATTTACTGTTTCTACAATGTACATGTCATTGATGAAAACATTACATGGTACCCTATAAATATGCAGTTATTATTTACTGATTATAAATAAATAAACACATAATACAAGGAAGTACCATGTACAAAAGTACAGAAGAATTATGTTTTATTTATTACTAAAAATAATTTTATTAACATCCTGCATGGGGAGTTTTCTAGTGAAAACTTGAAAACCTGCTAGAAAAAACAAATTCTGAAAGATCTGCAACATTTTTAAAATAAAATTTTTCTAAGATGGGATCTCATTGGATTGCCCAGGCTGGTCTTGAACTCCTGAGTTCAAGGACCCTTCCTGCCTGAGGCTCCCAAGTAGCTAGGATTACAGGCACACATTACTGTGCTCAGCAGTAAAGAAGAATTTAGATGTTCTTGGAGTATATAGTCTAATGGGTATTTACCAAGAAGCATTTAATAGGGCTCAGCTCCTGTAGCTCAGCGTCTAGGGCGCTGACCACATACACCACAGCTGGCGGGTTCAAACTTGGCCCAGGCCGGCCAAACAACAATAAGAATAAAAAATAGCTGGGCACTGGCGCAGGCTCCTGTAGTCCCTGCTACTTGGGAGGCTGAAGTAAGAGAATCGCTTAAGCCCAAGAGGTTGAGGTTGCTGTGAGCTGTGACTCAATGGCACAAAGGCTACAAAGTGAGACTCTGTTGAAGAAGAAGAAGAAGAGGGGGAGGAAGAAGAAGAAACAGAAGCAGCTTTAATAGAAGTTTAAGACAAAATTTTCAACAACCTTATACATGGGTCATTACAAAAGTTTTGAGATATGCAAAAATGAAGAAATATAAAATCTGCATGGATGGAAACAAATGAAGCTCTTCCAGCTGTACCAATAAGCGGAGCAAGTTGAAACTTGCACGGGTGAGTCAGAAAGGACACTGTGGACCGTGTTTCTTGGAGGTGAAATAATGGACCATAACACAGTCTGTCTCAAAACATTCGTAGTGACCCACAGAAGTGCTTAAGGTCGTCATGCCTTACATTTGTTATGGCACACCCAGGAACCACGAAAAACTTGAAGCACAGGAATGAAAGGATTAAACTGGTGCTGTGGAGAGTTGTAAAGAGTTGTAAAGTGTGGACTTCGGAGCCACCCAGGCATCTCACCTGACGTAGTGAGGAAGGGAGGGGAGCAGGTGACGCTTTCAGAGGTGGAACAACAGAGCTGAGATGCAGGAGGTATGAGGAAGCTGGATGGGCAGAACATGACTCAGAAGTTTATCGCTGGAGTGACAGAGTGGAGTATGAAAACGTTGCAGAAGCAGGAGATGCTCAAGTGTGTGGTTTTAAACACGTGAACTTAGAGAAGTGATTTTCAACTGGTGAGCCATGAGAGGATCTTAGGTGTGCCATGAAAATTTTTAAAGATCATAAATTATTTTTGAAAGAAGTTAAAAGCACAGTAAGTATATTCTTAACTTTTTTTTTTTTTGTCAACATAATTTAAGGGTGCCAAAGAAGTTTAACTAAAGGTTTAAGTGTGCATGAGATAAAAAAAGCTTGAAAAACACTGGCTTAGAGGCCCATATGGAATATCCAGTGGAGCTGGTGGGATGATTCTCTAGAGCCCAGGAGCGTGATGGAGGCTGGTAATAACAAGTCAGGAGTCAGCACCAAGGGCTCAGCTCCACCCACCTTCTCTCTGCTCCTTTTCCCTAGAAGTTCTGGGAACAGCACCCTTTTCCTGGCCCATAGCCCAGCCATGAGCTGTTTAGCTCTTTTTTTTTTGTTGTCATTTTGTTTTGTTTTGAAACAGAGTCTTACCCTGTTGCTCAGGCTACTAGAGCACTGTGTAGTCAGCCTAGCTCACAGCAACCTCAAACACCTGGGCTCAAGCGATCCTCTCATCTCGGCCTCCTATACTAGGATTACAGGTGTAGGCCACCATGCCCAGCCTCAGAGCTATCTAGTTCTTTACACGGCCACATCCCCAGGCCACTGTTGCTTGCTCCAGAGGCAGGTGCCAGTGTGACTCCTTGAATAGCATAACAGACCCCCCTGTAGGCAGTATCTAGCTTTGACAATGATCACTCCATGGCCAGTCCTGTCTCAACTACACATCTAGGTTTTCCCTCTCCTCTCTTATTATTTTGAAGCAAACACCAGACCTCAGGGGTTTCCCTCTCTGGTAGTGGAAGGTGTAAGATATCAATAAAAGACAGGAGTTATTTGCAGTCATGTCCCTGTCATGTTCAGGGGGCCAGTCTAATGCAAGAGAGGAGCGAATGATGTAAAGGAAGAAGGAATCTTGGTAGCTTTCGAGTCTGTGGTTCCAAATGTTTCCAGAGGCCTCTCAAAATAGTTTGTTCAACTTAATTTTCTGAGCCAAAGATCTCCCTTCTGCTTTAACCAGGTTGAGCTGGATATCTGTCCCATATAACTAGTTATCCTGACTAGCAGGCAACAGCATCCGCCTAAGGACGGAAGCCGCCCTGGGGAGGGCGTTCGCTCCTGCGTGAGAAGCTGCTTCCTCCACCCAGATGTCCAAATCCCCAGCACAAAGGCCACATCCTTAATGACACCTTCCCTAATCCTAGCAGCAGGAAGTGACCTCTCCTCTCCCTGAATCACAGGGACGCGCCCTCGTGCTGTGCCTCACAGTCTCTCTTCTAGAGATATTTTGGTCTTAGCTTTTTGCTACAAACTGCAAGCCTCTTGAAGGCATCCAAAGCTACGTGGGGTAGTTTTTTACTCTCCTTCTCACCTTCCAACGTCAGTAAAAGTCTGCTGTTCTCAGTAAAAGTATATATGTTCTCAGTAAAAGTTTGCTGTGAGCTGTGAATGAAGAGGGGAAAGTTTAACTCTTGTTAAAACAAGGTGCACTGTCCTGCAAAAGAGCCTCACTTCCAACTTCCCTGACTTGCTGGCCAGAGCCCAGAGCAAGAGAGAATTCTGCTCTAGATTCAGGCTGTGACGCAAGCAGCCCTACAACTTGGGCTACTGATGGGTGGAATCCCGGTGCCAGAGGATGTCATGGCAAGTAAGGTTATCACGTGCCATCTGCATCAGAGAACGAGTCAGCATTTGAAAAGCAGGTCCTGCAGTGCCAATGTGTCTTGTCTGAAACCCAGCATCAGGACCTGGCACCCAGCGAGTCACCAGATGGTGCTAGTGAATGCAGTGCTCAGCTGGAATAATACATTCGAGATTAAGCTGAAGCTGAACAGGTCTGGGCAGCACAAGTAGGTTCTGCAAGCAGATTGTCTGCCAAGTTGTCTGCTTCTCTTGCACCAAGACGGTGGTCACACTCCTGGCCTCCTATGTTCTCTACAAGCAGCTGACGGAGGAGGGACAAACCTAAACCTGGATCACCAACCAGTCAGCTCAACATGTTGGTTCAAGCCAGAAATGCCATGTGGTCCTGAAAACAGGGACTTACAGCTTCTCAGTGGACAGGTCTTCTGGACGTGCACCTCTCAGCAATTTGATATGGAAGAAGTCGCCTAAAACAGTAAAATTGTCATCTTGGGAAAGAGGGAAGCAATGGGCTGCCACGAGGCACCACTTGGCTGGTTCGTTTTGTGGTCATAAAACCTTTACTGGCCTGTTAGACATCGGCACTGATGTTTTGGTTATGGCTCTAAATCAGTGGCCCAGGGAATGGCTGAAACAAGTTATTGATATTACTTTTGTTGGTATTGGAACTCTAGATTCAATCTTTCAGAGTATTTTGCCTTTGACCTGCTTGGGGCCGGATAAGCAGAATGCTCAAATCCGACCATATATAGTCAACATTGCTATTAACTTATGGGGTCATGATTTGCTCCAGCAATGGAATGTTGTGATAACCATACCATCCCCTCATGTTAATTCCTTGCAAATGTCAAATTTAGCATAGAGGCCACTGCCCCAAAATATGCTCTCAGGTTATCCTGGAAGAGTAGTAATCCAGGTGGAACAGTGGCCATTAACTATGGTACAATTGATGGTTTGAAGTTAGTAGTACAGGAACAATTGGAGCAAGGGCATATTGAGCCCTCTACTAGCCCTTGGAAATCTCCTGTTTTTGTGACAAGAAAGAAATCAGGCAATTGGAGAAAGCTCACTGACCTTCACAAAGTTAACAAAAATCTTATACCCATGGGACCCCTGCAATTAGGACTTCCTTTACCCTCTATGATTCCTTCCAATTGGTATTTGTATGTTATTGATTTAAAGGATTGTTTGTTTGTTTGTTTTTTTACCATACCTGCATCCTGAAGACTGCCACGTTTTCCTTTTTCTGTTCCTGTGTATAATCAGCAGAAGCCTCCAAAGCATTACCTCTGCTTTGTGGCAGAAGATTCTGCCACAAAGTATGTTGAATAATCCTACACTGTGTCAACAGTTTGTCCATCAACTGTTACAGATTCTTAGAAATACTCTACAGCCTACATTATTCATTATATGGATGACATCTTATTGGCACATCAGAGTTTGATGGTTTTACAGGAAATGTTTGAACAAGCTATATGTATATTAAAGTCTTATGTTCTTCAAATTGCTTCAGAAAAGGTGCAAACTGTAGCTCTTTATAATTATTTAGGATATAAATTGATTCAAACTCAAATTCTTCCACAATGTGTTCAACTCTGACTGGATTCTCTGTCTACTTTAAATGGCTTTCAAAAGCTATTGGGTGATATTAATGGGTTATGTCCTATTTTAGGAATACCAACCTATGCTTTGTCTAATCTTTTCAAAATTCTAGAAGGACCTTTTGACTTAAATAGTCCTCGTTCACTCACTCCAGAAGCCAAGGAAGAACTGTAGCTAATTGAAAAAGAGTTTGCATCAAAAGAATTAGATAGGGTTGATATCAGATTTCCAATTCAGCTAATAATTATAGCCCCTAGTCACTCCCCAACTGGAGTTATTTATCAAGTAGATATTCTTTTAGAATGGCTGTTCCTTTCTAACAACTACACAAAAATTATAACAATACTTAGATAAAATTTGTGAATTGATTGCTAGGGGTAGAAATAGAATTCACCAACTTACAGGTTATGATCCTTATTCTATTGTTCCTTTCACAGAAAAGTAAATTCAATTCAATTTTCAATTATCAATATCATAGCAAATTGCTTTTGCATCCTATACAGGTTCAATTACTAATGAATATCCTAATGACAGAAGATTTCAGTTTTTAAAGCTTCCTGGATTCTCCCTTATGTTGTTAGAGACTCTCCAATTTCAGATGCTATTATCTTTTACAAAGATGCCACCAAGCATGGTAAAGTTGGATATACAGATGGTAATACTTTCAAAGTTGTTCAAAGTCCTTATACATCAGTTCAAAAAAATGAAATATACGCTATTTTTATTTTACTTCAAGACTTTCCTTGTGCAATAAATGTGGTCACAGACTCTCAGTATGCCTGCATAGCTATTAGAAAGATAGAAACAGCAATTATCACTTCCACTGATGAGATTTCTTCTCTCTTTCGGTCTATTCAGGCACTTATAAGGCATCATACTCACCCTATCTACATAACTCATATCACAGCACACACTGTACTACCAGGTCCAATGACCTCATTGAATGCAAAAGTAGATCAGGCCCTTATTGGTACTGTTCAAAAAGCTTCTACCTTTCACTCTTACACACATGCTAATGCGAAAATGCTCCAAAAGAAATTTCAACTTACAAGAACTCAGTCTCAGTAGATTCTTTCTAACTGCCCTTCTTGTTCCAGGATACACTTACCTCCCTTTCTGGAGGGAACCAATACTAGAGGAGAAGCAGCAAATCAGAGATGGCAGATGGATGTTACCATTGTCGCATCCTTTGGTAGATTGAAATATGTTCATCATTCTGTAGATACTTTCTCTCATTTCTCTTGGGCTACCGCTGTACTGGGAGAATGGACTCACCATGTCATTCAACATTTGTTAGAGTGCTTTAATATTATGGGTCTCCCTAAATCTATTAAAACTGACAATGCACCCTCTTATTCTACTCACAAATTAAATACCTTCCTATCTTTTTGGAATATTCAATTATCTCATGGTATTCCTTACAATTCTCAAGGACAAGCCATTATTGAGTGACATCATAAAACATTGAAAGATATGTTAGAAAAACAGAGAGGGGGAGAGGATATCCTCCCCTTGAATAATAGTTCTAAGTACATGCTCACTTGAGCTCTTTTCATTCTCAATTTTCTGAATCTCAGTAACGACAGAAAGACAGCTGCAGAACGCCATTGGACATCTCTCATTCATTCACCATTCTCTCCAATACAACAACCTATTTTTTATAGAAAACCTGACATGTCAGAGTGGAAGCCTGGTTATGTACTGCATTGGGGTAGAGGTTTTGCCCATATTATTACAGAACACCAAAAGAAGCAGTGGTTACCAGCCCGCTGGATTAATCCTCGACACGAGCAGGACACCTGGCAAGCACCTTAACAAATTTGTTTTCACTAAGTTCTCTTTTATTCACAGGACTCTGATTTTTGGAACTTAGGTAATTTCATAACAGAGAAACCCTGGATCAATCTTCTCTGTGGGGCCTCTAACTTACTTTCCCATATCACCATCCACCCATCAGCAGGAAGCAGTTAAGAGAGGTCAGCGTCCTGTTTCCCTAAGAGGCAGTTGGAGCTTCTACGCAGAGTGGGAAGATTGATACAGGATTTCATTATTTTGGGCTGAATAACAAGCCCCAGGTAAGCATAGTATGCATCTTTTTTTTTTTTTTTTTTGTCGAGGCAGAGTTCTACCCTATGCCCTGAGCAGAGGGCAGTGGCATCGGACTCACTGCAACCTTGGACTCCGGCTGTGGGCACCCTGCTGCCTCAGCCTTTGGGGCCGCTGGGATTACAGGCGCTTGCCGCTGCACCCGGCTGGGTTTTTCCATTTTTTTCACGAGTTGGGGTCTCACTCTCGCTCAGACAAGCCTCGAACTCCTGAGCTCAAGCAATCCTCCCGCCTCAGCCTCCCACAGTGCTGGGATTACAGGCATGAGCCACCGCGCCCGGCAATAGTATGCATCTTCTAAACCTTGGAAGGTTATGACAACAAAGACCTAGAACAGCAGGCTTCGAGGTAACGATTATACTGGTATTGGCCAAGGTAAGAGAATTTCACTTGTTGGATTCATATCTGTTTCAGTTGAGCACCTGATCTTTACTTAAAGTTATACTGCTCTGTGGAAAGCATCTGAGTTTGGTACAGCCCTTTCCCCACCTAACATAACTTCAGGTGGTGGTTAATACTTCCCATGGAAGCGTCATGGGCCCTATGGGTCAGCCTGTAGCACGTAGTTGGGTGGTGATTAGCACAAAGGGGACATGTTTTCCCCTTTGCCTAGTTTGGCTAAAATAGTTTCCCTTATACCAGGATTAGTTCTGTTGGTGTAATTCTGTTATACTTACATGCCCTTTTGTTTCTTTTACTTAGCAAGAAGTAAAGCTCTTGGGTGAGGAGAATGGCTGAAATAACCAACGACAGATTTTCTCGCTTGCCTATCCAGAAATGTCGTTAATACACTAGAGGGGGGAAATGTAGAGAATGCCAAGAGCCAGACGACCTCTGATTTGCAGTGGAGGGGGGGGCGGGGGGGTAGATCCTCTGGCAATTCATCCACAGGTTTTCCTTGCAGAGAAAGAGCCCGAGCCCATGGTGATCCTTAGGCACGGAGTCATTGTCTTATACTCCCCTCACCTGTCTTGTGCTGTCTCAATAAAAGGCTACTGCAGAGGTTGCTCAGGGCTACCCTGCGATCCAGGTTAGCCCGCCTCCTGTAGGCTTGTACGTCTAATCCAAGTCACACCTCGTTCCTTCCTGTGGCAATTGAAACTAGGGCCATAGGGGCTTGGCAGAAGGCGAGAGCAGAGAGAGAGAAGGAGGGAGGGGGGTGGGGTCTCGGTGTGTGACACACCTCTTGGGGGCAAAACACAATTGTAACAGAGACTTTACCAAACAACTGCGATCAGTGTAACCTGGTTTCTTGTACCCTCAATGAATCCCCAACAATAATAATAATTAAAAAAAATAGCCAGGTGTTGTGGAGGGCACCTGTAGTCTCAGCTACTTGGGGGACTGAGGCAAGAGAATTGCTTAAGCCTAAGAGTTTGAGGTTGCTATGAGCTGTGACGCCATGGCACTCTACCCAGGGTGACAGCTTGAGACTCTGTCTCAAAAAAAATAATTATCCTTGGAGGTATGTATTATTCCCGTTTTACAGATTTAAAAATAGTGAAATTTCTTTGCCCCTGTGCACAAAGTGAGAACACAACCAAATAAGCAAAGCAGATGTAACTGGTATAAAATAAATCAACAGTTTTAAGTAAGAAAAAGCTTTATACATAAAAATTTCCAGTCTTTGTAGTGTCTGCGGGGATGGGGTTCTTGTTACAAAAGCATTGCACAGTCATCGTAATGAGTAAACAGACAAGCAAAAGAACAAGAAGAAAACCCATAATCCCACTCTATGTTAGCTATTGCTAGCTCATTCACAAACGGTGTTCAGGCTGGACGTATGCATATTGCATATACATGTTCAAATAACTACATTTCTGAAAAATAATATATCCATATAGCTCTAATTCATCATAATATACTTAAACAATTTACCCATTTGGGGATTGCTGGTATTTTAAATTATTCCATACTTTGTTTTTTTGGATTTTTTTAAGACTAGGTCTCACATGTTGCCCAGGCTAGACTCCAACTCCTGGGTTCATGAGATCTTCCTGTTTTAGCCTCCTAAGTCACTGGGAATTTAGGCATTTATTAGGATAGTTGACACCAGACTGGACAGAGCAGGAAACGACATTAGTATATTTGAAGACAAGTCAAAGAAAATACTACAACTGAAGCTCAGAGAGGAAATCAGGTGGAAAAATTTCTCTTATTACTATTCTCTAAAACAATCCCATTCAGTAATTAAAACCTCCAGTCTCACTAATAATTAGAATTTTACATTTCATCAAAGGTGAGGATGCCCCTCCCCCAGCTCCCACCTGTGTCAGGAAGGGGACACTTTTCTGTTAACTCACCTTGTTCTTCTGCCTGTCCACATATATCTTACTAACCAAATTCTGGCTCTCTGCAAATAGAACAGGAAAGAAAGTGGAGGAGAAAATGGACAGGATATATATGTATTTTTTATAAATACAGGATTTTATTTGTTTTTGTTTTTTGTTTTGAGACAGTCTCAAGCTATTGCCTTGGGTAGAGTGCTGTGATATCATAGCTCACAGCAACCTCCAACTCCTGGGCTTAAGCAATTCTCTTGCCTCAGCCTCTCAAGTAGCTGGGACTACAGGCACCTGCCACAACACCCGGCTATTTTGTCATTGCAGTTTGGCTGGGCGGGTTTGAACCCGCCACCCTCAGTATGTGGGGCCAGCGCCCTACTCACTGAGCCACAGGTGCTGCCTGGACAGGAAATTTTTAATTGACTGTTACAATAAGTTGACTTACGCTTTCCCTGAGCTTTGTAGGTTGAAAATTAACTCTTTTTCCCCCATGGCCCTTTACAAGTTTCTGAAGCCCCACTCTACCCCCTACTTCCTGTTTCCAGGTTGACACTTTTCCCTCTGGCTCATTAATTTCAGTCCTTCCTTAGCCTCTCAGAGCGCTGTACAGGGTCCAGCCCCGGTTGGAGGCAAGAAGACCTTGACATGCCTTGCTTTTCCTTTTTCTATTAGAAATGCTCACCTATTCTGTCTCAGTAAAACCGGGCAGTGCAGTCAGATCCACAGTCCGTTGCCAGCACAGTGAGCCAGCCTTTCCTAAACTAGATTTCTCAACTGCAAATCAGTTTCCAGTCCATTGGTTTCTGAAAGTTCAGGGAACACATCCTGAGACCTCCAGGGGTTCCCCTGGAGCCCATTTTCTTAGACTTGAAGTGAGGAGCAGGCTCCCCACCCACCCCAGTCACTTTAAACTTTTTGTGGGCTTGAGGCAGGTGGTTGGCTAAGGGTCACACGATCTTTTGCAAATTCAGGTGGAGATCTTGCATCTTGCTTTTTTTTGTTTGAGAGCCATGCACAGTAGATTGACTCACAGGCTTAAGATAGTCAATCTCTGCACATTCTGAAGACAGAATGTGAGCTTATTTCTGATAGGAGTGTCTTTGTATAAGTGAGGCCTTAGGCCATGCCAGATAAGCTTAATATTAGCAATGATGGGGGTCTAGGGCCATACTGTATCTGCTTGATCTCTGGGGAAGCTGGAAACTGAGTAACTGAACCCTGCACAGTAAATCTCTGGTGAGATGCTATGGTGACAACACTGTGTGCATTGCTAGTGTTGTTTCTGGGAGAATTAAGTCCTCTCTGTACGACTCCTTTGGCAGAGGACAGGTGGAAGCTCACACTTGGTCTGTCCTGGACTCTGATGCACCTTTTCCTTTGACAATTTCACCTATGTCCTTTCACTGTAATAAGCGACAGCTATAATTATAACAGCTTTTCTGAGTTCTGTGTGTCCTACCAAATTATTGGATCTGAGCCTTGGAGATTCCCAATACTGATGAAATGAAACTAAAATTGTTAACTTTTTGTAACATATAGTATTACTTAAAAGGAACTTAAACCTTCAGAATGATAAACACTCAGAATGATAAATGTATTTTTTCATATTTGCTTTACTTTCTCCTTTATTTTCTGTCTTGATTAAGAAATAAAACAGAGGCCGGGCATGGTGCTCAAATCTGTAATCCTAGCACTCTGGCAGGCCAAAAAGGGTGCATTGCTTGAGCTCTGGAGTTTGAGACCAGCCTGAGCAAGAGTGAGACCCTGTCTCTACTTAAAAAAAAAAAGAAAGAAAGAAAGAAAAACTAGCCAGGCCTTGTCGCTGGTACTTGTAGTCTTAGCTATTGGGGAGTTAGAGGCAAGAGGATTTCTTGAGTCCAGGAGTTTGAGCTTGTGGTGAGCTGTGACAACACCGCACCTTAGCCTCGGGCAACAGAGTGAGTTAGAAGGAAGGAAGGGAGGGAGGGAGGGAAAGAAATGGGAAGGAGAAAGGAAAGGAGAAAGGGAAGGGAGAAGAACGAAAGAAAGAAAACTAATCTTACAAGGGTACATGTGAAACTTAGTAAATGTGGAATGTAAATGTCTTAGCACAATAACTAAGAAAATGCCAGGAAGGCTATGTTAACCAGTGTGATGAAAATATGTCAAACGGTCTATGAAACTAGTGTATGATGCCCCATGATCATATCAATGTACACAGCTATGATTTAATAAAAAAAGAAAGAAAGAAAGAAAACTAATAGATGCACACCAAGTTTCCTTTGCACTCCACCCAGTTTTTATTAGAGACAGAGTCTCAATTTGCTCAGGCTGGTTATGAACTCCTGAGCTCAAGGGATCCTCCCACTTCAGCCTCCCAGAGTGCTGAGATTACAGGAGTGAGCCACCTCACCTGGCTTCTTTAAAGCCATTTTCTCTTAGAGATTGAGAACCGAGATCTAGAAAGACAAAATCCAGGCAGGTCAGTGCCCAGTAGAACCCCAAAACCCTGGCCCAGCCTGTGGCAAAGGCTGGTGTGGATATTTGTGTCCCTTTATGGGTTTGCGTGCCATCCTAGCATGGCCCTTGCTCTCGTCTCTGCATCTCTCTAAGTTTGAGTGTGCATACTTGACTTTAATTTCACCAAACAAATGTGACTGGGTAATCTTTGCTGGGTGCCAGGCACTGTGGCAGGTGCCGTAGGCACAATAGTGTCCGTCCAATGCTGCCATGAACCTTCTAACCTTGTGACTATAATAACAGCTCGCTGGATTCAATGTGTGTTCCCAGTGGTCCTTCTTACACACTCGCTATGTCCTCGTTACCTGAGGATTCTTTCCTCAGGTCAGGCTTAAATGTGACAGGGAAGACTATTAGTATCAGACTAGGGGAACACTTGGGGACAGGCACTTCTCGGGGCTTCTGGGTGCCCTGTTCTGGGCACTGATCCAGTACGTGGACTGGTTTGGACTTCCTGAGCGGGAGAGCTTTGCAGCTCAGCAAAAGAATGGAGAAGCAATGTTCTCCTCCTAGACGCAGTCTCGAAGACTTAGTAAGTCACCATTTCCTGCACATCAGGCTCAACAATGACACCCAGCTCTGTGTTATGGCTTGATCAGAACTCTTTCTGTCTCTATAGAGCAGTGTTTTTCAACCTTTTTTTAACTCACAGCACACTTGAACCTTTAGTTAAACTTTTGCAGCACACTTAAATTATGTTGATAAAAAAAAAAAGAGTACAAAACAGAATATACTTACTGTGCTTTGAACTTGTTTGGAAAATAATTGAATTAATGATCTTTAAAAGTTTTCACGGCACACCTAAGATCCTCCCATGGCATGCTGGTTGAAAATCACTGCCCTAAAGAGGGTAAATATAGGTGAGACCCATTCTACTGGGCACTGACCTGCCTGGATGGGTTATTTTGTCTTTCTAGATCTTGGTTCTCAATCTCTAAGAGAAAATGGTTTTAAAGAAGCCAGGTGAGGTGGCTCACTCCTGTAATCTCAGCACTCTGGGAGGCTGAAGTGGGAGGATCCCTTGAGCTCAGGAGTTCATAACCAGCCTGAGCAAATTGAGACTCTGTCTCTAATAAAAATAGAAAAATAAGCCAAGTGTTGTGGTGGATGCCTTGGTCCCAGTTACTTGGGAGGCTGAAGCAAGAGGATTGCTTGAGCCCATGAGTTTGAGGTTGCTATGAGCTAGACTGACACCATGGCACTGTAGCCCGGGCAACAGAGTGAGACTTTGTTTCAAAACAAACAAACAAAAGAAACCCCAAAACAAAAGATAAATGAAAAAAGCTATTCTAGGCAAAAACCCAAGAAAGCAACCATCAGAGAATAAAAGCAATATATGTGAAAAAACAAATAGGCTTTTCAGTCCCTGTAGATTCTAGGCCTGTAAAATTCCATGAATCTCGAAACAATAATGACATCATCAACAAATTTCAGGAACCTCTAAAACCATTGAAAGTTGAAGATACTCCACAGACAGTCGATTCCATTTACAACTGAAATTCTTCCCTGGACTCTTAGGAATATTGTTTTCTACAACATAAGGGGGAAAAGCTGTCACAGTCCACAGAGTTCCTCAGAATGATGCTTTCTGTACTTCTGTGAGCAAATTCAGTTCAGTTTTTAACTAACTTTCATTGTGCAACCACTTAAAGACTATTTCCTAAGTGCCAGGCAGTTCCCTGGTCGAATGGAAGATCAGAAAGGGTTCCGGGTTCAAAGAGAAGCCCAGGCAGAGTGCAAAGGAAGCCTGCAGGTGGGTAGATCTCCCAGTTGGAAGAACCAAGAAAGTCTTCATGGAGAAGGTGGCATAGAAAACTGAGAGCTTTCATACATAGATACCTGTTTTTATTTAAGATATATTTATTAAGCCACTATTCTGTGCCATGTATTGTGCAAAGACCCTGGGATACAAAAATGAATAAGACACAAAGACAAGTCTTGCACCACAATGAATTCCCAAACAAGCACTGATTGTGACAGCAGATGGGAGAGGGCAAGGAGGGTGCTCTGGCTGGAGGAGGGACACCTAACCCACCTCAGGGAGGGGTTCTGAAGGTTTCCAGGAGAAAGGGACAGGGCTGCACTGGAGCTGAAAGGATGTACAGGAATGCTCAGGGCAGATAGCAAGGGGAAATGCATTCTTTGCAAAGCTAACCACATGGCAGAGGCACTGGTGGTGGGAGGGAGCCACCAGTGAGGAAGCAGAGGTGTCTGAAGCAGAATGTGTGTGGGCAGAAAGCGACCCCATAAATGGTGGGGGCCTATTGGCAAACAGCTGAGTGATCAATGAACACAGGTGGTCATACACTCATGCTCTGTTGAAGTGAACCCAATGGCATAGAATATTAATATCATTAAAGCAAGAAACCAGGTAAACAGTGTATGGTACCCCATGATCGTATTAATGTACACAGCTATGATTTAATATTAATAAAAAAAAAAGAAACCAGGTAAAATCTGCTGGCAACGGGCTACAGAAACCCACAAGGCATAAATATCAGAAGGCTCGTACTTCAAGCATGATAATCATTCTTAACATGTGATCTGACAACCCATCTTTTGAAAACAGAGAGAGGAAATGGGATTTATTGTCTATTGAAGAACTGGATTTTCCATTTTCTCCTAAAGTGGATTCTTTCCCGGAAAACCACAATCCACAGAGGAGGTGAATAAACGAGACATAAATATAAATATACCTCCTGAAGGGCAGTCGGTAGACAAAGACTGCTTTAGGAGATGTGCCAGTTGATGTCATAGTGAAGTCAGATAAAATTACTCATCATTATTCTGTTAACCAAAAAGGAAAAAAAAAAAGAGAGAGAGGAAACCTGGAGAGATCGTGAAAACTGTATCGATTACAAATTATTCCAGGCAAAGCTGCAGTAGCAGGCACATTTCTCTTATGCAACGGTGAGTAAAGAGAAGAGAAGCTTCTTCCAGCAGCTGCTCTTTCTGTGCTCACCCTCTGAACTCCCTCTGGGCAATGTGCTGTCTGGCCACATTCTCATCCCAGCCAGAGCCAGAGCAGGATGGTGTCCTGCCCTACCCCCGGCAGCCCCTGCTGGTGTTGCGGCCATCTGTGGGCCTCTGGACACTCTGCACTCACCTCTGCACTCACCTCTGAAGCCCCCTGAGGCCCATCCAGCTGGGGGAGCCTAGAGGTGGGCTTTCTGCTCCTGCAGGAGGCCTCTCCCTCCGGTCACCCATTTAGCTCAGCCCTAATGAACTTTCTCTTGCTCTCTTCTGAGGCCACTCACCCTCCTTATAACACTCCACCGAACTCACTCCAATTTTTCGATAATTAAATAAGGAGCCAGGCACTGTGGCTGACACGTCTAATCCCAGCACTTTGGGAGGCCAAGTGGGAGGCTTGCCTGAGCCCAGGAATTGGAGACCAGCCTGGACAACATAGCAAGACCCCATCTCTACAAAGAATTAAGAAAGAAAAAACTAGGTGATATGGTGGCAGGCACCTAGAGTCCCACCTATGCAGGAGGCTGAGGCAGGAGGATCACTTGAACCCAGGAGTTTGAGGTTTTTGTGAGCTATATTGATGCCACAGCACTCCAGCCTGGGCAACAGAGCAGGATGCTGTCAATAATAATAATAATAATAATAATGGAATCTGACTATGTGAGTTTAGTTTGCATTAGAAATATAGAACCCATTGGAGAGAGGACAACTCAGTCCTGCCCTGCCATGGGAACCTCCTCAGAGGGTCATGGTGAGGACTCCCTGGAAAGCCCTTAGCCTGGTGTGTGTGACATAGAAAGTACTTAGTATTATTATTTTGCCTTTGGAAACTGAAGTCCTTTGCCACAGATAGCCCAGGACCAACTCCCTAAAACACCTGCTGTCTCTGAGGCAATGCTGGTGACTGAGCACCTGCACACTCAAGTCCAGCAGCAGAGAGACAGCCTCTCCAGCCTCTAGGAGTTGGGGATCTACAGAGGGGATGGGACCAAAAAGAATCTGAAGAGAGTTCAAAGAAAGTGTTTGTGGGAAATCTGAGAGGAGTATAGCTCTCACTCCTAGCACAGCTGGATGGATGGTGCCTCAGAGGCTGCTTGCAGCCCCGGCAGCCTCACTGTGTGAAGTCTGCTGGGCTGTGTCCTCAGGATCCCTGCCTGAATCAGGATGCACTCCCATACTGCAAGCTTGGCTCTAGTCACAGTGTGGCAGGAGGTTTCCCAGCGCCAGGCCCCCAAGTCTCCCGAACAGAGAGGAAGGAAGCCTCCCCCTCCCTGAATAGAAGCACCTGCCCAGACGCAGGGCGGACACATCTCGCCTCCACCCACTGCCTCTCCTCCTGCTCTCAGCTCGCCCTGTCCTTTCTGGCAGCTCCGTAAATAAACTTAGAGGAAGATGAGGAGTGAGGAGAGACGACATGGATGTGGCCAGAGCCACTCACTCAACCTTACTAGTGCTGTGTAATGGCAACCGATGACATCCACCCACATTAGGCAACTAGCGGCTCACAGAACTCTCCTGGGAGTAGAACCCTCGCTCTGGTACAGAAGCCACAGACACTGTGAAAATGATCTAAGTTTACAAAGAGTCAGCATGTGCCCAGATTTAAACATTGTGGAAAGATCATCTCAGGAAGTGGATGGTGGTGGCTACTGTAAGGCAATGTGAACTCACTTAATTCCATTGAAAGGAATGCTTAAAAATAGCTAGGATGGTCAATTTTACATTATGCATATTTTATCACAATTTTTTTTTTTTTAAAGAAAGATGATCTCAGGTGAGCATGAATCAGCCTCCAGGCAGCATCCAGCCCCTTCCCGGTGAAGACGCTGTTCATAAAGTGAGACAGCTTCAGGTTCTGGGGCTAGCTGGCTCTGCCCCTCACCACCTGTGTCACCTGGAAAATTTCTTAATCACTTAGAGTCCCTGTTGTATGTGTAAAGTGAAGGGAGGTTGGAATGATGAAATGAGAGCACTTAAAACTCGTATGGTACTTGCATGCCTGGCCATCTGGCTTGCCTGGAACTGAAGGATTTCTGGAACATGAGACATCAGTGCCAAACTTAGACAAGTCCAGGCAAACTGGGATGGCTAGTCACCCCAGCAAAGTCTGATATAGTAGATGGTCAACAGTGGCATTTATCAGTACCTATTGCTACTGTTTCTACTGCCACAAAGGGAAGCTAATACCTGGGACTTGCAGTTTGGAGGCCCTCCTCCCGGTGTTTTGCATGGATTAGCTCAGCTAATCTTCCCTGCCAGCATGAGGTAGGTAATTATATCTTTACTTTGCAGAGGAGGAAGCCAAGCGGCCAAGGTCTGAACCCGAACTGTCAGACTCTAGGCTGCACAATCTTAACGGTGTGCTCTGCCCTCATCCCCCAAGTTCATTAAGCACTATGTCCAGGGCACTGCTCATAGTGGGTCAACTATGCTAATTCATTTATTTCTTACAATGGTCCTATTACTATTAGTCGAGAGAGGAAGAAAGGAAAGCTTAATTAGGAGAATATGGGGAAGAGTCTCCATCAAGCACTCACTGCATGGTTGCTGAACCCATTACATACAGACAGGGGACCAACTCGTCCTGGGTTTAATGCCCAAAGCCTCACAGCCCAGGCATCCCCTCCATCCTGGGGAAACCAGGACTTTTGATCACTGTCTGTAATGAGCTCACGCACAGTCTAGGAAAGCCAAAGAACTCAAACAGGTCACAGAAACAAGAGGACCTATAATCAGCAAAAGAAAGAATTGATACATAATCAATGTATGTGCCTTCCTACTTATCAAGGAAATGCAGAGAAGGTAACAAGGGCCTGGGCATGGTGGCTCATACCAGCAATCCTAACCCTCTGGGAAGTCAAGGTGGGAGGATCGCTTGAGTCTAGAAGTTGGAAATCAGCCTGAGGAGTGAGAGTAGGAGCGAGACCTCCACCTCTACTGCAAAGTTAGCTGGGCGTATTGGTGGACTCCTGTAGTCCCAGCTACTTGGGAGGCTGAGGCAGGAGAATCACTTGAACCCAGGAGTTTGAGGTTGCTGTGCGTTATGATGGCGACACGGCACTATACTCAGGGCAACAGAGTGAAGCTCTGTCTCAAAAAAAAGTAACAAGGAGGCTCAGTGTTTAACAAATGAACAAACATTTCAAATAAAAATAACAATAATCAGCACGCAAGCTTCAGACACTGGCGCAGCCGTCTGTTGTTGGTGGCACAGTGGAAGCACTCCAGGAAATGCTGTGCAGCTGTTAGGCCAGGGCTGGTTGTGTAGCGACACGGGCTCAGTGTGTGCAGCTAAGTGAGAACAGCTGGAGTCAGGACTGAGCTCATGCTGTGTTTACCACAACATAACGTTTCTGCACAAATGTCACCAGGGTCTGGAAAGGATTTGGAAAAATAAAATCATCTGATGCATTAAAGGGGAGGATTGTGATGCTGCTGCCCCCTGAGTTCCATTGTTGCTGCTGCCTTTTGTAATATAATAAAGGCAGGAGAGCGGACAACACCCCACGCTGACCCACTTTTCTGTCTTCACTGGGCCTGCAGCTCAGTTCTGGTCCTGCCCCTCCTTACTTGTTGGGAAAATCCAGGATGAGCAATTCTCCTCCCAAACCCCCTCAGCTCCTGCTGTGCCCCCCTATTGTGGCCCTCATCTGTTTCACCCCGACTGGTTTATAGTTTGGGGGCCTGAGGGCAAAAATTGCGTCTCATTCCCCTTCTCATTTGCCCAAGTGCCTGACAGGAAATTGTCACTAAGGAAATGTGAAGAATCAAATGGAAGGTCTACTTTTAGCTGTTTGGAGAACATTCTCAGTAGTAAAGTATCTCAAGAATGGAAAAGCAAGCAACCCAAGTACTCAGTATTAATTTGAAATGAGTAGATGAACAACAACAGGCCTGCAAGAGAGAAAAACACAATTCAATTCAAAAAGGGGGGAGGGCGTTAGCGGCTCAGTAAGCTCTGACTTAATGGGCACAATGTACCCATTGTGGCTCACCCCCAGGGACAGACTCAGCTAGAACTCAGACTCCACCTTATAAACACAACCAATGTAACCCAGTTGTTATGTACCCTCATATTAATTCTAAATTAAAAAGAAAGAAGTGTAAAGAACTATAAGGAGAAACCAGAGGTTTCTACTTTCTCTCCCTGCAACAGGTAAACAGGGAAACAGAAGCTGGGGTGAGGTGAAGGAAGCCCAAAGGGTCTCAAAGCTGCTGGATGACAGCGAGGAGGGGAGACATCTTTGAGGTGATTTGAGACTTCTAATAAGAAAGGTGGGAAAGATGCAGGTGAAATGCCAGTGTATTTTGGGCAGATCTACAGACTCACAGCTGTGTACTGGTACTTCAGGGAAGGAGTATGAGCTGGGAGTTACATCAGACAGCATCTGGTTTGGCCATGCTGCATAAAGATGAAGAAACTGAGGTCCACAAGGGAGTAGCATGCTCCAGTTGAGTCTGCTTTCTCGCACCTATGTCCACTTCTCCACAGGCCAGCCTCATCTGCCCCACCAGCCTCACCAACCCCATCACCCCCACCAGCCCCAAAAGCCTCACCAGCCTCATCAGCCTCATCAGCCCCTCCAGCCCCACCAGCCCCCACCAGCCGAACCAGCCCCACAGGCCCCACCAGCCTCACCAGCCCCACCACCCTCACCAGCCTCACCACCTCACCACCCTCACCAGCCCCACCACCCTCACCAGCCCCACCAGCCCCACCACCCTCAGTAGCCTCACCAGCCCCACCACCCTCACCACCCTCACCAGCCCCACCACCCTCACCAGCCCCACCAGCCCCACCAGCCCCACCAGCCCCAACAGCTGCACCAGCCCGCCAGCCCCACCAGCCTCACAAGCACCACCAGCCTCACCAGCCGCACCAACCCACCAGCCCCACCAGCCCCACCACCCTCACCAGCCTCACCAGCCCCACCAGCCCCACCAGCTCCACCAGCCTCACCAGCACCACCACCCTTACCAGCCCCCACCAGCCTCACCAGCCCCCACCAGCAACACCAGCCCCACCACCCTCACCAGCCTCACCAGCCCCACAACCCTCACCACCCTCACCAGCCCCACCAGCCTCACCAGCCCCACCAGTCCCCACCACCCCCATCAGCCACACTAGCCCCACCAGCCCCTCCACCCTCACCAGCCTCACCAACCCCACCAGCCCCACCAGCCTCACCACCCTCACCAGCCTCACCAGCCACACCAGCACCACCAGCCTCACCAGCCCCACCAACCCCACGAGCCCCACCATCCTCACCAACCTCACCGGCCACACCAGCCCCATCAGCCCCATCAACCCCCACTAGTCCCACCAGATCCACCAGCCTCACCAGCCCCACCAGATCCACCAGCCCCATCAGCCCCACCTGCCCCACCACCCTCACCACCCTCACCAGCCTCACCAGTCCCACCAGTCCCACCAGCCCCAAAAGCCTCACCAGCCTCATCACCCTCACCAGCCCCAGCAGCCTCACCAGCCCCACTAGCCTCACCAGCACCACCAGCCCCACCACCCTCACCAGCCTCACCAGCCCCCACCAGCCCCCACCAGCACCACCAGCCCCACCAGCCCCACTACCCTCACCAGCCTCACCAGCCTCACCAGCCCCACCAGCCTCACCAGCCCCCCCAGCATCACCAGCATCACCAGCCCCACCAGCCCCACCAGCCCCAAAAGCCTCACCAGCCTCATCACCCTCACCAGCCCCATCAGCCTCATCAGCCCCACCAGCCTCACCAGCCTCACCAGCCCCCACCAGCCCCTACCAGCACCACCAGCCCCACCACCCTCACCACCCTCACCAGCCCCCACCAGCCTCACCAGCCCCCACCAGCAACACCAGCCCCACCAGCCCCAAAAGCCTCACCAGCCTCATCACCCTCACCAGCCCCATCAGCCTCACCAGCCCCACCAGCCTCACCAGCCTCACCAGCCCCCACCAGCCCCCACCAGCCCTACCAGCCCCACCACCCTCACCACCCTCACCAGCCCCCACCAGCAACACCAGCCCCACCAGCCCCACCACCCTCACCAGCCTCACCAGCGCCCCCAGCATCACCAGCCTCACCAGCCCCACCAGCCCCAAAAGCCTCACCAGCCTCATCACCCTCACCAGCCCCATCAGCCTCACCAGCCCCACCAGCCTCACCAGCCCCCACCAGCCCCTACCAGCACCACCAGCCCCACCACCCTCACCAGCCCCCACCACCCTCACCAGCCCCAACCAGCAACACCAGCCCGACCAGCCCCACCACCCTAACCAGCCTCGCCAGCCTCGCCAGCCTCACCAGCCTCACCAGCCCCCCAGCATCACCAGCCTCACCAGCACCACCAGCCTCACCACCCTCACCAGCCCCACCAGCCCCACCAGCCTCACCAGCCCCACCAGTCCCCACCAGCCTCCGTTAGCCCCACCAGCCCCATCACCCTCACCAGCCTCACCAGCCCCCACCAGCAACACCAGCCCCACCAGCCCCACCACTCTCACCAGCCTCACCAGCCCCACTAGCCCCTACCAGCCTCACCAGCCCCACCAGCCCCCACCAGCCTCACCTGCCCCCACCAGCCTCACCAGCCCCACCAGTCCCCACCAGCCTCACCAGCCCCACCAGCCCCCACCAGCCTCACCAGCCCCCACCAGCAACACCAGCCCCACCAGCCCCACCACTCTCACCAGCCTCACCAGCCCCACCAGCCTCACCAGCTTCACCAGCCCCACCAGCCCCACCAGCCTCACGAGCACCACCAGCCCCACCAGCCCCATCACCCTCACCAGCCTCACCACCCTCACCAGCCTCACCAGCACCACCAGCCTCACCAGCCCCACTAGCCCCTACCAGCCTCACCAGCCCCACCAGCCTCACCTGCCCCCACCAGCCTCACCAGCCCCACCAGTCCCCACCAGCCTCACCAGTCCCCACCAGCCTCACCAGCCCCACCAGCCCCCACCAGCCTCACCTGCCCCCACCAGCCTCACCAGCCCCCACCAGCCTCACCAGCCCCACCAGTCCCCACCAGCCCCCACCAGCCTCACCAGCCCCACCAGCCCCCACCAACCCCACTAGTCCCACAAGCCCCCACCAGCCCCCACCAGCCCCACCAGCCTCACCAGCCAATCAGCCCCCACCAGCCTCACCAGCCCACCAGCCCCCACCAGCCCCCACCAGCCCCACCAGTGACTAGCAGCTGTCCCTCTGGCTGGCCAAGGTATCGGAACTTTTTGTCATCTATGAATCTGTGAATCATTCCCGTTGTGGGTGGCATTTTGATCTAACGAAGTCACGTGAAGTATCAGTTTGGTTTCCTGGAAGTGGTAACTCCTGAACCCATTTTGGACCATCATCATTTCAGGCTGGTCTCTTTGATTAAGGATCCAGCCTCAAACTGGGCCCTAAAGGAGATGAGAAAAGAAAGGGAAAGATTTTTATGGAAAACAAAGGTGTTGGGAGAGAAGCTCATTGTGATGGATGTGAATGGTTGAGGAAAGGATGAGGCAGTGACAGCCAGACCATGATGGGGACAAGGGGAGAATGTGGACCAGCAAATAGAAGCTGCAGCCTGAGGCGCCTCTTCCAGGTGACACACACCCTGGGCAAGTCTTTTGCCCTTACTTCCAGTTATTTTGAGGGTCCAATAACATAAAGGACACAGCATTTTATGACTGGCAGAAGCCTTCTTATGCCCACTGGATCAAAAGGGAGGCTCGGACAGAAAAGGAAGAGGTCTAGCCCAAGGCCACGCTGGACATCAAGGACAGAGCAGGGGCGGTCTCCTCCTCCCTGTCCAAGTGTCTGACCATGGACACAAAATTTCTTGGTAACTGTGAAAAGTGCTAATGATTCTTCCAAGTGCCTTAGTCAGAAAGGTTTGATGAGGGGCTGTAGGAACAAGGCTTTGAACGCGAGCACTCAGAAGTCTCCAATCTCAGAGCCCTCCTTCTCCACCCAGGTCCCAGCCTGCCAGCTTCCTGCTTTCCAAGGCTAAACAGTATTTCCCTCTGTTTGGGCATGAGGCCCCCCTCCGCTCCCACACAGTACACAGGCTCCCGGGACCTGGCATGGGAAATGGAGCACCAGAAAGAGCAGAGTGGGGTTGGTGTCAGTACCTCATGGACCTAACAACGGCTGTCACTGATGATGCGCAGCCACTGTCCCAGGTGCCTTGCACAAATCAACACATTTAATCCTCATGAGAGTGGCGCAAATCCCCATTTTACACATAAGGAAAAAGAGGCATAGGGAGGTTAAGTAACTTGCCAAAGTTGTCGCAGCTAATATGTAACTGAGCCAGAATTTGAAGCTGGGTATGCTAACACCAAGAGGTCGCACACTTTACTACTGAACAAAGAAAGCTGCAGTCTGATGGCTTTACAGAGAGTTCCCATGAAACATTTGCACCCCACACAGTATGATCCAGTAAAAATTGAGCTAAAGAAGGAAGCAAACAGTGGGTCCCACTCCCAGCTCAGCTGTCATGTTCCACCTGACCCCCACTGAGACGTTTGGGTGTTCTCAGTCTCCCATCTGCCCTGCCGTACCGTGGAAGAGGGGCTCACAGTGGGTGAAGTCTAGTTGCCCCCTGAACTCCAATGAAAACAATTCTCCCCTCAAGTCAAGTTTGCTCAGCCAACAATATTATGTAATTGTCTGCTTAGGTCAATAGACACAAAATCTAGATGAAATTTGAAACTACCAAAAGGGAGAAAACTAGTTTTGCAAAATATTTTTAAAGATGAATAGAAATTGTCAAAAACAATCACAGCATTTTCCTTTATATCCAAAGGAAATGATTCAACCTAACCAAAGGTCACTAATGAAAGGATGAGTTCAATCATGCTATAAACATCAAATACTCCACAATTCTTCCCAGCAGGCTGGGAAATCATCCTCAGCTTCAGCTGTGTGGTGTGTGTGTTTGTGTGTGTGTTTCCTCTTTAGGCTTCTGTTCAGAACTGCTTACAGAAGGTCCTACCAGATACTTATGGGTGATTTTCTCAAGCCGAGTCAGGCTGGCAATGGAAACATTCCAGACACCTCAGCCCCAAGAAAATGCTCCAGGAAAATGCTTCTGTATAGCAACCAATATTGGGATTCTCTATTTTCCCGAGGGCCAAATGGTACCAAAATAAATCAGTTGGGAAACGTATATAAAAGCAGCAGTTTAATTTTGGTGTGAGGTGGAGGGTGTGTAGAACAAAGTGGGAGGTGTTTGGAGCAGTGATTTGTAACTGTGGCTAAAGATTGTAACGCCTGGGGTGATTTAAAGACAGAGGGCTGCTGTGATTATTATGATAATCACAGACAGAGGGCTGCTGTGATTATTATGATTTAATTGGTTTGTAGCATGGGCTTGAAAGTCTTTAAAAACCATTCCTTTTAAAAATATCTCTTTCATTGTGCCTCATAACAATGTTTTGGTCAATGAGGGACTGTGTCTATGTTGGTGGTCCCATAAGATTACCATACTGTATTTTTACTGTTCCTTTTCTATGTTTACAGATATTTAGATGCACAAATATTTACATTCTGTTACAGCTGCCTACAGTATTCAGCACAGGCTCATGGTGTGCAGGTGTGCAGCCCAGGAGCAACAGGCTACACCAGGGGAGGGGAACCTGTAGCCTGAAGGCCATAGATCAGTGGTTCTCAACCTTCCTAATGCTGTGGCCCTTTAATACTCTTTAATTAATTAATGCATGGTCTTCTAGGTCCTTAAGTGTGGCCTTTTGACTGAATCCAAATTTTACAGAAAAAAAACCTTTTATTAATACATTTCATCTTTTGTATTTTTATTTTTAAAATGAACATACTTAAAATACCAAAGAATAAAGTAAGTTTCAGTGAAATAATCCTCCTGTATTGACTGGCACACTTAGAACTTCAGTGAGCCATAGGGCTAAACTGATAGCTGCTATGCTCCTGATTTAGTTCTAACCCCCTGCCTGACTGGCGCCACTACTGCGCCAGGCTGGTTGGTGGGGGGCAAGTAGGCCAGTCTGTTGTCAACTTTTGACAGTAGTGCGCTGCGTTTGAAGTGGAATTTGTGAGTAGTTGCATAGCTTGACAGTATTTTTTAATTCTGTCTTCTTAACAGCCCATCATCTCCAAAAGACAAAGAGAACACTGAAGAAAGAAAACTGATTTTTTAAGTGAAGATTGGGAATTGCAATATTATCTTGTTTCTGCTAAAGATAAGATGATTTGTTTGCTTTGTATACTGCAACATCAACATTAAAGAAATTCAATGCTCATCAGCACTGTAACACTCATAAGGAGCACAAATATTTTAAATTATAGGGAGAGGCATGAAAGTTGAGTTGTGGAAATTAAAAGATGAAAAGCAAACACAATTCTTTCAAGCAGCAGTAAGACCTGGAAATAATGGCATCGAAACTACTTATACAGTAGCTTATATACTTGGTGAAAAGGAAAAGGCATTCAGTGATGTAGAATAGTAGAAGAATACTTTGGCAAAGTTGGGGATGCTTAGACCCTGATAACATTTCAAAGTACAAACAACTGCCTCTTTCAAAGAGAACCATTAACTGATTGACAGCACGAATTTGCCTTCAACTTAACAGAACAATTTATGCAATACTTCAAAAGGAAAACACATTATTTGATCGGTTTGGATGAATCAACTGATACTACAGACTTGGTGCAGATTTTATACTTTACTTGGGTCATAACAGAAGATTTTCTTGGCTTCAAAGAGTTACTCACTTTGGGCACTCAGGCGAATAGAACATGGGAAATAGATATCTTCAACAATCTTCAAGATGAATGTCATGAAGTTGGACTGAATTTGGTAAATTTAGTGAGTGTATGTATAGATGGTGCACCTTCCATGACAGGAAAACATGAAGGGTTTATTGCATAGGTTAAAAAAAATTAACAGATCAGATGCTTTCATTTTTTTTCATTGCATCTTGCATCAGCTAAATTTTGTGCTAGAGCTACTATTTTAAGTGACATTTTGCCACACATTGCAAGTATTATTAACTATAATCATACAAATACAACACAGCATTGTCAATTTTATAACATACTACATTTGAAGGATGAAGTTTTCAGTGTGGGTTTGCCTTCTCATTCTCAAGTCTATTGGTTATTGTAGGGATAGATGTTAGCCAACATTCTATCATTGCAAGAAGAGATATGAAGAACAGAATCAGCAATGTGAATTATGGAAAGATTTCTATAGGAATGTAGTATTTCTGTGTGATACCCTATCAAATAAAAATGACATAAATATTTCTTTGCAAGGTAAAACTAAGTCTACCTATGGTGTGTGAAAAATAAGCATTTTGAAAAAAAAAAAACATCTTTTTTCAAAACATTTCTTCAAAAGGAAATTTTGGATAAATGTTTTCCACAGCTGGCAAAGGTCATTGATAAGCAGGATGATGAAGAACAGAGCTGTTACAGACCTATTAACTGGAGAATACAATAAAAAGTTTACTGACTTTGAGAATCAGGACATAACACTCAAATTAGCATCTCAGCCTCACATCATTGATATCACCAAGGCACCTAGAGAACTACAGATGGAATTGATTGAACTCTCAGTAGATGAAATTTTAAAGTCATTGCTTGAAGCTAAGAAAGACACAACTGAAGATGGAAAAATGCAGTAGAATGCCCTCACCTTCAGCAACATGCTCAAAAATGCTTTCTTGCTTTTTGACCCCTATTGCTGTGAATCTACATTCTCCCGCCCAACTCAAATCAAGACACCCTTAAGGTCACAAATGACTGATACTCATTTACAGCAGTGATTTTCAACCAGTATGCCATGAGAGGATCTGTGTGCCACAAAATTTTTGAAGATCATTAATTAAATTATTTTCTAGCCATTCCTGTAATGGCTGCTCCCTGGAAGCCTGTGTCATGTGGAACCTCTTAGCCTTAAGATCTGTTCCGGAGCTCCAGAAAAGGGAAAATATCAAGTCTGATAGAAGTATTATATATAAACCATTTATTTAGAACCTTCAGCCCTCAAGATGCCAACATCATGCCTACAGTTTCAACACATTTGATCTTAGTCCTCACTTCACTGCTGTTGGTGTTGCCTGTTGTTGAAGCAGTGGAGGCTGCAGATGCCCATGGCTGTTGGGTGCAGTTTTCAGCATCACAGGCATCTGAAGGATCTCCTGAATCAAACCTTGCCCTAAAAACCTTTGTGCTGTTAGACTAAACGTGAACTTTGGTGTCTGAACATTTCCAAGAAATAGTAAATAGGAGAGTTTCATAGTCTTTGTTGTTTCCCTTAAAATGAGAACAAATTGATACATAAATGAGAAAAAATGTTTTCTTTACAAGTTATGCACTAAATAATTCAGCCTATATTTTATATATGTAGGTTAGAAAGGGGATCAAAGAAGTAAGATGGTTGAAATTTATGTAAGTAATTCATAGTTTTAGGATTTTATTTTATTTTATTTTTTTGAGACAGAGCCTCAAGCTGTCACCCTGGGTAGAGTGCCATGGCATTACAGCTCACAGCAACCTCCAACTCCTGGGCTCAAGCGATTCTCCTGCCTTCGCCTCCCAAGTAGCTGGGACTACAGGCACCGGCCACAATGCCCGGCTATCTTTGGTTGCAGCCGTCATTGTTGTTTGGCAGGCCCAGGCTGGATTCAAACCCCTGGTACCTTAGCCACTCGAGCCACAGGTGCCGAGCCAGTTTTAGAATTTTCAAAGCACATGAAACAGGAAGAAGAAAGCTTTTGCCCGGAATCCAAGGAAATCTCCACTGTTAACAATCACTGCCTCCTGAATTGTTGAGGAGTCTTTTCTCATTATTTTTATTATATTTTTGTTTTATCACTCAAGTTAATGTGGTATTTAGATATCACATAGCTAAAAATTGGAACACTTATCTCTGGGTAAAAAACATTTAGAAAGGTGTATTCAGTATATCTAATATTGTAATACAAAAAAATATTTAATGTAAAAACAAAATCCTTTATATTAACATTGAAATGGAAAAGAGATATAATTTGAAAAATAAACTTTATATTAATTAACTGATTAATATCTCTATAATGAGAAGTACTATATTAGATATAAGCCCATTGTGTTGTAAAAAAAATTATTTTCTAAAGAAGTCAAAGCATGGTAAGTATCTCTTTTTTACTCCTTTTTTTTTTTTTTTGATCAACACAACTTAAGTGTGCTGCAGAATTTTAACTATATGTTCAAGGTGCCGTGAGATAAAAAAAGGTCGAAAAACACTGATGTAGAGGATCACGTAAAACAGCAGACCTCCATGCTGCTAGCAAATATTCAAATGCTTTCCAAGAAAAATCAGACACAATAAAATGTTAAAAGATTAGTTAACTTTAAAATTAAATAGTTTTCACTTTTTGAAACTACTAACCACATAGTAGTTAGATTTTTACAAATTAATGTACATTTTTAAGTGTATCTCATTGAAGTTTCCTGAGTGCAGCCTTATTTGATTACAGCTAAATTAATGTGGCCTTCCAACGTGCAAAGGTTCCCCACTCCTGGGCTACACCAGATAGCCTCGTGCGTAGCCAAAGCTTCTCCTTGTAAGTTTGTGTAAGGACACTGTGTTTTCCATACAATTACAAAATCATCTAACAATACATTTCTCAGAACATAACACCATTATTAAGAGACACATGACTGTATGGATGTGTGTGTATATATGCACATACTCATATATTGTATATTTAATATAAATGGAATCATTGTAAATGCATATACTATTTATTTCTCAATTTGCTTTTTTACTTTATTAGTAATACTGCTCTACAAACATTTTTTTATGGTGATAGATGTTTATTTATGGGACTATTTCATATTGTGAGTTTACAATAATTTATTGAACATCATTGTGTGTTAGATACATAGCTTACTTTAATTTTTTCACTATCATACCAGTCCAATAAACAATCCATTATATAATCTATTTCCTGCCCATCAATAATTATTTCCTGAGAACCAATGTTTATCATTCTCTTTAACTTTGTCAACATAAGTAGAAAATGGCATTTCAACATCAATTTTTATTTTCTTCTTAAAAAATTTTTTTGTGGTGAAGTTAGTGAGATGGTAGAGAAGAATTTGGCTCTCCGGACTTACTTCTCACAGTGGCATTTGGCCGTGTGGTGCCTGGATCTTCTTACAGACCAGAGGAGCACCTCAGCGGATTGCCTGAGCTCAGGAGTTGGAGACCAGCTTGAGCCAGAGAGAAACCCCATCTCTTAAAAAAAAAAAAAAAAATAGCCAGGCATTGTGGCAGGGGCCTGTAGTCCCAGCTACTTGGAAGGATGAGGCAAGAGACTCACTTGAGCACACCCTCCCCCCTGCCCCAGCAGGAGCAGCTCAGCAGCGCTGTGCCCTCTCTGGTGCATCCACCACCCATTTCGAAGGTCCACTGAAGGCTCTGCAAGATGGCAAGGTTGAGCAAGAGCTGGAGTCTGCGGCATGGAGACCCCCTTCCCCAGAGCACGTGTACTTCCCCCAATTCCTGAGCACTTTGGGAGGGGGGCTGTTACAGTCAACAGACAAGACTCTGGTTGGCAACTTGGCTTTTCTCTGACACCCCCACTACCAGTGGCCATGCGGACTCTGCTCCAGGTTTGCTGGGAAAATGTGAGTGAGGACACTGCCATGTCTCATGGCATCACAGCATATCAGAAAGTTCCACATGACAAAGACTTAAAACTCGGTACCACAAAGAGTCCTATCCCCTCGATGAAAAGGTGTGCTTTTTAATTAAGAAAAGAAAAAAAAAAGAAGTTTTCAATAAAAAGAACGAGGTGGAGCCAGTCTCTGGTCTCCCCTGGCGTGTTGAGCTAAGAGTAATGACAAAACTGGAGGGATTCCAGCACAGCCTCATGGTGCATACCTGAGTCTCCAGGGAGCGTCATTTTGCGTACTGGGACCAGCGCCTCCTCTTTCCCTTCACTCCTCTTCTGTTGATGTTGGCTACAATCTCAGTGCAGGAAGAAATATTGTAGAGAATTCTGGAAGCCCACAAAGACCCTGAAGATCAATCAGTAGGCATCTAAGACAGAAGAGAGATGCCCCCAGTTGGCACTCACCGTTTCGCACACTGGTGGACAGTCCAGTGAACGCACAGCGTGTGAGTGTGTGAATGAGCAATGGAGCGGACAAGCAAATCTGTACTTGGAAATGCCAATGTTCTCCAAGGCTAAGCTCGGCCTTAAATCGAAATCAGGTACTTTTTGCTCCTGTTTAGCTACCTCCAGCCATGAAAGGCTCCAACACTCACTCCACACTGGTCATTTTGTCTGTCAGCCCCATTCCCATTGCTCTGTGCTCCGTTCTGCATGGCAGGAAGCTCAGCCCTGTGCATAGCAACCAGATTCTGCAGGCTGGTTAGATTCTGTGTGTGAATAAGCAGAGGCAGGGCCCTGGGAGATGGAGAGGAGGAAGGGCCCCCCAGCCTTCCTGTCTGCATTGGCAATGCAGTGGCTGAGCTCCTGGCTGCCCGCTCAGGCTGTGGTGACCATGACACTGGACATATCAGAGGACTTGGTAGCATGGTACCTGGTGGGCTGTGGTCAGGTGGTGTCAGGGCTGGCGGGGGTGGTCTGGCCGTCTGCTCCACCAGCAGCAACAGCAAGAGGACAGGCCCTGACTTCCTGAGGCACTGAGGTGCTGGCTGCAAGGGTCACAATACCTAGGTCCCTGACTGTAGGCAACCCCACTTCCCTGGTGGCCCTCTCACCCAGGCGTGAGTCCGTTTCCTACAGTTCTGGGTTTTGGCCCACCTCATTGCTCCCCTTCTGCTCCTCTGGGCCTTCCCTGTGCATTTGTGACCAACTCCCTGTCCCCATTCTCTCCATTTGGAACACAGGGTGGGACTTCTGCTTTCCTGATCACAGTGACCAACTTGCCTCCCCTCTGGAGATGCATAAAGCCCCAAGCACTTGCCTGGGGTTCGTTCACATACATTTGCTAATGAAAGAGGATTCTGTGAGTAGTGGAGATGCCTCTTAGTGTCTGTGCCTTCTTAGTCCTGCCTGCTGTGTGAAAACTAAGGGAAGGCTAGCTGTGGCTGGGCTTAGCTCCACTGTGTCTTCACAGCACATTCGGTTGTCCCTCTGCAGGGTCGTCTCCATAAATTATAAATAAATAAATCCCTTCCTGGCTTGGAAAAATAAGACTTGTCAATTTCAAGTCATGTCACTATAGCCCCACTCAGAACTCAGTCTCATGAAATTGATGGCTGTCGTGCAGAAAGGCAGGCAGGTGACCTGCGGACACCCTCTGGGCAGCTGAGTCCCTCCACGCGATATGCCCAGCATGAGGAGCTGGCTCTGTTTGCTTTTCCTCTGTGGTTCCACATTCTGCACTTGCAAGATGCTTAATTCCAAACAAGGTATCTTCAGACTCATTTTCTCCTTGGTCACGAAGGAATAATGTTGGCAAGTTTGTGTTTTGGCCTCTGTAATGTCAGTTGTTATCAGAGGGATGGTTACTGTGCTTCTTCCTGTCCTGATTCATGCCACATTGAGATAGATGAGGTGTTTACTCATTTCCCGCCAAGATGCAAGCTGTGGCCATAGTTTCCTTAAAATGCACACTTTAAAGTATACAATTCAGTGGATTTTAATGTTTCACAAAGTTGAGCAACCCTGACTATTATCTAATTCCAGATTAATTTCATCACCCCAGCAAAGCTCCCAGTCTGAAGACCATTACCAGCTCCCTCGAGGTGCTCACAGTGCCTGGCCTCTGTCACCACGGAGACTGACCCATTATTGGTGGGCTGGGAGCTGGAGGAAGGAGGGCTGAGGCTAGAGAAAGGCAGACAGCTTCTTTAATCCTCATGCCCGAAGCCTGAGGAAAGTCAGGGGCTGTATTAGAGTTTTCCAGAGAATTTATTTGTCTGTTTATTTCATACAGGGTATTGGAGTATGTAACTATGGAGGCTGAGAAATCCTACAGTCTATTATGGGAAAGCCAGGGGTAGTTCAGCAAGCTGAGAACCAGAGGGCCAGTGGCATAGATTCCATTCTGGGTCTGAAGGCTGAAGAACCAGGAGAGCCAAATGCCAGAGATGACCCGTGTCCAGCTCAAAGCAGTTGGGCAGAATGTGAAGCAGAGTGCAGGCCTCACCTCCGTGACTTCCCCCCACACTGGGGATGGCCGTCCGCTCAGCTCAGCCCACAGATCCACATGCTTCTCTCTTCTAGAAACACCCTCAGACACAGTCAGAAATAATGTTTCATTAGACTCTTGGGCACTCCACGGCCCAGCCTAGTTGATATGTAAAATTGACCATGACTAAAGCATTTTGTCTTTGGTCTGTTAAGAGGTATAGGACGAGCTTATCATAATTTCTGCTACATCAGGTAAAAAGAGGAAAAGGAGCGCTCACTGGGCTAGAGATAGGCCAAGAGAGGGGGGTGCATTCTGTAAGGAGCTAGTAGATGTTATCCCCTCAGGAAAAGGCCTCACATGATCACTCCACCCTCCTGCCACACCCACTCAGGGCCCACAGGACGTCAGCAGACTCCAGTACACAGTGAGCGTCACACACCATTGCCTCTCAGAGTGGGACAGAGCATCTCTCATTACCTGCAGACAGAGTCCTCCACATTCTCCTAAGTCTCAGTTTCCTCTTGTGTAAAGCAGACGTGGTGTAATCATGTCTATTATGTGGGACTGATTGAGGCATCCTGGTTGAAGGAATGAATGAATAAATAAAATGAAAAGGCAAATTAAGCACTGGAAAAAAAGTTTGCAACTTTTTGACAAAAGATTACAAATTAAAATCCTTACTAGATAAAGCTGTTTTATGAAATAAGAGAAGAAATGAGTACCTGAAAGAAAAGTGGGCAAAGCTGTCGGCAGACAGTTCACAAAAACAGAACACCAGTGGTCACTAAACATAAAGAGCAGCCAACCGCACTGAGCACCTAACGCGTGCAATTGGAAACACTAAAGAAAAGATTTTTTTTTGCTTTTCAAATTAAGAAAGATTAAAAATACTTCTGCTAGAAGGAAAGGCTGCAAAGCACTGGTAACCCTCCCTGTCTGCTTTTTTGAAAGTAAAAAGAGCTACAGCTCCCCCTCACCCATCAAGACGTAATTCACAGACCACAAAACTCACCCTTTTACAGTATACAACTCAGTAGTTGTAGTCTATTCACAAAGCTGTGCAGCCATCATCACAGTCTAATTCCAAACCATTTTCATCGCTTCCCTAAACACTCCCCTGCCTTGTGGCTGTCACTCTCTATTTCTTCTTTCCTCCAGTTGCGGGCAGCCACTAATACATATTTTCCTGTTCTGAACATGGTGTATAAATAAGCTATGTGGTGTGTGGCCTTTGATGTCTGACTTCTTCACTCAGCATAATTTTCTCAAGGTCCATCCACATTGCAGTATGATCAACACTTACGACTGTTTATGGCTGAATAACATTTCAAAGTATGGAAATGCCACATCTGTTCATTAGTTGTTGGACTGCTGAGCTATTTTCACTTTTTAGTTATCTTAAATAACGTTACTAAGAACATTCATTTACTATTACTAGGGTTGTTTTTTTTTTCTTAACATGGGGTCTTGCTGTGTTGCACTGATAACTCCTGGGCTCCAGTGATGCTCCCACCTCAGCCTCCTGGGTAGCTGGGACTACAAGTGTGGGCTGCTGTGCCTGGCTCTCATGTACCAGTTTTCATGAGAGCATATGTTTTTAATTCCCTTGAGGATACATCTACACTTGGAATTGCCTATCTTATGGTAATTCTATGTTAAAACTTTGGAGGAACTTTCAAACTATTTCTTACAGTAGCTGCACCATTTTACATTTCCACCAGCAATGTGTAGTGGCTCTGATTTACCCGTATCTTTGCTGAAATGTGTTATTGCTTTTTTAAATTATTATTATAGCCATCCTAGTGGGTGTGAAGTGGTATCTCATTATTATTTTGATTTGTATTTCTCTGGTGGCTAATAGTTTTGAGCAGCTTTTTACGTGCTAGATATATCCTTTTGGAGAGAAATTTGGTAATACATTTCAAAAACCATTAAATGTGTTTTTAATACCTGATTACAGCAGCCTTCCAAGGAATAATTATGGATGGCTAAGAAATTTACCCCAAAGGAGGCTTGTTATGATGTTATTTACAAGCACAAGTGATTGGTAATGACAGACTGTTGGTTAAATAAGTGATAGTCCATCCATAAGCTGGAATACAATAAAATAATTAAAAATAATTCTGTAGAAGACTAATTAACAATATAGAACCATATAGTTGAATAAAAGTGTAGACTATGAAACATTGCAATCTTAATTTTTTTACAAAAGTCTATAAAACTATAGATTCTAACAGTGGGATGGATCCTTTAATTTGATAGCAGCTTTTTTGAGATGTAATCCACGTCCCATAAAATTCATTCATTCAAAGTACACGATTTGGTGATTTCAGTATGTTCACAGACTTATGCATCACCACAGTCAATTTTAGAAGATTTTTATTACCTCAGAAGAAGCCCTGTATCCATTAGCAGTCAGTCCTCACCCCCAGCCTGGGGCAACCACCACTCTTTCTGCCTGCATGGGTTTGTCTATTCAGCACACTTACTGTAAATAAAATCATACAATATGTGGTCTTTTGTGACTGGCTTCCTTCACTTGGGATAATGTCAAAATTCACCCATGTTGTGGGTGAATCAGATATCAGTACCACGTTCCTTTTTTTTTTTTTTTTTTGTAGAGACAGAGTCTCACTGTACCGCCCTCGGGTAGAGTGCCGTGGCGTCACACGGCTCACAGCAACCTCCAGCTCTTGGGCTTACGCGATTCTCTTGCCTCAGCCTCCTGAGCAGCTAGGACTACAGGCGCCCGCCACAATGCCCGGCTATGTTTTTGTTGCAGTTTGGCCGGGGCTGGGTTTTGAACCCGCCACCCTCGGCATATGGGGCCGGCGCCCTACTCACTGAGGGCGCCGCCCTCGTACCACGTTCCTTTTATGATCAAATGTTACTTTGTATAGGTCACAGTCCTATTTCTAAACTGTCAGCTCTACTCCATTGATCTCTATGTTTAGCTTAGGCCAATACCACATTTTCATTACCATGCTTTCTTTTAAAAGATGTTTTGGCTATTCTGAGTCTCTTTAAGTTCTATATAAATTTTAGAATAAACTCGTCAATTTCTGCAAAGAAGGTAGCTGGGACTTTAATAGAAATTGCATTAAATCTGCAAATCAATTTGCAGAGTATTGCCCTCTTAAAATACTGTATTTCTATCCATGAATATGGGATAGATTCAATTCATTTAGGTCTCTACAGTTTCTTTTAACAATGTTTTGTAGTTTTTGTTTTGTTTTGTTTTGTTTTTTGTCTTGTTTTGGGGACAGAGTCTCACTTTGCCACTCTTGGTAGAGTGTCATGGCGTAGCTCACAGCAACCTCAAACTCTTGGGCTCAAGCGATTCTCTTGCCTCAGCCTTCCAAGTAGCTGGGACTACAGGCGCCCGCCGCAATGCCCCACTACTTTTTTTAGAGACAAGGTCTCACTCTGGCTCCAGCTGGTCTCGAACCTGTGAGCGCAGGCAATCCACCTGCCGCAGCCTCCCAAGCGCTGGGATTACAGGAGTGAGCCACCGTGCTCAGCCCTGTTTTGTAGTTTGGGATTGTAAGTTTTGTGTTTCTTTTGTTAATGGATAATATTTTTATTGTGCTAAAATAAATAACATAAAATTTACCATTTTAACTATTTAAAATGTACATGAAGTACATCTACATGGCTATGCAATCATCGCCACCATCCATCTCCAGAATGTCCTCATTTTCCCCAAGTGAAGTTCCATACTCAGTAAACAGTAACTTGGCATTCCCTCTTGCCCAGCCGGTGGCAGCTACCATCCTACTTTCTGTCTCTGTGAGTTTGATTACTCTGGGCCCCTCATATAAGTGGAATTGCACAATATTTGTCCCTTTGCGTCCGGCTTATTTCACCAAGTATAATGTTTTCAAGATTCATCCACATTGTAGCATAAGTCAGAATTTCATTCCTTTTTAAGTCTGAATAATATTATGAACCACATGTTGTTTACCCATTTGTCTGCTGACACTTGGTTTGTTTTCACCTTTTGGTTAATGTGAATAATGCTTCTATGAACATGGGTGTACAGATATCTATTTGAGTCTCTGCTTTTAATTCTTTTAATTTATACCCAGAAGTAAAATTTCTGGATCATATGGTAATACTGTGTTTGATTTTTTGAGTAATGGATAATTTTCAATTCATTTGTTTTCCTGTATTTTTATGTTTATTTTATAGTCATGAAAGTATCATTTTTAAAAGCTAATTATTGGCTCGGCACCCATAGCTCAGTGGTTTGGGGCAGGTTCAAACCCAGCCTGTACCAGCTAAACAACAATGAACAACTACAACAAATAAAAAATAGCCTGGCGTTGTGGCAGGCACCTATGATCCCAGCTACTTGGGAGGCTGAGGCAAGAAAATCGTTTAAGCCCAAGAGTTTGAGGTTGCTATGAGCTGTGATGCCACGGCACTCTACTGAGGGCGACACAATGAGATTCTGTCTATAAATAAATAAAAATAAAATAAAAGTTAATTATTTGAATGTCCTCAGCGTTGTGAACAGACAGAGATTCTGTGAACCCCTCAATACTTTCTATAATCTATGGACTAATATATGTTTACAACGGAACTAACTTATTGTTATGCAATCACTTTGCTGGCAACTTGAAGTTTATCTCACTCCTTGTGCAGAACCGTGGGTCACAACATGACTGGCATAAGTTCCCTGGACTTTTTCTGACAGCAGTAGGAGCTGCCACTTGTATTAGCTCTGGACTTCTCACCCCACCTTCTGGCCTTAGTGCCCTGAGTGGGCAGAGGGGAAATTGATACCCATTCCTGGGTTGGGAACAGTGATGGAAAGTCTGTTGACCTACTATTTAATGACATCTTCTTCTTGTGGTCTGTGCTATTTACACTCCAAGCATTTAGTCTTCCTTTTTCCAGGCAGCCCATAAAATGGGGAAGAACAGAGGTCAACCAAGACGCTTTGGTAAAGCAAGCCAACATGCAAACGGGAACAAGGGCCCTGGGACTTTCCTAAGAAAAACAAGGGATTTAAAGAAAGAACAATATTTAGCAGAACTCAAAACTCCCACTTCCAGATTAAGAAAGCATCGTATTGCAAATAAGTTAAAATATTTAAAAGTAGCTCTAGTTTTCACCAAAACAAACAAACAAACAAACAGAACCCGCTCCCTCTTATAGCACCAAAAAAAGGTACTTTGAAGTTGAATTTAAGAAATGTGTTTAACATTGGGAAATACCAGCTTTCATTTCAATGATAAAACTACTCTTTCTTCAGTGGCCCATTTTAACTCTTGGTTCATTCCAGCTTCTCCAAGTGCCTCATTTCCTGTTGAGTTGCTATTATCCCTAAACCTTCAGGTTTCCTTTTAATTATGTTTCTCCTCTTAGGAAATTAATTTTCAAGCATTTGCCCTTTTGCAGTAGTGAGTCAAAGCTTGAGGCAGTTGTCAAATATTCCTCTTATGCAGGCCAAGCCTTCCAAGGAATGACACCACAAGATTAAGACGCAAACGGATGTGACAAGGCTGTCAATGTAGGGGTTGGTGTGGCCACGGGCAGAGGAACAGAGCTACAGAGGAAGAAATCACTCAGGGCCAGGATGCACATTATTTCCAGAACAGTCATCAAGGATGTAAGCCCCATATGGTCCAGCTTCAGAGTCCAGGGATCAAGGCCTTTGGGAGAGCCTATAGACTGGAGTTTCTCACTTGGGGTCAGTGAATAAATATTCTAGACCATGAGTCTAAAAATCAAGTCTTGAGGGCCACATCTAACCGTCTGTTTTTGTACAGCCGTCAAGCTAAGAATGTTTTTTTGTACATGTTTGAGAAAAAATTTAAAGAATATTTTGTGGAAAAATTATATAAAATTCAAACTTCAAGCATCCACAAGTAAAGTTTTAAGGGAACATTGACACATCTATTCCCCTAATTGCTGTGCCCATGGCTGTGGTCACTACAATGGGAGAGCTGAGTAGTTGCCTCAGAGACATATGTCCCACATATTTACTGTCTGGTTCTTTGCAAAACCAAAACACTTCTCTGCAAAACCCAATAAGGTAAGGTAAGAGGAGAAGGGAGCAGGGACAGGAAGAACCACAACCATCACCTCCATGCTGGGGAAGTGAGCATTGCAAGTTAGGGGCATCGTTTGGGGATCACCAGTTAGGTCTGGCCACTGAGCTTCCACAAGGCACTCTCTGGAGAAGGGAAGAGATGGACATGGCCAGTAAAGGTCTCCACAGAACCTGTGTGCACCTTTGCACCCTATGAGAGCCTTTCCTGATCACTCAGTATGTCTCTGGGCCACCATTTCAAGAGTAACCACTCCTATCACAGATCCAAGGGGAGAAAAAGGTCCAAGTTCAACACCGTTTGAGAAAAATGTGGCTGATGGAGAATTAGGATATTGGTTTAGGAAAGGTCTAGGAGGAGAAGCAGCAACCCTGAGTGTCACCCACATACTCATGCTCAGTCTCACCTCCAAGTCCAGCTTCTGCACTGGCCCCTTTCTAACCCCTGGGGCTCACCCCTGAGTCCTGGTATAGCCCAAGGCAGGGGATATTGGCTTTGGACATCTTAAGGGCCATCTGTGGAAGAGTGGTTCTGTGTAGTCCCAGGGTCAGAGAACTAGTACCAGCTGGTAGAGTATTAACAGACTTGAATTCAACACGGGGAAGACCTTGCTTGCAATTTTTACTGAGCAGAGTTGGACTAAACTGTTGTGGGAGTCCATGAGCTAGCTGGTTTAACAGGAATGCTGGGGGCAGTTAGAAATGGGGTTAGATGTGGGGCTTCTGGTGGTGGGATGACATGAATCAGAGAACTGATGGATCCAAGGGCAGACTGTGAAGATGCACGTCCTAAACATGGCAGCATGGGCTGTGAAGTCAGCTCTGAGCCAGGCCCACATCACTACTCTGTCACTTAAGAGCCATTTGGTAAAGTTAACTAAGATGAGCTTCAGCTTCTGTTTCTGTAATCTGGTGATTGTGGTTCTTACCTCTTTGAGATATTATGAGGGCTGATTTAGAGTTACTGTCCATGGGAGCAGCTGTTGCTGTTGGACAGTTATCACAGAAATCATCAGTTGCTGATTGCCATGTACATGAGCTGAGTCAAAACTTGGTAGGAAGGGCTTGGCTCAAGAGGTTAAGGTGCCAGCCATATACGCCAAAGCTGGGGGGTTCCAATCCAGCCTGATTCAGCCTGGGCCTGCCAAACAACAATGACAACTACAACCAAAAAAAAAAAAAAAAAGAAAAATAGCCAGGCTATTTTTTGTGGCGAGCACCTGTAGTCCCAGCTACTTGGAAGGCTGAGGCAAGAGAATTGTTTAAGCCCAAGAGTTGGTGTGAGCTGTGACACCATGGCAATCTACCAAGGGTGACAGCTTACGACTCTGTCTCAAAAAAATTAATTAATTAATTAAAATAAAAAACTTGGTAGGAAAAATTTTCTCTCTCTTTTCCTCTTCCATCATTTCAAAACTACTTGAGGGCAGAGAATAGAGGAAATGAAAGAATAAATAAAACAGCCCTCTTGGATTACGGCCCAGCCTTTAGGCAGATGGTGACTGTGCTGTGTGTCCCTTCCAAACTGGTGACATCCACGCGCTCTTCCTCAGGACTGTGGTCTCAGACTGGGTTGCTGGATTTCTCTCCGTAACTCAAGAGCGTTAAGTAAAGAGGAGACCCGTCGGATGCCAAGGTAGCAGTATGTTAGAGACTGTGGCTGACAGGGATTTGGGAATCAGAGAACATCGCAATTTGTTTTTATATTTTTCCCAAATATTTTACAAAATCCTTAATTAAGAAACCATTTTGCCTAGAAAACAAACATTGGTGGTGAGTAATGAATACCAGCTTCCGTCACATTTGCCCTTTCCTGGGAGTTTCTGAAGTTCTGGACTTGCTTGCTTAACAGTTTAGCTGCCACCAAGGGAAATTTCTATAAACCACAGCATCTATCGGCTGCTTTCAAGACATCAGGAAACAAACAAAAGAGACATCAGGGAGCAGTTTAACATCAGCTTAATATCTGCAGGATGCAAACTCCTTGAACCCATTTTAGTCCAGATCTCCTGCAGGGTGCCAGGCATGGCAGGAGACCTCAGAGATAGAGCAGTGAGCTGGCCACTGTCGCACCCTGAGGGGATCCTCTGGTGAGAGACACTCAGTGGCTGTTTCAGTACAAAGTGATAACTGAACCATCTGTGGAGTGCTGAGGAGAAATGTCTCACTCAGACAGGGTCAGAGAAGGCTTCCTGGAGAGGTCATGTCCCAGCTGGGTTACAAGGAGGTGGCACCAGAGGCAGAGCCGCTGGGTGGTCAGAGGCATGAAGGCAGAGACAGGGCATTGCCTGTAGGAGTAGCTGAGTGATGACGTCCAGTGGGCAGTGAAGCTGGAGGGATGGGGAGCCCAGAAGGAAGGCCTCGAATGCCACCAGGAAGAGCATGGGCTCTCTTACAAGGGAGCCATGAGGTAGTCTAGGAGAAACGGGACAATCAGATTTGCATTTCTTAATAGATACTTCATGTGCCACAGTGTGGAGAATGATCAGAAGGCATAAGACTGGTGCTCGGAGGCTGCTGATTGGTGACAGCCCAAGGTAGCAGGATCACTACTGGTGTTGACAATGAGCAGGAAACCAGGCAGGCCTGAGCTGTCCTGCTCACCAAATTCAAGTGTGAGCCATTTGCATTTTGAACGTAAGGGACCCTCATTTGAGTCTGCCTGGGGAGGAAAAACTGTTTCCGTCAGGGAGCCTACTTCGTCACACTCATGGTCAGCAATGCAGGCCTGGTAGGTAAGAGGGAGGAGGGTGTGTTTTAGACACCAGGGCTGACAGGGAGGAGGGGCCTGTGAATGACAGGTGTATGTGGTCTTTCCTACAGGTATCAACTTCCTGCATCTTCACAGCAGCATTTTTGTATTTTTTTGTGCTATTGTATACTTGAAAACATTAGAATGCAAAAGTATAGAATAGACAACACAACAGAAGGTCAAGCTCAAGGCTCCTGACTCTGCCTGGGAGCTCTATCCACTCCTACTCAGCCTATGGTACAGAAAATCTGTAACATAACATAACATAAAGAACATAACATAACATAATTAACATAACATCACATCACATCACATCACATAACATCACATAACATAACATCACATCACATAATGTTTTGATAACCACAGCACATCCAGTCGGCATAATCCCCTTGGTGGGTGTGATAAATTCAACAATGCCACCCCCCTCCAGATTCCTACATTCTTCCCTGGAACCTGTGAATATGATACTTTAAATGGACTTTGCAGATGTGACTTAGTCAAATATCTTGAGATGACACATTGTCCCGGATTATCTGGGTGGGCCCAGGGGAATCATAAAGGTCCTTATAAGAGGACGGCAGGAAGGTTGGAGTTGATAGAAAATGCAGCGAGAAAAGCAAGAGGGTGCAGTTATTTGAGGAAAGAAGGAGTCCCAGGCCAGGGACAGATGGAAGCCTGCAGAAGTTGAAAAGGCAAGTGTGAAGTCTCGGCTCAGAGCCTCCAGAAGGGACCAGCCGTCCACTGCCTTGATGTCAGCCAAGAGAGGCTGCTTTGAGACTTCTGACCTCCGGAACCACAGGAGGATGAACGTGTGCTGTTTTATGCTGTTCTGTTTGTGGTGTTTTATTATATGGGCACAGGAGACTGCCACAGTGGGCAAGAGAGATGTTCCAGCACAGCTATGCTGGCCCTAAGCATCTTGGAAAAACTTAGTTAGGAGTGATTAATGGAGCTGACATAATCATTTGCTCTTTGGAATAATTATCCTCAGTGATGTGGCTCCGTATTTTTTACTAAAGTCAGCAAATATTTATTGAGCAACCAGTGTCGGGCACTGTGATGGTTAGAAGTAGAGTAAGCCCTGGGCTCTTCCTCTGGGTAGTTTCCAGTCTATGAAGGGAGAAACGGTAAATCCTCCTACCCCAGGAATCAGGGTGGAAAATGCCCATCCTTGGAGGTCCAGGTACAGCAGCGGGTCAATGAAGAGAGAGAGCCCTGGGACAGGAAGGGTGGTGCGCGGCAGGAGGGGAAGGGAACTCAGCGTGGATTTGGGTGGCTGGAGTGCAGGTGAACAGATATATAGTTTAGAGAGAGCTACAGACTGAATTGCATCCCCCCTCAATTAGTATGTTGAAGCCCCAACTGCCACGTGACTATATTAGAGGTGAGTAAAGGTAAATGAGAGTGGAAGGGGAGGACCTTGATCTGACAGGACCCTGGAACAGCTGCCGTGGTGGTGGCTATGAGCCTGCAGCCAGCCACTATAGGCAGGTGTGGGCTGGGAATTAGCGAACACCTGCTTTCTGGTGGATGGATGACCTGCCAGGCCCAGGCAGTGGCTCTGGCATAAAGAGACGGGCTGCTTTAAACTGACTGTTGTATTGTATTCTCCCTTCCAGCTGCTCGTCACTGAATGACTGACCTCAGAATGCATTTTTTAGGCTTTGAGAAAATCTCACAGTCCTGGTGTGGACTATGAGAAAGGAAAGGAAAAGAAGGGACATTGGAGACATCTCTATCCCTGTCTGTGTGCAGAAGAAAGGCCATGTGAGGATGGACACAGTACCACGTGAGGATGGTGAGGATGGACACAGTACCACGTGAGGATGGACACAGTACCACGTGAGGATGGACACGGTACCATGTGAGGATGTGAGGATGGACACGGTACCACATGAGGATGGTGAGGATGGACACGGTACCACGTGAGGATGGACACGGTACCATGTGAGGGTGGACCCCACCATGGTAGCTGGCTACAAGCCAGGGAGAAGGGCCTCAACGCAAACCAGTCATGCTGGTACTTCCTGTTTGACTTAGAGCCTGCGGAGCAGAGAGGAAATGTGTGTTGTTTAAACCACCTGGCCCATGGTGTTTTGTTATAGCAGCCAAACAGACTAATGTGGACAGCAGGAAGCAGTCAGATCAGGTCAGAAGCATGACAGGGAGGAGTAACAAGGCTGGAAACACGGGTGGAGGCCAAGTGGCACCATGACCAAAAACACTTGACTGTTGAACTTTGGAGACAACCCAAAGCCTCTCAAAGGCTGACCTAGTGAAGAATACAGGGACAGGCTGGGTGAGAGCATTTGGGGCCCACGGTGAGGTGCTGCTTTTCCTGTGGTATATACAAAAAGGCCACGCTGCAAGTCTGTTGTGTGTGGAGCATACCAGAGGGGCTGTCTTGTTCTCTCCTTGCTGCCAGGGACACAGCCTAGGGCAAAGGGGGTGCAGGACATTTGCTGGGGCTGTGGTTGGAGGAGAGGGGGCCAGTGGGGAAGCCGGAGGAGGGAGGCCCTCTGTGCCCAGCCCCTGCTGCACGTATGTACGCGTGCACACACACACACTCTCCTTCAGGAGGGAGGCTCTTTTCTGCCAGCCCAGCTGCAGGGACTTGGACCGGCACTATTAACCCAGATGTGGTCTGTGGGGCCAGGGAGACAGAGGGAGAAGCAGGCCCAGAAGTCCTGCCTCACATTCCCTGCTTCCTAGAAAAGGCACTTTATGCTGCACAGCTGCCTGGGTTCCAACAGGAGGTGTCCGATCCATGGCTTTGGATTGGTGGTAAAATGCCAGGACTGTGAGATTTTCTCAAAGCCTAGAAAACGCATTCTGAGGGGTCAGTCAGTGAGTGACAGGCAGCTGGAACGGAGAATACATGACAATGGTCAGTTTAAAGCAGCCTTTCTCTTTATCCCAGAGCCATGGCCTGGGCTTAGCAGGCCTGGCCAGGGAAACACCAGAAAGCTGGTGTTTGCTAATTCCCATTGCACACAGTGGTGGCACACAGTGGTGGCTCACAGCTGCCACCACTGCAGCCTGCTTTGTGTACCCTGCCCGGCCCACAGAGCTCCCATTCTTTTCACATTGATCACTGCAAACGGCTGCCAAAGAGTTCCTCATGTCTAAGTTTGCGCTGCTGCCCTTGCAGCCCACTGAGCACAAGCAGTCACATTTCCACGTATGAATGCCCCATGGCTGGGCTCTACTTGTGGCACAGAGGGTAGGAAACTCTTGTTCTTTTGCTTGATTCTGCTTTAAAAGTTGGTGTGTTTGGGGTCAAATCTAAGACTCTTCCCATTTTGCCTCACCTGTCCGTCTTCCCCAAGGGACCGGGGTGGGGGAGACATCAAGGTTATCTGGTGCCAAGTGCTTCTCTCGTCCGTGATGTCTTCCGTGGCTCTGAGGGTTGGTGTGCCTAGAGTTGGCAGTGGTCCCTGTGGTGAGAGCGGACCTATGCTCCTTGCTTGTCATCGTGACCTCATGCCTCCTACAGCTACCACCCTGTCAGCATTTGTGTGTCCTCCTGGGGATCTGGGGGACCCTACCAGCTTCCTCAGCACCAGCCTGCTCATGGCTGCCTTCTGTCAGGGGCTTAAGGAAAGGAGGTGCAGATACTTAGCCCTGGGATACCACAAACATTTGGGGACTCTGCCACCACACCAGGACTAGTGTTCTGTGAGGTGCCGCAACACCCAGGAGCACCCACACTCTCTCTTGTCCATTCTGAACCTCTCTGGCCAGACTCCCACTCCCTTTTTTGGTGGGAAACCAACCAGGTGGTCATCAGGACGTCTTCCTTTCTCAATGGGAAGAGCAATCTCCATTGAGTCCTTCCAGTTTGGCCTTTTATTTTTTAAGTTCAGATCATAGAATGCTTGAAAAATTCTTTTAACTTTTATTTTCATTTAATTTGCCCAGGCTGTTTTCAAACTCTTGGCCTTAAGGGATCCTCCTGCCTTAGCCCCACAAAGTGCTGGGATTATAGGCGTGAACCACAGCCTCTGGCCTAACTTTCAATAAAGGCTGGATCTTGAAAAATACTTTGTTAATTCTCCCGGTTCTTTAAGTATTTGTTAACATTTCCGTCAACTTCTTTGCTCTAGACTGTCTCTACACTCCTACCAGCTAGATGAATGGAGGCTATTCATGCCACCTGAGTGGATGGATAGGGAAGAGAGGGATAAAGGAATGGAGTATCTATAGGCTAGTAGTAAATTGTTACCGTATCATGTAAATAAAACTGAAATGAAAAATTCTGTGGCTTTGTGTTTTTCCTTTTTTGTTTTGTTTTGAGACAGGATTTGGCTTTGTCACCCTCACTAAAGTGCAGTGGCATCATCACAGCTCACTGCAACCTCAAACTCCTGGGATGCTCAAGTGATCCTCCTTCCACCGTCTCCAGAACAGTTGGGATTAGCAGCGCATCCTGCCATGCCCAACTAGCTTTTCTATTTTCTGTATAGATGGGGTCTCACTCTTGCTCGGGCTCTGCTTTTCGCCCTGTTGAGTAGTTTTTCTATAACAAATTGCCAGGTCTGGATGAATGGGTCAGTGGGACTATATATATATATATATATATATATACATGTCTGAGTGGCTTATGGTCTAGTACTAAGTGAAGGTCAGGAACCTGCAATGGTGTTTCCCAAACCTCCTGGGACCAGTGAATGCTACATTGCTGAGATCAATAATGACCACGCAGTGAAGAAAGGACGGCACACATAGTCTTATTTTTTAGTCTTGAGGCATTGTAAAATTCCACAGCCTCCTGCTTTGAGGCTAAGCACAGCTTAGGCAAGCACCTAAATTAAGATCCGTGTGGATTTGTGTGATGATCTTCATACATCTGTGGACATCTGCTGACATACTGGGAAGTGGTTCTCAGGGCCTGCCCAGCTCCCAGACTTCCAGCTTTCCCTGCCTACTGATGTGACCTTTTGACTCACCCCTGTAGGATCCGCCAGGGTCTGCAACCTCAGGTCAACTTGCTGCTCGTCTCTCCCACTTTGCCTTGTTTCTGAAGCCTAGGCCTCACCTTGTGTTCTAGGCATTCAAGGTCGTATCTGTTTCCTGATGTCCAGGTCCTCCTCTGGATAAGTCTCAGGGGGTTATGCCTGACATAAAAGGCACTAGCTTCGGCCTCTGCCTCTGCCTTGCCACTTGTCTTGCACTTGTCAGGTCCCCAGTGTCTTCTAAGCTCCAAAGCCGATGGACACTTTCTGGCTGGGTATCACTTTTCAGCTGTGTCATTTGGCGTTGCTGATGCTACTTCCATAATATACGTCTGTTAAAAAAATTATGGTTCCCTTTTGGCTTTCTGGCATGTAGAAAGTGAATTCACTTTAATGTGATCAGAGGATATAAATGAAAGAAAGAGGGTGTTGGAAAAGTATTTTGTAATTTGTAAATAAACTGCATTTGTACTGTATTGTAACCTCATTACATTTTTAAAAAAAAATTTGAAATAATCATGGATTCACAGGGGGACACAAAGAAATGTACAGGGATGTCCCTCCCATACATCTTGCTCCCTCTCCCTCTTTTGCAGATAGAGGACATGGTGAGGCCAGGAAATGGGCATTGGTGCAATCCATAGAGCTCATCTACATTTCACATGCACTCAGTTGTGTGTGTGTGTGTGTGTGTGCGCGAGTATCTCTGTGCAATTTTATCATGTTTAGCCCTGCACAATCACACAACCATACAAAGCCACTTGGCCATACCCACACCGCAAGACTCCCTCCTGTTACCCTTAGCCACACTTGTCTCTCCCTTCCTAGCCCCTGGCAACCACTAATCCACTCTCCATCTTTTAATTATATAATTCCATGAGTTTTACATTTGTCAAAATCCACATAACCATACATACCAAACAGTGACTTTTACTATTTGAAGTTAAAACTGACCAGAATGTTGAGGAACCCAGGATGGAATGTAGACTGTGACAAATAAATCTAACTGTATTACAGCACTATAATATAATCTCATTGAGGGTGATGGGGAAACAAAGAAAATGACCTAAATAATTTTTGATGCACTAGGTTAAAGAGGAGAAAACCCCTGTATGCAAATATTGCATTCTACGCATTGCATCTCATGAGGATGTGGCATGGCAATTCTGAAAGTAGTTTACATGTATACTAGGCTTGAACAAAGAAATACAGATAATGAGAATTTATGTTTATTTCATGTATGTACACGTATTTTCTAGCTCTGGTCTGACAGGGCCTAGAAGTGATACCCCATTTGCAGCAAGCACACCTAGTACCAGGATAGGTTGTCAAATACCATTCTCTCATGAAAGGAACCGCCAGGGAAAATATAAGATGAGACCAGAACATCTGTTGCAGTTCTAGAAAATTATAGTTTTTTAAAAGTGGGGTGATACTTGTCAAAAGGATGCAAGAGCCAACCCCAAAAGAAAACCCAATGGTCAAAATTTGAATAATTTAAGCACCAAAATAACACAGTATTAAATTATACCTCCAAGTATTTAAAAAATACACAAGCCCATTTTGATTCAAGAGAGAGGGACAAATCTTCCTTACAGAAGAGTCCCAATTAATGTAGAAGAAATAGGGTCATTAGAAAATTGCCATCAGAACATTACAGTAATAAGTGCTCCAGGCAACATTCACTGAGTAAATGATTCAATTAGTGAGTGAAACTTTTAGGACAGAAAGGATATTTTCATAGATTAAAATTATACTCTTTAATTACAGCAGTGATTTAGATACATGCCCACAAACTCTTTTATACTCCTTCTCGGATGGAGAGCTTAAAATTCCTCTACTCACGCATGGGCTGGACTTAGTGACCTGCTTCACATGAATAGAGTATGAAAAGAGAAAACATAATGTCACAGTGGTGATCCCTGGCAGAAAACACCTTAATTAAGTGGTGAAGGCTAACATCACCAGTCATGTCTACTGTGGGTGGGCATTATCCAATCTGCTAAAGGCCTGCACACCTAGGGTTGAATTCACTCCCTGCCTGATGAGCTAGAGCACTGATCTTCCCTGTGCTCTGTGCTCCTGGTTCTCAGGCCTTTCCTTCAGGCCTGGACTAGAATCTATACTACCAGCTTTATGGCTCTCAGGTCCTTAAACTTCACCACCAGCTTTCCTGGGTCTCCACTGACAGACAGTGGATGACAGAAGTTCTCTGCCTCCACAATGATGTGAGTACCCACATACCTAATAGTGAGTGTCTTCCTAGATGTCTTTATACTTGAGCATCTCCCTTTACATACCCTTTTACCTATCCATGTTGTATTAGTTCCGTTCCCCTGAAGCAACAATTGTGAAGTAAAAACCGTCAGAAATGAAGGGAGAAATAAACAATGTCACAGTAATAGTCAGTGACCTTAGCACCACACTTTTAATAGTTGATAAAAAAAAAAAAAGCTGGAGGGAAGATCAGCAAAGAAATAGACTTAAAAACATAAACCAACTAGACTCAATAGACATCTACGGAACACCAAACACAACGACAGAATATACCCTTTGTGGAACTGCGAATGGAACTTATACCATCTGTTAATAAGTACAATGCACCTCAATAAATATAAAATTATTGAAATCATACAACACATGTTCTCTAACCACAGTGAAATGAAATTAGAAGTCAATAACATGGTGGTGCCCATCACTCAGTGAGTAGGGTGCCAGCCACATACACCAAGGGTGGTGGTGATGATACAGGATGGGTGGCACCCCAGCCAGTTCAGTGGACCTGAGGGGAGGGTGAACCAGCTGCCTCTGCCTTGGTGGTGTTGGTGCTGTGGCAGCGAGCAGAAGAACCAGTGGCTAAAGAGTAGGCTGGGGGACCCTGCAGGAGGCTCCAGTAGCTGGAGGGGCCAGACAACCACTGGGCAGACACCAGCCCCTTAGGTTTCCCTCCCCTTGCACTTATGGCTGAACTGGCAACCCCCATTTTCTAGGCCTGGTCAATTTCATGTAAGTTTCCTAGGCCTGGTAATGAAAGGCATTGTAGCCATTCATTGATGTCCCAGACAAATGTAACTACAGAGGGCCCCATGGAAATATATATACCCCTAGACAAAGAGCCCAGAGTCAGTGAGACAGATAGACAGAGACAGAGAGAAAGACCTTTTCTTTCTCTACTTGGGAGCTTTGGTGTTTTTGTATTCTTTTCTATAAATAAATCCTTTCTTTTTGTTGAGACAGGGTCCCACCCTATGCCCCTGAGCAGAGTGCAGTGGGCGTGGTAGCTCACCACAACCTCAGACTCGGGCTGCGGGCACCCCACTGCCTCAGCCTCCCGAAGCCGCTGGAATTACAGGTGCTCGCCACAGCGCCCGGCTGGGTTTTTCCATTTTTTTCACGAGTCGGGGGGGTCTCATTGTCGCTCAGGCGAGTCTCGAACTCCTGAGCTCAAGCGATTCTCCCTCCTCAGCCTCCCACAGTGCTGGGATTACAGGCGTGAGCCACCGCGCCCGGCAATAAATCCTTTCTTACCACTGATCTGGTGGTCTGTGGGTTCATTCTTTGAATCACTGAGACCAGGAACCTACTGAAGATGAAATTCCGGTATCATATTTGGGGGCTTGTTGTTCAGGATTGAAGATCTGTATGGGACCACTTACCTCTATCCTGCTTTTCTCTATAGTTATAGTAATGGAGACTAATAATTTTGATGTCCATCATCTGGAAATCAGCCAGTAGCAGATTCTCATGGCTATAGCTTGTGTCATCACCCCCCAGGAGCCCCAGGTTTGCCTTATAGTGTAGGCCAGGAGATAGAATTTCTTCTGGACACTGGAGCAACCTTTTCTGTACTTCTCTCTAACCCTGGTCTTTGATCACCGAAATCTGTAACTATACAGGGGGTGTCTGGAAAGCTGGTTACCAAATTTTTCTCTCAGCCTTTAAGCTGCAATTGGGGTGACTGGCTCTCCTATTCTGGGTAGGGACATACTAACTAAAGTGGGAACAATATGAATATGGAATAGGAACCTATATTATGCCTTCCCTTATTAGAGACAGAAATTAACCCAGAAGTGTGGGCTACTGAGACAGGTGGGAAGAGCAAGATATGCTCAACCAGTCCACATTAAGAATCCCACCATCTATCCCAATAAAAAACAATATCATCTAAAAGCAGATGCTAAGAACGGACTAATACTCATAATACAGAATCTAAAGCAACAGAAATTATTAATACCTTGCAATAGTCTATGTAACACTCCTATTCTAGGAGTGCCAAAGCCAAACGGAACTTGGAGACTAGGCCAAGACCTCTGCATTATAAATGAAGCGGTCATTCCTCTCCATCCTATAGTTCCCAATCCATATACTTTATTAATTCATATCCCTGAATAGGCTGCCTATTTCACAGTCTTAGACTTAAAAGATGCCTTCTTTTGCATTCCACTTCATGAAAATTCCCAATACCTTTTTTGCTTTTGAAGACTCCTCTGACTCCAACACCCGGCTCACATGGACTGTGTTACCCCAGGGATTTAGGGACAGCCCTCATTTGTTTGGACAAGCCTTAGCCAAAGACTTGAGTCGTTTTTCATATCCTACAGTAACTCTTATTCAGTATGGGGTGCCACCCATCCTGTATCATCACCACCACCCTTGGTGTATGTGGCTGGCACCCTACTCACTGAGTGATGGGCACCACCATGTTATTGACTTCTAAAAGTTAAAAGACATTAACTTTTGGGAGTTAATGTCTCCCAAAAGATGACATTCTTTTGGGAGCACCAGATGTACAGGAATGCCATAAAGCTACACAAACTCTATTAAACTTTCTAGCTGATTGTGGGTACAAAATTTCCAAGGCTAAAGCCCAATTATGTATTCCAGAAGTTCACTATTTGGGTCTCCAGCTTTCACAGGGGAATAGAGCCTCGGGCAAAGAAAGAATAGAACCAATATTGGCTCACCCTAAACCTCAAACTCTCAGACAACTTTAAGGCTTCTTAGGAATTATAGGCTTTTGCAGACTCTAGACTCCTGGATATAGTAAAATAGCTAGACCACTCTATTCTTTAATTAAAAATGCTCAAAAAGAGGGCTTAGTCACTCTAGAATGGGAACCAAAAGCAAATAAGGCATTCCTACAGTTGAAAACTGCTCTTTTGCGGGCCCCTGCTTTGAGTCTTCCCACTGGACAACAGTTTAATCTGTATATTACAGAACAAACTGGAATCACCCTGGGAGTTTTGGCCCAACACCAGGGTCCAGTTTTACAACCTGTAGCTTATCTTAGTAAAGAAATTGACACCGTGGCCAAGGGATGGCCGCACTGTCTACGGGTTGTTTCTTAACCCCAGAAGCAAACAAGCTAACTTTAGGAAGAGATCTAATTATTTACACTTCCCATGACCTCACTGGACTTTTAAATTCAAAAAGCAATCTTTGGCTGTCAGATAATCACCTTCTTAAATATCAAGCCTTATTTACTAGAAGGACCAGTGCTACAATTACGCACCTGTGCTGCTTTGAATCCTGCCACTTTCTTCCCTGAATCCAACTAGGAAATAGGGCATGATTGCCAACAAATTATAGTATAGACCTACGCAGCTAGAGAACACTTACAAGAACTCCCCCTATCTAATCCTGACATGGTTTTATATACAGATGGAAGTTCTTTCATAGAACATGGAACTCAAAAAGCAGGCTATGCTGTAGTTACTTAGTATGCTGTAATTGAGAGTGGGTCTCTCCCTTTAGGAACCATGCTTTAGAAATTGGGAGAAACAAATGAGTCAATATATACATTGACTCAAAATACACCTTCCTCATTTAACATGCCCATGCTGGTATTTGGAAGGAAAGATAGTACCTAACTTCCAAGTGCTCTCCCATAAAATATCATCATGAGATAGACAGGTTGTTATAAGCCATTCAGGCTCCATAAGAAGTAGCAGTTATTCATTATAAGGGACACCAAAAGACCTTAGATGAGATTTCTGAAGGTAACCAACTTGCTGATAAAGAGGCTAAAATAGCAGCACAGAAAGGAATAATCCCTCTTGTGGCACCCCTTATTTGGGAGGGATCACTTAAGAGCCATGCATCTCAATATACCCAAAAGGAGAAGGAATGGGCTTTATCCAAAGTATTCACTACTTCCATCAGGTTGGCTACAAATTAGAAGTGGACTATTGCTATTACCTGCCGCAAGCCAATGGAAAATACTTAAAACTTTACATCAGTCTTTTCATTTTGGCACTGAAAGTACCTATTACATGGCTAAAGCTCTCTTTAATGGAAAAAAAAAACTTATCTAAAACCATAAAACAGATAACAAGGATTTGTGATGTATTTCAGAAAAATAATCTTTTAACTCACCATCTAGCTCTCCCGGGTATACAAGAACAAGTAAATATCCAGGTGAAGATTGGCAAATAGATTTCACTCATCTCCCTATTGCATACATGGTATACAATATTTGCTGGTATTTGTGGATACTTTTACTAATTGGGTTGAAGCATTACCTTGTAGGACAGAAAAAGCTCAGGAAGTTGTAAAGGCTTTAATGCATGCGATTGTCCTCAGGTTTGGACTCCCTCGGAGTTTGCAAAGTGATAATGAGCCAGCCTTTAAAGCAGCTGTTACAAAGGGAATATCTAAAGCCCGGGGCATAAAATATCATCTACACTGCTCTTGGAGGCCCCAATCCTCTGGGAAAGTACAAAATGAATGATAAAATCAAAGGACAGTTACAAAAGCTAACTCAAGAGACTCATCTCCCTTGGACTAAATTGCTTTCCATTGTTCTCCTTAGAATAAGAAATTTACCTCAGAAACTTGATTGTAACCCATTCGAATTATTATATGGAAGACCCTTTTTAATGATTTATTATTAGATCAAGAAACTACAGAATTAGTAAAACATATTACTTTTTTAGCTAAATTTCAACAAATCCTTAAAAACCTCCCAACTACATTTTCACATTCAACACTAAAGGAGCTTTTCTCTCCTGGAGATCTAGTCATGATCAAAACTCTTCCCTCTACATTTTGGCGATTGTAAATTGAGCTGCAATAAACAGTCTAGTACAAGTGTCCTTATGATAAAAGGATTTCTTTCCTTCTGGGTAGATGCCCAGTAATGGGATTGCAGGATCAAATGGGAGGTCTAGCTTGATTGCAAGAGGGACTTTACCTAACAATTGCAATCAGTGTAACCTGGCTTATTGTACCCTCAATGAATCCCCAACAATAAAAAAAAAAAAAAAAAAACTGTTCCCTCTAATTCACCTTCTCTAATTGGGAAGGTCCCTTTTCTGTTATCTTATCTTCTTCTACAGCTGTTAAAGTTATGGGAATAGATTCCTGCATACATCATTCATGAGTAAAATCCCACCACCTTCTACAGAAACAGACCAGGAAGAGAATCAACTGCAGTCCGCCTACACTTGTGAGCCTAAAGAAAATTTAAAGTTATTGTTTAGGAAACAGCAAGAAAAGTGTTAATGTAGTTTCATTTTTAAACATCACTGACTTTGTTCTTTTAACCTGACACTAATTAATCCCCTCCTCTCACTGTTCTACCCTTGCCTTTTCATGTGCTAATCAGATTTGTGTCTTCCAGAAATGTCATCAAGTCACACACAGTAAAGATAGTTCCAGACCAAGACCTGATTCTATTGTGGACCCCTGGATTGCTCTCCCTTCAGAGAAACCCTAACTGGCTCCTTCTATCATTGCCCGACTCAGCAGGAAGCAGTTAGATTGAGTCTTCGTTCTTTTTCCCTAACAGCAGTTAGAGTTTCTAACCCTAACAGCAGGAGAGTTGATACAGGACAAGTGGCACCCCAGCCAGTTTGGTGGAACTGGGGGGAGGGCCAACCGGCTGCCTCTGCCTTGGTGGTGTTGGTGCAGTGGCAACAAGCAGAGGAACTAGCGGGCTGGAGGGTAGGCCAGGGGGCCCTGCAGGAGGTTCCAGTAGCTGGAGGGGCCAGACACCAGCACCTTAGGTTTCCCTCCCCTTGCACTTACTGCTGAACAAGGAACCCCCATTTTCTAGGCCTGGTCAATTTCATGTAAGTTTCCTAGACCTAGGAATGAAAGGCATTGTAGCCATTCATTCATGTCCCAGACACATCCCAGACACACTGTCCCAAACACACTAAATGTAACTACAGAGGACCCCATTCAACTGCATATACCCCTAGACAAAGAGCCCAGAGTCAGTGAGTGAGACAGACAGAGACACGGACAGAGAGCTTTTCTCTTCTGACTTGGGAGCTTTCGTGTTTTTTGTATTCTTTTCTGTAAATAAATCCTGTCTTACTACTGATCTGTGGTTCATGGGTTCATTCTTCCAATCACTGAGACCAAGAACCTACTGAAGACGAAATTCCGGTAGTGGCGGGTTTGAACCTGGCCCACACCAGCAAAAAAGGAAAAACAACAATGACAACTGCAACAACAAAAAAATAGCTGGGCACGTAGCAGGCACCTGTAGTCCCAGCTACTTGGGAGGCTGAATCAAGAGAATTGCTTAAGCCCAAGAGTTTGAGGTTGCTGTGAGCTGTGATACCAGGGCACTCTACCACGAGTGACAAAGTGAGACTGTCTTAAAAAAAAAAAGGAAGCCAATAACCTAAGAAAATGATAAATTTACAAGTATTCAGTAAACCACATACTTCTAAATAACCAAGGGGTCAAGAAAGAAATTAGAAGAGAAATACCTTGGGAAAAATGAAAATGAAAATCAAAGTTCTGGTAAAAACTTATTCCCGGCAGTGAAAGCAGTCTTTAGAGGGAAATTGTAGCAGTAAATGGTCATATTAAAAGAAAAAAAGTTAAGATCTCAAATGGAAAACCTAACCTCCTTTCACCTTAAGAAAAAGAGTAAAGTCAAAAAAAAAAAAAAGAAAGAAAAAGGCAAAAGAAAGGAAAGATAAAGATTATAGCAGACATAAATGAGATAAAGAATAGAAAATCTACAGAGAAAACTGGCAAAACCAAGTTGGTGAAAGATCAATAAATTTGAACCACCTGTATTAGACTGACTGTGGGGGGCAGGAAAGAGAACACTCTACTCAAACCAGGACTGAACACAGGGACATCCCTAAGGACCTTCCATAAATTAAGCATAAAAGAATACTATGAACAGTTGTATGTCAATAAATTAGGTAAGTTAGATGAAATGGTCAGATAAGGTCAGATAAACAAACTACAAAATTGACTCAAGAAGAAATAGAAATTCTGAGTAGATTAATAAGAAGTACAGGCCGCGCACCCAGCGTGGAGCACGGGGAGAAGGCCCCGCGCGCCCGCGCGCCCCCGCGCCCCGCGCCCCGCCTACACCTGCCCCGCGAGCCCCAGCCGTTTGGAAGCTCGGGACTCTAAAATGGCAGCGCAGCTTTCTCCAGGAAAGACTGCTGGCCAGACATGCACCTTCCTCTTCAAAAAGCCTGGGCGGAAAGGGGCTGCAGGGCGCAGAAAGCGCCCGGCCTGCGACCCCGAGCCAGGAGAGGGCAGCAGTAGCGACGAAGGCCTCCCGGTGGTCGGGCCGGAGAAGAAGCGGGCGGCCCCCAATCCCATGATACAGAAGACCCGGGGCCGTCGTAAACAGAGGGCGGTTTTCGGCGATTTGAGCAGTGAGGAGGAGGAGGGGAACGCGCCTGAGAGTCTCGGGGTGGTTTATAAGTCCACCCGCTCGGCGAAACCCGTGGGGCCAGAGGACATGGGGGCGACAGCTGTCTACGCGTTGGACACGGAGAAGGAGCGTGACGCACAAGCTATCTTTGAGCGAAGCCAGAAAATCCAGGAGGCGCTGAGGGGCAAGGAGGATGACAAGATCTATCGGGGAATTAATAATTATCAGAAATTCATGAAGCCCAAGGATATGTCACTGGGCAATGCCTCCTCCGGGATGGTGAGGAAGGGCCCCATCCGAGCGCCTGAGCATCTACGTGCCACCGTGCGCTGGGATTACCAGCCAGACATTTGTAAGGACTACAAAGAGACTGGCTTCTGCGGTTTCGGAGACAGCTGCAAATTCCTCCATGACCGTTCAGATTACAAGCACGGGTGGCAGATCGAGCGTGAGCTTGATGAGGGTCGCTACGGTGTCTATGAGGACGAAAACTATGAAGTGGGAAGCGATGACGAGGAAATACCATTCAAGTGTTTCATCTGTTGCCAGGCCTTCCAAAACCCGGTTGTCACGAAATGCAGGCATTATTTCTGCGAGAGCTGTGCTCTGCAGCATTTCCGCACCACCCCACGCTGCTACATCTGTGACCAGCAGACCAGTGGCGTCTTCAATCCTGCTAAAGAATTGATGGCTAAGCTGGAGAAATACCGAGCTGCACCGGCGGGTGGTGCTTCTGATTTCCCAGAAGACCCCCATGAGGTTCCAATTCCCATTACTTAGGTTTCCCATGGTTCTCAAATTAAAAAATAAATACTTGTTCTTCTGGGAAAAAGAAAAAAAAAAGAAGTAAAAGCATGGCATTATTAATCAAAAAGCTTCCGGTAAGGAAAAGCCCAGGAATTGCCTTCCCTGGGCAATTCTAACAAACATTTAAAGCACGTCAATCCTTCACAAACTCTTTCAAAAAGCAGAAGAGGAAGGAACACTTCCAGCTTGTTTTCTAAGGCCAGTATTACCCTGTTATCTAAACCAGACAAAGGTACCATAAGAAAACTAGAGACAAATGTTTCTGATTATGTAGATGCAAAAATCCTCGGGGTGGGGGGGGGGGAACATTAACTGAATCCAGAATGCTAGGTTGACTCAACATGAAAATCAATGTAATACTTACGATATTAATAGAATAAAAGGCAAAACTATATGATCATCTTAATAAATGCAATAGATGAATGAAAAGTATATGATGAAATCTAAGACCTATTTATTATTTATTTATTTGAGACAGAGTCTTAAGCTGTCACCCTGGGTAGAGTGCTATGGCATCATAGTTCACAGCAACCTCCAACTCTTGGGCTCAAGTGATCCTCTTGCCTCAGTTTTTCTATTTCTAGTAGAGATGGGATCTTACTTTTGCTCAGGCTTGTCATGAACTCGTGAGCTCAAGCAAACCACCTGCCTTGGCCTCCCAGAGTCCTAGATTACAGGTGTGAGCCATTGCGCCTGGCCTACCTATTTACCATTTAGAAAACATAACTAGGAATAAAAGGGAAATTCCTTAACGTGATAAACGCTATCTACAAAGAACATAGTTAACATTATACCTCATGGTGAAAGATTGAAAGCTTTTGTCCTAAGATCAGGAACAAGATAATGTCTGCTTTCACTGCTAGTTTTCAGCATTGTACTGGAGGTTCTAGCCAGTGTAATTGGGATAGTAAATGAAATAATGGACATCCAGATTAGAAAGAAAAAAAAGGGACTTGTAGAGTATTTTGCAGATAACATGGTACCATATATAGAAAATCCAAGGAGATCCGAAAAAGAAAAAAAAAATGCCAGAGAGCCAAGTCCAGCAAGGCTGTATGATACAAGATCAATTTACAAAATAGGTTTTATTTTTTACACTAGAATGAAAATTCTAAAAAATAGAATTAAGAAAATAACTCCCATTTATGATATGATAAAAATATTTATAAATAAATTTTAAAAGAAGCAAAAGACATATGCCTAAAACTAGGAAATAATAAAATTAAAGACCTGAATAAATGGAAAGAGTTTCATGTCATTAAAAGGTAAATTGAGCCGTGGTAAAATCTTAAAGGGTATGTGTGAGCAAACATCAATTCATGAATTGGGAACTTCAAACCAGAAGTGGTTCAAGAATACCACCAAGGAATCATAAGTAGAAGGCTTTCACCAGGCAAACATGGAAATAAAGCAAAGAAAATATTTGGTTACAGTTGCACAGTACCCTACTTGCTCTACCTGCTGGAAAATCCCTAATTATATAAGTTAGTTGTTGGCCTTTGATCGGTTAGCCTTAAGTTTCATTTCTTTTTAACATAGGCATTTACAAAGTTAAGTTTTGCTCAACTTATGTTTTGCCTGTGTTTGCAAATCAAGCAAGGTTAAGGTCACTTATGAGGTCTAATGACCTTTATTTGCCCAAGGATTCTTTCAGATCTGGTTTCCATTTTAATTTATTTTAACAATGTTCATAGATGGTAATATTTAACATTGTTGGGATAGTAATATCTTCAAATTGATGTACAGATTAAATGCAATATTTACCAAAATTCAAACTGTACCCCTTTTTGTAGAGAGTGACAATAAGCTGATCCTAAAATTTATATATAAATTCAAGGGCTCTAAAATAGCCAAACACTAGAAAGCAGAACAAAGGGGGAGGGCCCACAGTTCCCAAGCTCAAAAATTGCTATAAAACTACAGCAATCAAGAGAATGTGGTACTTGTGTAAATACAGCTATGTTAAAATTGAGTATAATTCAGAGAGTCCGGAAATAAACCCCTACACGTATGCTCAATTTGTTTTTCACAAAAGTGCCAGGACAGTGAAATGGAGAAAGCAACAGTCTTTAATAAAAAGTGTTGGAACAACTGGATTTGTACTTGCAAAAGAATGTTAGACTCCCATCTCCTATGCAAAAATGAACTCAAAATAGACCAAAGACCCAAAGAGTTAAAACTATAAAATTCTTGGAAGTAAATATAGGGGTAAAATCTTTGTGACCTTGGATTACACATTGATTTCTTAGATATGACACCGAAGGCACAAACAACAAAAGGAAAAATGAAATAAACAGGATTTCATCAAAATTGAAAACATTGTGCTTCAAAGGACACACTTTCAAGACAGTGTAAATATAGTCTACAGAATGGGAGAAAGTATTTCCAAATCATATATGTATATACAGAAAGCAGGCGAGTGGTTGCAAGAGTCAAGGGAAGGAAGGAATAGGAAATGACTGCTAATGGGTATTGGAGTTTTTTTATAGGATAATGAAAGAAAATATTCTGGTTATAGACTAAAACCATTGAATTACACAATTTAATGTGATGAATTTTATAGAACTTGAATTTTATCTCAATTTTTATAAAACTGATTTCACTGGCAAAACTAATGATGATATGCAACTACTATCCCTTTCCAGAATAATCTCCCGAAAACACACCCCATCCTGTTTTTGTTTTTCTTTGTGATAAAAAAATGATGGAAGCCATTGGGCCATGACTGATGCACCTATTCAGAAGAGGGATGCTTGCTCAATCAACCCTTGCGCTGAGTCACTGCTCCCAGCATGTGGCCTTCTGGCCATGCTGGGACTTCTAGGCCCTCCCCGTATCTTGGGTCAGCATGGACTCCTCCTCTGATACTCAGAAGTGTGTCCATATTCATCCTGCATAATCTGGAAAGTATCTTTTTCTGCTCCATATTCATTCTATTAGAGGATCCTGTTCATAGCAAATCGTGTTGGCTGGAAAGTTCAGACACAGGAGCACGTGACTTTCTGTGCTGAGCCTGAGCCACTCCTCCTCCCCTCCACACTCACACCATGCTCTACCCCCCATGTGACTTTCTTCTACCACCTGCTGCTTAGCTCTCATCCTAGTAGGTACTCTGAGCGTCAGATCCAGTGTTGCAGCTGTGCTCTGGCTGTCCACTAACCCCTCAGGTAGGGACTGGATGGTTGTATTCCCTCCAGATTCCTACACTGAAGTCCTAAACCCAATGTGATGGTGTCTGGAGGTAGGCCCTTAAGGAGGTGATTAGGTTTAAATGAGGTCATCAGGATGGAACCTCCACAAAGGGATTGGTGTCCTTATTAGAAGAAGAGACCAAAGCTCTCCACAGCCACGTGGGGACACAGCTAGAGGGTGGCTATACACAAACCAGGGACCAGATCTGCTGGCACCTCAATCATGGACTACCACCCTCCAGGACTTTCCAGAATTGTGAGAAATAAATGTCTGCTGTCTAAGCCACCCAGTCTATGATGCTGTGATATGGCAACCTGAGCTGTAAGACCACCTTCTATTCTCGATAAAGTGCAAAAATTCAGTCCACTTGGAAATCGGGGCAGACTCCTATCTTTCTAAGGCAGATAAGCCTCACTGTTCTACTCATCTTCCTGTATTCTTATCTTTCAGCCTTCAGATTGCAACACACATCAGACAGACTCTTAGGAGAGGTCTGTATAATTTACAAACCCACATGCAGGCACCGAAGCTCCGAGCGAGAGCTCTGAGCTGTGCCCCTGCTCATCCTGGGTGTTTCTGTGACTGGTCTCTCCTGAGACAGCCCAGAACCAAGAGTTTCTCTAGATGCAAAGAGACTGGGTCAGGCAACAGGGCCCAGGGAACTAAAGGTGGTTTTTGTTCAATACTCACACATGGGGAGATGCAGGCCCTCTTGGGGACTTCTTCCCATTCTAATATTCTCCATTCATCCATAATGGTCTGGGAGACTCCAGGGTCACTGAAAGTGTCTTCCAGGACTCACTGTACTCTTTTGCATTAATACCCAAGAAAATCAAAGCTGTATTTGCAAATTAAGATCTATACTCTGTCGTCCTGTATTTTATTGAGAAGTATCACCAATATATCCAGACCAAGAAGGTGCATACTAAGGGGGACCTCAGTGCTCCCAGTGCACAAATCCATGATCGCCCTTTGATTAGTTTCCCCCAGTCAGTCTACAAACATGCACAGATCACCTTTCCCCGGGTATTAGAAGGTAGAGATAGATGAATTTACTGTTGCCACATCCCAGGGGGCTTGTTTATTCTAGGACATTTCTAGAGCATAATCTTGTCCTCTTAAGAAATAGATTCTATTTTTTTTTCTTTTTTTTAGAGACGGAGTCTTGCTTTGTCACCCTTGGTAGAGTGCTGTGGCGTCACAGTGATACAGGACAAGTGGCATCTCAGCCAGCTTGTGGAGCATGGGGGCAGACCAGCTGCCTCCACCTTGGCAGTGTTGATGTGGAGGCAGAGAGCAGAGGAACCAGCGGGCTGGAGGGTAGGCAGGGGGGCCCTGCAGGAGGCTCCAGTAACCAGAGGGGCCAGACAACTGCTGGGGAGACACCAGCACCTTAGGCTGAACAGGGAACCCCCCATTTCTAGGCCTGGTCAATTTCATATGTTTCCTAGGCCCGGGAATGAAAGGCATTGTAGCCATTCCTTCAGGTCCAAGACATGTCCCAGATGAGGGTCCCTGGACACGCTAAATGTAACTACTGAGGGTCCCAGACACACTAAATGTAACTACAGAGGGCCCCATGTGATTATATATACCTCTAGACAAAGAGCCAGGGACAGACAGACAGAGATGGGGAGAGAGCACTTTTTTCTCCTGACTGGTTTTCCTGCTCTGCCAGGTGCTTTTGTATTCTGGTGCTTTTGTATTCTCTTCTGTAAATAAATCCTGTCTTACCACTGATTTGTGGTCCGCGGATTTATTCTTCAAATCACTGAGACCACGAACCTACCGAAGACAAAATTCCAGTATCAACAGCTCACAGCAACCTCCAGCTCTTGCCTCAGCCTCCCGAGTAGCTGGGAGTACAGGTGCCCACCACAACGCCCAGCTATTTTTTGTTGCAGTTTGGCTGTGGCTGGGTTTGAACTCACCAGTCTCTGTATATGGGGCCAGCGCCCTACTCACTGCACCACAGGCACTAGAAATAGATTCTAGAAAGAGGTAAGAGTGCAATACATCTTTATTTGTTTGCTTTGGCATACAATATATTTTAAGATAAAACAAGAGCAAAAAAAAAAAAAAAGAAGAAGAAAGAAAGAAACAAAAGCCCTGACCTTTGTTAGAGGACCTGTCAGCTATAAGCTGTGTGGAGTCATACTTTTGAGACAGCAGGTCTTTCCTTCCCTGTTTTCTTTCCACACTCCTTGCGTTTTGCATGTGGAGTGCCAGGCAAGAAGGTTGTCAGAGTTGGCTTTCGAGATTTATCACTATTGCTCATATCCTGCCATTGCCCCATTTCCTTAACTAAGACATAATTCCTGTCTTTTCCCCATCTCATTCCTTTTGCATCCACAAACAAAGACCTAGAGGTGGGGAGTCCTTTCTGGAAGCTGCCTGCCATCCCGCCTCCCATTTTCTAATGAATCACATTCTAATCCCAAAGAATGGTGCAGCTGGGCCTCCACATGCTGAAAACCTCACTCTCCACTTGAGGTCCTGACTGCCATCCCTTGCTGAGGCTTGAGGTGTCCCCTGAGCCTACTCTGAGGTTGGAGGCAGCCGTCCCAAGCCTCTCGTGAACATTTCCTCCTCTAGACTGGTGCAGTTTGGGGTGGAGATGGTAACAGATTGGGGCGCCTGAATGAGGTTCAAATCTACTTCATTACTGTTCTCTGGAGGTTGATATGGTTTGGATATTTGGCCCCTCCAAATGTTCATGTTGATGTCTGATCTCCAGTGTGTGTGTGGAGGGTAGAGTGGGAGATGTTCAGGTCAGGGGAGTGGATTCCTCATAAATGGCTTGGTGCCTCCTCCTGGCAGTGAGTTCTTACTGTGAGTTCAGGAGCTGGTTGAAGAAGGATGTGGTACCTCTCACTCTGCTTTCTCTCTTGCTGCTTCTCTCCCGGTGTGGCACACTGCCTCCCCCCTTGCCTCCTGTCTTGCTTTGAAGCTCCTGAAGCCTTTGCCAGTACCAGGTCCTGGCACCATACTTCTCACACAGAAGTATTAACCAAATACGCCTCTTGTTTTCTCAGGTAAGATGTGCCATCTCCCCATTGGATGGCCCCAGGCCTTAGGTACTTGTCTACTCGGGTGAAAGGAATCACCCTTTACTCACGACTTTCCAGTTCCTCCCTTTCACTCACTAGGAATCATTTCTGAGGATTCGGTTTAGAAAAGACACCCACCCCTCTCTGCCTGCTCCTTGTACCTGCCCCCCCAAACACAGGGAAAAATGGTTTTCCAGTCAGTTCCTGCAATGAAACTAGAGGCCAAGTCCAAAGCCACCAGAGTAGATGCTCACTTCCCACACCCCCCTGGACTGGTCCTCTTTTTCTGTACCCCCTAGCCTGCCCCTTGAGTACAGCTGGTTTTTGTCACAGTGAAATGACAACTGTGTTGCCATCCCGGATCCCTGCCTAATCACTGTCCACTCAGAACAGACAGGAACAAAGACTCATGCTTGTACGCCCAGCCGCATAAGAGTCGGGATCCAAGACCCATCCAGAAACTTCCTGAAGCTGCCATCAGACCGTGACCTCATTGTAGGTGTGGAAAATTGAAGAACAATGGTGTGACATTCTAAGGGTACAGTGAAGCCCTTAGAATTTAGGGAGTGCTGAGGGACATGTGTGATGCAGTGTGCTGAGCACAGACTGATGAGCAAACAACCTGCAGCAGCCTTCACCAGAAGCTTCTGGAAGCTTCTCTCTTCCTCTGTCCCAGCTCCTGGGGCAGCCAGCCTCATTCCCTGTGTTGGCACCCAGGTCTGGACAGAAGCCTCTCTTCCACTATGACCTGATGATTGGGGAGATGCGTCATTCTGCCTGTGGAAGTGAACCTACCCCGACGGCAAGCCCCTTAGCACCCAGGGTCCTGGTTCCTCCTGGGATTGGTCAGGGGTGTCCACGTTTTTTATTTCTGCCATACATTGGAAGAAGATCTGTCTTGGGTTACACAGTAAATACAGTAAATACATGAACACTAAAACACTAACAATAGCTGATGAGCAAAAAAAAAAAAAAAGAAGAAGAAAGGTGCACACATACTTTCCGTGGCACCTGACACCACAGATGAGCAAGACAGGCCTCAAATGTGCCTGTGCAGCTTGCGGGCTGCCAGTTGGATGCCCCTGAGCTTTTCTGCAGAGAGCCCTCAGAACGCGCCTTCCAGAAGAGTGCTGGGAGTCTAGGGGGTCACCCGGGCTTCCAGAAGCCCTAGTGTGGGATCAGCCCTGATGTGGCCGCTTCAGGGTGGGAGACTGTTTGAGAAAAGTGAAAAGGCCTGTTCTCTGCACTCGACTGCTCACATGCTGCTACATCACTGTGATGGATGCTGTTTTCCTGCCTCATCACCCCCAGGCCGTGATTCTTTGTTTTTTGGCATACATGTTGGACTCTGAGTAAAATGTGTGGAAAAAATTAGTTGTCGGGAGGTGGTGGCCGTGGAACTGGGGGTAAGCCACATTCCAGGCATTTCCAACTGCTGCCTGCTGAGAGGCTGTGCCTGTTTCATGATTTATAGGGGTCTTGGGCTTGGAGACGAGAACCCATTAAGTGATTTCTGTGAAAGCTGAGCCAACAGGCTGTGAGCCCAGTTGGCAGACTCTGTTTCTGTCGGGCCCCATCTGGGATCTTCTGCTCCAGTCATGCCAGCCACCTCTTGAGACAGTCAGCCTGCCCTCTTTTGTGTTGTTGTGGGACAGGGACCTTCTCCCTAAACCTCCAGCACATTTGAGAACATTCTGCTTGTTTGCCTCTCTCTGCTAAAGATGGGCTGCTTCTTGTGGAAGGGGCCAGGGTCTTCCTGTGTGGCCTCACCCCCAGCACTGGGCATGGCAGTGGTAGGTGCCCACAAGCATTTGCTAAGACAATGTGTCTGAAAGGGTCTACAGGAGAAATAAGCTCATGGTTGCCAGGCTTCAGTGTGGTAACGGGGAGATGACCTTATGTTTCTCCATGGAGACCTGGAGCCAACTCTCTCTCACCACTGGGACGGAGGGCAGTGAAGAAGTCTGGGGAGATCATAAAAATGTGTGCTGGCTCTCCAATGGCTGGGATCTCCTCCTTGAATCCCTCACCCCTGCACTTGACCCCTTTCACCTCCTCCTATTCACTGGATCCAATCATCTGTAAGAATGAACTAGAATACAACATTTTATTCTTCATACTTTTCTATGCTCTTTACTTTAAAAATAATGAATGTATATCATGGGGGAAATCAAGAAAATAATTACTATAGTTCCATCTGTATAAAGGGAATGTTTTTGTTTAGCTGTTTATTTCGATGATTAAAGGACTATGAATTTTTTCATTTCAAAATAATAAGAAGGTACAATTAGGTTACAATGTTTGCATTTGTTAGGTGAGGTCCCTGTTGTAGGTGTACACCCTACCCAGGAGGTGTGCCATATAGCCTTATATTGTGCTCTTCAGGTGGGAACACACCAATCCTTCCCTCCTCTCCTCTTTCCCTCTTTCTATCCCCTCCCCCAACTTGAATTGAGTTTTTCTCTTGTGTGGGCCTGTATTAGATCATCTACTGGCTTTATATTAGTGAGCCATTGCTTTTCCATTCTTGTGATACTTTACCAAGAACAATGTGTTTCAACTCCATCCAGGTTAAAAAAGATGTAAAGCCTCCGTTTTTTATGGCTGAATAGTATTCCATGGTATATATATACTACAGCTTGTTAATCCATTCCTGAGTTGACAGGCACTTGTTTTCACTACTTGGCAATTGTAAATTGAGCTGCGCTAAACGATCTAGTGCAAATGAGAAGGACTATGAATTAAGCACCAGCCCAGGCCTTTAACCATTATTTTTTCTCCTCAGGTGACTGCCCATCTGTTCATTCATCTTCTTGCCTGTCACAGGACTGTCCAGCCTTGGAGCAGTTTACCATAGCTACAGAGTTCTCTTTCCCACCCATAGCCGTCAAAATTCCTGAGTTTTTCAAGATTTATTGTCCTCTTATTCTGGTCGGCAATTTGCTTTCTACTATTTTTATGATTCTATAAGAAATAAATATTCCTTGTAAAATGAGTCATATTGAAAGTTATAAGGATGAAAGGGAAGTTCATTTTGCATTCTATCACATTAAGACTACCATGCAGATATGTTCATGCATTGCCTATACACACATACATAATTTCACGTAAATGCAAAATTATTATACTTAACACATTTGTTTAATATTTCTCTATTTTCTCTGCTTCCACGATCCTTCCAAATATAGCCTAATGTGAATACAATATTTTGTACATTTTCTACATGTACACATGTATGTACACGTACAACCACATATGTGAACCTTCACTATGTGCTTTTTTTATTTTTATTTTTTGAGACAGAGCCTCAAGCTGTCACCCTGCGTAGAGTGCAGTGGCATCACAGCTCACAGCAACCTCCAACTCCTGGGCTTAAGCGATTCTTTTGCCTCAGCCTCCCAATTAGTTGGGACTACAGGTCCCCGCCACAACGCCCAGCTATTTTTTGGTTGTAGGTGTCATTGTTGTTTGGCAGGCCCAGGCTGGATTCGAACCTGCCAGCTCTGGTGTATATGGCTGGTGCCTTAGCCGCTTGAGCTACAGGCGCTGAGCCTCAGATGTGCTTTTGGAAGTGTTTGTTTTAGCAACATGGATTGACTTTATTTATAATTTTCTGATCATTTCCTTTCTTGGTTAATATATTCTGGTAATGCTACATAATATTTAAAAGTACACGTGTTCTCCAATTTATCCAACTGTTCCTCTAGCAGTGGACTTTGCCTTAATTTACAATTTTCCTTCACTATAAAATATGGCAGCAACAAACATCCTTATACATACACTGGAATTATTTTAAGATTTTTATTTCACTAGGATGGGTCTCTAGAAGTTAGATAGCTGAGTCAGATATAGGCTTTAATTTAATAGATATTGCCACTTTACTTTCAAATTAAGTTATAAAAGTTTATATTTCTACTAAAAATAATTAAAGAACGTTTTCAAATGCATTTTACCAATCCATTTGGGTGACAAATATCATATCGTTGTCACTTTAATTTGCATTTTCATGCCTACTTGTAAGATTATCTGCTTTCTGATTTATGTTTAATTATTAAATATTTCCACTACACAGCATATTAGAGAAAGGAATAATAGGATTCTATGTGCTCATCACTGAGATGAAACAGCTGTTTTAACATTTTGCCTTAATTGCTTCAGATCATTTTGTTCTTCCCTTGATTTTCACCTCTCTGCTCTTTTCTTTCTTTCTTAATCTGTTTTAAAGAATTCAAACCATACAAGCCATTCTATTTCTTCCTTCTTCTTAAGAATAACCATTATCCAGAGTTGTATTTTTCAGTTCATGAGATTTTTTCTTTTCTTTCTTTTACTACTTATCTATTTATTCACAAAACACGTTAATGCATTGAGTTATAAAAATATGCATAGCATATAAATTCAATGTTATATTTTTAGAATTTTTGCACACTGCAATGAAATCATTCAAGTGCTGGAATATATTCCTTTGTGTGACAAAAATCACAGCTTATTCATTCTTGAGAGATTATTTTCCACTTTTCACCATTACAAACATACCAATGAATATCTTTTTAACTGCTTGTGTATATGCAAGACGTTTTTCTAGAACAGACACTTGGAATTAGAGTTGTGTCCTGGTTTGCACATCTTTGACCTTCGGGGTATTTCCAGCATGCTGTTGGAGAACTGGCGCTGATAAACACCATTTTCCCAGAGCAAGTACTATTTCCCACTATCTAGGAAGGAGAGTCCCTGTTTCCTCATATCCTCAATGACAATTTTGTTACTAGAAATTGATTTTGCATTGCCCTTCTGTAGGGGAAATTGAGCCCTGATCTTTAGCGTAAGACTCGCTTCCTGCTTGAGAGACTGGAGAATCACAAGAATGGCATGTGAGTTGTGTGTGTGCAGTTCAGGAAAATGGCCTCCAAGAGAAAATGTATGTGTGAGGTGTGGCTGTGATAATTATGATAAAGATTCTCTAGATTCCACAGGGCTCTCGATGTTGGAGGCTGAGATTGTGCTCAAGATTTGCAGTTTTGCAAAAACAAAGGGGGAAACATCCTATCTGACCTTCTCCATCCCCTCTCTAATCAGGGCTAATGTCTGACAAGCAGCTTTTGTCCACTTCTTCCTGTTCTATGATAAATACAGATCTGAAGATTACTTGGGAGGGCTCCTCCCAGAGTTCCTCAGTCCCCTGACACAGTCTCTGTGTCAAGCCTCTTCATTCCTCGTGCCAAGACAGCCTCATCTGTGATCCCAAACCCCTTCACCCTTATAGTAAACTTCACCATCTTCCAATAGATTTAATACCACAAGAGTTTCTATGAACTGACACTTCAAATCTTTCCATGATTTGCTACAGAGCTGTATTTCTTTGATTTTTTAGGAATCCTTCATATATTCTGGCTATGATGTTGCTGGGTATTTAAGTTGCAAATATTTTTCTATCTCTTGATTATCTTTTATATTTTTTGAGGCTAATTTTTTTTTTTATTGAATTCAAACTTATCAATGTTTTACCTCATGGTTTATTTTTGCTTCCCTGAGTAGAATTTATGAATACATTCTCCTAGATTTTTTTAAAGTGTTTTACATATATTGATTTTAACACTGAGATATTTTTGTCTGTGTAAAATATTTTTTAATGGGTGAAAAATAAGGATATAATCAGTTCTCCTGTTTCCTACGTACTTCCCCCAGCATCATTTATTGTAAGTCCCTCTGATCTCTGTCATTTGTGATGCTTCCGAATAACCCTCTTTATTCTGAATATGTGTGGATTTCGAGGTTCTTTGTTCTGATATCTGGTTTTCTATCTCCATGTCAACCCCACACTTTTAATTATAAAGCTTCCCACCATCTGGGGAACGCCTGTTCTTTTTCCTCCTTTCCTTCCTCTTCTTTCTTCTTTCTCTTCTTTTTGATATTTGTTCAACAAAATTCATTGGTTATTAATTTACTTTTTTCTTTCATAGGAAATTTGGGATCACAAATCCATAAAAAAAACTCTCCTGCGATTATTTTTACATCAACTTAGATACGCATACATACAATATAATTTAATGTACCCGTCTTACGTGAAAGGTTTGGTGTCATGTGTCCACACCTTTCTACAAGCAAGGTGTAGAACTCTCCATTATCTGGAAAAATTTCTTTGTGCCTCCTCTCATCTCCTTCTCACCCTCTCTTCTGCCTCCTGTCCCTCTGGAGTGGACATGTATTATCTAGAGTTTTATGTTTCTGCAGTCACATTGCATATCTGTGCCTGGCTTCTTCTGCTGTGTCATGTTTCTGAGCTCTGTTGGTGTTACTGCTCTTGTCGGTATTTTGTTTCATTTTACTGCTGAGTAGCATTCCATTGTATGGATATATCACGCTGTTTACTCGCTCACTGGCTGTTGGACTTGTAGGTTGCTGTAGGTTCTACGTGATTACACATAAAGATGTAATGGATATTCCTATTCAAGTCTTTGTGCAGAAATGTTTTCATTTCTCCTGGGCAAATAAATACCTAGGTATGGAAAAGCCAGGTCTTATGGGCAGTGGATGCTTACCTTTGAAAGATTCTGCATTTTGCCTGTATGAGGTTCTACCCTGTTTCCCTGAAAATAAGACATCCCCCGAAAATAAGACCTACTTACAGGAAAGATAAGCTGTCCCCTGAAAATAAGACCTAGCGCATCTTTGGGAGCACACCTTAAAATAAGACACTGTCTTATTTTCGGGGAAACAGGGTAGTAGCTCCACACCTTGCCTTTTAAAATTTTAGTCAAATGTTAGAAAGGTATTCCGTTGTGCCTTTAGTTTGCATTTCCTTCATGACTAATGATGTTAACTATTTTTTTATGTGCTTATTTGCCATCTGTACATCTTCCGTGGTGACATGCCTATTCAAACTTCTTGTCTACTTTGTACTGAGCTGTCTTACCAAGCTGTAAGAGTTCTTTCAATATTACAGATACAAGTGATTTCTGAGTATGTTCTCTAAGTCAGTGGCTTGTCTTTTTTTTCTCTTAACAGTATCTTTTGAAAAGCAAATGTTTTTAATCTTTATGACAGTGGTTCTCAACCTTCCCAATGCCACGACCCTTTAATACAGTTCTTCATGTTGTGGTGACTCCCAACCATAAAATTATTTTCATTGCTACTTTACAACTATAATTTTACTACTGTTATGAATCGTAATGTAAATATCTGATATGCAGGATTGTCTTAGGTGACCCCTGTGAAAGGGTCGTTTGAGCCCTGAAGGGGTCGCGACCCATAGGCTGAGAACTGCTGCTTTATGAAGTACCGTTTGTCAGTTTATTCTTTGATGGGGCATGCTTTTGCTGTAATTTATTCAAGGTCACAATATGCTTTCCTGTGTTTTCTTTTAATTTAACATTTTCTTTAAATATGTGCAGTTTATTTTATATCAATAATAGGTCAATAAAGTTATAAAAATAGCAGTGCTTGGTATTTGATGGGAAAGAGTTAAGTGATTTTAGTATGTCATTTTGCTAAAACTGAAATAGACCTCTTCAACAGGAAAAATTAGAATTTGTAAGTATAGTTGGCCCCTGAACACCACCAGGGCGAGGGGCACTGATCGCTCACACAGGTGGAAATCCATCTATAACTTCTGACTTTCCCGAAACTTAACTACTGACAGCTCCTGTTCACCAGAAGCCTCAAAATAACATAAATGGTATGTTAACACATATTTGGTATGTTATACGTACCATATACTGTATTCTCACAGAAAGCAAGCTAGAGAGCAGAAAATGCTACTAAGAAAACTGTAAGAAAGAGAAAATATGTTTATTGTTCATTAAGTGGCAGTGGATCATCACAAAGGTCTTCATCAGCCCTGCGCTCACCGGGAAGACTGAGGAGAGGGGTGGTAGAGGCAGAAAAATCCATGGTAAGTGGATCTCACGGTTCAAATCCGTGTTCTTCAAGAGTCAATTGTATTTACAAAGGCTTATGTATCTTAAGACACTAACTTAATTTTATGAGGATGTAAAGAGTATAATAAGGACAATACATACAAGGTTTTGGGTAAGACCTGAGAGCAGAGCCTGGCTCTGCTATGTCCTTCCTGTGTGTTCTTAGATAAGTCGTTCAACTTCTCTGGGTCTCAGTTTCTTTATCTATAAACCAGCAGTAGTAACTACACATCATAGATTGTTGATTAACAAAGAAAGCATTTGCAAAGAAGCTTCTAGAGAACCTCGCCTGATACATTTGAGAAGTGTTAGTTTCCTTTTCCAAGAGGCCTTCAGCATACACAGACCCCATGTCCTTTACTGACAACTCACAACACGGTTCTTAGGATGAGGAGTGATGTAGGATGCATCCCTGAGAGTGGTGGTTTCCATGAATGGTTCAATTACAAAGTTGGCCTGGGTCGGTCATTGTTCAGAGCTAAGTCACTTTTATTGTAGTGAAATTTTAAAAGGCAGTTACATTAGTTACACATATACACAACAGACTTAATAACTGTTAGTCATAGAGAACATTCAAGAAATACAAATGATTTATCCACAGCACAGTTCACATCCATAAGAAGTAAGGTTAAAAGAGAAATGATTAAATGCTTACATTGTCCACTGAAGCCTGCTTGTGAAATCTTTTTTCCTTTTTTTAAAGGAAACTGAGATCGTTAGATGAAGCCAGCTGCCCTGGTCCTGTACAGCCTGGGAACCCCCGTCTCATACTTGCACATACGTCAGTGCCCCACAGGTCTCAGCCAGTTGCTTCACTGTAAAGCCAGTTTTGGCCACAAGACCCAGAGATTTGGACATTTGAAAATGTGCTCACACCATTGTGTGGTGTCTCTGAAGTTGCCCCAGACTCAGGCAGTGGAGGAAAAGGAAGACTTGTGGCTCCTCAGGACTGGGCTTGGTGGGGAGAGTCCTGACAAGTCAAGGCCCTGCAACTTAGACCAAACCTGTATTTTCTGATAATAGAGAGGGTGTTTCCAATCGGAGCTGCTACTGGCTAGAGCTGTTAGGTCACTAGTTTATGCTTGTTTCTGTGGCAGGTCGGAGCAGGTGGGCCCTGAGAGGGAGTGCTCCCTATGCTGGCATAGCTCATGGGCTTCCCCAAGTGAGCTGGGTGGGGGAGAGACCACCGGTCATTCCCGGGGGTCAGCTTCATCTCTTGGCTGGTGCCAGCAGGAATGCTAACATGTGGGAGTGTGGTTCATCTGGACAACACAGGCAACTTCATTGATATAGAAGATTAAAGCTCCTCTGTGTTCAGTTCCATCAGCTATCAGGATCCCCCCACTATTCGCAATATTCACCACTCATAAAATAACAACATGGTTGAACGTGACCTGTCGGAAAGCAGAGCAGGATGTGGCATTTGTAACGAATGACCCTATCATTCCCGGAAGCCAAAACTAAAAGCAAAAGTAGGGGGAGTAACATGCAGGCAGTGTGTTCTAGAACCATCCTTGGCCACTGTCACTGTCACTGTGCTGCATCCATGCCCTTGCCAGGGGCTCAGGCGTCACCGCGTGGCCCTCTCTTGGGGAAAGCCTTCTGCTTGCTCAGCCTGGGGGAGCTGGTGCAAAGTCCAGTACCTCAGAGGAGGGGTGACTGAGAAGTGAGTCACAGAGCCAAACAAAGCCATGAATGCTGGTCCCCTTCATAATCCAGCCTCACCCAGTCTCCAGTAGAAGAGGTGCTGGGCATTGGCTGGGACAAGCATAGCGTGAGCACTCTGGCCTCTGAGGCTGGGCAGGACTGGCATGGAAGGTTTTTTGCAAACCTGGATGCTTAAACCCTGGGACTTTAATTCTTAACTCCAGTTTGTCTCAAAAATATTTGGTGAGAAAATCCCTTGGGTGTGGGATCCTCCCAGTCCTGGCCTTCAACTCCTCCATCTCCACTATTATCTATTTACACATTCACTTCCAGGAATCACAAGTGGTGTGGGGAATAGGAAAGACATTGAATGCAAGCCAGCTGCCCAGACTCCACTGGGGTTCCCTGCAGATGTTCCTAGGACAGGGCTGGAGGGGAAGGAGGCAGAGCCTGGATAGTCACTAACCCTCAACTCCCAGGGTCTAGTGCCGGGGGAGGAAGCAGAGGGAGGGTGGTAGGAGCAGAGCTCCTCGCCTGTTCTTCTGCCCCCTCGGTGCCCTGCAGAGCCCAGACACAGGGCAGGTGCGCTGTGCATGTGTTCACCTGTGTGTGCATTCATGAAAAGTCTCTAATTTTCCTCCAAAAAACATAAGGCAAAAACAAACATAAGACCTCCCATTACTTCTGGATTCACAAGCCAAAGGCTGCAAGGAGTCTGTTTTCAATTCATTAAGAAATACTTCTTTGATCAGAGAGCTATTTTTGTGCCTTCTTTGGGGGGAGGGGGGAATAATTACGCCCATGGCCTGGGGCAAGTTCAAGGCTGCAGGAGGTAGAGGCAGCCCCAGGGGCAGGGCATATAGAGAGAGCCCCTTTCTAGGCTGCCCCATGGGGATGTGCAGGGTTTCAACCAACTGCCATGTGCCCAGAAGCAAGAAAGCTTCACTCTGAGGTGGGGGAACACTAAACTCAGAACCCAGTCACTACTACAGACAAAAGGCTTACAAACTGCAAAGTCAGGGTGAAGGTAGCTCCTAGGAACTGGGATCACATGTACTGGCTGCCAGCCACAGGCATTCCATTGAGCACTGTGGGTCTTTACCAGGTGAAATTCCCATCAACACTGAGCAATGGGTCTCCCTGGATGCCAGACAGAGCTGGGGATCGATACTGAGCCTTCAAAGAACCACATTCTCCCCTGACTTGTCCTTGCATGCTGGGTTCACTGGCTCCCAGGCCACTGACAACCAATGCACCCCCTCCCGGCCCCCCAGAATCTGGGGGCACAAGGACTGTCCTGCATGGCCACCACAGCTACTCTCCTATGTGGGTGTCAGTGAGCTGACAGGCTGGTGATGCAGAGCAGGAGGGTGATAGTCACAGCAAGATGGCAACGTGGGAGTCTGGGGGAACCCTCTGTCCCACCGGGAAGGGTGGGGAAGGCAGGGGAGGCCTGTGAAAATAGGTCTTCAAACCATCTCCCCTGAGAGAAGTCTGAGCACAGCACAGCATATCAGGGAGCAGGGCCTCAGAGGTCAGCCAAGCAGAAGCTTCTGGAAGCCATCTTGCTCCTGTCTTGAGATCATATAAGGAATTCAAGGCCCCGATAAGTATGTGGCAGAATCGGAAATGGAGCCAGAACCGGAACCCAAGTCTTCTGCACCAAAGGCCTGCACTTTGTCCCTCCCAAGCCACCCCTGTTCCTCCCATCAAGCTGGAAAAAGGAGGCTCAGTGGCCACCTCCAGGGCCACTAAGCAGAACATGGCACCAGATAGGACAGGAGGGCCTGGGTGTCTTGCTCCTGCCATCTACTCCTGTCCAGAAAGGCCCAGGCATCTGTGACCTCAGGACATGTGGGAATGGGCAGGGATAAGAGGGAGCAAGGTGATGCCAATGTGGGAGATTAGGAACACAGCTGCTCAGACCTCAGTGGGAGGGAGGCAGGAGTGTGCCCAAGGGGCTGCTACAGGATGAGGCTGGCTCCTTGAAGAGGGCGGACCTGAATCTGCACTAGGGTCTTTTACCACTGTCAAGGTGAGCAGGTCCCCAGCTGTGACTCTCATGACCCTGTGAACCTGGCTCCTGACCCCAGGCCAAGCGTCCTCCAGTCACAGCAGTGCTACTGCTGGGCTTGGGGACTGGGCGTATGGCTCAGTCCTGGCACTCACTGTACACTCTGTGGGTTCCACACACTCACTCTGGCCACATGTGACAGACATGGGCACAGCATGTCCATTAAGACAGAAAGTTCATGTCACACTGCACAAAGTACATACATCCCACGGCACGATGAGTTCTCGGGGAGGTCAGTGGAGTTGAGGGCAGCCACCTCCGTGTCCCTGGGCTCCTCAGCCCCCAGCTGGCAGACAAGGCCTGTGCTTCCTGCTCGCCTCCTTCCCCAAGCCCACCCCGGACCACCCAACCAACAGAGGTGAAGAGAAAGAAGCCGCTGACTTCAGCATCCTGGGCAGGCCTGCTGGTGCCATGTGGTTTCTCTGAGCATCACTGAATTTTTTATGAGTATAAATTGTCTGTTAAGAGATTATTCACAACGAAATTTAAGGACCCAGCAGGCTCACCTCCTGAGCACACACAGAAAAAATACAATAAATACAACCAATCCTCGAACGTCTACCTGGGGGCCCTGGTCAGTGGCAGAGTAGCCACAGCTATGGGTGAGAGCAGAGAAATGCTGCGCCTGGGGACACAGCGGGAGAACGGCTTCTGGTGGGGGTCCTGTGGCAGGGCAAGCAGGGCGAGGGTAGGCCCCGTTCACAGGGGCATTGGTGGCACAGCAGGGGTGGCATTGTACAGTGGGAGCCTCAAAGCTACTCAGAAAATGGGGGGAACATGCCCAGGTCGGCAAAGTCTTCGATGTTATAGTTGCCAGTCCCCTGGGTGGGATCTCCTGGCATGGGCAGCATGTCCTGCAGAGGAGAAGAAAGAAAGCCACGAGGGGTCAGCTTGCTGGCCAGTGCCCTATGCACGTCTGAGGAGCCCACCCTGCCATCCGCCCTTACAGCCCATATCTCACTGGGCAGCCCAGGAGGGAGTGTTCCCTGGGCTTCTGCAGTGTGCCCCACAGGGGTCCTCAGACGCCTGGAAACTGCTCTCCCCAGGGAGCTGCCATGCCAGTAGGTGAACAACATCAAGATCTAGGGCAGAGCCAGGGACACAGGGTGGACAAGATCCCAGCCCGGCACCCAGCAAGGTACAATGCAAGAGAAATGAAAGTGTGAGGCAGGCGGAGGATGAGCAGAGGCCGGCCTGCCCACCTGCCTGTAGTGTGCATCTTAAGGAAGGGCCACCCCACTGACTTGTTGAATTTCAGCTCCTTCAAGTCCTCTGGGTCCTCTGGCCCTCAGACTATCCACCCAGACAATGGGAGTAGCAAAGCTTCAATTCCTTATGGTGAATTTCCCAGCGTGGGTTCTGTTGGGTTCTCAGCCCATGCAGTACTCTATGAGAAAAGAATTCTGTGGATAAATAAGTTTGGGAAACAAAGCATCCTTTGCCTGACTGTTAGAAGTCCAGTCCCATTGATTTAATAAAAGCTCTGATAAGGCTTGCAATAAAGAAACTGAACATTTCTAACCAGTGTTTCATAACCCTATTTGACCAAGAATTTCCATTTAGCATCATGACCATGAAAACCCACATTAGGAAATTCTGCCCTTATGGGGCTACTGTGAGGCCTGAGGACGGAAGGAGTAGAGGCTTTCAGCAGGAGGAGGGCGGGACAGGCACTGTGATGGGGGAGGGGGCAGGCTCAGGCAAGGCACTCCTCAGCGCAGTTACAGGAATGCTGCCCTGCCCCTTGGGGGCCTGAGTGACATCTGGGTTCTAGACCTCAGTAGGTGAAGATGCTCTTGGCCTGGGGGAAAGGAGCTTGGGATGAGGGTGGGGTAAATGCGAAGGAGGAATCCCTATCCCTCAGGCTCTCAGAACCCTCTGGTGATGTAGTCCTGCCTCCCTCCTCCTTTGCAGGGCAGGCCTGGGGTACAATGCAGGGTGCCTGGGCAGAAGCTTGACCTGGGCTGGGCTGAGCTCTTGGCTAAGGGCAGTCAGGAGGCTTGTGCCTCCTCTGGAGTTTTCCAGTCAAGCCCAGGAAACCCAAAGGGGCACAGCCCTGCACTGTGGGGCCGTGGTGGTTCCCAGGCCAGCTGCACAGTCTGCCCTGGGCAGGAGGAGTAGGCTAGGAATGTCTCGAACACCACAGAATTGTAAGGTGCCAGGTATCCTTGGTCAGGGGTGTTCTGAGTTAACCAAAGGGAAGAGCTGAGCCGGGGTAGGGCTGGCATGGGGTGAGGGCCTGGCAAGGACAGGAAAGGGGTGGGGAGCAGGAGCCATTGAGGCCAAGGAGAGGCCCCTTCAGCCTTGGCTTTGTGTGCCCCTCCTAGGCAGCTCCAGACTCTAGGGCAGGGACATGTCCAGCTGCAACACCCCCTTTCCTGTGCCTTGGCTCAGAGGGTACGGTCCCTGCCCCTTCCCGCATGCACCTGAGGTCTCTGGCTGGGCAGGATGGGACCTTATACCCCTGGACACCCTCTAGCCCAGGCCGGGCCAGGACTCACGATGGCTACCGGGTAGGCGGTGGTGCGGCACAGAGCGAGGGGGAAAGGAAGCAGAGAGAAGGCGCCGATACCTACGAGAAGGCGGTGCTCGCTCGATTTACCTGGAACACTTCAGTCTGACTGGGCTGCTGGTGGGAGTGCTGCTCACCGCTCTGCTGACCGTGGTGCTGGCTTTGCCACTGTGACCAGACTTCTGAGGGCCGTCCTTGGAACTGCCCGCTACCTTGTCCACTTTCAGCTGAAAGATCCGACACACAGGACACTTCCATTAAAAGCTGTCCCATGGTTCTGTGAGACCTAAGAGCCGCTGCAATTCAGAGGGCCCCAATTTCTGAAAGGGACACTATTGCCCAGAGCTGTGCTTTCTGTCCCTGCCCTTCTCTCCCTGGGGTCACCTGCCAGCTAACCAGGTGCTTTAAGCTCTGGAGCTCCCAATGCCCTTGGTGACCATTCATGGAAACTTTGGTGGGGATCAGGGGCTTGTCTGAGGGACTCGGAACATGGGTGAGAGAGGCCCCTCCTCGCAGCACAGGCTTGGCAGGAGAAGGCAGATGCAGTCTACTGCTGCTCCCAATCTCCTTTGTCCACAGGCTGCTCTTTAAAAGCATCAGCCCCACTGGAGGAAGAGCCTGCCCTCAGCATGCTCCCAAGAACGGCCAGCCTCATGCTCTGCCTTTCCAGCAGCTCAGAAGCCACACACAGGGTGTGCTACACCGTCCTCTAACAGCTCGTTAGCCTCAGTTTTTATAAGAGGGAAGGAATCTGGGCACTGGTCAGACAAGAAGCTATGTTTCCTCTGTGGGAATCAAGAAATTTATTTACAAATGAGAGCTATTTTGCTTCCAATAGGTTATAAAAATATACCAATAGGAAAAATATCTGAAACACTTTTGAGATTCAAATAAAGAAATACTTAAGGCACATCACAAATCGTGGGAACCTTTTTTCTTCTTTCAAATCATTCAATAACATTCTAGAGACAATGGACTCTCGGTCAAGCTCTGGGGGACAGGACAGGCACCATCTTGCCCCACTTTACTTCTTTCAGCGTGTATGCTGGCCACACCCCTCACCCACCACTAAGCTGGGCACTGGGGAAATCTGAGCTACGGCTGGAATGTGTTCAAGGAACAGAATCTCTCCATCTTTGTTATTCTCTTTCACACATATGCACACACACACACACACACACATCCACCCATATACACTGTGTGAGACATAAAGGGCTTTAACACATAAGCTCCCTCCAATGCTTTATCCTCGGTGTTTTTCATTCTGTATGATGACGACAGTTGGCAAGGAGTTCTCTGACATCAAGCATCAAGGCAGGGTAAAAATCCCTACTTCAGCACAAAGGAAATTTTAAATCTATGGTGCACACAGGGTTCTGCTATAAAATAAGCATCTGGCAATCTGCAATGCCCTTTCTACTAAGCTCAGACCTGGGTCTCTCCAAGCACTGGAGGAACTCTTTGTTAGAATTGTGTCCACGGGCCTGATTTGTAAATCTAAGAACCTAGAGTTGGCTGAGTAGAGGACAGGCCTGTTTTAAGACAGTGGCAAAATTCAATGAGTAGCAGTAGCTGCCGGGGCCAGGAGGGGAGTCTCACCTGACAGGCACCTGTCCCACTGGGGAGCCTGCAGAGCCCTGAGCATAGCAGCTCAGTGGGAGGGTGAAGGGACATGGTCACATCTGCTAAAGGAAAGTCACGGCAGCTGGGGGACGATTCTAATGCACTGAGGGGAGATAATCGCCTCGCTCCAAGATGCTGCCTCAGCGTCCAGGGCAGGGTGTTGGCTATCACAAATCAACGTCCTCAGCCCTTCCTCCCCTCTAGCCTCGTGGCTGCCTCTCCTCCCCTTTGCCATCCATCACCCTTCCCAAGCCACCGTACAGGCAGCAGCTGCCCATTTCCCTCCCTCTTCAGCCACACAGACCACTCTGTGGCCAGGTCTGCTCTGCAGAGTCCAGCTCAGCTGCATTTAAGGAGCTCTTGTCTGCCTCTGTCTCTCTTGGGCTTCAACGCTCTGGATCATTCTGTTTGAAATCATCTAATTAACTTCAGGATTGCATCAAGCGTTAGTTCCACTGCCGCCTTCTGAGGTGATCCCTGACCCTATGACTCTGTCCCTTAACACTGCACTCCCTGACACCTGGGTGCTGGGCTGGTGCTGGTCTGTGGCCTGTTAGGAACCAGGCAGAGGACTCTGTAGAGGGTACCTGACTTGGTCATGTGACATGGAAAAGCCTGTCGGGATCTCTGATGAGACCAGAAGAGAAATAAATATTAATAGTGTTGAACCAGTTTTGGAGGTGGGGTCATAGGGAATTCTAGACAAAAGGACCAATCTACTCCAGGGCATGGCAGTGGACAGAGTTTGTGCCTTCAGGTACCCACACAAGGCTCAGGAGGGATGAGGGACAGAGGGTGGCCAGGCAAGTGATGAGATGAGGATGGAGGGTGAGCCAGGGGTCAGGTTTCCATCTCCGTGAGACCAATTTTGAGAGCAGCAGAGAAACACTGAGGGATTTCCAGCAGGGTGTGGCATGCACAGATCGTACCTGCAGGAAAGTCACCTACTGGGGGGTGGATGGGAGGAGAGGGAGGAGACCAGTTGGGAGGGGCTGCTGTAGAGATCCTTACAGGAGATGACAGCCCCCTGGACCATGGAGCCAAAACACCTGGAGAGAAGCAGATGAACTCGAGATACTCTGGGAGGAGTCGCCTCCATGTTTTTGGGGACTGACTATCAGCTGTGTGGAGGGGAGTGAGGGGGGAGAGCTGGGGATGGTTAGCTCATGTGTCCAGCAGCTTTACAGTTCCAGCTTCTCTCCTGAGCTTTGGCTCCATCTACCCGGTCTGGGTAACAATTCCTAGCACTGTGAAGGCTACCTGAAACGCTTCCTGCCTGAGGTCACCATCCAGAGAGGACAGTCATGAGCCTGGACACTTGGCTCCCACTCATGCGGCACGTCCACTCAGCCATAGGTTCTGCTGATACTCTCTCCCCCCGGGTCCACCCCTCCCCCAACTCCCTGTCTGTCCCTGCTATGTTGAGCTGTGCCCCCAGCTGGGCATATGAGTTCTCTCTTCACATAATCTTCTTCTCCGTGCCCAGAGGGTTCCGCTTGGCTTCAATGCCCTAATCAAGTGTGTCCTCTCCACAGCAGGAGGTGAGCAGCCACCTGGCGAGCGATCATCTCCCTCCATCACTGTCCCCTCTCGGCTTGTCTGTGGCCCATCACACTATACTGACTGACTCCAAATTGTAACTGAGGGCCAAGGATCATGTCTACGTCCCTCCAAGGCTTTACTAAGAATGATGCCTGGGATACAGGAGGCCTCAAGAGAGTCTGCTGAAGAAATGAGGCAAGGAAATAGGGATGGAAGGAGGAGAGGAAGGAGGGAAGGAGAGAGGAAGGAAGAACACATGCATTCTACAAACTCATCCCAACTCGCACCTGAGGTGTCCTGAGGGCAGCGGACTTGTGACAAAGTGAGTGCACACTCTCATCAGTCCTATCTCAGTGACAGTCAGATGGGGCAGGGTGTTGGGGATGGGGATTAGAGGAAGATCAGCTCTCTATCTGCAAGGGGGGTATTCCATTCCATTAATTGCAGGTATAAGACATCAGAATAAAAGTTCTTAAATGTCTGCAAATTAACGAGCTTGCTTTGGAAATGGCATGAGCTATTTAGGGATGGATGGAAAGGACCTGGAGTTTCTGGGGTACCGACTGTGCATGGAGGGTGCTGTGTGTTAGGAACCATGCTGGGTATTCTAGACACCTTATTTCAGTTCATTTTCTCTTCATTCCAACGGCAAGAAATGGGCTTATTACCCACATTTTTCAGATAAGGAAACAGGCTCAAAGATAGTAGGAAATTAGCCCAATCCATTCAGTGTAGAAATGCCAGACCCAGGTGTGAGCCCCAATCTCTCTGACACTGAAGCCCTGTGCATTCTTTCAATGAATGCAGTGCTCAGGCTGGATACTGTGACACCCTGGCACTGTGCTGGCAGCCCAGTGGTGATGAAGACTGGCCCAACCCCCTGAGAAAGACCGGTGAGTCTCTAGGCAACTGGAACTGTCACAGGTCTTATGAGGGAAGCCCAGGACACGGCAAAGGGTCCTGGGAGGGGGCCGTAACTTAGACTTGAGGCTTCCTTGGGAAAGGTACTCCAAAGCGGTGACCTGAGGGATGTGTTCACTGGCCATGAGACGGGATTGCTGAAGCAAAAGTCCTCCTCTTGGCCTGTGCTACTAAACATTTTTCTTTCCTCCTGAATTGCATTAGTGACCACTCTTGCTACATAATGAATAAGAATGTCAGTGTAAACTGGGTGCTGTGGCTCAGTGATTAGAGCGCTGGCCCTGAACACCAGGGGCAGTGAGCTTGCACCTCAATTGGACCTGCTTAACAAAAAATAAAAAAATAATAAAAAAAGAAAGTCATTGTAATCTTTCCCGCATGGCAGAGCACTGTGGCGTCCCACGTTGCACAGATGCCAAGGAGGGCTGCCCAGGGTCTGCCCCCACCACGTACCTAACCAGACCCTTTCTGAGACAAAGCCTGGTGGTCAACATCTATTATTTGACCTTATCGTCCCAAAGCCAAGTTACAAACGATGAGCTGGGTTCTAGCCGTGCCGTTTCTGTTCCACAGGCTGTCTGAGCAAGGCCTAGGCTGCCACAGCCCTGGCTGGGTCTGGGCACCTGCTGGCCTGGGTGTCCACACAGGTTGTATTACTGGCTGCTCCCACCTGGGCCAGCTGAGTGGGCCTTCAGACCATGGGACAGAGTTTTGAGGAGTTTATGGATTTCTAGATTGTGGAGGCAGGGATAGCATCTTCCTTTAGTACAGTTTGAAGTTCAATGCTATAAGTCTTATCACCTAGTGTCTTCTCCTTATAAGATTCAGCTGACTTGAAAATTGCCCTAATATTCAAGGCCAACTTGAAGTTCTGCTTAGAGGTCCTATGTGTCCTGTGTGGCTGGGTCCAGCTCAGCGGCTGCCAGCCTGGGGCAATTTGAGCACTCCCCTCCGACCCCCAAGGCATTTGGCAACGTCTAGAGATAACTTGTCATTATCATAGGAAGAAGAATGCTAGCCGGCAGACACTGGGGTTGCAGCTGAACACCCAATAACCGATAGAGAGCCTCCACACAAAGAATTATCCAGCCAAAACATCAGCAGTGCTGAGGTTGACAAACTTGTCAACCAGGTGTGGTGGCCCATGCCTAGTTCTGGTACCTTGGCTGGTAGTTTGGGAGGGTGAGGTGGATGATCACTTGAACCCAGGAGTTTGAGGCTGCAGTGAGTGACGATTTGGCCACTGCACTCTAGCCTGGGCCAACAGAGCAAGAAAAGAAAAAGGCAGCTGGTGCTCTTACTAAGGACTTCAAGGCATAAGAAAATTGTACCTCACAACAAGGATCACGGACTGCCCTGCTGCAGATTTCTAGCTGAGACCTCACCTTTCAATACAAACTATTAGGAACAGAGAGTTCTATAGTTTCCCAAAATTCAGTGGTAAAAATGTACAGGGCTCAGTTTGGGGGCGGGAGCTGGGAAGTAAGAGGGTCCATGCAGTCTGCAAATGTTTCAGATCATTGGAATCCCACCCCTTCCTCCCCATGCTTATCCTGCCCTGCTCGCCATCTTGAATTACACATTCCATTTCCTACTGAAAGGATCTTCAGACCTTTTTAGAATAACAAATTCTTTCACTTCCCTTCTCCAAAGTAAACACAGGCCGGGTGAGGTGGGCTGAGGCGGCTCTCTTAAGGAAAGGCAACATGCTCCAAGCTTTGTAAGAGAGGCTCATCCTCAGAGCTGTTAGTGTCATCTGCTGTGACCTGGGTGTGACTTGTGCCACCCAGGAATAGCTTGTTTTCACTCCCTCATCCTAAACTGAAAAGCACTTGGTGAACAAGAAGCCATGGACATGCCTGTGTTTGCTAAGATGTTACATATGGAGGGTTCTGCTAAGAAAATAATGTAATTTAGACCCTCTATAAATATACATAGACATATATGCCACAGTTGGGGCAAGTCGGGGAATGACAACCTGGCCTGCTACTGCACCTCTGAGTAGAGGAGCAACTTTTCTTGGAGAAACCTGTGTGGTTGGCTCCTTGCATTTCTCCAAGAAACGTGATATTAATGAGCAGATGCCTGGTAATAGTTGAGATAGAAGGAAACCCGGTGATTTAGGGATTTGTGTTCACCTCTGCCACTTATCAACTTATTGCCTTAACTTAGCTCTAAATTCACCCTTCTTTGTCTTGCTTTGTGATACTAAATTGTACCCTATAAACATTTCTCCTTTGCCAGCTGGTGCAATGTGAGGTGTTGCCAAGAGAGGACACTGGTGAGACAGCAAGACACGTGTGCATGGGAAGCGTGTGGTGGCGGGCTGCTTCCTGCTGCAGGGTGTCTGACGGCAGTGTGCACAGGAAGTGTGTGGTGGCAGGCTGCTTCCTGTTGCAATGTAGCTCACGGCAGTGTACACGGGAAGTGTGTGGTGGCTGCTTCCTGCTGCAGGGTGTCTGACGGCAGTGTGCACAGGAAGTGTGTGGTGGCAGGCTGCTTCCTGTTGCAATGTAGCTCACGGCAGTGTACACGGGAAGTGTGTGGTGGCTGCTTCCTGCTGCAGGGTGTCAGACGGCAGTGTGCACAGGAAGCGTGTGGTGGCAGGCTGCTTCCTGCTGCAGTGTGGCTAATGGCAGTGTGCAAGAAGTTGAGTGGCATTTGTTTTCCAGCAAGTTCCCTACCACCTGAGAGTAGCCTCCTGTGAATCAGTTCTCTGGGAAAGTTCTTGGCCACCTGCTGGGAGGTTCTATGGACAGGTCTTGTTCTACCCGCAACTTCTGCTGAGGCTCTCTGGCATCTGTCAGGCTATTTCCACAGACCAGCTGCAGCCTGCAGCCTCTGCACGTTTACCAGGTGTGTGCTCCCGGGGCAGAAACACATTCAACAGGGGCTAAGCATCAGGCATTGCAGGGTGAGGTCTCCTCCCCCAAATTCTTGGTTCCTTTCCTGTCTGCTTTCCCTTACCCACACAGGCAGAAGCTGCTGCCCACGCTTGCTGTTCCTATATTCCCCAGAGTCCCCCTTTACCACTATGTATTAGCTTAAAAAATCTTTAAACTTTCCTTGTTCAAGCAAATGGCACGATTTCTGTCTCCTGCCAGGGCCCCGGCAGACACAACACTTTCCCTGCTTACTTATTAAGGGAATAAGTGAGTGAATGTTCCTAAATAAAAGGATGGCATGTTCTCCTACTTTGCTGCTGGATGCTCTGTTTCCGATGGCTAGGTTTTCTCTGTGACCTGAGACAAAATGAAAATAAGACAAAGATCGAAAATGCAATAGCATCACAACTCCAAGGAACTGAATGCACCTGACATGGCAGACGTGCTCAGGACAGGACAGCTCCAAAGAACTGAATACACCTGACAAGGTAGACGTGCTCAGGACAGGACGGCTCCAAAGAACTGAATGCACCTGACAAGGCAGACGTGCTCAGGACAGGATGGCTCCAAAGAACTGAATGCACCTGACATGGCAGACGTGCTCAGGACAGGACGGCTCCAAGGAACTGAATGCACCTGACATGGCAGACGTGCTCAGGACAGGACGGCTCCAAGGAACTGAATGCACCTGACATGGCAGACGTGCTCAGGACAGGACAGCTCCAAAGAACTGAATGCACCTGACAAGGTAGACGTGCTCAGGACAGGACGGCTCCAAAGAACTGAATGCACCTGACATGGCAGACGTGCTCAGGACAGGACGGCTCCAAAGAACTGAATGCACCTGACATGGCAGACGTGCTCAGGACAGGACGGCTCCAAGGAACTGAATGCACCTGACAAGGTAGACGTGCTCAGGACAGGACGGCTCCAAGGAACTGAATGCACCTGACATGGCAGATGTGCTCAGGACAGGACGGCTCCAAAGAACTGAATGCACCTGACATGGCAGACGTGCTCAGGACAGGACGGCTCCAAAGAACTGAATGCACCTGACAAGGTAGACGTGCTCAGGACAGGACGGCTCCAAAGAACTGAATGCACCTGACAAGGTAGACGTGCTCAGGACAGGACGGCTCCAAGGAACTGAATGCACCTGACATGGCAGACGTGCTCAGGACAGGACGGCTCCAAAGAACTGAATGCACCTGACATGGCAGACGTGCTCAGGACAGGACGGCTCCAAAGAACTGAATGCACCTGACAAGGTAGACGTGCTCAGGACAGGACGGCTCCAAAGAACTGAATGCACCTGACAAGGTAGACGTGCTCAGGACAGGACGGCTCCAAGGAACTGAATGCACCTGACATGGCAGACGTGCTCAGGACAGGACGGCTCCAAGGAACTGAATGCACCTGACATGGCAGACGTGCTCAGGACAGGACGGCTCCAAGGAACTGAATACACCTGACATGGCAGACGTGCTCAGGACAGGACGGCTCCAAAGAACTGAATGCACCTGACAAGGCAGACGTGCTCAGGACAGGACAGCTCCAAGGTACTGAATGCACCTGACATGGCAGACATGCTCAGGACAGGACAGCTCCAAAGAACTGAATGCACCTGACATTGCAGACGTGCTCAGGACAGGACAGCTCCAAGGTACTGAATGCACCTGACATGGCAGATGTGCTTAGGACGGAAGATCTCAGGGGACAGAACCAGTGCATGCACCACTGAAAGGGCTGAGGCCCAGGCAGAGACTTTCTCATTGGTGTCTGAGCTCGGTCTGTAAAGCAATCCTGAGGGGTCCGGCAGCAGGTGAAGCACTATTCAAAAGTGACATGCTGTGCTTGCTGTCCCTGGATGCTTGCTGCTGAAGCACTGCTGGGGGATGTTGAGCAAGTGTGCCCGGAGGCATTGCCCATGTGGGCCTTCCAGGAGCAGGAAGTCAGGACTTGCTGTGCTGTGAGCTCCGGCCAAGGGTAACTAGTCGGGGTGTGCTGTGCTAGGGACCCACCCATGCCCCACTGAGGCTGCAGCTGTCTCACACCTTCAGAGAGCTCCTGTGAGGCTGCTCAGGTGTGCACATGCAGTGATACAACATGTGTCTGCTGTACAATTAAACACTGCCTGGTTTTTCCCGTTTTTATTTATTAAATAATTAATGTACCGGCCATTAGTGGAGACTGCTCTGGCCCTTCTCCACTGCAGGGCTTCCCAGGCACCCTTGGGAGATTACCATCTTTGGTCATAAACACACCCTCAATAATCTCACATCATTTTTCCTCTACCTTAACCAAAGCCTGGCCTCTGCCCTCAGCCAAAGTGTGACTCTGCTTCCTCAGGTGTGGGGGTTGACCCCATGGTCAAGAGGGGGCCAGGTGCTCACCCACTCTGCAGCCCCTCCCAACTGCTTTTCCCACCTGAAGGGAGCTCTGGGCCCTCTATGCCTGCACTGGGGCTTCCTCCTGTAGCCCCCTCTCCTCTTCCTCCCCATCCCAAGCCCGAGCCTCCCTTCCTGTTCCCTCCCTTCCCACCTGCCTCCTGCACCACAGCCTGGCTTCCAAACACATTCACATCCAATTCCCCTCAAACAGCTTCTGCCAGAGTGGACACATGACAGGCTGAGGGGAGGCCAAGGAAACATCCCAGTCCTTAACTTCCCTATTCTATATTCTCTTCCGTTTCCTCACTGGAAGGGTCCAGCCCCTTTCTCATTAATGTAAATGAAGAAACATGGCAGAGACATCCAGTTCCTGCTTAACTCTAGGAGCCCTGCAGAGCGAAGTGGTGGTGACAGTGAGTGTGGAGCACTGGAAGGCAGCACGGCCAGGTTCAGTTTCGACCCAGCTACGTGGCCATGGGAGAGCTGTCCTGCCTTGCTGTGCCTTTATCTGTGAAGTGGGAATAGTAATGGCAGCGCCCTTGCAGGGCTACTGTGAGCATTAATGGTGCCAGGTGAGAGTGACAGGGAGACTCCAGTAAGGCTTAGCTGCTGCCGTCGTCAGCATCATTGCCAGCTGAGTGTGAATGTGAAGGAAACTGGAAATGGCTGCTGAGTCTGGAGCCCCATTTGTGTGACCCCGTTCTTGGGCCATGTGTGCAGGGGCCTCTTTCTGGGGTCTTTGTCCTTCCTGTGTCCCATCCCCACTTATACTTCCAGGCCTGGCATTTGCTTAGTGGAGACGACACAGACACAGAACGAATGGCAATGGATCGTCAGGGCAGAGAGGCAGCCTGCCCACCTGTACTGTCATGGCCACAGCTAGATGCTGTAGGGCCTGCCAGGGACGCGTGTCAGCTCTGCTCGAAGCCTGTCCTGGCCTGTCAGGCCCGACGACCATCCTGGCCTTCAGCTCTGGGGGCTGCTGTGCAGACTGTGGCTGCCACCTGTGCCGCACCCTCCTGCCTGCCTCCCTCTGCCTCCCTGTGTCCTCTGCCTTGGTCTCTGGACTGTGCTCTACTCAGGGTGGGGGCCAGGTCTCCCGTGTCTGTGTTCCAGGGCTCCCGCAGGGTCTGGCACCCAGGGCTTGCTGAGTGAAGTGAGTCAGAGCCCCCCGCTAGGACTAGGTGCCTGTGGTGCCTCATGTCTGTGTAGCCCACAATTGGGGGCGGCAAGGGGTCTCCCTCACCCCGGCCAGGACAATAGATGTAGAGAAGGTTCTCCTGTGGATGGTGGGGAGGGGTGCTCTCCAGGAGTCAGGGGTATCTTAACTCAGTGCCTGGCTGACCTCAGGGCTTCTCCTTCCTGAAACTGGACACCATGCTTCTAAACTGAGATTCACTGACACGGCAAGGACAAGCAAGAGATGAACACGAGACCACACGACAAAGACACGGGACTAGAGTGGGCAGCTAGCTGATCCCGAGGGGGAGGGCCACCCACACACAGGTCCTTGGGTCAGGCTGGGCACAGGAGCTGTTGTCAGGGGTGGAGGTGGGGAATGCATAGGGAGCAGTGGGGACTCCACACCAGGGGCCAGGCCAGGGGCTCTGCAGGGTTTCTCATGTGCCTGACAAACAGACAAGCAGCTGAAATGGAAGCTTTTACTTGCCAAATGGAAATTTGGGTGTTTGGGTCCAGCTTCATGCTCACCCAAGAATGGCTGATTCTGCAGGGAAAAGCCCTGTGAGCTACCCTGCTGGGCATCACCCAAGGCCAGCAGAGACAAAGGGGCGGGGGCGGGGGACAGGCAGCAGGCAGTGGGGATCTGGCCCCGGCAGACAGGCTGAGGACCTTCAGTAAGCACAGGGAGCAGTGGGTGAGCCCGGCAGGGCTCCTGAGCCAGGTGCGGCGGCTGATGCTTAACCCTATGGCCTGAGTTTGTGTTAGCAAAGGATTTTTAACTTTATAAGGGTTATAAAGAATTTATAAAGGGCTAAAACAGCATTCAGATCACATCAGAGCTCAAGAACAAATGGTTAAGAGTTGAATCAAAAGCCCAGGTCTGTGCACCCAGTCTCACTGCCAGAGGGAGAAGAGGTGTTTGCCCAGCCCCCAAATTCAGGGCATTTAGAAAGCATTTTCAGGACCTCTCCCAAGAATTCTTTCCCTGGTTCCCCACCTACCGAACCCTGGAGTCCTGTTGGCAAGGCTGGAGTAGGCATTCCCGCTTGGTGAGGAGGTGGCTGGGCTGGAGAGCGGGCTGTAAGAGGAGGGGTCTGCCGGGTAGCTGTGGCTTGTTCCGATCCCAAAGGGAGAGGACTGGGTCTTGCTAGACTGAGATAGGATTTGCTATAATCAGGACCAGGCAAAGAGATGGGACACACCCAGCAGACCTCCCCAAGGCCCCAGGCTAAGCTCTGTCCCCAGCAGGTACAGTGGGCAGAGGCAGTGCCTGCTCTGTGTTGACAGTGGCTCCCTATGGCCCTCCCAGCTGGTGGGGCACGGGTCAGCCCAAAGTGTGAAGGCCCTAGAACTGAAGGATCTTTGAGGCCGGTCTGACTGTTAAAGAGACCCCCAGGGCTATAATGATCTGGGCCCTCTGGCTTTCTGCTCTGGAGACCTTGGCATTAAGAATACTAAGAACTCCCTGGGCCCAATCAGTGCCCAGCTTCACGGTGACTACAGGGGACAGGGTATGCCACAAGAGTGGCTGTTCTCATGCCTGCCTGGTATGGAAGCACCAGAGGTTCAGAGCGTGGTAAGGGGACTCGTTGTTGATGGTGTGTCTCTGCCCCCTGCCTGCTAGCTGCCCAGGTCATAGCTGGGAGGAGGAAAGGCTGCAGAGGTCACATGCACCCCAAGATCTGGGGCCTTGGTTCTGCAGGGACAGCTGCTAAGGGGGTAGTTGGTCTAGTTCGGCACAGCCCCCCAAGCTGGAATCCAAAGAAAGCACATTCCAGGGTAGTCCCCTTCTTTGGGCATCTGGGGGAAATGCCCTCCCAACATCCATACCTGTCCTGGAAAAGGTGGCCGACTCCCTGTCCACGACACCTGACTCTGGTTTAGCTGCCGGGAGATTTGAGACATGTTCTGGCCTGTCGAAGAGGAGGACTGAATATCATTCACTCCAGGCACATGCACCACTGAAGAGCTAGAAGAAAGGAAAATGCATTTATCCTGAGGAAAGGCTGGCTGGTGTGAGTTCCACCCTGGGCCGCCTTCCTTTTCCCCAGTGCCTGGAGAAAGAGGCCAGCACGGGACACAGGGGGAGCTTCAAAGGCCGGCTGTCCTGGTCGCCCTCCATACACCTCCCTGGAGTGTCCATCACTCTCCAGCCCTAGCCTCATCTCAGCCCTGGGCTCCCTCTGCTCTCTGAAGATGAACAGATGATGTGGTCTCCACAAAGAGAGATGCTAGGTTCCTAGAATAAGAATCAGTCTTGGTGTTAACTCACCCCCTTGAGCTCTGGGAACTTATTCCTTCGGCATCTGTAATGACTAGGAATTTGGGAAACACTTTAAACACAAGGAAAAGTCTGTTAATGGGCCTGGTCCTACCCACCCCCATCCCCAGAGTTTATCCTGGACCTAACTCAGCGTGTCTTTGTTAAGTGCCTGCTGTGTGTAGTGCCCTCTGCATGCCTTTTGCAGGCTCAGTCTGAGCCTGTCTCTATCCACACATGCATGGTCTGCTCTGCTTGGCTGTCTCCCCTCTGCACACTGCTCATCAACGACAGGAGGCTGGGGGTGGCCGTCACTGTTTCGGGCCCTTCCTCCCGACCAGCTCGGCATGAGAGGCACAGCACTGGGTGCCCATGGATCAAGGGGTGGTGGTACAGGGCCAAGGACAGGTGGCTGTTGGTGCAGGTGGACTTTGAGCTCAGTTTAGAGAGAAAGGCAGACAGTAGGTGAGTAGAGAAGATAGGTACAATTGCATCACTTGTATCCCAGGGCTTTTTCTGTGCTATCTGATCCCTCTTAAAATGCAGTGGCCGTAGCTTATGTGAAGGGAGTAGCATTTCCATCCTTCTAAAACCCCTTCTTCACTCGACACAAGGGCTCCTTCCCATTCTCCTTCCTGATGAATGTAGGACTTTAGAGTACATTTTCTGATCACTCTTGCCTGGAGGGGCCTCTTCCACACCCTTAGCTCTAGGTGTCTCCCCCAGGACCCTCATCCATGAGGGCCACTGTAGCATTGCTGGCCCTAGGAAAGGCACCCTGGGTGGAAGGGTCAGACTCCTTGGGGCAATGGGCCAGCCCCTGTGCCCAGCCCTCCCCAGGGGCCTTGCAGCCACAGCTGCCCACCTCAGTACAGACTGCAGGGGCCAAGGCTGACAGGACCACAGCAGACTCTGGGTGAGGACACACTTTAGATGTCACCAATGCCATTCTTTGAGCCGCTCAGGGCTCCCTCTGGCTGTGTCAGGCCCCACAGTCCTTCAACCCACAGCCCACCCCAGCCTGAGCCAGCTTGGGCCTTTCAGACTTTCGGGACATTCTGCCCGTTTCACAGGTTTCAGCCCGCACTGGCTTCCTTTTGTCCCTTCATTTCACATGCTGGTGTTCAGCAGGTGCTTTCACTATGCCAGGCTCTGCAAGGTGCTGGGCACTCCCTGGACTGTCCCCACACCTGCCCCACGGCCTGCCTTTCCTCCCTGTAACTGCCCTCACTGCCTCACTCAGGCTCCATGCCTCACGCTGCACTGCCTATTCTGGGCACAATCCCAAGAAGGGCAGTCCCTTGCCCTTGAATTCTATCTCTTCCTCATCTCTTGCCACTGCACCCTCCCTGCTCCCCTTCATCCAGAGAGGGGGATGAGCAGTAGTGTCACAAGGACCCGGTGAACACAAGTGCCTGGGCAGGGCTGGGACGTCTCCAGGGGCACAGGACAATCTGTTCCTGACTGATGCGCAGCAGAGCCCCAGGAGCAGCAGTGGTGATGGTTCAGGGCTGCTCCCTGGGGCTGCCATCTCATCTTACTGTCACCAGACCAAAGACCGCTGCTGTGTCCAGAGGTCTCAGAGCCTTAGAGCAGCCTATGGCCCAGCAATGGCCCACTGTAGGGCCTGATAATCCGGCCACAACTGATGAGCTGCCTATTGCATCTGCAGGTCTGCGCAAGAGATCCTCACCCCCTGGGTGCCAGTCCTGCCCGCCCAACCCTGTCCCTTCCAGGATCTGGAAGCTCTGCTTAGGCTGTGGCCATGTTCACTGGAGGCTGGGCTGCATGAAAAGCCCTGCCCTGCTGAGCACCAGGCCTGGGGCGTTTCTCCAAGGGAACTCGGGGGCATCTAGAGGGCATATGCGAGGGTCCACGTACCCACCCCAGAGCTGCCCTTCTCTGTTCTGGCCATTCTCCCCAGTTATGCTTCCATTTCCCCAGCAGTCACAGGCCGGGCCTCACCTCTGGACATGTCAGGACTTCCTCAATGATCTACATGATGCCCTGGATGTAGGAACCAAGCCTGGGGAGGCTGGACACACTGCCCATACTCCTGAGCGCCCTTTAGGCTGAGGCCCAGACATGATGGGCTGAGATGTCCACTCTTGGACTTGGCCGTGGCTTCTGCGAACCAGGGCACAAGATAGTTCCAACAACCTTGCTTGCTTGTCAGCTGTCCTCAGTTTGGCCCCACCTGGGTCCTGACTAGAGGACAACTCACTCCCTTCTCCCTCTCAGGCACTGCTATAGAACAGTGGCTGCTGCCTCTCACGTCTGAGAAAGGGGAGCCCACAGGGCTCACGGAGCAGAGCTAGGGCTGCCAGCATCCTCAGTACAGCGCAGGGCTGGAGGACACGTGACCACTGTCTGGTGTCTGCAACAGGCAGAACCTCCCTGACACACCTACCTGAAGGCCTTCCCCGAGTGTCCGGGAGGGAACGGGCTCCCCTGGGAGTAGATCTGCTGGGTTCCCGCTGCAGAGGCCGAGCTCATCATCTTCTTCTCCGCTAGGAAAACCAAAGCAGGGATCACATGGGAGGGTTCCCCGCCCTGCAGACTGCAGGGGTAGCCACCCGGAGAATGAGGGGCGGGGGGCACAGCGAGGGGGAGGATCAGGGCAGCCATCAGCATGCGGCTTCCCTTGCTGTCATCTCTGCATCCTCATCCCGCTGGGAACCTCCCTGGCAAAGGAGAGCACCACCTGAAGGCAAGGCCCTTTTTGAGAGTTGGAAGATTAAAGGCGCTAATGGAAGTTCTCTCTGACACAGTGTTATCCAATCTTGCCAGCCCCATGGGGGTCGCATGGTAGGTCCTCATCCTCTGGGTGGGAAGTGCAGGGTCATGCCAAGGACAGCCTCTGAAGCTCAACTCCTGGATTTGAATCCCAGCTCCCCCCTTACTTATCACGTTATTTAATCATCCCCTGCCTCAGTTTCCACAACTAAAAGAAGGCGCTAATACATGGAATAGGATCTTCCTCAGAGGGCTGAGGTGGGAGTTTGCCGAGTTAACTTAAGTGCTTAGAAGGTCCTGAGGATGGAGCGTTTGCTGTCCTCAGTCACAGAGGAGAAAACTGAGGTACAGTTTGTCCAAAGTCACAGGCCACTGAGGGAGACCCAGGGCAGGGACATGAGCCCAGATATCTTTCCACTGCCCCGAACTCTGTAGCCCCTGCCATCCTCAGCCCGCAAGTGCTGCAGCAGTCAGCCCTGGACTGTGTGCCTTGACCTTCCACAAAGGCTTGAGAGGCTGAGCTCTGTGTGCAAAGGAGAACACTCAGCCTGTCCATGAGCTGTTCAGACCTTCCTGAGTGAGAAGGTGCTTTCTGTAGTAGTTTGAGAAAGAGGTGCACGCTAGACAGCACGCTTGGACATGAGAACCCTCCTTCCCTCGGGTCACTGAGAGTGCTCAGGGCTCCCTGAAGTGTCCCCCACTCTCCCAGAATAGTAAAACGCATTCCTACAGTCCCTAACACCTCACCTGCAGTGCGATGCCGGAGTAAGGGAAGTAAAGGCTGGCTAGGTGGCAATTATTTTGTGCCTCGACAGACCCCACGTCTGCACCCATCTCTGTCCTCCTAAGTGGGTGTGGGCAGTGATGCAGTGATGGACACAGGCTTGTGGCTTGGGGCCGAGGGACCAGGCTGCAGGCACCATGTGCTGAACTGCCCACATGTGGAAGCAACTTCTGCGACGTTTTAATAAAAAGCAGCCACTGAGAAGCTTCCCTGTGTGTTTCCTTTTGCAGCAGAGACAGCTGTGGGGTGGCAGGGAATCCTTGAAGGACAGAAGGAGCTCAGGCTCCTGGGTGTGTATTTCTAATCCAGTTAGAAAGTCTGGGTCTTGGGAATAAAGAGCAAGATTGGAGGAGAGAGGAGAGACAAAAACCTGCCAGGGTACTTCTCCTGCCTCTAAACTTTCCCTCATGTGTTTATAAAGGTGGTTTGGGTAAATATATTTATAAACGTATATATTTTATGAATATATTCCATTCCTTTTCTTCTTCCTTTAGGAGGGGTTCCTTCAAACATACTTGAATCTATATTCCTCTATAAATGTCAGAGATCAACAGATACACTGACGAGAAATGTCTCTGTTCACCACCCTCATTCCAAAATGTTACCTTTGTTAACTAATTTGAGCGTTTATACTCTCAATTTTATTTATTGTTTATATCTTTTGTATATTCTAATAATTTTTATATTAATTCCAGGGGACACCAGTTTCATTTCCCATCCCCACTGCTTTTCCAACCCATCACTTCCACTCTCGTGTTCTACACCTGGATTAATAAACAAGTACCATCTTGTGCAAGTAATTTGGGGGGGAAAGTATAATTAGTGCATGTCTGAGAATGTCTTTCTGTTGTTTCTCATGTATGAAAGCAGCTTTGTTGGTGGGAAAATTTGGGGACATATTTCTTTCCAAATTCTCCAGTGAGCTCCTCCCCACCGCCCCAGACTTCTGACGATTAGTATCTTAGAGACATACAACTAAAGATTTCCCTTTGTCGGTAAGGAATTTTTTTCTCTCAATATTTACAGAATTTTTCCTTCATTCTTCAAATTGACAAAAGTAAATACTACAGACCATGTCTAGGTGTGAGTATCCTTAAAATTTTTGGTTTGGTATTCATCATGCTCTTTCAGTTGGAAGACTTAAGTTTTGCATTTTTGGAAAATCCGTGTTTCTTTCTAGTTCACTGACTTGCATTTCTGCAACATTAGTCTGCTCTGTACTAACTCCCTGCTGTTAAACACTCCACTTTCCCTCCACAAATGGTCTGAGAAATGCAATAATGTCTTAGAATCACCTAGAGAAGAAATACTGAAGATTGTCTGAACTTTCCCTTCTTTATCATAAAAATCCATTCCAAAGGAGGACATTGTTCTGATTCCTCCCACTGGACCCTTCTCCCTCTTTTTTTTCTGATGTTTTTTTCTGTTTTGTCATCTTTATGAGATGGTGTCTATGTTTGTATAATATTAAAAGTTCAAACAAATTTCTCAGAGATGCTGTGGGTCTCTGGTCAAATACTTCAGGCTTTTGTGAGAGAAGAAAAAAATTTTAGATGTGTGATTGTCTCTTGTTGGAAGAAGTAATGTTTCTCTATAAAGGAAATACTGCTATAGGTGGTGGCACTTCTGAATGAGCGTGGGAGCCCACAGCTGGGAGCTTCCCCGTCACGCTGTGGGGTGTGGGTCCTGCTGTGTGTTGGCACTTGCTGCCCTCAGCAGGAAGCAGCTTGGGTACCCGCCTTGCTTCCTGAGGCGAGTCCACCGCCAGCCGAGAATAAAGGCTTCACTTCACCAACGTTCCAGCTCCCCTCCCATCACTCGGGAGGCCTGTCTGTCCTCACCTCAGCCCACACCATCCTCAGCTCATTAGTCCCAGTGGGACACACCTGGGGTTCCCTGCCAACGATGGGGTATCCCTCCAATGACAGGTTCTCCACACTTCCTTGTCATGAGTCAACTGATCGCAACTACATCGTATCTGGCAGAAATTCCTCGACCACGTGAAAACGGAATCTTTTCTTCTTATTTTGGATTTAACAAAGACCTTTCTAAATTTTATATTTCGATAATCTCAGAGATAATCTGAGTGGGAGAGTGAGGCGGCTGGACGTGTGGGCTCCAGGTGCCACTCAGTAGAACCACACCACTGTCACTAAGAGCGGCACTGATGCAAGCAGACAGCCCAAGGACAGCCACTGAACTCCAGACAAGGACTGAACTCTACGCAAGTAAAATGACTTGGATTTTTTAATGATCTGGAAACATGTTCATAATAAACTGTCATGTGAAAGAAGTAAGCTACCAAACAGTGTAAGCTAATTTCATATATAAAAAGGATATTATATATGTGCAGAAAAAGACTGAAAGGACATATTTTTAAAAACTTAAAAATAATTATATCCAGGTGGTGGGATGGTGGATCATTTTTGTTTTTCTTTTTTACTATATATTTTTATTTTAAAATGTGGTCCTCTGTGTGTTAGGGATCGAGTTGCAACTTTATACAGAGACATGTCTCTGGCTTAAAACTAAACTGCACGTTGGAGGAACAGAGTTCATTTATTCCAGCTCCTCAGTGCTAACACTGAGATGTCAGGGCCCCAGGTTGGTTGCCACAGTAACCATTAAGTAGCAGGCATGGCCAGGAGCAGAATCTGTTCTGATTCCTGCATTTAGGGCTATTCCTGTGCCCTGCGCTGGTTACTCAGACTCACAGTTGTGGCCCCGTCTCTAAGGGTGGCTGTCTCCAGATAGCCTGAAAGTGACTGTCAATCCCACATCCTCCCAACCTCACCGCCATCTGGAAACTCACATGCACTGATTCCTGCAAACATATCAGCAAACCGAGGGTCTCTTTCCTGGGAGAAGATTGCATCTGCCTTTTCCACAGACTTCCCAGCTTCGTGAACACTGCCTGGCAGGTTGGGGACAGGGACCTGTTCGCACATTAAAACACAGCAGTAACATGAGTGTGAGGCACAGAACATGCATCCCCAGGCCCCTCCTTCTGGGATCACTGGCATTTCAGGCTGCAGCGTTTTAAAGGATGGGGGAAACCCAAGAAGAGCTGGGTGGAGGTGTGAACTGAAGGTCACAGGAAGGACAGTGAAGTCACACTGATCACCTTCTTAGAGAGACATAAATGAAAAACTATCATCTCACTCACATATCAGGAAAAGTGATAAACTTGAAAAAAAAAGTTTAAAAGTTTAGGAAACAGGGCAAATAACACAGTGAGGGAAGGAGAGAGGTGGGGATGAGAAAGGGCACTGAGGAGACTGGGGGACACAGTGGGAGTCGCCTAGCTTGACAGGAAGTGGACGTGGACAGAGACGGGGAAAGTGCCAGGCAGCCGGAGGACAGAAGGGGTGAGAGCCTGCTTCTGTTGCCCCTGACTGACTGTGTGGGTACTAGAGTTCACACATGGTCTAACGCGACAGCCAGCAGCCTCGGACATGTCCAGAGCTGGCTGCCTGTGGTGGCCGGTTCTTCACTTGGTCGTCTTGTGCTATGCACTATCCCTGACTCAGTTGTGCACGCAGGACACAGCAGACCCTGGGGGTGGGGGAGGCTTGCAGGTCTGCTCTCTGCCCAAGAGTGGGTGGGCAGGGCAATAGCACCCTCTAGGCTGAAGGGCTCAGGCTAAGGGCTGAACTGCGTCCCCAGATTGCTAGGTTGGAGACAGTTGCAATTGGAAAAGAAACTTTACAGAACTTCACCTGGGACAAGTCATACGATGATAGCCCATCTCTCTGGTGCACCTCCAGCTCTGCCTGCTGCTGCTGAAGTTGCCTGTGAGACAGAAAGTCAACCAGAGTGTCATGAGGAACAAAAGGGTGACACAGGGTAAGGCTAGCGCATGCCTTCTCCTAGAGGCACAGCGGACAATACCTAGTGGATCTCTAAATTGTTTTCCACGTTTTTTTTTTTTTTTTTTTGTTTTGAGACAAAATCTCACCCAGGCTAGAATGCTGTGGCATCAGCCTAGTTCACAGCAGCCTCAAACTCCTGGGCTCAAGCGATCCTCCTGCCTCAGCCTCCCGAGTAGCTAGGACTACAGGTGCCCGCCACAAAACCTGGCCAGCTTTTTTTCTAGCACAGATAGTGTTTCAGTCTTGCTCAAGCTGATCTTAAACTCCTGACCTTAAGGGGTCCCCCAGCCTCAGTCTTGTTTTCCATTTTTAATTATTTTATTTTTAATACCTCAAGACTCCTAACCTTATATTTCAAGCCAGACTACTACATGGAACTATCTAAGAAATCAATTTTCATGTATGATTTTATTATATATAGAGTAAAAAGACACCACGCTAAAATTTTTTTCTTTCCAAGGCAAAATTTGGTAATGCAGTTGGGTTTCATGCTGAATGGTTTCAGTTGGTGGTTACCTATAAACTGGCAGGGATTTATATTATCTCATCCGATCCTCACACTGAGCTTTCAGAGTCCTTACTTTGTATTTATATTAAAATTAAGAAGCTGAAATTCAGAGAGGTTAGGTGGCTGGAAAGTTGGCCACCCAGCAAGTGGGTATGACAGAACAGAGGCAACATTCAGCTGACCCTGTGGACTCCACAAGCAAAGGAAAAAAAAAAAAAAGAAAAATCATTAGCTGAAACCCCTTGACATCTCTGGGGCTGTGAGTCTAAGGTACATTTCAAATTACTATAAAAAATTATCCCCTTGCCCATCAATCAATTTGAAGGATATGAACGGATGATTGAAACAAAAACAAATAAATGGATAAATATACAAATGATATTTTATGTTATATGTAACTATATATATAAAAAGTGAGGAAAACATTTCAACATTAAAATTATCAAAATAAATATAAATTAATACAACCTTTGAAGTACTGATTTTCCTCTGCTAAGTTGGAAGAAAACATGTTTAAGGTGGTAGCTTTATGCCGAAACTACTATAGTCACGCTCTGTTGGGGACCCAAGCATGGACACACCTTTCTGGAAAGCAGCCCAGCAACCCACACTAGGATGTGCAGGTGTGTTCACACTCCTCAAGTGGCCCTCCAGGTGGCCGCCATGCTGCTGTGTTCTTCTAAGGAGATTACTCAGAGGAGAGAGGTAAGAGCCGCCCTGCAAAGCTGGCTGTGAAAGGGCTGTGTCCCACGTGTACTAGCTGAGTGACTGCTTATCACACACCCAGTGGCCTCTATGAAGCCCTTCTGCAAACATTGGCAGGTGGGGTTAGGCGTGCAGGGAAGCCCGAGTCCAGTGCTGTGTGTCACATGCACTGTGACTGTGTCCACAGACATTACGTGGGTGAGCAACATTTGAAACAGGAAAAAAGTTATCTGTCACGTGTTTGCGTGAAGTGGAAAGATGATGGACTCTCATTGTTTACTTTCACAACGTTGGAACAAGAATGATCACATGGGCCCCTGTTAACAGGGGTCCCACTTTTCTCACTGCTGCCTGTGTCCTGGACAGGGCGGCAGAGGCCGTATGGAGGAGCCACTCACAGGTCACCCCCCCCTTCCTTCTGAGTCTGGGGTACAGGGAGGGCGGCCAGACCTTCTACAGATGGGAAGTAAGGGGGGGAAAGGGAAGGAATGCCTGTTCACAGGAGGAAGTGGCTAATGGGGGAGGTGGGGGAGCAGCTCCCAGAAGAGGGGCCACAGTGAGCACATGCTGAAGATCGTAACCTGTGTCAGTGGAGGCAAAGGTGTGGGGAGGATGTGGAGGACCCCGCTGGGGAGGAGGCAGTGTAGTATGGCCAACAGGAAGTTTGCTGGCCGTGGATGGCGTGCAGGCCCCCTGTGTCTTTGCCCTGGTGCCCTGCTGGGGGCCTGCATTCATCCCAACTCAACTTAGGCTCACAGCCACCTTAGAAGTGGGCATTTTTAAAAACTCCCTTTACAAGTGAGGAAACTGAAGCCCAGAAATGCTAAGGGGGTTCAGAAAACAGATGGCACCCTTAAAAGAGATGTTTGAAGAAGGTTTAGCCAAGGGGCTATTTAACACATAAGGGGCCTGTGAAGGGAAACCAGTTTGGCTGGTGAGGAACCCCTGGGCTGGTGACAGTGGGAAGCTAAAACCATCCCTAGGATTGAAGGCCCCAGGAGAGAGCAGCAATCAGAGGGACACTACCTGTGGAAGCCTGGCTTTAGTGACCTTGGGGTGGTGGCCAAATATTCTTCCCTCTTCCACTCTTGCTCCTCTGTCCCCAGCCCATTCCCCCACTGGCCAAACTCAACCAGAAGCCAGAGATCAATGGGTCCCATCTGGCCCTGTCTGCAAAGGTTAATTTCAACCTCTGTCCCAGGCAGACAGGCAGGGCCAGGGGTGGCCAGGGCCTCTGAGAGGGCAAGTCGGGTTGTGGTGGAGGCAGCACAGCTACCAGGCAGGGGTGGGGAGCCCCAGCCAGACTAGACAGTGCAGGCTGTTTGAACCACAGGAAAGGCTGCTGTCCTAGGCTCCTTGGAGCAGAATACAGAGGCAATCTGTCCCCAGCACCCCAGCAGTGCAGCCCCAGGCACAACACCCTGCTGCTCAGCCTCTTCTCTGTTGGGCGCTGCCTTCTGAGGAGCCTGCTCCATCTGCAGAGAGGAATCTCCATGCAGACCCCCCCAAGAGCCCCAATCTACCTCCTGGCAATTTTGGGTTCCAATTCTGCCCCTGGAGACACACAAAATAAGTTGTATCCTGTTTCTGAACTTTTTCTCAGCATTGCACAAGATGCAAGGTCTGAACACGATTTCTTCCTCTAGCCGGCCTTTCACGTTGGTGCCCTGGGGCGGGTCCATCAGGCAGAGAAGACTTTTTAGCAGAAAGCCCCAGCTGGAGGCTGCTCATCCAGAACCTGTACTGCTAGACGCCAGGCTCACCCAGATCTGCTCCACAGAAGACAGCAGGCAGGCAACTACAGGGCAGTGAGCTAAGGCCACCACGTGGCAAGAACAAGGCTGCATCTGAGCCCAGTCTGCCTCTCAGTTCCAGCTTGAGCCCCAAGGAAGGGAAAGGGAGAAAGGCAAGAACAATCTCTTGCTGGCAGCCCCAGCCCATGCTTGCTGTATGAGCAAAGCGAAAGTGCTAAAAATAATTTTAAAAATAAATTGACATTTAAAAAATTAAAAATATAATCATTAATAGAAAAATCATAACTTTCTCTATATTTTCATATTCTCACTTTATGTTTTACTTGAATTTACACCTTGGGGGCACCACCATTGTTTTTCATTATAGAGCTTCTAAAGTCTGAACATAGGACTGACGGTTGGGACTCTGCCAACATTTTCACACTCTGCAGTATTTTCATTTTACAGATAAAGCAACTGAGGCTTAGGGTACCCAGGGTGACACAGCTAGAACACGGCACACACAGGATTCAAATCTCTGGTCTGTGTGACAGTAGACCAGCGATTTTCAACGTGTGCCGTGAGAAAGGATCTTAGGTATGCTGTGAAAAATTTTAAAGACACTAAATTATTTTTGAAAGAAGTTCAAAGTACAGTAAGTATATCCTTTTTCTTACTCCTATTTTTGGATCAACATAATTTGTGTGTGCTGTGGAAGTTTTAACTATAGGTTCAAGTGTGCCGTGAGATAAAAAAGGCTGAAAAGCACTGCTGTAGACCTTGTACTTTTTCCCAGCTGCTGTCCCAGCCCAGGATAAATACCTGGGGCTATGACAGGGATGATTTACTCCTTATCTCTCATTCCAGAGCCTTGAGAATCTTGAGCCAGGAGGACGGAAAGACATCTGTTTCTTGGGATTTTTGTGGGACTGGAACAGTGAACTTCCCACTGTGGCAGGAACCCGTGGACCACTCTCTGAAAACAGGGCTCAGAGCCCTGTTTCGGGGCTGCAAGCATTTCGGCCTGTAAGCATTCGGCCTGTAAGCATTTCTCCAGGAAATAACCACCAATCCTATCTGCAGCTCAGCTGTGTCTGGCCCAAGCCCGGAATCTAGGAGGGTGGGCAGGGCCACTGTGTGGCTTGTATAGCTGTGCCCTGTGTGCCTGGCCAGGGGCAAGTGAGGTATAGACCTAGCCCTGTCCCCTTGCCTGGTGTGCACCCTGGGGCAGCTGTATTCTGGGGAGGAAAGAGGGTGCTTCAATCTGCATGAAGGCATGAGAGGGGCCCTTGGCACTAGGCTGGGAGTTTGCTCTCAGCTCTGCTAAAATAAGGTCTTGGGCATGGCTGGCAAATCCCTGGAATCTCTGCCTCCTTGGCCCTGTGGTCTGGAAATCAGCTTCTCCAACCCTCGAGTTTTCACTTCCATAGCTGAGCGCATGTCAAAGAAAACTGCTGACCCATGGGCTTCCCCATCCTGAAAAGAGCCCTGGGGAGGCTTCTCAGACATTTCATGGGAAGACTATAAAAATAAACCTTAGTGTGCTTGCAAATTCCAGAGAAGGTGAAAGCGGGGCTGCTCAGGGCAAAACCGGCCAGCAGCACGCATTAGGGAGTGGGCCCTGCTGCAGCTGGGCACCCCTGCCTTAGCCGGCAGAGTGAGCTCTGTGAGCCCGGCTGCCTGTCAGTCAGGCACAAGTTGCAGGGCAGATGTTGTCAATTATCCCCAGGCTCCCTGTGCAGAGGTTTTTACCCAGCCTGAGTAAGTGAGCAAGAAGCTGTCAGGGACATTCAGGATGAGCATGATCGGGCCCCTGGGAGCAGCTGGACTCCAGCTGGGAGGCATCGCTGCCCAGGCTCAGCAACCTTAGGAGGGCTGATCATGCCCACTGTGGTCTGGGTACTCACACCTGTGTGAAGGACTTGGCTTGCCTGTTAAGGGATTTGGAATTGATTTGATCAGGGGCAGAGAGCAGCATGGTTCCACAAGTGTCTCAGAGGGACCATGCCCCCTGGGCGATATGAGTTGGCTCAATGTGAGCCTGGTGGAAGGCAGGCAAGCAGGTTAGGGAGACTGATGGCACTCGCAAGATGGCAAAGGCTGGGGAACAAGAGGCAGAGGATGAGATGGGCTAGAGAGAAACCCCTGGACAGAACCTGTGGGACTGTGGTTCTGTGCCAGGTTATCTGTTGAGGGGATGAGGAGAGACGCAGGGCAACTCCCAGGCTTGGGGCTCAGTGACAGGGTGCTTCAGCCTCTTGCTGGCCCCGTCTCCTTCTAATGCTTCCGTGCCCACTCTTCACTAAGGACCCACAATGGTCCACTGGCTCTGAGAGGCTGATGTAACTGTGGGCATGGTCTGACTTTAAGGATAGCCCCGCCCCCAGCTCAATGAGCAGCTGTGCTTGTGAAAATCCAAGCTGGCTTTGAGACAGCGCTGCCATTGGAAAGAGGGTGTGCCTGGGATGGAGTTAAGACAGCATAGTGGCCAGGCTGTGCAACATGAAAACACTGACAGGACTCGTGCTCAGAAACAGCCCATAAAACCTGCCAGCCCCCAGCGCTGAGACGGACTCACTCTGAAAGAGGCTCACTTCAGAGCAGAGCGACAGCCTGTAAATCAGTCTGTGTTTTTCTGGACTTCACTGCACTGGAGGACTGGAAAAAGGCACAGGGTGGTAAACAGGGGGTCTCTGCAGCTTCACACAATGCTCAACATTAAACACCCGATTTCTCCAGTAAGTTTCTTTTGAATGCTCTTGACTGCATGCAACTGAGCCAGCAAATATTCCCTTCCAGCACACAGGGATCTTTCCATAACATGCCTGCCTACTGCCAGCGACAGTTAGCCTCGCCAATTCTGAAAAGGGCTGGCCTGCTCCTAGCCGGGTCACCACTGCCCTCTGCCGTCCACAGTGAGCGTGGTCAGCTTCACTGGCTGGAGACCTCTGCGTTCAGCAGACGCTGGATTCAGGCTTCTGGTGTGACCCTGTCCCCAGGGGGCAGTCCGATGCACGGGACCTTAAGCAACTGTCCTCAGGAGGTATCTAGGCACAGCCCCTGTACAAAATGGTTTTCTGTTTTGTTAATGCTGCCTGACTTTCAGCTTAAATTGGTTTTAGGAGGGGATCTGGAGGATGCTTTTCCGAGGCCTTGGGGACCCATGTGGCCATGGCATTTCACCTGTGCCTCCCATCTGCTCTTCTCTCGTTCTTCATGTTAATACCTCTCAGGTCTTAGCCACAATGGGAAACATGAGCCTGGGGACAAAGCCATGGCTTGAACAGATGCTGAGCTGATCCAGGCTGGCCTTTGCCTCCTCCTCCTCTCCCTCCTGGCTCCCACTGCCCTACACTAACTTGGCCAGGCCAGTGGGCACAAGCTATTAGCTCCCTTCTTAGGGCTTCTGGGAGAGAGGCTATGCTTGGGACCCCACACACGACCAGCTGAGCAAAGACAGAGCCGTGGAACTCTGAGCCTCCGAGTCTGACTCTTACTTTTGGGTCTTAAGCATCACTTTTTTCTTTCAGGTTGGGCCAGACATGAGCCTGGCACCAGGGGCGTCTCTCTGTGTCCTGAGTGTAGAACTCCCTTCCCACATTGGGGGAAGTGGGACATTAAAACACCCTCAAGTGTTTGATCAAGTTTACTAAGTTTAAATAAACTCAGATACAGAAAAAGTTAAAATAACATTATCTTTCTGCATACCTATATGTATGGCTCGTTATATTTACACCTGCCATCCTTACAACCTCTAATGCCAGGCAGAAAGTCTCGACTTGAAAATAGAGGAAGAAGAACCAGAGTATCAAGTCAGCCAGGGCAGAAGTCAAGAAAGAAGGGTTGGCCGGACAGTGCAGGGAGAGTGACCAGTGGGGACAGGCTCCATGGGGGTCACTTGGGGCTGCTGGGGCAGCAGTTTCAGCAGCATCAGGGCAAAGCCAGGCTCTATGTGCTGAAAGTAGGTTCCCGCAGACACAGCTGGCAGGGTGAGGTGGACAGGCAGGACAGGGTCCTCTGAAATCAGGGAGCTGAGTGTCAATGTGAAGGCCTGAGGAGCCTGCAGAGAAGGCTGGACAGGAAGGGAGGGCCACGGAGACAGGGGACGTACAGGGGGATGACAAAAGTGGAGGGTTTGGCTCTGGAAGGAGCGGCCTGGCCCTTGCTAGGAGGCACGTTATGAGGAGAGGAGGGGACTGAGATGGAGATGCTTACACACAGGAGGAGTGTCACATGGAGGGCCCTGGCATGTCTGTTCACTGGAAGGCAAGGAGATCTGCCCAGGGTTCAGGGCAGAGAATAGGCAGGGCACTTGGGAGAACAAACAGACCTGGGGCTGCCAGCAGGAGCTGGCTCAAGAAATTGTGGAGTGGCAGCAACAGGTGGTGGGGTTGGTAGGTCTGTAGACCAAGTTTGCCTGGCTGACTCTGCCTGGTACCCGGTAGGGTGTCACATTTAGTATCACATGAAGAATCTGCACCAAGCCTTCGTTGATTCTGGGGCAATAGATTCTGCTATTTTCCTCATTCTACAGATGAGGACAATCGAGGTATAGACAGGGTAGGAGGCCTGATCCACCAGAATCTAGAACTGAAATCCAGGTCTCTGGTCCTCTAAAGAGATCTCACAGGGACCCACCCGTCTGGCCTGTGCCTCGTGGCATAGGAGCAAGGCTGAGACTGAGGATGCACAGAGGTGGCCTGGAAAGAAGGCTGCCTTCTGGGGCCAGATGGGAGCACCCAGGTCCAAGGGGCTTGGAGCCAGCAGCAGGGGTCAGAGCGCAGCAAGTGCCAAGGGCACCAGGAGGTGACCACAGGAGGGCTGCCAAGAGAAGTGTCAGCAGATGAGGAAGAGGAGGTGGCAGGGTGGGAAACAGGTCTCCATCTGAGTGTTGACCCTGGGAAATGGACCATGAGGGGAGATCCAAGGACGGTCCTCCCGATGCCAGCCACATCTCACATGGTCCTCCCCAACACCCTGGGCATGGCTTTGCCCCGCTCCTACATGCTTGGTGTCCTTTTGTTCCAAAGCCTTTGTTCATGTTGGTTCCCAGCCTTGTGCTGAATCTACAGAGGAGGCATTAGCTACCCAGGTCACGCTTGCTCAGCTGGAGCTGAACCCAGCGTGTGGCCCGGAGCTTGACCTCATTTAATCCTGACAGCAACCCAATGAGGCTGGTATCATTGCCCCATTCCAAGAGGAGGAAGTGAAGGCCAAGAGATGAAGTGACTCGCTCAATGTCACACGGCCAGGAAGTGGCACGTTTAAGACTGGAGCCCAGATCTGTCTGTGGGACACAGGAGTGGTGACACCAGCAGGGATCCTGGACCCCCAGGCCAGAGCAGGAAAGAATGCTCCAATGGTGGGGAGCAGAGCTGCTGTTGAGTCCCTGAGGCGTACACCTGCCGCTACTTGCCAGTGCGTTGCAGCTGCCCAGGGGCTCTGCCTCATGTCCTGCCTTCCCAGCCTCCCAGGTCCAAGAAGCCAGGAGCAGGGAGCAGGGAGGGAGGGCCGCAGAGCTGCGCCTGGCCGGGCTCCATGCCCAGGGGACAGAAGGCATTGCAGGCCGTGCCACAGGTTATCACTGGGTCCTGTGGTTCTTACCAATCTGGAGGGAATTGGTGGGAAATTAAGGAGGAGGAACTTGGGAGGGAAGCAGGCCCCTCTGTACCTGCTTCTAGTCCTGCAGAGGTTCTTGGCTGCAGGCAGAGCCTGCAGGAGAAAAGAGCCTCAGAGCAAACCCGGCTGCTCTGGGCCCCGGGATGGGCATGCAGACCCGCAGCGGACAGCGGGCACGTACTTGACATTGGTGTTGGTGCAGATGATGTACTCAATCTCGTCAGAGTAGGGGTTCTGGAAGGTGAAGCTGCTGGTGCGGATCAACATCCACTCCCGGTTCTTGGTGCGGAATCGATACATGACTGACAGTACTTGGCCCTTCAGCTTCACCACCTGAGAAAACATTTGGAGAAGGAAGTCAGCGGGGGTGGGGGTGGGGGGGTGGGAAGGACGGTGTCGGACAGCGGGAGGGAAAGGTGCCAGGCAGTGTGGCCGTGGTGCAGGCCAGCAGGGCCGCAGAAGAGGGCATTGTTGCTAAAAGACAGTAAAGGAGAAAGAGAGGGAGAGGAGGGGAAGAGAGAGGGAGAGAGGGGAAAAGAGAGGGAAACAGAGGGAAAGTGAAGAGCAGAGAGAGGAACAGTGGCTGGTGGTGGGAACCCCTCTGTCTACTTCCCCTCCAACACGGGGCAATACATTTGGGTCATCCTATAACCACTGTGTGAGGAGCTGAGGCGTCAACACCTGCTTCATATCAAGACTTTTAATTTAGCTTTTACAAGTCAAATCATGAAAACCCCACTAGCCCATGTGTTTCTCTTTCTGCCTTGGCTGCTAGGGGTTTTGTGCTAGTGTCCTCTCAAACTATTATCTCACTCATGTCTATCACATTCATGGATTTATTTTTCCATACCACACACGAAAAATCCCCAACCTCTGCTTAACACTGTGAATCAGATTCAATACTCTCTGGGAGGTATAATAAAATGACACATTTCTATGCATTATTTACTTACACATATCTATATCCTCACAAACGTTTGGTGAGGTGAGTTTTATTATTTATACATAATACTAAGACTCAGTAAAATTAAATAAGTCACCCAAGATCAGACAGCTTTGGCAGAAAAGCTGGTACAAGAAGCCAGATCTTACTTCCAAATCACAAGGCTGCCTCTTTGGCTATACACATCGCTGCTTTGTTCTATGAAGATAAACAGCTGTCCCCATACACCCATAGGGGGTCCATTCTAAGCCCGCCAGTGGATGCTTGAAACTGTAAATAGCACCAGACCTTACACATACTATGTTTTTTTCCAAGACATACCTACCTATGGTAAAGTTCAATTTCTTTTTTTTTTTTGAGACAGAGTGTCACTTTGTCACCCTCAGTAGAGTGCAGTACCATCATAGCTCACAGCAACCTCATACTCTTGGGCTCAAGCGATTCTCTCGCCTCAGCTTCCTGAGTAGCTGGAACTATAGGTGCCCGCCACAATGCCTGGATAGACCTCTTGCTCAGCCTGGCCTCAAATTCGTGAGCTCAGGCAATCCACCCACCTCGGCCTTCCAGGTGCTGGGATTACAGGTGTGAGCCAATGTACCCAACCTGGTAAAGTTTAATTTCTAAGTTAGGCATAGCAAGAGACTAACAACAACAATCACCACAGTGTGCCCGCATCACTATCCTGCACTTTGGGGCTGTTAATCGGTGAATAAGGCATACTCCAATGTAAGCACTGTGACTCTGCCAATCTCATAACCAAACCAACTGCTACCTGACGGACGGAGGGGCAGGTGGCACACACAGGGTGGGGCTCCCACGCCAGTCAAGATGGCATGAAATTTAAAATTTATGAATTGTTTATTTTTGGAACTTACTGTTTTATATTTTCAGCTTGAGGCTGCCCACTGATGACTGAGAGCTCAAACTGTGGGAAACAGAACCCTGGCTACGGGGGACCACTGTACATGCTGTGTGGAGAAGGCGTATGTCCCTACCAGGGAATAATCACACATGCAGCAGGTATGAGAGAAGCTGGCAGGATTGGGACTTCTCTGAACGCTGGGGCCAGGTCCACAGGCAGGGGCTGCGTGGGCTGGAGATTTGGAGGACCTGCAGAGAGGGTCCTCTAGCTTGCCTTGTTTTGTCCTGGAGGTGTGATCACACCCAGGCCTAGACAGTTTGTATTCCCGTGACAATGGTGGACGAGTGCCACTTTCTGCACATGTGCATGTGTAACTGTGTGTCTCTACCAAACTGTCTTCAGCATGGGGTTAGGGACATCTTGGTCACCGAGCACCCTCACCCCGGCCTGGTGCCCAGCAAAGAGCAGACACTCAGAGCATACGTCCCGAGCTGAGTTGAGGAGTATGTTAGCCCCACGGCCTCGCTGACAATCCACTTTCCACACTGTCCACAGGGGAAGCCAAATGAGAGCCAAGCCCAAGGGCATGGACTGGAAGCTCCAGGAAAATGGGAGCCCCTGCTCCAACACTTGGCACCACAGGCATGAGGCAGACTTGTGGGGTAAGCCAGGCTGTGCAAGAACTTGGCTCTTTCCTTGCATGGGCCAGAGGACATGGCCAAGTGCGCCATCAGGTCAGCATTCGGAGAGGCTCCCATGGGGACCTCCTCTTATCTGCACCAAATATAAGGAAACAGGCAGCCGTCACCCATGTTTGCAGACCTGCGTCTTCTGCCCGCTGAGGAAGCACAGGCAGGGTGCCTCCCATGTTCCCTCTACCTGGCATGCCGGGGATAGGGTAGAACTAGTTAGCTCCACAAACGAAGTATGGAAGGCGCTGCCATGTGCAAAGCTCAGCCCTAGAAGCTGGGGACAGAGAACAGAGGAAGGCAGCTGGCAGCTCTGCACCCTCCTGGGCCAAGTGACAGGTAAGGCACCTTACCCGTGATAGCTCATGTGGTCCCCACGACAGCATTTCGTGAATCAAGGAAGCAAGTCTCCAAGGAGTGGACACCCTGCCCGAGAGGCCTCAAGAAGTGGCAGAGGAAGGGCTGGGCGCAAGACCTCCTGGCCTTTTCCATAAGCCTCATAGCCAAGGCACCGTCTCGGTTCCTAGAGAGCTTCTCATGAAGCAGGGGCAGCAGATAACTGTAACCATGAGAGAGCTTACCAAGGGCCATGGCCTAGACCTAGGACCAACTGCCACAGGTCTACTGGGGTGTATGAGAGGCAGCCTAGCGACAGCATCCAGACAGGGTCCCAGGGTATGGCACACAGCTGGGTGCAACGTTGGCCTATGAGGGTGTGTCGAGAGGGCTCTTCTGGTAGGAGACACAGCATGGGCAAGTTTGGGGGCTGGGGAAGCTGAGGTGCGGTGGGGGATTGGGCTATGCATGTAGGCAGCTCAGGAGACATGGCGGTGCAGGAGACACAGCAGCGAGCCACCACTATGCTTGATTTAGGTGTGATATTAACACATGAGATGGCAAAGACCAAGCAAAACCGACCTTAGCACGGCTTTTCATGACAACAGCCTCTTCTTCACCAACACCATGAAAAGATGAGCCGGAAGGAGGGGGACAACAGGGAGGCTGCTTTACATTTCCCTGGATTTAGCTTTCCCATTTGACTTCTAGGGGAATGTGACCCAGGGAGGGAATCCAAAAGCAGATGCGAATTTCCAGGCTCTTGGCCAGTGTGCATTGCTGCACCAAACTCAAACTTCACCATATTCTAAGGGCTTCCTGTTCTGGCTATTCAAATGATTTTGTTTAAATACAGAGTTCAAGGGCTGGGTGTGGCTGATACAGCCACCTCCATGCTTTTGCAAGAATAAGCCACTTCCCTTTATCAACATTTGTCTTCCATGTCAGCTGCCAGTGGCTGGAGCCCAAGGAACACACACGTGGGGCTGCCATGGCGAGGCTCCTACCCAAGGGGCGAGGCTGCTCACAGAGTGAGAGTCCCTTCAGCTGGACGGCAGGGTGGGATCACATGTTACATTCCTTCCATTTCTGTTCAAAACCAACCAGGTTCCAATAGTGTCTGCAGTCTGAAACCTCAGACATGCTGTCGGGGGAGAGGCCTGTGCCTGGGCAGCGGTGCTGTGAGGCGAGGCTTTGGAGGGAGGCTGGCCTGGGCACCAGCTGTGGCTCTGTTACCATCTTGCTGTGTTGCCTGGGGTAGGCAAGAGAACCTCCCTGAGTCCTCATGTCTTACTGTGACAAAATGGGCTGACAACACCTGTGAAGCTTTGAGGATGACGGAAGATAATGAATGCATGGGAAAGGGTCTGGCTAGTGGCTGGGCATGGAATGGAGGCCCGTCATGTTAAAGCTTCATTTCCACACGCCCAGGAAAGTGCAGCTGATCCAACCTAAACCTGATATGCTAGACGATGCAAAGTCTTTAATAATTTCCACACATTTAGCAAACATTCGCCATAAAAGACCTGCCTTTGCAGTGTTTAACCATCCTAATTTTATATTTTTCCAAAACGAAAGCCACCTGCCGTGGGCTCTGACCCATGCAAACTGCTTTTCTAGAGCCACCCTTGAGCCAGGCTCTGCACTCAGCTGTGGACACAATGGGGAAAGGCACAGACATGAGGCTGCCCACGGGGAGATTCGGTTCTAGTAAAGAAGGTGTTGGGGGTGGTTAATAAACCCCCAAACAAGCCCATGGACAAATATGTATAAAACCAAACTAGGAAGAAAATCTGTGAAGGAGGCTGGGGCATCTTGCATAGCCAGGTGGGCATCAACAGCATCTCTATGACATGAGCTAAAGCTAAAGGAGAAGAAGATGCCAGTCACGTGAGGAGTGGGGGAAAGCACTCCAGCCAGGGGACAGCATGTGCAAAGGCCCTGGGATGGGTGAAAGCATATCTAGGGAGCCAGACACAGGCTCAGGTAGCTGAAGAGCAGTACCCAGTGAGGGTGAGGCTGGGCCAGGGCCATACAGAGCATGAAGTTTGGCAAGGAGCTTGGATTTGATTCTACATGTCCTGGAAGGGTTATGTGTAAAGCTGAGGCAAAACCCAATTTATGTTTTCAGATGGCTGAGAGTGGAATGAGACTAAAAACAAGGAGACCAGTAAGGATGTTATTGCCCCATCAGATGGGAGATGGGGATAGCCTTGTTGAGGCGGGTGGGACAGGAGAGAGGGGAGGGGCTGGATGTGCAGAGTGAGATTAAGAGCCGAGTGAAGGGTGCTTCTTGTTTCTAGCCTGAGCAAGCAGGTAGATGGGGCATTCATGTGGGGGTGCAGAGAAGAAAGGAAGAACAGTCTGGGTGGAGTCACCCCATGGCTAGGATGACCCAGGGAGATACTGTAGCGAGGAGGGCAGCCAAGGTCAGAGCCCTGGGGTCATGGCTTGTAGAAGATAGAAGAGGGAGAACCAGCATAGGAGGCTGAAAAATATGAAGATGCCATTCCAGGGTGATATCCAAGAGTGCAAGGAGCTGGGAGGTTAGGAGATCTGCCCAGATATGTAGCTTAAAATTGGAGTCCTGTATTAATTTGTGCAGACGCAGCAATGCCTCTGGCAGAAGATGAGAGACAAAATACTAGTCCCTCTTGAAAAGTAATTCAAAGTCCTCTTTTCTTTCTTCTTCTTCTTTTTTTTAAAAAACCTCTTGGCTCAACAATTCTTTTATTTATTTATTTATTTATTTATTTATTTATTTATTTATTTTTTGTGATTTTTGGCCGGGGGCTGGGTTTGAACCCGCCACCTCCGGCATATGGGACCGGCGCCCTACTCCTTGAGCCACAGGCGCCGCCCCAAAGTCCTCTTTTCTTGTTACACAGCCCATTCTATTCTTTCCTGGGGCTGCAGAGAGATGGCAGAGCCCTGTGGGGAGAGGAAGTGTGTTCACTCGCTCATCAGGCTGCATCTGGGCTCAGGAAGGAAGGACCAGGTCCTCAGCTTGAACCCTAGGTTTGTTAGCCGCGTGGCATGGAGGTGCGTTTACTTCATTGAGCCTCACTTTACCTGTACCACGAAGACGATAATGACCATCCCCTACGACTACCTCCTATGAAAATTCATTAAAGTCCTGCATGTGATAACATCCTCCTCAAAGGCTGGCGTGTAGTAGACGTTCAGTAAATCCCAGCTAGGAGCAGTGATGTGCCTGATGCCTTCCCAGGGTGGCCATCCTCTCCTGCTCCCAAGAGTCATCCTAAGCCCCCCCCATCTGTATGCAAAGCACCCTCACTAAACAAACAACTGCCTCCCCAAACTGCCTCCTGTTTCTAATTCCCACTGCTTTTGTTCAAATTCTGGCCTCTGGTCATCTCTAACCAGAACAATTTTAAAAGCCTCCTGACTTGTCTTTGTTTCTAGTTACTTCCTGCATCTGTTTCTGTGGCATACCTGGGCTACCAAATACCACAGAACACTGCTCTGCTTAAAATCCTGGCTGACCTTTATGTGACTGAGGAGAGGATCCAAATTCCTTAACACAGCATCAGGGCCCTACACACTATTTGGCTGCCCCAGGCTCACGGCCCCACTGCCCACCCCTTTCCACTAGTCGCTGGTCACACTGTGCTCTCAGGAGCTGTTCAGCACTCTCCCCGTGGGCCATCTTCTCATCCATCTCTGGTACTGTCCCTTGGTCTAGAGTGCTCTCTTATTTCTTTTATGTTCATCCTTTAAGATCATCCCAACTGTGCCCTCTGCTGGGAGACCCTTCCTGCCTTTCCCCCCTGTGGCTAACCTATCCATCTGCTGTGCTCTGCCTTCTTTTCTCACAGCCCTGATGGATGCCTTGGATAGGACTTTGCAGCCTGCCTGGTGCACAGTAGGACTAACGTCCTCCCAACACGCCCACAGTCCTCAGGCTGTGTATCAGCTGTACGGACCTGCTGGAAGCTCTCACGAAGATGGCTCTGATCTTCAGGGTGGCAGAACTCCAAAATGTCCTTTCCCAGAAGGTCCTAAATGAAAGAGACAAACTTTAATAATCCAGATTCCACTTGCAATTATTTATCTACTCACTGTTAGGCAATGGCATTCGTTTCCATCTCCTTTGGCCTGGCCCGCTACAGATTTTTTAAACAGTGGATGCTAATTTCCGTGGGGCCCTCAGGGAGCTGGCTCTCTGGTATCCGCTCTCCCTTCCTTTGGCACGCTCAGTTACCCATTTCTAATTTTGCTGAGGTCCTACATCAGCAGCTTCAGAATGCAATTTTATTTTTGTTTGCCTTGGAGAGCAAAATTGTAATAAACATATTTTAATAAACATAAAAAGAAAGCAAAATGATAGCATGAAGGCAGATGCATTGCCTCTGAAAGCTGGAGTTGTTTTAAGCGTGGAAGCTGTTGCTGTCCTGTGGCAGAGGAAATGAGGTTATCATAAAATAACAGTATTGGTTAAAAGCCTGTTTACTATTGACCCTTGTTAGTCTGTTTATTTAAGGGATCCACCATTAACCCCAAACAAAAGTGTGTTTCACAGTGAAACAGACCAGAATAAGGTAAACTGTGAAGAGGCAACTTTAGGCATGTTATAGGGAAGTGGTCCTGTTGGAAGTACCTTAAACGCAAAAGATTTATACTAACTCATCGATCAGAACCTGAATCAGCAAACAGCCCAAGTGTGAGATGACACTGGCCATGGAGGGGAAACCTTATCTTTGTGCCATTGAGCATCCAGATGGTCGTGGAAGGTGTCAGTGGATAAATGAATTTGGCTGGAAATAATTGCCATGAGAGGTTATGGTGAATTTGGAAACAAATCAATTTTCCCCTTTATTGCATCTAAAAATCCCAAACTTTGCATGAATCTAGAGATGTGGAATTATATGAAGCCTCCTAGTATTTCTTGTTGGAACTGTTTCTAGCTAAAAAATATACATGTAATTAAAATACTCATACAACATGTCCCGAACTTTGTTCCTGAGAACAAGGATCTTATTCTTAAAAAAAAAAAAAAAAATTTTTTTTTTTTTTTTTTTTTTTGTAGAGACAGAGTCTCACTTTATGGCCCTCGGTAGAGTGCCGTGGCCTCACACAGCTCACAGCAACCTCCAACTCCTGGGCTTAAGCGATTCTCTTGCCTCAGCCTCCCGAGTAGCTGGGACTACAGGCGCCGCCACAACGCCCGGCTATTTTTTGGTTGCAGTTTGACCGGGGCCGGGTTTGAACCCACCACCCTCGGTATATGGGGCCGGCGCCTTACCGACTGAGCCACAGGTGCCGCCCAAAAAAAATGCTTTTTATTTTGAAAGAAATTTAAATCTGTAGAAAAGTTGAAAGAATAATAACAATGAATCCCTATATCCCTCATGTATGTTCGACAATTCTCAATATTTGGCCACATTTGCATTTTTCTTTGTCTATATGTATAAATGTATACACAAGCATTATGTATATATTTAACAATTTCTTGCTGAACCATTTACAAGTAGGTTGTAGACAACATGACACTTCACTCCAATGTGTACCTCATAAACGACATTATCTTACAGAATTACAATATACCCATACTATGCCTAAGAAAAAAATAATTATTTGATAAAATCACCCAATAGTCCATACATATCAACATTTTAATTGCTTCACAAATACCTTTTCTAGTGATATGTCTTCAGACCACAACTTCTTCTGCCTTTTGTGTATATGACACTGACTTTTTAAAAATGTCTGGAACAGAGGCGGTGCCCATAGCTCAGTGGGTAAGGTGCCAGCCACCCAGGGTTCGAAAACAGCCTGGGCCAGCTAAAAAACAATGACAACTGCAGCAACAACAACAAAATAGCTGGGTGTTTTGGTGGGTGCCTATAGTACCAGCTACTTAGGAGGCTGAGGCAAGAGAATCACTTAAGCCTAAGAGTTAGAGATTGCTGTGAGCTGAAGGCCACGGTACTCTACTGAGGGCGACACAATGAAATTCTGTCTCCAAAAAAAGGTCTGGAACAAAGACCTGAAAATGTGCCCCCCACTTTAAAAAGTTTCTAAATAACCATGAAAAGCAAAGGGTTAAACAAATTGAGGTGGACATCTTTACCAGACTTTGTAGAGTCTTTCACATCAACAAGCTTTGTAATGAAGATTAACTGATCAGACTGCCCTTTTAGCAGAATATTGGAACTCTAGTTTGTGAAAAATCAGCTAAAGAATTACAATGGCCAGAGCAAGGAATAAGGAATACCCTTCCACGGGTGCAAACGATGCCCTTTCTAGTTTTGGAAGGATGCCACTCTATCCAAGCCAGGGAACAAGGATCTTTATGCTGTCTCCCTGCCGTGCCCTTCTGTCATATCTCAAGCAGTTAAGAATAGTTTAAGGAAAATTAAACCTCTAGCCAACTGCTAAGAGCTCAAACCATCTACTGACCTGGGGTTGGTAGCCAATCACACTGATGCATCGTGGGTCCACGAATGTGATGATTCCATCAGAGTTATGGCGGGACAAGAACTCGGTGGGCACCGACATCCCATTCATGTCCATGCACACAGGAGAACTGGTCACCTGGGATGCAGAAAACCCATTGTTGAGGTAATGGTGACAGAGACAGAGAGTGGGAATAATCCACATGGATTTAATTTCACTCATCCTTCCATGTCATTCGTATGAAAAGCCTGAAGTGTTCGAATAGCACCCATCAGATCTTTAACTAACTGCAACGGTTGGCCACTTTCTTTACATGTCTTGAGCTTCATTTGCTTTATGAACCAATGGGAATAATGAAACATACACTATCATGGGGTGGTTGTGAAGTTCCAAAGAGATACTGCATGTTAAACTTTGCCACAATGTTGGTACTTAGTTGGTGTTCAATTAATGTTAATACTCTTCCCTTTTATAACGATGGTAAATGAGCCTAATGAACTGGTCAAAATATTTGGAACATAAACATTTGTGGGCTGAATTTACCCAAATATTCTTTCCTCACTCATCTGCAAAGAAATGACCAGTGTTTGTCATACATGAATGAAATTGCTTATTCACGTGTCTGAAACTGGTCAGACCTAGGAAACCAGGGACATGAAAGATCAGTGACACCTGAACCACAGCTATTATGCCTCCCCTCATCAGCAGGGAAGACCCTCCCATGTCCCAGGGAGAATGAACAGTCCAGTCGATGGAGTGGCTGCTTGTATGCCAGACACGGAGACATTTAATTTTCACAAGTGAAAAAGCTCTTGGGGAGCTTGCAGGGATGAGCCTGTGCTCAGCTAAGCCCGTAAACCAGACAGTGAAAGAAGCTGACTGAGGTGAGAGCTCAAAGCCATGAGCACAGGGAGGGCGTGGGCTTGATTTTAACTGAGCATCAGGGGCTCATTTTAGCTGGGTTTTGAAGGATGAGTACATCATAAGGACACAGGAGAAGAAAGAATTCTGAAAAGAGAAGATGGGGAGTGTGTGGAGGGTTCATAGAAAGGGCAATGGTGTGGTTTGGAAGAAGGATGTGGTAAGAGAGGAGGAAGGGAAGAGGATGGGTGAAGCGATGAGTCCAGACTTTATCCAGTAGACCGTGGGGAAACATTCAAGGTGGTGGAGCAGGGATGTGAGGGGAGCAGACCTCCACTCGGTGGTAACAGACCTGTGCAGCATGTCCATGCAAGGAGGCCTCTGTTGCTCACAGCTCACGGCCCCTTTTCTTCTTGATGCAGCCTCAGCTTTGTCCCACAGAGTGAGACACGCAACCCAACAAGGACCATTCAAACCTCAGTCCCCTGCTCTCTGAGATAATAGGCCTTTGAGATTAAATGGGCTCTGCGCTTTTTCTTACCTGGAGTCTCCCAATTGCCACCAGGCAATATTTACTGCCTTGTCCCACGTCGGCGTCCTCTTCAGGTATAGTCATTCCTGAAGTGAGAAACGCCAGTGTCATCCACAACACACCCAAGGTGAATGGAAAAGGGGGAATGTGCCCACGATTTTATTTTTGCCATCAAAAACACAGATCTACTGCTGGCCACTCAGGTCTGGGAGTCAGGTGACGAGTTAGCCTGTTCCCTGTCCGCCTCCAGCTTCTGTCTCTGCCTGCTGTCTTTTGAGAATTTCATGGTCTACGTACTATCTGCATCTGTGAATTGCACAGAGAAAGTTAAGGAAGATGAAATGGAAATAATTCATCTACACATTTGCACAATTTAGCCAAAACATTTAGTTGGGAAGGAAACTTCAGTAAGAAGCCTACACGGGTCCTTCAAGTTATGTAAATATCTCATGTATCTATAGACAAAGAATCGAACAAAGATCCTAAGAAGCAAATGAAAACAACAAAAATTAATCTGACATTACTAATTGCCAGACCTGGGAACGCTACAAATATTTCCCCTTATCAGGGAAAGCCAGAATTTTCTAAAGGCTAGAAAGGAGAAATTGGTGATAGTGGTATGGATTAAGCTTTGAAAACTAGTGCTCTAGATAGGAAGAAATTGGTTAAAACAATCCTCATTGTTGATTGGGGGCAGACAAGAGTTTGGTCCAGTAAGGGTCTGGCATTAGGGTCCCTCACAGTGGAAGGTTTTTGAACATCTGTCGCTGGTTAGAAATGCTACAGTAACAACAAACATTCCTTTTTGATATCTGCTAGTCTGTTAAGCAGAGAATTTCCTTTTACACTGCGTAACACGTAACATAAATATTTCCGCACTGGGTCAGATCAAAGGTTCCCAGTGACAGAGTCACACAAGTACAACCAGAGCCCCTCCCTATGGACTTCAGAGGGCGGGTTCAGCATCACTGCCATTCCACAGGCCAGAGAAATGTCACCCCGTCTCCATCCCCACCACACATTCCCCTCTCCTTTCTGTCCCTGTCCCAGCTGCCCTGCAGGGAGCCCATCTCCTTAGTTTCTGGGCTGTCCCTGCTGCATTTCCTTTGCACAATGAGCAGACACACGGACATTTTCTCAGCCCTCTTCTCTTGAGGGCAGCATGCTGCAGACACTCTTTCGGACTTTGCTTATTTCACTTAACAGTTCCTCCTGGAATTCACTTCACACCCATTCAGTTCTTCCTCAACTCTTCTTTAGAGCTGCCTCATCCTGTTGGTGTGCATGGCCCATTCAACCACTTTCCTATGCAGGAACATCAAGGAGTTTCCAATAGTTTACAATCAGAAATGATAATGCAACAAGCAACCTTGTTCACATGTATTTTCTTATCACTGGAGGGGCATGTTCAGGGCAGATCCCTACCAGGATTATTGTGCAGAAAAGCCGGCACATATGTAGTTGTATTTTGGCAAATTTCCCTCCAGAAGGGATGCTCCAGTCTGCAATCCCACCAGCCATGTATGGGGGGTCGGTTTCCCCGTGGTCTTGGCTAACAGAACGTGCTGGCACATTATTCAATCTTTGTCAGTCTGATAGGTGAGAAAGGTTTATTAATGTTGTTCTAATTTGCATTTCTCTAATTAAGAGTGAGTCTGAACATCGTTTCACATGTTTGAGGATCATTTTTGTATCTTGCTGCTCAGGGACTTGCCTGCTCCCTGTTTTTCTGTGTTGGTCTTTCTTCTCTCCATTTCTAAGTATTCCCTACATATCTGGCACACGGAGGCACCACAGAGCCTGCTGCTGTGAATGCTTTCCAACACGGCTCCCTGTCCTTTGCCTTTGCAGAAGATTTTAAAATTTCCAAGACTTTGTAAAGTCAGATTTATCAATCCTTTATTACCTCTGGAGTCTGAGCCATGGTTAGAAAGCTACTGTCTACATAAAAGTTAAAGATGAATCACCCCTCTGTTCCTCTGATACTTTCATGGCTTCATTTTATACATGTAGGTCCCTCATTCCATTTGGAGCTGCTATTTGCAGGGTGCATCTAATTCTCTTTTTCTAAATGGCTATCGAGTTGCTTTATTAACATTTCTTAAAAATGCAGTGATTTGAGATGCTGCCTTCATCCCATAACACGGTCTCACACCTGGTTGGCTGCCTCTTCTCACCACTGGCCCACTGTCTACTCAGGCAGCAGTAACACGCCTTTCAGTGACAGAGGCCTGACCGTGTGTTTTAATGTCTGGCAGGACTTCTCCTCCCTTGTAGTTTTTCCTTTCCAGTGTGCTCTTGGCTATTCTTGAAGGTGTATTTTTCTATGTGAACTTCAGTATCAACTTATCCCATAAAATAGACTGATTGCACTGACTTTGGAAATTAACTTCGGGAGAACTGACATCTTTATAACATTGAATTGGCTTACTCAAGAATAAGGGAACTTTCCCCATTTGTTTAAGTACGGTGTCTTTCAGGAGTGTTTCCAAATGTCCTCATACACACTTTGTATTAGTTTGCTTATGCTTATTAAAATTATTACTAAGTATTTAATATTCTTTGTTAATATTATAGATTTCCTCTGTTCATTGTTTATGAATATGAAGGCTACTAATGTTTATATATCAACATTGCATTGTGCTACTTCACTAAATTATTTGTTTCAGTTAGTTTTGTCATTAATTCACTAGGCTTTTCCAGGTATGCTGGTACATAATCTAAAAACGGAGAGTTTTTCTTTTTTATTAAAGATTCTTTTGCTTCTGATTTCTCTTATTTGATTGTATAAACTATCTCTCTTACAATTTTGAATAGTAGCAGAGGCAGTGGGCATTCTTGCCTTGTTTCTGATCTTACTGGAAATGTCTCAGAGGTTTCTCAAATAAGATACTGCCTTTTGGACAAAAAGATACAAGACACATGCACACACATTTATCATGTTAAGAAATTATCTCTCAATTATTATGCAGCATTTTTGCAAATCTCTTTAATGGCTTAACAGTGGACAGCTGGGTTCTAATATCTGTTCTGCACTCACTCTGGGACAGCATGTTGTTGTAGTTGAGATATATAAAGAAAATATGTCCTCATGTGGATATGTAGTTGCAAAAGTAGAAAGTGTTCTCAGAATACTGTACATATCCTTTGATATTTTTTTTCCAAATCTTTGAGAAGTGGTAGTTTCTTAAGGACTAATTGCACTATAAAATCCAAACTATATTAATGAATTTTATATTGTTACACTATAACATAGATTGGTCTAACTTTGGATGGATTTTTTACCAATACATGATTTTATATTTCATGGCTTGTACATTGGGAAAATATTGGTTCACCACGTTATACAGGTCTTCTAAATGTTGACATATTATATTATGCAACATTTAAAAAATCATATGTGTTAATATTACCATGTATATCTTCAGAAACATCTATAGATATTGATCAGGGTTGTGGTGTTGGATGCAAGCTTCCAAAATTCATGTTTTCCTAAGAATACTTGAGCTTTACAATTGACAACAAATATCACTTCAAGGAAAATATTATTTGAGATACATATGTATCCACCAGATACATACGTTTGAACAACCATAGTTTGTTAGTCATTCTTTCCAGTAAAAACTCTTTTCGTGAAATGAAAAAAGCAGCCAGCTCAGCTCATGACCTGAGAAGCTTTTCCTTGACACAATCGCCAGGCATTGTTGCACAGCAGAAGCTGCTTCACAGGGTGCTTTCCATTCCGGGGTTTGATGCAATTTGTAACTTTTATTATCTCATCAAGGCCATTCTCATGTGACACCAGCATTTACAAGTTTGTTTGTTTGATTTTGATTGCAAGTGTGTGGAGACTAAGAGTACAAGGACTGCTAAGCTAACATTCGGTGCCACTGCCTGGTTACACTAAGGCCCAAGCAAGTTTTACCCACCGCACAGTGAAAAGGGCAATAATATCTGGGAGTTGTAATGAAAATAGTTTTAACTTTTGTGCCCTGACACTGTCCTGGGACTCCCGGGATCTGTGGGCCAGGCTCCAACAATGGCCGCTGCCTGATACGCTGCTGCTGTTCCCCAGAATCTCCTCCCTCCCTGTGTCTTTTAAAATCCTGTCCAGCGTCTCTTTTTCTAGCCATACAGGATAAATCCCTAGACTATGTCTCTAGTTAAACCTTTCTCTGGATTTCTAGACCCTCACTTACCAACCATAAATGTCCACATGGGTCTCACAGGTCTTTCAAACTCAATCGTGTCTGAATCTTTCTACCCAAACCCTTCAGTCTATTACCTCTGCTGTGGACAGGGCTGCTGATGACCTGCCTCATGGACATCCTCTCCTTTCACGCTAAGTGCCCATGACTTGTTCAGAGTGGCAATGCGCCCATGCCATAAACAGTGGTCATGTGACAGGGCTCTGTCCTGTCAGGTGAATGCAGAAGTCACTGTCCGTGGCTTTCAGGAACGCTCCTTCCTTCCGTGTGAAACGCACACGTGGCAGGGGAGTGGTACCAGCTGTCTTGAAAGGCAAGGATGCCCGGGACACAGCAAGGATGGTGGAGTAGAAAGCTGGGAGAATGCCCCCTGAGTACATCACAGCACCACAGTACTAACTCTGGACTGCCCATCTTTGGATTTTCTGCCTGAGAGGAAAATAAAGGGTGTCCTGAAATTGCACATGAACTTTATGGATGTCTTGTATATGAAATAAAGTTATTTGAGGCCCTCATATTTGGGTTTTCTCGTATAGGCAGCAGAACTCAATCAATTCTTTGTATATATTTCCAGCTCTATTAGAAGCATCTCTACCAGTAGTAACATTTGTCACTTAACTGGACTGATTAGCAGCAAACTTCTGTCTTATCTGAAAGAAACCCCCCCATTTTGAGTGATGGAAGACAGTCCTCTACCTTCCACTCTGGAAGTCAAAGCTTTTTACCTTTTTACTTTTGTCCTTCCTCTCAGGGAGAAGGGATGGTTAGAACTCATCAGGAGAACAGAGTCCTCATCGCAACCAGGCTGTTCCTATTAACAGTCTCTGGGCTCCGGGCTTCTTTGACCCATCAAAGCTGCCTAGATTTCTCTCTACTCCTATTTCGGGGCCTCTACCCTCTACTTGATTGGTCTGATTACAGTAAGCCATCAACATCTACCTGACAATTCTCTTAGGGTTCCTAGCACTTGTCTTCTGTCACACACCAGTGACTGAGGCCCTCAGGGCAGAACTCTGAGCAGAGCATTCTCACCCGCTGCACATTAATGACACCAAACCTGGCTGCTCTGCTTCAACTCTACAATCCTCAGCCAGACCCTGCTGTGCACACCGCTCCCAGAAGCTGGCAGTGCCACTCTTTTGCAGGAAATGAACAACGTTCATTCAGTATAGCACACGCAGCTCTTCATGACATTAACCATGCTCAGCACAGCCACCAAATGGCAGTCAGGATGCGCATGGACAGCACACAGGTACCTTCAGAGATGTTCAGCTTTCTGTTCCTCAGGGGTTTATAATAGCCACTCTTTTGGAGAGCCAGTGGGTTCAAGAACAATGCATCTGGCTGGGCAGTGGTGGCACACACAGCTGACTAAGGGCTGGTTCTGAACGCACAGAAGGGGCAGAGGGCAGAACAATAGGAAGAAGGCTTTCTCCTGCTCAGTAGAGGGATGAGGGTACTGCCCCCAGGTCTGAGAGAGGGGAAGATGGGACTCCACATAGGCAGGAGGTGTCCTCAGAGGATGCAAGTCCAAGCTCCCTGTGAAACTTGAATCCCATGGCCACCCATTTCTGCTCCACGTCCTCCTGTGGTGGGGTGAACGCCACAACCCCACACCTCAGTCTACCCGTCTCCTTGAAGATTCCACCTGCTGGTCCTAGCCTTGCCCTTGGGGTTGTACATTCTTCTGCTGCATAGTCCTTTGGGCAAGTGAAGAGCATAATTATGTCCTTGCATCTTTTCCTTTCTAGGCCAAATATCCTCAGTCCTTTAAAACCATTCCTTGTACAAAAATGGTTTAAGTCTCCCCATATCCTTGTCACTTTCTGAATATGTTTCTGATTGCCTGTGCCCACAATGCCCTAGATGCGATCGTTACAGACACCTTCCACGCCTCTGGCTTACTGGCAGCACAGGAAGCAAGGTGTGTATTATGCTGACAGCTCCCCATAGCCAGAGAGGCTTTTATTTAGTTGTTTTTAATCCAATGGAGTTATGCTTCTAGCCAAAATGGAATAACAGAGATAAAATTTACCTTCTTGTCCGAAATCACAACAACAAAAGAAATAACTGTTTATAAGACACTGGCTATCAAGCAATGTTATCCCTGGAACATGGATAACAAATCAGACAAGCCCTGTGTGTGCTCCCAGCTCATTTCCTTAAGAGAGATGCCAAGCCAGAGACATAAATTTCACAATGTCTGGCATCAAATAAAAAATTACCAGGCATGTAATAAAGCTGGAAAATAAAACCCACAATGATAGGAAAAAAAGAAAAATCAACCAGCCAATACATGACTCAGAGTTGAGACAGATTTTAGAATTAGCAAACAAACACATTAAACTATTATTATAAATGTTTTCCATATGTTTGAACAGTTAAGTAGAGCCTTGGAAGATACAGAAAAACCCAATTTAAACTTCTAGAGATGAAAACTATAATGTCTGAGATAAAAAATGTACTGGGTGGTGTTAACTGCGTATCAGACATGGCAGAAGACAAGACAGTTAACTTGAAGACAGCAATGGCAACTATCTAAAATGAAAAATGGAAAGTAATAAATTTTTTTTCAATGAAATGAGCATTATTGAGTTGTGGGAAACTTTTTTTTTTTTTTTTTTTTAATTTTTTTATTAAATCATAAGTGTATACAATGATATGATTATGGGGCATCATACACTCACTTCATAAACCATTTGACACATTTTTATCCCAGTGGTTAACATAGCCTTTCCGGCGTTATCTCAGTTACTGTGCCAAAACATTTATATTCTACATTTACCAAGTTTCGCAAATACCCCTGTAATATGCACCACAGGTGTGATCCCACCGATTCCCCTCCCTCTACCCCCCCCCCCTTTCCCACTTCCCCCTATTGTTAAGTTGTACCTGGGTTATAGCTTTCATGTGAGAGTCCCAAATTAGTTTCATAGTAGGGCTGTGTACATTGGATATTTTTTCTTCCATTCTTGGGATACTTTACTAAGAAGAATATGTTCCAGCTCCATCCATGTAAACATGAAAGAGGTAAAGTCTCCATCTTTCTTTAAGGCTGCATAGTATTCCATGATATACATATACCACAATTTATTAATCCATTCGTGGATCGATGGGCACTTCGGCTTTTTCCATGACTTAGCAATTATGAATTGGGCTGCAATAAACATTCTGGTACAAATATCTTTGTTATGTTGTGATTTTTGGTCTTCTGGGTATATGCCCAGCAGAGGAATTACAGGATTGAATGGCAGATCTATTTTTAGATCTCTGAGTGTTCTCCATATATCCCTCCAAAAGGAATGTATTAATTTGCATTCCCACCAGCAGTGCAGAAGTGTTCCCTTTTCTCCGCATCCACGCCAACATCTCTGGTCTTGAGATTTTGTGATATAGGCTAGTCTCATTGGAGTTAGATGATATCTCAAAGTAGTTTTGATTTGCATTTCTCTGATGATTAAAGATGATGAGCATTTTTTCATATGTCTGAAGGCCGTGCGCTTGTCTTCTTCAGAGAAGTTTCTCTTCAAATCCCTTGCCCAGCCTGCGATGGGATCCCTTGTTTTTTTCTTGCTGATGCGTTTGAGGTCTCTGTGGATTCTGGTTATTAAACCTTTGTCAGAGTTATACCCTGCAAATATCTTCTCCCATTCTGAGGGCTGTCTGCTTGCTCTGCTTACTGTGTTCTTAGCTGTGCAGAAGCTTTTTAGTTTGATCAAGTCCCAGTAGTGTATTTTTGAAGCTGCTTCAATTGCCCGGGGGGTTCTCCTCATGAAATACTCACCCAGACCAATTTCTTCAAGGGTTTTCCCTGCATTCTCCTCTAGTATTTTTATAGTTTCATGTCTTAAGTTTAAATCTTTAATCCAATGAGAGTCTATCTTAGTTAATGGTGAAAGGTGTGGGTCTAATTTCAGTCTTCTGCAGGTTGCCAGCCAGTTCACCCAGCACCATTTGTTAAATAGGGAATCTTTTCCCCACTGAATGTTTTTAATTGGCTTGTCAAAAATCAAATAGCGGTAAGTAGCTGGATTCATCTCTTGGTTCTCTATTCTATTCCAGATATCTACTTCTCTGTTTTTGTGCCAATACCATGCTGTTTTGATCACTATCGATTTGTAGTAAAGTCTGAGGTCTGGTAGTGTGATTCCTCCTGTTTTGTTTTTATTTCTGAGTAATGTCTTGGCTATTCGAGGTTTTTTCTGATTCCATATAAAACGAAGTAATGTTTTTTCAAGATCTTTAAAATATGACAGTGGAGCTTTAATAGGGAGTGCGTTGAAAGTATATATTGCTTTGGGTAGTATGGACATTTTGATAATGTTGATTCTTCCTAGCCATGAGCATGGTATGTTTTAATTGGAATCATTTCCACTCAGATCAGGAACCAGACAAGGCTGCCCATTGTCTCCATTGCTTTTCAACATTGTAATGGAAGTTTTAGCCACCGCAATTAGGGAAGAAAAGGCGATCAAGGGTATCCATATAGGGTCAGAAGAGATCAAACTCTCGCTCTTCGCAGATGATATGATTGTGTATCTGGAAAACACTAGGGACTCTACTACAAAACTCCTAGAAGTGATCAAGGAATACAGTAGCGTCTCAGGTTACAAAATCAACATTCATAAATCGGTAGCCTTTATATACACCAACAACAGTCAAATTGAAAAAGCAGTTAAGGACTCTATCCCATTCACAGTAGTGCCAAAGAAGATGAAATATTTGGGAATTTACCTAACAAAAGACGTGAAAGATCTCTATAAAGAGAACTATGAAACTCTAAGAAAAGAAATAGCTGAAAATGTTAACAAATGGAGTTGTGGGAAACTTTTAAGTGGCCTAATTAATAGACATGTAACTGGAGTTTCTAGAGGAGAAGGGAAGGGACACAGAAAAAAAAATATTTAAAGAAATAGTGGCTAAAAAATCCCCCAATTTAATGCAAAATATAAATCTTTGACATAAAGCACACAATGTAAAGATATTGCATCTTGATGGGAGATATTGTTAGCCTGAGCTGAGCCTGAGTTCACCCAGAATTGTCCATTGCACCTGTAGCTGAAATCAGAGTTGGTGCCTGTTGGAGTGACCTGAGCTCCCTGCCCCTGCTGCCTGATACATAAAATGGGCTCTCACCCTACAGGATGCAGCCAGGACTGAATAAGATGATGCATGTGGAGCACCCACCCGAAGCCAAATGTCAGCTTCCTTCCCTGACCTCATCCCCCACTTGCTGGTAAGCAGGTGTATTTATGAACAAAGAAAGCAGCTGGCATGAATGCACTTTGCTATATTTAGGGGTCCTCGCAGTGCCAAAGGCCACACAGAACAGAGAAAACAGCATGAAGCACCTCCAAACCAACTGGCGTAAAGAAAACTATGTTTTTCTCAGTTCTGTCCTTTGGTGGAATCCTTTAGCAACTGGCTAAAACTTGAGACCATTTTTATTTCTTCCTTCAACAAGTGTTGATTGAGAACTTTTGCTGATTTTTAACAATCCCCACAAATTCTCTTTATCTTCCTCCCATCAGGGATTGAAGTTATATTTCTTTGTGATTAATAAAATACAGGGGAAATGACACTCGGGGCCCTTTAGACAAGTGGACCGAGACACTGTGGAGCAGAAACAAGCCATCCTTGCACACCTGTCTGAATTCCTAATCCACAGAATCTGTGAGCATAACTAATTGTGGTGAAATAATTAGTTCATGCCAAATAATATTTATTTCATGGCAAATAATAAAATAATCCCAACTGAAAGGTGCATCAGCCCACGAGTGGATAGGAAGAGACTTGGCACCCTAAAACACTATTCCTTTAAGCATATAAATGGGCTCATTTCTGAGAATGCACTGTAATCAACCAAGTAGAACAATGTTTGGCTTTGCAGAAATTAAGTTGCAACCTGTTAACTAAATAGTTTAGGTTTTAATGTGGGCAAGTAATTGATAGTTGTGAATGGAATCTAAGCATATGATTATAAAATTTCCAGAAAATCTTTAGTAAATCCCAACTTCCTTATAGGAATGATTATTATTATTTTTTTTTTCCAGTTTTCGGTCGGGGCTGGGTTTGAACCCACCACCTCCGGTATATGGGGCTGGCACCCTACTCCTTTGAGCCACAGGTGCCGCCCATGAATGAATTTTTTAAAGTGCATAAATCTGAAGGTTTTCCTTAGGACACGGGAGTCAGCTAAGGGATGGATCCAAGTCCATGGGGTCGAACACTTGTAAACACTTGTAAAGGTGGCCCTGATACCAACAATCACATGCCACTATAGAGATTTAACTGCCAATGAACTTTCAGCCACTGCCTCTCAGGTAACCAGAGGCTTGAGGTGGCTGTGGATGACTGCAGAAAGGCAGGGGAGGGCTCTGTCATTAATAGACGAAAAGGATTTAGGATCAAGTTCTCACATGCTACTTGTAACAAAATGCCTGACATAACAGGGTAGGACTGTGCAATCTTCATATTGTTGTCTGGATATTTAATTTTTATTTATTTTCCAAGCATTGCTTGTATAATATTCCGAAGTAATCCATGATCTTTAAAAAGGATTTTGAGGCTGGGCATGGTGGCTCATTTCTGTAATCCTAGCACTCTGCGAGGCTGAGGGGAGTGGATTCTTAAGCTCACAAGTTTGAGACCAGCATGAGCGTGGGTGAGACCTATTTGTACTAAAAATAGAAGAACTAAGCGAGTGTTGTGGTAGGCACCTGTAGTCTGACCTACTTGAGAGGCTGAGGCAAGAGGACCACTGGAGCCCAAGAGTTTGAGGTTGCTTTGAACTATGACGTCATGGCACTCTGCCTTGGGTGACTGAGTGAGAGTCTGTCTCAAAATAAAAAAAAGAATAAACAATAAAAGAGATAACTATTTCGATTAAAAAATAGATGAGAAATCTGAATATTACTTCAAGGAAGACATATCAATGGCAATAATGAGAATGTTCAACATCCTTACTCATTAAGAAAATGCAAATCAAACCACAATGAGATACCACTGCACACCCATTAGGATGGCTATGATAATTTTTAAAAATGCAATACCAAATGTTGGTGAAGATGTGGGAAACTAGACCCCTCATACCCTGCTCGTGGAACGTGAACTGGTGTAGCCACTGTGGCAAATGGCCTTGCAGCCCATCATGAGGTGAGGCGTGGAGCTGCCCTGTAACCCACCCTTAGGTACACATCCAAGAAAACAAAACCACATGTCTGCATTAAAACGTACATGTGAATGTTTGTTGCAGCCTGTTATTCACAACAGCCAAAAAGTGGAAGCAACCCAAATGTCCATTAACTGATGATGGATAGACACAACGTGGCAAATCTGTAAATGGAACATTTTCAGTATGGATGAAGCTCGGCAACCTTACATGAAGTGAAAGAATCCAGACACAAAAGACTACAAGCTGTATCTGAGTTCATTCATACGAATATCCAGAACAGGCAAGTTCACAGACACAGAAGGTAGATTAGTGGTTGCCTTGAACTGGGAAGAAGTGAGGAGTGACTGCATTTTCAGTAGAGATGGGGTCTTGCTCTTGCTTAGGCTGGTCTCGAACTCCTGAGCTCAAGCAATCCTCCTGCCTTGGCCTCCCAGAGTGCTGGGAGACAGGCAGGAGACATTGCATTTGGCTTGTTTTCCCTCTCCCACTAACTGAAAATACTTCCTCTACCACATAGCACATTTCTAGAGATACTGGAGTTGGTTTTAAGACATTTACGCCTGCTCAGTAATTTGATTTCTAAATTTATTTACCAAAACTTAATTATTTGTGCTTTAAAATATATTTTCATATCCAGTAAAGCAATTATTCCCCCAAACTCTGTTCCTTGAATTTTATTATCTATGTATTTGTCTATAACAATTTCAGAATTAATTTATCATTTGAAAGGAATTCCACTGGGACTATTATTGAAATTGTACTAAATGGACAGCTGAAATTAGAAAGTACTGAGATCTTTATAATGCTGACTCTCCAATCAAAGCATATGCCCAACTCTGCACTCAGCCTAACCAGTCATATCACTTCAATATCATTTTGTAGTTTAAAGAAATCTTACATCTTTTATGTTAGTATTGTTAATGTGTAATTAGCATTGTTGTTATTTTTATAATGGGTGATGGTTTATTTTTTTTCATATTGTGGTTTCTCACTAGTTACTGATTCTTTTTTATTATCAGGGTAATTAACATATCCATCATCTCAAATATTTATTGTTTCTTTGTGTTGGGAACATTCAATATCCTCCTAGCTATTTGAAACTATACTATATATTATCGTTAACGTAGCCATCCCACAATGCCGTAGAACCCTCAAACTTATTCCTCCTAACTAGCTATAATTTTGTGTCCTTTAATAATCTCTCCCTAGTCCTTCCTTCCTCCCTCTTCCCCTTCCCAGCCTTCAGCATCCTCCATTCTACTTTTTATTTTTATGAGAGCAACATTTTTAGTTTCCACATGTAAACGAGAACACGCAGTGTTTAACTTTCCATGTCTGGTGTATTTCGTTTACAAGCATCCAGTTCCATCTGTGTTGCCCTGAATGACAGGATTTCATTCTTTTTTTACGGCTAAAGAGTATTCCATGGTGAATACAGACCATGTTTTCTTTATCCAGTCATCTGTCCTTGGGCACCTAGTTGTTCTATATCCCGGCCTAGTGCCACAGTAAATGTGGAGGTGCAGACATATCTTTGATACTCTGATTTCCTTTCCTTTGGATAAATGCCCAGTGGTAGGATTGCTGGATCACATAGTGGGTCTATTTGTAGTTTTTTGAGGAATCTTCATACTGTTTGTAGTGACTGTGCTATTTTACATTCCTACCAACTGTGTATAAGAGTTCCCTTTTCCCTACATCCTTGCTAGCATTTGTTATTTTTTGTCTTTTTGAAAATAACTACCCTCACCGGGGTGAGACGGGGTCTCAGTGTGTTTCAGTGATGTCTCAGTTTGCACTTACATGGTGATTAGTGATGTTGAGCATTTTCCACATGTTTTTTGGCCATTTCATATTAAATATTCCAATAGATTTTCAGGTAGATAACAGTAACATCTGCAACAATGTTAATTCTGTCTTCCCTTTCTTTCTTTTATCCCTTTAGATAATTATGTCTTTTTTTCTCATTACCTTGGAAAAGAAATTTCAAAATTCTGTTGAATAATACTGTCGATATTTCTCACTTTAATCAGAGTGCTTCTAACATTTCAACACTCTACATAAATGTTAATTCTTAATTTCAGGTATGTGTTTGTCTATGCTAGGGAAATATACTTCTATTACTAGTTTACAAAGATATTTCTTCATTTAAAAAATTAATAGGTGGTCTCCGGCGCCGGAGAGGAAAAGGAGTGCAGGGGGTTTCCGGAGCGCTGGTTCTGAAATCTCGACCAGATTTTGCTTTGCCTTCCTGTCCCAACCCTGCTTGGTAGGGTTTGTGCCTGGCGTCAAAGGCTGGGACAGCTGAGCCCCTAACCTAGAAGTATCCTTGACTGTGAGAGCCCAGAAGTGGGTGTTTCACTTTTCCTGCTTCTGGGGACCCCCTGGGGCTATGACCTTTGACCAGTGTGCAGCTTCTGTTTCTCCAGTCCACAGGCACGAGAACTTAAAGAGCAAGAGGAAGTGAAAGGAAAATTAGGGCAAGGAAACAGATAAAAGAAATCACTCATGAGGAAGAATCAGCAGAAAACTCCAGGCAACATGAAGAACCAGTCCAGAACAACCCCGCCAAGGGACCATGTGCTAGCTACTGCAGAGGAGTCCACCTATAAAGAATGTTAGGAATGACAGAAAGGGAATTTAGAATACACATGTTGAAAACAATGAAAGAAACGATGGAAACAATGAAGGAAACTGCTAATAAAGTGGAAAATAACCAAAAGGAAATCCAAAAACAGAATCAAATAAGAGATGAATGATATGAAGAATATAAAAAGGATATAGCAGAGCTGAAGGAACTGAAACAGTCAATTAGGGAACTTAAAGATGCAATGGAAAGTATCAGCAACAGGTTAGACCATGCAGAAGAAAGAATTTCAGAGGTAGAAGACAAAGTTTTTGAGATAACTCAGATAGTAAAAGAGGCAGAAAAGAAGAGAGAGAAAGCAGAACGTTCACTGTCAGAATTATGGGACTTTATGAAGCGTTCCAACATAGGAGTTATAGGAATTCCAGAACGGGAAGAAGAATACCCCAGAGGAATGGAAGCCATACTAGAGAATATTATAAAAGAAAATTTCCCAAATATCACCAAAGATTCTGACACACTGCTTTCAGAGGGCTATCGGACCCCAGGTCGCCTCAACTCTAACCGAGCTTCTCCAAGACACATTGTGATGAACCTGTCCAAAGTCAAGACAAAAGAAAAGATTCTGCAAGCTGCCAGGAGTAAGCACCAGTTGACCTACAGGGGCAAATCCATCAGAGTGACCGCAGACTTCTCTAATGAAACTTTCCAAGCAAGAAGACAATGGTCATCTACCTTTAATCTACTTAAACAGAACAATTTCCAGCCCAGAATTCTGTACCCTGCTAAGCTAAGCTTCAAAATTGACGGAGAAATCAAATCATTTACGGATATACAAACATTGAGGAAATTCGCCACAACAAGACCAGCTCTACAGGAAATACTTCAACCTGTTCTGCACACTGACCACCACAATGGATCAGCAGCAAAGTAAGAACTCAGAAATTAAAGGACAGAACCTAACCTCCACACTAATGCCAAAGATAAAACTAAGCAATGGACTCTCACAAAATAAGACGAATAGAATACTACCACACTTATCAATTATCTCAATACATGTTAATAGCTTGAATTCCCCACTGAAGAGACATAGATTGGTTGACTGGATTAAAAAACACAAGCCGGGCGGCGCCTGTGGCTCAGCAGGTAGGGCGCCGGTCCCATATGCCAGAGGTGGTGGGTTCAAACCCAGCCCCGGCCAAAAAAAAAAAAAAAAAAAACACAAGCCATCCATTTGCTGTCTGCAAGAAACACACCTGGCTTCAAAAGACAAATTCAAGCTCCGAGTCAAGGGTTGGAAGACAATTTTTCAGGCAAATGGAATTCAGAAGAAAAGAGGAGTTGCAATCTTATTTTCAGATACATGTGGATTAAAAGTAACTAAAGTCAAAAAAGACAAAGATGGTCACTTTATATTGGTCAAGGGAAAAATACAACAAGAAGACATTTCAATTCTAAATTTCTATGCACCCAATTTAAATGCTCCAAGATTCTTGAAACAGACCTTACTCAGTCTGAGCAATATAATATCTGATAATACCATAATAACAGGGGACCTTAACACTCCTCTTACAGAGCTGGACAGATCCTCTAAACAGAAATTAAACAAGGATATAAGAGATTTAAATGAGACCCTAGAACAACTGTGCTTGATAGACGCATATAGAAAACTCCATCCCAAAGATAAAGAATATACATTCTTCTCATCACCCCATGGAACATTCTCCAAAATTGATCATATCCTGGGACACAAAACAAATATCAACAGAATCAAAAGAATTGAAATTTTACCTTGTATCTTCTCAGACCATAAGGCACTAAAGGTGGAACTTAACTCTAACAAAAATGCTCGACCCCACCGAAAGGCATGGAAATTAAACGATCTTCTGTTGAATAACAGATGGGTGCAGGAAGAAATAAAACAGGAAATCATTAACTTCCTTGAGCATAACAACAATGAAGACACAAGCTACCAAAACCTGTGGGATACTACAAAAGCAGTTTTGAGAGGAAAATTCATCGCTGTAGATGCCTACATTCGAAAAACAGAAAGAGAGTACATCAACAATCTCATAAGAGATCTTATGGAATTGGAAAAAGAAGAACAATCTAAGCCTAAACTCAGTAGAAGAAAAGAAATATCCAAAATCAAATCAGAGATCAATGAAATTGAAAACAAAAGAATCATTCAGAAAATTAATGAAACAAGGAGTTGGTTTTTTGAAAAAATAAATAAAATAGATAAACCATTGGCCAGACTAACGAGGAATAGAAAAGTAAAATCTCTAGTAACCTCAAACAGAAATGATAAAGGGGAAATAACAACTGATCCCACAGAGATGCAAGAGATCATCTCTGAATACTACCAGAAACTCTATGCCCAGAAATTTGACAATGTGAAAGAAATGGATCAATATTTGGAATCACACCCTCTCCCTAGACTCAGCCAGGAAGAAATAGAGCTCCTGAACAGACCAATTTCAAGCACTGAGATCAAAGAAACAATAAAAAAGCTTCCAACCAAAAAATGCCCTGGTCCAGATGGCTTCACTCCAGAATTCTATCAAACCTTCAAGGAAGATCTTATTCCTGTACTGCAGAAATTATTCCAAAAAATTGAGGAAGAAGGAATCTTCCCCAACACATTCTATGAAGCAAACATCACCCTGATACCAAAACCAGGAAAACACCTGAACAAAAAGGAGAATTTCAGACCAATCTCACTCATGAATATAGATGCAAAAATTCTCAACAAAATCCTAGCCAATAGATTACAGCTTATCATCAAAAAAGTCATTCATCATGATCAAGTAGGCTTCATCCCAGGGATGCAAGGCTGGTTTAACATACGCAAGTCCATAAATGTTATACACCATATTAACAGAGGCAAAAATAAAGATCACATGATCCTCTCAATAGATGCAGAAAAAGCATTTGATAAAATCCAGCATCCTTTTCTAATTAGAACACTGAAGAGTATAGGCATAGGTGGCACATTTCTAAAACTGATTGAAGCTATCTATGACAAACCCACAGCCAGTATTTTACTGAATGGAGTAAAACTCAAAGCTTTTCCTCTTAGAACTGGAACCAGACAAGGTTGTCCTCTGTCACCTTTACTATTCAACGTAGTGCTGGAAGTTCTAGCCAATACGATTAGGCAAGACAAGGAAATAAAGGGAATCCAAATGGGAGCAGAGGAGGTCAAACTCTCCCTCTTTGCTGACGACATGATCTTATACTTAGAGAGCCCCAAAGACTCAACCACAAGACTCCTGGAAGTCATCAAAAAATACAGTAATGTTTCAGGATATAAAATCAATGTCCACAAGTCAGTAGCCTTTGTATACACCAATAACAGTCAAGATGAGAAGCTAATTAAGGACACAACTCCCTTCACCATAGTTTCAAAGAAAATGAAATACCTAGGAATATACCTAATGAAGGAGGTGAAGGACCTCTATAAAGAAAACTATGAAATCCTCAGAAAGGAAATAGCAGAGGATATTAACAAATGGAAGAACATACCATGCTCATGGCTTGGAAGAATCAACATTGTAAAAATGTCTATACTTCCCAAAGCAATCTACCTATTCAATGCCATTCCTATCAAAATACCAACATCATACTTTCAAGATTTGGAAAAAATGATTCTGCGTTTTGTATGGAACTGGAAAAAACTCCGTATAGCTAAGGCAGTTCTTTGTAACAAAAATAAAGCTGGGGGGGGGGCGGCCCCTGTGGCTCAGTGGGTAGGGCGCCGGCCCCGTATACCGAGGGTGGCGGGTTTGCAACCAAAAAATAGCCGGGCATTGTGGCGGGCGCCTGTAGTCCCAGCTACTCGGGAGGCTGAGGCAAGAGAATCGCTTAAGCCCAGGAGTTGGAGGTTGCTGTGAGCTGGGTGAGGCTACGGCACTCTACGGAGGGCCATATAGTGAGACTCTGTCTCTACAAAAAAAAAAATAAATAAATAAAATAAAGCTGGGGGCATCAGCATACCAGATTTTAGTCTGTACTACAAAGCCATAGTGCTCAAGACAGCATGGTACTGGCACAAAAACAGAGACATAGACACTTGGAATTGAATTGAAAACCAAGAAATGAAACTAACATTTTACAACCACCTAATCTTTGATAAACCAAACAAGAACATACCTTGGGGGAAAGACTCCCTATTCAATACATGGTGTTGGGAGAACTGGATGTCTACATGTAGAAGACTGAAACTGGACTCACAAAAATTGATTCAAGATGGATAAAGGACTTAAATTTAAGGCATGAAACAATAAAAATCCTCCAAGAAAGCATAGGAAAAACACTGGAAGATATTGGCCTGGGGAAAGACTTCATGAAGAAGACTGCCGTGGCAATTGCAACAACAACAAAAATAAACAAATGGGACTTCATTAAAGTGAAAAGCTTCTGTACAGCTAAGGAGACAATAACCAAAGCAAAGAGACAACCTACACAATGGGAAAGGATATTTGCATATTTTCAATCAGACAAAAGCTTGATAACTAGGATCTATAGAGAACTCAAATTAATCCACATGAAAATTAATCCACAACAATCCCGGGCGGCGCCTGTGGCTCAGTGAGTGGGACGCCGGCCCCATATGCCGAGGGTGGCAGGTTCAAACCCAGCCCCGGCCAAACTGCAACAAAAAAATAGCCGGGCGTTGTGGCGGGCGCCTGTGGTCCCAGCTGCTCGGGAGGCTGAGGCAAGAGAATCGCGTAAGCCCAAGAGTTGGAGGTTGCTGTGAGCCATGTGATGCCACGGCACTCTACCTGAGGGCGGTACAGTGAGACTCTGTCTCTACAAAAAAAAAAAGAAAAAAGCCAACAATCCCATATATCAATGGGCAAGAGACATGAATAGAACTTTCTCTAAAGACGACCGACGAATGGCTAACAAACACATGAAAAAATGTTCATCATCTCTATATATTAGAGAAATGCAAATCAAAACAACCCTGAGATATCATCTAACCCCAGTGAGAATGGCCCACATCACAAAATCTCAAAACTGCTGGCGTGGATGTGGAGAAAAGGGAACACTTTTACACTGCTGGTGGGACTGCAAACTAGTACAACCTTTCTGGAAGGAAGTAAGGAGAAACCTCAAAGCACTCAAGCTAGACCTCCCATTTGATCCTGTAATCCCATTCCTGGGCATCTACCCAGAAGGAAAAAAATCCTTTTATCATAAGGACACTTGTACTAGACTGTTTATTGCAGCTCAATTTACAATCGCCAAAATGTGGAAACAGCCTAAATGCCCACCAACCCAGGAATGGATTAACAAGCTGTGGTATATGTATACCATGGAATACTATTCAGCCATTAAAAAAAATGGAGACTTTACATCCTTCGTATTAACCTGGATGGACGTGGAAGACATTATTCTTAGTAAAGCATCACAAGAATGGAGAAGCATGAATCCTATGTACTCAATTTTGATATGAGGACAATTAATGACAATTATGGTTATGGGGGTTAAACAGAAAGAGGGAAGGAGGGAGGGGGGTGGGGCCTTGGTGTGTGTCACACTTTATGGGGGCAAGACATGATTGCAAGAGGGACTTTACCTAACAATTGCAATCAGTGTAACCTGGCTTATTGTACCCTCAATGAATCCCCAACAATAAAAAAAAAAAAAAATGAACTGCTGATATATAGTACAATATAGATGAACCTATAAAACATTATTCTTAAAAAATTAATACTTACAATTAATTTTTTGTCATATAGTTTTTATCCTTTGATTAGATTAACAGATTAATGTTAAAATTAAGTATTCTTATAATTAATATGTACAGCTACAACTATTAATGTGATTTAATAATATTCTATTTAGCATCTTTATACAAGTAAATAAAATTGGGTCCATAGTTTTTTAGTTTATATATCAAAGTTGTACTACATTTCAAAAACAAAGCAATATATTTTCTACCTTTTCCTGTGCTCTGGAAGTATTTAACCCTTTCTAATCCAATTTTTCTGCTAACCACATACATTATTTATTCTGGGTGGGAAAGAGGTTGTGGATTACTTGTAATTATCCTATTGTTTTAAAAGAGAAAAACATAAATATGAATTCACTAGATGATTTCATTATCTATTTTAGGTTACATAAAGTAATTGAAGTGTTTATTTCTTTTTTTTTTTTTTATAATTTTTTTGAGAGTGATACTTCTTAAAGCAATCTCCAGGATGAAGTCCAGGCTTCCTTTTGCATGTCTCACATTAGGAAATGGTTTCTCTCCTTCAACTGTTCTCCTTTCTCCTGCTGCAAACCAGGCAATCCTTGCTGATTGTTTTTTCATTTTGCATTATAAAATGCATCTTCCCATTTTGCCTTTCCTCGGTGTCAGAGATGATGGTCTTCCCCGCTTCCTTGAATTTCTGTTCCTCACATTGTTCACAAGCTGGGTGAGGAGCTTTGACCTGTAAGAAAGGAGTGTCTGCACTTCTCCACTCTCCTTCTTATCTAAGGAGTAGGTAAGGATGTAGTTGTTCACAACTACAACTTCCATCAGCCAGAAGAATAATAATTTTCTCTACCATTTGAAGGACCTCCTTGTAAATCCGTAACATCCACAGTACTGATCAGCTCTGTCCATTCTTCCCACAAACTGTGTATTCTAAAGTAACTGTTTTTCAAATTGAACAGGCTGTTTCTTACTATCACCAGTGATTAACTGTGTTTGAGGACCAAAGAAAGCACTCAGCATTGTCACTAACCTCTTGTCATGGAATGAGAGGCACAAAAAAAATATATCAGATGTCTTCCTATATTAGAGCCTAAAAGGAAAATCGTAACATTGGAGGAGGTCTGACATAGGATTGGAAAGGGTTTAAACAATTTGTCCATAAAACCTTCTAGGCCTAGAACCATTTGGGGAACAGTTTTTTGCCCATTTTTTTCAATTTTCTTACCCAGCTTTGATCTTTTCTCAATTTTTAAAAATCTGTTTGAAATTTGGTTACATATTTTCTTCTAGAATTTAGCTTTCTTTCCAAAGATTTTAGCACACATAAATCACATATTTATAAGTTATCAAACTTTTTGTGATTAAATTTCTTTATTCTAAGTATATATTTATTTTCATTTTTAAAACTATAATTATACTTTTCAGAAGTTTTCTCTTTCACCAGTCTTGATGAAGAATTATTTATAAATTGGATAATCATGTTATTTTCTAATTTAATTCTTCTCATTTTAATTTTTTCATTAACTATTCCTCTTAGTTTGTAATCCATTCCTCTTAGTTTGCTCATGATATTTTATTATTCTTTTTCTATTTTCATAAGTTAAATTAATAGTTCATAAGTTAAATTTCTTGTTTTCTTGCATTTAATAATAAAAATACTTTGAAGTAGCTGGGTACAGTGGCTCACACCCTCAATCCCAGTACTCAGGGAGGCCGAGATGGGAGGATCTCATGAGCTCAGAAGTTCAAGACCATACTGAGTAAAAGTAAGACCTCATCTCTACTACAAACAGAAAAATTAGCTGGATGTTGTGGTGGGCATCTGTAGTCTCAACTGCTTGGGAGCTGAGGAAGGAGGATCGCTTGAGTCCAAGAGTTTGAGTTTGCTGTGAGCCAGGCAGAGGCTACAGTACTCTACCTGGGGTGACAGAGTGAGATTGTGTCTGGGAAAAAAATTCTTTTGCAAAGAAGCTTTCATTGTTTTGGACACATCGCTAATATGGAGTGTGGCCATGGTTGTTAATTACAACATAGTCAATATTTAGACTTTTGATCCCCATACTTTACCAAAAGTTACTTGATATAGGTTCCTTTGTACAAAAAATTGATTTTTTAAAATAGAAGTTTTTACTATGAATTTCTAGATTTATTGTATTGGGTTTAATGAATTTAGCCTTTCAAGTTTTATACTATAAAATGAAAATTGAAAATTGGGTCTCTATATGTGGAATCAAAATATGAAACATGAAAATTGGAAATTGGGTCTATATATGTGGAATCAAGACTACTGACTATTTTATATACCCTTGATATCTTTCTTTATATTCTGACTACTTGATTTATCAAGATCTGAGAAACTCATTAAAGGTGCAATGAAAAATAGTTTAGTTAATTCCTTCTTGCATTTTTAACAGTTCTGCTTCATTTACTTTACACATTATAAAATTTCATGACTATTCTATTTTACTGCAAACTCGTATTTGGTAACATAAATGCACTTTCCCATTAAACAGTATGTTTTAAATTTACTTAATATGAATACTCCAAACCTATGCTTTCGTTTTATTGCTGTATCTTCCCATCCACTTATTTTTAACTCTTTTCTCTTCTTAATTTGTTTCCAGATTGTCTCTTAAAAATTTCCCAATACTATTTTTTCAGTTTTGATCCACTCTGAGAGTTTCTTCTTCTACTTTAGGTATTGGCCCATTCACATTTACTGCTTTAACTGTATGTTTGGTGTCACTGTAATTTTATTTTATAATTTTCAAAATTTTTAATATTCCATCATTCATTCCTTTTTAAATTCTCTGGCTAGTGATGAAGTTTTATTACCTTTTACCTAGTAATTTATGTTTCATATTTTACTCTTCTTATAATTATTGTTACCTTTACATTAAAAGTAATAAAAGTTCTATTTCTTTACTCACATCAACTTCTCCTCTTAAAAGATAAGAATTCAGATTATTTACATGTCTTTCCTACCCACCTTCCATTTTTTGATTAAAGTAATCTGGGATGTTTAGATTCATGTTATTATTAATAAGTTAAATTTTACATTCTGCATCTTGTCTTTCAATAATCAGACTTTAAAATTCCTATCAGTTTAATAATTACATGAAGGACACACAGTGTGCCTGGCTTCATTGTCGTCTGTCCTATGCATCACTTCCTCATAAAATTCTTTATTTAGACAAGTGGAGTGTCTTCTGGCATAAATATTTTCAGCAGGGATCAAGTCAGTGGCATGTTTTCTGAGCTCTTGCTACTGAGCTTGTATATAAGTGACACTTCCAATTTGTCCCTTACTTTTTAACTGATGTAACTTTTTTATACCAGCTTGCTCTCAAAGAAAGAAGAGGTCAGAGTTCATCTATACACTTAGATATTGAGATAGGTTCCACAAGATCCAGATGAAGGGAAAGGAAATAATTTAGTTTTACTGTAGTTTTAACTGGTCAGTTTGGTGCCCATCAGTCCATAAAGAGAGAGCTGCAGTAACTCTGGGGTAGCTGTGACAGAGTATTTCTATTCCTTGTCATGCTAGCCTGCAGCTGGCCACACCAGTGACCCTCCCTCTAACTGGCAAGTGGGTTCTCATTAAGGGCCAGCCTTAAGAAGGCCTCCCTGCCCATCTTGGTTGGCAGACCACAGCACCAACTGTGAACTGTAGTCACCTTAATGAGACCCCAGGGGCACTAGGGCTTCCTCTAAAGTCCTTCTCCTTGGGCCTTTAGCTCAGAGTTACTACTATGTATATGGGGGAGAGCTCGGTGAATCCTGAGGGGGCACTTTCTTGAACACAAAATCAATTATAGGCAAGTTGGTGCTTCCCCAAATCCAGTCTTACCTGTGTCATATCTTGCAGAATTTCCCTAAACTTTCAGGCAGGTGGAGGCTTCCTTTCCTAATTTTCATGCCAACAAACACATTCTGGTATAATCATATTATTTTCATCCTTCCCCTGGGATTTAGAAGATGGAAAATTTTTCATAGTTCTAATTTGTTTTCACATAAAAGGTAATTTTACAGTATAGAACTTTTTTGTAATTTCGTAATATCAGAAAGTTTATATATTATATTGTATTCCTAGATACAACATTTAATTATTTCAAACGAATTGATTGATGCTAACTTACCCAGGCAACTAGTGTAGACACTGGAGTTCTTCCTCTTTTGCCTTTTGCAAGTGAACATTACTTTTTGCAAAAGCACATCAAAATTTTTATGCATTTCAGGTTAATTCTTTAGATTAGATTCCTGGAAGTAGGAGTGTGGGTTCAATGTGTATGAAATCTTAGTGGACCTGAAAATACATTAACAGTTAAAAAATAAGGTTTAAGGCTTGGCGCCCATAGATCAGTGGTTAGGGTGACGGCCACATGCACTGGGTTTGGTAGGTTTGAACCCAGCCAGGGTCTGCCAAAGAACAATGACAACAACAACAACAAAATAGCCCGATGTTGTGGTGGGCACCTGTAGTCCTAGCTACTTGGGAGGCTGAGGGAAGAGAATCACTTAGGCCCAAGAGTTTGAGGGTGCTGTCAGCTGTGACACCACAGCACTCTACTGAAGGTAACATAGTGAGACTCTGTTTCAAAAAACAAAAAAATAAGGTTTAATTTATGCGCACATAGGGACGTAAAACTCAACAGGAATCAGGCAGGTGGGCAGGGGAAGAAGGGGTTGGGTTAATTCATACCTAATGGGTATAATGCACACATTCTGGGTGAAGGGCACACTTACAACTTTGGCCTAAAATGTACAAAAACAAGCTACATAACCAAAATGTGTGTACCCCTGTAATATTCTAAAATTTTAAAATATATGGTTTTATTCTACCTTGCAAATACTGAAGAACTACATATCCCTAAAAATCTTCACTAATTCAGCAAAAGCAGAATATAAGTTCATACTGTGTATTTGATCTTTGTTTTCTACATTTGCTTATTTTTTTCTCCACATCTTTTTTCATAATTCTCCTTCTGTATTAGTTTGCCAGGGCTTCTGTAATAAGGCACTGTACCCGTGGAGCTTACTGGACATTTGCTGTCTTGCAGCTGCGAAGACTAGTAGTCTGAGGCGCAGGAGTCGGCAGGTCTGACCCCTGCCATAGGTGCCAAGAGGGAGATCCTCTCCCCCAGCTTCTGGGGCTCCAGGGCAATCTCTAGCATTCTCTGGCATGCTGATGCACCCCTCATCCCTGCTTTCATCTGCAGGTGGCATTCTCCTTGTAAGCCATGTCTGTGTCTGCATTTCCCTCTTTTATAAGGACATCGGTCATAATGGATTAGAGACCATCTTCGTGGGCAGGCATGACCTCATCTTAGCTCATTATGTGTGCTAGACCCTATTTCGAAATAAAGTCACATATTGAAGGATTAGAGATTGGAACTTTAACCTATGAACATTTGGAGGAACACATTCAAACCCTAAGACGTTCTATGAATATGTTATGTATATTCTTGCCCTTTTGTCTTGTAGGTCAGGCATGGCACAAATATAGTGTGCGAACCCCCCCACCCCCTACGACGGGCAGCAGGAACTGATCATGGACATTTCCCACTCATTATAGAAGCTGGTCCAAAACAGCCAATCAAAATGGACCATAAACTACAATCTATTTGCCATTTCTCTTCTTTAACTTAGTGTATACATTATTTCCATAATAATGATTAGATAATTTTTTAAAATAGTGATATTTGTACATTGGATTACCTTCTGGATAGGTACTCCAGGGTGTGTAACTGGGAAATGCCCAGAGGGATTTAGTCACCAAACATTCACCAGATTCCTGCTGAGTTCTAAGCTCTGTGCTCAGGAGTTAAAAATAATATGGTCTTGCCCTCTTGGAGGAGCAGGTAAGCACAAATAGATGCACAGATAGCCACACGTCCAAGTACAAGGAGACAGACCTCACAGACCAAATGGCTGGGAAGGTATTGGCAGAATACTGGTGAAGGCTTGATGGAGCAGGCGTCTTCAGAACTGGGCCTTGTACGTTTGGTGGGACCAGCAGAAACTGGGGATCACACTCCAGGCTGGGATGACACCAAAGGGACAGCGGGGGGGAAGTGTGGTGCAATGACAGTATTAGAGCAGGAAGTCAGGGACAGGACTGTGAGCAGGTGCAGGCGTGTGCAGAGTGGGTGCAAGTGTTAAAGCCAACAACTCTCAGGCAGCAGCTAACTAGAGGGGCTGATAACCACAGGCAAGAACCAGCTTCAACCAGCTTGTCAGCTTTCTCTGCCACCTTACATGAACTTTGGTTAATTACAATATCATTTACCTGGTGGTGTTAAAATTTCTCTGCCCTTGAAATCACTGTGACAGTTCTGAGACAACTATATAAAGTATAAAAACAGGAAAGAATCCAATTCTAGGACTTACTGTCCACATTCTCAGTAAAAGCCAACCCCTTAGCATTGACTATCCTTCCCTTCAATTAGTGAGACTTCAAAAAAACCAAAACCCACATCCTCCCAGTCAGCTGCTCTTTGGAACCTGCAAGCCCTCCTTGCTGAGCCCGTACTTTCCCTTTTAATAAAAAAGAGTCACTTCCCTTGCATGGTGCATCCTGAAATTCTCTTCCTGATGATAACCTGTAACTTGGAAAAACCGCTGCTCAGAGCCTACTAACAATGGGTGGGACAGTTGGACAAAACATCCTCCTGAGGCCATCAGCTAAAAGCCTGCAGTATCAGCTGACCAGAACAAGGCCTCTGTGCAGTACAGACAGATGGCCCAGAGGCCACTCACTCAAGCCAGGCACTTTACCTGGAAAAGGCCCCCATGATCCCAGCAGGCTGTGCTGTTTTCTAGACCAGGAAGGATGAGAAACAGCAAATTGTGGGTCAATCAGGTCAGTATAAAAGTAGGCTCATAGAAAGAAATGCAAGGTGAAAGGATTATACCCCCGCTTTATCCCCCACTAATTAGGGAACAGGACAATGAATCCTGAAAGGGCATGAAGAGAACAGAAAAACAAACAGCAGCCACAGCAGTGCTGAGAGGCTTGTACTTCAAAAAAGCTTTTCCCTGAGGACAGTTGTGAATTGAGAGTTCTAAATTTGTAATGAGCATTTTGCATTAGCAGGGAGAGAGACAAGCATGTCCTATGCCTTTTACTTAAACAGATAAAAAATTCTGTAGGGGCCAGACTGGGGCGCTCACCTGTAGTCCCAGCTACCAGGGAGGCTGAGGCAAGAGGGTTGCTTAACCTGGGACTCAAGGTTACAGTGAGCTATGATGACACCACTGCACTCTAGTCTGAGCGGCCAAGCAAGACCCTCAAAAAAAAAAAAAAAAAAAGGCCAGATGCAGTGGCTCACACCTGTAATCTTTGCCCTCGGGGAGGCCAAGGTGGGTATATGCTTCAGCTCAGGAGTTTGAGACCAGCCTGAGTAAGAGTGAGACCCCTGTCTCTACTAAAATAGCCAGTTGTTGTAGAGGTCGCCTGTAGTCCTAGCTACTTGGGAGGCTGAGGCAAGAGGATCACTTAAGAGCAGGAGTTTGAGGTTGCTATGAGCACTCTACCCAGGGCAACAAAGTGAGACTCTGTTTCAAAAAAAAAGATTTCTGTCCTATTCATAATATACAAATCTTTTCCAATTCTGAAGGTTGTCTATTTGCTTTGGTTGTTGTTTCCGTAGCTGCACAGAAGCTTCTACAGAGAACTCAAATTAATCAACAAAAAAGACCCAACAATCCCATTATACCACTGGGCAAGAGACATGAACAGAACCTTCTCTGAGGAAGACAGATGAATGGCTAACACACACATGAAAAGATGCTCATTGTCCCTGATCATCAGAGACATGCAAATCAAAACTACTCTGAGATATCACCTAACCCTGGTGAGAATGGCCCACATCACAAAGTCTCGAAGCTGCAGATGCTGGTGTGGATGTGGAGAGAAGGGAACACTTTTACACTGCTGTGGGACTGCAAACTAATATAATCTTTTTGGAAGAAAGTATGGAGAATCCTCAGAGAACTCAAACTAGACCTCCCATTTGATCCTGCAATCCCATTACTAGGTATCTATCCAAAAGAAAAAAAATCCTTTTATCATAAGGACATTTACACTAGACTGTTTATCATGCAGCTCAATTTACAATCGCCAAAATGTGGAAACAGCCTAAATGCCTACCAACCCAGGAATGGATCAACAAGCTGTGGTATATGTATACCATGGAATACTATTCAGCCATTAAAAAAGATGGAGATTTTACATCTTTTGTATTAACCTAAATGGGGATGGAATACATTCTTCCTAGTAAAGCATCATAGAATTGGAGAAGCAAGAGTCCAATGTACTCAATTCTAAGACGAAGGCAGCAGACGAGCTAATACAAGGGGGAGTAGGAGAACAAGGGAGTGGGAAGAGGGGAAAGGGAGGGCGATGGGAGTCACAGTGTGTGGCACACCTCTTGGGGGCAGGACACAATTATAAGAGGGACTTTAACAAATGCAATGAGTGTAACCTAATTCTTTGTACCCTCAATGAATCCCAAACAATAAAAAAAATTAAAATAAATTTCTATGGGATGTGGGATGTGAAATGATATAAACGAAATCAAAAGACAAACATCAGGGTGACAAGTACCACAGTAGAACCTCCCTAGCTGACCCTATACTGACCGCCTCCCTACAGTGACTCCCTCCCTAGTGACCAACTCCCTAGTGACCACCTCCTTAAGTTGACATAATCTCCATAGACTGGACATGCACGTATCAGTACAGCAGGCCTAGTTCCTTATGGTGACCACCTCCATATGTTGACCAGTATGTAATAGTCCCTTGGATGTCACCTCACAGAGGTTCTACTGTATTGGTAACACATATAGCAATTAAGGTAATATTCATAATGTTATAAACACGTCCTATAAACACCTCCTTTATAACATAATGTTATAAACACCTCTTATTTCCACACACTGGTGGAAATAAGAACCACCAGTATAAAAATGGGCATGTGCCATAAATAAGCAACTCACAAGGAAATGCAAATAATGAATATTTCTGGAAAAAATGTTCAACATTGACAATGAAGAAAGTCCAATTTAAAATGTCACCCCTCCCCTAAACTATCAGAATGGCAAAACTTACAGAAGAATAAAAACACTCAAGAGTTAGTAGGAGGAAGGGGAAACTATACATTCCTTTGTGCTCTGGAGGGTAATTTGATGGCAGCTATTAAAACATAAACTATCCCTGTAACAAGTCTGAGACTACCCTTCAGAAATACCAGCTCTGGTGGATAAATATTTGCATGCAAGGATGTCTGCTGCAGCCTCCTTTGCAAGAGCCCCAAACTGAAGACAACCTTAATGTCCCCAGCTGGAGAAGGTTGGTGGGACATTGTGCAGCTATTTAAAAGAATGGCAACAAATAGAACTATATGTACTAACTTGGAAATGTATTTATGACATTCATGAGAAGTTTAAAAGAAAAATGAATGGGTAATAAAATACAGAAAATAAGCCCCATCTAAAAAAATTTTTGTATAGACAAAAATGTAGAATGAAAAGCATTGGAACGTTGCCATTTATGTGATCCCTAGGGGTAGCGACAGGAAAAGAGGGGAGACTTTTTAGTCTACAACCTTTCAAAAATTAAAAAAGTGGGTTTTTGAGTGAATTCTACTTTATTTTGCAAGGTATTCTCCCAAATTTCATTTATGAACAAAGACTGCTTTTATAATCATAAAAACAATGACAGAAAATAAAAGAAGATGTGCACATGATGTTTGGTGCTTAGAGAGGCAGGTGTTACAGACCTGGGAAATTTTCTCTTGTTGCACCTCATTCCCCAGCAATGCCAGAAACAGGACTGTGGTGTGCCGACGTTCAGACTCCAAAACCCTGGCCCTCAGTCATCAAATTGAAAGATAATGTGCCTGCCTGATGATGTCAGAAGTTTAATTCTAAAATATTTGGCAGAGATGCAACATTTCTTTCCAAATTACTGCCATTAAATCACGCAAATTAACAAGCATCTTCCTTTGCCTACAAGAGACAATGCAAATGAGTGTAGACAATAGAAGTTCATAGCCAATAATCGGGCCCCTCTTCTTGGCGCTCAGTGGTCTTCCTGTGGTAAATCCGCCTCAAACGTCCTCTCCCACAGCGCTCCCCTCTTCTGTCTGCCTCTCCCTGTGGCTCATAGGCTGTAAGCAGATTATGTGATGATTTTTTTTTGATTATCTATGGTATTGGCTACCACAAAAATTATGCAAGGACCTTTTTGTGTTTTTTTTGCTCATCAGCTTTGGTTAGTGTTTGTGTATTTAATGTATGGCCCAAGAAAACTCTTCGTCTTCTGACATGGCACAAAGAAGCCGAAAGGTTGGACACCCCTGAACCTCGTCTCCACAGTCATTTTGCCAACGTACAGCTTTGACCATATTTTAGTCCTTTTTAAAACAACAGTACAAAACAAAGGTCCTCACTGGTCAGCAATTTCAGCACTACTCTAGCAAATGAATTCTCCAAAAAAGCACATCTCAGGGTCTGTTTGTGTGATCAGCTTATCCAAATAAGAATCTTGACAGTGAGGAGGAGATATATGATGTGAAATGTAAATATTTTGGTTTTTTTTTGGCAGTTTTGGCCAGGGCTGGGCTTGAACCTGCTACCCCTGATATATGGGGCTGGCACCCTACTCCTTGAGCCACAAGTGCTGCCCAAAATGTAAATATTTTGATAGAGGAATAAAATAACTTTCTGCTACAGGATGGCCGAGTGTTTCCCCCCCCATCTCTCCCCTCACAACACACTGACCACGTATGGGGGCCTTTTAGAAAGGACCTGTGGCCTACACACAGGGAGTGAAGTAGACATTTTTATCCTTTGGAGAGAATATTTCAGAGCACACAGGCTGAGGTCACCTCTTGATATAAAGAGGCTCAAGTCTTTATATTTGAAGTGGTGGCGACAGTTTTCTCTCTGGATGTAAGGGACACTGGCTTCACCTATGGAGTCCTCCTGACTAGTACAATAAGTGACAAAACTACTTCTGGGGAAGGATCCTTTAAAGGGAAAGTGGTCATTGTCCCTGGCACCAATGTCTATAGAAGACAAGTCTAAGGGGGACAGTGTGGCTTGGTGGTTATGGAAGGCTCAGCTGGGGTGAGCAGAGGTGAGCAGAGGTGTCCTGACTTCGGAATCCCAATTCTACATTTTACTGACTGCAAAACCTTTGGTTTCTCAAAGCTTCAGGACATGGGAGTAAGAGTTCTTATCTGTGAAATGGGCATAATCGTAGTTCCTATTCTATGGTGCTGCTGCAGGCGTTAGATGTGAAAATAAACATTAAGCATTTGGCACAGTGCTGGCACGGTGGGACTCGGCAGGCCCAGTTCTTGTTCTCACTGTGATGTTGACACTGCTGTCCGTGGCCTAGTCAGGACCAGTAGAGTCACCCCATGGCTAGGCTGGTGTCTCATGTGGCTTAGCTCTGCACAGCTGCAGGCCTCCTGTGCAGGGTCTGGGCACAGTCAAGGTCAAGAAGTGCTGTGGAGCTGAGGGATGTCAGGGTTGGCAAGAGATTCAGAACCTTCCAGAGTTTTAGCCTCTCCCTCTGCCAGGGTGGAGGGGCTGGCCTGAGGCAGTAGCCAAGGTTCTCTCTGGTTCTGACATTCTACAGGCCTAAACTCAAGGTAAGCTCCTGACAGTCTGCTGCAGGCCAGTCAGCCAGCCATGGACGAGACCTGGTTCCTATTCTCCCTGGGTTCTCCAGCTCATTACAGTGCCATCTGGTTAGCACAGAAGACCACTGCATAACAGAGAAGAGAACACTCTGCCTTGAGGAAGGGCCGCAGCCAGGGCCGGGAGCCAGGGCCGAGGGAAGCCATGTCAGGAGGGAGAGCTTCTTGGCAGGAGCTGTAACATTTATCAAAGTGTTTTTTAATATGAACAGGATAATTCCAGCTATTTTAACAGATTTCAGTGATTCTCTAATCAGTTTCGCAAGCTCATTGTGCCCTACATTAAATTAGCTTCTCCTTGGATACATTCTTCCCTCATGCCAGGTCTAAATAAATCCTGAGTAATATAAACAACACACAAATGAAGTGTAACCGGAAACTGTTGTTTGGGGTGAAACCCTGCAATGGTCACAAATGCCTGCTCATTTCCTACCAAGGATTGCATTAACCCTGTGCAAACACTCAGGGAGGTTGGACAGTTTTTCAGTTTTCACGTTCAGGGGGAGGATGTGCTGGGACTTACATCGTCACATGTGAATTAAGATGTAATTTTGCATTCTGAAAAGCAGAGGAGGAGAAAACAACCACCTTCTGCTATGAGTAACTGAGGGCACTTGTTCATGGCACATTTCCAAAGTATTCTCTGAGGAATATTAGTAAGTTTTAGACCACAAACAAAAAAAAAAACCTTCTTTGGACAAATACATTTGGGAAACATAGTTTAAGCAAAGACATAAGGTTTTCATCACTGTTGGAATCTCTGAGAATTTAACGCGCAACTTTGGAGTATGATTACCTTGGAGAATAACACAGAATGCAAAGTTTCCCAAATATGTTGACCACATAATCTGTTTTTCACGGTGTAAATATGTTGACTACATAATCTGTTTTTCACAGTGTATCTTTGGGGACTTTGATTTTCAAGGATATTTTAGGAAATGCTGATTATGGGTACTCTGCATTTCACCTGCTGGTGACCCTAAAGAAACGGATCCCCCACTTTGCCAGGCAAAGCTTTGAAATACAACTGGTGCTTCTGGCTTAACGTAGCAAATTGAGACTACCTGAGTTACTTGCTACCCTCCCAAATTGCGATGGATATGATCAGAGTCTGAAACAGGGAGAAGTACACAGCAGCTCTGGAAATGGGAAGGCTAGCAGCTGGGAGAAAAGTTTGAGATGTATGGTTCAGGCCAGAAGGGACTGAGGGAAGGGCTGACTGAGCTCTAATTCCCTGTGTATGAAGGCAAAGACCCCCTGAGGGTCGTGTGGAGGACGCCAGCAGGACCAACCCACAAGCTTAGCGCCCCTGCAGCTCCTGGCTCAAGAGCAGCACAGAACAGGATAGGTTGTGGGGGACAGCAAATCCCACCCCCACTCTCCCCAGAAGCAGCAGAGGGGCAGGACCCCAGCACTTCCTGTTGGGGGGACTTTGCCATCTCCCTACTTACAGATACATGAACCTTTGTTTAACTGGTAGTAACACTGTAGCAAAGCTGAATATTCCTTTTCTGCCCTCATTGGGGCCTGGAGGATCTTTCTAGAACCCAGGTAGTCACTAATGGGACCATTCTCAACTCTCAAAAATAGACAACCCACAGAGTGACTTCCCTAAGTTGAGCCACGTAGAAAAAAATAATCACAAACACATGAAATCGGAGATACTGACTTAAAGATTCACAGTAAATGCTCCCACTAAAAAATAAGACCTATATAAAAAGGGGAGAGGAAAAACCAATCTACATTCAATATTCAATGTGACTTTAGGGGACATAATATTTATGAAAAAGGCACAACCCTCACTGAGCAGGGACCAAGTTAGCAGAAAAGCACACATGCCAAATTTTCAAAAATATTAAATGGCAATCATGAATAAAAGACGTGGATTGAGATATTATCTAAGCTGGAAGAAAAGGATAAAAAAGTATTAATACGATGAGGGAAAATCTAAGTGATAGAAAAAGCAGATCCAGAAAATCAACACGGAACTTCTAGGAGTGAACAGAGCAGCAGCAACTCTGAAAAATCACTGAGATCCCCCCATGGTGAAAAAGACTTGAGTCTGCTCATGCAGCCCCAGCACGATTACCATGAAGGAAAACAAGCCTGCACTAGACATACTTGAGTGAAAATCTTGAATTCCAAGGACAAGGAGAAAACAGCTGCAAGTATTGTGGCCGAAAGAAAAGAGCAACAGGATACCTAGGAAAGAAAAACAAAAGCTGGTCTCAGCCTTCTCTATGAAGTGTCTAAAGCAGGTGGGGCGGGGCCTCCAGAGCAGGTGGGAGGACCCCGTGGCCCAGGAAGAATGCCTCAAACCTGCAAGGAACCACAAAGTGTAGCATCCTCTCAGCCTTCTCGAAAGGAATTATTTAAAAAGTCAGCCTGAAGTAGAGAAATGGAATAAAATAATGAAATAATGGAGTGAATATGGTGTGGATGACATGAGCAATGAAACCAGAGAGCTGAGGGTCTGACTACTTTCAGGGAACAGAGTCATGGAATCTCCATCACATTCAAACCCATTTCTTGAGAGACAGATGTACTGGATAGATATCAATTAATTGATTGACAGATAGAGATAGCTACCGACAGATAGATGTAAAATAAAAATTATCAAATACCTAAAACCTAAATTCTGGATGTACAGCCCCAGATGGTTTCTCTATTCTCTGGCCAGAGTAGGGGATGCAGTTAAGAGCAATGCTTAAGCATTCAGACTCTGGACTCACACTCCCTGGGGCTGGATCTCAGCTTCCCCACCCACCAGCCGGGGCCCTTGCCACCCCTGCCTGAGGCCTGCCCTGCCCCAGTCATCCTACATCTCCAGCTTTCAGACTCTACACCCCTCCCAGCTGCACAGCCACTGCCCTATTTCAGCCTCACAACTTCTCCCTGAGTTATGGCATAAGCACAGTCCTCTCTGGACCCTTTGCTCTCAGACTATTCTTGCCCTCCTCCCATGTCAATCCAACTTCCAGAAGGATCTTTAAAAACCTGCGGTGACTCTACTTAGAACGAAGGGAAGAGTCCAAACTCTCAGGCTCAGCACACAAGACCCCATCCCCTGGCAGCCATGGCCTCCACCAGCTACAGTGAATTCTACCTGGCTCCCACACAGTCTCTCTCTCCCACCCAGAGAAGCAGAGCATGATGGCGAAGGCATCACAGAAGCCTGGCCATGCATGCCAGCCCTACTACATATGAGCTGTGTGAACTGGGCTAACTGCTTTGTTATCCGAGTCCTCGGGCGGCTCAGCTATAAAAGGGAGATGATCATGGTGACTGTGCCTCATTAGGGCTGTGAAAGTTAAATGGCACAAATCACATAAAGGATGTTTTCAGAGCCTGGCACATAATGAGCGCTTGCAAATGAAAACTGTAATGATCAGGGAATCTCCTTTGCCCTATCCATACGATTTCCCATGTCTGTGCTGCACCTTTTCAACTAGTCGATTCCTACTTCCTTCCATTTAGGTTTCAGCCCAGAAGTTACTCTCTCTCTGCCTGCTAGACTTTCAGCAGCCACACTGCAGCAGAGAAGCCTGCCTTGGTACTCCCAGCCAGTGGCCTCTCCCTCCTAGGCACGTGCTTCCCCTAAGCGTGCCTCTGTTGGGATCCTTGACCCAACAATAGCCTGCAGGCCCACCCACCTCCTCTACTGTATCATGAGCTCCTTAAGGGCAGGAACCATGTCAGATGCACCTTAGGATCTGCAGGGTCTAGCAAGGTGCATGGCCTGTGGCAGGAGCTCAGAAAGCATTCATGGACAGGAACAGAAGAGTGACTTTGCCCTGCCTGAGAAGGGGGAGCCTGGAAGACTCTGCCAAGCAGCACTCTTTATCTTGAAAGCTCAGGTCATGGCTTTGATGTCTGGGCAAGGTCCTAAGGAGACTGAAACCTGAGGTACTCATGCCACATGGGCAGGGCAGGATGGCTGGGGTCTGGAAGAGCAGGGGTCCAGCCATTGCCTTGTAAGTTGGTGGCCTCAATACCAACAGGCGGCTTTTGGAGATTTCCAAGTGAAGGAAAAACAAACAGTGTTCAACAAGTAAACTGCATGAAGTGCATGGCTTTTGTAAATGTGGTCATGGCAAGGCTGAGCTGTCTGGTGAAGTGACAGCACTGGCTTGACCATGGTGGATTCTGGCCAAAACCCCCAAATAACCTCAGGCCTCTGGCATTCTGTGGCCAATGCTGACTGAAAATCTGGCAGCAAGTGGAGAAAGCATCATTTCAACAGTGAGAAATCACACAAGGGAGATGCCAAACCAGCCCCTTCCTGACCCAGATGGTCCTGGTGGGTGGTCACATGCTCTGGGTCAAGTGCCCCTTCCCCTGGGTCAGACCTCAGCTCTCCTATGCAGACACACTACCCATTAACCAGACCTTTTCCAGGGATTGTTATGTGATACACCAAGTAGATCAGCAGATGATGGTTACCAGAAAAGAAGGCCTCTGATTTAGGAAAGACTTCTGGCCGAAAGATGCGTGGAGACCTGGTCCTCATAAGACCATGACACGTAAGGTTTGGGGGCAATCACAGTTCACATCTTCAGACTTTCGTCTGGACTCTTGACTACCCTCCTCTGCTCTCCATGGCAACCTTTCATGGGCAGTTCCTGACAGACTGAACTACTAATGTATTAGACAAGGGAAGGGATCATTTTTGGAACTCTCCCTTTTCTTTTAGCCAGACCCCAAACATTTTAGATGAAACCCATTTAGTATAAAATGTTGTTGAGTCTAATTAGGAAAGCTATTGTAAACAGCAAGGATTTCTGGACTACAATGAAATACACTGCATCATTTATGTTTAACTGGAGTCAGCAGGCACCAGGAGTGCTCACCTAACCTTCTCAGGCAGAAAGCACGTGTGTTGCAAGTGGGTTGCCCAGGAATCTGTTTGTAAAGCTCTTATTTGCTCCACAAAATCTACCTCAGCTGCTCACTTTTAAAGATAAGGTATTTTTAGCAACTCTAGAGTTCTGGAATCTTCATACTTCCTAACCAAGTCACTGTTTATAATTAAAAAGCTTGAGCTCATGAACAAGCAGGGCAGCATTCCACATGAGCATTTACAAGAAATCATTTGATCATTCAGGGAGCCACTGCTCCAATGCTCCAATTCCATGACCTTATAACAGGGAAGAGTGCCATGACCTCATTTTGGCCAGCTCATCTAGGCCAGATGATCATTTCTACCATCTTAAAAGATTTCTGGAAAGAAGATTCTATAGACTATTTTGGCAAGAAATTCTTTTATGTGCCCATCCTTTTAGGTCAATTATTATCATTAGTTTGTCTAGGCAAGCGCCTTTTCTTTCTTACTTTTTGTGCACTCATCCATCCATCCATCCATCCAGTCTTCATGAAATATTTTACATACTATCTGTCAAATCTGAGCTACGCATTGGGGGAGAAGATGAACCAAGATGGCCCTTGTTCTGGAGAGATCTAAAAAGTGAGTAGAAAATAGTGTGACGTGTGCTAAGAGTATGGTTATCAATCAAGAAACAGTATCAATGTCCACAGAACAAGAGATGATTTTGTTTTCTAGAACCTCTATCGTCACAGAAACATAACCTCCTAAACACAAGAGAAACAAATAAACAAGAAGACACAGCTTTTAACTTCAGTACAAACTGTTCAATCCAATGGTCTGGAATGCCTCTATAGAAAATTCAGATTGATTCCTGAGAAATGACATTTTCTCTGATTATTAAAGCCAGGTAAAAATTTGGAAAATGCAGTAACGAATACAAAAGAAAAAGGTATCCATTGATCTACCATCTAGAAACAACAGCGATTCATATTCTAGGTGTAAGTTTTCAAGGCATAGATACACTTGATTCATTTGTAATTTAAAAATAAAACTGAGGTCATTAGGTCAATGTTTTATAGCCTGCTATTCTTTTTTTTTTTCTTGAGCCAAAGTCTCACTCTGTCACACTGGGTAGAGTGCCATGGGGTCATAGCTCACAGCAACCTCAAACTCCTGCTCTCAAGGGATCCTCTTGCCTCAGCTTCCCAAGTAGCTGAGACTACAAGCACCTGCCACAGTGCCAGTTTAGTTTTTCTATTTTTAGTAGAGACAGGGTCTTACTCTTGCTCAGTCTCAAATTCCTGAACTCAAGCAATCCACCCGCCCCGGCCTCCTAAAGTGCCAGGACTATAGATGTGAGTCACCAAACCTGTAATTCTTTTTAATACTTCTCAGCACTTTTCTTTGTTCTTAAATATCCATTGAAAGCATCCCTGTATAATGGTTATCCAGTATTTTATCACAGAGACATCCCATGCTATTTTTAACCAATTCTTTATCATTGAAATTTAGATTAATTTGAAGTTCTCACAATTATAAATAATGCTTGGACATACATATACATATATCTGATTGATTCCTTAGAATAAATTCCTAGAAGTGTTATTCCTATATCTTAAGGAATGTACATTTTAAGGCATTTACTACATACTGCCAAGTTATTCTATAAAATGTGTGCACTAATTTATATTCTCACCAATAGTACATAAAAGTCAAAGTGTCCATTTTTTGAACTTTCTCAACATTGTTTACTTTGTCTTTTCTATTTCTTTGCCATTTGATAGGTAAGAGGCAATGATACCCAACTGTTTTAATTTGTAGTTCTGATTAACAGTGAGGCTGAATTTTTCCCATATGCTTAGTGTTTCCATATATACATGTTTTTAACACCTTGTTCATGTCCTTTGCCAATTTCTTTCTATTGAGTTAAAATCTGTCTTCTGGTAATTTTCCCCTTTTGGTCAAAATTGTGCCTTCTGGGACTATCCTAAGTGAGATTAATTCCTCCTTCTTATGACACCCCCTCAAATACTTGGAGACAGAAATCATGTCTCACATTGTCCAAGATAAACACCCCTGGCTCCTTCAACCATTTCTCACGTGGCAAAGATTCAAGGTGCATGACTGAAGACTTACTGCTTAACAAGTCCTACTGCCCTATCACATAACAGAACACTAACACTCACTGTCACAGAACTACATGCAACTTCAGCAAAGCCTGTCCCAACACAGTCACCTCCCTGAGCCTCAGCCTCCTTTCTTCCTCCTTCACCTGCAAGGATGGTTCTTGCTTCAATCGTGGCATTTCTCATATGATATCACATGCCTGGAGCTCAAATAAAGTGGTAAGAAAGGGATTGCTTTGGGGCCAGATGCAAGAAGAGGAATTCTCCTGGTATAAAGAGAATAATTAATTATTTCAAATGAAGAAAGCATCAAGAAGAATGACATGGTCACCTGGGAACGGGGTCCTCAAAGGCACAATTCGGCAGTCCCGATCCAGCACTATCACAGGACCCTGAGTACAGTCTCTTGCAGTCACTTGGGCACATGCTGGTCTCCCCACCCATCTGTGTACCCCTAAAGGACAGGCCTGTGTGTCCTGTACCCCTGACAGCTTGCTCAAGAACTGCCACCACATACCCTCAGTGAACTGAGCCCCTGGGGGGAATCTCCCTCCCAGCAATCTATGTCCCTTTGTTCTCATTTTCCTCTCCTCAAACAATCTCTAACACAAATCTGGTTTCTCAAATACTTCAAAACCTGACAGGTTTCCGGACATCGGACCTGATCCTCCATGGCACTGGCAAGGACCCCACTGGCACTGCTGAAAGGTAACTGGTGAAATCCTGGGCTCTGAGAACTCTCAGAGTTCTGCCTGGGTCTGAGCAGTTCCAGAGTACTGGAGACACTGTTTCTGGATGTACAAAGCTGAGGTCTGGGCTCTGAACACTGTGACGGCATCACTGCCCTATGAGCTCCTGCCGGTGAGTCCAGCTGGAGGCCTTTGGAAAACGATATCCTGACAATTTTGTGCATCACGGTCTAAGCAGAAAACGTTTTCTTAATCGTCATCTATCACGGATGGTATTTTGGTCACAAAATACCAAGCTTTTAGGGCACCTTTTCTTGTGCTGTGTTACAGCTGCCTATAGTGTTCAACACAGTACCGTGCTCTCCAGGGGTGTGGCCTGGCAACAACAGGTGACCCTATACTAGGCGTGCACTAGGCTACACCTCCTGGATTTGTCATGCTCACACAGGGACAAAAATCTCCAAACAACACATTTCTCAGAAGGTACGCCTGTTGCTAAGTGATGCATGACTACAGGGGCACAGACTTTGGAACAGGCCGACTGCGCCCACATCTGGATCCACCATGTGTAAACTTGCTGTATGAGTTCAGGCAGGTTGTGTCTCTGTGCGTTAGTATGCTTACTAATCATGTGAAAATAATAATAATAATACTAATTCTAGTAGGATGTTATAATAATTAAATGAGTTAATGTCTGTCAAATATTTATGATTATGTCTGGCACGCAGCAAGTCTTCAGCGTTTATTATTATTATCAGGTACATTTAAGAACTGCATTAATGTGCTTACTATGCTTGTGAATATAGAAAACTCATTTAAAAAAAATTTAAACAGTATCTAGAAATTGTTTTGCTTCCAAATCACCTATATTGTGGATGGAAGTTCTTGCAAGCAGGGTCAGAGCCTATTAGAAGATGGCGAGGCTTCACTCTCTACTGACGGAGCACGGTGACATTAAATGTCTCAGCGAAGGAACACACAGCAGGGACATGAGCTGGTCTGAGATGGGGCTTGGCTGACTCTCCCAAAGCAGATTCTATTTCTCATTACCATGACCTAATTCGAGCATACCCCTGAACATACAGTATCAAATTAGTTCAAGCTAATTTATCTTACAATTCATCATTTTTTTCACTTGCTTTCCAATTCCCAAAATTCTGTGAAATATTTTTTTACTCCAAGCATTAAGATGATATTGGTATTTCCTCCAGTGTATTTTCCATATTCTTTGTGTCTCTCATTATTCAAACATTTTTTTGTTTATACGAACTGCAGTAGCCTATGTGAGAATTTAATAAAAATGTATTTTTCACAGCTTGATTTGTAATAATTATTACTGCTATAGCTGCTTTCTTTGTATTTACTGTACGTAAATTGATTCAAATTTATTTAGTATCATGATTTATTGGTATAGTCACTGAAATATTCTATTAGTATTTGCTTTTATATTATAAAAATATATGGTATAGGCTTTCATTAACTAGTACATTTGTTGGATTTTGTGGCCAGAATATTTTGTGTGCCGTAATTTTTTATAATAAGATTTTTAATTTGTAATGCTTTAAACACAAAATTCAGAGACCAATATAGCAAACATCTTGTATCCAAACATTGATTTCTCTCCCAACCTTCACTGAAATACTATTGATATATAATTAATTAATAATTAATGTATACAATCTGCTGAGTTTGGGCATATGTACACACTCACAGTACCATCCCTACAATCAAGGTAATAAACATATCAATGACCTCCAAAAGTTTTTCCTTTTGTGCCTTTGCTGGTGGTAGGTGTTTTCCATTTTTGTGTTTTGTTTTTTTTGGTGGTGAGAACACTTAACGTGATCTACGCTCTTTTTTTTTGAGACAGAGTCTCACTTTGTCACCCTCTGTAGAGTGCTGTAGCATCACAGTTCACAGGAACCTCCAACTCTTGGGCTTAAGTGATTCTCTTGCCTCAGTCTTAAAGTTACAGGTTCACAGTAACTTGTTGTCAACTATAGGTACTATGCTGTCCTACTGATCTATGTAACTTACCCATCTTGTATAACCATAACTCCTTAAGTATAGGGATTTAAAACATGCTAACATTCTGTTACATTTACTTCACGTTATTTTTATCTTAAAGAAATTTAAAATGCCCAATGTAATTGGAGGGCCTCCTGGTTCCATTCTACTCCCTTTCTCCCCAGAGGTAAAAAGAGGCTTGCAGCTTTAATAGCCGTCTGTATGCTGATGACTTTGCCTAATGTGCTATTTGATTACTCATCTTGTTTATGGCCTATTTTCATGTTCAGAGTATTGGATTGTGTCTATTTTATGTGCTTCTGTATTTACAGCATGTGGAACAGTGATTAGCACTTATATTATAGGTGGTCAGTAAATATGTGCCAAATCAGTGAATAAATCCATATTCTCGAACTTTACTGTATGGATCCTTAAACAGTATTTTCTAAAATAGACACAAATGGGCCCCCATACTTTCATGGGCTTTACCTCCGGGAGCGCCACCAGGTACTCACAGTGAAAAACCAAAAACAATCTCTTCACTCTCTTCACTGGTGGAGTTGGGACAAAAATAAACATTTTGAAATAAATCCAGCACGTTGAAGGTCTCAGCCCCCGGACATAGGTCCAGGGAAAGATAGATTTAATCACAACATAACAGACAATTCCCCTCCCGCTCTCCTATCACCATACCAAGAGGGCTGCTGTATAACAACAGTGATTACAGCTAAAGAGCCACAAGGCATACACTCTATTTAAGGAGCAGCTCTTGGGAAACCCAAAGGTAGCAGGGGAGAAAATCAAGAATATGAGGGGGATTTATAGCCTCTGACACCTATAGCTACAATAAACTTTAAACAGAGCCCAACTCCTAGCAAGATTAATATAAGACCTCACACTAAAGGCCCATTTACCTCTTTTCCTATTACCTGATATGTCATGTCTGCATTTCAGCAAAGAACTACAAACCATACTAACAGGCAAGACAAAACACACTCTCAAGAGACAAAGTAAGCATGAGAACGCAGATGTGAAACTGATTTTGAAATGGTTAGAGAATTTAAAATAATTGTGATTAATAAGTTAAACACCATAAACAAAGATGGAGACTTTGCATCTTTTTTATTTACTTGGATGAATTTGGAGAACATTCTACTAAGTAAAGTATCTCAAGAATAGAAAAACAAGCAACCCACCTATTCATCACTAAGCTGAAATTAGTAGATCAACAGCTACAGAGAAAAACACAATTAAATTCAAGAAGTCGGGAGGAGGGAGAAAGGGTGTGGTAAGTTCCCACCTGACAGGTACAATGCAGGGGTATAAGGCACAATTTCCTGGGTGAAGGACTCAACCACAACTTGGACTTTATCTTACAAACACAAACAATGTAACCTAATCATATGTACCTTCACATTAATCTGAAATTAAAATGAAAGATTCTAGAAAAATAGTAAGCTAAAAGCTTTAATGAGAAAAGATGATATGTAAGAACAAGTGGATAACGCAAGCAGAAAAATGGAAATTCTAAGAAAGAACTAAAAGGAACTACTAGAAATAAAAAATATGATAGAAATGAAGAATGCCTTTAATAGACTCATCAGTAAACTAAACCCAGTAAAGGAAGGTGTCAGTGACCGTAAAGATACATTAATTTGAAACTTCTCAAATTGAAATGCAAAGAGAAAAGAACAATTAAAAAAAAATAATAAAAGCAGAACAGAACAAGCAAAAACTTTGGAACCGTTTCAAAACATATATGTATAATTGGAATACCAAAAGAAGAAAAAAGAGAAAAAAAATGTTTGAAGAAATATATCCAAGAATTTTCCAAAATTAATGACAAACACCAAAGTACAGGTCCAGGAAGCTTACAGAACACCAAGCAGTATAAATAAATTTCAAAAAAATCTCTACATTTAGGCACATAATATTTAAACAGCAGGAAACCAAACATAAAGAGAAAAATCTTAAAAGAAGCCAGAAAAAATAAGTCCACACTTCCCATGGAAGAGTAAGAAATATGTGGACTTCTCATCAAAAACAATGCAAACAAGAAGAGAGTGAGGTAAAATACTCAAAATGTTAAACAAAAGTAACCGACAACCTGGAATTTGATATTAAGTGAAATTATCCTTCAAATGGCAAAGAGATACAAAGACTTTCCGCAAAAAAACAAACAAACAAACAAAAACAAAGAATTTATTGCTAATAAAGCTGTCCTGCAAAAAATACTAAGTAAGTTTCTCAGGAAGAACATGATAGAGGTCAGAAACTCAGAAAAAGAGGGTGGTGCCTGTGGCTCAAAGGGGTAGGGCGCTGGCCCCATGTGGCAGAGGTGGCAGGTTCAAACCCAGCCCTGGCCAAAAAAAAACAAACAAAAAAAAAATGCAAAAAAAGAAAGCAAGAATAACATTAGAAAAGGAAAAAATAAAAGTAAAATAAAATCTTTTATTTTTTTTTGCAGTTTTTGGCCCGGGGCCATTTTTGAACCCACCACCTCTAGTATGTGCAGCTGACGCCCTACTCCTTTGAGCCACAGGCGCCCGCCACCCAAATAAAATCTTTTATTTTTATTATCCTTAATTGATCTAATAGATACCTGTTTGTTCTTAGTATTAACAGTAATAATGTACTGGCTGATGGCAGCATATGGGTAGGTGAGGTGGTAAGACTGTAAGGTGCCTGCAGATTTGAACACAAATTTATATTAGTTGTAAAGGCAAATTGCAAATCTAGGGAAAACAACAAAAATATTTCAAAAGAAATATAATTGATACTATGTATGCTAAGAGATAAAGTAAAATAAAATTATATAAAATGCTTGATGAAACCAGAAATGACAAAAAAAAAGAGGGGACAAAGAAACAAAGAATAAATGCAACAACTAGAAAACATGATAGCCATTAATCAAACTATATGTGCATGGTCTAAATATACTAACTGAAAGATGGTTAAAGTGGATTGAAAAGTGATACCAGCTATATGTTGTCTGCAAGAAGCCCATTGTAAATATTAATATAAAGAAACAGTTATAAGTAAAAGGTTAAAGTGTAACATGTTAACAATAGAAGAAAGCTTAGAAAAGTGATATTAATTTCAGACAAGGCAGAATTCACAGTAAGAAAAATTATTAGAGATAAAGAGGGTCAATCCTCTAAGATGACTTAACAGCATTTAACATGTATGCAACAAAAAACAGAACATCAAAATACATGAGGCAAAAACTAATAGAACTACAAAGAGATATGGGCAAATGAATTATTATAATTAGAGACTTTAACATTCATCTTTCAGTAATTGATACATCAAGCAGGGAAAAAATCAATATGGATATAGTTGCCCTTAACAGGCACTATCAGTCAACTTGATCTAATTGACATTCAAAGAATACTTCATCCAACAATAGCAAAATACATATTGTTCTCAAGCTGACATGGAAGATTTACTGATATACTACATCTGGCCCATGAAGTACACTGTATATACCCTGTTACCACAAAATTCACCATCTTAAAGTGTACAATTCAGTGGTTTTTAGTATAGTTATGTAATTGCGCAGCTATGACCACCACCTAATTTTAGAATATTTTTGTCACATCACAAAGAAACATCAGCAGGCAGTCATTCTCCCCTTCCCTCCCTGCAGTACCTAGAAACCACAAATCTCGCTTCTGTTTTGATGGATTTGCCAATTCTGGACATTTCACATAAATAAAATCATATAACATGTGGCCTTCTGTGTCTGGATTCTTTCACTTAGCATGGTATTTTCAATGGTCATCCATACTATAGCATGTGTCAATACTTCATTTACTTTATTTCATTATGTGAATATACATATTTCATTTGTCCATTTCTTGCTGGTTGGACATTTGAGTTGAGTCCAGTTTTTGGCTATTATGAATAAGGCTGCTATGAATATTCATGTACAAATTTTTTTGTGTATATATAGATATGTTTCCAATTCTCTTGGATATGTATAGGAGTGAAAACTGCTGAATCATATGGTAACTTTGTGGAACAGCCAGACTGTTTTCCCAAGAGGCTATATGTATACTATTCCACATTTGGACTAGTCACATATGAGAGTTCCAAGTGCTCTGGGTCCTCAACAACACTTGTTATTATCCGTCTTTTATTTTAACCATCCTAGTCAGTGTAAGAGGTACTCATTGTGATTTTGATTTGTATTGCTCTATCGACTCAGATATGACTATCATTTCAAATTGCCACTCACACTTTGCAGAGTGCTTTGGGTAACAACCTAGAAATGAGTTGCTACAGCTTCAATCACCTTCACAGAAGTGGCTCTTTTTAGAAACCTTTGCTTCAAGTAGCAGGAGTTTTTCCAATTACAAAGATCATTTTGTTCTAATGACAAAAGAAAATAAGAATATTTTCCTGCCTCTTCTCATAAGAACACATTTCTAACAGGACACCACAGCTGGGTGTGAGTAGCACTGAGCTGCCTTGGAGTGCGCATGCAGATCTGCTCACCTGCCGGAGGCCAGGCCTTGATGTAGCCTGTGCAGTGAACTACAGCATACTGGGCTTCTCCCTCTTTCACAGGGCCAAGACCATTCCTAAAGAAAGAACATTTGTGAAACTGTTTTTAATCACATGAGGGTGAGGCATGGATGTTGATGACTCCTTTGGCATCTAAGTTACTATATGCCCTTGTTTGCCTTTGTGGTTTTGAATCCCGGCTGCCGCCTTCCTGTTTTCCTATCTCCCACATGGTATGAAAGTCCAAAATAAATTCCACCCACCTCTCTATTCTCATCTCAGCCACTGCCACCCTGATGTGCGGGTCTCTTGGTCCTCCTTACACTCAGCATTCTCTTCAAGCTGGGCTACTTAGGTTAGGGTATTTAAGCCACCTACCAGTGTAGTCCCCGAATATCATCAGAAAGGGCTACTGACCTGAACCTTTTCCTCATGGTGGTTATTCTGCTTAGAGGAAGGTGGTCCAAAGGAGCATTTCCACACCTAAGAGTTGATACACGTATTAGAGTGAATGAAGACACAAGCAAGTTGATAAAACATAGTGTGGTAGTCAAGTAGATGGGCCCCAACTGACACTTGCATGTTTACCCAGGTGGGACCGATAGCCAGTTTCCCTCCAAATTGCAGAAGTAGGCTTGTATGACTTTGAATTTTTGAGTATGACCCACCCACTCTGAAATACACACCAGAATCATTTCAGGGACCAGCCCAGAAGCCGGAGACCTGAAATTAGGAGAAACTAGGCTATGCTGAGTCTTAAAGATGATTTGAGTGGAACTGGGTGGCTTTCAGGAAACAAGTAGGTGATGACAGTGACAGAGTCGCCAACTCAAAACAGATGTTGCCAGCTGATGAACAGTAGCATCTCCTCAGGCCTTAGCATCACAGCTGTGGGAACACTCCCTGCTTCTCTCACACTGTTCTTGCCCTGGAAATGACTAGACAGCTGGAGGATGCCAGTGGGGCAGGGGACAAGGGATGAGTGGTCTAGAATCAGGTCTTTCTGTGGGCTCCTCTCTGGGGGCTAGGGGCATGAGGCATCCCTCTGCACACGGGGAAGACTCTCAGTGACCTCTCAGTATCTCAGGTCATGGCCAGGCCTGGACTGCTGCTTGGAGCATATGCCCATTCTTTTGGTGGTGTGTTTCCAGACCCAACTACATTACAAGGAACATCTTGGATGTCTTAATTTTCAATACAGCCAAGATAAGAGTCCAATTATGCTTAGAGACCTTGAACAGCTGCCAGCATCAGCGTGGTTTCCACACCAGGATCAACCCATGACACTGCTGCCCAGGGATGCTAGCATGGCCCTCTGCCTTTTCTGTCAGACTGTGCCCAGTGTTCTGCTGAAGCCAAGCCACTTTATTTGGATGAGAAGGTTATGCTCTCAGGTAAATCCAAGTAATGTGGGCCTGGTGCTTCAAAAAGCAACCAGAAGCATGTGCCCTAGAAGGACCCCAGTGCAGGGGGAGGACGGCCTAAATTTGGCTGCAGAAGCCTCGATAATGGCATCACAGGCCACTAGTAAAGATAGTATACCTCAACATTGCCAATCAGCTTATTTATGGGAGAATTGCTGAGAGGCTGTGATTAAGAATTTATATTTCTGGTGCTCTACCAAATGCCCACCAAGCTGGGAGGTATTTACTGTGCCCACCAAATCTCTTCAGGATGGACCCTGCAGGGACCGCCTGTATCAACTGGTAGCATTTTATCCCTGGGCGGACACTGCTCTGTAAGGGAGCAAAACACCACCATGACAACCTCCTCAGTCTATCCTCTTCTTTCTCTGCAAGTTTACTCTCCACAATTCTTAAAAAATGTTACTCAGAACATGTAACTCTGCCCATCCTGCTGCCCAGCTTTCCCCTGCCACTGAGCAGGGTGGGGACAGGCAGTCTGGGGACTCAGTCCAAAGTCACATGCAGCCATGCACATCTTCTGCCATGGCAGCACTGTCCTGTGACCAGAGGCAGCGGGTGGAGGGGATTTTGTCCATGCCTTCTGGAAGAATTCCAGATGCTCAGTGTGGAGAGGAGCTGTCCTCAAAGAAAGAACAGCTACCCTCAACCCCCAAAAGGCCCTTTCTTCTAACAGGAAGTAAAAGGCATCAGGACACAGGCGTTCACTCCACACAGGCAGCCATGGTGAGCTGAAGGGGACTAACCAGACTGCAGGTTAAATTTTGTTTAAAAAGTACAGTTGCTTTAAAAGATTATTTTGAATTAGGAAAAACATTAACTCATTTTAAAACTTCTACTGTCTGGAACTTTAAGGTACCTGACAGAGGCCTGAGCAGCAAGTCACATTTCCCACAGCAGATGCTGAGATAGGAGCTCCGGGAGCTCCGGGGTCTCGGCCTGGTGGCTGTCCCTCTGCGGTCCTCATGTTCAGAACTCAGTAGTAGTTTCTGGCACCTGGTGGCTGTCCCTCTGAGGTCCTCACGTTCAGGATTCAGTAGTAGTTTCTGGCACCTGGTGGCTGTCCCGCTGTGGTCCTCACGTTCAGGACTCCGTAGTAGTTTCTGGCACCTGGCGGCTGTCCCTCTGCGGTCCTCATGTTCAGGACTCAGTAGTAGTTTCTGGCCCCTGGTAGCTGTCCCTCTGCGGTCCTCACGTTCAGGACTCCATAGTAGTTTCTGGCCCCTGGCACCTGTCCCTCTGCGGTCCTCACGTTCAGGACTCCGTAGTAGTTTCTGGCCCCTGGTGGCTGTCCCTCTGAGGTCCTCACGTTCAAGACTCCATAGAAGTTTCTGGCCCCTGGTGGCTGTCCCTCTGCAGTCCTCACGTTCAGGACTCCATAGTAGTTTCTGGCCCCTGGCACCTGTCCCTCTGCGGTCCTCACGTTCAGGACTCCGTAGTAGTTTCTGGCCCCTGGTGGCTGTCCCTCTGAGGTCCTCACGTTCAGGACTCCATAGAAGTTTCTGGCCCCTGGTGGCTGTCCCTCTGAGGTTCTCACGTTCAGGACTCCATAGTAGTTTCTGGCCCCTGGTGGCTGTCCCTCTGAGGTCCTCACGTTCAGAACTCCGTAGTAGTTTCTGGCCCCTGGTGGCTGTCCCTCTGAGGTCCTCACGTTTAGGACTCAGTAGTAGTTTCTGGCCCCTGGTGGCTGTCCCTCTGCAGTCCTCACGTTCAGGACTCCATAGAAGTTTCTGGCCCCTGGTGGCTGTCCCTCTGTGGTCCTCATGTTCAGGACTCCGTAGTAGTTTCTGGCCCCTGGTGGCTGCCCCTCTGAGGTCCTCACGTTCAGGACTCAGTAGTAGTTTCTGGCCCCTGGTGGCTGTCCCTCTGTGGTCCTCACGTTCAGGACTCAGTAGTAGTTTCTGGCCCCTGGTGGCTGTCCCTCTGAGGTCCTCACGTTCAGGACTCAGTAGTAGTTTCTGGCCCCTGGTGGCTGTCCCTCTGAGGTCCTCACGTTCAGGACTCCATAGTAGTTTCTGGCCCCTGGCACCTGTCCCTCTGCGGTCCTCACGTTCAGGACTCCGTAGTAGTTTCTGGCCCCTGGCACCTGTCCCTCTGCGGTCCTCACGTTCAGGACTCCGTAGTAGTTTCTGGCCCCTGGTAGCTGTCCCTCTGAGGTCCTCACGTTCAGAACTCCGTAGTAGTTTCTGGCCCCTGGTGGCTGTCCCTCTGAGGTCCTCACGTTTAGGACTCAGTAGTAGTTTCTGGCCCCTGGTGGCTATCCCTCTGCAGTCCTCACGTTCAGGACTCCATAGAAGTTTCTGGCCCCTGGCACCTGTCCCTCTGCGGTCCTCACGTTCAGGACTCCATAGTAGTTTCTGGCCCCTGGTAGCTGTCCCTCTGAGGTCCTCACGTTCAGAACTCCGTAGTAGTTTCTGGCCCCTGGTGGCTGTCCCTCTGAGGTCCTCACGTTTAGGACTCAGTAGTAGTTTCTGGCCCCTGGTGGCTATCCCTCTGCAGTCCTCACGTTCAGGACTCCATAGAAGTTTCTGGCCCCTGGTGGCTGTCCCTCTGTGGTCCTCACGTTCAGGACTCCGTAGTAGTTTCTGGCCCCTGGTGGCTGTCCCTCTGAGGTCCTCACGTTCAGGACTCCATAGTAGTTTCTGGCCCCTGGCACCTGTCCCTCTGCGGTCCTCACGTTCAGGACTCCGTAGTAGTTTCTGGCCCCTGGTGGCTGCCCCTCTGAGGTCCTCACGTTCAGGACTCAGTAGTAGTTTCTGGCCCCTGGTGGCTGTCCCTCTGAGGTCCTCACGTTCAGGACTCCATAGTAGTTTCTGGCCCCTGGCACCTGTCCCTCTGCAGTCCTCATGTTCAGGACTCCGTAGTAGTTTCTGGCCCCTGGTGGCTGCCCCTCTGAGGTCCTCACGTTCAGGACTCAGTAGTAGTTTCTGGCCCCTGGTGGCTGCCCCTCTGAGGTCCTCACGTTCAGGACTCCGTAGTAGTTTCTGGCCCCTGGTGGCTGTCCCTCTGCGGTCCTCACGTTCAGGACTCCATAGTAGTTTCTGGCAGTTGACTACTCCTGCCTCCTAAAAATACCCTCTACCCTCTTTTGTTCCCTTCGTCCTAGGGGCTCCTTCTCAGGCCTTCCTGCTGGTTCCATCCCAGCTCCCTGAGGCAGGTACATCCTTGGGCTCAGGTCTCTGAGCCTCTGTTCACGTTCCCCTCCCAGGTAAGCTCGCCCTTATCTCAGTGTGAAGGTTTTAGATACTGACCCTACTGATGACTGAGTCTGTATCTCCAGCCCTGGCCCCTCCCTGGGATTCCAGAATTACACCTCCACCTGTCTCCTCCTCATCTCTACCTCGCTGTCAAGCATTTCAAGTCAAATGCTGGGAATTCTCCTTGACCCCAAGCCAGCTCCTCTGGCAACCTTACCGTTTTCGTAAGTGGCAACTGTGTTTCTCCGGTTGGGCAGGCAAAACCCCTAGGCTTCCCCTTGACCACTGCCTGCAGCCTGGCTCTGAGCACACTTTCCCGCAGCCACTATTGCCACATTCCTCACAGGACTGTCACAGCAGCCACCGCACCTCACTCTTCTTCCCCCATGGGTTTGCCTCCACACAACAGTACAGCAACATTTTGTAAAGTGCCACTCAGAACATATAACCCTTTCCAACTGCAGCGACCTCCATTCCCATTCAGAGTGAAAGCTGAAGACTATAAAGCCACATGACCTAACACCTGCCACTGTGCCCTCGTCTCTGACCTCCTTCCCCCACTGTGCCCCCCACTCACTCTGCTTCTGGTCTCAGTCATGCCTCGTCATTCCCTGACCAAACCAACAACAATCCCGCCTCAAGGCCTGTGCACCTGCTGGTGCTCTCTCTGCCCAGACATTCCCCCATCTCATTTGTGTACTTTCTCCAGGCCTCTGCTCAAGTCCCTCCATCAGGAGGCCTTCCGCTATATTAACGACACCTGCTGCTTTCTGCGTCCTCTTGAATCTGTCTTATTTTGCCTCCATAGCACTTTCTGACAGCCCACAGAGTCACCAGGTACTTTTGTTAATCATGTCCCAACCACTGAAGTGAAGTTCAATATGTGCAGAGATTGCTTTACGTTGCCCTGACCCACCCTGCCTTTGAGGTGCGCCCTGCACGGCTGGGCCTCGCCTTACGTTTGCTGAATGATGAACACATGAGCAGCAGAACTTCCTGTCCCTGCCTCACGAGCCCATGGCCCAGACAGCCCCAACTCTCCGTTCTGCCCCTTGTCCCCTGCTGCTGATGCCATCCATCCCTCTGGGTCTACAGGGCTGACGCCAGGAGGATGCTGAGCTGGATTTGAGGATTCAAGATTCCGGGTTTTCTTTCATTGCAGACACAGGTAACCTCCTGATTACTCTATAAGTCACCCTGCATTTCCCCAACAATGCTGCACACACCCAATAGTGCACAGCTCCCTGTTGGAGGGCAGAGTCCCACAGAGGCAGAAGTCAGAGCCTCCACCCTGGGAGCCAAGGCAGCTGAGCTCAGAACATCAAGCAACAATTAGGAATGCATGAGTTGTCACAGGAAAAAGTAAGCGTGGAGAGCTAAGCACCAGGTTGGCTTGGAGAAGGGCCTTGGAGGATGGAGGAAGTCAGGCACAGTGGACAAGGGAGGAAGAGCTAGGCATGGGGAGAACACAGTGGGAAGTCAAACTGGGACGGAAGGAAGAAGGCTGGGATCCTTCCCAGACCAAGGAGCCTTTTATATTCCCATGCTAAGGTCAGGAAGATGATGTCACTGGGTGGAACCAAGTCAGTACGAGTGACCCCAGTAGGGCCAGTCAAGGCTCTTAGTGGTAATCAGGAGGGAGTAAGCAGCCCCAGGGATGGCCCACATGCTGCCGCCAGGACAGACCTCATTCTGCAGATGAAGGAGCGCCGGGAGCCCATGCACATCCTCATGGACGACTGCTGCCCTTCCTTCTTGACCGTCCCAGTCTTCAGGTCCAGGATGCGGCCTAAGAGACAGAGGACATGTGTGAGCTTCTGCCTTGGAGGGGGAGCTTGAGGGGATGGGGCAGCGTTCTCTATAGCTGCTCTGCCAAATGAGGACGGTGGGGGGTGGTGAGGGAGGGGGGTTGCACCAATTGTGTAGCACTTGGAATTCCCAACATTCTTTGGCAGGAAACTCGCTGAGTGATGAAATACAGCCTGCAATGCCTTGTTTTCTACCAGAGCCATCTACACTTGCCATCTGTGTGTGCAGGACTCCATCACCGCCAGTGGCTCCAACTTCCTTAATGTTAAATCCAGAACACACTCTTCCTTTATGTTATCCAACTGCTTTACTGAGCTTTATATGACCACATACTGCTTGCCTCTCAAACTGTCTTCTCTCCCCCTGGCTTCTGTGGCACCCTCAGCTACTCTCCTGTGCCCTTCCCCAAGGCTCCATTCTCAACTCCCTTTGCTCCTCATTCCACACAATCCCCATGTGCTTTTACCATGCTGAGAATCTAGATGCTGATGGACCTGCATCTACACCCCCATCTACACAGCCAGCCCCTCTGCTTAGCCCCAGCGGCTGACTGTGCCCTCCAAGGGCAGCTTCACCTACATTTCTCAAACCCTCCCCAAATGTCAGCAAGAGCATTGCCATCCACATGGAAATCTCAGTTGGAATCCAGACCTCTTCCCCGAGTTCCTCATCTCCCCCCTGCATCTGCACACATCCGTCCTTCCACCTCCCGCCTTGCTCCCACTTTGGAGGAACAAGTGCTGAATCTCAGCATGTCCCCAACCCCAAAAGGGCTCTGTGCCATCAACTAACCTCTTCCCACATACGTTTCTAACATCCCCCTCCCTACTATCTATTTCCTGCTGTATTAAACAGCATCAGAACTCTTTCAACTTAGGGAGAATACAAGCAAACACAAGGCTTTTGCTGGCCCTGAAGCTCCCATCCTCTCTGTCCACCTGCAGCCAGGTAGTTCTGTCCACACCCACTGCTCCCCTTCATACAGGCCCACAGCCACTGCTCTAGCCCAGGCCATATTTAATCAATGCTCTTTAGCCCATCCTCACCAGTGTCTTTGTCTTGGAACACTCTTGCCCTGGGACATCACTATCTCCAGCCTTTCTTTGCAGGCTGCCCCCATTGGCATCCCCAGGATGGGGCCTTGGCCCATGTCTCTCTTGCTTTACCCCGCCCCCCTCACAACCCCTGGAGACTCTTTGGACTCTATCACCTCCTTCCTGCATGGTGATGACATCATGATGTCCATCTCTAGTTGACAAAACCTCTCTCCTTTGACCAAAACATTTTAGTCAGGTTCCTCTGAGTCCCCTGTTTGACTAGGCCTGACCCTGGGCTTCCTTCTGCATCCTTGTAAAATCCAGTTTGAGGAGGAGTCCTGCCAAGTCAGAACTTTGGTATCTGACCACCCTCCAATTCTCTCACCCCGGCCAGCCTTCAGCAAGAATTCTGCTGAGCCAGTCTAGCAAGAATCTGCCTTACCCCTGGGGTTTCTTCTCAGTAAATACCTACTGCTCCCCACCCTGCTCCTTGGTTACAAACCTCCACTGTCCTTGATGGAGTTAAAGTTGGGGGCAATCTCTGTCCCCCACTGCGAGACCCTGTTGCAGTGGTCCCCATACCTCTCACCAGGGTCCCCTTAGAGAAAGTCTGCTTTGCCATCTTTAACCAGTGTCAGGAACCATTTCTCCTCCTCTTCCTCCACCTCCTTTTTTTTTCTTTTTGTAGATAGAGTCTCACTCTGTTACCCTGGGTATAGTGCCATGGCATCATAGCTCATAGCAATCTCAAACTCTTGGGCTCAAGCAGTCCTCTTGCCTCAGCCTCCTGAGTAGCTGAGACTTCTGGCATCCGACACCACACCCAGCTAGTTTTTCTATTTTTAGTAGAGATGGGGTCGCACACTTGCTCAGGCTGGTTTCAAATTCCTGAGCCCAAGCTATCACCCGCTTCAGTCTCCCAGAGTGCTGGGATTACAGGTGGGAGGCCCCGTGCCCGGCCAGGAATAATATCTTCTTAAGCACACTCAGAGACCTCTCTAGGCAGCTCCTGTAGGTCCAACTGTTTCTCGGACACCTCACTGACATCTTACATTTCACAGATCCAAAACCAAACTTGTCTTCCTATCCATAGCTGTCCTTTCTCTGTAGCTCCCTATCTTGCCACTGCCGTCAGCACTGCTTAGACCGTGGCTTCAGTCCTGACTCCTTCACTTCCTGTGGGTCCCTGGTCACAGGCCTGTGTGCTTCAGTTTCCTCACCTGTCACATGAAGACAGCAACACACAGTACTTCCCTCCTGCGAAGTTCTGTGAGCACCAGATGAGTCTGTTAACATTACAAAGTAACTACAACTAACTCTGACCTACAGAAAGTGCTCTATCAATGTTTATTTTAAAAAGTCACTCCAACCTCAGACCAGACACCAGAGGCCAACAATCCCACCCCCGAGTTCCTTTGGCCTGTGCATGCCCCACGCCTGGACCTGCTGCATTAGACCTGTCCTCCTCGTTCCTCTTCTGGATGGACGGCCACCACAGGGCAATCGTCCCGTCCTTTGGTCTCGCCCCCATCAACTCATCCTTTGCAGTGCTACCAGAATTGTTTACTTAAAGCACAAAAAATGATCAAGGCTTTATCACTGATGGGCCCCCAACCAAGCCTCACTGTTCCATGAAGAATGAGAGAGGAAGATTTCAGGATCATTATGATCCAACACACATAACTGTGTTCTGCACATCAGGAGGCAGGTGCTTGGCTGACTTAGAACAAAGGGTCATGTTACACTCCTCCCTGAAAACCTTTCGTGTTCTCCACTATGGACTGCCAGTGAAGTCCAAGTCCCACAAGCCCAGCATAAAAAGGCCTCTGAGGTCTGGGTGCTTACCCCACCACTCCCTGCCATACCACCAGGCCCCGACTGACGCATGGGTGTCTTCCCGATGTGCTGCCCTCTCCTCTCTGGGCCTTCCTGCAGCTCCCTCTGCCCTGAGCAACCTCCTTCCCTTTGCCTAACTCCTACTTTTTCTCACAACTTCACCAGAATGTTACCTCAGCTATCATCTTATAAATATTTATTTGACAACACAATGTGCTGGGCACAGGGAATTACACAGGCAAAGCCATTACATCCTGGGGCACAAGAGAGACTGGCAAAGCCATTATATCCTGGGGGCATGAGAGAGAGAACCAGACTAGACAGGCATACTGCAACCGAGAGGAGAGCTTAGAGCAAGGGAGCCAAGTCAGAGAGAGAGAGAGAGAGAGAGAGAGAGAGAGAGAGAGAGAGAAGCCAGAGACCGGCCCTCTGTGGTAGACAAAGTTCCATGGGGGTGGAGGGGGAAGGCTTGTCATTTTAAATAAAAAATCAAAAGAGGCTTGAAGAAGAAAAAGCCCCCCCCCCCCCAAGCCTGCATCCCTCTGCTCCACACAGAGGGAGGGGATGGAATGAGACTGTGTGTGAGACAGGGCAGTGGGCTCCCCTGTCTGCCTTCCTTGGGCTCCCCTGTCTGCCTTCCTTGGCCAGCCCCGTCTCTCTGTGCTGGAACTATCCAGCACTGCTGGTCTTGAACCAGGCCCGGTCAGCTCTCTCCCCTCAGCACCTGCGGCAGCCACGGGTCTCCACTGCCTGTCCTCACACACAGGCCAGGACCTCGCACTCCACAGAGACCAGTCCTCACCATAAATGCTGTGTGGGTCTCTAAGCCATTGAGCAGACCAGAACTCCAGGTGGGGGAAAGCCCGACCCTCAGTGTGCTGAGAGACCACTCGCTGCGGACGCTGTGCTGTCTGCGGCCCCAGGTTGGACACCTGTCTGTCTTCTTCACAGATGGCATCTTTTTACAGCCATGTTAAGAAAATTGCCACTTGCTTTATCATCTACCAAATGGCAAACCGTTTCAGCTGTGAAGCAGGCCAGCGTGAGGGTCTGTCAGATTCCAAAGTGTGCTCTGAAAATAAATCACAGCTGCAAAGCACAGGCGCAAGAGAACATGAGAAAATGAAAAAACACATTTCCATGCTCTGCGGCCATGACCCTGAGAGACAGCCTAGGCGTTTATTTCTCCGGTTTCTGTGGACACAATGAACCCCTTTCCACGGTCCTCTGGAATGAAAGCACAACAGACTTCACGTAGTGGGGGTGTTGCTGAAAGACTGTGTATAAATCAGATATCTGGCAAATTTCACAGCAGCTGAGACGTGTGAGGGCGAGTGGCCATCCCTTGCACTGGGCAATGAATCTCGCTGCCACAGAAAGCGGTCAGGGTCCCTCCCACAGCCCCAGTGCTTCCTGGGGCTCCCCACCAGAGAAGCACACCTGGAGGACTTGCTGCTGCTGTTCATCTTGCTCCTCATCTGACCTCTCCTGATCCACAGAAGCCCTGGTTTGCTTAGCACTTGGCTCTGGAGTCCTGCTGGTTCCCTGCAGGCATAATCAATCCTGTCAGGGCTGACCCCCACCACAACCTCATCCCCTGGGCCGAGAGAAGCGTTCTTTTGCAGTCCTGTCTCTGGTCTGGTCCCACCACACATCCATCCTGCTTTCCTTGGCCTCTGCCTAAACTACCAGCCACTCTGTCACCTCTGCTTTGGGGACTCTTCACCCCAGTGGGAGCCCCTGCTCCTCTCCTGCCAGCTCCCTCCATGATGTCCTCCAGAATGTTCACTCTGAAATAAGTCAGCTCCTTGCAGAAATTCTTTCCACTCAGCCCCCTGCCTGGACAGAAACCAGCCGGCCCTCCTTCCTGGCAGCAGCTCTCCGGGAGAGGAGGTGCATGCTCCCACGTCCCTCCTGCCATGACTTCTATTGCCCTTAGGACGCAGCCCCTTCACACCTGCACCTCCTGCTCCTTCCACACTCACTCACAGGCCTCCCTTCTTTGTCCCTGTGATCCTCCCAGCTCCGGATCCCTCCTCTCTCATCACCCTGGACGCAGCACAGCCCCTGTAGTCTCTCTGGTCAGCCCAGGACTTGCTACCATCCTACATGGCCTCAGCAACCATGAGGAAGGCCCAGCTACACTTAACAACTCCCTCAAGGGGCTCACTTTCCTTAATTTCCATCATGGTTCCCCTCTCCAGGGAGCCAGCCACACCCACAGCTGCACCTGGTCCGTGCTGTCACCTATCACTGCTGCTTCTGGAATTTTCCATTGGAATAGCCCTGTGCAACACTTTCTAATCCACAAATCCTGAGAGGACTCCCCTATTCTTTGAACTCAGAGAGAATCTAGTGTGTGACTCCTCGATGTTCTCTGAGTGCGGAAGCAACGAGCTTCCCTCTGTGGCTCTGGCACCCAGTCCGCAGAGCAATCAGGGTCAAGCTGCATGGCAGGCATTTTGTCAAAGGGGCCCTGGGAATCTCCCAACATCACCAGAAGCTGTAAAAGCAGATATTTTTCTGGCTTTGATGTACCAAAGAGAACCATTAGAAAGTTAATAAATTAATAAGAATCCTACTTTAAATGAAAAAGTGCCTGGCAAGTATCCCAGACGCAGCTGGCCTGTTGAGGGAGTTTGAGCAGGCACTTAATTTCTCTGCCTTTCAGTTTCCTCGACTGGAAAACAGGATCAGACATTCCTGCTTTAAACGGTTATGTGAAGATAGGAAAACTTACACATAAGAGGCCAATTAACCCATTAGAAAATTAGAGTATAAGTGACTGGCAGGCTCCTGGGTCTCCCGAGTCCAGCCGCCTACCCAGCCCTGCCTCCTGGCTGCTGCAGGGAGTCAGTCCAGAGTAATGCACAGAGCACTGCCCTGGGCTGAAAGATGGAGGAAGAACTTGATCTACTTATTCTTCTCTGGGACATGCTTTATTTTTAAAGTCTAAAACTAACATGGTCTTTTAAGAAAAGTCTCATACACATACACTCATTCATTCACTCTCAAGAGGTAAAAATCCCAGCTAATCTTCCCCAGAGAAAAGCACTGTGAGCATCTAGTGGGTTTCCTGTCAAGCTTCCTCTATGCGAGCCTACTCTTTATTTTAGTTAACTGAGCTCTCTTAGTATGTATTTTTCTACTTCATGTCATTTAGCATAAATTCATAAGGATTTCATCACTCACTTGATTGTAAAAGCTCTTTTAATGTTATTTTGAGTAGATAATTTACTGCTGGACATTTAAGTTGTTCCTAGGTTTTCTATGTGGCAAATAGCCCTTACAGTGAATATCCATGTACCTTTTTTTAAGGTTAAAAAAAAAAAAAGATATAAACCATCTTAGGATGTATTACCTCAAAGGGAATTACTACATTGAATAAGAAGAATATTTTTACATCTGTTAATACTAGTACCTTCTTCTCCCTCCAGAGCTCATAGGTAACTCTGCTGTCAACACATACACTGACACTCAGTTTTTCTACTCCATGAAACGAGAATAAGAATTATCATCCTCCCCACCTCAAAGTTTTAAACTGTACTTTTCTAAGATAGTTGAAAAGCATAAAATGCTTTAAAACAGAGGCCAGCAGACAGCCAAATATGGCCCACCGACTGTTTTTACAAATAAAGTTTTATTGGGAAATAATGATGCCCATTCATTTTTTGCCCCTGGCTACTTTCCTTTTACAATGTGACTGAGACTGTATGATCCACAAAGCCTAAAATATTTACTATCTGGCCCTTTACAAAAAAAGAAAGTATCTGCTGATTCCTTCTTTAGAAGAACAATCATAAAGATTTCAAGACAGAGCACATTTTTCTAGGGCACAAGGCCCTCCTGTAATTGTTTTGAGTAAGCTGATTTTTAAGTATTATTTTGGTCACTAGTAACTTTTTTAAAAAGAAGAATCAGAAGTTTTCCTTGGATAAGATCACAAAAGAAGGCTTTGTGCACATAAAAATGCTCCCCAGGCTACAAGAGAAATACAAATATAAATTAGAATTATTTCACCAAAAGAATCCTTAAGAAAACTGGAACATCTTATCTTGGTTAAAAAAGAAGGAAAACTAAGATAGCTAGGGAGAAAAACAAGAGAAAATGATTAGGAACAAAAGCAAAGAAAGAGATGGCCCCATGATGGACAATATTTGATGTGATTCCAAAAATGTGTGGTACCCTGAAAACAGGGGGTGGGGGGAGAGAGGGGCAGACGCTGGAAGATGCTTTGGTTGCTGTTCTAGTGACAACGTGTTCTCATTCTTAAAAGACTGACCCCAGGCATCACAGCAGCTGTGCACACAGGAAAAAAACCCACCGCAGGACAGGAATCCAAGCAGTGTGCCTGAGGCCTGTTCTGAACAAACTCTGGAGCCCTGAGCTGCATCTAGGAGTCTGGGAGAAAATGGGTTTCCCTCAGATTTCATTATCTCTAGCCTGCGTTTATAAATGGCTAAGGGCACAAATATGCCAATTCACAGGCTGCAGGCAAACCAGTCAAGAAGAGAGAACTCTCAATGGGCAGTGGAGTTGAGTAGGGACATCCATCTGCCCATTTCCTCCTCTTCCACAATACTTTCTTGAGAAAATGGAGAGTCAAAAAAGCAGGTATCATCTTCTTATAGTGCCTACCTCCCTGGCTACACTCATTGGTTGAGAGCTAGCTACCTTACACAATCTGGGCCAGCACGTCTCCCATCCACTGTCCATGGTGATTGGTCCAAGCCTAGCACATGATCCAGCTGGGACAACCAGAGCAGAATGTGACCTTTGCTATGGTTTCCCCTCTCTTCTTTGTAGGCATCTAAGCATGGCTCTTCCCATGCAAATGATTTAGCTTCATGGAAAACTGGGTCTAAGAGAATGAAACTGACTCCAAGAAAGCAGTGAAAATATTAAATAATGAAAAAGCACCCTCCTGATGTTCAAGTCTTCTGCACCAATAAATTGCCTTTTTTGTGCCTAGTTTCAGTTTCAGTATTGGTTCTCTCACTTGCAACCAAACAGCCCAGCCTAATACAACGCTCTGTGGTCTTTGACAGAAAAGGAAGGACAAGGGCATTAATTTTTTACTCACTGAGCTCTCTACCGAGGGCTAGGCATTCTGAAATGTTTCACATGTATTACAGTATTTTTTTTGATCTACATAACAACGCTAAGGTGTAGGTCATGGTAGGGAGAAAGGACGTAGGAGCCTCAGAGGGGAGAAACATTTGATCACTGATATGCTAAGGACTGCTGGGGCATAATGATCATAAAAAGCAGATTAACTTTTAGTAGGTTCAATTACTATTTTTGAATACTCTATGGATAATGCAAGTCCTGTTGCCTGTACCCTGGGCAGACATCCCCAACAATGCCCCTTTCTCAGCAGCCTCTGCTAGGCTGTATTCTTCCCATGAGGAAACCAAAATGCAGGCTGAGTAACTCAGCCCAGGCTGTCTCTCTGCTGAGGTGTGGGGAGTCAAGATCTGAACAAGGGCTGTCTGGTTGCAGAGTTCATACTTTTCATGGTATCAAATGCTCTGGGAAGCTTGGAGATTACTCCCCAAAGCCGAAAATATTAATAAGATAGCACCCACCAAACAGAAGCAGATGGGCAGTGAAGGGGACAGGAGGTCAGCCATCTGCAAGGGATTGTGGCCAGACTGTGGCTGTTTCAGGATCGGAAACCTAAACAAGAAAAAAATCTGCCTTTTCTTTTTTTTTTTTTTTTTTATTAAATCATAACTGTATACAATGATATGATTATGGGGCATCATACACTCACTTCATAAACCATTTGACACATTTTTATCACAGTGGTTAACATAGCCTTTCCGGCGTTATCTCAGTTACTGTGCCAAAACATTTACATTCTACATTTACCAAGTTTCGCAAATACCCCTGTAATATTCCTTCCTCCCTCCCTTTGTCTTCCTTCCTCCTCCCTTTGTCTTCCTTCCTTCTTTCCCTCCCTCCTTCCTTCCTTTCTCTCCTCTCTCTTTCTTTCTCCTTTCTTTTTCTTTCTTCTCATTTTTATTTTTTACTTCTCTTGTTTTTGTTACTATGTGTATTTCTTTATTGCTGTTCATATTTTCCTTTAGGTTTAGTAGAGACCTTCAAATCATTCCAGCTGGTTTCAGCCATTCCTAGGGGACTCAGAGGAGTGGGTTTGCATCCGTACTTGGGTAAAGTTATGGGAGGAGCAGCTCCCCTCAGGGCAGGCATGGCTGGAGTGATCACACACCCTTGGGTTTTTTTCACCTGGGACAGCCTAGCTTTTGCTTCCTGTCCCTGCATAGTTATTAGTGGAACCTCTTTTTACTCTCAAAGTACACTGATTTGTATGACAGATGACATATTATTTTTTAAAATTTATTAATAAATCACAGCTGTGTACATTAATGCAATCATGGGGCACCATACACTGGTTTTATATACCATTTGACATATTTTCATCACACTGGTTAACATAGCCTTCCTGGCATTTTCTTAATTATTGCGTTAAGACATTTATATTCTACATTTAGTAAGTTTCACATGTACCCATGTAAGATGCACCATAGGTGTGATCCCATCAATCACCCTCTCTCTGCCCATCCTTCCCCCTCCCCACCCCTCCTTCTCCCCCTTCCCCATATTCTTAGGTTATAATTGGGTTATAGCTTTCATATGAAAGCCATAAATTAGTTTCATAGTAGGGCTGAGTACATTGGACACTTTTTCTTCCATTCTTGAGATACTTTACTAAGAAGAATATGTTCCAGCTCCATCCATGTAAACATGAAAGAGGTAAAGTCTCCATTTTTCTTTAAGGCTGCATAATATTCCATGGTGTACATATACCACAATTTATTAATCCATTCGTGGATCAATGGGCACTTGGGCTTTTTCCATGACTTAGCAAATACAAATTGGGCTGCAATAAACATTCTGGTACAAATATCTTTGTTATAATGCGATTTTTGGTCTTCTGGGTATATACCTAGTAAAGGAATTATAGGATTGAATGGCAGATCTACTTTTAGATCTCTAAGTGTTCTCCAAACATCTTTCGAAAGGAATGTATTAATTTGCATTCCCACCAGCAGTGTAGAAGTGTTCCCTTTTCTCCACATCCACGCCAACATCTCTGGTTTTGGGATTTTGTGATGTGGGCTATCTTACTGGAGTTAGATGATGTCTCACAGTAGTTTTGATTTGCATTTCTCTGATGATTAAGGATGATGAGCATTTTTTTTTATATGTCTGTAGGCCGTGCTCCTGTCTTCAGAGAAGTTTCTCTTCAAGTGCCTTGCCCAGCCTGAGATGGGATCACTTGTTCTTTTCTTGCTAATACGTTTGAGTTCTCTGTGGATTCTACTTATTAAACCTTTGTTGGAGACATAACCTGCAAGTATCTTCTCCCATTCTGAGGGCTGTCTGCTTGCTTTACTTACTGTGTTCTTGGCTGTGCAGAAGCTTTTTAGTTTGATCAGGTCCCAGCAGTGTATTTTTGAAGTTGCTTGAATTGCCCTGGGGGTGGGGTGGGGGTCCTCCTCATAAAATATTCACCCAGATCGATTTCTTCAAGAGTTTTTCCCTGTACTTTCTTCTAGTATTTTTATAGTTTTATGTCTTAAGTTGAAATCTTTAATCCAGTGAGAGTCTATCTCAGTTAATGGTCAAAGGTGTGGGTCCAGTTTCAGTCTTCTACAGGTTGCCAGCCAGTTCACCCAACACCATTTGTTAAATAGGGAATCTTTTCCCCACTGAATGTTTTTAATTGCCTTGTCAAAGATCAAATAACTTTAAGTAGCTGAGTTAATCTCTTGGTTCTCTGTTCTGTTCCATACATCCACCTCTCTGTTTTTGTGCCAGTACCATGCTGTTTTGATCACTATAGATTTATAGTATAGTCTGAGGTCCGGTAGCATGATTCCTCCTGCTTTGTTTTTATTTCGGAGTAATGTCTTGGCTATTCGAGGTATTTCTGATTCCATATAAAATGAAGTATTATTTTTTCAAGATCTTTAAAGTATGACAGTGGAGCTTTAATAGGGATTGCATTAAAATTGTATACTGTTTTGGGTAGTATGGACATTTTAACAATGTTGATTCTTCCTAGCCATGAGCATGGTATATTTTTCCATTTGTTAACATTTTCAGCTATTTCTTTTCTTAGCATTTCATAGTTCTCTTTATAGAGATCTTTCACTTTGTTAGATAAACTCCCAAATATTTCATCTTCTTTGGCACTACTGTGAATGGAATACAGTCCTTGACTGTTTTTTCAGCTTGACTATTGTCAGTATATATAAAGGCTACCGATTCATAAATGTTGATTTTGTAACCTGAGATGCTGCTGTATTCCTTGATCACTTCTAAGAGTTTTGTAGTAGAATCCCTGGTGTTTTCCAGATATACAATCATATCATCTGCAAAGAGTGAAAGTTTGATCTCTTCTGACCCTACATGGATACCCTTGATCGTCTTTTCTTCCCTAATTGCGATGGCTAAAATTTCCATTACAATGTTAAAGAGCAGTGGAGACAATGGGCAGCCTTGCCTGGTTCCTGATCTGAGTGGAAATGCTTTTCATTTAACTCCATTCAATACGATATTGGCTGTGGGTTTGCTGTAGATGGCCTCTATTAGTTTAAGAAATGTCCCTTCTATACCAATTTTCTTAAGTGTTCTGATCATGAAGAGATGCTGGATATTATCAAAGCTTTTTCTGCATCAATTGAGAGAATCATATGGTCTTTGTTTTTTAATTTGTCTATGTGATGAATTATATTTATAGATTTACGTATATTGAACCAGCCTTGAGATTCTGGGATAAAACCCACTTGGTCATGATGTATAATTTGTTTGATGTGTTGCTGGATTCTGTTTGTTAGGATCTTGTTGAATATTTTTGCATCTATATTCATTAGTGATATTGGTCTATAATTTTCTTTTCTTGTTGGGTCTTTTCCTTGTTTGGGGATCAGGGTGATGTTTGCTTCATAGAACATGTTGGGTAGTCTTCCTTCTTTTTCTATATTTTGGAACAGGTTGAGTAATATAGGTACTAGTTCCTCTTTAAAGGTTTGGTAGAATTCTGACGTGAAGCCATCTGGTCCTGGGCTTTTCTTTTTAGGGAGATTTTGTATGGTTGATGCTATTTCAGAACTTGATATGGGCCTGTTCAACATTTCCACTTGATTCTGGCTAAGTCTTGGAAGGTGACGTGCTTCCACGTATTGGTCTATTTCCTTCAGATTTTCATATTTCTGAGAATAAAGTTTCTTGTAATATTCATTAAGGATTTTTTGAATTTCTGAGGAGTCTGTTGTTATTTCGTCTTTGTCTTTTCTGATTGATGAAATTAGAGATTTTACTCTTTATTTTCCTGGTTAGGTTAGCCAAAGGTTTATCTATTTTATTGACCTTTTCAAAAAACCAACTTTTTAATTTATTGATCTGTTATAGAATCCTTTTGTTTTCAATTTCATTTAATTCTGCTCTAATTTTGGTTATTTCTTTTCTACTGGGTTTGGTGTTGGAATGTTCTTCCTTTTCCAGTTGACAGATGACATATTCTAACAGTCACTCTTTGCAAGTAGCAAAGAAGGAACCAGTATGAGAGACTGACCCCATCCCAAGAAGGTTGAGAAACTTGGGCAGAGTCAAGGCCAGCTCTATAAGAATGAGTTAATACTCAGGTAGAGTCAGAAGACTCCATTCTTCCAAAGAAATGCTTTCCAAGAGCTCCAGATGGAGTGAATGAAGGCACCTCTTGTTCTGGCCTGAGCTGCCCTAAGGCTAACACTGTGCTTCAGATGTTCAACTTGTTGCAAACACTTAGAGACTAATGTTAAAAGTGAAATCACTACATGAATGTATTAGGGAGTCCATCTCCTTCCCCTTCTCTCCTAAAGCCTTTCTCTACACAGACCGCCTTTCTTCTTCACCCTGTCCTCAGCAAGGACACACTCATAATTATCTCCTCTGCATCACTCTTCTACCACTTCAAGTCTACACCTGGACATTTCATGGTCATGCAAGCTGTGTGCTTCTTGGGCAGGTCTGTGTCTTACTCCTCTGGAATCCCCTGTGACCCAGGAAATGCTGCTGCCCTAAACCAAATGCACCTGTATTAGTTTCTATTGCCATGTAGCAAATGGCCACAGATTTAGATGAACACATACTATTTAATAGCTCTCTGCTGAGGGTCTTATAAAGACAAAATCAAGGTGTTGGCTGGGTTGAGCTCCTCCCTGCAGGCTATAGAGAAGAATCTGCCTCTGAGCTTGTTTCAGTTGTTGGCAGAAGTCAGTTCTTTGCAGCTGGGCTATGGCATCCTGTGTCCTTGCTGGCTGTCAGCTAGGGGCCACGCCAGAAGGCCACTCATAGATCCTTGCTCATGACCCCCTCCAGCTTCAGTAAAGTTCCTTTTGTGCTGGGAATCGATCTGACTCTCCCTTCTGGTGACAGGATAAAAGTCTCTGCTTTTAAATGGCTTGCCTGTTTGGGTCACGCGGACTTGGATAATCTCTCTATATTAAAGTCAATTAATTTGAGACTAATTACATCAGCAAAATCCCTTTGCAGAAGTACCTAGATTAGTGTTTGCTTGAATAACCATGGAATGGGAACCTCAGGGGCCTTTTAGAGTACTGCGCACCATGGTTCCCATATCACTGTTACTTAGGCAGACGGCTTACCCCCCCTTCCCGGATTATAAACTCTGTCAACACAGCTGGCCAGGGGGTTGAGCCTCTCCATGCCTCCCAGGCCAGGGTGTGCCTCTCACGCACTGGCTCCCAAAGCTCTGTCAGGCCTCTCCAGACCTGCCATGGAGGCCTTGCTGTCATGACTGCTGACTGGCCCTATCACCACTGCTTACATGCTCCTAGGCGTGCCCCATGTGTCTCTCTCTCCCCCGTTCTCCAGAGGATCCTTGAAGATGTAGGACTAAGGCTTCTCTCTAAAAGAAGGAACTCCATCCTGCCTGGAGCCTAAGAGGGCAGTTGCTTTGACAGTAAAAATCCTGAGTAGCTGGTAGAGGCTGAGCTCCCACCAGCTTCTCAGCAACCAAGAGACAGCAAACACAGATCCTCCCCGAGCAGCATCATCAAGCAAAGTGGCACCAAGTGGCTCCAGGGGACATAAGAGGCTATTCCCACCTGACTGTGAAACCAGCTCGGCTGAGGTCTGGAGAAGAGGTCCACACAAGTGCACAGGCAGCACACAGCACACGGGGAGAGAAAAGGAGTGTTGGGGAGAGCTTCCTGTAGGAGGAGCCCTGGGAGCTTGGAGACATGGGGCTGTAGAAAAGGGTGCCTAGGCTAAGGGCTCAGAGCAGGTGTGGGAAGGTGGGGTGGGGGTCTAAGAAGAGGTAAAGTCCTGCTTGGCTGGGTTAGAGGCTGGAGAGGTGAGCTGGGGCCCATCCCCAGGGCTCAGAACCCCAGGAAGGCACAACAAGAAGCCAACAGTGGAGTCAAGCTTTCAAGACTGTTCAGTGGTTGCTCACACAGGCAGGAAAGCCAGAGACCTGAGCGGTTTAGGGAATGAGCCTCCCACAAACCCACCCAGTCCTCTGTGCTGTTGGTAATAAATATTGAGTGAGCTTTACAAAGGCCACATCACATTGTGAAAGCAAAACTCCTACCTCCCCAGAACTGCCTGGGGAAATTCACGTGATGTGCATTGCAAATATAAGAATAGCAATAATTTAGCTTTTAGGAGCATAAATAAGATTTGCATTCACATCCCATGTTTCTCATGTATCTGACACTCAGGGAAAGAGACAACTTACCATGAAGCCTGAGTGTCCAGTTATCTGGGGAGAGTGAAACTGCCTTTTATAAAATTAATAAAGGGCCACAAGGTGAGAACTGTGATAGGGGAAAAAAATATATATCTATATCTATATCTATATCTATCTATCTATCTATCTATCTATCTATATAAAAAGCAGCCATTGCTGCCTGGCTTGTTCTCCTATAACTGCTCACTACTCAGGAGTCACATAGCGGATGGTCACAGAGAATCATAGCTTTCTTTACTGTTCCCACAGATAACATCACCCTCATGAAACCCGAGGCTAGGTTTTGAGATGTCTTCCAGGCCCTGCATTCCAATGGAAAGGCAGGCCCACACACACCCGTAGCCCATACCAAGGGACTGACTCAACTAGTCTTGAGACCCCCACCCAAAATCCAACTCAGCAAAGTACAATTTCTACACTCCTGTGCTTCTGCCTGGAAACCAGCCAATTAGCACACCCAATTGCCTAGCCCTCTTCTCCTGCCAAACTATCTTTACAAACCCTTTCTTCCAAATTCTCAGGGAGATGGATTTGAGAACTTCCTCATGCTCCTGTGGCGTTAACCTCTTTCTCTGCGGTAGCCTCTGCTGCCTCAGTGTATTTATTTGGCTTCTTGAGCAGTGGGCAATGGGCTGGTTGGGCTGTAACAAGAGCAACAGTCTACACAGAGTGTGTGGGGAAGAAGAATCAGTCCACAGCAACAACATGTTCACCGACCTGAGTGGGACTCCTGGCTGACCCACTGAGTAAGGATAGATGTGTGGAACCACCCACCCCAGGCCTTCTCTTTCCTGACCAAGGAAGATGGCAGCTGAGGTTGGGTTAGGACTCTAATCTGTGGCCATGGAATAACAAAAGAAGAAAAAGCTCCCAGGGTGCCTGATTAGGACCGGCAAAAAGGACTAAGCCGGTGACTGACAGGCCCTGCAGACTCTGCCAAACAGTCTGCTTTGCATGTCAATCTCTCATATCCCCACCCCACCATCTGTGGAAGGTGTTAATGAGACATAACCAGGCAAGGAGCTGGCAGCAGGATGGTACACAGAGGGCAGCAACAATCTGCAGAGTGCGGCAGACAGATCATCACCTCGTGAGCAATGGAAAAACCAAACCTAGAACATGTGGGATGAATCCACACCACGGGGCAAGAACTCCAGCAAGCTGACAGCCCATGCCACCTCTGCCCTCAACAACGGCGCTCTCCCAGCTCTCCGAAAAGCTCTGGAATCTCCACAGCTCTTGGCATTCACATTCCCAGCGTGAGCCAGCATCACAGCACCCCTGCTACAGCCTGTTGCTCTGCTGTCCATTATAAAATCATCACTCTGCAGTCCCCCACCCTACCCCGTGGCCAGTACCTCTTCTGCTATTTAATCTGTAGATAAAAGTACAAATTCTTCATCCTGTTTAGAATATGCTGAAGTGTGATTTAAAAGAAATACATTCCTCTTGGGGTATCATGCTACAAAAATGCCAGAAATGCAAGCCTGAGGGTTTTAATTTTAACGGTAAATGATTAACCTTCCTCTGCTGGAGAAAGGCAGTTTGGTGTATGGCAAGAGCCCAGACTGACAGAGGGAGTTCAAGAAGGCCATTTCAGGTCCTGTCCTGCTCCCCCCAACAACATGACACTTGGCAATTTGCTAATGAAATGATTTCTAAAATATAGAAAACTAGCTGGAAAAATCTGCACCCATGCAGAAAAAACAGTGGAAGAGGCCTTAAATAGACCAGATAGACATTGCAGAATTTCTGCAAAAAGTGCTCCAGGGAAGGGCTGGAGATGAGTATGAGTAGCCCATGGTCCAACACACACGAGGAGCGACCTGCTTGAGAAGAACACAGGGGAGTTCCCAAAGGAATCTTTCAGAACCCCAAGCAGGAGGAGGACAGCAGAGAGTCAGGAAGCAGAGGGCGAGTGGCCCAGGGTCTGGACACAGAGGCGCCAAGCAGAAGCCTTCACATCACCCTGAAGTTAAGCAGCCAGCCCACCAGGCAGAGGGGGTGAGGCTGCTGCAGGCTACCTCTGAGGGGTAGAGTTCCAGGGAGAGCAATGGGCAATGGCCCTGCTAATTCAGGGGACTGTGACCAAAGCTCAGGGCTGCCTAAGCTACAGATCCTAGATAGCTGTACTCCCAATCTAGGAAAATTGAGTTTCTAAGAAATGTACAATAACTTTAACCATTTCAAGCCTTAGTAAATGTTAGGAATTTAGGATGGATAAAAAGTGTGTGTATGTGGGGGGGTGGGGGAATTGAATGCATGAGAAGACTCAGTCTGTTAAACAGAGGTGACCTGAAAAATAAAAACAGACACCACCTTACTTGCTATGCCGTGTCCCCCAAAGTCCACATGTTAGAAACTTAATACCCAATGCAACAGTGTTGAGAGGTGGGAACTTTATGAGGGAACTTTAATAGGCATAATTAATGGTATTATCACCAGAGTAAATTTGTTATAAAAGTGATAGTAAAGCATCACAAGAATGGAGAAGCAAGAATCTAATGTACTCAATTCTAATATGAAGGCAGTAGATGTGCTAATGCAAGGTGGTGGGTAGGGAAAGAAGGGAGCAGGCAGAAGGGAGGAGGGAGGGAGATGGGGTCATGGTGCACGGCACACCTCTTGGGAGTGGGACACAAGTATAAGAGGGACTTTACCTAAAAAATCAATTAGTGTAACCTAATTCTTTGTACCCTTAATGAATGTCAAACATTAAAAAAGAAGAAGAAGAAAACAAAAAGTGAGTTCAGCTGCCTCTCACCCCCTGGCTCTCTTGAGTTGGGAGGACACAGCATGAGGGTCCTTGCCAGATGTTGGCACTGTGCTCTTGGACTTCCCAGTCTACAGAACCATGAGCCAAATACATTCCAGTTCATGACAAATTAGTCAGTCTGCAGTGTTCTGTTATAGCAGCAAAAAACAGACAGAGGTCCTAAGAGACAGGAAAAAGAAAATACATGTATGTTGAAATACTAAATCTCACCAATATTTGAAAAGACCTTTCATAAATAAAAAGAGAATGACCTGAGGCCAGGACAGATCACTTTAGATGAAAAACACGATTTGAGAACAAACATCCAAATGAAAGCAGTAAACAGTAATTAAGTGTGCTGAAAGCTCAGTCAAAAAACTGTTGAGAAATTCTCCCAGAAATCACAGTAAAAGCAAAAGAAAAAGGAGGTGCATGTGATAAGCAAAAGGCCAAGATTCCCAGAGAACAGTCAGAACTGGGCCGGCAGAGCAGGTGGAGGAGAGGCATTCAAGGAAATATCCTAAGAACTTTCGCTTCCAACCCAAATGGGTAACAGGGAGAGGACAGATCTTCCCTTCTGAGACAGTTGAAACACATGACTAAATCCATAGAACAAAGTTCTCAAACACTGGACATCAGGCAGCAAAGGACAGCGATCCCTGAGAGACTGGAAAGGAAGATGAAGTTGGAGGACTAACACTCTCTGACTGAAGATGACAAAGCCACAGCGATCAAGACTCTGGGTCAGCGGAACAGCACAGAGAACCCAGACACAGACCCACACATGTGTATGTAGCTGATGTGCAACAGTAACTCAGCAGAGAAAGGATGAGTTTGTCAACAAATGTTCTGGAACAGCTGAATATCCAGATCTCCCTCTACCCCCAAACAAAAACAGCCCTGTTGTAAGGGTTAAATGAGAAATATTTATGAAGTCATTTCACATAGTATGTAAATATTAGTTCCTTCTCTCCTTGTATTCAGAGAAAACAATCTCCCCATTTCCCTCCCAGCAACCATAACAGTCCTTACATATAAAAATGCAAATCAGCATGCAAATCATGCTAATGTCCTTTCAGAGACTGCTTCTGGCCTACAAGTGAATTCTACAGGCCTAATGGTCCTCTCTGGCTGTCCCTGGCCTAGACTTTCTCCCTCAGCACCTTCCATGGCCCGCCTCACTACCCCAAACTTGCCAGTATCTTCCCTGCCACAAGGCCTTTTCACATGCTGTGCCCATGGCTGGGAAGTTCTTGACCCTGCTCCCTTACAAACCCACAAACTGCGAGTCCTCATTCACTCATGTCCCTTGGTTCTCAATTGACTTGTCATTTCCTCAGAGATGGCTTTCCTGCTCCACTCTCCCCTCCTTCACTCCTATCTGAGAACACACTGCCATTGTAATTCTGTATGCATTGTCCATTCACCCCAGCCACACTGAAGGCTCCCACATGGGTGGTGAATGTAACTGTCACATCCATTGGTGCATTTTCAATTTCTAGGACAGTGTCTTGTGCTGAATAACTATTTGTTTTTTTTGTTTTGTTTTGTTTTTTTATTCTTGGGGATTCATTGAGGGTACAATAAGCCAGGTTACACTGATTGCAATTGTTAGGTAAAGTCCCTCTTGCAATCATGTCTTGCCCCCATAAAGTGTGACACACACCAAGGCCCCACCCCGCTCCCTCCTTCCCTCTGCTTCCCCCCCATAACCATAATTGTCATTAATTGTCCTCATATCAAAATTGAGTACATAGGATTCATGCTTCTCCATTCTTGTGATGCTTTACTAAGAATAATGTCTTCCACTTCCATCCAGGTTAATACGAAGGATGTAAAGTCTCCATTTTTTTTAATGGCTGAATAGTATTCCATGGTATACATATACCACAGCTTGTTAATCCATTCCTGGGTTGGTGGGCATTTAGGCTGTTTCCACATTTTGGCGATTGTAAATTGAGCTGCAATAAACAGTCTAGTACAAGTGTCCTTATGATAAAAGGATTTTTTTCCTTCTGGGTAGATGCCCAGTAATGGGATTGCAGCATCAAATGGGAGGTCTAGCTTGAGTGCTTTGAGGTTTCTCCATACTTCCTTCCAGAAAGGTTGTACTAGTTTGCAGTCCCACCAGCAGTGTAAAAGTGTTCCCTTCTCTCCACATCCACGCCAGCATCTGCAGTTTTGAGATTTTGTGATGTGGGCCATTCTCACTGGGGTTAGATGATATCTCAGGGTTGTTTTGATTTGCATTTCTCTAATATATAGAGATGATGAACATTTTTTCATGTGTTTGTTAGCCATTCGTCTGTCGTCTTTAGAGAAGGTTCTATTCATGTCTCTTGCCCATTGATATATGGGATTGTTGGCTTTCTTCATGTGAATTAATTTGAGTTCTCTATAGATCCTAGTTATCAAGCTTTTGTCTGATTGAAAATATGCAAATACCCTTTCCCATTGTGTAGGCTGTCTCTTTGCTTTGGTTATTGTCTCCTTAGCTGTACAGAAGCTTTTCAGTTTAATGAAGTCCCATTTGTTTATTTTTGTTGTTGTTGCAATTACCACGGCAGTCTTCTTCACGAAGTCTTTCCCCAGGCCAATATCTTCCAGTGTTTTTCCTATGCTTTCTTGGAGGATTTTTATTGTTTCATGCCTTAAATTTAAGTCCTTTATCCATCTTGAATCAACTTTTGTGAGTGGGGAAAGGTGTGGGTCCAGTTTCAGTCTTTTACATGTAGACATCCAGTTCTCCCAACACCATTTATTGAATAGGGAGTCTTTCCCCCAAGGTATGTTCTTGTTTGGTTTATCAAAGATTAGGTGGTTGTAAAATGTTAGTTTCATTTCTTGGTTTTCAATTCGATTCCAAGTGTCTATGTCTCTGTTTTTGTGCCAGTACCATGCTGTCTTGAGCACTATGGCTTTGTAGTACAGACTAAAATCTGGTATGCTGATGCCCCCAGCTTTATTTTTGTTACAGAGAACTGCCTTAGCTATACAGGGTTTTTTCTGGTTCCATACAAAACGCAGAATCATTCTTTCCAAATCTTGAAAGTATGATGTTGGTATTTTGATAAGAACGGCATTGAATAGGTAGATAGCTTTGGGAAGTATAGACATTTTAACAATGTTGATTCTTCCCATCCATGAGCATGGTATGTTCTTCCATTTGTTAATATCCTCTGCTATTTCCTTTCTGAGGATTTCATAGTTTTCTTTATAGCGGTCCTTCACCTCCTTCGTTAGGTATATTCCTAGGTATTTCATTTTCTTTGAAACTATGGTGAAGGGAGTTGTGTCCTTAATTAGCTTCTCATCTTGACTGTTATTGGTGTACACAAAGGCTACTGACTTGTGGACATTGATTTTATATCCTGAAACATTACTGTATTTTTTTATGACTTCTAGGAGTCTTGTGGTTGAGTCTTTGGGGTTCTCTAAGTATAAGATCATATCGTCAGCAAAGAGGGAGAGTTTGACCTACTCTGCTCCCATTTGGATTCCCTTTATTTCCTTGTCTTGCCTAATTGTATTGGCTAGAACTTCCAGCACTACGTTGAATAGTAAAGGTGACAGAGGACAACCTTGTCTGGTTCCAGTTCTAAGAGGAAAAGCTTTCAGGTTTACTCCATTCAGTAAAATATTGGCTGTGGGTTTGTCATCGATAGCTTCAATCAGTTTTAGAAATGTGCCACCTATGCCTATACTCTTCAGTGTTCTAATTAGAAAAGGATGCTGGATTTTATCAAATGCTTTTTCTGCATCTATTGAGAGGATCATGTGATCTTTATTTTTGCCTCTGTTAATATGGTGGATAACGTTTATAGACTTGCGTATGTTAAACCAGCCTTGCATCCCTGGAATGAAGCCTACTTGATCATGATGAATGACTTTTTTGATGATAAGCTGTAATCTATTGGCTAGGATTTTGCTGAGAATTTTTGCATCTATATTCATGAGTGAGATTGGTCTGAAATTCTCCTTTTTGTTCAGGTGTTTTCCTGGTTTTGGTATCAGGGTGATGTTTGCTTCATAGAATGTGTTGGGGAAGATTCCTTGTTCCTCAATTTTTTGGAATAATTTCTACAGTACAGGAATAAGCTCTTCCTTGAAGGTTTGATAGAATGTTGGAGTGAAGCCATCTGGACCAGGGCATTTTTTGGTTGGAAGATTTTTTATTGTTTCTTTGATCTCAGTGCTTGAAATTGGTCCGTTCAGGAGCTCTATTTCTTCCTGGCTGAGTCTAGGGAGAGGGTGTGATTCCAAATATTGATCCATTTCTTTCACATTGTCAAATTTCTGGGCATAGAGTTTCTGGTAGTATTCAGAGATGATCTCTTGTATCTCTGTGGGATCAGTTGTTATTTCCCCTTTATCATTTCTGATTGAGGTTACTAGAGATTTTACTTTTCTATTCCTCGTTAGTCTGGCCAATGGTTTATCTATTTTATTTATTTTTTCAAAAAACCAACTCCTTGTTTCATTAATTTTCTGAATGATTCTTTTGTTTTCAATTTCATTGATCTCTGATTTGATTTTGGATATTTCTTTTCTTCTACTGAGTTTAGGCTTAGATTGTTCTTCTTTTTCCAATTCCATAAGATCTCTTGTGAGATTGTTGATGCGCTCTCTTTCTGTTTTTCTAATGTAGGCATCTAAAGCGATGAATTTTCCTCTCAAAACTGCTTTTGCAGTATCCCACAGGTTTTGGTAGCTTGTGTCTTCATTGTTGTTATACTCAAGGAAGTTAATGATTTCCTGTTTTATTTCTTCCTGCACCCATCTGTTATTCAACAGAAGATTGTTTAATTTCCATGCCTTTCGGTGGGGTCGAGCATTTTTGTTAGAGTTGAGTTCTACCTTTAGTGCCTTATGGTCTGAGAAGATACAAGGTAAAATTTCAATTCTTTTGATTCTGTTGATATTTGTTTTGTGACCCAGGATATGATCAATTTTGGAGAATGTTCCATGGGGTGATGAGAAGAATGTATATTCTTTATCTTTGGGATGGAGTGTTCTATATGCGTCTATCAAGCACAGTTGTTCTAGGGTCTCATTTAAATCTCTTATATCCTTGTTTAATTTCTGTTTAGAGCATCTGTCCAGCTCTGTAAGAGGAGTGTTAAGGTCCCCTGTTACTATGGTATTATCAGATATCATATTGCTCAGACTGAGTAAGGTCTGTTTCAAGAATCTGGGAGCATTTAAATTGGGTGCATAAATATTTAGAATTGAAATGTCCTCTTGTTATATTTTTCCCTTAACCAATATAAAGTGACCATCTTTGTCTTTTTTGACTTTAGTTACTTTAAATCCACATGTATCTGAAAATAAGATTGCAACTCCTCTTTTCTTCTGAATTCCATTTGCCTGAAAATTTGTCTTCCAACCCTTGACTCGGAGCTTGAATTTGTCTTTTGAAGCCAGGTGTGTTTCTTGCAGACAGCAAATGGATGGCTTGTGTTTTTTAATCCAGTCAACCAATCTATGTCTCTTCAGTGGGGAATTCAAGCTATTAACATGTATTGAGATAATTGATAAGTGTGGTAGTATTCTATTCGTCTTATTTTGTGAGAGTCCATTGCTTAGTTTTATCTTTTGCATCAGTGTGGAGGTTAGGTTCTGTCCTTTAATTTCTGAGTTCTTACTTTACTGCTGATCCCTTGTGGTGGTCCATGTGCAGAACAGGTTGAAGTATATCCTGTAGAGCTGGTCTTGTTGTGGCGAATTTCCTCAATGTTTGTATATCCGTAAATGATTTGATTTCTCCGTCAATTTTGAAGCTTAGCTTAGCAGGGTACAGAATTCTGGGCTGGAAATTGTTCTGTTTAAGTAGATTAAAGGTAGATGACCATTGTCTTCTTGCTTGGAAAGTTTCATTAGAGAAGTCTGCGGTCACTCTGATGGATTTGCCCCTGTAGGTCAACTGGTGCTTACTCCTGGCAGCTTGCGGAATCTTTTCTTTTGTCTTGACTTTGGACAGGTTCATCACAATGTGTCTTGGAGAAGCTCGGTTAGAGTTGAGGCGACCTGGGGTCCGATAGCCCTCTGAAAGCAGTGTGTCAGAATCTTTGGTGATATTTGGGAAATTTTCTTTTATAATATTCTCTAGTATGGCTTCCATTCCTCTGGGGTATTCTTCTTCCCGTTCTGGAATTCCTATAACTCCTATGTTGGAACGCTTCATAAAGTCCCATAATTCTGACAGTGAACGTTCTGCTTTCTCTCTCTTCTTTTCTGCCTCTTTTACTATCTGAGTTATCTCAAAAACTTTGTCTTCTACCTCTGAAATTCTTTCTTCTGCACGGTCTAACCTGTTGCTGATACTTTCCATTGCGTCTTTAAGTTCCCTAATTGACTGTTTCAGTTCCTTCAGCTCTGCTATATCCTTTTTATATTCTTCATAGTGTTCATCTCTGATTTGATTCTGTTTTTGAATTTCCTTTTGGTTATTTTCCACTTTATTAGCAGTTTCCTTCATTGTTTCCATCATTTCTTTCATTGTTTTCAACATGCGTATTCTAAATTCCCTTTCTGTCATTCCTAACATTTCTTTATAGGTGGAATCCTCTGCAGTAGCTACCTCATGGTCCCTTGGCGGGGTTGTTCTGGACTGGTTCTTCATATTGCCTGGAGTTTTCTGCTGATTCTTCCTCATGAGTGATTTCTTTTATCTGTTTCCTTGCCCTAATTTTCCTTTTACTTCCTCTTGCTCTTTAAGTTCTCGTGCCTGTGGAAGTTGCCGGCGAGTTTAGACGGATTAAACACATGCGACCACTTGCCGGTTTCCACTGTTTTAGTCCTCCTCTTGGGGTCCAGAAGTCTCTTGCTGACTCCCTGTATCCTCTCAGGGGTGATGATAGGCAGATCCCACCTGCCAGAGATGCCTGGAGTCCTATCTCCCCAGACTCACGGTGCCCAGATGCAAGGAAGCTGTTACTGGGCTGCCATCTTGCTCCGCCTGCCCCTGAATAACTATTTGTTGAATTAAACAAAGACATGCAAGTTGCCTCCAGTAAGAAGTTTCCCTTCATCCATGAAGACCCGGTGACCAAGCTCTAGGGCCCAGCATCCATCTTGAGCCAGGCCATTGCCAGCCCCAAGGAGAGGTTGGGCTATATGAGGCAAAGCTCAGCTGCTCTTGTGGCAAGTGTGGGGCCACCAACTCCACCCACCCCTCCTCACTTGGAGGTCTGCAGCAGTCACTGCCAGTGCCCCACTCAGATTCCTTGCATCTCCTGCCATAGTTTGGGGGTCCCTCCCATGGCTGCAGGTTCTTCAGCTAACGGCTCACACCTTTATCTTCTCCAGAAGCTGTCCTTGAACTCACCTGGCCTGACATTGTCTAAGACTTACCCCCACCCCTCAAGGCCTGTGACTAATGAATGACTGGGACAGGGTTACAGAAGCCTCCCTTGTCTCCAGGTGGGACAAACTCTATGCAGTGTACACTCCTGAGCTCCATCTCTGTGGATCAGGCCGAGCTGGACTATCTGGACCCATGTCTTTGCCTGGCTTCTCCTCTGAGCTGTCCTGGCCTATCCAGTTCTCCCTCAGCACTCTCTCCTGACAGTGCTCACAAGAACGTGGCCATGAATCCCTGTCCGGGCTCTGCATCTGGGGAACTCCACTAATGACACTGGCACCTGTGGTGGGGAATAGGAAGGAGACGCACATTTATTGCCTCAGGCACCGCGTTCCCTCCAACACTGGAGGAACTGGAGCTGGTGTGCTGGGGGAGCAGCACTCAGACGCAGGCAGAATCTGTCTCCAAAGTCTATGCTCTTAGCTCCCCCTTGGCTTTTGACAAGTCCACAGAGCCCAGGTTGTATCAAACCACATGAGTTGTGCTGTCTAGGGCAGTGGCAGATGCTACTGGGGAAGGACTCTGAATTGAACACAGGTACATTCTTACAACTCAGCGAAGGGCTACCGGCTCTGCCTCCACCCATAATCAGCAAGAAGCCAGAACTACGTCACAGGCAAGTTACACAGGGTGCAACAAGATGAGAGAAAAGCTGGCCGCTGTGACCCCACACTGCAGAGCCCTTGTGATGCTTGGTCCCCAGAATGTGTGCACTTGGCTCAAGGTTAGAGAATGACATGGTAAATAGCTCACCAGGGAGTAATTTATGTCATCGCCCTGAAAGGGAAAACTGCAAGCCGTCCATCGGATCACTGCCTGAGTAAATGATGCCAAGGGATGCTTTGTGTTGGAGTGTAAGAAAAGAATCCACAAAAATAAAGGGGAAAATGGATGCAGATGTTTTCTTCAATTAGCTTCTACTGAAAAAGCAATAAACAGGAAAGATTGGTGCTCTATAGGCATTTTTATTTAACCATTTGGCATGAGTCATGACATTTCAGAGGAAAATGTGTCTTTCCTTGGCGAAGCTAAAGGAAACTTTTAATTTTCTTTATCATGCTGGAGTTCTTGCAATTGAGCTATTTTTAACAAAAGCATTACAAAATACAACTGACATGTGTGATAATTACCGAAACCTATGTCACACCAGCAGGAAGCAGTGATTCAATTTGTCTTTTCAAACGTCTCAAAGTAACTCAATTATGTCTGCCTAAAAATAAGAATACTTCCAGGTTATTTTTGTTATAGTTTCCTTTTATAGAAGAAAAAAAAGTTCTTTCTTTATTTACTTCTTGAGTAAGAAAGTTAAGATAAAAGATACCTCATTAGGAAATCAAGAATTCTTGGCAAAGAGGGTTTAAAATGTCCATGCTGCACATTTTTCAATTGTGTTTCTGACTATACTTTTAACATTTTGTTTGTTGATAGTGGTAAATTCAAAATGTTTTTAAATCATCCTGAAATTTCTCTCCTAGATATAGGACAGATTGAGCCGTATTATTTTATTTTATTTGTGGGAGGTTTCTTTTTGGCACGAGGTATATGCCCGAGCTCCATATTATTTTACTTTATTTGTGGGGAGTTTCTTTTATGGTGCAGTAGTTCCCCACCTCTGGTTCACATTGCAATCCCTAGGGCTGCTTTTAAAAAGACAGAGGCCTGAGCTTCACCACAGCACAGTGGAGTCAGAGCAATGGGGCAGAGCCTGACATCTGAATTTTGAAAGAACCAACAGAATTCTGATGCACACTGAGATTGACAACCACTGTGTTGAGGGCTGGGAATATTAAAAACTTGTCTACGAAGCTGCAATAGGTGTTCTTCAGGTGCTACTTGGGTATTCCTTGTTTTCAAAAGGCCATGATATACAAGTGAGAATGTAGAAATCTAATCTTTAGGAGGCGATTCTCAGCATTGTAAAGAAATGGGTTTTCTTTGTGGTTAAATCTCTGTGTGAATTTAAAGCAAGATTTAACATTCTCAACTCTGATTCACACACATTTTTGATGGGATTGGGCCATTTAAGAGATCTTTAACTTCCCTCTCTGTCTTTCTCCGGGAAGGAGACACCATGTTCTTGGGAGCTGGGGAAGACGTGGCCTTGCAGAGCCCTTCTCCCAGCTCTTCAAAGCCTGCTTCCTGACTTAGCTACACAGAATGTCACTCAGAGGGGAAGTGGCTTGTCCTCCAAAGCCAAAGGGGAGCAAACCAACTGGCTGAGTATAAATGGACAGAGCACAGGGCTCACAGTGGTGGCTCTGCCACTTGTATCCCTGGCTGCCGTGCTGGGGGCTGTTTGCATCTCTCCTGAAGAGGAATGCTCACCACCAGTGGGAAACTCAACCATTCAATGAGATTACTGAGTCTTATCTCCCTCACCCGGGCCTTGGACCACACCTGCCACTGTGTGGCAGGCCTCCTCTTCAAGTCTTGTAATACCCGGGGCATGTTTCTGTTCTTGATACTTTCCCTGACAACTTGTTACTTCAGTCAAAGCATAGTGGGTCCTTAGACATTGGAGATAAGGACGGGAGGACAAAGCAAGGGGATGGAGACTGACGAGAGGATGCGTGCCCTGACCTGGCTTCAGGTCCAGATACAAAGGAAGCCTCTGGAGATGTAATCGCAAAGGGAATGTGTGCCCCATCCTGGCTTCAGTTCCAGACACAAAGGAGCCTCTGGAGATGTAATCACAGTGGTCGAGCATTAACCTGCAGGTCTGACCTCAGGAAGCTGAGTCTGTACCCTGCAGACTGGCAGGGCCAGGCCCGAGCAGACCAGGTCCCCCTCTCGGTAGACCACATCCTCACTCCCAGACATGCACTGCTTGTTCCCCCTCGCCATCCTGCTCCCAGCCCCTTTCCTGCTACAACTGCTGACCTGGACTCCTCCCTCATACCACATCTACACCACCTCAGCTGTGTGGTGGGTGACCTGTCTCTGCTCTCAGCAGAAAATGACCTTGTCCCTGGCTCTGCTGGTGTCCACACAGACAGCATATAGTGGCAGGTGTGGTCCAAGGCTGGGGCATGGGGCCAGGACTCAGGCATCAGAGGATGAATCAAGTCAAAGGCAGGCCAGGAGAGGCCGGGACCCAGGTTGAGGGCTGGAGAGTACCAGGGCTGGGAGGAGCCTGGTGGTGGCAGAGGAGGAAGAATCCTATGCCCCACCAGATCTGAGAGGCGTGGAAAAGAAGAGGAGGAAGTGCTGTTCTTTATCCCTCCAGGGCAGATTCCACTCACTGTAGAGGAAGGGAAGGAGAGGAAGAGAGCAGGAAAGTGAGGGGGAGGAATGAAGACTCAGCCTGCACTGGCGCTCACATCTGAAGGAGCGCCGCACCAGGATGGCTGGGCAGTCAGGTCCCACACCGCCCATGGCCTGGACGACCACACCTGGGGCCCAGGTGCTGCTGACACATGGAAGAGGGAGGTCCATGGCAGGGAAAATGCACCACCCTAAGCACTGCTCCCTCTCAGTAGGGAATCTGGTACACAATCTGCATTGCAGCCAAGTTGTTCTATGAAAACAGGCCGATGGGTCCAAAGGGGTCCATCAGTGACCACGAAAGCATCAGAGGAAGGGGTAGATTCTGTGGCTTGACTCAACATGACCATTCAGGGATACTGAGAAATCCTCACCTCCCTCTCCAGGGTTAAACCCACTTCTGGTAGGAGGGATTTGTTAATGGTACAGAAGACAGCAGGAGAGCTCACCAGCCGTAAACACTATTTGGGGAGAGAAAGAACTATAGTGAGTGGACCAACCCCACCCCTTGTTGGTTTCATATCTGAATATCTCTTGAATGTAACCATGCCCCTCCATCTCTGCTGTGACCATCAGTGCTGGGTTTTCAGTGTCCCTGCCCACCCCCCAAATACTCATGTCTACCCAGAAGCTATAAATGTGTTCTAATTTGGAAATAGGGTCTCTGTAGACATAGTCAAGTTAAGACGAAGTCAAACTGGATTAAGGTGGGCCTGATCCATCTCGGCTGGTGTCCCTCTGAGAAAATAGACATCAGGTCACAGAGACATGCAGGGAAACACCATGTGGTGACAGAGGCAGAGACTGCCCCTAGATGTCTACAAGGAATGTCAAGGTCTATGGACAAGCGTCAGAGGCTATGAGAGCCACAGTGCAGACCCCCAAACTTGAGCCTAATGAAACTATAATCCTGCTGCCGACACCTTGATTTTTGGATTTCTGGTCTCCAGAACTTGAAGGAATAAACTTTCCTTGTTTTATGTACCTGGTTTTTGGTATTTGTTACAGCATTTGGAGGAAACTAGATACCACCCCACCCCAAGCCTGCATAAGCTCTTGCCTGGTAACTCTGACACCCTCAACCTTGCTTCCCCCAAGCTGTCTGGTCATCCTACAACTTGTTCTCCACTCTGTATCCAGAGTGAACTTGTCATGTCTAATGTGGGTCATGGATAACTCTAGCTGAAAGCGTTGGCAGCCTGCTGTTGCTCTGGGGGTGAATCTCCACCCCCCCCCACTCTCCACCCTTCCTTACGTGGACCCTTCAGCACTCCACCAAGACATCCCAAGCATCACTCCTGGCAAGAGCCCTCTCCATATGGCCCAGGACCTCACAGACGTCACAACACCCATCACGGCATGTGATGGTGTCAGACGTGATTACTTCTTTGGTGTCCCTCTTCCTCACTAAACTATAAACTTCATGAGAGCCAGGCTACATGGATTTATTCATCACTATATCCCAACACTTAGAATTATGTCACAAAGTTAGTGTTCAATAAATGTGTGCTGGGTGGACACTGAATGGGCAGGACAAGGGGAGAGGAGGGGAAGCTTCTTTACTCCTCTCCCTGCCCTGAGCCTCAGATGGGTGTCCTCAAGCATAGGGTAGGAGGGGGACCATCACCCTTGGAAAAGGTGCAAAGTCACAGAAGTCAGGGTCCACTTTGAGACAAAGTCACAAAGCCATCTCCCTTTGTCAATAGCACCAAACCCTCACACACATTTTGGAGGGATAAGAAGACAGTAAAGTGGGGTAAGACAGAAAGTTTGGAAGTAGAATTTTTAGTCATTAAAAAGTGAAGGAAATCAGGAGCAAGATGGTAGCCGACTAACAGCTTCCTTGCAACTGGGCATGGTGAGACTGGGGAGAGAAGACTCCAGGCATCTCTGGCTGGTGGGATTTTTCCAGAAACATCCCTTTGGGGACACAGGGAGTCAGCAAGACACTTCTAAACCCCATGAGGAGAACAAAAACAGTGGCAAGTGGTTGTGTGTGTTCATTTGGTCTAATCCCAACAAACTGCTGTAAGTACAGCAGCAGTGAGAATGCAAACTGGAAAGGCCTTACCTGTGAGCTGTTTTGTTTTGTTTTTTTTTGGACCTGGCACTCTGTTGAACTACCTTGGGAGAACTTGGGCAGGAATGCGGAGGACTTTAAGCATTGTCTAGGGCCCCAGACAGAGCCACTGAGCCAGACACAAGCCAAATAAGTGTTTGGTTGTGGGCCGCACAGAGCCATTGTGGGAGAACTGCCCTGGCAAGCTCTGCCCTCAGGATCACAGAGCAAGGATCAGGCGGGAGACCTTGGACAAGTAATCTAGTGACTGAGCAGCCTAAAGGCAGAGACTGAGATGCCTTACAGGTGGCCCTCAGGGCCACAGAGTGAGACTGGTTTTGGCACAGTGGGTAAGTGGACAGCCACTTTAGGAGTGATCCCAGCAATAAGTGCTTTCCAGAGAAAGCTCCTGCTTAGTCAAGATTAGCAGTTTAAAGTGTCTTTTACGTGGGCTGAGGAGAGATTTATGCTGTCCACCCTGCTGGGTTTGAGAAATCAGCAGAGGCCTCCAGTCTCCATCTCGTAGAGCCATATCAGCATTGTGATTAACATCTCATACTCCAGAAGATCACCTGTTGCCCAGACAATATTCAGAAAGATATATATATATACTGCTTTGTTTATGGTTTTGGTTTTTTGTCGTTTTTTTTGTTTGTTTTTAATTTCAACATTTCCCCTCTAGATTTCCCTCAACCCTTTTTTTCTTTCTTTATTTTTCTAGTTAAAATATAATTTTTCATTGTGGTCTTCTTTAGCAATTAGAACTTCATTTTTGCTAGTGTTTTTATCCCCATTATTTGCTTTCCCCCCCAATTTTATCCCATAAAGTTTTCTGTTTATTTGTTTTGGTTTGATTTATGGCATTTTCCTCTCTACTTGGTGGAGGTGGGGTACTGTATATAAACAGGCCAGCAAAGAGCTGCTGACCTCAAGGGAACCACCCAACCTGGCACCCCCAGAGATTGGGGGTTTTTTGAGGTTGGGTCAAAGTACCCTACCGTACACCTAAATTGCTCCTGTATCCCTCTTTCTGTGCCTCTCTTCTTTTTGTCAATATTCCCTTTTACTCACCCCCTCTCCTTTCTCTTTTTTCTTTCTTTCTTTTTTCCCTTCTTGTTCTTCAATTTTCTCATCTTTCTGGTCCAGTACCAAAGGACTCATCAAAATCCTGGTCCAGAGGAATGGTAACTTAAAAAGCAAGAGCAAGTGAAAGGAAAACTAGGGAAAAGAAACAGATAAAAGAAAACACTCATGAGGAAGAATCAGCAGAAAATTCCTGGCAACATGAAAAAACAGTCCAGAGCAATGCCCTCAAGGGATCGTGAGGTAAGTACAGCAGAGAATTCCACCTATAAAGAAATGTTAGAAATGACAGAAAGGGAATTTAGAATACAGATGATGAAAACAATGAAAGAAATGATGGAAACAATGAAGGAAACAGCTGATAAAGTGGAAAATAACCAAAAGGAAATCCAAAAATGTAATCAAATAAGAGATGAATGATATGAAGAATATAGAAAGGATATAGCGGAGCTGAAGGAATTAAAGCAGTCAATTAGGGAACTTAAAGATGCAATATGAAGTTTCAACAACAGATTAGACCATGCAGAAGAAAGAATCTCAGAGGTAGAGGACAAAGCTCTTGAGATAACTCAGATAGGTAAACAGGCAGAAAAAAAAGAGAGAGAAAGCAGAATGTTCACTGTCAGAATTATGGGACTTTATGAAGCATTCAAACATACAAGTTATAGGTATCCCAGAAAGGGAAGAAGAATGCCCCAGAGGAATGGAACCTATATTAGAGAATATTATAAATGAAAATTTCCCAAATATCACCAAAGATTCTGACACACTCTTTTCAGAGGGATATCGGACCCCAGGTCGCCTCAACTCTAATCAAGCTACTCCAAGACACATTGTGATGAACCTGTCCAAAATCAAGACAAAAGAAAAGATTCTTCAAGCTGCCAAGTGTAAGTGCCAGTTGACCTACAGGGGCAAATCCATCAGGGTGACTGCAGACCTCTCTAATGAAACTTTTCAAGCCAGAAGACAATGGTCATCTACCTTTAATCTACTTAAACAGAAAAATTTCCAGCCTAGAATTCTATATCCTGCTAAGCTAAGCTTAAAATTGACGGAGAAATCAAATCATTTACTGATATACAAACATTGAGGAAATTCGCCACAACAAGACCACTTCCACGGGAAATACTTCAACCTGTTCTACACACTGACCATTACAATGGAGCAACAGCTAAGTAAGAACTCAGAAATTAAAGGATAGAACCTAACTTCCACTTTGATGCAAAAGATAAAACTAAGCAATGGACTCTCACAAAATAAGATGAATAGAACACTACCACACTTATCAATTATCTCAATAAATGTTAATGGTTTGAATTCCCCACTGAAGAGGCACAGATTGGCTGAGTGGATTAAAAAACACAAGCCATCCATTTGCTGTCTGCAGGAAACACATATAGCTTCAAAAAACAAATTAAAACTCAGAGTTAAGGGTTGGAAGACAATTTTTTAAGCAAACAGAATTCAGAAGAAAAGAGGAGTTGCAATCTTATTTTTCAGATACATGTGGATTTAAAGCAACTACAGTCAAAAAAAGACAAGGATGGTCATTTTATATTGGTCAAGGGAAAAATACAACAAGAAGATGTTTCAATTCTAAATATTTATGCACCCAACTTAAATGCTCCCAGATTCTTGAAACAGACCTTACTCAGTCTGAACAATATGATATCCTATAGCACCATAATAACAAGGGACTTTAACACTCTTCTTATAGAGCTGGACAGATCCTCTAAATAGAAATTAAACAAAGATATAAGGGACTTAAATGAGACCCTAGAACAATTATGCTTGATAGACATATATAGAACACTCCATCCCAAAGATAAAGAATATACATTCTTCTCATTGCCCCATGGAACATTCTCCAAAATTGATCATATTCTAGGACATAAAATAAACCTCAACAGAATCAAAAGAACTGAAATTTTACCTTGTAATTTCTCAGCCCACAAGGCACTAAAGGTAGAACTCAACTCCAACAAAAACACTCAACCCCAAAGCCATGGAAATTAAACAACCTTCTGTTGAATGACAGTTGGGTGCAGGAAGAAATAAAAGAGGAAATCATTAACTTCCTTGAGCACAACAACAATGAAGACACAAGCTACCAAAATCTGTTGGATACTGTAAAAGCAGTTTTGAGAAGAAAATTTATTGCTTTAGATGCCTACATTCGAAAAACAGAAAGAGAGTGCATCAACAAACTCAAAAGCCATCTTATGGAATTGGAAAAAGAACAATCTAAGCCTAAACCCAGCAGAAGAAAAGAAATATCCAAAATTAAATCAGAGATCAATGAAATTGAAAACAAAATAATATTCAGAAAATTAATGAAACCAAGAGTTGGTTTTTTAAAAAAAATAAATAAACCAGATAAACCTTTGACCAGACTAACTATGAATAGAAAAGTAAAATCTCTAGTAACCTCAATCAGAAATGATAAAGAGTAAATAACAATTGACCCCACAGAGATACAAGAGATCATCTCTGAATACTATCAGAAACTCCATGCCCAGAAATTTGACAATGTGAAGGAAATCGATCAATATTTAGAATCACACCCTCTCCCTAGACTTAGCCAGGATGAAACAGATCTCATGAACAGACCAATTTCAAGCACTGAGATCAAAGAAACAATAAAAAAATCTCCCAACAAAAAATGCCCTGGTCCAGATGGCTTCACACCAGAATTCAATCAAACCTTCAAGGAAGAGTTTATTCCTATACTGCAGAAAGTATTCCAAAAAACTGAGGGGAAAGGAATCTTCCCTAACACGTTCTACAAAGCAAATATCACCCTGATATGGAAACCAGGAAAAGACCCAATTAAAAAGGAGAATTTCAGAACAATTTCAGTAAGGAATATAGATGCAACAATTCTCAATGAAGTCCTAGACAACAGATTATAGGTTATAATCAAAAAAGTCATACATCATGACGAAGTAGGTTTTATCCCAAGGATGCAAGGCTCGTTTAACATACACAAGTCCATAAACGTTACCCACTGTATTAACAGAAGCAAAACAAAGACCATATGATCCTCTCAACAGATGCAGAAAAAGCATTTGATAAAATCCAGCATCCTTTTATAATTAAAACACTGAAGAATATAGGCATAGGTAGCACATTTCTGAAACTGATCGAAGCTATCAATGACAAACCCACAGCTAATATTTTACTGAATGGAGCAAAACTGAAAGCTTTTCCTCTTAGAACTGGAACCAGACAAGGTTGTCCTCTGTCACCATTACTCTTCAACATAGTGCTGGAGGTTTTAGCCAATATAATTAGGCAAGATAAGGAAATAAAGGGAATCCAAATGGGAACAGAGGAGGTTAAACTCTCCCTCTTTATTGATGATATGATCTTATACTTAGAGAACCCCAAAGACTCAACCACAAGACTCCTAGAAGTCATCAAAAAATACAGTAATGTCTCAGGATATAAAATCAATGGCCACAGGTCAGTAGCCTTTGTATAATCCAATAACAACCAAGATGAGAGGCTAATTAAGGATACAACTCCCTACACCATAGCTTCAAAGAAAATGAAATACCTAGGAATATACCTAACAAAAGAGGTGAAGGACCTCTATTAAGAAAATTGTGAAATCCTCAGAAAGGAAATAGCAGAGGACTTTAACAAATGGAAGAACATACCATGCTCAAGGCTGGGAAGAATCAACATTGTCAAAATGTCTATACTTCCCAAAGCAATCTACAGATTCAATGCCATCCCTAATAAAATACCAACATTGTACTTTCAAGACTTGGAAAAAATGATTCTGTGTTTTGTATGGAACCAGAAAAAAACCCGTATAGGTAAGGCAGTTCTTAGTAATAAAAATAAAGCTGGGGGCATCAGCATACCATATTTTAGGCTGTACTACAAAGCCATAGTGCTCAAGACAGCATGGTACTGGCACAAAAATAGTGACATAGACATTTGGAATCAAATAGAAAACCAGGAAATTAAATTAACATCTTACAACCACCTAATCTTCAATAAACCAAACAAGAACATACCTTGGGGGAAAGACTCTCTATTGAATAAATGGTGCTGGGAGAATTGGATATCCACATGGAAAAGACTGAAACTAGACCCACACCTTTCTCCACTCACAAAAATTGATTCAAGATGCATGAAGGACTTAAATGTAAGGCATGAAACAATAAAAGTCCTCAAAGAAAGCATAGGAAAAACAATGGAAGATATTGGCCTGGGGAAAGACTTCATGAAGAAGACTGCCATGGCAATTGCAACAACAAAAATAAACAAATGGGACTTCATTAAACTGAAAAGCTTCTGTACAGCCAAGGAGACAACAACCAAAGCAAATAGACAACCTACACAATGGGAATGGATATTTATATATTTTGAATCAGACAAAAGCTTGGTAACTAGGATCTATAGAGAATTCAAATTAATCCACATTAAAAAAGCCAACAATCCCATATATCAATGGGCAAGAGACATGAATAGAACCTTCTCTAAAGAAGACAGATGAATGGCTAACAAACATATGAAAACATGCTCATTGTCCCTAATTATTAGAGAAATGCAAATCAACCCTGAGATACCATCTAACCCTGAGATACCTCTAACCCCAGCGAGAATGGCCCACATCACAAAATCTCAAAACTGCAGATGCTCACATGGATGTGGAGAGAAGGGAACACTTTTACACTGCTGGTGGGACTGCAAACTAATATAACCTTTTTGGAAGGAAGAATGGAGAACCCTCAAAGAACTCAAGCTAGACCTCCCATTTGATCATGTAATCCCATTACTGGGCATCTACCAGAAGGAAAAAAATCCTTTTATCATAAGGACACTTACACTAGACTATTTACTGCACCTCAATTTACAGTCGCCAAAATGTGGAAACAGCCTAAAAGCCCACAAACCCAGGAATGGATTAACAAACTGTGGTATATGTGCACCATGGAATACTATTCAGCCATTAAAAAAAATGGAGAGTTTACAGCCTTTGTATTAACCTGGATGGAAGTGGAAGACATTATTCTTAGTAAAGCAATGGAGAAACATGAATCCTATGTACTCAATTTTGATATGAGAACAATTAATGACATGGTGCGGGTGGGGAAAGGAAGAGCAGGGAGAGAGAAGGAGGGAGGGGGTGGAGATCTGCTGTGTGCCACACTTTTGGGGGGCAAGACACAATTGTTAAGAGGGACTTTACCTAACAAATGCAATCAGTGTAACCTGGTTTCCTGTACCTCAATGAATCCCCAACAATAAAAAAAAAAAAAAGAAAAAAAAGTGAATGAAATGTCTGCAATTCCCAAATGCTATCTATCATTAACACTACCCATACGTTATCTCACACGGGCTTCAAGGCAGTTCTGTAGGGAATATATTATTGTCTGCATTTACAAGTGGAGAAACTGAGGCAAGGGAGATTCAGTCATTCACCCAAGATGAAGGCTCTGAACTGCAACAGTCCCTCCACATAGAGAGATTTTCAGACACACCCCTCTGCTGGGCCCCATGCCCTCCCCACCCTCCCCCCAAGGCCCGTTTTGTTAACAGAGGTGGTGGGTGGACTCTCTCTGGGCATAGGGAAGCTGGCCTTCCAGCCTGGGGTCTGCATCTACGCAGAAGCACCACTCTGCCCTTTTCTCTGCCGTGCCCCCAGAGTGATAATGAACACAGCAGCCCAGCTTGGAAACCTGTCCAGATTCATGGAGTGTCTTTGAACAGAAAACATGAGAGAAAAACACAAACAGCTCGGCAGCATCAGCATGCTATGTATGTAGCGAAGCAAAACAAGGCAGGTTGTATAAATATTTAAAAACGAGAAAGAACTGGCTCCAGAGGAACATCTGGGATAACAGATCTAAGGAGGCTGCAATTTCCAGTGGGAAAGTCACTGTGAAGATACGAAAAACAACCAGCCTGCAGTCCTCAGATGTCACTCTCATGTGCGTTCACCAAGTGCCTCTGGCAACCCAGCTCTAAATGCTTTCTCCAGTGGCCTAAGTATTTACTACACAATTGGTCAATTTCTAAGGGGCCTAAATCAAATAAACATGTTTTTCTTGCCATTTAAATGCTTTATTTCTATTGCAAACAGCAGAAACTCAGTAACAGTGTTAACAGTTGAGTCAAAATAAAAATCAAAAACTTTTTTTTTTTGCTACATATATCTGTGTTACCTAATATGGCAAGAAGTGGAGTGTTGAACATGCTTAGGATTCGGTTTCTGGCATTAGTCCAAAGACTAATTTTGGGTATTCCAAAGAAAATAAGCTATATACTGGAAAGTATAGTTTTCATGAAGTTACCTTCATGACTGATATTTGGAAATGGACCATCTTTTTCCAGAATGATACCACAGGAGGCTGCATAGTTCACAGGACCCCCGCAGGACCAATTAACTGCCTCACATTCTTTCACTGAAGGACTTGGCCACGTGGCTGAGGTCAACCCTTTTGTCCTCGCCCTCCTTCTTAAAGTGTCGTGGAGAAGGCCCAGCTGCCGTGGGGGGGGGGGGGGCTTACACTGTCCTGCATGCTAACAACTGGCAGCTACTTTCCCAGGGGAACGCATGCTGTCCTCTGTGGTGTCACACACACCTGGGGCATTTCTGCTCTAGCCTGGGTCCTCCCACAGTGACAGTGTGGGCACACCTCAGGTCCTCACTCTTTCCCTTTCCACCGTGGAACATGACACCTGCTGACTCTCCAAACTTCATGCTGACCCTGGTGAGAGCTGGGCACGTGTGAGCTCTCAGAGTGACATCCCCAGGGCCAAGTGCCACCACTCTGCGGCCGTTCACCCTCCTCATGCCTAGGCAGCCCGTGCCCTGGGCAGGGAGCAGCTGCCCTTCCAACTGCTCTCCCTAACACCCTGCCTGTCACCTGAGTGCTGGGCACACACGAGCTGAACAGCAGAAGCCACTGGAGCCAAGCCCCTCACTTCATGCCAGCCTGGCTGCCACAGAAGGCCCACTCCCTCCAAACTCCCCCTACAGCAAGCTCCCACAACAAAAGGTCAGCACTCCTCCAACTACAAGGTGCACATAAGCACGTGAGTCTCTTGGGAACCTTATTAAAATGTGGATTTTGGGTGGCGCCTGTGGCTCAGTGAGTAGGGCGCCGGCCCCATATACCGAGGGCGGCGGGTTCAAACCCAGCCCCGGCTCAACTGCAACCAAAAAATAGCCGGGCATTGTGGCAGGCGCCTGTATTCCCAGCTGCTGGGGAGGCTGAGGCAGGAGAATCACGGAAGCCCAAGAGCTAGGGGTTGCTGTGAGTCCTGTGACAGCATGGCACCCTACTGAAGGCGGTAAAGAGAGACTCTGTCTCTACAAAAAAAAAAAAAAATTAAAAAATGTGGATTTTGATTTAGTAGGCCTGGGATGGGGCTTGCAATTCTGTACCTCTTAGAAGCTCCTGGGAGATGCAGGTGCTGCTGGTCCACAGAGCACACTTCCCAGATCCTTGCAAGCATAAATAAACACAGGTATGGAGTTTTGTAATTAATGAGACATCTCACAAAGGCACACACCCTCCATCTTTTTAAGGAAGAGAGTAAAACTCAAAGATCAATAAGCTTGACAAGGGCGGCACCTGTGGCTCAGTCGGTGAGGCCCTGGCCCCATATACCAAGGGTGGCGGGTTCAAACCCGGCCCCGGCCGAACTGCAACAAAAAAATAGCCAGGTGTTGTGGCAGGTGCCTGTAGTCCCAGCTACTCAGGAGGCTGAGGCAAGAGAATCGCTTAAGCCCAGGAGTTGGAGGTTGCTGTGAGCTGTATGATGCCATGGCACTCTACCAAGGGCCATAAAGTGAAACTCTGTCTCTACAAAAAAAAAAAAAAAAAAAAAAAAGCTTGACAAGGTCAAGAAAAAAGGTGGACTCAATCCAGAGGAGTTGACATGAAGTTCCAGGTTGGTTTCCCTGTGTCAATGGTTCTCAAACCTTAGTGTGCATCACCAGGACCTGGAAGCTGGGTAGAAATGCAAATCCCTGGGCCCCCAGAGCTTCTAATTCAGCGGGGAGAACCTGCATTTCTAGCCAGCTCACTAGTGATGTTCATGCAACTGGTCCAGGGTCCACACCTGGACAGCCACCATGCCAGACCACACACAAGAAGCCCCTGAGGTAGCTAGCTGCCTCAGTCTTGGGTCTCTGACACCATTTACCACTCACATATCCTGAACTCTGAATGCCACCCTTACCTTCTCCCTCCATGAACTGGGGTCCCCAAAGCCTTAGATTGAGCATCTGTGACTAGCTTGGCTCCTGATGCTGCAGGGACACGGGGCCAAGCCACGGCTTTGTGGCTTTTTGGTATCTAGATTTCCCCAAAGGCAAAAAGCTTCACCTGTGTTGACCATGAGCCCTACTTTCCCGCAGCTGTGTGCCCCTGGGAACCTCACAGGGACACCAAGTCTTGTGCTCCTTACTTACAAAACAGGGTCAAAACCCCCAGGCACAGGACCACCATAAGCCAGAGGACCAATGTTCTCAGCCTTCCTGTGCACCAGAATCACCCAGAAGCTGTAGTGAAACCCCAGTGCCCAGCCTCCTCTCCAAACCCTGGGCAAGTGTATTTGTGGCTCTTGTGAGGTCACAGAAGCTAATGGGCAGCCAAGGTTGATGCCCACTGAAGTAGGTAAAAGTATTAGAAGAATGTCAAAGAATTTGTTACAGTCACTGATATCTCACTGTCAGGGCTGAAGGAGAAAACAGAAGCAGCCTATGTCCAGTGCCTCTCAAGCGTGCTCTCTCCCAGACAGGCAGGAAGACTCTTAAGTGCCTGCACCATCTTTAAATTCTCACGGAAACATAGCCTGATGAAAGGCCCATGAGCAGAGCTGCAGAGCCGGCTGCCAATGGCTCCGTGGAGGCCTGCTCTCGAGAGCTGCTATCTGTGCCCAGACCTTGGCCTGGCCAGACCCTGTGATCCAAGGCTGAAAGTATCCCTGGACTTCGCTGAAGCTCTCAGGGAGATAGGAAAGCTTAATCGCAGTTGATTGGGACATGTGAATCATGCACAGGGATTTTCCAGCAGTATCCCTTGGGTTCTCCACAAATTATCACAAAGAATTTGGGCTGAACATTTGGAAAATGGGGATTCATTCACTCAGCAGCGGCTGGGAACTCTTGAAGGTGAAGGGGGAGGAGAGGCCGATCATGAGGTGAGCTGCATCCCAGGTGCCCTTCCACAGAGCTGCAAAATGGGCATTAACTGAATGGATGGATAAAAAAGTAAACTAAGAGTGACTGGATAAGAAGAAGAAGAAGAGAAAGGAGAGAGAGCGAGAGACAGAGAGAAGGAAGGGCGGAACTGACTCAGCCTTAGCTGCACCTCCTTCCACCGTAGGAGGCTCTATTTTAAAGTTTAGCCTATACTGAACCAAAACGCTGACCCAGTTCTCCAAACGCAGGAAGAGCGGGGCAGAAACAGAGCGGCACAAGCACAATACAGGGGAAATGAGCCAAGCAAGCCTTGTCCTGAAGAGTCCGTGGTTATCCTCCTTCACATCTGCTCCAGGCCCAGAAGCAGAGCTCTTCCTGCCCCGTGCAGCATCTGAGGTCACCTACAAGGCGCCTCCTGTTTTTGCTCACCAGGATCAAGGTTTTCCAGAGTTCAGCAGCCACAAGGGGGAACTTGGGAAAGGCCACCAGAAGGCACAGAGGAGAATCTGCTCACACTACGCTCCCTGGGCGGCCCTACAGAGCATTTTCCTGCTGTTCCCAGCTTGCCCTCTGCACTGAACCCCTCGGGTATATCCAGTTGCAGTCAGAGGCTCTGCTGTCACCTGGGTTGCCCTGGGCCTCTCCTCAGCTCCCCTCCCTCCCCATTGTGGGTATCTGAGAGCTGGGCCCAGCCACTCAGATACCCAGTCATTACTTGTGCAGCCTCTCCACCACAACTTTCAGGCCCCTGCCCTCCTCCGTGCCTGGCAGCAGCTCCTCCTTCTGCTCACCCTTCCTAACCCCAACCTCCCTAGCATCCCCAGGGAGAGAATGACCTCACACCCTGGCTCACAGTCTCCCTGGCCATCAGGATTGGTCAGGACAGGGCAGGTGGACCACACTGAGTGGAGACCAGCATGGACTACTTGTTAGAACCATTGCAGGGAGGCACTCTGTTTCCACTAGTGCTGTGCAGGTGGTGAGGGACAAGCAGGAGCTGCTAGGAAACACTTTTGTCATCTATGAGGAAAATCAACCCCTCCCAGAGAGGGAAGAGAGAGAATGAGATACGGCTGATTCTCAATATTCGATGTCGTTCTGTCGATAGAGTTACTGCGAACACTGAATTAGCAAAACGGAGCCATTGCTTCTCCGGGAAATAGGGGACTGCAGACCTCTGGTTATAACGTTCTTGTCAACACATTAGTACCTAATCTCATTTTACATGTGTTTCTGTTTAAAGACGCATTATATTGTTCATTCACTCACGTGGAACTCATAGCCCTATGATGCCTGTCCCATGCACCTGTCTCCTCCATGAGGCACATGGCAGCTGCCCTGTACTCAGAGATGCTGGGCAGCACCCCAGCTATGCTGGAAAACACCAACAAAAAGCAAAAGTACCAACAAAAAGCACAAAAAAACCCAAAAATGTAGTGGCCCCAAATGGATCATGAAAAGGATACTCTGCTCGACCTCAGTTGGAAATGTGCACTTCAGGCAAGTCAAAGCTTTCGCCACTCTGTGCCCCTCCACAAGTGACCACAAAAGCTCCAAGGCTGTCAGTTTGGGGGCTGACAATCTCATAGTCTTGGCTGGTAGGCGAACCTGCCAATATGCAATCCACAAATAAAGCCTGCCGAGTCTGTTTTGGGGGAAGCGGTTCAGCACCTGCATCCCCCTACACCGGCAGCCAACGTGCCTCTCTCTATAAATTCCTTTTTCACTCAAGCCAGTTGGAGGTGGTTTGCTGTCACTTGAACCCAGGCTGGCTTCATGGTTTCTCTTCTCTGGAAACACAGAGATCTCTGGAAGACACGGCTTCCCTAATTAGGTCTCTGACTGTCTGAATCCTCAGTCCTTGGCATCCTGATCACCCCCACAAAGAGAAAGTTCAGCCCCGCCCCCCAACCCAGGCATTGCTCATGCAGATTCCCAGGTGTGTATCTGGTTTGAGACAACAGATCCCTGTCTCCTGCCTGTCAAAAGAAGTGTTGAGAGAGTGGGGCTCCTCTGCCTGTGGGCCACAGGAAAGACACCTCAGCAAGGGACACCTCACCCTGCTGCCCATCCGAGTCCTGGAGAAGGGACACACTTTCTGCACAGCCTGGAGCCCCCAGGCTGGTACTGCCTCTCTTCCCATGAGTGTTGCTGGGGGATGGAGGGTCTGGGAACAGGCCTGGCAGGGGCAAGAGTGGGTGGCCCTAAGCCTTGGGACTGGTTTCTCTGTGGTTCCTGCACAGCTTCTGGTCCCTCTGTTCCCATCCAACTCCCACCATTTCCTACCTGGTGGATTAAATCCTGTACTGGGGCCTTGAGCATGCAAAGCCAGAAAGAGCCTTAAACATTTGCTGGGCTAAGGTAAGGAGTGTGAGAGTCAGAGAACAAAGAAACTTGCCGAGAGACCACAAAGTGAAAACCAGAACCAGAACCGGGGTCTCAACGCCCTTTCCAGCACTTTCTCTACTGTGACACTGCCGTTGCAAGGTGAGGGCTCCCCCAATCTCTCTTGACATCGATAAAACCTAGTTTTTATTCACAGACAAATCACTGCATTGGCTCACACCATCCCATTATGTTTCGAGGAAGACTTTATGTATCTTCTTACCCACTCTTTGCCATCACCTCTCCAGCTAGGGAAGAATTTAATTCAACAAAGAACTTCACCACGGCCACCATCTGAGACACTGCAGTCCTGTGCTGGTATTGCTCTGTCTTGGAAGTCATGGAGTCATGTTGAGGCTTTGTAATAGAAGTTCTATCAGCCCCACACTTGGGTAGGTTACATATGAAGCCTAGTTCCCAGCTGGCCTGAGCACCAGGAAACCCCAAGGCCGGCCTGAGGGGCAGCGTTGCTGCAGGGAGCTCTTCCAAGGTCTCCCCACCAGGCCAGCAAGCTTGTATGTGGTATGTTCTGGGAGAATCACAGCACACACTCTGGTGTTCTGAGAGAGAACTTTTCCTCCTTCCTACCCTAAGATGACAAGCCCCTTCTCTAGCACCTCTAGGTCCTCCACAAGAGGAGCCCCACTGGGAGCAGAACTCAAGGGCCCAGCTATGCACCCTTCACCAGGTGTGCTCTGCCATCCTGGAGGACTCCCTCCACTGCACCTGCTCTGGCTGCCTGGGCCACCACCCAGCCTCCGGTCCAAGGGCATTTCTGTCTAAATGTGTTTACATGGCCTCTTTAAACTCTGCCAGACACATCGAGATTCTCTTGGACAGGCTGGACACAGTGGCTTATGCCTGTAATTCTAGCACTCTGGGAGGCCAAGGCAGGCAGGTAGATTGCTTGAGCTCACTGGTTCGAGAGCAGCCTGAGCGACAACAAGAACAATAACAACAAAAAAAGACCCCATTTCTACAAAAAAATAGAAAAACTGAGACAAGAGGATCGCTTGAGCCCAAGAGTTGGAGGTTGCTGTGAGCTATGACCCCACAGCACTCTACCGAGGGCAACAGCTTGAGACTCTGTCTCAAAAAAAGAAAAAAAATTTTCTATGGACAGAAACGTCCACCCAACTTTGGTGAGCCAGTTGGGTGCACCCTTGACCAAAGCCCGACCTCCCTCTTCCCTTTGTTGTCACTTCCCTGACATCTGCCATGGCAGGGTCTCCTGACCTTCCCAAAAGCCACATCCTGTGGTCAAATGCAGAAGTCTGGGGAATGACAGCTCTTTCCAGAGGAGATAATTTCAGCTGCCAAGCCAACATTTCCTGGTTGGTTTGTGGTCCCTTTCATGTCCCTCCCAGAGATTAACTTTATAAGGTATGTTCTGCATAATTTCCATGTGGAACTTGCTAACTCAGCCCAGGGAGTGGGGCAGCTCAACAAGTCTCCTGCGTCCGTTCTGGCATCGCTGCTCTACAAGCTCACCAGATATCACTGCTGGGGACACAGAGCCTGTCCTTACACCTTCATTCTCTATCCCCTTCCTCCTTTTAGGCATACTTGATCACAGCACAGAGAAAATTACTATTATCGTTCAGAGACAGCTGGACTTCTGTCACTTTTGACAACATCTGATTCATTCTTATCATAAATATTGGGGGTGGAAACGTGTCTCCCCCCTGCCCCTGCTGCCTCCCAAATTCATTTGCTGAAGTCCTGACTCCCAGTCCCTCAGAATGTGACCGTATTTGGAGATAGGACTGGGAAAGAAGTTGTTACGGTTAAATGAGGCCACCTATGTGGGCTAATAGATATCTAGTCAGTACGACTGGTGTCCTCGTAAGAAGAGGCATAGACACAAGGACTATGGGCAGAGAGGAAAGTCCACAGGAGGACACAATAAGAAGGCTACCTGCAGCAAGGACAGAGGCCTCAGCAGAAACCAGACTGCTGACATTCTGATCTTGGATGCAAGGGACTGCATGCTCATATTTCCCCTAATTAATGTTTGAAATCCTGTCAGCCAATGTGGATGCTATTGGAAGGTGCTCTCACAAAAGGTACCCCAAAGAGCCAGCTAGCCCCACACCATGTGAGGACACAGCAAGGCACTGCCTATGAATCCGAAAGTGGGTCCTCCCCAGACACTACACCTGCTGGTGCCTTGATCTCAGACTGCCTCGTCTCTAGAACAATGAGGAGTATATTTCTGCTGTTTAAAAGCCATCTAGTTTATGGGATTTTGTTACAGCCGTGGGGCTGATGGAATGAGCAAGGCGCTGAAGAAAGGTCTACTCCATGCAGAGAACCGAGTTTGTTACCACAGAGGACCCAGCGTCTCACATGTGGTCAGGGAGGATGACACGGCACAACACATCTGCTGTATAGAAGAATGCAAGTACCTCGGCATAACTCTTGTTTTGAAAAGTAAATTTGTTCCAATGTGATTGATATACTTGTATTAGGGAACAGTCTGAGCGTAATATGAATTGGTGTCTGCTTATCTGGAAAAAACGAATACTAGAGAAACACAGAAAACTGCCCAGCTGAACCAAGCCACAGAGGAACACACAAAACTCACACACGCCCGGACATCTGTTAGCCCCCTTAGCCCACCACGCTTATCCCCACCAGGTGTCAAAACTCTGACTTCACGTGACTCTCCTCACTTGATTTTTTATATATAAAAAATTGTATATTGCTTTGGGTAGTATAGACATTTTAATGATGTTGATTCTTCCCAGCCATGAGCATGGTATGCTTTTCCATTTGTTAACATCTTCAGCTATTTCTTTTCTTAAAGGTTCATAGTTCTCTTTATAGAGATCTTTCACGTCCTTTGTTAGATAAACTCCCAAATATTTCATCTTCTTTGGCACTACTGTGAAAGGAATAGAGTCCTTGACTGTTTTTTCGGCTTGGCTACTGTTGGTATATGTAAAGGCTACAGATTTATGGGTGTTGATTTTGTAGCCTGAGACATTGCTATATTCCTTGATCACTTCTAAAAGTTTTGTAGTAGAATCCCTAGTGTTTTCCAGATATACAATCATGTCATCTGTGAAGAGTGAAAGTTTGATCTCTTTTGACCCTATGTGGATACCCTTGATTGCCTTTTCTTCCCTAATTGCAATGGCTAAAATTTCCATTACAATGTTAAAGAGCAATGGAGACAATGGGCAACCTTGCCTGGTTCCTGATCTAAGTGGAAATGATTTCAATTTAACTCCATTCAATACGATATTGGCTGTGGGTTTGCTGTAGGTGGCCTCTATTAGTTTAAGAAATGTCCCTTCTATACCAATTTTATTAAGTGTTCTGATCATGAAGGGATGCTGGATATTATCAAAAGCTTTTTCTGCATCAATTGAGAGAATCATATGGTCTTTATTTTTTAGTTTGTTTATGTGCTGAATTACATTTATGTATTTACGTATATTGAACCAGCCTTGAGAGCCTGGGATAAATCCTACTTGGTCATGGTGTATAATTTTTTTGATGTGTTGCTGGATTCTGTTTGTTAGGATCTTATTGAGTATTTTTGCATCAATATTCATTAGTGATATTGGTCTATAATTTTCTTTTCTTGTTGGGTCTTTCCCTGGTTTAGGGATCAAGGTGATGTTTGCTTCGTAGAATGTGTTGGGTAGTATTCCTTCTTTTTCTATATTTTGGAAGAGGCTTAGTAATATAGGTACTAGTTCTTCTTTAAAGGTTTGTTAGAATTCTGACGTAAAGCCATCTGTTCCTAGGCTTTTCTTTTTAGGGAGATTTTGTATAGTTGATGCTATTTCAGAACTTGATATAGTCCTGTTCAACATTTCCACTTTGTTCTGGCTAAGTTATGGTAGGTGGCGTACTTCTAAGTATTGGTCAATTTCTTTCAGATTTTCATATTTCTGAGACTAAAGTTTCTTGTAATATTCATTAAGGATTTTTTGAATTTCTGAGGAGTCTGTTGTTATTTCATCTTTATCATTTCTGATTGATGAAATTAGAGATCTTACTCTTTTTTTCTTGGTTAGGTTGGTCAAAGGTTTATCTATTTTATTGACCTTTTCAAAAAACCAACTTTTGGATTTATTGATCTATTGTATAATTCTTTTGTTTTCAATTTCATTTAATTCTGCTCTGATTTTGGTTATTTCTTTTCTTCTGCTGGGTTTGAGGTCAGAATGTTCTTCCTTCTCCAGTTGCTTGAGATGTCCCATTAAGTTACTAACTTCCTCTCTTTCCATTTTCTTGAGGAAGGCTTGCAGTGCTATAAATTTCCCTCTCAGGACTGCCTTTGCAGTATCCCAGAGGTTCTGATAATTTGTGTCTTGATTGTTGTTTTGTTCCAAAAATTTGGTGATTTCCTTCTTAATCTCGTCTATCCTTCAGCATAAGGTTATTGAGCTTCCATGTTCTTGTATGGGTATGCAGATTCCTGTTGTTATTGAGTTCAACTTTTATTCCATGATGGTCTAAGAAGATGCAAGGAATAATTTCGATTTTTTTTTAATTTGCTGAGGTGAGATTTGTGGCCTAGGATGTGGTCAATTTGGAGTATGATCCGTGGGCTGATGAGAAGGACGTGTATTCAGTTTTGTTGGGATGAAATGTTCTGTAGGTGTCTGTTAAGTCCAGATGTTGAATGGTTAAGTTTAAATCTAAGATTTCTTTGTTTAGCTGCTTTTCGGAGGATCAATCCAGCACTGCTAAAGGGGTGTTAAAATCTCTAACTACTATGGAACTGGAGGAAATCGAGTTGCTCACGTCTGTTAGAGTTTCTCTTATAAATTGAGGTGCGTTCTGGTTGGTTGCATAAATATTAATAATTGAAATCTCATCATCTTGAGTATTACCTTTAACAAATATGAAGTATCCATCCTTATCCTTCTTATTTTGGTTGGTTTAAACCCTATTGAATCTGCAAATAGGATTGCAAGGCCTGCTTTTTTCTGCTTTCCATTTGCCTGGAGTATAGATGACCATCCCTTCACCTTGAGTCTATATTTGTCTTTTAATGTAAGATGAGATTCTTGTATGCAGCAGATGTCTGGCTTGAGTTTTTGTATCCAGTCAGCCAACCTATGCCTCTTTAGAGGACAATTTAAACCTTTCACATTAATTGAGAATATTGATAAGCCTTTCGAGAGTCCAGTGGACATTTTTAATCCTTTTGTGACTGTGGAAGTGGGAATTTGATCAAAATTTTCTGGGTGGGTTTACTTTCGCGGTGGAGGATTATGCTGGTCTTTATGGAGGATAGGTCTGAGAATATCCTGGAGAGCTGGTTTAGTTGTGGCAAATTTCTTCAACAGGTGAATGTCATTAAAGTATTTAGTTTCTCCATCATAAATGAAACTTAGTTTAGCTGGGTATAGGATCCTGGGTTGAAAGTTATTTTGTTTCAGGATATTAAAAGTCGATGACCATCCTCTTCTAGGTTTCAGCAGAGAGATCTGCAGTTATTCTAATATTCTTCCCCTTGTAGGTAATGGTTTTCTTTCGTTTGGCTGCTTTCAGAATTTTCTCCTTCACATTAACTTTAGTAAAATTGATTATGATGTGTCTAGGGGATGTCTTATTCGGGTTGAGTTGTGCTGGACTTCTGAAATTGTCAGCTATCTGAAATTCAGAATCTCTTGGCATGTCTGGAAAGTTCTCTTTCATAATCTCATGGAAAGAGACTCTATGCCTTGTGAAGCGACTTTATCGTTTTTGGGGATTCCTATAAGATGAATATTGGTTGTCTTCAAATTATCCCAGAGCTCTCTGAGAGAGTGATCTGTTTTTGCCCTCCATTTCTCATCCTCTCTGAGAGTTTGGGAACATTCAAAAGCTTTGTTTTTGATGTCAGAAATCCTTTCTTCTGCTTGCTCCATTCTGTTACTGAGGAATTCTAATGTGTTTCTCAGATCTTTGAGGGCTACAATTTCTTGTCTCAATGTGTCAGAATCTTTGCTCATTTGGTCTTTGAATTCATTGAATTCTTGAGACATCTTTTGGGTTTCTGCTTGGAATTCTAATTCGATCTTATTTGCTATCCAGATTCTGAATTTGATTTTTGACATCTCAGCTATTTTTTTGTGATGGAATCTTGTGCTGTGTCTGCCCCATTGTTCCTTGGGGGAGTTGATCTACTCTGATTATTCATATTGCCAGAGTTTTTCCTTTGATTTTGTCTCATGATTGTTTTTCACCGTTGCCTCTGGCCATCCTCAGAGTTGGGGTGGTGTCTCTCTGAGATTAGACCCCAGGGGGATCACTCTGTTGTTGCCAGATCTTTGTAGGGAGTGACCCTGTGTAGGTCTTCTGGGGGCTGCCTCAGCCAGGGAGTTCTGGTTGTGGGAGTAGCTCTGGAGTATGACACCCCCAGATCCAGCAACAGGGCATGGAGAGGTGCACATGGTTCTGGGAGTGCCTGGTGCCCAGTGACTTTGGCACAGAGGGCCCATGGCTCCAGCAGTCTCTGGGCAGGAGAAGGGCTCCGCGCAGTGGCGGGGGGCTCCAGAGGGCACGTGGCTACCATAGTCCCTGGCCAAACGAGCAGGCAGTGTGAGGCAGGGAGAGTATAGGAGGGAGGACACGGGGTTGCGCGGCTCCCGGAGTTCCTGGTTAGGGCGTGGGGAAGCCCAGCTGGTGGGGTAGCAGTTCTCGGCACAGCTCTTACTGGGTCCGGGTGGGCACAGCTGTTACCGGAGTCTGGGAGGGTCCTGGTGCAGCTCTTACCAGGGTCCGGGAGGGTGTCGATCACGGGTAGCGGCGCAGCTCTTCTGGAGTTCCGAGAGGGTCCCGGCGCAGCTTTTACTGGGGTCTGGGAGGGTGCCAATCACAGGTCCCAGTGCAGCTCTTCCGGAGGTCCAGGAGGGTGCTGATGGCGGGTCCTGGCGAAGCTCTTCCGGAGGTCCCTTATTTTTGCTTTTATCTGACAAATTATTAAGTGTTGTACTCCAAACCCACTTTTCACCCCACAAGCTCTTCAGATTTTATTGCATGATTTTGCATACTGCAGTGATTTTTTAAAGAACATATATGTTATTTTAGAGTAGAACTGACTATATTTAAATGTGTCAGTAAGAAATTACATTTTAGGTAACTATAGCTTGGGTAATGAATGTCTGTGATCAGGGTCACAAATAATTACACACTTTCTGTTAAAGCTAATCACATAGCATATGGATAGACTAATGTGCAACTCCTACTGGCAATGTACACTAATTACAGGTAAAATATAGAAAAAAAGATGTATTAAAAGTGGACTTTTTAAAATGCTATAGAGAGAAATGCATCACACAAGCCAAATCAAATATATTCCGTCACCATTACACAGCTTTTAATGAACTCCAGCTTCCTGTTCTATTTACTGAAAGATTTTTTTTTCTGAAAAAAGGCTCAAACAGCTCATAAAGGGAGCCACACTGACCTGTCATTGAGTTTTCCGAGGTGCACAGCTGCTCCCTCAGCTTCTCCACGTCATCCGGATGCACTTGTTCATAGAGTGTGCTTCCAAACCACTCTGACTGGGGCTGGTTCAGAACAGGGGTGACAGAGTCGGACACATAAATCACTCGGCCAGTCTCAGCTGCCACTACAAACAGAAATCCATCAGCTGCTTCAAGGATGAGATGCTTTAATTCCTAGGAAGAAAAGTTTATGATTAGCACAACACCCTGACAGACCTAGGGAAGTTTCTTATTAGCAACCTTTAATTTCTTTTATTCAAATATTCATTCTGGTACATAAATAGTTTGGGAAGCAAGTGCTTTTTAAAAGCTGAACATTCTAACTTATTTTAGCTAGAAAAATGCACAGAGTTTTCACTGTCCCTAAGGTATAGCTATTTTTAATACTATTAGCCCTGTCATAACTAGTCCTGTCTTAGGAAGAGAGAAAATTTCCAGCCCGGAGGAATGGGAGAGCAATGAATGATCACCAGAAGGTGTGGGTTTGCTAACGGTATGAACAGCTTCACTCACATTTTGAAACTGGAGTCATGTCATTGGGCCAGGAGGGCACAGCATGTGTGTCTGGCACACAGTGTATGGATGGAAGGAAGAGAAGAAGAAGGAGAAGGTGAGTAGAGAGAGGAAAAGAACCCTGTGTCCTTTGTCTGGTTCCTCTTCTCTGCTGCATCTCTCATGGGGTATGAGAGTATCCCCTTACACCTGCATGCCTGCCAGGCTCCCAGAGCTGACTGTCATGCCCAGCATCTCACCAGACTCTCCGAGTAAGCCCAGGAAGTGGCAAGGTGTATAGCATTATCCATATCACTTTACAGCGAGAAACTCTAAGACTCACCAACCCTGATGTCACACTGATTCACCAGGGTCATGACTGTCACTAAAGGCAGGAAGGAAACTGCTTGGGATCAAGGCATGGGCAGCAGAAACTCTTGCCATCATCTCCAGAGACACGTGGATGAGGCAAATTCAACTTTGTTAGGATGAGACATCTTTTGTTTTTAGTGCCTAAAGGTGGCCCAAGTGCAGTCACCCATGAAATGCTCACTTAAAGCTAAGGGGCCCTTTTCTGTGATGAAATGTGCCCTGTATCTGCAGGGGCTAGGCACGAGCTCCTCCCCTCCAATCACCTCACACACTATCCAGACCCCAAAGGGCAAAGGTGACCTTCTGGTTGGCAAATATTTCTTGCTGGGAACCCTTTGTTCAAACATAATTGCACATGAACTCCCTATTGCCAGCCAGCTGAGTGGGGGCAAAGGACCCCTGCTCTCAATCCCAGGCCCAGGGGGTCAGGTCTGGGACTATAAAACATTGATGTGCTAGTAAACAGAACCAGGGGAGTCTGGTAAGTGGTGCTAAGCGCTTGGCTGAGAGGGGGTCTGACATCCTCTGCCTGAGAAGCCAGGGTGGAAATAGCACAGCGTTTTTTTAAGGGAAAGTTTATTTTGCCCATTTCTCTTGCTGTGCACTTCTGCTGCTCAGCTTCTCCTAGATTCTTCCTTAGATCATAGGACTAGGTCAGCATTTTTATTTTCAGGATTGGGAAGATTTTCCCGACAGAAGATCTGTAAAAAGAAAAAAAATATGGGACAGGATGTCCGGAGAAGCAGAAAATTCTTTGTCACAGGAGGAGAGGAAATGGAGGCTGAATGACTTAGCTTGTGTGCTCGTGTTTTCACCCAGTTTGCAAGAACTGTGGGAGGTCACAGGGGAAGGAGTTGCACCCTCACCACAGACCTGTCATCTCCCACCCTCCTCTCTGATGCTCATCTTCTGGGAGCACCTCGCTCACTTCCTGAATCCAGAACCAGCTGCCTCTGTTCACCAGGAAAATGACCAGTAAAGTGCATGGACTTCAGAGGTTAGGCGCGTATCAGCCACAGCTCTTCCACTGAGGTGGGCTGCACTGGGCAGGTCTCCTCATACTCCCAGCTTGTATCTTATGCAGTGTTTCAGTGAGAGTTTGTGTACTTGCAGGAGAGTCTGTGTGGGAAGGCCTGGGAAAGGGACTGAGAAAGGGCCAGGAACACAGCAGGCACCATCGGTGTAGCTAACAGCATCATCCAAGCAGCCGGAGGGCATTGGGGGGTCGGGGGGAGGCTCTGATGGCCCTAATGGCTGCCTTCTCTCTCCAGCCACCTTCCTAATCCTTCCTCAGTTAAAGAGAAAGAGATTCATTTTAAACACTGACCCTACAGAATGTACGGGGAGAAAGGCATCTTACTGATCTAAGGTAGTTAGCAGAGCTTAATATATTTCTGTCTGGTTACCTACCACACTTCGTGCTGGTCCAAGCCCCATGTTAAAACATCTACACTTGCCTTCTGCGTTCCAGCCACGCAAGCTGGAAACTACCACTGCATTTATCTTACAGAGGTGGAAGAGAAGCTTGAAGCCCCAGCCTCCGTGCTCCGTGTCCTCTGGGTGGCAGGCAATGCCACCCTGTTCCCTGTGCCCCGGCCACCATGCTCCACATCCTCCAGGTGGCAGGTAGTGCCACTCCGCTACCCGTGTGCCAACCGCTGTGCTCCACGTCCTCTGGGTGGCAGGCAGTGCCACTCGGTGAGGTTCCTTCCTGACACCTCCCACGTGAGGAATCCCATGACTGCTGGGTCCCCTACAAAGGGACCCAGTAGGGAAAGCTCTTCAAAAAATGTCTGCCACAGAACAGACATAACAAATGTCAGTTCCTCTTCTCTGCTCTTTTCTAAACGTAGTTCCCAGGACATGAATAGATTCTCAGCTCCAGCTGAGTAAGCAACTTGGCCTCCCAACCTTGCCTTTTTCATTCCTATCTCTGAGGCTATATGCATGCTCCTCTCCTCTTGTAAAATTCCTTTTGTTCCCCTCTTTCTGTGTACATCCTGTGGCTTCTTCATAGCCTGCCAATGCTTTCTCTGTCCTGAGAAGTCCCCCAGTGACACCAGGCCACGTCCGCTCTACCTTATTAAATGCTCCACTACTTTTAAGACCCTACACTCTGCATAACTTTGCACTTCCCAGCTGCATTCCCTGACACCTGTATTGTTTTACATTCATCCTTCTGCTCTATTGTACAAAGTGCTTTCAAATCCACCATCTCGTTAATCCTGCAAAAGCCCCCGGAGACAGGAAGGCAAAGAATGGTACGTTCATCTGATATGAGCAACCCAAGCTCACAGTCAGCTGACTTGCCCTGGGACCAGAGTGTGGAAGGACAAGGATGCCAGACATAGGCCTCTGGCTCATGGCAAACCCATTTACAAAACACTGTCACAATAACCGTTTCATGTGTTTCTTCTTCCCAAATATTCAAAGATAATATAGGTGTTAAAAATACAGCTTTGGGGGCCTATCATCCTGTCTTCATTGGACCAACTCCTGGCTCCTTTACTAAGCAGCAGATTGACCCTGAGAAATTTGTTAACTCTTTCCTAGCCCAAACTTCTTCGTCAATAAAACAGAGATGAGTAACAGTGGCTTCTTCATGGGGCTGGAATAAAGAGTAAATGAAACAATGCACAGACAGATAGGACTCCCACTGGGCCCCTAGAAAATGCCTGGTGGGGCCGTGATCCTTGTTCATGTCATACAACTCCCATAATGCCACAGGACAATTATCATCACTACCGTCACAGAGCACAGCGTTTTATACTAACTCCTTCCTGTGTCTGCGTGCTGAGAACGTTGTTGAGATGTTCACTTTATTCTGGTGAGCGACACCTCATTAAGGCAATGGGAAACATAACAGCAGGAGAACCCAAGGGCAGACACATACTCTTGAAGACAGTGTCCTGGTGAAGAGTGGAAACAAAGTGTCTTGATTTCCTCCCTTCCTTGGCCTTGAACCCTGTTTCCCCACAGTCCATTCCATCGCCGTGACACTGTGATTGTCCCCACTTCTAATGAGGATGTTAGCGGGTGTACCTGCTCTGTGAGGAAGGAGGGCTTGTAGGCGCCATCTGTGGACTTGTTCCCGGTGCCGCGCATGGATTTCATATGGGAGACGGCCATGCGGAGGATGGTGAGCTTGTCCGGCTTCCGGGCCAGCGCGCTGCAGGTGGGCACCATGTCCGACAGCTCCGTGATGTACTGTGTCATCTTGTTCCGCCTGCGCCTCTCAATCTCACTGTGGTTCTCTCTTCCCAGAAAGCACGAGATCAGGAGGCACAAAAAGAGAAGCATCAGATTAGGGGTTACTATTAATGGAACAGAATGGCACACTGTTAACACCAAGTGACTAAGAACCAGGGTTATCTACACAAGCTGAGCACTCTGGACGGTGAGTCCATGCTGGGCAGAGCAGCTGTTCTGATGCGCTTACTCGTCTGTGTGTGGGGAGACCAGGCTTCTAGTCTCCATCTCTAAATATATGTTGAAATCTTCTAATTACTCCCATGTACCGAAGGAAATTTTAATAAGCATGAGAGATTGAGACATGAGCTTCCCGACACGATTTCTCTGTGCACACGTGAATCTGCATATAGATGTGTGCGCGTGCACACACACACACAGAATGTGGTTACTGGCTGCCCGAATATGTGGTTTACATCGGCCTTACAATGAGAAGCAATACTTAGCCCTACCATTCTTTGTGTCACTAAGCAGACTGGTAATGCCACCAATTTACTTTACATAAAGTGGACAAGACATTTTTCTATGCCCAACACATTTTCTGCAATATAGTAACAGAACAGGTGCACCCTGGCTCAATAAACAATGAGTAGCCAATTTTTAAAAAAGGTACAATGAGAAATTTGATCTCTGATGTGTTAAGATGAAAAACCAGTGGAAGGGCTCATAGAATGTTTCCACCTCAGGCTTATCACCTTTAGGCTTGAAGGAGAGTCATGGCCAACCCAGTTCAACAACTCTCAGACAAAGCTGTTATGTGGGATAAAAGAATTGTCTAAAAACATGTCGCCTGTCTGCCACAGAATTCAGGGGTGCACTGGTGCTCAAAGAATGAGAGTGACACTAACAAGAACATAACAGTGTCCAGCAAGTCTGTCTCTAAACACTGCATGCATTAATTAGCTTAACACCCCATCCTCCCAGCCTGGGGAACAGATGCGCCAATCAGGCCTGATGACATTCAGGTGGCACGTGCCGAGGGCCTCTGTGAGCATGCGGACTGCATTGACCTGAGCCGTCCAGCAGGCCCCTTCCAGACAAGGAGCGTGAGCTGGGCCCCACCAGGGTAGGGGCAGTAGGAGAAATGATGAACGCCCAGATCCCATCCTCAGCCGGCAGGGGGTTTAATTAGGAAGGTAAAACATACCCCTTATAGAGTGAAACCGAAAGGCAGAATAAGATTAAATATGCCAAAAGGAACTCGGGAAGTAAAAACACAAGAGAGAGAGCAAGAAAGAAGAGGGGTGGCGCTGGGAATGGAGGCTGAGACGTGGGCAGGAGAGGCTGGACCTGAGCTGTGGGCAGGTAGAGGAGGGATATGATGTTCTGGGGAGGGATCAGCAGGATTAAGGAAAGGCCTGGAATCAGGAAGAAGCGTTCGAGAGTAGTGAGGAAATAGGCTTAGACAGAGGGCAGCCTGGGTGCTGGAGGAGAGGGCCCCAGAGCAGGAAAGTTGGAACCACGCCAGAAGCAAGGAGTAGGCTGCTGTATGGCCAGCTGACAGCAGCCCCGGTGCTCAGGCCTCTGCAGTTGGCTTCTGGGAAGAGGTCCTAGGGGTGCGGAGAGGACATGGAGGCTGAGACCACAAGGGGAGCCCTGACCCGGTGCTGCCCTCCTGCCCACAGATGGCCCTCCAGGTGACTCACTGGGATGCGGGGTGGGGACGGGAAGACACCAGTCCTGCATGGATGCTCTTGCCCCAAGGAGCAGAGGCTCCTGGGCAGGGACGGATGCATATACGTCCAGGAGAAATGCCTCTTGAGTAATCAGGCGAGGCTTGTCCAGGGAGGCGGGGGAAAGTAGCCAAAGAAGAAGAGGTGGGGTGGAGCAATCACACACAGAGAGAAAGTGAAGAAAGGGGGGAATTGGTGAGGGGCAAGTGGCCCAGAGACCCTGCCCTGGAGGAGGCACAGGAGTTCCACCATTTCAAAGCAGGGAAACTAGCAGTGACTGCCCTGAACTGGGTCTGCCCCAGTGGCCTGTGCCTGTGTGCTCAGCCAGGAGCCTGTCTCACATAAGCATGGGGTAGAAGAGAAAAGCCGGGGAACCTCTCCAGGAAAGCAGAAGCTGCTGCCTGGGGCTGCCAGGTGGGAAGACCAGGCAGGAACCTCTGTGTGCACGAGGCAGCCTCCCGCCCTGCTGCTCTGTTGAGCACCCTGGAGGGTGGACCTTCCTTTTCTCCACCTGTGCCACCTGAGGTCCAACTCTTCAGCATTACCTGGGTTCCCCCTCACCAGGCATCTTCCCCATAGGCAGGTAATGCCTCCCTACTCACCTCCATTTGGCACATGCTCAACTGCCTCCTCCCTCAAACTGTGTCTGTGCCAACGCTCTGGGGGCCCCCTTACCCATGCCCACTACCCGCTGTGACCAGCACCTCCCTTCCCCTGGATGCTAATGGTCTCCCTCTGCCCCCTGCTCCAGACCCATCTCCCTCCAGTCCCATTCTCACATTGTAGCCAGGCTGGTGTTTCTCAAAATGCAAATCTGGCCCATCCCTAAAATTCTGACCATCATGCCCTCACACCTACAGAGCAGGTGACCCTTCCCTTCCCTGGTGGAAAGTCAGCCTTCCCTCGAGGTGACCACCTCAGCCCCTCTCATTAAACCCAATTTGTGTGACAAGGTGCACTAAGCAGAAGACATTAGAGCAACTGTTTACAAACTGATGGTGTTCACCGCCTGGTCCAGCCATGCTCCAACCATTTAACATCTTATGAGACAAGAGAGAAAGAGTCCCAGCACGCTGTCAAAGGGACTGAGAGATGCCAACCACCCAGCAACAAGAAGTGATAAGGAAGTGACATCTGTAGTTTCATTTTGAAGCTTCATGGTGGCGGGGGGAGGAAAAATGCCACCTTACGAAAACAGAAGGATGTATCTCAAGGGTCATGCTTGCTGGGCCAAGGCCACCCTCCCCAGGGTGAGAGGATGACTTGGAGTCAGTGCAGAGGGGCTGGAGGGAGGGCTTGTGAGTTGCATGAGACCCACATGCTTGTCGCATCCATAAAGAAATCATCTCCTACGTATTCATGAGGAGGACAGGGGCACCACAGCAATGACAGCGGGGACACAGGCAGAGCTGTCAGCTTCAGAGACACTTCTGTTGGGCCAGGAGCCCCAGAGCTCGGTTCCCAGGACACAGCTGTGGAAAGCAAGGCAGAGAAAGCAGCAGTGCTGCTGACCATATGTTAACGTGTTTCACCACCGACTCTGCTCCAAAGGGGCTCCTATGTTTAATCACATCAGGGAGGTGTAAGCCTATCTTCATTAAAACACAACAAAGGAGAATTTTACAAAATTTCTGTAAAGAACATCCAAAAACTCAGCAGACAGCAGCTGAGTTGCCCATCCCTACAGGTCTCTGTGTCCCATGGGATGGGAATCACAGACCCAGCGCAAGCAGACGGAGAGAGACAGCCCCACACTGGGGCTTCCCTGTCACTGCAGACTTGGGACACCTGGAGCACACTGCCAGGTCTGGGAGGCACCATGCTGGGTGCTGGGGACAGAGAACCCACAGACCAGCAGGGCCAACAGGTGCTGATACAATCCGTGTGCCGGGGAGGATGCCATGAGTGTGTGATGGCAGAGTTCCCCGAGCAACAGGCAGGAGGACCCCAGTGCACTGACAGCCCTCACACAGGCCCGCTGAGTGGGGCCACACAGCAAACCCACGTACCATGTTGCCTCTCTGCTCACATCAGGTCAAGGTGACTAGCCACAACTGCCTACAGTCAGCAGGTGCACTGACCTAGGATACCAGCAGAGACATGGCCAGGCTTAGCTATAGCCAGGCCACCTACAAGGTCATGGTCCTAACCTGAGAAGTCAGCATTCAGAACAATGCCACCAGCCACTACACCTTGCTGCCAGGTTCCCGGCTACATGGACACACAGGACCATTTGCAGAGCAGCCCTGCTACAATGGCAGGATGGCCCCGGGACCACATTTCTCTACGATGCCTCAGCTCCCATTTCTGCCTCCCGAGATCCATGTGCCTCTCCAGATGCTAACAACAGACCTGCTTCCAACCAGCAGAGCCCTCCTCTCCTCACCGGGAGAAGCATGGCCAACGGCTGCCGCCCTCACACGCATCAGGCTTGGGGGCGGGTCTCATGTGGAATGAGGTTTGTGCTCACATCCTCAGGTCACATTGGAACTGGAAGACTGGTCACCAGGAGACTTTCCCTTTTCAGAACTCACTGAACAGACTTACCAGCTTTCTACCCACAATTCCTGATTCAGTGAAGGGCTTCAGTACTTCTCTTGCAAAAGAAGCATCAATCCCCTTCTCCTCCTGCTCTGGATTTCCCTCTGACAGATGAGCAGTCAGGGTACAGGCAGAGTGTGGGAAGAGAACCTTTGCAGAGGGACATACCACCTGGTCTTCAGTGTTGGCTGGGGCACCATCCAGATAGAGAATGGCTGCCTCAGGGTCTACACGTGAGTCCCTTTCAGCAGTCAGCCACCTCTGTGCATGGCAGGCAGAGACGGGCTCTCTCCCCCAACACCCAGGAGGAAGGACTGTGTCTTGCTGGGCATTTGAGTACCATGTCATGGCCAGGCCCCCCTGGGCAGTACAGCAGGGGGTTGTAAGTAGTAAGGCCCTGAAGGCGACAGGAAAGCCATTTTGGGAAGCCCCATAGAGACAGGCGGTAGGTACATGGAGGTGTATTCAATTAGGCACTTTTGTCAGCTTGTGTACTTGTCCAGGAAGGGCAAAGGATGCTCTCTCCATGGGAAGGCAGAAGGTGCCGCTGGTTTCTGCAAGGCCACAACACAGAGGCAGAGTGTCCAGACTGAACACCGACTGGCCCAGAACACAGAGAGACAGAGTCTGGAGAGCCCAGATCCTCCTAAGAACAGGCCCAGGTCCACGCCTCTGATAATCCTCGTTCTCTGGGGGACATACATCCTGTCTGCTCCTGTACCAACTTGCAGCTTAGCACAAGCTCTCACCCTCACAAGCACCTATAGGGAAAATGGCTCCTCTCCCTACAGAATGTGGGGACTTGGTGCAGGCCTGCCTGACACCTGAGGTGTCTCTCCCCTCCTCTCCCTGGCAGAGCGCTAATGCCCAGAGAGGCTGGGTTTGGGGATATTTAAGGCTTTGTAGGGGAAAGAAAATGCCTGGAAGCTTCTAAAAGAGACACAGCTCAGGACTACTTAGGATTTTAGCAATGATTTTCTCCTCTCTCTTCAAAAAACCCTAGTGTTATCTGGGCACTATCATTTCAAATCAAGGTTAATCTGTCCAGCAGAAAAAGGGGACAGCAGACAAGGGGGCCGGTAGCTAAACACAGGAAGAAAGGCATCAAATGCAGGTCCATCATATCCTGTATGAAGAAATCACCAATCCTCCTAAAAAAAGTTTCACCCCAGCGTGTTCTAACCCTAACCCTAACCCACAGAAAGGACATGGACTTTGGCTACTCAAGTATTCCCCAGCTTATGTGTAATACTTCAGCGGTTCATCAGAACTGAGAGTTGCAGGCAGGGAGAAGGCTTGGAAAGTCTGTAAGTGCTCCTCTTGGGAATCGGCTCTCAGTGTCCTAAAGGCTCAGCTGAATCTTTTCCTGCTTTAAGGAGACCTTGCATGGACCATCCAGTGTGGCCCACACACGGTGACTGATAAGATCAGGTCAAACAAAAAGGGCTAATAACCAGAATCTATAGGGAACACAAGAGAATCAACTAGAAAAGAGCAAACGACCCAATGAATCATTGGACGAGAGACATGAACAGAACCTTCCCTGAAGACAGAAAAACAGCCAACACACACATGAAAAAATGCTCATTGTCTCTAAGCGTCAGAGAAATGCAAGTCAAAACCACCTGGCGATATCTCCAACTAGGGAGAACAGCCACACCACAAGGGCCCAAAGTCACAGGTGCTGGTGGGGGTGTGGAGAGAGGGGTATACTTATCCACTGTTGATGGGACTCCAAACTAATACAGCCTTTTTGGAAAGAGGCATGGAGAGTCCTCAAAGAACTAAAGGTAGACCTTCAATTTGATCCCCCAATCCTTTTACTAGGCATCTACCTAAAAGGAAAAAAATCATTTTATCATAAGGACACTTGCACTAGAATGTTTATAGCAGCTCAATTCACAATCACAAAGACGTGGAAACAACCTAAGTATCCATTAACACATCAATCCATGAATGGATTAATAAACTATAGCATATGTGTACCATGGAGTACTATTCAACCACAAAAAGATAGAGACTTTACATCTTTTGTATTTACCTGGTTGCTTCTGGAGAACATCCTCCTAAGTAAAGAATTTCCAAAATGGAAAAACAAGCATCCCATGTACTCAATGCTATTGTAAACTAGTAGATAAACAACTACAGTTCCACATGAGAGGAAATACAATTAAATTCATGAAGGGTGGGGAGAGGCTCAGTAAGCTCTCCCCTAATGGGTACAATGTAGAGGTATATGGCACACCTCCTAGGTTCAAATACAAATTGGACTTTACCTAACAAATGCAAATAATGTAACCTTATACTAATTTGAACATTTTTTAAAAAGGATAATCTTTGCTGCCTCTGGTCATCCTTTCCATATCAGAAATATTTTGAGCATCTTTCCATTCAGAAAGCAAACTAGCTCTCTAAGCTAAGATGTGAAAAGTAAGAATTCTGGGAACCCATGATACTCGTTTATTTTTTATTTTGTTGCTGGGAAAGACCTCTGCAAGACACTCCCACCTTGCATATTTTCCACATCAACAAGATTTTGATCATCATACCTATACTCAAAACAGAAAAACTAAAACCGCAACATCATTACAACCTAAAAAGCCAGGGAAAAAAATGCCTGCAAGTTTAAATACCAGGAGAGAGGTATCAACACAGGCAGGATGAAAAAAAAAGTCAATCTTGTGAAGGATTTCTTCACAACTGTCTTTAATTTTAGGTAACTTAAAGAGGTTCATTGGTTAAATCCCACAACTGATGCAAATGGGGGCCCCAACCTCACCAAGGAATAGCCAGCAGAGGTCACTCAGAGCCATTCACGGCAGGCCAGTGAGGGCTTGCTCGCCCACTGACAAGGGCTTCTGAGCCCAGGCTCTTAGGATGTTCCAAGCACTGGGGCAGAGTCCACGTAACAGACGTGAGAACTCCTTAGAAACTCCCTGGGTCTTGATAAAGGGCAAGGAATGGGTCTAAACAGGACCAAAATCAGGCTGTTGACAGGCAATGGTAAGAATGAAAGTTTGGGAGTGAATCCTCCCTTGTTCCTAGGTTATAAACCTACATTAAAAGGGCAATTGCATTAGGTAGGTTTCCACTTCTCTGCTGTAATGAAACGCCACACACACACACCCCCACACACGCCTGCCTGGTGAGTGACTTGGGCCCTGCTGATGTCGGCTCTAGGGTATTAGCTGTCCCCCTAGGAATCAATATTCAAGATGCCACTATGCACTGGTGGTGGCTGATCTTGCTGAAAGGCACAGGAACAGGAGTCCTGGGACTTCCTAGAAAGTGCACTGCCCCCGGGGCTGTTAGAGCAGAGGGATGGCTCAGAGCAATACGGTTTCCAGCCTCTCTTTGAGTGTGGGGCTTGGGACATGCTGGGCGGGGTGGTCATCTGCCTCCCAGGCAGACCAAGGCCTTCCAGGCAGCGACAGGCTGTGCTGGCCCCTCTGGAGAAGGGAGTGGCTCCACAGCCAGGGGCCAGGGAGATCATCTGTGCAGAAACACTTTCTGGTGTGTAATCAGAATCAGTTTTCCCAGAGATGGAGAGTTCATCACCACCTGCTCTAGAATCAATGACTTGACAACCGCATTTCCCAGAGGCAGGAGTGAGGTTGTGCCAGGCACTCTTGGGCTCCTTCCTAGAAGGGAAGAAGGGCTAGCCCTGTGGCCTTGCCCCCCCCCCCCTTCCTGCCCCTGACACTCATGCTACCTTTCTCCACCACCCTCAGTGCTCTCTTCACTGTCACCACTGGCCACCCACACAGGCGCTGAGCACTCAGCCCCCCACAGCTCAGCATGGGGCCTGCCACCCCACCTGTGTCTCCACTGGCTCCTCTCCCATGACCTCAGCCAGCCTCTCCCATGCTGACCACTTCCCATTTTCTGAACACAACCTCCTACTTCTCCAGCCTTCTCAGACTCGCACGCAGTTAGGCCTGCTCTCTGACCACAATCCCACTTCCATGCTCCGGCCTCCTTCCTCTCAACTTACCCACTCTTGTCCTCCCTGCCTTTGGCTCCTTCTATTCCCCGTGCAGCTGGACCTACACTTGGCCTCTTCCACTTCCCCCTCCTCAGCCCTGTCCCTCGGTGAACCTGCCCTAATACACCAATCCCTGGTCTGTGAAGAGTCTGTGTTCTGCTGCACCCAACCAGCAGGCGCTGCTGGGGGGACACTGTGCTGTAGTCAGACTGGTGCCACCTCACACTCAGGAGCCACAGTTTGAAATAGGGTCTAAGGACTTTGCCTTTCTGCCTTCAGAGTGCCTGCTCTGAACTCAACCCAGGACACCTTCCCTCCCAAGGACATGTGCTGCCCATGGTCCCATTTCCTGCTCACAATAGAGTAGAAGCCATCAGGATCCCCCTGACTCCTGGCTCACACCTAGCTGCTAGCTGCACCAGCAGCTCCCTTCCTCCACCTGAGCAGAGTGGTCCTCTTAGGGGTCTGCATCGACCCCTCCCCTGCCCTGCTCCTCCTCCCTCCTGAACCATACAAGTCTCTGGTCACCTCATGCCTTCCCCTCCTCATGTAGATGGGCTGATGGTCTTTCTGTCCTTAAAAAGCACCCCCTTTCTGAATACCAAATGCCCCTCCTGTTTGGTCCACATCCAAACTGCTCAGAGCCATTCGCACTGACCTTCACTTCCACATCTCCCGGTCCGTCCTCAGCTCACTGCAGTTCAGCTTCTGCCCCCACCTGTTCCTGACACTGTGCGGAAGGAGGGAACCTACAATGGCAGCAGAGCCAGGTTCGGCATGTCACCGTTCCCCAAGAGGTATAGGAGAGACAACTGTGATAAATGGGGCCTGAGAGCCTTTCTGGCCCTGAAAGGCAGGGTCCTGGAGTGTGCATGTGTGTGCATGTGTAGCTGCATGTGTGCAGATGTGTGTGCACGTGTCTGTACAGATGCATTTGCGCATGTGTGTACAGATGTGTGTGCATGTGTGTGTACATGTGTCCGTGCAATGCATTTGTGCATGTATGTCCAGGTGCATTTGTGCATGTGTGCACAGGTACGTGTGCACATGTGTGCGCATGTGTGTGCATGTATGTGTGCACATGTATGTGCAGGAGCAGGTGTGTGCACATGCATGTGTGTGTGCAGGTGCAGATGCATTTGTGCATGGGTGTGCAGGAGCGTGTGTGTGCACATGCATGTGTGTGTGTGTAGGTGCGTGTATGTGTATACCTGAGATCAGGTAGTAGGAGCAGCTGCGTGTCTGTTGCTTTGTAGGAGGCCTGGCTATGACAGGTATAAACCACACCAAATTGGCTATTTCATTCTTATGGGAAGTCTCACAATAGGCAGGACATTCAAATTTGGGACCCTCCTGGTGCCCCTCAAGAAAAGGTGGGAAAGCTGACCGCATAAACATGAAGGGACAGAAATCAGAAATCATGGCACAGCACCCTGCCCAGATTTTGAGTCAGCACACACAGTGGGCTCTGGCCCACAGCACAGCCCCCCTCACTCCCAGGCTGGCACCTGGAAGGGGTCCTCTGGACTATTTGTAAGAAGAGATTCAGAAATGAGAGAGGCCCCTGAGTGTCCCTGCCAGCCCTGGAGGGGCCTGGCCCACGGGAGACTCTCCACCTTGCCCTGGGTACCAGCTCTGGCCACCGCCAGATGGAGGGCTGAGCATGGACTCAGGGTCTCTCCCACAACCTTGAGCAGCTCAGATACACCCAGAGGCCCAGCCATTAGAAGCCCATCCACCATCCTGCTGTGAGGGAGTCCAGTGGCCGTGGGAGTCCTACAAACCCAGCCCTGTAAGTAGCAGTGCATGTTGGAAGCACATCACTATCTTTGACATGGAGGGGAAGAGATATGGTTCATGGGAGCCCAGGTTTGAGCTCCGGCTATGTTGAAACTGACTCACTGACAGGCTTATGAGACAGTTACAGTGTCTGGAGTTTCTGTTTCTTAATGAGTGGGCCTAATACAACAAGCTCTTTGTATCCCTGCACTGTTATTTCATCACTGACACAGATCTCAGTGTCACACTAATGTCACCTCCCATCTGTCTTCCTCTCTATGTTCCCAGATCCCAGGAATGGTCATTTCCCAAGGTTAGCATGGCCGAATGTTATCTCAAGGGGAATTTTGGCAAGTAGAGTTAAAGTCATTGTTTACTCACAAAGGGAGGCTGCATAGGGCAAAAGCAAATGGCTGGCTGGGGTTGGGGTGAGATTCACGTCCTTTTCCCCAAGCTAGCTCCGTTTCAGGGGCAAAGGACTCCCTGCTATTAAAATGTATCCAGATGTTGATGCAGATGTGGAGGGAAAGGAATGCTTTGACTCTGCTGATGGGACTGCAAACTAATATAACTTCTATGGAAGGAAGTATGGAGAATCCTTAAAGAGCGAAAAGTAGACCTTCCATTTGATCCAGCAATCCCATTACTAGGCATCTACATAAAAGGAAAAAAATCATTTTATCATAAGGACACTTGCACTAGAATGTTTATAGCAGCTCAATTCACAATCACAAAGATGTGGAAACAACCTAAGTATCCATCAACCCATCAACCCATAATTAATAAACTGTGGTATATGTGTACCATGGAGTACTATTCAACCACAAAAAGATGGAGACTTTACATCTTTTGTATTTACCTGAAGCACAAGAAAATGAAGCACATTCTTCTTAGTAAAATATCGTAAGAATGGAATTGCAAGTTGAAACCAATAGAAAAACAGCTACATGCCCACAGGAGAGAAAAGCACAATTATATTCAAGTGTGGGGGGGGGGGTGTGGGAAAAGGGAAGGGGGGGAAGGAGGGGATTGGTAAGCTCTCACCTAATTTGCACAATGCGAGGGTATACAGCACACCCCTGGGGTGAAAGGCTCAACTACAACTTGGACTTTACCTTAGAAACACAAACAATGAAACCTGAACATTTGTACCCTCATATTAATCTCACATAAAATAAATAAAATGTATCCTAAGAAATGAGTGGATGTCCAGGCTGGGGTCTGTCTGCACTGAGGGAAAAACAGTAGGTGCTTCTATTGTTGAAACTCCTATCTTATTTGAACCAGAAACTCCAAAAGAATCAGCCATCAGAACATTCTCCATCTGCTCTTCACTGCTTCACACAGAGGTGAGGATGGAGGATGGAAGGAAAAGTTCTCAGGGAGAAGGTGTCTAGAAGGACCAGAGGTTTCCTGTGGACCTGGAGACTCTGGGAATCCCTGGAAAGTGACGTCCCTCTCAGACGGGCAGGTATGTGAGCTTGGCTCACAACCACAACTTGGTCTGTAAAAGGAACCACAGTCATATGGGCCCAGGGCTCTGTTCTTCTAAAACCTGTTTTAAAACATCTGAGGCTGTGACTTCAAGCTGTGGACCATGGACATAGGAGAAAAGTAACCCCCACTGTGGGACACTTTCAAGCCAGCAACCATAACACCTGGGAAAGCTTGGAGGCTTGGCTGCCAGGGAGGAGGCCAGGGCAGGCCCTTCCATAAGTAAACTGGTCCAGACAGGAATTTTGCTAAGAATGATAGAAATATCTGTGCCTTCCTCTCAACTCTGCCCAACTTCCTACCGTACTTTAAACAAACAAAAAACAAACTTGGGGTTGGGTCTTTCTCCTTCATGTATGTAACAGACATAACACTTTACATACATAACATGAGTAGCTCCCTGGGCACCCACAATCTGTACCCTTTCTGTGAGGGTTCTGTGCTCAGGGCAGAGCTAACGGAGCAGTCGTGGGGCCACTGAGGAACACAGTTATTACCAACTTAAAACCAAGTATTCTATCCTGACTCCAGAACAAGGCCACCCAGGTTTCTCATATTTCTCCTCATTTTCCATGGTAGAAAAAAGGGACTTATCGTGATAGCTTTTTCTAAACTTACTCTAGGGCTGTCTTTTCCAAAGGAACCATTAAAATTGGCAGTCACTGCTTATCTCAAAAAGCAAAATTAAAAATTTGTTAGTTAACTTTTGATCATCTAGGCTGGGATATGGCAAGGCTGCAAATAGCTAGCTTACACTGGGATTAATAGACATTAAATCCCTTTCTATTTCAGTAAGGTGACCTCCGGTATTGGCTTCTTTAAATCTAAGGAAAGTAAAATAAACTTACCTTGAAAATTTACTGGGGCCTTCACCATCTTCATCATCAAAGTCCATTCTGAAAAGTCAAGATTACGAGTGAGCATTGATTAGCGGTAGAACATCTTAACTGCTAATAACACGGACAGCTGGAACAAAGGGAGCCTTATTCAGCAGGACTGCTACCATTGCGACAAGCAACGTCTTCACTCAGTCATCAAACAGGTTCAAGACAGGAAGAGGCAAAATGAAAGGTCTTAGGTAGGAGCACCTTTGCTCACCCAGTTGGAAATGTTTGAGCGTCGATTTGTCCCCACTAGAACTCAGTCCCCTCCAGCCCTCTTCAGAACTTCCAGCTGCCAGTTAACTGCCGGGCTGTGCTGGAGAGGTCAGCAAGAAATGTCCCCTCTGACTTTGGGGATACCTATTCCCTTCTCTGTCATCTAGTCCACATTGAGACTTCCCTTTTTTTTTTTTTTTACTTTATTTGATAGTATAGACTAAAAAACAGACTAAAAACAGTCAAGGGGCTATGAAAACAGGAAGTTTGAAGGGCAATGAGGGGATCACAAAGCAAAGAGAACATACTACTGGTTGTGCTATTTGAGAACTTGACTGGTCTTTAAGAGTTCAAATAAAATAAATGGACAAATTTATTATGTCCAAATAAAATGGACATTTAAAGTCACTGTCCTATTAAGTCCAGAACTGCCCCGCCACCTCCCCTCCCTCCATGGATGTTGAGAGAAAAAATGGTTGTTTGAAGCCTGAGCTACTCAAACTGGTTGTCTGCTCACCAAATTCAGATTCCCCCATTACTGATCCTCTCAATGGAAATGCAAAACAAAAGTCTTGGTAGATACTTGTTTAACTAATAATATCCTAAGCACTTCTCAAAAAATCAAATCTCTCTTATGTCAATTAATATTGTCCCTGTTCAGAGGAGGAACTTAACTGGCATCGAGCATACTCAGCAAAAGGAGAACTGATGTCCATGGCTCTCCTGGACGTCCAGGGTGAGTGGAGCTCCGTGGGGCTCGGAGCCCCTGCATGTTCCTAGCAGGCCTGGAGGACTGGACAAGGCAGAGTTCCCATGGGGGAGCCTGCTTGGGCACCAGAATTGAGAAATTCCTTATCTGAACAGCTCAATATAAGAATGGAGTGTGTATTAAAAGACCACAGCTACAGATGCCAGAGCTGTTGGCCTCACTGGGAAGATAACCCCCATGTCTCAGGCTCTAGGGGCAGGGCCTCAGTGGCTAAGGGGTGACCCAGGAAGGCACAGGCTACCCAGGCTACCAGGAAGTAAGTACATTGCTCAGGACGAGCCAGCCTTACATAAGCACACGCAAGAAGCCCCTCAGGAGACATATCACTTTCTCTAGGCTTCAGGGGGACTAGGGATAAGGCAGAGGGAGTAAAGGAGGTATTTTCTTCTTCACTCGTTTTTTTTTTTTGTAGAGACAGAGTCTCACTTTATGGCCCTAGGTAGAGTGGAGGTATTTTCTTCTTAAAATGAAATTGGTTTCTTTGGTTTGTTTTTATTTTGTTTTACGTACACTGAAATTGGTTTCTTTGGTTTGTTTTTACTTTGTTTTACGTACAGTGCAGCCAGAGCTCTGATCTGGGAGTTATTTTATTCAGAATGACCTGATGGGATCCCCCTCCACCCACCCATTTGGAATCCCTGGTTCTCAGGAATTAGGACTGAACTATGAATAAAAGAACAAAAGGAATTAGCTAATTGGAAAAGATGATAGCAATGACAACAGAAATACCTACGCACAAAGAGAAGGGGAGGTGAGGAAGGAAAGTGATAAGAAAAGGAAAGTACAGTTGGAAGACCACACACCCTACGAGGAGAGAGAGACGCACCCCCACAGCACAGTTCAGGAGACCAGGCACAGGCGGGGCAGCAGAGCTGTCGATGTTGTGGACAAGTGGGAGTCCAATGCAAGACTTTATAAATGAAGCAAAGCCACCAATATTCAGCATAATTACTAAGCCATTACCTCACCTTTCCTGAAAATTACATTTGGAAGACAACCACCCACACCACCGGGATCAAATTCCCCGGGTGCTCTGCACAACCACAGAGCCACACTGCCACCCAGTGTTCATCATGGAGAAGAGCGATTTTGCTGTCCACATGGAGGTTACTTAACAAGCAAAACCATTCCAGTGTTAAGAAAAAGAAGGACTCTCAACATTCAGAAAAATTCAGGCAAGCATTTAACAAAACTGCATATGTGTGTGAGATATATAGTTATCTTTAAAATTCCTTTTTGCTTCATTGATACGAGTATGACCATCAGGTTCCTGCAAAAGGCAATTTATTAGTCCTCCTTCCTCAGCTGCAAAAGATCTTTGAGGGTGTTTAGGGTAATAGCCACCTGGATTTTCCCAGGACTGGGGATTCTTAGGATCCATGACTTAAGTACTAAAGTGGGGGGCATCCCAGGCAAACAAGGATGGTCAGTCATCCTTGTTTTCTTTTGACTCTAGTTCTTTACCCAGCCTTTGTGGAGCAGACAAATGGGGACATAGACCTTGTGGCAGTTTCCTGCTTTGGCCAGGGGTATAAATAGGGATGGCACTGCTCTGGACCACCATGGGAACTTTGGAAGCCAGGAACTGTCCAGGAAAATTCAGGGACCAAGAAACTGTGCTTCTACCCATACGCATGTTTGTAGAGAACAGATCTAGTAATTCAAAAAAGCATGAAGTAGGGGTGAACTTAAGAGATAAATCAGGGTGCAAACTTGTACAAATTCTCAGGGTAACTCAACCCGCCCCCAATAGTCTCACCAGCTCATCAGCCACTCCTGAGGACACAAACGGTCTTCCAGAGCCACACTTGCCAAGACCCTGCTTGGGACTGCCACCACTTCAAATTCTCTACTTTAAAGAGGCCTTCCATAAGCCCTGCTTATTTCTCCCACTATTAGTAGGCCTCAGTAAATCATCTTTTGTTTTACATCTTTTGTGTGTTTCTATTATACTGCAGCATCTGGATGATAAAGGAGAGAAATCAAAATATGACTTTTGAGTCCTATCAGGTTCACTTTGAAGAACTCGGCACAATGAACGGATGACAGAGAGCCTGCTTACGGGGGGCCAAGTGTGCGCCTCACCTCACTTTCCTGCCAGCCAGCCTGCATCCTGCCGAGGCACAAAGCCATGACTGGCATTTCTAAACTTGCAGTTAGTGAACACTGAGTGGTGTGAATCTCCCTAACAGTGATTACATAATAATAATAATGCATCATCCTCACACAGAATTCACTTATGCTTTCATGAGAAAAGATGAAAAGGCTGGTCCAGTAGTGGAGGCAAAACTTCTGCTAATGAGGATGCTGGAAAAGGCACTTCCATCAGAGACACGGAGATGTCAGTGCATACCTGCTCACCAAGAGAAACATCTGCTTATGGAAATACCCCTTTAGTCAGACCACACTCCATCAGCTCACAGGGTTGCATGAGAGGGAAACGCTGGTCTGGCTGAATATGATTTAAAAGTAGTTCTGTCCCCAGTGATGCTGTTTTAGAAGCCCAGCATTGGGGCTCCAAGGCAGAGGGAAGGGACTGATACATCCCTGCCTACAACATCCAACCTCCATCCCCAGCAAGGACAGCTCTGGGGTGAGCACAGACCCTGACTAATCCACACTGCTTTCTCTTAACCAAGCTAGCCCAGGGAAGCCCCCCGATCCTTCACCACACTGTCCCTGAGATCAGAGGGTTACTGTAAAAGTGCCTTTCAGGTGACTTGCCTCAGCTTTCTCCCACATATGTGGAATCACTTTTGAAAGAATCTGGAACTTCTGAACCTTCACCTTGTGTCCCAACTGCTGGGAGAGAGCACACAGCTTGCTGAGACTCTGCCGAGTGCAGTCAGGGAAGTGGGGGTGGAAGCTCAGCTGGGGGTACCCCTAGTGCTGGACCAGGTAGGTGGCCAGGAGCGGCCAGAACCCAGGAGGAACAGTAGGGTGGGAAGGGCCTTGATCCTGGGAATTTGGGAAACTTTTTTCCAGAACAATCAGGTCAGAGTGGGAGACCTAGGGAAGGCCCCCCGGGGTGGGAGGAAGGCCCTTGCCTAGGCCAATCCTCCTTTCCCACCAGCTCTGTTCCCCATATCCCTTCTTTTCCCTCTCCCCCTGTGTCTCTCCTACCATATCCCACATTCTCAGAGGGAAATGGGAGGCAGAAAAACACCCTGGCACAATGATGGGGACAGCAGTGGTAAATGCACACCGTGGCATGGAGGTGGGGTCCTACCATGGAGTTACCTGCATTTTGGTGAACATGACCTCCACCAGGGCCTCCTTGAACTTAGCTAAGTGTTCAGGCTGTGGCTGCAGTCAGCAGAGCATGTAAAAACTTCAGATGCAAGAATTACTATGGAAACAGCTCTGTAAAAACGAAGGTTTCTTTGCTTAGACACCAGATAAATCTGTAAGTCATTGAAGCTTGGCAAATGGAACTGTGGCTTGTGCTGGCCCCTTCCCTCTGACAAGGAAAAGGAAGCAGCACATAGCCCAGAGAGGGAGGATCACCCAGGCACACCAGAGAGGTCAAGCACAGGGTCTTACCCTCATCCTGCTGGTCAGTTGGTGATGGTCAGCAGCTGCTGCTCACCCCCCTCCACCTCTCATTTCTCTCCTTGATGTGCTTCTTTCTCCCTTGGCTCCGAGTGGGACACCAGCTCACCCTGGGCCTGCTCAGGTCCACTTCTGCTTCCCATGCCACTCTGAGTGTGTGTGACCCAGCACAAAAGGGACAGAGGTGCAAGGCTTCTACAGAAATGACCTGAGTCCCCAGCCAAATCGTCAGCTCAGGATGCAGCCAGAAACCAGAGTCTGGACACTGTTCAGGGTCAGGAACACTGAGGCCAAGGAGGGGAGCAGCCCTCCAGGAGGGGAGGAGGAAACCCCTGAAGAGGCTCGAAGAGAGTCCTACAAATACTGAGCTGAGCCTGAGCATCTTTCCTGACCTTGGCCCTGACTCCACCACCTCCCCCATCAGAGTCCTGGTGCTAGCTCTTCTGGAAAAGGACTTGGCAAGCAATGGAGCTTTGTCCCTAGGGGAATGCAAGTTAGAGTGCATAGTTTTTAAAGTAATTCTGAAAGGCCTGGAATTTTTTTTTTAAGGGTAAGTTGATATGTTGACACCATGTACCTTCTGTTAGCAATCCAGGCTTCTGGGCTGAGCTTAGCAGCTAGTTAGCAAAAACGGCTGGTTGAAATAGGATGGCTGTCTGCAGTAAGCCCATTGGCAGTCACACCATTTATCAGCCTGTCTGAGAGCTCTGCCCCAGGCACCAGTTCTTTACAGCTCTGCAAGCCCCTCTGTACAGACAGCTGCAGGTAGAGACCAGGGCATTAGCACTAGCCCAGCAAGTGTACTGAATCAAGGCAAAGCTGGGTGCTCTAGCTCTGTTTCTCAGCCTGTTTAACCCTCTCGGTAATCATACACATCTCAGGCCTCCTTCAAATGTCAAACCACACACAACAGTCTGTTTCACAACCTAAAATGACAATGCTGGACATGCTTCTGCATGGCCCCCTCCACCACCGACCTGCCAGGACGCTGTCTGCTTCCCACGCACCCCACTTTCCCCCCTTTAAATCACATTGGACCTTTTAAAAATGGGCCTCGCCACGGCCCTGGGCTGTGAAAAGTATGTTCTGCCCCAACAGGCAGCTGCACTCCTGAAGAGGCATGTGTTATCAGAAATGGCTTTCAAAGTACAAACTGATTCAACTTCATGAGAAATCTTGTCCATCAAATATTTCATTGAAAATAAAATGTATTCTATGGGCTAAGGGGCAGGATGATACATGGAGTCTGAAAACGTGGCCTAGGTTTTCCCAGTAGGATTTTCGTTGCTGCTTGGTTGATTGGTTTTTTCAGTTCCATGTACAAGTTCTAGTTCCACCTGTTCAAGTGAGCTAGGCAATCTGGACCTCTCAGCAGCACTTGCTGTGGCCACCAATTTTACTAGCAGAGCAGCATACTGTGTGAACTGCCAGGCCTTCAGGGACCAGGCTCTGACTGATTCTTTGGAAAGGAATCCTGCACATCACCTACGGAGGAGTGAAGGATGGGCAGCATGGGGCAGCGGTGTGGGGAGACCCTTTGCAGCCCACAGCTCCTGCTGCTCAGCTCAGCAGTGCTGCCAAGTCTGGCTTCAACGTAGGGGTTATGGGTGAGCCTCCTCCCTTCAGGCCTAAGCCAGGCCCAGCAGGATCACAAAGCACATTCTCACCACAAGGACAAGCAAACAGAAGTTCTCAGCTGGGTGCCAAGCCCCCAAAACACTTAGAAGCCAATCATGTGCATATTTAGGAATCTTGCAAAATCTAAACAGGATGCAAACTGCTGAGCTTTTATTCTACAGGAGGGGAGAAACAATATTTTCCTAACAGGTCAAGAGCATTGCACAACATTTTAGAAGCCAGTTCCTGGAAATACTGATGTTGCTTACCCGGAACGCCGCTTTCCTCCACGGGCAGGCATGGCCCCTGCCATCCTCACCTGTCCTGTGGCCGCCATGGGGGCAACGGGCAATGTCACCGATCCAGGTATGTCTGAAGCCATTTCTGGAAATCAGCAAAGACGAGAGGTTTTGTCAATGCAAAACCCAGTAACAAGCAAGAATGTGGCGTGGTCCTGTGGTAGAAGAGGCACCACCCGGGAGGACAGCCCAGGGGCCACGGGCCACTATGCTCCTCCAACATCAGCTATGCGGTGTGGGTGAGTCCTTCCTCTCTCTCAGGGCTCTGCCTTTCTCCTCGGGAAGAAGTTCTCTGGGCAGTACTCCAACATTTACTCCTTGCAAAAGTGGTTTAAAAGAATTAGTGCATCTCAGCAGCTTTCCTAAGGGACTCCTATCTCCTGGCCACCTGGAGCAGGTAAGATGTCCCAGAATCCTGGCAGCACAGCCAAAGCCCAAGAGGATGGAATGGCTGCCGGTACCAACTACTGGAAACCCAGACGGGACCCTCGCCGGTGCTCTGTCCCCATCTTGAGCCCCCCATCCAAGCATCAGAGCTTGGCCCGCGTGTCCGTGGAAAGTCCTGGGGGGCCCAGGGAAAGCATCCGCTGTGCCACACTAGGCGGAGGCCTCTTGGCTCTCCACAGCCAGGCCTTTCCAGGAATGAATGTTAATTTACAAAACAAGAAGGCCTGGCACTTAGATGATGGTACCTTCCTTGCACATTGTGGCCGAGATCCATTATTTCTCATAAGCCAGACACTTTGGGAAGCTCAGCAACCCAGATTTCAAAGAAACCACCATTAAAATGTTTCTTCTCCCCGTTTTCTGAAGCGTTCTTAAACGCAGGCACACTTATTTCAAGAGGCCTCTCTGACTCTTGTTTATTGTTCTTAGGAAAGACTCCCATAGTGTCAGCTTTTCTTAGCTCAGCTCTTACCTGAGGCAGAAGAGAAGCAACAGTCTACAAAAACACACAAAAGGTCAGCTCAGGGTAAATACGGGAAGTGGGGCCCTTGTTGGTAGAAAGGGTGCCTATGATGCTGATGGGGCCCTCAGTGTGGGCTCCTGCTCTGCTTCCTTCCCCTAGGCATGGCTGCAGCAGCTGACCAACAGCCATGTCCAAAAATCATCGCGTTTAATAAACACACGCAGAGTGCTCGCTTCGGCAGCACATATACTAAAATTGGAACGATACAGAGAAGATTAGCATGGCCCCTGCGCAAGGATGACACGCAAATTCGTGAAGCGTTCCATATTTTTTCAAAATAAATAAATAAATAAATAAACACATGCAGAGGTCAGCTTGAACTGTTCCCCTCAAAACTCCTGAAGAAAAATTTTATAATACTAATAAACAAAATCTTAATTTAGCTAGTCTGTGGTCCACAAAAATTTGAGAATAATTACAGTTTTGTTTTGTTTTTAAACCAACGTATACACTGAAAAGTACTCCAGGAAAAAAAAATTCCCTTTCTTAAAGTAACTCTCTCCCCGTTAGAAAGTTACGTACACTGGGTGTGTGACAGACAGCACTCACAGGGATGACGCACAGCCTTATCAACAGCCGCTCCTGGTAAGAAATGTATAGATTTTCTGAAATGGAGGCTGAAACATATTAACTCCCAAAACTCAAGGGCAGAATTGCTGTTAGAGCAAACACACATGAAAATTAAAGTCATTACTTCCTAAAGTAAGTACCACGGAACAGCAGGCCCTCAAGATTCTGCAAGAAAAATGATTCCATGACCAAACAAGATAGGAAACTGCTGCCCACCAACCCCTCTGCTGGAGATTCCGGCATCCATTAAAACATATGGAGAAGTCCTATCTACTTGAAGTAGTAGGTTTAACTTTGATTAACTCGGCATATCATAGCTGTCCCTGATTATCCAAACTTTTAGAACGTATTGCCTATTCCGCTATTGTTCCATGCAATACGAGTTTCGGTACTTTACATCCAGCAATCTCACTTCCACCTTTGGGTTAAAGACATTTCAGGCTGGAAGAGATCTTAGCTGTAGTCAGCAAACAGAGAGAGGTTAATCCCTTCCTGTTCCAATTACTGTCATCTTATTTTGGGAAAACAAAAGTGCCAATAGTTTTGTAATACACGTTGCAAAAAGTAGAGCTCCCCAAAACCTTGGCTGGCAGGGCACGGCTGAGTGGTGCAAACACAGTCCATTCCTCAAACAGGTGAGGGGAGCAAAGCAAAGAGCAATCAGGTGACCCACACAGGTGCCCGCAGCCAGCCCTTCTTCTTCATGTTTTATCTCATATCCAATTTCTTTCTTCATTTCTTATTTCATTGGCCAGAACTTCCAGAGCAATATTCAGTAATAATGGCCCACAATGAAGTAAGAGAAAGACTGTGAAACTTTATAGTCACCCTTACCAGGTTTAAAATCAAAACTCAAACCCTTCCCAGCTCTAACAGCGACTGAGCTACTCTAACTCAAAATGTCATCAGTGAAATGTTCCTAAGATCTACCTTGAAGGAGCACTTTGAAAATAAAGGAAAATGTATGTGAAGAGCCTAACACGGTGCCTGGGGAAAAGTGAACACTACAGCAACGATAATTATCATCATTTTGCTGGTCTTTGAATTTAACTACAATGAGTCGTGGGCTGAAGACAAACATTCCTTGTGATGTCAAGGAATCTGCTCCTATGACTACTTTTTAAAATTTATTTAAGAAATGATGTCTCATTTTATCTAATGTCATTTTGGTAAGTAGAATGGTTTTCTGGATAGTAGATAAACCAAGTGGAAGATGCAATCAATAAGGCTAACATTCACTTTAAAAGTTCAATGTTTTCTCTAATGGTGGTTTTAGGACCCACCCTTAATAAATACAAACAAAACTAAAACACAGGCCTTTCTCTCTCTGTAGTCTATGTCTATATCCATCACCACAACCAGCTCTCCTGGGAAAAGTGATGCCATTCTTCTCAAGTCTGGCACATTTTCTCTGTGAGTCAAGCAGGGGGGACCAAAGCCCCTGGGATGCCCCCCCAGGGCAGGCGCCTGGAGGAAGGGCCCTGACCAGGTCAGAGGGGAGAATCCCACAGCCCGGCAGGGTATGGAATGCACAGCGAAGGCTACATCTCTAGGTGAAGAGTGGCCCCGGAAGCACGGGTAATGATTTGCTCTAAGGTCTCTGAATTTCACTCTGAGATGAAGAGCAGAGCCTGACCACTGCAGCGTTTGAAAGGAAACTGCACCCCAGACTCCTGCCCCGTGACCAAATGGCCACCATCACCCCTGCAGTGGGGTGTACACAAGTACGGCCTTTCTGGAGAACTCAGCAGTATGTCTCAAGAGGTATACACACACAACACGTACACATATACACCCAACACACACACACAACACGTACACACACACATCCAACACACACGCACGTACACATGCATGCACATCTAACACACATACACGCACGCACCTGCAACACACCCCGTACACACATACACACCAACACACACCACCCAAACACACACACGCCCCTGTACACATACACACACTAACACACACCACCCCAAACACACACACTCCCAACACACCCCCAATATGCGCACACACACACCCCCCTCTGTGACACACCCCCGTACACACATACACACACACCTGTGACACACCCCATACACACATACACACCAACACACACCACCCCAAACACACACACACTCCCAACACACCACTAATATGCACATACACACCAAAACATACCACCCCCAAAACATACACTCAACACTCACCCCCCCAACATATATGTACACACCCAACACACATACACAACACACACCCCAACATTTACGCACACACCTGTGACACATCCCTGTACACACATACACACCAACTCACACGAACCCCAATACACACATCCCCATCATGTACATATACAAACACATCTAACACACATACACACAACACACACCCATCAACACACACAAGACACACCCACATATCAACACACACACCACACACACCAAAATACACATATACCAATACCTACACACCAACCAACACACATCAACACACACACATCCTAGACCTGACAGGAGCACAGCTCCTCCAGGCTGTGACAGGCAATGAAAGGGAAGAAGTGTGTGTGTGTGTGTGTGTGTGTGTGTATTTGTTGCACACACGGAAAGAAGACTGGAAGGCAGACAAGAAGTCTGTCAATATGGTAAACTTGACGATCTCTGTTGTGGGAATTATAGGTGGGTTTTATTTTCTATTAAAAGCTTTTGAGGTTTTCAAATATTCTAGGTTTTTTTTCCTATTGAACATGTGTTAATTTAGCGTTAATTTAATGTTATGTTAACCACAAATAAAGTAATTAAAAGTTGGTAAAAAAAATCTCATGTGGGAGACCCAGGAGAAAGCACCTACACACACAGCTGGAGAACGGGACGCAAGGACTGAGCGAGACAGGGATGGGGAGGGGATCCTTTCCAAAAACTAGAGTGTCCGCCAACAAACAGAGTGGTTTAAGAAAAATGGTGAAATTTTGCCTAAACTAAGAGTTCTGCAAGGTGTCATCCATGCTCCTGGCATCGTGTCAGTGTAAAACCACCCTAAGAGGCAGATACAAAGTCATCCTGTTTCATAGACAGGGACCCTCGACCGGGGAGGTCAGCTTTGCACCCCACCCCATGGCCAGTGTGGAAGCAGAGTGGACTGTCATGTGTTTGCCACCCCCACCAACCATATGGTCCCGGTGCCTTGTGTGCCCAGGCAGAGGCCAGGATGACAAGAGACTTCCTAACACTTAGACTCTACCTCACAGGCACAGTGGGCGGCACCCAGGAAACGTTCATGTTTGGGGTCGTAGGCAGCAGTTGACCCTTGCTAAGATTCAGGTGTGAAAGAGGGCAAGCAGCTACACCCCACAGCGACTGTGTTGACTGAAAGTCATTTCTCCATGACATCTGCCAAATAAATTTTCCCTCTCCTCTGTCACTTTCCCCTAAGAACGTCTTTCAAAGCAGACACTGTGTGCGTGTGACGTCTACACGCTCCCTGGGCAAATAACAGCCTCTCTGTGCCTCAGCTTTCTGTCCGTAACATGGGGATAGTAGCGTGTGTACCTCCCAAGGTCACGCGGAGTCAAGGGCTGACGTGCGCAGAGGATGCTTGGCACACAGTACGCACATGAGTGTTTGTTCAGCTGAAGCACACATACCCACAGATGCTAACAGAATCATTTTCTTACAGTAAGGAATGAGGTCACTTTTATGATTTTGTTTTTCTGTTCTGTCTTCCTGGAGTGAAAGAAAGGTGACAATGGCCTTCCTGGCTCCTCAGCTCCCCACTCTTAACATGCTCCCTGGTCACGTTGTGGCCGAGGGATGAAGGGGACTACAAAACCCAGTAGGTGACATAAGGGCGCCGTCCTGGCCCGCCTTGTGCGGCCTCCCCGCCCAGACTTGCCTCCACACCAGCGGTCTGCCTGGAGGCCCACCAGCCAGTGGCCAGACCCCACCGTCTTCTGTCTCCACCTTCTTCTCTCAGGACTTCCCCCCACCACACACTCCACTCACATCAATGCACACAGCGCAGGCACACCCCACAAACACACACCACACATACCCCATGTGAACTGCACACACACCACAGGCATCACTCACACACACCCCCGTACACATGCACGACTCACATCAACACATACCCCATTCACACACATTCACAACACACACCCCACGCACGCTGTTCACACAAATACACCACACACCACCCACACCAACATACCACATGTGCACAAACCATATACCTACCACCTATACACAACATTCCCTCTCGCTCACGCACACACAGAGCCCGCCCTGGGCCTGGCAGGCACGGCTGCTCCGTTACCGACAAGCCCTCACCCTGACAGAGCTTCTCCTAAGCAGGCTGGTGTGTCACAGCTCTGGCGCCCCACACAGCTTTCGGAGGGTCGACTCAGGCTGGAATGGGAGCCCAGAAATTCCGAACAAGTCACCCCTCCCCTCATGACTCCAGCTCCCTGCGGGTAGCCAGAGCACAGCCTGGAGAGGATTTCCTCTGAGAGGAGAGTGAAGGGCGGACCCTCCCCTCAGTCCCCACACAGGGAGGGTTCACCACATGTGCAAAGGACAGGTGTCTAGCACAGCCTAGTAACATGACACATTCTATGACATCAGTATTTGGTATCAAAATTCAAAGCAATCTTAAAAGTAGATGTGGAATTTTCCACTATGCAAGGAAAAGTCTGGAACTGTGGCAAAGTAATCTGCTTGCCTTCATGGGGCAAATCCACCTAAAAGCTGCCTCACCTCCTCACCTTCCATTCTCCCTTCAACCTTTTCTGATTAGATCTGTGTCCCTGTCACCCCGCTGGACAGCTGCCATCCTCACAGGGACCACTTCTGTGACCTCTGCCTGCAACCTCCTCTGGCGTGGGGCTCCTATTCCCCTTCTCAGGTGGTCCCACCTGGTTTCCAGGCTCCTCCCACAAGGCCTGCCTGGCCAGCTCATCCTCTGCGCCCAGGCCTCAGGGCACCCTGCAAAGCCTCCTTCCTCCATATCTGTCCCCACCGGGTGACCTCGCCCAGGCCCTCTCAGCACTGCCACCTCTGTGGTCTCAGGTACACCCATACGTCCTCTTGTCACCTCCTACAGTCTCGCCCTCTCTGGCTGCTGCTGCGGACCTGCCTCAGAGCCCCTGGTCTTCCTGCATCTACTCATCCCCTTCCCATTCAGTCCCCACCTAGAAGCCACGTCAGACAAGGCCGGGTCCTGCCCTGTCCTCTACTGGCCTCTCTTTGCTCTTAGCGCACACACGAGTTGCCTGCCATGCTCAGCCAGCTCCGCATAGTCAGGCCACTGCCCACCTCTCTGGCCCCTGCTCTGGCTTCAGCCACACTGCTCCATCAGTTTCTGGAGCACAGTATGTTCCCTCCCACCTCAGGGCCTTTGCACAAGTTATGTCCTCTGGTAAGAAATCTCTCTCCTCCCTATTGCCCTACCTGTCTCCTCTGCTCATTCACATTCCATGGCAACGGCACTTCCCGAGGAGGCCTGTCTCCGCCTCACCCCTGCCCTCCCCATCTGGTCCCTGATGATTCATTCTTACTGTACCTGTCCCTCTCCTGAGGATGAATGGAGGTCACCGCAGTCCAGGTGAAAGATGGCAGGGCCTGAATTATGGAGCCGCAAGGAGTGCGCTCAAGAGGGAAAAGATGATGTCACTGCCTCAAAATAGTGTGCCAGCAGCAGAACTCGAAAAGGGAACATTCTAAAAAACCTTGGTCACCTGATCCTCCTACACTGCATGGGGCAAAACACTTCTAGAAATGGAAGACAAATAGGGGTGGGCCAGTTGCACATTTACAGCGACCACGCCACACAGTCTGTGCACAGGGACTTCCACAGCAGGTGGAGGCATGAGCAAGCACCTTCCTTGGTCCATCCACTCAGAGGGCTACACGCTCAGTTGGAACCTGGTTCTCATGCTGGCTACATCACTATCTGACTCAGTTTCCATGCCTGTTCTCCAACTAAGAAAAGGAGTTCATTGGGACAGGACTTCCCTTTGCAGATGCTGCTGTTTCCATTACAAGCAGCATTCACAAAGCTCTCATTTTGAACCTGGGGCTGTGCTAACAGCTGGTCAGCGATAAAGGGACCCAATCCTGCCTCTGATGAGGCCAGTCCTGAGTGTGACAGAGGCATGGAGCTGGGTCACTTCATACACTGTGGGGACGGCTGGCGAGCTTGGGGACAGCTTCCTGGAGGACCCCACCTCTATGCTCACCTGGCAGCAGACTGCAGAAATGCCAGGGGAGGAACGGAGCACAGTGCAGCCAAGATGCCCTCACCTAAATGTGCTTCTCAGATTGCTCCAGAACGTCTGAGCAGGCTCATCCAGCCCCCTGGAGGGGTGTCCCTGTGCACATCTGTCACTGGAGCGTTCTGGCCTTTTATCCCAACCCCAACTCTCTAGAGATCTAGAGCTCTCCTCCCACCTCCAGTGCAATCTTCTTGTCTAGATCTTGGCTAAGGGTCCCTGGTCATAGCCAGTGGCACATGCACAAAAAGACAAAAATGTATGTATTCACAGCAGTCCGACCCCCGATGCGAAGACCCTCCCCCCCAGGGGACAGTCTCCCGTCACACACAGGGGAAATGACTGCCTCTTCTCAGACAAAGTTGCATTGAAGCTTTGAGCTCATTTTAAAATCACTGCAAGCTAAAGATTTTTGTAAGCTTCATCACCACCCAGAAAACACATCCGGCTTATGGTGCTGCGTCTAACTACCGACTACTTCCCTTTAAGATGCAGACATATTGTGCAGGATTCCTGGAATCCAGTGTAGGCAGCAAAAGCCTGGGAGAAATGTGGAACTTGAGAGCATCACAGATAAAAGGAGCAGGAAATGGAAAAAAAGGCATCTTGTTCTCCCCACTATTTCATGTGAATCAGAGTAAGAAAAAATATCCCCTAATCTTCACATTGGAAAAGAAAAAACCTAATTCCATGCAAACTTTTACAATATGACAATACATAATATTTTAACGATCATTCAAATAAATGAAAAACCAAAGGTTCATCTCCATGGGTGGGTGGGGGGTGAGGGGAGGCAGCTAACCAAAGAGATACACTCTTCCAATATTCATCTCTCTTAGAACAATTCTCTTTCCAGAAAGCATATCAAATATCACAGCCCTACCTTTTTGGAGGGATTAAACAAAGATCTTTCTTCCTGTGACCAACACCTTCTTAGGAGAACCTGTTATCCGTGTGGAAGAAATGTCAGAAACCTCTGGGAGGAAATGGAGCTGCATTTGTATTCTGCTCAGAAAATGTCATCACAGATCTGTTTACCTTAACTGTGGACCATGATTCAGCTGTGACAACTGTCTTGCATACTGATCAATTTATTTGCAGCAAAATTTCTAGCATTAACTACTTAGGTTCTGAAAAATCGGGTACTTAGATTTCTTGTGCAAGCATAACAAATACACATTTGAAATATCTAGATTGTTATCAAAACATTTCAGTGAGAGATCATAAAAGATTTTTCTTGAAGTGCAAGCAAAGGAGGGTACCTCTCACTCTGGACAGAAGACAGGGCATGCGATTTCCCAGAGGCCCTCCATGGGGTAAGATTTTTGTAGCACAATGTAAAGAAAAATCATTAGGCTGGAAGTCAAGGGATCCTGACTGCAGATCTTCGCTAGGCTTTAACCACCTGTGTGGTCCTCTATGAGACATCCTCATCCAACAAGTAGGCTGAGCCTGGGGTCCCACAGTAGGGAAGAAAGGGGCCACTGGACTCGGGGAAGCTGGGACCTGCCTCCTCCAGCCAGTGCCTCCAGTCTGGACACTAAGCCAGGGCTGCCTGCGTGTTCCACTCCTGGCAGGAAGGCAGGTACCAGCATTAGAAGAACTAGAGCCTGTCTTAAGGCAGCCTGGGGAGGTTCCCTCCCACCTCAGCTAAAAGTGCTGGCTTAAGTGGAGCTCTGGCTTCCCAGGGCCCCGTGGGCATTGCCCTGTGCCCTGGAATGTGGGCCTTGCCCTACAGCCCACTCCAGTGTCCCCCACTAGTGTCTGAGTCCACTGTCTCCAGCTTCCTTCCCCACCTTGCTGGCTGAAGCCCCAGCATCTCTGTGCTGGACTTCATAAAAGGGGTAAAAAACACAGCCCAGCAAGAAGATGGGCAACTAGTGATCTCAAAGGAAGAAGGGTAGGGAGGTTACTGTCAAGGTTATGAATATGGGGCAGAACAACAGGGGAACACGGCACTCAACCTGGCCTGCTCTCTGAGAGGCGATGCAGGAGGACCCACAGTTCTAACCACCCGCAATTCACACCCACTGTGAACTGTCTCACGTTGCTCAAACCCAACAGTCACAGACCGTCAGAAGGAAGAAGCCATCATCAACCACACAGAGGCCAGGCCAGAACCTCTGGGGCAGACGCCTGATGTCTGTCACATGCAAACACAGAAGAGAGGGCCGCGGGCTGGAAGGCAGAGGATTCAAACGCTGCATCCAGGAGAACTTGCAAATGAGACAGAACTCATCAGCCTGAAGGAGAGTCTCAGAGGGGGCAGGGGAGATGACACCATCTCCAAATACCCATGGGACCTTCCTACATGAATGGGAGAGCCCAGTTCTCTGTGACAGCAGAGGCCTCATCACAGTGGGCTAGGGTACAGAGGATAAGATGAAAAGGAATGACAAAGAGTCATGTTGACTTCCACAGCGTGAAGGTGATGCTGAACAGAAACTGAAAAACACACAGCTCACATAAAGAGGAAAAGCTAATACGCTATGGAATATCCAAACAGATAAAAACTACTCAGCCATCAAATATCCGATTTCAAAGATAATGCTGCAGGAAAATGCTAAGGGTAAGTTAATAGAGCAGGATACAAAATCATATACCAAAACATTTTGTCAGGGATCCATCCAAGTTCAGCTTCAGCCAGAAGGTATTATTTGCCCAAAACCTACTATTTGGCCTTGGCCTTTGAAAAAAATGTCTATCTCAGGCGGCGCCTGTGGCTCAAGGAGTAGGGCGCCGGTCCCATATGCCGGAGGTGGCGAGTTCAAACCCAGCCCTGGCCAAAAACAAAAAAACAAACAAAAAGAAAAAAATGTCTATCTCAAGATCAATTCTGGCACCTCTGCACTTGTGTGTGGTCATGACCACATGACGGGCAGGCCACTGTCACATCTACAGCCACAGTCTGATGACATCAGTCCTACAAACACGGCGTGCCACATAAACTACTGTTCAAGTATTAACATTCACTTTCAAATGTAAATATGCATTCTAGATGTACTTAGACTCAAAATCCCCTTGTTTGTATGATTTATGTTTCAATTCTCCCAGTTGGAAGGTTTATAAATAGAAATGCATTATTACAGGAATTAAATGTGTAATAATCCGAGACCATATGGTAAAAGCAATTAATTTTCATGTAAAAATTAATGTGCAAAATCAATTATTAAGAACTTGTAACAAATAGTTAAATGTAAAAGTAAATGGGGGAAAATACAAATATTAAGCAAGAACACATAAGCTTGCTTCCTTTATGAAGACTATTATATCCTTTCTTAGCCAGAGTTGTACAGAATCATAAATAACAAAACAAAGCAAAATAAAAGAGATTATTAGAGGATACCATATTTCAAATCTTTGTGAAATTGTCTGGTAGGCTTTCATAACAAAAATCCCCTCCACAATCACACCATGACATCTGTAGTGAATCATCACCAATATACACCTAATTAAGAAAACCAACATACCTCATTTCTTCACCAAACTCAACTGCAAACAAACATCTATTTGGTATCACAAATTGCAGCACCGTGCCTATGAGGGGAGCGTAGCAGTGGGCAGCGGGCAGTGCCCACGAGGGGAGCCTAGCAGTGGGCGGCGGGCAGTGCCCACGAGGGGAGCCTAGCAGTGGGCGGCGGGCAGTGCCCACGAGGGGAGCCTAGCAGTGGGCGGCGGGCAGTGCCCACGAGGGGAGCCTAGCAGTGGGCGGCGGGCAGTACCCACGAGGGGAGCCTAGCAGTGGGCGGCGGGCAGTGCCCACGAGGGGAGCCTAGCAGTGGGCGACGGGCAGTGCCCACGAGGGGAGCCTAGCAGTGGGCGGCGGGCAGTGCCCACGAGGGAAGCCTAGCAGTGGGCGGCGGACAGTGCCCACGAGGGGAGCCTAGCAGTGGGCGGCGGGCAGTGCCCACGAGGGGAGCCTAGCAGTGGGCGGCGGGCAGTGCCCACGAGGGGAGCCTAGCAGTGGGCGACGGGCAGTGCCCACGAGGGGAGCCTAGCAGTGGGCAGCGGGCAGTGCCCACGAGGGGAGCCTAGCAGTGGGCGAGGCAGTGCCCACGAGGGGAGCCTAGCAGTGGGCAGCGGGCAGTGCCCACGAGGGGAGCCTAGCAGTGGGCGACGGGCAGTGCCCACGAGGGGAGCCTAGCAGTGGGCGACGGGCAGTGCCCACGAGGGGAGCCTAGCAGTGGGTGACAGGCAGTGCCCACGATGGGAGCCTAGCAGTGGGTGACGGACAGAGCCCACGAGGGGAGCCTAGCAGTGCATGGTGGGCAGTGGGCAGTGGGGATGACAGTGTCTAGCCAGATGTAGACTTTACCATCAGGCAACAATAAATAACAAAATAGTAAGATGTCTATTTTGTTAAAATGTCCAATTTTTAATCAGGGACGGCAACATTCAGCTTCAGCTTCAGTAACAGCCACCCACTGACTCTGCTGCTCAGCATCCCAGCAAAGTGAATCAATGCAGCACTCCTCTAATCCACAGATGTCCAGAGAGCAAGGAGACTGTGTGTGTGTGTGTGTGTGTCTGTTGGAGTAAATACATTAAAAACAGGACAAAACTAATGTCTGAATGGTCTGATTCCATGTGATTTTTAGTTTCTGCTATCTCTGTGTTTTGAACACCTAGAATATAGTGCTCTTCTGACCAAGAATGCAAGTGATGTAACAGATGGTGAGTGAGCAGACTGCCCAGGAACTAGGGACTAGGTGTGGGGAGTGCAACAGAAGCTGGCAGCTGTGAAATCGTGTGGCTATGTCTGGCTGAGCAAAGCTGCCCACAGGGATGGGGCAGGTGGCTGGAGCGAAGAGGGCAGGGTTAGAAGCTGGAGTCTCCTCTGAGTTCCAGAGAGGGGCTGAACCCTGAGCAGGCCCATGGGTTGCCCCAGGAAAGCTGAGCACGGCATCACCGCCATGCTCCAGGTAAGCTCATATGAGCATCTCCTGATGAGAAGAGCAGGAAATGTGCCTGGCAAAGAACCTAACGTGTTCATGAAAGCATAAAGAATGGGGAGATGAGGCCAGATAAGAGAATGGTAGGCATGAGAGGTGAAGGTGAGAGCCCATCAAGGACATGCTGGGAAATTAGTTATTCAGGTCGGGGACACTGCCTCCAGTCCAGAAGTCAGGGCAAGGGGTACTGTGGCCCGTAGAGCATGCAGCTCCTCCCCAACTCCTGACCGCTTGATGCCAGGGCAGCAGAGAAGACAGGGAGGAAGGCAGCGGGGCAGAGAAGAGAGGAAGGCCCACTTCTCCAAAGAGGGCAGGCCAGAGCTACCCCATGACACAGGGCGAGGCCTTAAACATGCAAAGAGGAAAGATGGAGCCCACCAAGACCAGACATGGATGACAGCGAACAGCCAAGGACAGAGGCCACTCAGAAAGTGATACAAGAGGTAAGTGGACTGCAGAGTGGCCACAGGGGGCAGAGCCCAGAAGGCTCTGGAGGAGGCCCTAGGTAGGGGCACTCGGGTGAACTCTGTTATCCAATAACAGAGAAGTGGAGTCATTCCTGTCCCCTGGGCTCACATATACTGTGGCCTTATCAATTATCCAAAAAAAAAAAGCACATCTTTGAAGGAGAATGGGACAAATATTAACCAGATGGTGTGTACAGGTGTTAAAGTCCCAGGGACAAATCGTGACTGTCCAGACAATCCAGGACATGTGTGCCTTCTCCAGGTGGGTGGATTGTCAGCCCAGTCCCAGTAAAAGCAGCCACCAGCTTTCCTGGTGCCAGGACCCATATAAATCATGACACAAACACAGCCAACGCCAGGACACCAGATGGCTAATATCCTGGGGGCTGTGGGTGACCTGGGAATAGTGCTGCCACATTTAGACTCCCCAGACCAGGCAGTGACCTGGGGTTCACACATTTCACTCAAATCCGAAAGAGGTGAAGCTGTGACGGGTGGATGTGATGAGGCCATCACTGCTGAGAGTGCCTCTGTCTCCAGGCAAGATGAGCTCCCGGAGAAGGGGAAGTAGAGTCCATTCATTTTTCTTATGGAATCACCATAAGCTTTGATGGTGGCCACATGTTCTACTGCTATGTCTGAGATTAAGTGGCCCATGGAACAGGGTTCCTGGCAGCGTGGTGAGAGTGCCTTCCTGGTCAGCACCCTGGAACTCAGGTGGCAGGAGGCTGGGACTCTACCTGTGCCCCACCCAGGCTGATGAATCATCAACCTCAAATCAAGGTCCCAACCACGTGTTTCCGGTAAAGATGGGAGGAGGTCAGAGCAGGGGGGTGACTCGTGGGTTGCTGGGCATTGTGGCTGGGACACAATGGTTATCCAAAACATATGTTTTACCTGACCTAATGAGTAAACAGTGGATGAATTTCACTCTAAGTGTGGGTGCTGTCCCCCAACGAGGCACATTCGGGTGAAAACAGTGCCAAGTGACCAAAGCTTTCTCTGGGGCCCACGCCCCTCCCCAGTCCTGCCCCAGGATGGCCTTGGAGAAAGAATCTTTATTACTTACCGCTCCTATGGAGAAAAAGGGAGGGAAATGTGCCTCAAGCCAGAGGTGTGTGGGGACAGTGAGGCCACCAATGTGCACAGGGGGAGGCTGCTGTTTGGACAGGAGGTAGATGGTTTCTAGGGAAGGGTTGGAAGGAGAGGGCTTGGCCCAGGGTGCAAGTGAGCCTGTCCCAAGGACTGGTGGGCTCCACCTGGCAGCACCAGGCCTTCTGCTTCTGAAGCAGGGACCTCTCTGATAATGGCTCTTGGGGGTGGGGGTGCTACTATGCCCTGAACTCGGGAGCCCAGGGGTTCTTGAACTGAAGCAAAAAAAATAAAGGAAATAGTATTCTGGGCTGCCAGCCTCCATCACCCAGAGAGAAAGACAACCAGAGGCAGAGCTGGAACCAGAGGGAGTGATGGGGTCCTGGCTGAACGAAGAATGCAGCAAGGCAGAAGGTCGGGAGATGCGCAGCCAGGTGGCCTGATGGCAGTGCTGGTCTGCAGGTGCTACAGGACTGGGGGCTCCCCAGAAATGGGGCTGAGTGAGCGAGGAGAGTAGTCCAGGTGACAGTGAACAGGACCCCAGCAGTCCCAGAGGTGAAGAATCCATGTGCTGCCTCTCAGGAGCAGGACTGGAAAATAATAAAGGAGAAGGTGGCCTGGGCAACTCCCTGTCCATCTACCCACTACCTTCCCTGCACCCAGAACATCAGAAAAATTCATGAAAACCGCCGTGAAGGTAACACTACTTAACCTCTCTTAACCAAGCTCCTGGCTTCGTCCCTCCTTTCAGCCCCTTACCCTGCTCTGGCCACCCTTCTCCCTTCCCTCTCCGCCTCCACCCACTTGCCAGTCTCCTCCGGTGGCTCTCTCCATCCCTTGCTTTCTGTTCCCAGTCCTCGGTCCCTCTGCACATCTTAGTCCTAGTCATGCTCCGCCTCCCCTGACAAAAAGCACAGGTGAGCACGCTCACACCTTCCCAGGTCCCTCACTCTCTGGTTTTGGCCCTCTGGATTTTGCTTCTGGCTTAAAGTTTTCAGGAGCAGCCACAAGCTACATTGTGATGGGGCAGGAAGATCAATGCCAATGAGGTAAAATTCACATAAGGAAATTCGGGCGGCGCCTGTGGCTCAGTGGGTAGGGCACAGGCCCCATATACCGAGGGTGGTGGGTTCAAACCCAGCCCCGGCCAAACTGCAACAAAAAAATAGCCGGGCATTGTGGCGGGCGCCTGTAGTCCCAGCTACTTGGGAGGCTGAGTCAAGAGAATCGCCTAAGCCCAAGGATTTGGAGGTTGCTATGAGCTGTGTGACGCCACGGCACTCTACCGAGGGCGATAAAGTGAAACTCTGTCTCTACAAAAGAAAAAAAAAAAAAAGGAAATACACAAGGCAAAGTCTGCCGAAACCAGCATCATGCTGTTGTCTGGAGAAAGAGCACTTCTTCTTCAAGAAATTGTGTAAAGCTGCAGAGAAGTAGTATATCACCTTTTAGCCATAATTCTATAAGATGCCTTTTCCAAAAAAGGAAAAAAAAAATGTGAATATACCTTCCTGTTTACACAAAAGATTAAGGAAATCACATACCCTTGCACAGATACAAAATCTCCTTTTAAGAAGTTTTATGAAACAAAGTCATTTCCTTGTTGAATACACTCCTTGATGAATATATTCATCCATCATTCAACAACAAGAAAACCATCTTGAGTTAAATTTTAAACAGTGAATTACTCTATAAATATAAAATATGCAAAATGGTAAAAATGTTTGCATGCAAACCATTAAAATCTGTTATCTTTTCAAAGTGGTTAAGGTATTATTTTCATGCTATTGCGTACGATAGATCAAAATGCGAGGTGTTCCCATGGTCCAATTTCTGTATAGGACCACGATACTTAAAGGGAAGGGCTGTGGGATTTCCTAGGAGCACAGGAGGCTTGAGCTGTCTTCCTGAGACCACACCTTCCAGTTACAGATGGGGACACAGAACTCAGTTCATGGGAACATCGTCTGGTCATGGGAGTGGAAGGTCCACCCCACCAGGGGCCATCTAAGCCACAGATCAGCAAACTTTTTCTGTGAACAGCAAAGAGCAAACATTTCAATCTTTGAAGGCCATAAGGTCTCTGTGGCAGCCACTCAACTCTCCAGTTAGGGTGCAGATGCAGCTGTAGAAGGTATACAAATGAGTCTGTGGCTGTGTTTCAATTTACGAACACTGAGAATTGAATTGCAAACAATTTTCATAAGCCATGATATATTTGTTCGGTGTTCTTTTTATTATCCACTTTAAAATTTAAAAATTATTCTTGGCTCGCAGGCAAGGCAGATGTGGCCCATCAGCCATAATTCGTCAGCCTCCAATCTGTGTATCCAATCCCACAAGACTGGGGAGAGCCAAAGAGTCTTCTACCTCTAATTCAACTGACCAAGTGGGCAAGTCGTTATCTTCCCACGATGGCCTGAGGACCCGGGTGAAGGGCTGGTGCAGAGTTGCCTGTTTCACTGAAGCCAACACCCTACAGGGAGTGGCAGGTGAGTGGGAAACAGACATACATTCTAATCCATGGAGAGATGCTCCTTAATCTCTGAGGTGGAGCTTTCAGGAGAGGGCAGCATCAGTGCCCCTGGAGTAAGACCCTCCCAAGGACCATGCTCAGTTATTCAGTAGCTGGACCCATCAGAATGGTGTCTCAGCTGCCAGGTGTCCCTGGGAGGCCCTGAGAGAGGGCTCCAGCCACCAAGTGACCTCTGAGAAAAGGAAAAGTCCAGCCTCAGCAGCAAGACAGAGCTGGCCAGTGGGCCAGCAGCATATAGGGCAATTATGCAGGAAAAAGTGGAAGTAAACAGGAGGCTGCAGGGACCTGCAGAAAACAGCTGGGGAGGCTAAAAACACAACCCAGTGGGATGCAGAGAGGAGCCTCCCAACACAGGCCAAGAATGCCCAAGCGAGAGAACCAGGGAGGACCAACCGTCGAGAGAGGACTCTGGGCCTGTCTGCAGGCCTGCAGGAGCCTCTCTCCAAGCTGTGTTTGTACATTTCCTGCCCCACACCCCCACTACAGCCATCCTGGAATGGTGGGCTGGCCTCAGAGACAAGACAGACTCGAAGGGAACTGGAAGGAAGCCTTACTAATACTGGGAAAGGCAAAAGGGATTTCTGAAGGAAGCAGGTGGATGGAAGGCCATGGGAAAGGCTGCTATGTTGTGGAGTGGGGGAGTGAGGGTGGATGTGATCTTGCCCTAAGCAGGACACAGCAAGAACAAGGGTCATAAATGGTCTATATACCACTGCCACTGTCCCAGCCACCTGCCGGCACAGAAGATATTAGGCCTCCTAGAAGAACGTGCAGAGAGGGCAGAGGACATGCTGTTCACAAGGCCCGTGGCTACTGACCTCGGAGGACAGTTTGGGGTACAAGTTACTGGTTTTGCTTCAGAAAAATTCCACCATGTGCATACCCCTTACTGATGCTTGAGGCTCCATGGGGAAGCATGACTTGAGTTCTGGGAAGGATATAAATGAAGATGGGCAGGCTGATGGCTAATGTGAAAACCCCTGGGCCCAGTCTGGAGGAAGGATGTATGATCATCGCTGGATACACACACCAGCCAGAGCAGGGCGCACACTGCAGATGCAGACCAAGATGGGTCCAGTAAGGAAAGGTCAGCCCTGGAGCTGCACACTGGTGCCCACTGCTGTCCTGGACAGGCTGCCCAGCTGTTTTGAAGGTTGCGGGCAGTTGGGGAATATGAATGAGGGATCATTTTCACATTTTCCAATTCTGATTATTTCTCTGTCACCAAAGCAAAGAGACCACTTGGGCACAGAAAATCCTGAGAAAATCAAAACAAACAGCTTTGAAGGACTAGGCTGATCCCAGCCCTTCAGAGATTTACACAGTGAGAAGGTAAAAGAAGCCAGGACTGAGAGCCCAAGGCTCCCTGCAGCTCCTGTAGCTCCAGCCTTTCCTGTGGAGCTGTTCCTCCTGGCCCTGTGCTCCCCCAACAGGGAACAAAGTCCACAGAGCTTCCAGGGTGCGAGGGACTTTGACATGGGAGCTTTGCGATGGCTTTGACTGTCTAGTTTGAGCATACAAATGACACATAGCTGATCTTTCTAGTCTCCCAGGAGGCCACCGTAAATGTGCAATCTGGAAGAAGGCTGGCCAGCCACACCTAGAGGACCAACGAAAGAAGAGGCTGATTGGACCGGGGATGTGGGGGAGACCACAGAGACCCCGGACGGGATCAAAGACACACAGCCACATGGCCTGTTGCATCCAGCACAGAAGGTGGCCCAGGAAAGCACAATTTATAGCTGCAGCATCATGTCAGAGGGCCTGGGAAGCAGGCAGTACCAAGAACAGCTGGTGTCAGGTAGGGTGGGCACCTGAAGTGGCCAGGGAAGGCTTCCAAGAGGACAGAGGACCCTGATGCAGCTGGTGAGGGTCCAGGTGGGGTGTGCTCATCCACGGGCTGCCCTGCCAGTATTTCTCAGAGTGACAGTGATGTCCTGTGGATGTGACTGCCACAGGAGAGAAGAATGGGGGAAAACAGATACCTGGTGGGGGTCTCTACTGCTTCCTAGGATGGAAGGATAGTCATGACGTCTGGCAGTACATAGAAAGGAGCTGGTGTTCCTCCGGTGGGCAGAGCTCTGCCAGAATGTGGGCTTATTCTTCCCACTGACCACTTCTCCAACTCTGGACACTGACTAGATCTCCTGTAGTCCAACTTGCCTCTGACACTAACTATCCAGAGTAGGCATAGACCCTGCAGGCTGCTCCCACTTAAGATGCCTGTCACGAGTCTAGCCTTCCTAGACTTGTAACCAACTGAAAACTGGAGGTTTCCCCAACACCTTCCCCTCTCAGGTTCAATTATTTGAAAACAGCTCGCAGAACACAGGAAAGCCCTTTATTTCCACTACCAGTTTATTATAAAGGATACACCTCTGGCAGCTACGTGGAAGAGACACACTCACCAAGCTCTCTGATTTGCTGAGGTTTTGATGCCCTCCCAGGTTTGCCACCTTCCCAGTGAGGAGTTTTTATGCAGATTCCAGTATACAGGCATGATTAATTAAACCACTGGCCATTGGTGATTAACTCAGTCTCCAGCCTCCTTCCCCACACAAGGTCAATGTGTCTGGCTCAGAGTCCTAGCCTTTAATCCTGCCTTGGTCTTGCTGGGGACCAACCTCCACTCTGAGACTAACTATCTAGGGGCCCCAGCCACCTGCCGTCTCATTAGCATGCAAAAGTCACTCATCACTCTAGGGATTCCAAGGCTTTTAGAGGCTGTTTGTTAGCAAACATGAAGACCAAACACATATTTTTTATTATTACAATCTGCAATTTCTCTAAGTATTAGGCCACCCCATTCCTCAGTTCAGAAAACCTGCATCAGTCAAGTGATTTTCTTCTGCTTTCTATTTTAAAGGCAGACCTGGAATACAGAAAGGATATTGTAAGAAGAATCTTCCAGAGACATACATTAGATCGATCTGAAAAGTCCACTTCTTGGTATGAAGTACGTGTCAAATGTTAAGAATTCGGTTCTTTATACATTGCAAAATTATTTCATCACTTTCTAGATCCAGGGAACCAGATGTGGATACAAACAGAAGACAGAAGTTGAGAATTGCATATTAAAGGAATAATGCTTGCTTTTAACCAACAAAGGTTCTCTGCTTTCTTCGAAACTTCCTAATTTCTCTTTCAAAAAAGAGCAGAATTCACTCCTAGTAAACTGAAAAGTTTGCTTCAAAAAAATGCACGTGAGTCAGGGACAAAGCTCAGAGTCTCGGTTCTACCGCTGCTGCTTCCTTTGCAGCCCGGACCCTCCTGCAGACGCAGTTTCTATTGATCAGTTTAGGGTACTTCGGCAAATCAGGGTTTTAACCAAATGAGATAATTTCACACAATATTGAGGAAAGCTTACCCTGGATAAGAACACGGCAAAGGCTGAGCCCACTTCAGATTCCTCACCTGCTTGCACATGAAACTGGCTAACAGTCTGACTCCTTAACACCTGTAATTATGCATCACATATATTCATGCCTCATGAGGTAATGCCCAAGACATTGTTGGTAAGGTCAAAATTGCAATGAACATGTGAATATTGATTACACTACTCTATAATTTCCTGAGAGCCCTATGGGTCTGCACATAGACGTGGCCAGGGTGAAGGATTCCATAGCGCTGCCTCTTTCCACACTGGAGGAAGGTGCCTAAATCTCAGCCCTCTGGGATTCACCAAATCCTCCCCCAGTCATGGAGCAAGTACCTTTTTTTATTGTGCAAATGCCAGTGGTGTTTAAGGCGCTGTATTAAGCCCACAGATAAATGCAACAGACAGAGGTGGCCCTCCATATCACCATGACCAGTGGGTGAGTGGGCAAGCTTGACAGCAAATGCTGGAAAAGACAGTGGGAGGTTGAGCTGGGGTCAGATAGGTGAGGCAGCGGGGCTAGAGGCAGACAGTGCTTCCTCAGATGACGTATTCAAGAACAAGAAGGAATTATCATAGAGGCAGATTCTGAAGAGTGGCAGAAAATTTTCCAAAAGCTGAGGCTGTCTAAATGTAAAAAGAAAAGAAAAAAATTGCTTTGCAGACTAAAGAGTTGTGCGTCTCTAAGAGTATGCAAAGCCTGAGTAAGCAGTGAGCAGTGACTCGTATCACAGGGATTGCTGCTGCGACTACAGGGATAAAACCAATCCTTACCTCCCTAAGAGGGTAGGACTGTAACATCTTCAAAGTCTCTGGGCACATTATGTACCTAGAGGTTTCACAGTTAACATCATGCTGTGTGTCCATCTGAACCCCATATTCTTCCACCCCTACCCCTCAGGAACCTCACTTCTGAGGCCTTCCCTTCAGCAGACCTCCCTTTTTAAGTCTTGAGGCTCAGAACTCCCTGCTTTCCTTCCACTAAGGTTTGCTGGGCATCTTATATCAGTATCATAAGGAAACCCTGCTCTCATGCTCAAAATTGAGTGGGACAGTCCAACACAATTTCAGCTGTGAACCAAGAAATAATCATAAAATGTGTCTTGGTGGAGAGGCCAGTAGGAGACACAAGGCACATGTGCTTCAGGGTCAGCAGAAAGCCCCCACCTGCAGAGCCCCAGCCTCGTGTCACAGGTGCTCCTGCAGCCTCCCTTCAGGTACATCTCTTCCACCTGAGTTTATGACCTTATTGCCCCAAACTCAGGTCACTACAACATCATCAAACAAAATCAATTTTGTACTGGTGCCACGAACTGATTTGTGTCCATCCAAAATTCATATGTTGAAGTCTTACCTCCCACTGTGATGGTATTTAGAGATGGGGCCTTTGAGATAATTAGGGTTCGATGAGGTCATGAGGATGGGGCCCCCATAATGGGATTAGAAGAGATAAGAAGAGACACCAGAGAGCTCACTTCCCCCCTCTCTGTGCCATATGAGGTCACAGCCAGACCTCATATGGGGTGGCTGTCAGGAAGAGAGCCCTCCCCAGAAACTAGGATTGGTTGGCACCTTGACCTTGGACACCCCAGTCTCTGAACTGTGAGCAAGTAGATCTCTGTTGTTTAAGCTACTCAGTCTATTGTATTTGTTATTTTTTAATTTGTGAAATGTGTTCCTCTAAACCACATAATTGTCAAGTCAACAGTAGTGAAACCTCCTTTTCTCTTCATGAACCCCAAGAAAAAACAACCTGATGAAAGATAACCATGACCTTGCATTAACCAAGCCCTCCATTCCCTCAGCCCTCCCCGTCCCATGTAGTGCTGTGGGAGAAAGGCGTCATTGAGAAGAAAATGAGTTTGCTCTGAATTCTGGTGGCAGCTTGGGACTGCTATGATTGTTGTATGTACCCCCATTAAGATGATAACCCCCAAACCCAATTTTGTTCCTCCAACTATGTTTAAAACAGAAAATGTGGGGACTGACATGACCACAGCATAGCTGAAAAGTTATCAATAATTCAGGCACATGTCAGGAAGAATAACAGACCTCAAGAATCTTCTACCCTGACCACAGAGGAGCCAAGGAACCCATCACACTTCTATCTTTTCTCTTTTATCCAGTACTCAATACATGGTATTCTCTTCTTGTTTAAATGTACAGTAAAGGCGAGTAAAACACAGAGCCTCACCTTCAGAGATCATTCTGTGAAGCAACACTGCTTCACTGAAACAACAATCTTCATTGAAGAGCGTGGAAAAGAACACACCCATTAGGTTTCCAAAAAGAAAAAATCAACAGCCAGTTGAAGAGCTGGCTTACATTCTTACAGAAATAGAGTCTGTTCTATGCCTCAAAAGTCAAAGACTGCACATCACTCCAGACTCCTGAGAACGTGCTTGTAGTGAGCTATGGAAAGACATGTTTGAGTTTCTGCTCAGCTCTCATGACAGAAGCAAGGCTACTCTGAGCAGACCTTCAACACTAGGAAACAGAAACCAACAGTGCCAAGAGTTGGCCACAAGCAATTGGATGTCACCTAACATTACAGGTTTGCAAAAAGAGCTTCATGATGTTTTTATTGAAATAACTCATTCAATGGCTATCTTATTTCAACTCCAACACTTTTTGCTACAAAACAGAATTATTTTGCACAAGGAATTGTACAAAATTCAGGTCAGATTCTTAGAAGCAACCATAGAAACGACAGCTCCACTTTACCACCTTTTAAACAAAGCTTCTGAGTTTCAATTGTTTCTGAAAGCCTGAGTTTGCGAGAAAAATTAGTAGCCCATTCTCTATTTATTATTTGGCATATTTAGGGCTGTTTTGGAAGAAAACAGTAAAAGCTGTTTTGTCAATAAACTAAAGAAAAATTATGACTCGGACAACTGAAGGGGACAGGTTCAGGCAACAGTGAAGCGGTAAAATGCAATCACGTTGGCTACCATCCACAGGTAGAGTTTATATCTGATTATTTCAGACAACAGGATGTCATAATAAAACCACGTGGGACACTGGCCTGTGAGGTGCTCAGAGAGAGGTGACGTCCCGACTGCAGAAGCAGCCCGAGGAGGGCAAGGAGCCCTCAACTCAGACCTGACTTCACCACTTTAACATCCTGCCGCAGCAGCCAAGCCTCTGAACATCTCAGCCAAGGACATCACCTCAATGCACTGGGAATAAAATATCACAAAGTACAACTTCCTGAGCATGGCGTGTAAACCAAACGAAGTGACCAAAACCCGTGACACCCACAACACGTCACCCACGGGGGCAGCATCTGTTGTGCTGCCTGCCCTGGCCCCATCTCCCTCCTGGGGACAACATGGGGAGCCTTGTTTGAGTAATGTCCCCCTCTGACTCACAGTCTGCATGATCCAGGTAAGTCTGACCCCAAGAGGGCTCCCAGAGTGGATGCATGGTCCGATCTGGTTGGCCAGAGCATGGTGTCCCCTCGAAATGGAGACTGGCCCAGGGATATCACGTGGCTGTCCACCCAGACTTCTGCTGATTCCCACTGATGAGATTAGCCAGCTACCACTTGGGCAAGACCTTCCAGGGAATAAAATCAAGAGGCCACAAGAAGATGAACTATGTCTAAGGTACGTCACTAGCACTCTTAGAGACCGACCAGAGCCACATGACCACCTGAATATTCTACTTTTAAGAAGAATTCCTTTATGGTGTATCTAAGCTAGTTTGAATTGGGCTGTTTCGGAGGGCTGAAAGAATCCTGGCAAATATATTATTTTTTTCTCTCTCTTTTTCTCTCTTTCTCTCACATGCACCAACACACACTAGTCTATGAGGTAGGCAGTATCATTATTCCCATTTCACAGATAAGAAAGTCAGAGTTAATAGGTTAAGTAACCTGCCTAAAATCACATAGGTAAGTAAATGACAGAGCTGAAATGTTTGCAAACCAACATACATTCGCCTTAAAAGCTAATGCTTTTAATTACATAATAAAAAATATGGTATGTAAGTTGGGAACACATTTTCTTCTTAAAATTTTTATTCTATTATAAATTACAAGATCAAGAGGGAAGGAGGGAGGAGGGTGACACCTTGGTGTGTGCCACACCTTTTAGGGGCAAGACACGATTGCAAGAGGGACTTTACTTAACAAATGCAATCAGTGTAACCTGGTTTATTGTACCCTCAATGAATCCCCAACAATAAAAAAAAATAAAATAATAATAATAAATTACAAGACCAAAAAGTCCAAGAACTATATTACACAAAAGTGATAATTATGGTTAACTATGGTTTATGAACCTAGAATCTTTTTCATACATACAGAAATAAACATAAATATAGAAATATTTAATATTAAGTACGATCATACACATACATAAAATTAGCTTTTTTCAATTAATAAGTCATGAAGCTTTTTCCTGTCAATAAAAACAGAACTAAATCATCACTGTAATGCCTAACTGGTAGGCCATTAAAATACACACAAATAAGTTAACCATTATTTCCGGTGGTTGACATTTAGATTTTTGCCATTTCTATAAAACAACATTGTAAAAATAGTCCCTGCACAATACTTTTTTTCATTCTGATTGTTTTCTTAAAAATGAATTATCACACTTGAATAGTTTATACATGTCTGCCACCAGAAGTAGTGCACTAATTTGCACCTCCACCAACAGCTAGACTTCCTGACCCACCAAGATGGTACGGTGAGGCTTAGGTGTGGCCAAATGACAGGCGAAAAGTATACTTGTTCTGACTCTTAATTAGCTATTAAGGAAGCGATTTTGTGATTTTACTATTATTTTTTGAATTGCTTGTGTCTGTAACTCAAAAAATGTTTCTCCTGAGATTTTATTCTTCCTTTTATTGTTTATAACATACACACATACAGATACACAAATGCTCAACCACATACACACATACATAAACACATTTCATATTTACTGTATACTTTAAAAATATTTTTCCCACTGTCATTTAATTTGCTTCAAGTGGCTTTTTAAAATTTAACTTATGAAGAAGTTTAAGACATATATAAAGGAATGAAAATTTATACAAATTCCCACTGTAAGAAATAACACATGACCTATACAATTGAAGCTGTGAATGGGGTTTTCATTTTATTTTACTTAGATGTTTATTTACATATTTATTTATCTTTAGAGAAAGGAGTCTCCCTCCGCCATCCAGGCTCATGTGCAGTGGTGCAATCATAGCCCACTGCAGCCTTGAATTCTGGGGCTCAGGTGACCCATCTGCCTTATCCTTCCTAGTAGCTGGGGTTACATGTGTCAGCTACCATACTTGGCCATATAATATTTTAAATATGTCTCTTGTAACCACTGAGGGCTCTATTTTTTAAAAAAAACTAATTTAACAATCTTTGTTTCCTAACCCAGAGAATTTAGTCCATTTATTGGGCATATTTATGTATACAGATTTCTTTCTGCCACGTCTTTGCTACTTGTCCCATCTTTTCCTCTCTTTTGTTATTGTTTTATTGAAAGGAGAAAGTTACAGCCTTCATTCTATTGCTTGTTCTCCTTGTTTGGAGGCTATATACTCTGTACTCATTATTACTCTAGAAATATTAGTATGCATACTTAGCGAAAGTTTAGTAGTCCTAAACCACACAGCTTCACCTCTGATCACCTCATAAAGTGTATGTTGTTGTTATTATTTATAGCCAAAGCATATTTACACTTATTTTTGTGTTCATTATTTTCGTTGCTTACTATTCTTTCCAGAACTTCCACTTGGGGTTACCTATCATCTTCCAGAAGTAGATCTTTGAAAGTTCCTTTAAGAAAGTCTCTAATTCTTGGGCAGCTCAGTCGGTAAGGCGCTGGCCCCATATACTGAGGGTGGTGGGTTCAAACCCGGCCCCGGCCGAACTGCAACAAAAAAATAGCCGGGCCTTGTGGCGGGCGCCTGTAGTCCCAGATGCTTGGGAGGCTGAGGCAAGAGAATCGCTTAAGCCCAGGAGTTGGAGGTTGCTGTGAGCTGTGTGATGCCACGGCACTCTACCCAGGGCCATAAAGTGAAACTCTGTCTCTACAAAAAAAAAAAAAGAAAGTCTCTAATTCTCTTTATGTATTTGTCTGAAAATGTTTTTATTTCCTTTTCATTCTTAAAAGACAAATTGTCTATTGAATTCTAGGTTTACAATTATTTTCAACTAGCATATTATATTGAAAACATTCTATTGTCTTCTGAATTGCATTATTGCTATTAAGAAGTCATTCATCAACCTAATTGCCATTCCCCTGCAGGTGACCTGTTGTTATTTGTGACTGCTTTCAAAATTTTCTCTTTGTCTTTGATATTCCCTATTTTCACTACATTTACTTTAGATTTGAATGTTTTTTTGTCTCGCTTGGGATTTGCTATAGCTTCTAAATCTATGATTCAATGATTTTCATTGATTCTGAAAACTTATCAGCCTCTTTGAACATTAGCTGCTCCGGCTCTCTCCACTACCTGGGACTGAAACTTTAAGTTACATGTGTAAGCAGGAGGAAATTTCATCTCTCTGTCTCCTGGCTACTCTTTCATAGTTTCTACCTCTGTCTCTATGCTGAATTCTCTGTAATTTCTTTCATTCTACTTTCTAAGTCATTAATTCTCTATTCACTTGTGTTTGGTAGCTATTTAACTCACCCATTGGTTTACTAATTTTATTTTTCAATGCTACAATTTCCTAACAGTCCACTAGGGTCAAACAATGACCAACCAGTTGGTCATGGGACCCTGAGGACCTGAGGGCTGGAGGTTCATTTCTAAATTCCTGAGCTGCATAAGGCCCAAGGTATCATAAACTCTAGGAAACATGTACATCTTCCTGAAAATGAATGATGAGATTTGATGTTTAAAATTTAAACAGCCAACCTGAAAGGGATGAAGTGGATTTAATTTGTCAGAAAAAATACAGCAATTAGATATTTGCACTCAACTTTCATCAGAAAATTCATATTAGCTATACAATGTTTCTTGATGTGTTGTTTCAAAAACAGTGAATTATAAGTAAAAAATGACCTTCTTTGTACCATTAGATCATTCTTGACATTAGTTTTTTCTTCACTGATTTTAATATTGTGACTACTGCTTTATTTGTTTTTGCACTGAACTGACAGATCACCCCCAAATCTTTTGTAATAGGCCTCCCTCACCTTCAATTTCACTTTCCACAGTTTCAGTTACTTTTCAGTAGGTCAACTACTACAGAAAAGATTATGTTCTTAGTATCACATCTCACTGACTCTCAGGAAAAACAACAGTCATTTTTGTTGAAATGAAATATATATACTTTTTATATGTTTATAATATATATTCATATGTTCATAATAGATATATTCATATAGATGTTCCTCACTTGTGATGGGGTTACATCCTGATAAACCCATTGTAAATTAAAAATATCATACATCAAAAATGCATTTAAGGCTTGGTGCCTGTAGCTCAAGCAGCTAGGGCGCCAACCACATACATGGGAGCTGGCGGGTTCGAATCCAGCCCGGGCCTGTCAAACAACAATGACAACTACAACCAAAAAATAGCTGGGTGTTGTGGCAGACACCTGTAGTCCCAGCTACCTGGGAAGCTGAGGCAAGAGAATTCCTTAAGCCCAAGAGTTGGAGGTTGCTGTGAGCTGTGATGCCGTGGTACTCTACCCAGGGTGACAGCTTGAGACTCTCTTTCTCAAAAAAAAAAAGGGCAGCGCCTGGGGCTCAAAGGAGTAGGGCGCCAGCCCCATATGCTGGAGGTGGCAGGTTGAAACCCAGCCCTGGCCAAAAAAAACTGTAAAAAAAAAAATGCATTTAATACTCCTGAACTACTGCACATCATAGCTTAGCTTAGCCTACCTTAAATGTGCTCGAAATACTTTCAGTGCATCATTTAAATTACAGGAGATAGTTAACACTTTATTATACAATAGCCTTTGCACTAGATGCTCTGGTCCAGATATTGTACTTAAGATCCCTGGCCTAGGAAAAGATCAAAATTCCAAATTCCAAGCATGGTTTCTATTGAATGTATTGATCATTTACACAACATCATGAAGTTGGAAAATAGTTAAGTGGAAGCCTTGTAAGTTGAGGAATGTCTGTATATTCAATACATGTATTCATATGCTCACAGATTTTTTTAAAAACAAGTAAGAAGGTATGGTAGAGAAAGAGTTAAGATAGACCCAGAATGTGGGTTCTGGTGTGAGGTGGGAAGAAGGGGAGAGGGGCTCAGAGAAATAGATGGGGGGGGGATGTCAGATAAGGAGTGGGGGCGCTATGGCCACCAACTCCCAGTCCCAGCCCCCCATCCCACCTGCCCCTGGCTTTCCAAACACAGAGGGAGCACCCTCATCACCGGACCCTCGGTGACAGCCTTACCTATGACCTACAGGAACGTGCCCTCTGTTATTCAAGGCTCCTGCTGGCAGGCATACAAAGATCATATGTTTACCTCCCCAAATTTCCAAACTTTCCCTGAACACCAAGGTAGCGTGTACTCAGCTTTTCCTCCGGGACCTTCTGGGCCCCTGCACATCACAGAGCTTTGTGTCCAATGCTCCCCGTTACGGATGAGAACACGCATAAGCGCCCAACCACACGGACGCAGGACAGGCCCTGAGGCTCCAACCACCCTCCCGGCCACCCAGACACCGCGTGGGCACCTGCGCTCGCGCCGCCTCAGCGGGGTCCTCACCTCACCCCACCGCCCTTCCAACCCCAGGCCGCCACGAGTAAGCCAGTGCGGCCAGAGAAGAGATGTGCTCAGGATCAGGCGAATGGGTCTCACGTCTCGCCGAGCCCCTTTCCTCGCGTGTACAATAGGGCTGTGGAGCCCGACTGTCCCCCAGATCCAAACAGTCACAAACACAGGAGACCGGGCCGGAGGAGCAGCACCATCCTGCCTCGGGGGATCTGAGGCGGGGTCCCTGGACCAGCAGCAGCAGCAGCAGCAGGTGGGGACGTGTAAGAGATAAAAACCCGGCCTTACCCCACATCCAGATCTGGACTGTGGCCTCGGAAACCGCCGGGCAGCTCTGGGAGCTACACCGCCCCCGCGCCCCGCCTCAGAGGTGCAGCAGGTGTGAGAACCACAGGGGGCCCGTGGAGCGGCGCCATCTAGTGGCAGCAGGAGACCCTGCATCGTCCGGAGCAGCGGCTACAGCGCGGGACACTCAGCCTGGAGGACTACAATTAATGACAATTAAGGTCATGGGGGGAAAGGAAAAGCAGAGAGAGGGAAGGAGAGAGAGGGGTGGGGCCTTGGTGTGTGCCACACCTTCTGGGGGCAAGACATGATTGCAAGAGGGACTTTACCTAACCAATGCAATCAGTGTAACCTGCCTTATTGTACCCTCAATGAATCCCCAACAACAACAACAACAACAAAAAAGAACCTGCCTTCTGGGCCGTGAACGCGTGAAGGCTGGACTGTGTCATGCTTTCTACCCAGCGCATTCCCAGCACCTCAGCACAGTGATTAACGAAGGCGGATATGTAATAAGTATTTGCTGAATAAATAAATGAATAAGGACGAATGAATAAACTTGAATAGAAAAGGGTATGTGTCCTAACTCCTAGTCTGTCCACAAAGCATTGTGCAAAACTTGATTGCTTGCGGCTCAGCCTGAGGCCCGGCAGGGCCAGGTGGGGAGGTAGCTACTGAGGCCAGTGTCACGTATACAGGCAGATTGGGCACCGTGTCCGCCCCATGGTGCAGCAGCCCCAGGTGCTCAGTAGGGGATCCAACCTGCAGAGCACAGGAGGGGCCAGGAGGAAAAACAGTCCTTGAGCAGTGGGGCCCTCACCCCCCCTCTGCTGGTGACAAGGGCATTAATGATCTGCACTCAGCATCAGGAGGGGGCACAGGGGGTGGTGGTGAGAAGGATCCAGCAGGAGGGGGAGGCTGCCAAGGAACTTTCCCAGGCTGTGAGCAGCGCAGACAGCAGAGGTAGGGTCCCCAGCCTATGATCTTGCATGTACCCAACAGCCCCAGAGTACTAAGGAAGGTCGGGCTTCCTGTTTCACCAGAAAACCCATCTCTTCTGTAAGCATATCTGGTTCTTTGCTCCCCAAGTATTCACTGCCCAGCTGGAAAGATGCCCATCGGTCCTGAACCCTGTGCCTTGTTCCACATTACTGTGAAGTCGCTGAGAGAACAATTACCATGAGGGAAGGCAGCACTTGCAGAGGCCTACTGTGTGCCATGTTCTCCACAGAGCTGTAGACCTATACCACAACCAAAGGAGGTGAGCACTATGACCACCTCGATTTCCATACAAGGCAACAGCAGCAATTAGAGGGCAACCAGTCTGCCAGCTCGCCACAATCCCCTGGTCCACCACACTGTGCACTACTGGGTCCTGAACATGCAGAGCTGGCCCTAGTGCCCAGGCAGAGAACCCAACAGGTGGTGAACTCACCTCACAGAGGGCCTCCCAGAGGATCGCACTCACAGCAGCACCAAGCCCTCCCACCCCACCCCATAGAAGAGTCTGGTTTTCAGACAACTGCCCAGCACAATGAACCATCATTAACCACCAGGCGGCCAAACATTTCCATCCCATTCCAAACTCTATCCCATTCCTTTGGGTCTTTGATGAACGAGACGGGGTGGGGGGGAAGAAGAGAAAGAAAGGAGGTAAAAACTGAGGAGGAGAGGGTAAGGAGGGAAGGAAACTGAGGGCAAGAGGAGGAAAGAGAGAAGAAAGGGAGAAAAGAAAGAGGAGGAGAAGAAAGGGGAGGGAGCTGGAGAATTCTTAGACTTCGGAAAATTCTGCAAGTTCCTGCAGAATTTGTACCCCCCCCCCAATTTGATTTTTAAGTCAATAAGCACGACAACAAAAGATGGTCTTTTATGAAGCTATAGTAAAATAAAAACTTGTTTTTAAATAGAAATTAAAAGAAAGAGTAAATTAACTTCCTAAAACAAATGCAAATACACATTTAAACCTGGATATGCACCAGCAACCAACAACAGGACATACCACACAGTAATTACTGTCTGAATGAAGACCCAGTGTTAATTGCAGTGTGTATCTGGCATTCCATATGAGCACCTTACCTGAAAAGCTCTTCAATTCATATGTCAGCAAAGTTGGTAATTAAACACTTCAACTCCCCATTGATTTTATTAGAGATATGATAATCTTTGTATAGTTGGCTTGTAATTATTTTACTGGTCAAATGAAGTTGATATTTAGTTTAAGAAAGTGTTAACCTTGTGAATCTTTAAAAAAAAGAATATGGGATCTGTGTAAAGAAGTGTGTAAGGCTGGTGTATGGGACACAAAGAAAAGGTCTGCCGAGTACGTAAACAGCATCTTACATCACCTCTCCTGAGCCTTGTCTACACAGGACCTTGACCTCATCAATTAAGAGAGTCCCTTTTAAACAACAACTTTTAAAAATCATCCTGTGATACAACAGCACTTTCATGGTATTCTTATCCTAAAAAAAATTAAAACTTAAGAAAAGCACAACTCCAATGTAATTGTGAGGCAACATGGATAAAACCAAATTGAGCCATGTTCTGCAAAATAACTGGTCTTACTGAGCAAGACATGTTAAGGTCATGAAATGAAAAACAAAATAACCCCCTAAACAATAAAATAACAACAGAAAACAAACTGAGCACTTTTTCTATAATTAAAGAAGACAAAAGAGACATTACAACTTAATATAACTTGTAATTCTGGATGAAACTCTGGACCAGAAAATTTTGTTTTGCTCCCAGGAACAATTCGTAAAATATGAATAAGGTCTGTGGAATAGATAATACTATTACATTAATGTCAACTTCCTAATTTTGGTCATAAATTGAAGTTATGAGGGAAAATGTCCTTATTCTTAGGAAATACATGTTGAAGTATTTAGAGTTAGAAGGCAAACTGTACATGCCACTCATTCTCAAATGGTGTGGAAAAAAGAGAGAAAAGAGAGAAACAGGTAAAGCCAATGTGGTAAAGTATTAATAGTTGGGGAATCCCAGTGATGAGTATACATACAAGAGCGCTTTGTATTATTCTTGTAACTTTTCTAAAAGCCTGAAATTATTTCAGCATAAAAAAATTACCAGAAACAAACAAACAAAAAAAAATTACCAGAAACAAAATCCCTGTGGCAGACACATCTCTTGTCATTGGTTTAGAATTTGGAGGACTTGGAAACCAATTAATTCATTTATTTAACAAATATTTATTAAGCGCTAGTTATGTGCCAGACCTCATTCAAGGTGGATGGGATGCAGCCTTGGAGAAACAAAAACAAAACAAAAAAACCCAAACCAGTTGTCATTCCAGTGGGGAAATGAGGCAATTCAGAGGTTTCTGGCAAATTCCCATATCCCTTGGATATCTTGTACTCAAGGTGCCTAAAACGCAACATGTCAAAGAGCAAACTCATTATCCCCCACCCCTCCCCCGCAACACACACAAAATAAAGCCCCAAACATCCTGGACCTCGCCAGTGTTTTCTAGATGGAAAAATGGCAGCTATCCATCCACCCAGCAGCTGAAGCAGGAGCTTAGTCACGCCCTCTCTTCCATTTCCTATACTGACGCATCTCCAGGAGCCCTCTCCTTCTGCCCTCAGCTGCCACCTGGAACAGCCTCCACAGTCCCCCATCTGGACTGTCAAAATGGCCACCCTGCTGGTCTCCCTCCCGCCACCCAGCCTGGGCCCATCACCAGGTCCCTCACTCCGCAGCCAGAGAGATCTTTCAGAAAGCACCTCTGGTCACATGGCCCCTGCTCACCACACTTCAGTGGCTTCCTGTTGCATTTGGAAACAAAGGCCCCTTTCTTCACAGTACTTATTATTTAATAAATGGCTGACTCTCCAACCACACAGTAAAGCTTTGTGAAAGCAGAAACCACGCCTGGGTTTGAACACCACTGTGAGCACACAGTTGGCATTCAATTAATATTTGTTTAATTAGGTGGATAAGCAATTAAAATAATTAATGTCTGGCTTGGGCCAATGAATGGATAGCGGTGCCACTGGCTGCCGCAGAGGATGGAGGGGGAGGAGGAAATGTGGGAGAGGTAGGCTCTGAACAATCTGTGGGACCCAACAGACCCAGCAGGCAACCATAAATAAGGCCTGCAGTTTATTTTACTTATTTTATTTTTTTAAATTTTTATTAAATCATAGCTGTGTACATTAATATGATCATGGGGCACCATATACATATACACTTCACACACTGTGGTCCTGAAATGGGCTGCCTACCCCTAATCCAGTCCCTTATCACCTTTCTTTGCCTGAAGGAAAGAACTGAAGAGGTCCACATTCTCCTCCCCTCAGTGAAGTTTGGTCAGTTATTTGCATAAATTTGCATAAACTGCCCCTTATTGCCTGTTTTGGAGACTGCTAAGCACACACAGCCAACCTGTTTCATTTCAGTGTCTTTCCGAAGGCCAACCCCAGCCCCAGCGCTAAGCACAGTTCTCTTTGTGCAGCGAATAGAAGCAGTGTTCAGGGAGGCTGGCTGAACTGAATTGCAAGTTATCTGGTGCAAAATGCTTCCAAAAAAAAAAAAGAGAGAGAGAGAGAGAACACAGCTGTGATCCTTGATCACATTCATTCATTTTATTCTTCAGGGGACTTGGAATCCATCAAGCATATCAAATTACAGCAAACGATTCCAGACTATGCCTCATTTCCAACTGCTGATGTGATAGAAACATCAATGCTGTTCTAAAAATAATAATAAAAAAAACTTCTTGCAATTCTGTTAGTTCACATTTAAATTAACTTCCATCCTGAGTTTCATAATTATCTCAAAAGCATCATTTGCTTTTAAAGCTGCTGTGTTTTCTTAGCATGTTTCACAGGGTGCCAGCCCCTTCATTATCTGGGGGCTGCATCCCTGTGGAACCCCTGAGTTTCTTTTCCAATTGCCACTGTTGTCTCCAAAGGCCGGAGTTTCTCCAGTTGGCATTGGTGACATTTAGGGCTGGAACAGTCTTTGCTGAGAGGGGCTGTCCTGTGCACTGCGGGATGCATAGCTGCAGATGCAGCCCTGGCCTCCACCCATCCATGCCAGTAATACCCCTACGCTCTGTAGTTGTCACCACCAAGAATGTCTCCAGACCTTGAAAATGAGAAGCAGTATGTGCACACACTGTTAGCTTCTGTGGCCAGGTTTCCCAAATGTCCCGCTACTCAACTTGGAGGTAAGAAAGGAAATATTATTTTGTATAGCTATGAACCAAATATCGAGGCACAAATTAACTGAGGTGTCCTATTGCCTGTAAGTCTGGAACTCAGTTCATCAGCTTATGTCTATGAAGAGCAACCTGTACCTTTCCTGGCCTCCCTGACATCATTTAACAATCTCCCTGGCTTCTTTCTTAACTGCTGTTTGGCAGTTCAGTGGTGAAGTCAAAAACAGAGGGGAAGCTGCCTTACTCACTACTCACCAGGCAGAGTGCCTCTGACAGCCAAAGCGGACCAGTGCACAGTCTCTGTGAGGGTCTGGTGCCTAGAAGCCCCTCTACCCTCCCTCAGCTTCTAGCAAGGCCTTCAGTTGATCTGTGTCCTGGAAGGCTTGGATCTGTCCAAAGAGCTGGACTTCAGCTCAGGCCAGCACCCAGAGCTCCCCACCATGCACCCCGCCCTCCCCATCCTGTACCTGGTGTTCCCCACCCTGAACCCAGCACTCCCCACCCAGCTCCCTAGTGCTCCCTGCCCTGCACCGGGTGCTCCCCACCCTCCACGGGCACTCCCCAAGCCCTCGGGGCTGTCCACCTGCCACTCTTTCCTTCTGCCACCAGAGCCAGCTAGGGAAGTGCCCAGCTGATATGTAGTTTTTTAGAGTTGCAAGAAAAAAGCAGGGGCCACCAAATCAAAACCGAACACATTCCTCCTCAGTTATCAAAACCTGAAAGAGTAATAACTACCACCACCTTTCTTACGGCACCAAAATGCAGGCAGGAAGAACAAGAAATGACTTCACCCCATGCTCACTAAGCCATGGTTGGCCAGGTGGTCTCATTGGAATTCGAGGACAATGTGTGGACAACAGTGATCGAGGGTGTCCAGGTAAGTGGCACCTGCAGTCAAAGAAGGTGCAGAGGTGAACTGGGCAGGAAGGGGTGAGGGAGAACAATGGAACCCCCAAGTGGGCTGGGCAGGGGCCCTGCTCATCCCTGTATACCCTGGGGACCGTAGGTGAGCTGCTGAGCCTCTGGTTTAACATTTGTGGAGAGCAAGATAAAAGAAATAAAAGAATAAAAAGTCATTTGATTGTTCAATTCCACTTCTAGGAAGTTACCGTAAGGAAAAATTCATGTATACATATTCATTATTCATTATAGTAGTGTAAGTCCACTGAATATTATATGCCCAAGTAGAAGAGAGTTAATAAATTATGAGTTAATAAATTATGACACAGCCATTAAACTGTACACAGTGCAGCCTCTCAGATGAGTATCTTTGCTAAGATACACCACTAATTTTAAAAAGGAATAGCAAAACACTATGTTCAGAATGACTCTATTTTGTTATGCATACTGTTTTGATAGTCTTTTATCTTTATTAATGGTATAATCTTATCAAGAATCCACATATACATATATACACACACATATATATTACATATGTGCACACATATGTATATGAGTGAGATCTGACAATTAAGTTCCCTAACTCACCTCACTGCTGACTATCACTAAGGGTCACCTTCAGTGTGCTCCCCCTATGAAGCTATGCCCCAAGGGCAATACCCAGTCCCCCATCCAAAGCAATTCTGGAACGACCACCAGAGCTGTCATCATACGAGGGCTGACAATTACGTTTTGGAACCTGCCACTTTGCACTTACGTTGGCAACACTGCACAGGCAGCTCAGGAAAGCTCATGACCCTGGTATATCAGCGTCCCACAGCTGTGTTCGTGTGGATGTGTGGCAGTGTGTTACTGAGAGGTGTTTATTATCTTGTGTGTTTTTGTGTGCTGTCTGACAACAGTTCTCATAGCCCTTCCAGAAAAGGAGTTCCAAAATTGCTTGGAAGGGTGGACTGGGCACTGGAGTCGGTGCACAGCGCCCCGAGGGGAGGGCCTCGAAGGTGAGTACAGTGATATTCAGCAAGGAAGTATGCAGCAGTTTTCTAGGATGAGTTCGCAAACTTGTCAGACCTGGTATGTACGCATGTGTGCGTGCGCGCACGCGCGCGCGCACACACACACACACACGGAGTATTTCAACAAAAGTCCGAAGGACATATGCAAGAGTGTTAATTGTGGTTGGTAGCCTAACTGGGTGCTTTTGAGTATTTTCCACAAGTTTTACAATCAACACAGATGCCCCTATTGCTCCAACAATATAGCCACCCAGTGACAGATGCCTGGTGTTTCTGTACAACACACAAAAGGAGGAACTACCTATATGTTAACATTTCGGCATTTTTGTGGATTTGCCTGAAATATGGTCAAAACTGTTACTGTCTCGGAAGCCACAGAATCTCTGCTTATCTGCAAAAGGCCTCAGCTTCCAACTCGAGGGCCTGCACTGCCCTGTTCAATCGGAGGGTAATGAATGTGTCCTTTGCTCTTGCTGCTGCTGCCTTCCTGAATGCTGCTGGGGGTGTTGAATCTCACAGCCAGCCTGAGCAGGCCTGACCAGTAGCTGCTCCTGATGCAGCAAGCCAGGTGGGCAGTTCACACACAACACAAAAGGCCATGAATGGGAGGACCCTTTCCCAGAGGACCCCAGGGGAACTTTCACAAAGGAACCTTCCACTGCTACCAGCCAGTTTCCAAGCTATTAGAGTCTGACTCACCTCTTTCTTGGAAGAATTACAAAGTTTGCATGTCCAAGGCTCCTCTACCTGAAGGAACTCATTTGGGTTTAGAAGAACTTGTTTGGGTAAAGATTACCTTAGTAAAACTTTCAGATCAAGATCAGTTCTCACAAAAAAAAAAAAAAAAATTCAGAATTTAAATTAAACATCTCTGGGCTATTTTGTTACTGAGACCCACAAATATAGGGTATGGATTGTCCTTCTTTCAAAGCAGACACTTAAAAGCAGCCAAACACAAAAATATAAGGCAGTTCCCTGGCAGCCCTCCACTCACTCCTTAACAAAACCCTATTGGATACCTCTATGCATGAGGTAATATGGCAGGGGCCAGGCGCCCACAGTGACAGACACGTCTCTTGCCATCATGGGAAGTCCAGCCAAGCAGGACACACAGGCATTGGTCACACAACTGCACAATTTTTCATTTAATTCCAGGTGAGGAGAAGTGCTGGAGAGGCAAAGCACAGCCCTCTGGGGCCCTGGAAGGCTGCATTATAGATACCCTTTACCTGGATAAAAGGATTAGGACAAGTTTCCCTGTGGAGTAAGAAGTCAAGCTGAGACCAGAAGTGGGGAAGGGAGTTGGACAGGGAAATGGCTGGGGTGAGAAGGTGGTAGGAGTGAGGAAGGAGGGACAGGTGAACAGTTAATCATTCCAGAAAGAGGGCCTCCACATAAGCCCAACCCTTCAAATGAGAAGGAGCTTGACTAAAAATGAGAAATAATTTTCATTAATTGAACAAAAATTTCTGTGTGGTAAACCAGCCCAACAGCCTGACTCTCTCCATGACAGCTCCCGCCTTCTTATTTGAAAGTCTCCTTGCCCTCCTAGGCTGTGTATCCCATCACTGGGCAAGGCTAACTACTGGACATTCTTTCCTTAGCCCAGCACAAATTTGAGATGTAGACAGATGATGGATAGGGAGACAGACAGACAGATAGATGAAAATGAGTTCTGGAAAAGGTGAAGAAATAACCTTCCTGTGACTATGACTCGTGTCTTACCAGATCTCATAAGGACAGAGAGTAAAGTAGTCAACAGAAGCCCTGCTTGGAAAGTAAGGTCCTTAGACCAAAAGCTCCAGGTTTTGTGACCTGACTTACCCCAAGGACAGCACTTAGGGAACCTAGCGAAAGGCTGGCTAATGCCTCTCCCTCACTTCTCTCTCCAACCCAGATCTCTGGGCCCAGGTGACCCGTCTCCACGATAGCTTCATGTGTGTGTCTCATGGAAGAGTCAACTGTCCTCAACTCAACTGTCCAATACTAAAGCCTCAAACATGTCCCAAGGGCCACCTACACCTTACTCTCTCCCCATCACCTGCAACCACCTGGGCAATGGCAGAGAAAGCTGAGTGTCGGCCTTGACTCTTCCCCTCAACACCTTACCATAAAGTCATGAAGATTCTACACCAAGCAGGACATACTACAAGAATGGACGAAGATATAACAGGCTTCCCTGGAGCTGTTTGGCACGGTTTCCCTGCTTCAAAGATGTCTTGAATCTATCTACCTCTCCCCAGGGCAGTGATGGCCCTGGGCCCACGTCAGCACCTTCTATCTGGGGGCTTGCTTCTCCTCTTGCCAACTGTCCACACAGCAGCTGGAGGGAGCACCCAACTGCATGGCAGAGCATATCTCTCTTTTGCTCAAAACTCTTAATAGTTTTCCAAGGCTTGGAGAATGGAACCAGAGCCCCTAACCCAAGCTCCGTGGCCCTCCACAAGGGCCCAGCACCCTCAGCTCTAGCTGCTCACGCCACTTTCACCCCAGCCCCCACTTTCGAGCCTCACTGCCCTATTCTGGTTCCTCAAACCTACTTGGCTCCTCCCAACCTCAGAGCCCTGTGCCTGGAAGGCACAACCTTACATGTTTCCCTTCATTCTGCAGAGACTGACTCAAAGGTCAACTCCTCAAAGAAGTCTTGATGACTTCGAGTGACCTTTGCTAATCTTCCAGTCTAAATTAGGTCCCTTTGTTATTTCATCTCAGGAGATCATGTCTTCATAGTATCATACATTTCATAACTAAACTATTCATATGACTACTATAAGCTGCGTGATGGTGGGTGCTTTACTTTTTTTTTGAGACAGAGCCTCAAGCTGTCGCCCTGGGTAGGGTGCTATGGCATCACAGCTCACAGCAACCTGCAACTCCTGGGCTTAAGCAATTCTCTTGCCTCAGCCTCCCAAGTAGCTGGGACTACAGGCGCCCACCACAATGCCCAGCTATTTTTTGGTTGTAGTTTTCATTGTTGTTTGGCAGGCCCAGGCTAGATTTAAACCTGCCAGCTCTGATGTATGTGGTGGGCACCTTAGCTGCTTGAGCTACAGGTGCCGAGCCTTATTTTCTTCACTGTAATGACCCCACAACTGAAATCAGTACCTAATACATGGCAATAAATATTGGCCAGCAGTAGTTTTAGTCATAACTGCCAAAACTTGGAAGCTACCAAGATGTCCTGTAGTGGTGAATGGATAAATGATAAACTGTAGTACCTCTAGACAATGGAATATTATTCAACACCAAAAAGAATGAACCATCAAGCCATTAAACGATATGGAGGAGCAGAATCCCAGTTACTCACGATGCTGAGGCAGGAGGATCTCTTGAGCCCAGAAATTCAAGGCTGTAGTGCACCATGGTCACTCCTGTGAACAGTCACTGCACTCCAGCCTGGATGACAACGCAAGACCCCTGGTCTCTGAATAAACACATACATACATAAGACTTGGAGGAAACTTGCATGCACATTATGAAGTGACAGAAGCCAAGCCAAAAAGACTACATACATATTATATGATTCCAAGTACAGGACATTCTGGAAAAGGCAACACAACCCTATAGAGACACTAAAAAGATCATCAATTGCCAAGGGTTGGGGGAGACGGAGGAATGAATAGTTGGAACACCTATTTTTAGGGCAGAAAAGATATTCTGCATAACACTACAATGGTGAGTACTTATCATATACATCTGTCCAAACCACAGAACATACAATGCCAAGAGTAAGCCCTATGTCAGCTACGCTTTGGGTGATGATAACGTGCCATCAGTTGTATCAACTGTACCATCTAGTTAGGGACATTGATAACGGGGGAGGCTATGCATGTGTTGAGGCAAAGCCTTTGTAAAAGTAAATCAATTAAAATAAATTAATGCATATACACACACACACTCCCCCCCCCAAAAGAATGAATGAACCTCTCTTTTTCAGATACATGCCTTTTCTTTTCTTCCGTTTGATGGAAACCAAAAGGCCATTTGTTCATCACTGAGTTCCCTGATGCATGTCTAAATGGCAAACCTTATTTTCTTTTTTCTTTATTTATTTATTTTTTATTTTTTACTTTATTTATTTATTTATTTTTATTGTTGGGGATTCATTGAGGGTACAATAAGCCAGGTTACGCTGATTGCAATTGTTAGGTAAAGTCCCTCTTGCAATCATGTCTTGACCCGATAAAGTGTGACACATGTGTGGCAAACCTTATTTTCATTGAAAATAAAGCCATGTGTTTTTACGTGTGGGTGCTCAGGCAACAAAGTTAACTTTTTCTTTTACTTATTTATTTATTTATTTATTTTATTGTTGGGGATTCATTGAGGGTACAATAAGCCAGGTTACACTGATTGCAATTGTTAGGTAAAGTCCTTCTTGCAATCATGTCTTGCCCCCATAAAGTGTGACACACACCAAGGCCCCACCTCCCGTCCCTCTTTCTGCTTTTTCTTTTTTTTTTTTATTAAATCATAACTGTATACATTGATATGATCATGGGGCATCATACACTCGCTTCACAGACCATTTGACACATTTTTATCACAATGGTTAACATAGCCTTTCTGGCGTTATCTCAGTTACTGTGCCAAAACATTTACATTCTACATTTACCAAGTTTTTTCTGCTTTTTCTTAATGCACAGTATTTTACCAATTCTAAGAGTACCATCACTGAAGTTGAGGTACACTTTATAATTGAATGTAAGAGTTGAATTGGCAGCAGTTTTTATTTTTTTAAGAAGTACATAAAATAATCATGTGACTTGCAACTGACGTGCTCCCAGGTTCAATGCAAGAAGGTCTGTCGAGGAACTGGGCTGAGCTGTGTATTCAGCTCGTTTGGGTGCCCCACCTCCACCCAAGGCTGGACAGCTTGTAAGCACACATCTCAAAAGCTAAAAATGTATCCCCACATTCTTGGGTGCCCAGCTGGGTCCCCAAGAGCACTGAGGAGACAGCCGCTTGACAGTATAACATACTTTCACAAATCTGTCTGCCTTCTACTTCTAACCACCAGATCAAAATGACCTTTCCCGAATTCTCTATAGGTCAAAATCTCTTCAAAAGGCCCATTTTGAGAAACGACCTCCCTATAAGGCTTTATCTGTGTCCGAATTATAATCTGTACATGCCTTGTCAACATTCATTTCATTCCACCTTTTATTATAAGGCCAGTCTATTTATGCCCCCCCCATTAGACTCAAAATTCCCTAAGGTCAAGGAATATTCTTCCTCACCTTCACATTACCCTGTGCCCTGTGGAGAACTTGGCATATCAAAGTTATTCAATATATTTGTTAAGCTGATCCAAATACCCCTCTGTCTAAAGCAATTTGTCCTGAGAACCTTCCTGTACTATACAATCAATTCCAATTAAAATGCCAAAGACTGGAAACCTGGAAGGGAAATATAATAATTGATTTAAGAAAAGAAGTGGAATTCTAAATCTCTTAAAACATAATTTTGAATGCCTTTAAAATATGCAAGCCCTATATTAATACTAATTTCAGAGAATGTCCATATAATGCATAATTCCTAAAGATTACTGGTGTGAATTTGCACCTGATTCCCTCATGCGTAAATTATAAAAGATTAAAATGGAACAACAGCATTGGGAAAATAGTCCCTTCTTGTGTGATTTTAGCTAAATATACATGTAACTAATCCAAATTTTCACTACTTTATATAAATCGGAAATGCTGACACATGACCCCAAAAGATAGCAAAATAAATAACACACATGCACATGGGCACGCACACATGCCCACATGACTCTGTGACTCTATTCTTGAGTCTAGAGGACAGACATACGTCATCCTTGGCCAGAGAGAATAGAGAAAATCAGCCGATACAATGGTATCAGTGACCGATGCAAGGACAGGAAATGGCCCAGAAGGAGGGAGGTGCCAGGGGCCACAGATGACAGAGTCCACCAGGATTGGCATGGAGGACGCACCTGAGAGCCAAATGCTCTCCCCAGACTAGCTGGTGCAATCCTAACTGAAAACCCGCACTGGGATCTAGAAGGAGGAGATCAGAGGTCTGAACCAGGTTCACATGAACTGAGAACCCTGTGAGTGTGAAGACCCCAATTTCACATATCACCCAGGCCCCCGAAAGCACCCACATATCACAGGGTCAAGTCACTGCAAATGGTTCTGCTGGTGTGCAGTGGTCAGCTGGAAAGAAAGGAACAAGTATGTGGGGGTTGGGAGGTGACTGGCTATGGCCTTTGTACTCTGGGCACAAACTAGCAGGAGAAATAAATCCTGGTGCCTCCCAGTCCATTTGGCTCTGTTTACCAAGCTCTCATTCTTTGTAAAGCAACAACATCTGGGGAGGAGAGAGGAAGGGAAAGGAATTCAAAGTGTCACAAGACTCCTGCTTATTTGAGGTCAGGCTCTGGGTGTCAGGCTTAGAGGCCATGCCTCATTTTGTTATAAATTGCCCATAGAATCTGAAATCTCTCTCAAAGATTGAGTCACATCCCATGAGATGTAACCCTTTACTCCAAAGAAGAAATTAGAAATTCACATAAAACAAGCACATCCCCACAGATCTGAGTGTTATCACAGAGGACCAGAAAAAGAAATGACAATGGATAATAGAAAAGTGATCACCTCAATGAATTTGTGCTCGAGGAATTCTCACCATGCTCTAAAGGTCTGGTATCTCTGTCAACAGGGAAAAGACATGGATGTCACCATCTTGTCAAGCTGGCCAGGTGTTGAAAAACAACACAAATAATACTCTGTACTTGCACCATTCAAGTCTCCTGTTGCCCAAGGCACGTTCGTGGGCTCCAAAACACCAGGCCAGAAAGCTGCCCTGTCTTTATTCTAGGTAGCTTGTGGGACAACGTAATGGACAAAATAGTTTTAAACAGTGATGTAATGGTATAAAATTTTGTAAATAACTAAAGATTTTATTCCAAATATAAACCTATATTGGAATAAAATATCTTTAACTTCTTTTGCTTTTTCTAATTTCCTAACATTTAAACCTACCAATTTTCTATTGATTTTAAAGTATTGAATATCAGGTTGAAATTGCAGCTTCAATTGCAAGCAAACTGGTGCACTAGTGTTTTCAAACCAGTCATGGTCAACTCAGTGCTCTTGATGGGGGGTGCATTGTCTGTTCTTTCAGAACTCCCTCTTTCTCAACGGAAGCTCCTTCCTTGTCATTACACAAGCTCTTAACCTAAGCGTTTCCACGGACACCCCTTGGCCTCTTCCTTTAGCCTTACTTCAAATTTTATAAGAACCAAATCTGGAATTCCTCTACCGGCCCACTGGTGCTTTCTGTCCTCTGTGTTCCAAGCCACTGCCACTAAGTCTGGCCTCCCCAGCACCTGCCTCATCTCATCCTGGCCTCCCTGCCTCCAGTCTTGTTCCCTGCTTTTTATGTTTCCTAGATATGGCCGACAAATTCATCTTCCAGAAAAAGTGCTGACTGCTTTCTTCAATACCATTAAGGACTCTCTCTCAATGTGGAGGAAGAGTGCATTCTCTTCAGCCTGTCCTTCAAAGCCTTCCAAGGCCTGGCCACATCCAAATAACGCAGTGTCAAACTTGGCTGCTGCCTCTCATATTCCTGGTGCACCAACTGCTCACCCATCTCTGCTTCTGCTTAGAGCAAGTCCAGTCACTGCTGCCTGAGTTCTTCTCAGCTCTTGTCTCCAGACCTTCAAACCTTTCAGTTTGGAGGTCCAGCCAGAACATACAATCTCCCAGCACCTTCTCTGACCACCTTTGAGGAAAGGGATCCTTGACTCCTAACTCTGTTGACACATTTCTTTGCTAGGCATTGTTCTTCACTAGACCCACCCCCACCAGCAACACATGACCTCTCTCTGCTGGGAATGTCCTGAGAGAGGACCTGTGTGACTCTCCTGTAACCTCAGCAGGGATCTCACAACTTATGGTCCCCACTGTCATCACCGAACAGCACCCAAAACTTCCTGCCGGCCTAGGTGTCTACCCTCTCTCTCTCAAACACCTTGCAACCAGTCCTGCTTATCAGGTAGGAAACTTCCCCAAAACAGAATTTCCCTGCTACAAGCCAAAACAGGTTCGTAGGGCCACTTGACCAGAAATTCTATTTCTGAAATCTTGTGGAGTGAGCACAGTTGTCACAGACTGCACCCTGAGGACAGGGCAGCCCCAGAAGGCAGAGGGGCAATCTGGCAGGACGCAGATCCTCCAAGCTACGTTACCCAGGGTGGGTTTTGGTGCCCACGGGTGGTTAGGGTGCACGGTAGACAGTCGCAAGGGGCGCAAAGGACCCAGCACCGGGGGGGGGGGGGGGTGAGGCGGGCAGGGGAGAACCCAAGGAATTCCACCCTGTTGAATCCTGGCTCCAAACTTTTCCCTCCGTCAGCGCAGCAGCCTACCCCAGCCAGGACTGGCTGACGCTGTGTTGCCACAAAAGCCGGGACCGGAAGAGAAAAACGCGTGGGTTGGGAAAGGCAAAGGTGGTTATTTTCAGAACTCGGGGGGCTTCTGGGCTTGCCCCTGGGATTCCCGAGGACGCGAAACCAGGGTCTCGCCGCCTGCGAGTCCCGACCGGCGCCAGCCGGGAGCCGGGACAGGGCGGGGATCCGGATGGAGATGCCGCGCTGGTGCTGATGCTGAGGCTGCCGCACAGAGTGACAGCCGCTCCCCGACCCCACCCGGGGCCGAGCGCCAGGCCCCGCGCACCCCGCGTGCCCGGCGCGCCCAGTCCGCTCCGGTCCCTGCAGGGCCTGCGGGCGGCGGCCGGACAGCGGGGCCGAGGGCCGCTACTCACCCGGAGGGTTGACCGCCGCCGGGGTTGCCATCTTGCTCGCGAGGGCTCGGCGCGCGCGGGAGGGCGGCGCGGGCTCGGCGCTCAGCCCGGGACCGGCGCAGGCCCAGGCGCCGCCGCCGCCACACAAAGGACGCTGCGGGCGGACGAGCGGGCGGCGCTGCCTCCGCGCTCCCCGCCGCCGCGGCCGCCCGCCGCCCCCGCCTCCCCCTCCTCCGCCCCCTCCTCGGCCGCCTCCTCCCGGTTCAGCCTTCGTGGCGCGGCGGGGGGCGCCCGGCCCGCCGCTCCCCGGTCCGAGCCGTAGCACCGCGAGACTTGGAGTTGCGGGCAGCGGGACCCCCCAAGTTGGAGGCTGCTAGCGGGCAAGGAGCCCCGGCACCCCGGGAGAGGCAGGCGGGAAGCCGCCCCCTCGGACCGTGCAGGTGCTCGGCCGGCCTCGGAGCTTGCCCTCTCGCTCTGGCTTGGTCCCCAGGTGTCGGGGACCCATCACCCAGGGGCGGGGTCCCCAAGCCAGGGAGACTGGCGGAGTGGGTGGGGGCGAAGCCCATTTAGATTCAGACGGAAGCGGGTCCTTAGAGACTGCCGCGAGGAACAAAGGCGCCCCAGTGCTGCCCACTTAGCATGCCAGGGCCGCGCCGCGTCGCTGGGCTCCCGGGGCCAGGGACGCTTCTGGGGCTGGGAGGGGGGCCCCGGCGCCCAGAAATTCCTAAGACCAAGGCACCCCTGAGGCCACCGCCGCACACCAGCTTCAGTGCGCCCCCATTAAGCCCTCGGGCACAGACCGCTGAGTCCAGGAAACTGTGACCGGCTTGGCTTTGAGTGAGACGCTCACCCCTGCCTGCCTTCTTGCCGTGGTGACTGTCATTTGTCTTTACCTGAGGTCGTCGCGAAAAAGCCTTATTTACACTGCCAATCCGAGCCTTTAAAACATTTTTAAATAGTTTTATCTTAGTATCCTGGAGAAGTTAGGGCGCAGAGAACTTGGGTTGTTTCACCAGACACTAGGATCCCTGTGAGAAGTCAGGGGCCTTTGGAGCGAGCCATCAACACCACAGGTGCCCTGTGAAGATTGCATGGAAGAATGCACGTCCCAGGTGAGCGCTGAGAAGAGCGAGATGCCCCCTAGGCACAGACAAGTGTGCAGAAACATCAGACTGTCTTAAATCCCTCCAAAGAAGCATTTTTTGAAGGTAGAGAAATAATGTTAGGGTGTATTTTCAAATAAGCATTATCTTTGGGGAATATTTGTCACTACTGATCTAATAGTTTATCAGTTCCACAAACGTTGAATGCCGGCTGTGTGCTGGGCACAAAACTAGGAGTTGGGCCCACGGTGGAAGGAAAGCCACAGAGAGCGACTCGGACCCAGATTCTGGTCTGGGTAGGTGGGAGGAGTGAGACAAGGAGTCTGGGCTCCAGAAGCACATAGCTGTCTGGGTGGGGCAGAACCCTGAAATGGGCATCTCCAGTGTGTAGTCACTGAGTGAATGAGGACAAAGAGAAGGGGAGTGAGCAGAAAATAAAAATTGGGCTTTAAAGACATGAGCAGGATTTGGAAAGATGGAAAGAAAAAACATTCATCTGAAAAGTAAAGCAGGTGTCCGTCCAGCCAGAAGATAGGGAGGTCCAGCTAGAGATGGGCAGGGGGAGAGCAGGGTTAACCAGGATAGCAGCTGAGACACCCCATCAAAGTAGACTCCCCGATTTCCTCCAACATCAAGCCATATGATAACGTGGCCTGGCTCCTACATACCCCAAAAGGCAACACACTCAAATACCCGTGTGTACTAGAGGAGTTTCCCCTTCCTTGCTGCACATCAAACAAGGTGAAATGCCATCTCACATGTTTCTGCTGCCTAGACTACCTTCGAGTGGGCCACCAGAAGGGTTCTGTCTCTGGTGGCCCACTTGCATACACAGCGTGCAGCACTACTGCCCTCAGCCCACGGGCTCTTTTCAGGCTCCACCTTTCCACAGCAGTTAGAAGCAAGCTGTTCCTCTTCCTGGTGTTTACACACAGCTTGGCAACCATGTCAGCAACTACATGTGGCTGATTTTGTTTGCAAATAGTAATACTCTCCTTAAAAAACCCACTGTGAACATGACTATTACATACACACACAGTTAACCATACATGTTTATTGATGAGTTTTACTTTCTTACTGTGCTTTCTGCCCATTTATCTGCATATTTCTCTCCAGACACCTTTAATACTGGATCTTACACGCCTCCTTCTTCTTGCACTTGTCCATTGCAATTTAAAACAGGTAACATGAACAACTGCTAGAGGTTGGGACACTTTCCATGGTGTGTTTGTACTCTGTCATACTGTAGTTTTAAGTAAGTAATAAATATGTTTGGATTTTTACAAAGGAAACATTTCACCTTCTACCACAATCACTGCACCTCAGAGATAGAAGGGACCTTTAATATCACCTAATTCTGCCTACAGAGCTTGCAGATGAGGACAGTGAGGCTTGAGGTAGTAGAGGAACTTTTCCGAAGTCACACAGCTCAACAGCCAGACAAGACTTGGAACTGGGTTGCCCACAATGCTGGGATTTGGTGGCTGCGAAAGGGGAGAGGGTGTGGGAAAGGATAAAGAAATGGGTGACTCACCTTCTCTCTTTTGTTTTTTACCATTAAACAGGTTAACAACTGCCCAGAAGCATTGATTGTGGATCAAACCACCACCACCACCCCCTAAGTAAACAGTCTGAAATGGAGCGGTTAGTCATTGTTGAATACAGAGTGGCTTTTACACAATACTGTGGCTGCATGCTAATTATGAGAGTTAGTAGACTGTGACCGTTAACAGAGGCTCAGAAATTCCACTCAACCTTTAAACAACCTAGAACTCCTTTAAATTCCAAAGGAAGCTGTTTGAGTTTGAAACAGAGATTTGCATTTTTTTTAAAAATTAAGATAGACCCATTTGGGCCCAAAGCACATGATTCTGGGCACAGCACCCCTTGAAATGGCCAGAGCTGTCCAGTGCTGACAAATACCAGGGTCCCAGGGCCTGCCTTGTTATTGTTGTTTGACTTGGTAGCAGAGAGCAGTCATCCCAATTCTGCCTCATTTCCCTCTGAGTTCTAACACTAGAGACAAAGCCACTGAATGGTATACAATAGTCTAAGCACTTTTATTCATCTTTTAACATCATTTTAATACGTGGGTCATTACAAAAGTTTTGAGATACACAAAAATCAGGAAATGTAAAATCCACACTGCTGGGAACAAATGAAGCCCTCCCAGCCCTCCCAGCAACACCATAAGCTGTCAACATTTGCACAGGTGAATCAGAAAGGATGCTGTTGACTGTTTCTTGAAAGTGAAATAATGGATCATAACACAGTCTGTCTGAAAACTCTTATAGCAAGAGAGCGGGAAGAGAAGCATGGCCTTCCGCAGAAGTAGCAGAGTGGTAGGGCTGAGGATGGGCTGCTGTGTATATGACCACAGGCTGCTACCTGCTCATGTGAGTCCTCCCTCCTCCATTCATTGTAACTTCTCTGTCTTTGCCAGGAGAAAGGCTTGTAATCCTCTCTTATTCTCTCCCCTTCTCTCTCATTCTGGGCAACAAGGTCCCACAGGCTCTCTGGGCAGCTCCCCCAGCCCCCACTCCCCACTTCTTCTCGGTGAGGCCTCTCCTTTACACTAAGCATCACAGACTAATGAAAAGCATAAACACCACCCTTTGAAACAGAAAGCATGGTACAGGTTTTTGTCCGGTCTACTCTATTATCCCTAAAACTTTATTAAACTTCTCTAAGTGTCATTTTCCCCATCTGTAAAATGTCACCTGAGTTAAAGTTAGTTAGTTGCGTGAGGCAATACATATGCCCTGTACATGTTAGAGAATTTAGAATGCTATCGTGATAAAGTGCAGAGGGAAGGAGAAACATGTGCAAGTCCCATCCGAGAGAGAAAGGGAGGGTAAGGTCATCATATTTTGCCTTCGTGGGCAGTGGGGAGAAGAAAGGACAGAGAGGACACAGGGGATCCAGGAGTCAGACCTAGTGCTCCGATCTCCATGTCCTGCACTCACGTCCCAGGGAAAGCACGTGGTACCAGCTGATGGAAGAGCCAGGAGGGGTTTGGGGCTGCCCCCATTTGGGAGGTAACACACAGGGATGAGGCTGCTGGGCTGGGCCTGAAAGTGTGCTCCTGGCTCTCTGTGGCCCCTGTGTGGTATGCTAGGTGTCCCACTGAATGGTATACAATAGTCTGAACACTTTTATTCATTTTTTAACTTCACTTTAATACATGGGTCATTACAAAAGGGACATGAAGTTATTGAGAACCTAAGCTACTGGGCATCAGGGTGTGAACTAAAAGGCCTGAATGAACAAAGGTCCCAAACCCTGGCCACAGAGACCAGCTCCCAGTACAAGGCCTTCTAAAGGTATTCTAGTGGATGCCAGTCAAATGACCCCGCAGCCACTCAGAGTGGACAGCAACAAGGATGTAAGGCTCCATTCTCCCCACCACTCCCGTCATGGCTGCCCAGACACCACCTGGAGGGCAGCAGGGCACAGGAGGGAAGGGCCCTCAGCATGGCTGGGCTGCTGAAAGATGCCACGCTTGTTGAAAGAGATGCACCAACCAGGGAAATTCCATTAGTTCTCTCTGCTAGTGGCATTTGGTTCAGAGAAGTATGGTATGAGGAATTTCTGATCCTGCTACGTGGATAAAAATAAATAATCCAAAGTGAAATTAATATAACAGACACAGTAAACATATCTACAGTAAGACTGTCCTATCCATAAACTCTAGGGACTCAAAACCAAGGACGTGGTGTCAGAATGTGTGCAACAGCTACTAGAAATGTAAGGAGAAGCTGACAAAAATCACAGCAATGAAGACTTTAACCAATCTTTTCCAGTTTTTGATAGCTCAAATAAACAACAACAACAAAGGCAAATGTAAAATATAGGATTTGGGATCTGTTTACTCTTGGCTGTGTACTGTAGAACCTCCCCATCTGACCATTTCTCCACCTTCATCACCTCCTTAAGTTGACCTAATTTTCATAGGCCAGACATGCTCCACATGTAGGTACTAATACAGTAGCCTGGTTTCTTACGTTGACCACCTCCATATGTCACTCAGTTTGTTGTAGTCCCCTGGGTGGTCAGCTTACAGAGGCTCTACTGTAGAGGAGTAGAGCACTTGACCTCTCTCCACTTTTCCGCTAAGCAAAAGCTCAAATCAGCTCAGCCCTGAGAGGAGGGCAGGTGGTTGACTGAGTGGGTTTGGAGACACTGATTGGACCACCATGCCACAGGCATAATCTTTCTCCTCAGCCACATCTGGCTCTTGGAAGCTGTGCTGCCCAAAGAACCCCGTGTCCTACAGCCTGAGCTTTGTTGGCTGCTGGAGCAGTAGGTACCTGTCCCGGCCCTTCTGTGGTGTTGTCTGGCTTCTTCAGCTGCTAGTGGCATCTGGATTGACCTTCTCTACCATCCAGAGCAATAATGACATATCAGTTTACATTCAAAGTTGCTGGCAGAGCATGTCCCCTGCTCAAATCTCAGCAAATCCACCTACCTGCTGTGTGAGATGCCTCCATGCCTCAGTTTCCTTCTCTATGAACTAGTGGTAATATGGGTTTTGAGAATTAAATGAGTTAGTTGCAAAATACTTAGAACCTATTTGGCATGTGATTGGTATAGGGTATTTGTTGATATTATTATCAGACAGGTCAGCTAAGTTCAACTGCCAGGAATGACACGTGGCAAATGGCAAAACAACAACAAACAAACAAAAAAAACAGTAACTGACAGTTTTGAAAATAGTACAATGATGACTCTGTATATCAAAAGCTATGCCAAAGAAAATTTTACAGCTGGGAATACTTGCTTATTAAATAGGAATGAATGAAAATAAGTGAATTTGACATTTGGCTCCAAAATCTTAGGGTCCATTAGTAATAGACATGACAGCTTTATACATGACAGCTCCCCAATTCAAATTAGTTAAATGTAACCAGTTAACTAGAAGATGCAAAGGATGCCAGGTAACCCAAAGAAGGGTTAACAACCAGAATGCAGAAGGGCAGGGATACAGCTGGAATGGAGGAAAGTTGAACCAGCACCTGAACTTCTCCAGGACTAGCCGTGCATATTTTTTCCTTCTCCTCTGTGGGTCTTTCTCCCTGCACCCACTTTCCCCCACATGGAGAAGAACAGTGCTCCTGACTAGGAGAGCTGAAACTCTCTTTGGCTCGCACAATCAGAAAGGGGTTCTATCTCTTCCTCCATTCTAGGGCGGGAATGACTCCTCAGGGAGAGGTCACAGGTACCGCTGGCTGCCATCACATGCCTACCCCTAGCCCACCCACACCCAGAGGACTATGACTATACCAGCTTGGAAGAAGAGACCAGATCACGTGGGAAGAAAGCATCTGCTAACAGAACCCTGAGGCTGTTACCCAAAGAAACATAATCCAGGGCAGCGCGTGTGGCTCAAAGGAGTAGGGCACAGGCTCCATATACTGGAGGTGGTGGGTTCAAACCCAACCCCAGCCAAAAACTGCAAAAAGAAAAAGAAACATACTCTAAAAACTGGGGATATGACTCCAGGAAAGGGACAGATAGACTGGGAGAGTGGTGTTTCCACAAGTATCTGCCACAGAGTAGGGAAAAATTGCAGTGGGGGAGGGGCCAATAAACAAAGATAAAGGCAGAAACTAATTTTCAAGCACAAAAGGAAACAACTTATAAAGTAGTCCAAGCACTGAAGCTTTGGAAAGAGTTCCATGTCTCTTGATTCCACCATTGTGCATTTTGACCTATGGACGCTGGCTCCCTATCTCCCACCAATAATTATGCTCCAGTAAAATTCAGCCACTTGTCATTTCCGACATGCACCCTCTCCCCAACCGACTTCTTATCTATCCATAAACATGTTCTCACCTCCTCTCTTCCAGACAGTATGCACATGACTTCTAGGACAGACTCCCAAATCCCTATGTTGCTCTAACACATATCTCACTGCACAGGAATTGATTTTTTTTTTCTCCACTGTTTATTTCATCAAGCTGTGAACTACTACTTTTATCTCTTTTTTCTTTCCCTAGCACCCAGCTGATAGCCTGATCCATGTAAGTACTCTAGTATTTGTGGAGTGAGTGGCTTATTAGACATCAGTGAATGCATAGCCAGTAGTTGACGTCCCTTTATCTCTCCATGACAGGGCACACAAAGCTAAGTTAGCTGGGTTTTTATTTTTAATTTCCTGCTACAATTCTGATTCATATTAAAAACTATGTCAAGAGAGAAATGGGTGAAAAGAGTATTCTGCTCAGTACCATAGTGCCCTGTTCAGCGTCACTCCTGTTTTCCTTGTCCTCAAACAAGATTTTAGTGATAACATTTACCAGTGGTCACTAAAACAACTCCTAACCTATGCACGGCACCTTCTGACTTTCATATCATTTTAATGCTGTTATTTCACTGGCTCAGGCATTTTTGATGTGGTCTTATTAGTGAAGAAATGCCACATATATGACATTATTCAGATTTTAAGAGCTAAGCACTTTCCTCTTGTATGAATCTATTTTTAGAAACTCCTCCTGACAAATGAGAACAATCTTTTCCAGCATACTATAATTCTCTGTGCACCTCAGCAAGTAATGTGAAATGTGTGCATTTGATGTTTTGTTACCTATGAAGAGGTAGTTTTTTTTTAAATGCCAAAGTGAATTAGTGGGGTTGGTTAATGATTAATCTCTCTTTTCAAGAGATAGTCAACATTCCCCTGGCATCCATACTGGTTACTCTGATACAACACAGCTCAACCAACTTCATTATCCAACCTACTGGTCTGGCACTCCTCAATCATTAGCATGCAAATTACCCCTACAAACAAAGGACAGGTGACAATGACTTCCCTTCCTGTAAGTCACACTACCAAGGGAAATGAAATTGTTTAAGATAATTTATTTGAAGAACACTAAGTCTAACTCTGAGGGATTCGATTTTGATCTTTTTCTTTTTCTTTCTTTTTTTTGAAGGTAATATAAGATGTATTATTACACTAGCCTGCGTGGGCTGCTATTCCATTTACCAGCATCCTCATCGCTTTGCCACAGGGTTTTTAAAAATTATTTATTTTTTTATTAAATCATAGCTGTGTACATCAATGAAGTCATGGGGTACAATGTGCTGGTTTTACATACCATTTGACATATTTTCATCAAACTGGTTAACATAGCCTTCACAGCATTTTCTTAGTTATTGTGTTAAAACATTTATATTCTACATTTAGTAAATTTCGCATGTACCGTAAGATGCACCGTAGGTGTGGTCCCACCAATTACCCACCCTCCACTCATCCTTCCCCCTGCCCTCCCCTCCCTCTCCCCTTTCCCTATATTCTTGGGCTATAATTGGGTTATTGGTTTCATAGTAGGGCTGAGTACATTGGATATTTTTCTTCCATTCTTGAGAAACTTTACTAAGAAGAACATGTTCCAGCTCCATCCATATAAACATGAAAGAGGCAAAGTCTCCATCTTTCATTAAAGCTGCATAATATTCCATGGTGTACATATACCACAATTTATAATGCATTCATGGGTCAAAGGGCATGTGGGCTTCTTTCATGACTTAGCAATTATAAACTGGGCTGCAGTAAACATTCTGGTACAAATTATCTTTGTTGTAATGTGATTTTTGGTCTTCTGGATATATACCTAATAGAGGAATTGTAGGATTGAATGGCAGATCTATTTTTAGATCCCTAAGTGTTCTCCAAACATCTTTCCAAAAGGAACGTATTAGTTTCCATTCCACACTTCTATATCAGCAGTGTAGAAGTGCTCCCTTTTCTCCACATCCACACCAACATCTCTGGTTTTGGGATTTTGGAATGTGGGCTAATCCTACTGGAGTTAGATAATATCTCAAAGTAGTTTTGATTTGCATTTCTCTGATGATTAAGGATGATGAGCATTTTTTCACGTGTCTATAGGCCAAGTGCCTATCTTCTTCAGAGAAGTTTCTCTTCAAGTCCCTTGCCCAGCCTGAGATGGGATCACTTGTTCTTTTCTTGCTAATATGTTTGAGTTCTCTGTGGATTCTGGTTATTAAACCTTTGTCGGAGATATAACCTGCAAATATTTTCCCCTATCCTGAGGGCTGTCTGCTTGCTTTACTTACTGTGTTCTTGGCTGTGCAGAAGCTTTTTAGTTTGATCAGGTCCCAGTAATGTACTTTTGGTGTTGCTTCAATAGCCCAGAGGGTCCTCCCGATAGAATATTCACCCAGGCTGATTTCTTCAAGAGTTGTTCCCTGCACTTTCTTCTAGTATTTTTACAGTTTCATGTCTTAAGTTTAAATCTTTAATTCAGTTAGAGTCTATCTTAGTTAATGGTGAAAGGTGTGGGTCCAGTTTCAGTCTTCTACAGGTCGCCAGCCAGTTCACCCAGCACCATTTGATAAATAGGGAATCTTTTCCCCATTGAATGTTTTTAATGGGCTTGTCAAAGATCAAATAACAGTAAGTAGCTGGGTTAATCTCTTGGTTCTCTATTCTGTTGCATACATCTCCCTCTCTGTTTTTGTGCCAGTACCATGCTGTTTTGATCACTGTTAATTTATAGTATAGTCTGAGTTCTGGTAGCATGATTCCTCCTGCTTTGTTTTTATTTCTGAGTAATGTATTGGCTATTTGAGTTTTTTTTATTTCATACAAAACAAAGTATTATTTTTTTAAGATCTTTAAAGTATGACAGTGGAGCTTTAATAGGGATTGTGTTAAAATTGTATATTGCTTTGGGTAGTATGGACATTTTAACAATGTTGATTCTTCCCATGGTATGTTTTTCCATTTGTTAACATCTTCAGTTATTTCTTTTCTTAGAGTTTTATAATTCTCTTTATAGAGATCTTTCATGTCCTTTGTTAGGTAAACTCCAAAATATTTCATCTTCTTTGGCACTACTGTGAACGGAATAGAGACCTTTACTGTTTTTTCAGCTTAACTATCGTTGGTGTATATAAAAACTACAGATTTATGAGTGTTGATTTTGTAACCTGAGATGCTGCTGTATTCCTTGATCACTTCTAAGAATTTTGTAGTAAAATCTCTGGTGTTTTCCAGATATGCCATCATATCATCTGGGAAGAGTGAAAGTTTGATCTCCTCTGACCCTATGTGGCTACCTTGACCACATTTTCTTACCTAATTGTGATGGCTAAGACTTCCATTACAATGTTAAAAAGCAGTGGAGATAATGGGAAACCTTGCCTGGTTCCTGATCTGAGTGGAAATGATTTCAATTTAACTCTATTCAAGATGATATTGGCTGTGGGTTGGCTGTAGATGGCCCCTATCAGTTTAAGAAATGTCCCTTCTGTATCTATTTTCTTAAATGTTCTGATCACGAAAGGATGCTGAATATTACCAAAAGCTTTTTCTGCATCAACTGAGAGAGTCATATGTCTTGTTTTTTAATTTGTTTATGTGCTGAATTATATTTATATATTTACATATATTGAACCAGACTGAGACCCTGGGATAAAACCCACTTGGTCATGGTATACAGTTTGTTTGATGTGTTGTTGGATTCTGTTTGCTAGGATCTTGTTGAATATTTTTGCATCAATATTCATTGGTGATACTTGTCTATAATTTTCTTTTCTTGTTGGGTCTTTTCCTAGTTTGAGGATCAAGGTGACATTTGCTTCATAGAATGTGTTGGGTAGTATTCCTTCTTTTTCTATATTTTGGAAAAGGTTGAGTAATAAAGGTACTAGTTCCTCTTTAAAGGTTTGACAGAATTCTGATGTGAAGCCATTGGTCCCGGGCTTTTCTTTTTAGGGAGATTTTTGAACCGTTGATGCTATTTCAGAACTTGATATAGGCCTGTTCAACATTTCCACTTCATTCTGGTTAAGTCTAAAAAGGTGACGTGCTTCCAAGTATTGGTCTATTTCCTTCAGATTTTTGTATTTCTGAGAATACAGTTTCTTGTAATATTCATTAAGGATTTTTTGAATTTCTGAGGAGTCTGTTGTTATTTCATCTTTGTCATTACTGATTGATGAAATTAGAGATTTTACTCTTTTTTTCCTGGTTAGGTTAGCCAAAGGTTTATCTAGTTTATTGACCTTTTCAAAAAACCAAGTTTTTGATTTATTGATCTATTGTATAATTCTTTTGCTTTTAATTTCATTTAATTTTGTTCTAATTTTGGTTATTTCTTTTTTCTGCTGGGTTTGGGATTGGAATGTTCTTCCTTTTCCAGTTGTTTGAGATGTCCCAATAAGTTGTTAACTTCCTCTCTTTCCCTTCTCTTGAGGAAGGCTTGCAGTGCTATAAATTTCCCTCTTAGGACTGCCTTTGTGGTATCCCAGAGGTTCTGATAATTTGTGTCTTTATTATCATTTTGTTCCAAAAATTTGTTAATTTCCTTCTTAATCTTCTCTATGCCCCAACTATTCTTCAGCGTAAGGTTATTTAGTTTCCATGTTTTTGTATGAGTATGCAGATTCCTGTTGTTATTGAGTTCAACTTTTATTCCATGATGGTCCGAGAAAATGCAAGGAATAATTTATATTCTTTTAAATTTACTAAGTTAGACCTGTGACCTAAGATGTGATCAATTTTGGAGGATGTTCCATGGGCTGATGAGAAGAATGTGTATTCAGTTTTTTTAGGATGAAATGTTCTGTAGATGTCTGTTAAATCCAATTGTTAAATGGTTAAGTCTAAAATTTGTTTCCTTAGCTTCTTTTTGGAGGATCTATCAAACACTGCCAAAGGAGTGTTAAAATCTCTGACTATTATAGAGCTGGAGGAAATCAAGTTGCTCATGTCTGTTACAGTTTCTCTTATAAAATGAGGTGAATTCTGGTTGGGTGCATAAATGTTAATAATTGAAATATCATCATGTTGGGTGTTACCCTTAACAAATATGAAGTGACCATCCTTATATTTCCTTACCTTTGTTGGTTTAAATCCTATTGTATCTGTGAATAAAATTGCAACACCTGCTTTTTTCTGCTTTCCATTTGCCTGAAATATAGATGCCTATCCCTTCACCCTGAGTCTATATTTATCTTTTAAGGTAAGATGAGATTCTTGTATGCAGCCGATATCTGGCCTGAGTTTTTGCATCCAGTCAGCCAACCTGTGCCTCTTTAGAGGACAATTTAAGCCATTCACATTAATTGAGAATATTGATTAGCCTGGTAGAATTTTGGGTAACAAGTTTTTTGAAAGTCCAGTGGACATTTTTAATCCTTCCACCATTGTGGAAGTTGGAATTTGATCAAAAGTTTCTGAGTGAGTTTACTTTTGTGGTGGAGGATTGCACATCGTTATGGAGGATAGGTCTGAGAATTTCCTGGAGAGCTGGTTTAGTTATGGCAAATTTCTTCAACATGTGAATGTCATTAAAGTATTTAATTTTTCCATCATAAATGAAACTCAGTTTCGCTGGATACAGGATCCTGGGTTGAGAGTTGTTTTGTTTTAGGAGATTGAAAGTCGATGACTACACTCTTCTAGATTGAAAGTTTTCAGCAGAGAGATATGCAGTCATTCTAATATTCTTCCCCTTGTAGGTTATGGTTTTCTTACATCTGGATGCTTGCAGAATTTTCTCCTTCATTTTAACTTTGGCAAAGTTAATTATAATGTGTTTAGGATATGTTTTTTTCAGGTTGAGTCATGCTGGAGTTCTGAAACTGTCTGCTATCTGAATTTCAGAATCTCTTGGCATGTCTGGGAAGTTCTCCTTCATTATCTCATGAAGTATGGCATCTGTGCCTTTCAAAGCCCCCTCACCTCCTTCAGGAATTCCCATAAGGCGACTATTAGTTTTCCTTGAATTATCACAGAGCTCTCTGAGAGAATGATCCATTTTTGCTCTCCACTTCTCTTCCTCTTTGAGCATTTGGGAGCGTTCAAAAGCTTTGTCTTCAATGTCAGAAATCCTTTCTTCTACCTGCTCCATTCTGTTACTGAGGGATTCTATTATATTTCTCAGATCTTTGAAGGTTGCAAGTTCTTGTCTCAATGTGTCAAAATCTTTGATGACACATTGAATTCATTGAATTCAATGACATCTTTGATGACATCTTTGAATTCATTGAATTCTTGAGACAACGTTTGAAATGCTCCTTGAATTTCTAATTCCAATTTTACATCATTCTATTAATCTTATTTGCAATCTAAATTCTGAATTCGATTTCTGACATCTCAACCATCAGTTTATGAATGGCATCAGAAGTGTTGTGTCCGCCATTTCATTTCTTGGGGGAGTTGATATACTCTGGTTATTCATGTTACCAGAGTTTTTCAGCTGATTCCTCCCCGTGATTATTTTAAACCATTTGGCTAGATGAGCAGATAAGATGAAGTTGGATTGGGGGCTCCTGGAGTAGTGATTAATCAGCTCTTTGCCCAAGAGCTGGGACTGGTGTCTGTACCTTTTCCCCTAGCACTTTGCAAAGGACCCATACACACTGCATCCTTGAGAAAAAGAGAGGGCTCAGGAGAAAACAGAAGTTTGGAATTTGATTCCTGCCTGATGTCTATTTCCCCAAATATTTGTGTATTAATCATATTCATCTCACATTCAAATAGGAAAATCATTGACAATTCCAATGTTCCTTGTGAAAACCACTCTGATTTTGTCCCTGTACAGTCCCTTGGCACTTAATGGTTTTACATAACTTGTAAGAATTGGGCCAAATAGAGAGCCACTCGTAAGACATTAGCATCCATGATGATTATGGCATAAAATGTCTCTGAAACCGTCACTTTTTTTTTTTTTCTGGGGCTCAGTCCATTCCTCATTAGGAGTTTCCCCAATCACCCTAATCATGTTGCTGATTTCTGATGGTTTCTGATGCTGCTGCTGACACTCTGAGGGTAGCAACAAGAAACTGAAGTCAAGATACTGGAAAGCAACACAAAACAGATAAAATTGTTTAAGGCAGAAGTTGATGTAAAAGATCTTTCTTAGGTCAAAAGAAAGAACCCCCCGCCCCCGCCCCCCACAAAAACAGAGCTAGAAAATCTAAGCAGACACTAAGTGGAACATGTATTAAAAAAAAAAAATAGCCTGTGCCCAGTTGCTCATACTGTAATCCACTTTGGGAGGCCAAGGTGGGTAGATTGCCTGAGCTTACAGTTTGGAGACCAGCCTGAACAAGAGCAAGACCCAGTCTCTAAAAATAGCTGGGCGTTGTGGTGGAAGCCTACTCCCAGCTACTTGGGAGGCTGAGACCAGAGAATCAATTGAGTCCAGGAGTTTGAAGTTGCTGTGAACTGTGATATCACAGTACTCTACTGAGGGCAATAAAGTGAGACTTTGTCTCAAAAAAATAAATAAAAAATAAATTAAAAAATACTTGTTATAACAATTAAAACAACAAAAAACAGACTTGGTGCCTGTAGCTCATTGGTTAGGGCGCTGACCACATACACTGAGGCTGGCAGGTTTGAACCCAGCTGGGCCTGCTAAACAATGACAATTTCAATAATAACAACAACAAAATAGCGGGGCATTGTGGCAGACACCTGTAGTCCCAGCTACTTGGGGAATCTCTCTCGTAAAACCAAGAGAATCACTTGAGCCCAAGAGTTTAAGGTTGCTGTGAGATGTGATGCCACAGCAATCTACCGAGGGCAACAAAGTGACACTCTATCCCCCAAAAAACAACAACAAAAAACAAACAGCAACCAAACAAAGGTACTCAGAACTCCTTTGTCAACAGAAAGGAGTGGTCTCTGAGGAGATTTATCAGGGAATGTGCAAAGAAGAAAGTGTGTCCAGGACTCACGGGATCCCTGATCATGTGGCCATTTCTCCCCCTTGGGGAACATTAAGCTGTTGTGACTCAGTAAATTGGCCACAAGGTCATCTTTCTAACTTCTCATCACTCCACTTCCAGTCTGTGCTCCACACATGTGCGCGCACGCACACACACACACACACACAGCCCACCTTGCCCCAGCAGCTTCCAGAGTATAATGAGGCTTCCTAAGGAGACTTGTTCCCTAAAGGTAGTGAAATGATCAGCCTCAAGCTTGGCAGGTGTACTTGCCATTGATGTTCCCTATTAAAAATAAACTGGCGTTTGGTCAGTTTGGTCTGTGCCTCAAGACCTAATGAACTCTGCTTGAGCTAAGAAAATAAAAAAAAAGAACAAAGTCCCAGATTAAGGGGAGCATTCATGTCCCAAGGTGATGCTGAGCAGCCTCCCCAGAGAGCATCTTTATTTCACTGATTTCTTGTTTTAATACAACCTATAAATAACTACATCACATTTATATTTGTGTGATTAGTTAGGTCTACATATATCTATACATATATTATATCTATATCTTTAAAATGACTAAAAGATGGCAAAATCATTTTATATATATTTCAAATTATTTTATATATATTTCAAATTATATATATTATAAACCATTTAATGTAATTATTTGATGTAGTTATTATTATTTTCATTTTACAGATCTGGCAACTGATATTCAGAGAGGTTAAGTGATTTGCCTATGGTCACACAGCTGATAAGTGACATAGCTAACTATGTGAGCCCATATGAATCTGACTCCAAAATTCTCCCTCACTTAATCTCAAAGTGTTAATTTATGCAAACTATAGCCCACCCCACTGATAATGGTATCCCCCTTTAACACTGAAACTTGAAATATAACTTCCTTTGTTGACTTAGTTAAGTAAGTTGGAATGACATTGAGCAGGCTCCCCATCAATGGAAAAAACAAGCAAACAACAGAGTAACCAGTTATCAGGAAGTTGATCAGAACATATAGAGTAAGATACACTTTCAAGCTTTGCAGGACTTAAGTAAATAAATGGGATCAGGGGAATTAGGGGGATTCAATAACTTGCCTGCAAATCAAACAGCTAGTAAATGACATGGTCAAGATTCAAAATATTCAGTCTCTGCATATACAGACAGAGGGCATGTGCTGGCATGCTGTCCACTCTGAGAACTAACTGGTCATGGTGGTCTCATTGCTAATGGACCGAACGAACCTCCTGATAACTATGGGATGAGGTGGAACTGGTGCAAGAATAAGGTGGGAGGAGGATGAGTAAGCTTTCTATAATTAATAACACTATTAGCACCGACACTAGTTTTTGTAAAGGAAAATAAGAGGAATACCCATGAACTAATAAATTGCTAAGAAATAAGGCAAATTCCTAACAATAGGAAGGCAACTCAGCCGCCAGAAACAGCTGCCTGATGGGATCTTGGTGTCCCCAGAATGCAGCAGTCTTTGCATTCTGCCAGTGCAGGGAGAATTTGTGAGAAACAATGCTGAGTTTTTAAGCAGAAAGAAGGAAGCAAACACTGGGGCTATACTTCTGAGTGAGCAGAACAATGGTGACAAAGTCAGGAAGGGAATTCAGAATGCGGCTGTTGGTCCAGAAGGAGTTTAATACTCTTTATGTACTTTTGATTTCTTTTGAAGTGGCTTATTTTCTCAATTAGTCATATTTCTTTTAATTTTGAGATATTAGGCTTACAATAGAGTTGTAAAAATAGTAGAAAGAACTATCATAAGTCTTTCACCTCAACTTTTACCTTTTAGCACATTTTCTTTTCTTTTCTTTCTTTCTTTCTTTCTTCTTTTTTTTTTTTTTGGTTGCAGTTTTTGGCTGGGGCTGGGCTTGAACCCAACACCTCTGGTATATGGGGCCGGCACCCTACTCCTTGAGCCACAGGTGTCACCCAAGCACATTTTCTTTATTATCCCTCTCTATATACTATGTAGATTCATATTATTTTTTCTGAGCCATTTGAGAGTAATTTGGCACAATTAGTATTCTGCTAAATACTTGTGTGTATTTCCTAAGAATAAGGACTCTTTCTGATATAACCACGTTGTAATTAATCAAGAAATATTCCTGATTTAATTATCTAAGCTACAAACCTTACCCATTTTCCCCCAATTATCCAAAAATTGTTCTTCCTGGAAAAAAGAATTCTCATTCAGGGTTCAGTCAAGGATCACGTGTGGCATTTAGTGGTCATGACTCTGTACAGCTCTTTAGTCTGCTGTAATCTAGGAATGTTTCTACATAGTTTTTAAAATAGACATGACTTTTACAGTAGTTTTATGTTCAAGTGAAACTAGCAAGAAGTGCAGCATTCCCAGATACGCACCTCACCCCACCAGGCTGAGCAGGCATTTGTTACAATCAGTGGACCTGCACGGACAGACACATGGCTGCTGCCCCAAGTCCACACCTTACGCTAGGGCCCACCCTTGGTGCTGTGCATTCTGTGAGTTCAGACAAGTGTATAACAAGCTGTACCCACCAGTATAGTATTCTAAGAACAGTCAGCCCTAAACATCCCCTGTTCTCTGCCTCTTCATCCTTCCCTGCTCCCCGTCCCTGGTCACCACTCTCTCCATAGTTCTGTCTTTCCCGGAATGTCACATAGTTGGAAGCATGTAGCATTTAGACTTTTAAAATCTGCTTTTTTCCCCCACTTTGTAACTTGCATTTAATTTTCCTCCGGGCCTTTAAATGCATTTTTCTCCTAGTGTTGTTGTGAGAAATATCCTGGAATGGCACTTGGTTAGCATTCAGTGAATGACAGCTACCAGCAGCGCTGGTGTAACATTTGGGGTTGGTTCTATATGTGTAAATCATCGAATAATTAAGGCAATTGTACCTTCAGTTACGATGCATTTTGGAAATGTGTGTATTTGGTCTCAGATACTACGGCAGCACTTTATGAATTCTAGGATGCACATCCTTAAAATCAGGCATTTGCTTACAGCATGGGGGTTTCACGGTCATTGTCACATCAGCGTGTTTTTCCCTGTGCACACACAATATGGACTAAAAACCTTTTGATGACCCTTTCTAGTAAGATCCAGGAAGTTCAGCATGGAGACTTGCGGGACACCCTGGAGACAGCAACCAGACACCTGGGAGAAATTGTGTGCCCCACACTCTTGCTGGTCCAGAGTTTGACACTATAAGGAAAAACACGGATATTGACAAAGAAATTCAGAACAACTCTGAGCATAACCAGTTTCCGGAAAAGCTGAACTCATGTGGGCCTGAGACTGTTACGTGATACAAATCCATGTTGAATCAAATCCAGAAGAGCTCTTTCTGTAACAAGAAATGAAAAACTTAAATATTACCAAAGTCTCATGCATAGTTAATTTGCACATTGAAACAATTAACTCTTTCTGTTGCTGTAAGAAATATTCATTATCTCAGAGAAGCCCTCGGCCCCAGGCCTTTTTCTAGAGTTTCAGGATGAAAATAGGAAGCAGTACAAACAAGCAGAGTAATGAAAATGTCCATATAAATTTAGCCAGAAAAAAAGTAGAACAAGATAAATTCTTGTTAAATGTGGCCTTAGGTGAAATATATAAGCAGAATAATCTCAGCTTCTGCTCCCTGCAGTGTCCTCCAAAACACTCCAGCCCACGGAAAAGCACGCTCACTGTTGTTTCAGCGCTAATGCCAAAAGCAAGCAGGCTACCCAGTGTGAATGCTTTTTTATTTGCTTTTTGTGCCTCATTAATATGTTCAATTGTCCAGATTAAATTGTATTTAATTCAGCTCAAAGCAAAAGATAGCAGTTCCTGCTCTCACAGGGCATCTGCCTGCTTGTTCCAGACCACATCCAAGGAAGGCAGAGCTCCCCTTAGCGTGTCCTTGTTTTGCTGGAAGCAGAATGTACAGAGAAGGACACCAAACCTAATTAGCACTTGAACATAATCACATCGAGTGCAGATGCAGAACTTGACGATGGGACATTGGGTAAATCAGCACAAATGGGCTCAGCCCTGTGCTTTATAATTAGGAAAAAAAGAAAAAAGAAAGAAAAAAAGACAGAAAAGCACAGTCTGGATGCTGCCTGATGCGTTCACTATGGTTGTTTCTAATTTATAACACTGGGATTGTGGACACCAGACTGATCACATATATCCTCATATTTAAATGAGGCAAAAGATCAAGCACACAGATTTTTTTCCACGTAGGGGCTTCTTTTTGACCTTCTGTACTAAATATAGGTGTTCTTTTGCTTTCAAAAGCGTCAGATATTGCTATAATGCTACTGTGGCAAGTTTAGTAAATGCAAACAGGCAGCCATAGCAATTTCAAGAGCTCAGAACCCAAAAGACAAAGTGGGGAAAAAAAGTGATGGAGGTATTTTTAGACTCAGCCTTTTACTTTATGGTGGACTTTTTCTAGGAATTTGCATGAGTGTACCACACTCTGCCCCTGCCCCTCGACCACTGCAGGTGGTGGCCAATTATAGGTGATTATCTTTGCAGAGAGAGAAAATTTGATGCAACCCAGGGGACCAGGAGAGGAAGGCATGGAGGACAGGCACTGGACAGTTACAGTTACGGGCATTTGGCGTCACACAACCTGCACCTGCCACTTACTTGCTCTGTGTCCCTAAGCAGTTTGCCTCAACTCTCTAAGCATACATTTCCTCACCTGCAAAATGGGAATGATTACGATGTACACCTGCTTTACTGCCCTACTGTGGAAGTTAGTTGAGATAATGTAGGTGGCACAGTGCCTGGAACATTGCTAGCTGCTCAACAGATGTTGACTTAGCCAGAGTTAGAAGGGCATGGCCACTGTGGGGTGACTATGTGAGTGACCAGGTGGAAACGTGCCTGGGGAGTAGGCACTGAATAGCTCTGCACAGCCAGTGCCCAAGAAGGACCCCAGCCTTCCTCATGCACATCACAAAAGGTAAACTGCAGGGCAGACTCGTCCAGCTCTTGGTGGCGCCTCATTCTGCCTTATGCCTGGGCTCAGTGGTTGCAGTCTGATGATCCCTCACACTTCCCTTCATTCCATTCCTATGCTGGCTGAAAATTTCCTTCCATGCTCAGTCTATCTTCTTTTCTTCTACAAACTTCCTTCTCTTCCCAGCCTGAAGCTGAGCCTTCTCCCTCTGCCTCCCATAGCAGTTAACCTGCACCACTCTGCCCGTGGCGATCATGTTTTGCCATTTCTGTAGCTACCTGAACAACCGAGTTGCTCCTCCTACTGAATGGTAAGTTTCTGGCAGCAAAGACTATGTCGCTCATGCTGTGGCCCAGCCTAGGGCTTTACCTTATGGTGGATGTCTTACCAGGTCACGATTCACCTTGCCTAAAAACTTCCCCTCGTGAGAGGGCTGCCGCTGCCTGCTTGGCCTACAAGGCCTGGCCACAGGCTGTAGCTGACTGGATCTAGGGAATACATACGTAGTTGCTGTGGGGCAGCCCCTTTCTGTCCTGTGCCCAGGAAGGCAGAGAAGGACAGATGCGGGAAAGACCCAAATAAAAGAGATACCCAGGGAAGCAGAGGTGGGGAGAGAGGACTGCTTTTGTATCTGAGGGCTTTCTGGCCATCATATCTCCCTCGTGGCACTCAGGCCCCAAGATTCCACAAAGCATTCCTGAGCCTATCCCGGCTTGCCATCCATACACCTTTCACTTGCTATGCTTTGCTTACAACTGAAGAGTTTTAAATGAGACAGGTATATACTCAACAGAAGTTTTGACTTTCACTGCAAAATAAATGCCTATATATCATGAAATTACGTGTAAGCTATGTCAGCCCAACAGCCTCCTCTATCTTTGTGCCATTCTCTCTTCTTGCACCGCACAAGCTCATGTTTAAGCTGCATGTTTAAGCTGTGGACCCCACCCAGTGAAAGCCCTTGAGAACAGGCATCCTGTTATGCTCCCAGCAAGGCACTTAGATGGCTCAGTGAATGCCCAGGGCATGTACAGGTCCACTTTTATTTCACCTATAACTGCTAAGTGATCAGGCCTCTCCCACACTCTGAGGTTTGAGGAATGTGCCTGATTTTGCCCAAACTAGTGTCTTTGGAGGGCCCACAACAGAATAAAGTGCTTATTCTAGAAACAGCTGTGGAAGTTGAGGTTGTGGGGACAGATCTGATTTCCGATTATTCTATGTTCTTGGACTTGAAGAATTCTCAAGTACCGTCTTCTAGGCAAGCATTTTGGTAGTGTTAACTAAAGAAAATTTATTGATAATAAAAATGTCTTTATTATCACTGATGTAGAGCAAGAAACCACAATGTAGAAGAGGAACATATCTGTGACTTTTTTAAAAGCTGGAGGTGGTAGAGCTGCAAGTTAAACCCTTCCATCCCAAATCCAATCCTCTCAGCCACACCCCACATTTGCTCCAGGAAGGTCAGCATGCAGTGCTCCGTCCTCGGGATGCCCTCCGCACCTGCTTTTCACATTGGAAGAAAGATGAGATGCTTCTGGCCTGGCGCTATCACTAGGGTGCTCTCCTCCACCTTGCAAGTTCCTTGAGAGTGGTGACCAGATGTTGACCCCAGAACACAGAGCTGGGAACATAGCAGAAGCTCAGAAACAGCTCCACATGGCTTGGGACCTGCTTGAGAAGTGGGAGTGAAAAGGGGAGCATTGTGTAGGCATTTGCCTCTTGAAAGAGTGTCTACTGCATCTCTTGCTAAATATGAGTGTTCTGAATCCTAAGCTGGTCAGATGAGGCACTCAGAGAGACAGGAGCTAGAATGATCTGTGTGAGGAACCCCCAGTTGGTGTCATCTGGAGCAAGTCGTCTTCCCCAAAGTTTACAGGTTGAAAGAAGCCCAAGGGGGGAACAAAGTGGCCCAACTACCCCATCTGCTGTGACAGTGCTCAGGAACGAGCCTCCTCCTCTTTGAATCGAAGAAGTTAGGAGGTGTGTAGACACCTAAAAATCATGGGTCCATAATTGCAGAAACAGCTGGCTATAGCTCTGCCACCTGTTACGAATGTATGTCACCGTCACCAGAACAGAACATTGAAAATCAGCCCCTTCTATAAATAAATTGGGAGAGAAAAAATAAACCAGGGACATCTTGTTTTGACATTCAGTGATATTTTCAAGGATCTCTAAAGAACCTTGGAAGAAACGAGTCAAGGACCTAAAGGAAATTAGAAGCTGATTTTCAATATCATCTTGACCTGAAAATGAAATGAAAGCCTCTAGGCTAGTGGTTCTCAACCTTCCTAATGCCGTGACCCTTTAATATGGTTCCTCATGTTGTGGTGACCCCCAACTATAAAATTATTTTTGTTGCTACTTCATAACTGTAATTTTGCTGCTGTTATAAATCGTAATGTAAATATCCGATGTGCAGGATGTATTTTTATTGTTAAAAGGGGTCACAACCCACAGGTCGAGAACTGCTGCTCTGAAGTAAAGGGTCAAGCTGCTCTGTCCCTACCGCTCTCTGCACAATTAAAGTAGCTGCATTTCCACAGTACCTTCTGCCACTCTCCAGGCTCTGGAATTAATCTTCTGCCATCCTGAAAGCAGCAGCAGCACAGAGTCTAATAGCTCCTAGGAAGACTCTTCAGCGAGAGCAGTGACATTCAGCGTGGAGGCATCTTAATACAAGATTCTGGAAGGCTCATTTGCATCTTGCACTGACTCCAATATGGGTCCTGTGGTGGTCACAGGGATTGAATTCTCATCATCTGTTCCTCACCAAATGATTAGTCTAAGCCAGTGGTCTCAGCCAAGAGCTATTTTGCCTTCCAGGTGATGTTTGCCAATATCTGGAAACATTTTTGGTTGTCACATCAGGAGAGCTGCCACTGGCATCTTGTGGGTAGAATGTAGAATGCTGCTGACCATGTTGTGATATGCAGGACACCTCCTTAAGGCAAATTAGAGGCCCAAGACATTTAGAACATTAAGGCTGAGAAACTCCGGGCTCTTATTGGGGTTCCATTTGCCAGCGGTTGCTCTAGGAATGAGCGTATGACTTAATCCCAGACTTGAGGCAAATTCTGTTGGAAGGCCTCTGAGAAAGGTTACCTCAGTCCTAAGAAGAGGAACCAGAAGAAACCATCTCTCTTCTTTTGGATGTGTAGGGTTTAAATGTGATGCCTTGAACTCCTGGAGCCACTTTGAGACCATGAGGGGAACCTTTTTGAGAAGTCCAGCAATTTCTAGTGAAGCTGGAAATGTGCATAAGTGTGTTAGAACCAGCGATCCCACTCACAGGCCTGTGCCCTCCCCACCAGTGCATCAGGAGAGGGGCATACACTTTCTTGGCAACATTGCAAAACCTAAGACTCAGAAATATCTAATGTTTGTGAGCAGGCAAATGGGTAATTAAATTGTGATATAACTATTAAAAATTAATAGTCAGCTATGAGAGTGAATAAAGTATGCATGTGGATGTGTATTACAAATATAAAGCTGAGTAAAAGGTACAAGTTGATTTTCCCTCCCCTGGTGCCCCTTGCCCTTTGCTGCACAGGCCCTGGTGGGCTGTTTTGCTCTGAGGCCAGCCTTGCAGTTGGGGCAGAGAAGGAAATTTTATTGTAAGGCCTTGAACAGAACTGGCCTCTGAAATTTCCAAAGAAAATAGATTTTTCTGGTAAAGAGAAAGCAAGACTGCTTTGATATGTAACTGACAGCTTCAGAAAAGGTCCAATTCAAAAGAGAGCCACACTCTGCTATAAACAAATTAACCAAAGCTGACTGGGAGTTGGGGCTCCTCAGTGACACAGATTTGATTCCTATTTGATGAGCAACCAAATAATTCAACAGATAGCCAGACTGTCTTAGAAAGGCTGGCTCACTGTGTGAGTTTGCTATTAAACTGCAGTAAGTGAATATGTCACTCACAAAAGACATTCCTAAAATTCAGTGCATTTACTAAAATTATCTTCCTCTCTCTCTGATGTGCCACTCACGCAATTCAGAACTGTACATGCAGGAACTGATCCATATATTAAATAGTGCCAATAAACATCACCTTCTCTGTCTAAAAAATGAATTGTGGGTCATTCCCATACCTTTCCTTAAATCTGTAGCCTAAATGTCTTTTAAAAAATTTTCAGAGACAGTTTTATGTCCTATGATCTTCATTCCTAGATATATGATTCCCTGCCCCCTTTAAGGCTTACTTTCCTAATGAAAGTTCTTCAGTTATTATGGTGGGGAAATGTTTTTATTGGACAAGATTTGGGGACATGGTGATGGTGGAGAAATGATTAACTGAATATTGTGCATGCTACCATTAAAAAGATAACTTCTTATGTCAGGATTATGTATGCTTAAAAAGGAAGTCTGAAACATTGCAAGGCTAAGTGTCCTTCATCAGAGTATGAGAAAGTTCAGGGGAAAATAGGGGAAAGTTCCTAAAAAGAGGAAGCAGAGATAGCGGCTTACCCTTGTAGTAGTGGCCTTAAGTCTCTCTCTTATAAGACTCTCTGAGTCTTGAATACAAGGAGAAATTGGGTTCCAAATCGAAATTTTCCATTATAATTTCTCAGCTTCAAGCAATTGTTGTACTGGACAAAGACACAACCCAATTGCTCTCCCTGGTATTAATATGGGGAACCACCTACTATGTTTCTCTTCTGGTATTAATATTGTGGCCTCAGATTTTTTCTAATAATTATAATCTATAATCATGACAAACTGAAGCTAGTTATTTATGAGATTACAGTTCTGTTATATAAAAGCTATTCAAGGGAATAGTTAGTAAGGAAAACTAGGAAAAAATAAGCTTATTCTCATGAATTTTTGCTACATAACTTTCAAAGAATGTTCTGGGTTTATGCATTTGTATGGGATGCTAGTTTTATTGGATTCTTTTGGGAACTACATCAGTCTAATATTTTAATACTACTACCTATTCCCTTTTGATAAAAAAGCATTTCTGCTTGATAAAATTCTTTGCATTTTTAAAAGTGCAAACGTTTATCCTTTTAATTTAAGTGTGTCAGATCTTTTCCTGCTTGCTTGAAGTCTTACTAAAAATACCCTTATTTTCATTGCATGCTATTAAATGTGGGCTATGGTGGGATATTTGTTTTTCTAAAAGCAAATTGCAGAAAAATATGAAGAATTATACCATTTACATAAAGTTTAAAGGTACTCTAAATAATATTACATGTTACATGTTATACTGCACATGTCTGTAGATATACATATATAATTTTAATACAAAGTAAGTGTATACTGAAAACAGATAATTCCATAGGGAATGATAAAAGTATAATTTGGAGATTTTCAATACAATTATCTCAGAACCTAACATCTAGTAGACAAAAGTTATAAAAGATATGAAGAAATAGAATAAAACCAACAAATTTGTTTTAATTAACATATTGAGAACTTTATATCATTTGAATGCAACATATTTTATAACTCTTTTTAGATCTAACATACTTTTCTTGCCTCCAGACCTAAAATTACTTCTCTGCTGTTTCATATAAGTACTCCCAAAACTTTTACTGAATATATTTGATGTGTAGTTCAGTGAACTAGAGAAGCTGTGAAGTTTGTCACTGAAGTTTGTCAGTGCGAGTCACTGAAATAGTTTCTCTAACAGATGTGCTTACACCCTGGTTCCAAATATCCACTGTTAGAAAACACGCCTACCGTGTCCAGGGCCTGGAGGGCATTATCTTGATGGACACAGCTTTTCAGACCCAGCATGATGTTCCTTGGCCACATGTCCCTCACACCATAGCAGTTCCTGGCACAGGAATTCCAGGCCATGTCTCTGCAACCCAAGTTAGCCACACTCACCCTGCTGAGCCTCAGACATGTGCAGTGTCCTCTCTCAGCTGGGCACCTTTTCCCCACTCCTCTTCTCTGGATGGGTAACATTCCCCCTGGGGACACTATCAGAGTGAGAAATAGAAACATGGATGAGCTTACCAGCTCTTGAGCCCACACCCACCTCCCTGTTCTCCCCAAGGGCTCCTGTCTGTCATTTCAGGTCTTATCTCCAGAAGAGTTATGTTCACACTCTCAGAAGCTCCATCTGCTGTGTAGTATGGTGGCTCTTCCCAATCGTCCTCTAAACTGGACACAGAAATCTCACCCTCACCTTTGAGATCCGGGTCCTCCACCTCTTCCAGGAGTCCAGCATGCCCTACCTTGAAAATTGGAACCCAGAGAGAGCCTGATCCACAAAAACTAAACTGCCTTTCTCAGTCTACTGTGCCCAGTAGACGGATCACAGACACGCATTACTGCCAAAGGTTGTTCATGCAGAGACAGTGTTAATACCTTGTCTTTGTATATTTGAGTGAAGTTTAAATGTTTAAAACTTTTGTATTGCAATACAGCTTGGTGGAATGAATTTATATGTTTTTCTAAAAAAGGAATATCAATTTTGTTCAATTAATCTTGCTAATATGAATGTTCTTCTTTGGAAGCATATAAAATCTCAGTAAATCTTCAGTGTAAAGTGAAGTGATGAGCTACTCTTCTATTATCAACCCTGAAGCAGAAGGAGACTCATCACTTTGTTACAGATTGCCCAAGATGCCCTGATTCAGAAGTCCCTGATTTCCCTCTCAAGAGTGTGCTCATGTTCCCATCTAAACCTGAGAGGTACAAAATGTCTTTTCTTGAAGTGTTCTCTTACCAAATATGTCTTTAATAAACATCATCTTCAGAGAAAGCCAAGACATGATTTTACCGAAAATCTTTAATGTTAGAAGACAAGTTTAGCGTAGAGAAAACGCAGATGGAAGGAAGGTGTGTTACATGTGTGGGGGGTGTCTGTGTGTATCTGTGTGTCTGTGTGTGAATCTGTGTATATATCTGTGTGTGCCTGTGTCTGTGTGTGAGTCTGTGTGTATCAGTGTGTGTGTGTGTGTCTGTGTGTGTCTATGTATCTGTGTGTGAATCTGTGTGTATGTGTGTCTGTGCGTGAGTCTGTGTGAGTCTCTGTGTGTATCAGTGTGTGTGAGTATGTGTGTGTCTATGTGTATCTGTGCATGTCTGTGTATCTGTGTGTCTGGTGTGTCTCTGTGTGTGTATGTGTGTGAGTCTGCGTCTGTGAGTTTCTGTGTGTTTTAGTGTGTGAGTGTGTGTGTGTCTGTGTGTATCTGTGTGTATATGAGTCTGTGTGTGAGTCTGTGTCTGTGAGTCTCTGTGAATCCGTGTGTATGTCTATGTGTCTGTGTGTGTTGGACCACAGCACCTGTAGCAACAGACCCACACTTCAGCAGATCCTCTGGGACTGTGCACCCTGGTCCTACCTTACTCTCAGAAGCTCCTTTTTTGTTTTTCTTTTTTATAAAATTAATCAAACCCTGAGTAAACATAGTGCCCATATACAGTATAACAATAAAGGCAAATGTTATGTCCCCACTGTACCCTAGTTACCTCCCCAGATGCTGTCCAAAATTCCCACACTTTATATACGCATATCTACACACATGTATACAAATATATAAATATATGTGCACACAGGTATCTATACACACCCACATCTCCATGGAAATGGATGGTTTTTGTTTTTAAATAAATTGTCTCGTGTTCTGCCATTTATGTTTTCACTTTTGTTTACTTTTCAACGTCTGCCAATACCCAGTTCCCTGGGGTTTAGGGTGTCCTCAGCTCTGCAGACCCAGGACACAGCCCTCCCTCTACTCTCCTTTTTCTTGCTTCTCTGCCTCTCTGCATCTCTAGGCAACAGGAGTCATCACAGTCCCCTTCCTGCCTCTGGGGCATAGAGGCCCTGGAACCTTTCACTCATCGGCTTCCAGTTCTCCTGGAACCCTCACACTCAGAGCATCTTTGATGGGCTCCAGGATTCAGAACAGAGTGAACTTCTCAGCAAGAGCGGTTCTCTAGCTCACTGTGCTGGGACAGGAAGGCTGGGCGGTGCACCCTTTCCCGATGGTCTCTCTCATCCTGCAGACCCCAGTCCTCTGGCCATCTTCAAACTCATCCTGTTTTTTCCTCTTCTTACCTCGATTCCTTTTGTTAAACACTGAAGTCTTTTATGCAGACACATTTCAGACCACCTGACCTTCCTCTCTCTATTTTTCCTGATCTTCTTCCTTATAGTCTCTCCACCTATACAAAGCTGTTTATGATTAAAACACACCTTTGAAAGCCCACAATAGTGGAAGGATGGTGTCTTCTCCTGAGATGATTTCAAAGCTGAAACTGATTTTTGTACAGAGACTACAGATCCGAGTAATTGAGAAATGTGTCTGTGGCCAGAAGGTCATAAGACTAAAGATAACATTTTAATTAATTAATTAATTCCTTCCTTCCCTTCCTTTATTCCTCCCTTCCTCTTCCTTCCTTCCTCTTTCCTTCCTCCCTTCCTCTTCCTTCCTCTCCTTCCTTCATTCCTCCCTTTCTCTCTTCCTCTCTCCCTCCCTTCTTTCATTCCTTCCTCCCACTTTCCTCCTTCCTTCCTTTCCCTCCAGTTCCTAGTAAGGAGAGAGAACTGAAGTCAGCTATTTATTGGAGTTCCATTTACGTCAAAAGATATGACAAGAATGTTCATAGCAGCACTATTCACAGTAGCCTCAGGCTGCAGACAACCCAATGTCCATCCAGATAGAAGGATACACATATGTGCTGTTTCCATGTAATGGAATACTAAGAAAAAGTGAAAATGAATGAGTTACAGGTGAATGCCACAACCCCTATGAGTCCCACGGAATCTGGATCAAAATACAACAGATACAAAATGACTGTGGATACTCCTGTTCACACAAGCTTCAGAAATATATAAATCTGAGCTACAGTAGCAAAGTCATGACAAAGAGATACAAAATAGTACATATGGTATAACTGCATTTGAATCAAGTTTGAAAACATGTGAAACTGTCTTCCAGCATTAGAGGTCAGGGTTGTGGCTATGTTTGCGGAAGGAGAGAGCACCTGTAATTGAAAGAGCACACAGGGGAAGCTTTTAGGGAACTTCCAAAGTCCGTGCCTTGACCTGGGTGGTAGTTTCGTGCCAATTTATTGGTATCTTTGACACTTTTATGTATGTATGGGATATTTTAAATTTTCAAAGGTTAAAAGAAATAGATATTAAAAGTTTGAAAACCCATTTCTTGGTCTCAGGGAATGAAAATTAGACAATATTGCTATTGTATTTCTAAGGTGTGACTAAAGTACAGAGAGGAAATTTTATAACCTTAAATGCACTTACTGGACAAGAAAATGTCCATAATGTTACTGAATGAAGCATCCAAACAAAACCCCAGTAGAATAAACCCAAAGATCACAAAAAGAAGGCTGTAATTAACATAAAATAAATAAACAGAAAAGAAAGAATAAAGAGGATCAACAAAATCAGAAATTCATTCTTTTTAAAGACAGATATACAAACTAGCGGGAATATTAATGGGGGGAAAGCCACGAATAAATGCAACTGAGGAATAATAAAAATGTTTTAATTACAGGAAGATTGTATAAGAATACAAATACCATAAATTACTTTTTAACCAATATGGATCTTTAGATGATCTAATGTAGTACAAAACCATAACATAAAAACCCAGACTCACAAGGAAACAAAGAAGTAAATAGATCATGTCCATTAAATAAATTGAATCAATAATTAAAAAATAAAACGATTTTTCTTTATACTCACTTCTGACATAAAATGTGTGGGTTTTCCACACTAAGCAGCTGGCTGTTCTATAATTTCATCCCAACACTAATACATCCCTGAGTTGGCTGCAGACCCCACCAGCCACAGGGTAAGGGCTTAGCCACATAAGAATGTGCCTTCCTTTATGTATTTATTTAGACAGTCTCACTCTGTCACCCTTTGTAGAGTGTGGGGGCTTCATAGCTCATAGCAACCTCAAACTCTTGGGCTCAAGCAATTCTCTTGCCTCAACCTCCCAAGTAGCTGGTACTACAGGTGTCCACCACAATGCCCAACTATTTTTTTTTTGTGTGTGTTGTTTTTGGCCAAGGCTGGGTTTGAACCCACCACCTCCAGCATATGGGACTGGCGCCCTATCCCTTTGAGCCACAGGCACCGCCTGCCCAACTGTTTTTTAGAGACAGGATCTTGCTCTGGCTCAGGTTGGTTTCCAGCTCAGGAGCTCAGTCTCTCCACCTGCCTCAGCCTCCCAGAGTGCTGTGAATGTGGGCCTGAGCCACTGTGCCAGGCCTTTGTGCCCCACTTTAAATGCCAAATGCAAGTGGTGGGTCCCAGGTTACCCACAGCTTCTCTCTGACTTTGCTACAGATTGTAGGTTCCCCTGACCCCTTTCTCAGGTTTAGTAATTTGTTAGACTAGCTCTCAGAACTCAAGAAGACATGTACCTTTACTGGTTTATCATAAAGTGTCGCGGACCGCCAGTCGAATGTGTCTCAGTCTGAGGGTTTTTCAGGGTGAACGTTACAGGTTGATTGGAAGGTCGACGCAGGATGGTTTGACAGACTACTACACACCACGAGTGATGAGAAAAGTAGCTGCAACTTTACTGAATTTTAAGAGTGTCTTTTATACATTTTTGACAAAGCATTACAAATCACAAAAGACATTTTTATGACTTGCAGGTGGTCACAAGTTCTTATCTTGTCTTACAAACGCAGGCATTCAACCATCTATCTTACACAGTGTTTTGCCCGCAAGGGGGAACAAATGGCAGTTGTGAGGTAGCTGATAAGCAGCAGTTACTTTTCAGCTTCCTTTATCTAAAGTTGAATGTGTTTTTTAACATACAACACTACTTTCTTTCATAGTTTTTAGTTTCATGATTATATATAGTTGTTATGATTAGAGGTGTATTATGAATCATATAAGTGATTAAAGTGTGAAGGAAACATGAGAAATAAAAGGATATTGTATGAAAACTAAACCATATTGAAAGTGAGGTTAGGAAAGACAAGGTTAGAGATAGGGGGAAAGGGTGGGTGGATATCAGGTTGGAAGCATCTTGTTTATGGTATTTACATTCTTTTGATGTACTGTATATTTTTAAAGTTTTTGTTCTAAAGAAGTGGTTTCATTAGTAACACCTGGTTGCTTCTCCTTATCTAGGAATGTCAAGGCTTGTAACTTCTCTTAGTTCTTTAATTGGTCTCAGTTTCTTATGATCTCTTTTAAAAACAGCTGAACATATTCTTTTATGTATAATGTTTGACTACTTCTATATATTTTTACTCTAATTAGTAACTATATTTTGATTTATAGTTAATTGCTTGTTAAGCATTAAACTACTCTATTGATTTGTGTTACATATGAAAATTAGTGAAGTAAGACATCTTTCTAAGTAAAGTTTTACTAATTAGTGAAGTCAGATGTTTTTCTAAGTAAGGTTTTACTGCAGGAGGTGTCATGTTGGAACATCCTGTTTGCCGTGCCTGCATTCTCTCGATGTACTATTTCAATTCACTGACATTTATGGTGGGGACGTGCTGTTGTACAGGCTCTCTTGGAGCCACTGAGTCCGGCACAGCCATACTTGCTGTGTTTAATTGTGGATCAGTAAGTCACTGTGTTTATTCTCAGTTTCTCAAAACAATCAGGCAATAATCAGTCATTCAACTGAACAGACAGGTTTCAGGGTAAAAGTTTCTTAGGCTTTTATGCCGCACCTCATGACTTCCTACGTTCACTAAAAAGCATGCTAGGCAACTTATGCGCTGCTGTCGCAAGCCAGGGGGACTGGGGGCAACGCTCCGAGGAGCACCCACCGCCTTACCACAGTTTTTACAACGCGGACAGAGCCATCCCGCCACGGCTTGATGCCGGGGGTGTGGCATTTCCCCCTTTTTTGTTAATGAAACGTAGTTCAAAGAGGTCTTGGCGAACAGCCTTTAAGGAGGAAAAGACACAACGAAGAAGACATGGTAACAGTAAAACAACACAGAATATCAGGCATCCAATAATAACAATAAACACAATGTACTGAATCCAAGATATAGGATTTAAAGACTGAAGATTGTCAGAGAGTGATTGAGCCAGAGCATCGAGAGATGTACTAGGTAGATGAGCTTCACTGATGGCAGTGATATCCTTTTGGAGAGTATGTAAGTCATGTGTAATATCATTATCCTTCCACACACCTTGTAAATGTGCCTTTGTTTTGTTCCAAGAGGTGGAGAGGTTATAAGGTAGAGGAGTGACACAGATAGCTGGAAAAGCAGAGTGACATCTAGTTTGAAGTTTATGTTGTATGAACTTTATATCTTGTCCTAGAGCTAAAACTACTTCTTCTAAGATGTTAAGTTTTGCTTCAAGTTTATTATCTATGCTGGCTTGAGTCATTAAAGCTAGAGTGATGTTGCTGCTGAGAGAATTAACAAAGTGAGCTGTGTGAACTTCTTGAACCAAAGCAGTAGTGGCTACCGCAAATGTTGTAACTATAGAAATTAAAGCTAAAATACCGAGAATTAAAGCAGCTATAAACCTCTTAGGTCGAATTAATTGATTAACAGTATGTAAAACTTATAAAGCAGAATTATCATACCAAGGATTATCTTGTAAATCAACAGGTAATAGTACATAAGAGGGTCTTTTTACAATTAAAACAGAATTAAACAAGCGTTCATTAAACAAATCAGTAGAAGTAAGACAATTTGTAACTTTACAAGTGGTACAAGAAATATGATAAGAGTTTTTAGATTGTGTAATAGTTAAATACTTATTTGGAGCTAAAAGTAGAGCATATGGATAACCAACGCAAGTTCTTACCGACATTGCATTCGGCTTTGGCATATTAGGTTTCTTTTCTAAAATTAAGTTGGATGCAACAACAAGTCTGAACAAATCATAATGTATTTGAGTTTTATTTTTGTCTTGAGCTACCCATATGGGCTCAACTAGACCAGGTGTAAACCATCGTCGTATTGGTTGGGGAGTACCAGACCACTGATACTGATGAAATTTATCTAATTGGTTCGAGAAATATTTATTATGATCAAAACAAGAAGTAGGAGAATAATCCCAGATGACTGTGTTTGAATTTATAGGAGAATGCTTGTTGGCAGCATCTGGGAATCCACAGGAAAGCCAAGTAGGCGTTTTAGTTAATGATGATTCCCAGAATTGATTTTTATCTCTATATTTTTCTTTACAGTTAGGGAGAGGTAACGAGTCCACAGATAAACAGGTTTCATTATAATTAGGACTTCCAATAGTTTGTAACTCATATTCCCAAACATAACGTCTATTTGCATCATGAGGATCTGGAGCATCAGTTAAAAACACCCTGTAGTTAGTAGGTAAACAAAAAGGAGGTGTGTTGCCTTTTAAAGTAAAACAAATAGGTAAGGAGTCGGCTTTGCCAGTGAAATTAATTAAAGCCGCAGCATGATGTCTGGATTCTGAGTCAGTTAAACCTCCTAAACGGATAGAATCATTAGAAAGAATTTTTATGGGGTCTGGATCTAGCCAGCCCACAGGGTGTAGCAGTGGAGGATTAGGAACATAAGACCAATAAGCTGCAGTTTCTACCTTAGGAGTAGAGATTAGTGATAGAAACGCAAGAAAGTACATTGTAGGAGTTAGAGGGTGTCCTTGAGACATGAGAAGCTGTTTAGCTTGTTTCACCAGGGTACGGATCTGTGTCCATGTGATCTTGGAGGGTTTCGGTGAAACTTCCACAGTCGTCCTCATTTGTGCAGATAGGATCTTCATCCGCCGCAGGCGTTGTCTTCTGCGCCGGGGTCTCCGGAGGAGCCGGTTTGATGAGCCGGTCCGGGATCCAGATAGGGGAGTCGGCATCCTGAGGAAAGACACAAGCATAGCCTCGTCCCGAGGTTAACAATATATCAGGGCCCTTCCAATGGCCTGATAATAAATCTTTCCAGAGTACTTTTGGAAGGGTGGCAGCCGATTGCGGTTGCCAATGAGATAAAGCAGGAGTTAGATTATTAGAATTTACATTGAGATGGTTTAAAACAAATAAAGCATGAGTTAATATATGATGAGGAGAAAAATATTTATGAGCCTTTTGTAGACGTTCAATCTGTAATTTTAATATTTGATTAGTTCTTTCAACAATCGCTTGACCCTGAGGATTATAAGGGATCCCCGTAGAATGAGCAATTTTCCATTGCATACAAAATTGTTCAAATGCTCGAGAGGTGTAAGCTGGAGCATTGTCTGTTTTTAGTTGAAGAGGGACACCTAGCTGCTGAAAGCAGTAAAACAGGTGTTGTACAACATCTTTGTAAGCCTCGCCAGATCTTGCAGAGGCACAGATAAAATGAGAAAAAGTATCAACAGTAACATGTACATATTGTAATTTTCCAAAACTAGACACATGTGTTACATCCATTTGCCATAATACATTGGGGCGTAAACCCCGAGGATTGACACCGAATTTCAAAGGATGATGAGTAATAGGACAGGCTTTACACTTTAAGACTATTTGTCTGGCCTGTTCTCTAGTAATTTGAAACATTTTTCTTAATGCGTTAGCATTTTGGTGATGTAAGGCGTGGCTTTCTTCAGCTTCAGCCACTGATGCCACCATAGTACGTGTTAACAAATCTGCAGTGGCATTTCCTTGGGCCAAAGGGCCAGGTAAATTAGTATGTCCTCTTATGTGACCAATATAAAATTGATTATTTCTTTGCTGAATTAAAGTTTGTAGTTTTTTTAACAAAGGTAAAATAGTTGAGGTTCCTGTCAAAAGAGCAGTTTCAAGAGCTGGAAAAAGAGAAGCAATATATTTTGAATCTGTGTATAAGTTAAATTTTTGTTTGAAATTATTAAAGGCCGAGATTAGAGCCCATAATTCTGTTTGTTGGGCGGAGGCTTGTGTAACCTCCTTAATAAGAGGAGACAGACCTGGACTAAAAACTACAGCTCGTCCTGTAGAGGAGCCATCTGTGAACAAGGTTATTGCGTCAGACAGAGGCTGTTTGGAACACATAAGAGGAAATATAAGTGAAACTGTTTTTGTAAATTCAATTAAAGGATGTTTAGGATAATGATATAAAATTTGACCTGCATAGCCTTGTAAGGCTAATACCCAATCATCATTATTTTGAAACAGTTGTTCTACTTGAATTTTATTATAAGCAGTTACAATTACATGAGGATCTTTACCAAATAATTCCCGTGATCTTTTTCTTCCTTTATCAATTAATAAAGACACCAGGTATGGATAATCAGCAACAATCTTTGTCTGAACATGTGGTAAATGAATCCATTCTAAGATACCTTCCTGCCATAGGCAAGCTGTAGGAGTATACTCAGTAGAAAAAATGAGTAGAGACCATGGATTTTGATAATTAATTTGTTTAACCCTGGCCTGGGTTAAAGCCTGTTCAACAACTTCTAAAGCCTGCAAGGCTTCTGGAGTTAATTGTCTAGGGGAACGGGGATTAGAGTCCCCCTGTAAGATAGCAAACAAAGGACTAAGAGTTCCTGTAGTAATCTTCAGAAAAGGTCGAATCCAATTTATTTCTCCTAGCAATTTTTGATAATCATTAAGAGTTTGTAATTTATCTCTCCGAATCTGCACTTTTTGGGGTGTAATATAGTCAGAGTGAATCCATTGTCCCAGATAACTTAATGGTTTATCTCTTTGAATTTTTTCTGGGGCAATTACTAAACCAAATTTAGTTAATTGTTCTATAGCCTTTTCTAGCATTAGCTGTACTTGCGGTAGCTCAGGATGAGCTAGTAAGATATCATCCATATAATGAATTATGTAAGCACTAGGAAATTGTTTTCTCAGTGCTGCCAATGCAGCTGCCACGAATTTTTGACATAAGGTAGGGCTGTTTTTCATGCCCTGTGGTAAAGTTTTCCATTGATATCTTTTAAATGGTTCCTGTAAATTTAAAGAAGGAACACTGAAAGCAAAACGAGGACAATCCTCAGGATGTAGATTAATAGTAAAAAAGCAGTCTTGTAAATCAATAATTATAAGTGGCCATTGTTCAGGTACTGCTACAGGAGATGGGAGCCCAGGTTGAAGGGAGCCCATGTCTTCCATAATGGCATTAACTGCTCTTAAATCTTGTAAAAGTCTCCATTTGCCAGATTTTTTCTTAATGACAAACACAGGAGTGTTCCATGGACTAGTGGATTCCTCTAAATGTCCTTTATCTAATTGTTCTTGTACCAAAATTTGTAGTGCCTGTAACTTTTCTGTTGTTAGGGGCCACTGACTAACCCACACAGGAACATCTGTTAACCATTTTATTTTACAGGCATAATTTTCTGCAGTGGCCCCTATGAAAAACACTGATCGTTCAGCTGATCTCCTGTAACTAGTTTCATGTCTAGAACATGTAAAAGATCTCGTCCCCACAAAGTATAGGGTAGAGAGGGTAACACATAAGGTTGAAAGTAAATTTTCTTATCCTTATATTCACATAATAAATGAGATGTACTCCGCATAACACCAGAAACAGAACCTAAACCAACTAATGAAGACCCAGTCCGATGTACTGGCCAGGATTTTGGCCAGTCAGAAGCTGCAATGCAGGTTACATCAGCTCCTGTGTCCATTAACCCTTTAATGGGTCTGCCTTCAATTTTCATTTTCAATATTGGTCTATCATATAAATCATGTATGAGAGCTACACAGTCCTGATCAGTAAATCCAAATTGACCCTCTCCCCTGGCATCATGCAAGTGATAGGTGGGAAGTGGTATATATGGCAACAACAATAACTGAGCAATTCTTTGTCCCTTATGAATTTGTGTAGTTTCTACTAAAGACTTTACCATGACTTTAATTGTATTCTCAGTGTCAGAATCAATAACTCCCGGAATAACTTCAAAATGTTTGGTATAATTGGAACTGCGACCTAAAATAACACCCACTGTGCCCGGTAACAATTTTCCTTTAATTCCAGTAGGAACTAGAGTAACACCATCATGTTTAGATATAATTATGTCTTTAGAGCTGGCAAGATCAAGGCCTGCACTGCCAGGAGTTCCACGCGGGAGGTCATGAATTGTCCATTCTGGCGGTATACAATTAGTGGTAGATGTAGGCTCTAAAATAGGTTGTACCGTAGTAGGCACAGTTATTTCTCCCTTGGGGTCGGGGCTGGGAGAATGCCCCTCATCTAGTTTTTTGACCTATTGCCATTATTAGCATATGCACCCTTGTCAGACAAGGGGGTTCCATCTTTATGAAACTTAGATTTACATTCATTTCTCCAGTGCCTGCCCTTCTTACAACGAGGGCATGGTCCCGGGGGTAGCCCACGAGACTTACTATTATTGTTATTAGCACCGGTGGATTTCTTACAATCCTTCTGTATATGACCTGGCTTCCCACAATTATAACAAGTGGGTAAGTCATGTGGGGGGTCACACCCGAAACATGTATTGCTGGGGTCTCTATCAAAAGCACTTTTAACATATGAACTGAATTTCTGACCCCGCATAGCTGCAGCAAACGCCATTCCTTGCACGATTGCTGGTGAGGCATCCATGCATGCTTTAATATAATCTTGTATTGTACCCGTTTTTCTGAGTGGACGTATTAAGTCCTGACACAGCGTATTTGCATTTTCCCAAGCCAACTGCTTGAGTAATAATGCTGTGCCTTCAGACGGTGGGAGCATTCTATTAATAGCTTCTTCCAGGCGAGAAATAAAGTCAGGATAGGACTCTTCCATACCCTGTTTTATGCCTGCTAAAGTTGTGCCCTTAGTACCTGGAGGAGGTATCCTGCGCCAAGCAGAAACTGCATTGTGGTTAATTATTTCTAAAAATTGCCGTGGTAGTTTAATTTGATTTTCAGAGGTGGCAAATTCATCTGTTCCTAAAAGCATAGATAACGTGGGCTGTGCCTTTCTACCTACATGTCGATTAACGCTTTCTCTGCATCTATCCTCATATTCTGTTCTCCATAAAATATAGTCACCTGGGGAAAGCGTGGCCTTGGCCGTTTGTTGCCAATCATACGGAGTAAGCCACTGACTGCTAATTGATTCTACAATTTGTAAAGTATAAGGGGCAGAAGCTCCCGATGTACGGACAGCTTGTTGCAATTCTTTAAGTGTCTTTAACGACAGAGGTTCCCAGGTGGGTGGTGCCCTTTCCTCCGTAGGAAAGCGCACCGGGAAAGCGAAAGTAAAATCTCCCTGCTGACGGGCTTCTCGCACCGCCGCTTGAAAGCCTGCAGGCGGCGGGGGGAGACAAGGAGGCACACGGGGAAGTGGAGCCCGCAAAGTTGGTCTGGATGAAGTCATAGGAATGCGAGCCGCCGGATAAGCTCGGCGAGGGTGAATACAATCATCCATTCTGTCCCTCTCATCTGGTTTAGTAAATTCATCGACCACATCCCACTCGTCACTGTCAGAAGAATTATCAACCGGCGGGAGTGGCGGTAGAATGTCCTTAAGCGTTGGTGCCGAGGGAATTGCGCTCTCAGCATTTAATGCCGGCTCAGGATCTTTAAGAGCCTCTGGGGAAACTTTATCGCAAATGGGTGCCACCTTAGTTTCAGGGCTTTCAGCCTCCGAGTCAGTTTCTCTTATAAATGCTTCTAAGAAGGTATTGTCAGCCAAAAGTTCTCTAACCTGTAACCACAAAGGAAAAGCCTGTGGGGGCAAAACCTGCTCCCCATGCTCCTGCATGTAATTCCGCATCTCGCGTCCCACTCTCTTCCAGTCGGAGAGAGAGAGAGAGCCTTCCTCCAGAAACCAAGGACTAACCAACTTTATGAAATGCATAAGCTCCTCCAACCGTTTGAGAGACACATGAAAACCATTTCTCTCTAATAAACGCTGTATCATGACACTGAGCATGCGTTCCTCTTTTCCTAATGTATGCCCCATGTTGTCCTGCGGATTACTCACGCTTAACCGGTCAGCCTTTACCGGCGGGACTCGAGCTCCCTGGTGAGAGTCGCCTTCAATCTGAAGAGAGAGGAAAGAAAGAAAAAGAAAGATCACCTGTCCTTCAGGTCCCTGTTCGGGCGCCAGCTGTCGCGGACCGCCAGTCGAATGTGTCTCAGTCTGAGGGTTTTTCAGGGTGAACGTTACAGGTTGATTGGAAGGTCGACGCAGGATGGTTTGACAGACTACTACACACCACGAGTGATGAGAAAAGTAGCTGCAACTTTACTGAATTTTAAGAGTGTCTTTTATACATTTTTGACAAAGCATTACAAATCACAAAAGACATTTTTATGACTTGCAGGTGGTCACAAGTTCTTATCTTGTCTTACAAACGCAGGCATTCAACCATCTATCTTACACAGTGTTTTGCCCGCAAGGGGGAACAAATGGCAGTTGTGAGGTAGCTGATAAGCAGCAGTTACTTTTCAGCTTCCTTTATCTAAAGTTGAATGTGTTTTTTAACATACAACACTACTTTCTTTCATAGTTTTTAGTTTCATGATTATATATAGTTGTTATGATTAGAGGTGTATTATGAATCATATAAGTGATTAAAGTGTGAAGGAAACATGAGAAATAAAAGGATATTGTATGAAAACTAAACCATATTGAAAGTGAGGTTAGGAAAGACAAGGTTAGAGATAGGGGGAAAGGGTGGGTGGATATCAGGTTGGAAGCATCTTGTTTATGGTATTTACATTCTTTTGATGTACTGTATATTTTTAAAGTTTTTGTTCTAAAGAAGTGGTTTCATTAGTAACACCTGGTTGCTTCTCCTTATCTAGGAATGTCAAGGCTTGTAACTTCTCTTAGTTCTTTAATTGGTCTCAGTTTCTTATGATCTCTTTTAAAAACAGCTGAACATATTCTTTTATGTATAATGTTTGACTACTTCTATATATTTTTACTCTAATTAGTAACTATATTTTGATTTATAGTTAATTGCTTGTTAAGCATTAAACTACTCTATTGATTTGTGTTACATATGAAAATTAGTGAAGTAAGACATCTTTCTAAGTAAAGTTTTACTAATTAGTGAAGTCAGATGTTTTTCTAAGTAAGGTTTTACTGCAGGAGGTGTCATGTTGGAACATCCTGTTTGCCGTGCCTGCATTCTCTCGATGTACTATTTCAATTCACTGACATTTATGGTGGGGACGTGCTGTTGTACAGGCTCTCTTGGAGCCACTGAGTCCGGCACAGCCATACTTGCTGTGTTTAATTGTGGATCAGTAAGTCACTGTGTTTATTCTCAGTTTCTCAAAACAATCAGGCAATAATCAGTCATTCAACTGAACAGACAGGTTTCAGGGTAAAAGTTTCTTAGGCTTTTATGCCGCACCTCATGACTTCCTACGTTCACTAAAAAGCATGCTAGGCAACTTATGCGCTGCTGTCGCAAGCCAGGGGGACTGGGGGCAACGCTCCGAGGAGCACCCACCGCCTTACCACAGTTTTTACAACGCGGACAGAGCCATCCCGCCACGGCTTGATGCCGGGGGTGCGGCAATAAAGCATACAGCACAGGAGTGGTCAGATGGGAAATACATATAGCCAGGCAAGTATATAGCGGGTGGTGAGCCAGGCACGTGTGTGTGTGTGGGGGGGGGGGCGAGGGTGGGGGAGTGAACCAGGCATGTGTGTGTGTGTGGGTGTGAGGGGAGTGGGCCAGGCACGTGTGTGTGTTGGGGGGAGTGAACCAGGCACGTGTGTGTGTGTGGGTGTGAGGGGAGTGGGCCAGGCACGTGTGTGTGTGTGGGGGGAGTGAACCAGGCACATGTGTGTGTGTGGGTGTGAGGGGAGTGGGCCAGGCATGTGTGTGGGGGGACAGGCACATGTGTATGGGGGGTTTGGGGGTGGTTGCGGGGGGTGGAGTGGGGGGTGCTCTTGAAGCTTCTGTGCCGTCTCCAGGAGCCCCACCCTCCCAGTACCTCAGTGTGTCGACCAATCAAGAAGCGCTTTAGCTTTTGGTTCATAGACATGGGCACTCCACAAAAGGATGTTATTATCAAATCAGATGCACCTGACACTCTGTTATTGGAGAAACATGCAGATTATATCACTTCCTATGGCTCTAAGAAAGATGATTATGAATACTGCATGTCTGAGTATTTGAGAATGAGTGGCATCTATTGGGGTCTGACAGTAATGGATCAAATGGGATAGTTTCATTGCACGAACAGAGAAGAAATTCTGACATTTATTAAGTCATGCCAACATAAGTGTGGTGGAATAAGTGCTAGTATTGGACACGATCCTCATCTTTAATACACTCTGAGTGCTGTCCAGATTCTTACTCAGTATGATAGTGTTAATGTTATTGATGTAAACAAAGTCGTGGAATATGTTCAAAGTCTACAGAAAGAAGATGATTCTTTTGCTGGAGACATATGGGGAGAAATTGATACAAGATTTTCTTTCTGTGCAGTGGCTACTTTGGCTCTTTTGGGGAAGCTTGATGCTATTAATGTGGAAAAGGCAATTGTATTTGTTTTATCCTGTATGAACTTTGATGGTGGATTTGGTTGCAGACCAGGTTCCGAATCCCATGCTGGGCAGATCTATTGTTGCACAGGATTCCTGGCTATTACTAGTCAGTTGCATCAAGTAAATTCTGATTTACTTGGTTGGTGGCTTTGTGAACGACAGTTACCCTCAGGTGGACTCAATGGAAGGCCTGAGAAGTTACCAGATGTATGCTATTCGAGGTGGGTGTTGGCATTTCTAAAGATAATTGGAAGGCTTCATTGGATTGATAGAGAGAAACTTCGCAGTTTTATCTTAGCATGTCAAGATGAAGAAACAGGGGGATTTGCAGACAGGCCAGGAGATACGGTGGATCCTTTCATACATTATTTGGAATTGCTGGATTGTCACTTTTAGGAGAAGAACAGATTAAGCTTGTTGGTCCTGTTTTTTACATGCTTAAAGAAGTGTTTCGGAGGGTGAATGTTCAGCCTGAGCTAGAGTCATGGAATTTGATCTAGGTTTAAAAGTTGAATCATACAATTTAGCCATCTCAATGTTTCTGTATTTGAAGTACTTGTTGAACTTAAAAACTATTGTTAAAACTTTGTATATTGTGTTAAATTAATTTTAATCATGTAATTATATATATCGTAAAATAAAGACCTGTATTTTATTTTCCTTTATAGATTTTCTTCTGAAATGTTCTTATTCTGACTAGAGTTCTTTTTTAATATGAATATACTTCAGTGTATCTGTGATTCATATCTCCCTTGTAGAGCAAAATTAAAAGAAAACCTCTTGGGCAGGTTCTACTGGATTTCTTGCTCATGTGTTCACATATTCTGTAACAATAGTTAAATCGTTTGTGTCAATCAGGAGGTTAACTGACACCTGAATTAAAAAAGATGGATGAAACAAAAAAAAAAAAAGGAAGCTCTTTAAACTTATAGTTTAGGGATTTTTATGGAGGCTTCATTACAATGAAGTGACTGATGACTTTTCAGCTCCAGGATTTCTGTTTGATTTTTTAAAAATTAGTTTAATCTTGTTGTTAAATTTCTCTGATAGCTTTCTGAATTGATTCTGTGTTTTCTTGAAATTTGTTAAGCTTCCTTAAAACAGCTTTTTTTTTTTTTTGAGACAGAGCCTCAAGGTAGAGTGCTATGGTGTCACAGCTCACAGCAACCTCCAACTCTTGGGCTTAAGCAATTCTCTTGCCTCAGCCTCCCAAGTAGCTGGGACTACAGGTACCCACCACAACTCCTGGCTACTTTTTGATTGTAGTTGTTATTGTTGTTTGGCGGGCCCAGGCTAAATTCAAACCCGCCAGCTCTAGTGTATGTGGGTGGCGCCTTAGCCGCTAGAGCTGCAGGTGCTGAGCCAAAACAGCTATTTTGAATTCTTTTTCTGACAGATCACCCAACTGCACCACTCTAGGGCCAGTCTCTGAAGCCTTAGCTTGTCTGTATGTTGAAGTCACATTTCTCTGAATGTTCTTGATGTTTGTGAATGTGCAATGGTCTGTCCGTTGAGAGACTGGGTATTTTAGTTTTCACAGTCTGGCTTGCTTTGCACCTGTCCTTCTGCAGAGGCCTTCCAGGGATTCTAAGCCAACTGACTGTTATGTTTCCTGAGCCTGTGACCTCTGCAGGTGTCTCAGAACTGGAGAATAGTTGGAACCCAGCTGTGCCACTGACCTCACAAGGGCTTGGAGGCTGGCGCAGCTTTCCAGCCCAGATGAACCTGGGGAAGACCAAGAGAGGATGCTGGGGCAATGTGGGAAAAAGAATCATTCAGAAAATTAATGAAACAAGAAGTTGGTTTTTTGAAAAAATAAATAAAATAAATAAACCATTGGCCAGACTAACTAGAAAGAGAAAAGTAAAATCTCTAGTAACCTCAATCAAAAATGATAAAGGGGAAATAACAACTGATCCCACAGAGATACAAGAGATCATCTCTGAATACTACCAGAAACTCTATGCCCAGAAATTTGACCAGGTGAAGGAAATGGATCAATATTTGGAATCACACTCTCTCTCCTAGACTTAGCCAGGAAGAAATAGAGCTCCTGAACAGACCAATTTCAAGCACTGAGATTAAAGAAACAATAAAAAAGTTTCCAACAAAAAAATGACCTGGTCCAGATGGCTTCACACCAGAATTCTATCAAACCTTCAAGGAAGAGCTTATTCCGTACTGCAGAAATTATTTCAAAAAATTGAGGAGGAAGCAATCTTCCCCAATGCATTCTATGAAGCAAACTTCACCCTGATAACAAAACCAGGAAAAGACCCAACCAAAAAGGAGAATTCAGACCAATTTCACTCATGAATATAGATGCAAAAATTCTCAACAAAATCCTAGCTGATAGATTACAGCTTATCATCAAAAAAGTCATACATCATGATCAAGTAGGTTTCATCCCAGGGATGCAAGGCTGGTTTAACATACATAAGTCCATAAACGTTATCCACCATATTAACAGAGGCAAAAATAAAGATGAAATGAAACTAACATCTTACAACCACCTAATCTTTGATAAACCAAACAAGAACATACCTTGGGGGAAAGACTCCCTATGCAATAAATGGTGTTGGGAGAACTGGATATCCACATGTAAAAGACTTAAACTGGACCCACACCTTTCTCCACTCACAAAAATTGATTCAAGATGGATAAAGGACTTAAATTTAAGGCATGAAACAATAAAAAATCTCAAAGAAAGCATAGGAAAAACACTGGGTGCTTGGGGAAAGATTTTATGAAGAAGACTGCCATGGCAATTGCAATGACAACAAAAATAAACAAATGGGACTTCATTAAACTGAAAAGCTTCTGTACAGCTAAGGAGACAACAACCAAAGCAAAAAAGACAACCTACACAATGGGAAAGGATCTTTGCACATTTTGAATCAGACAAAAGCTTGATAACTAGGATCTATAGAGAACTCAAATTAATCCACATGAAAAAAGCCAACAATCCCATATATCAATGGGCAAGAGACTTGAAGAGAAACTTCTCTAAAGACGACAGATGAATGGCTAACAAACATATGAAAAAATGTTCATCATCCATATCTATTAGAGAAATGCAAATCAAAACCACCCTGAGATACCATCTAACCCCAGCAAGAATGGCCCCCATTACAAAATCTCAAAACTGCAGATGCTGGCGTGGATGTGGAGAGAAGGGAACACTTTTACACTGCTGGTGGGACTGCAAACTAGTACAACCCTTTTGAAAGGAAGTATGGAGAAATCTCAAAGCACTCAAGCACTCAAGACATCCCACCTGATCCTGCAATCCCATTACTAGGCATCTACCTAGAAGGAAAAAAATCCTTTTATCATAAGGACACCTGTACTAGACTGTTTATTGCAGCTCAATTTACAGTCGCCAAAATGTGGAGACAGCTTAAATGCCCACCAACCCAGGAATGGATTAACAAGGTGTGGTATAGGTATACCATGGAATACTATTCAGCTATTAAAAAAAATGGAGACTTTACAACCTTTGTATAACCTGGATGGAACTGAAAGACATTATTCTTAGTAAAGTATCACAAGAATGGAGAAGCATGAATCCTATGTACCCAATTTTTATATGAGGACAATTAATGATAATTTAGGTCATGGTGGGGGTGGGGGAAGGGGAGAGCAGAGAGAGAAAGGAGGAGAGAGGGGTGGGGAAAGGAAGAGCAGAGAGAGGGGGGTTGGGCCTTGGTGCGTGCCACACCTTTTGGGGGCAAGACACGATTGCAAGAGGGACTTTGCCTAACAAATGCAATCAGTGTAACCTGGTTTATTGTACCCTCAATGAATCCCCAACAATAAAAAAAATCCAGAAAAAAAATAAAAGAATAGAAATGAATCTGCTCATCCAAGAAGCTCAACAGTTATAAGCAGGATAAACTCAGAGATCCATATCAAAACAAATTGTAGCAAAAGCAAAAACCAGAGAATCCTGAAAATGGTGAAAAAGAAGCAAATCATCACACACACGCAGGATCCTCGATAATATTAATAGATTTTTCATCAGAACCCATGAATGACAAATGAAAGGACAACGACAAATTTAAAGTGCTGAAAGAAAAAAAAAAATCAGCCAAGAACTCTATGTGCAGTAAAGCAATCCTTCAAATGAAGGAGAAATTTGGACATTCTCAGATAAATGAAAACTGAGAGAGTTGATCACCAGGAGAGCTGTTCTGTAAGAAAATATGAAAAGGAACCCTCCATGTTGAAATGAAAGCTTGGCTGATTACAAAGATAGGTCTGCAGGCTTCAACAAGTCATCTGACCTGTCAGAATCATAGTCTGCTATTATCCAAAACAAGATAAATGATCACCCTCCCAGTGAAGAATGGCTTTGAGAATAAGATTGAATATACATATTTTATCTGACCCATTACAGGTGGGGATGCCACATGCAGTTGTGAAGACTGCACTGGACAACCCCGAAAGTGTTGTTTGTATGGAGAGAAAATGGTGACCTCTGGAGTTGTACAACACTGTGGCCTATGTATGGATGGCAGAAAATCACAACTTCAGCCCTCTCTTTAACAATTTACAGATCTACAGGTCTGCTGATTTTTTCTAATGCTCAAACTGCCTCCCTGGCTTTCCTCTTTTCAAAAATAGGAAGTAAAGACTGGGCAAGGTGGCTCACGCCGGTAATCACTCTCCAGGAGGTCAAGGCAGGTGGATTACCTGAGATCACAAGTTGAGACCAGCCTGACCCAGATTGAGACCTCATCTCTAAAAATAGCCAGGTGTTGTGGCAGGCACCTATAGTCCCAGCTACTTTGGAGGCTGAAGCAAGGCAATTGCTTGAGCCCAAGAGTTTAAGATTGCTGTGAGCTGCAATGCCGGGGGTGGGTGGTGGGTGGGGGGGCACTCTTCAAGAGTAACAAAGTGAGACTATCTCAAAAAAAGAAAAAAAAATAGGAAGTAAGAAAAGGAAGAGATTAGACTGTTCTCAGATATTCCTTGTTTACCACCTTTACAAATCTGCGAAGGGTAATGCTTGGACTGGAATGGGAATTATTATTTTATTGAATGACCTTGTGCATTTATGCACACAGTGGGGCCAAAAGATCTCAGTGCTTGGACGTCCTACACTGTGAGTATAAGAAGCAGTGTGTCTCCCCGAAGCCAAACGAAGAGTGGTCATTCAAGTAGTACAGATGGGAAATCTTTTTTTTTTCTATCATTTCATTATCCAAGCTCTTTTCTTATTGTATTTACTCCTGAATTATATCAATGTTAGTCTCCATTTTCTTATTTCTGCTTTCACTCACTTAAAGAAAATAGTGCAAATTTAACAAACCTGCCAACATTCTTTCATTCATTCAGCAAATAGTTCTGAGTACTTCTAGGTGCCAAGCACTGTCTCATGCATCAGGGATGTGCTGTGAGATGCAATAGTTCCTGTCCTTGGAGACCTTCCATTGATGAGGAGGCAGATGACCCACAAGCAACACAACATGCAAATGACATAATACCAGGGAGGATGCCTGTGATTTTTTCAGGCATCCCAAGTGTGTCTTTCTCGCTGGCTCTTCTCTTCATTATAAACCTGTGTAAGATGCTTTTACAAGATTGCACAGGGGAAGTAAACATGAAAAAGAAATTTCATTTCAGTTTCACTTTATTGTATTTACCTCCTCCCCTATCAGTTTTTTTCCTTTTCTTCTTTTCCCTTTCCCTTCCTTCCCTTTCCTTTTGAGACAGGGTCGTGCTGTATCCCCCATTTTTCTTAAACATAATTGCATATACAGCTGTAAGTGAAGTACAAAGCAATTACTGCTGTAGGACTCTGAGAGATGCTCTTGCAGAGGTAAGAGGAACTGAGTGATACCTGCAATGACTTTGAAGAGGTGAGATGTGCTGATGAAAATGCCACAAAGGATTGATTCCTCTCCTTATCCTCAATTGCATCCGTCCTGTAGGACTGTCTCTATCCTTTGCATCCTGCCCTGTATGGATTACAGCACTATTTACAATTCTTGTTTTATCATCTTGCAACTTGTAAGAGGCCAGAAAGGATTCTTGTAAAGAGCCTTTTGAACATGCATGGCAATAAAATTTATTAAGACATTAAATTTTATATAAAATCTTCTGGTTTTATTACTGCCCTACTTTATTCCAAGGAGGTTGTTGGGCTCAGTAGGGCAGAAGCTGCCTAAGGGCATGTCTTTGGTTGGAGGGAGTCTGCTATGAAGGCCTCAGCTCACTGAAGTGACCACAGGGAGTGAGCTGGAGGCTAAGAGACATGGGGAGGTTGGGTGGGGAAGCAGAGAGCTCTAAACACACTGGGAAAGGGAAGACTCTCTTTCTAAGCAGTGGCCTAGAGTGAGGTAGCAGTGACTGGAGGGAAAAGGAGGCACCTATCATGACATCCTGGCTGTGTGGGGTGCTTGTGCTCAGATTGGGAATGGAAGCCACAGCCCCAGCATTTCTAGAGACACTACATGTGACAGGAGCAAGGCCGTATTGAGGCTGTTCTCTTCCCCAAAGCCTCGGTCCTTCATTAGACTATGGGAATCATTACTCTGGGTGGGGAGGATCCAAAGACTAAATAAGCTGAAATTTTCCATTAATTTCGGAAGCAGAGTTCTGGCATTGAATTTAGTTTAAAGAAATACAAATAAGACTTTTTTTGAACAGGTGACTTTATGCACAGATTTGCACATAATTTGCATATCTATTACATTTACTCTTTTAGTCAGCAGAGACTTACTAAATGATAGCTACATGGCAGAAGCTGTGATGCATAATGCTGATACAGAAAGAACCAAGACAAGGTCCCTGAAAGCTGGGGCAGGGGAGGGACAGCCAAGTTAATAAGGACATCAGGTGTTTGTTGCTATGTAACCCATGACCCCAACATGTAGTAGCTTAAAACAATGAACTCATGATTGTGCGGGCTGGTGCCCTGCAGCCCAGCTCTCAGCCAGGCCCAACTGCTCACAACTGGAAGCACTGCACTTGCTCATGTGTCTACAGTCAGCCACCAGGTCACTTGGAACAAAATCAAAGTCCTCCCCCAGCACAGGTCAGAGGGCTGGTTGCTCACAAAATATCATAGCTTCAACAGTTGGATGCTGTCTCCATGGTCTGTCATCAGCCAAAGGGAGCCCAGGGCTGCTCGGGGTTCTCCACTTCTTCAGGTTTGCTTCTGTCCTGATTATCAAGGCAGTCATGAGGTTGGCCCCTCTCAAGGGGGGGTAAAAAGATCCTGCTTTCGATGGCAGGAGTAAGAGAGCCATATTAGAAGGATGCAGACACAGAATAAGGAAGAATGGATGCAGACACAGAGCCAGGCAAAGGGTCTTAGCAAGTGCACAGGAGTGCAGCAGGGGGTGGGAAGCTCTTGAGAGGGGTGGTCACAGACAGATCAACTTGAAAGTGATGCTCACCCAGATATGGGAATGTAGGCAGATGGATGAGAGGCAGAAGATGGCCTGGAGCATTCAGGAAGCACCAAAGATGCTCCTAAGTGCATAGTGCAAGGTGAGACCAGCTAGGGGAGGGATGAGCCTGAGGAGACCTATGGGCCACTGGCCTTATTTTCTGCATTTCTGATGAAGCCCAGATCTTCCCTGTTCTATTGTGAGTCCAACCATTTGTCCCAGTTCTGCCCCTTGGAGTCACAAGTCACACACCCCCAGTCCTTGCACTGTGACCTGGGTATCTCCCTCCCCTCCCATCACCCCAGCAGTATAGCCCTTCCTTAGAGGTTTCCACCATGTGCTGCTCCTTTTTAAAATATCCTTGGAACAAAATCAAAGTCCTTCCCCAGCACAGGTCAGTGGGCTTCTCTCAAGTATCCCCCTGACCTCCCAGACAGGAGGAAACAGGTTGGAACAGGTTGGAAACAGGGTCCTGAGTGGCTGGGATACAGGCAGGAAGGCTGGGCAGACCCCTGGCCCCTCACTCTGAGGCTTTCCCTTCTCCTCCTGTGTCTCCCGCCTTCCTCTTGCTGGGCATGACAGCTTTTCACAGCCAACCTTCCCTTCAGAGTCACATTTTAAATCCCTGTGCTGTTTAATTTGTTTCTGTTTCTGCTGTGATCCTGGTTCTGCACTCTTTTCCCAGCCACTGTCCACACCCCCAGATCACGTCTTCTCTGCCCAGCCCCTGGGCTGCCCACCACTGGCATGGCCCTGAGACCTGTTCTTTCCCTGATCATTTATGCCTTCAAGAGCTTCCTCCTGTCCACCCTGTCTCTCTTGGAACTTCCCCACAGCCACCTGCCCTGTCTATCTGTTCACCCCCAATTCATGCTCCTCAAAACATGCACAGACCCCCTAGGCTGTCATCCAATCTCCACATCCACTCAGTGGGGTTTGTGGCATCAAAACACTATGGGATAGGAACGCATGTTTCCTACCTGGTCCCTGATGCAGTTCTACTGATAAGGACATGTTAAGGGAGGTTCTGTTCAGAGAAAGGCCATTTTGACTTTTAACTGTTGCTTGGTTAGAAGGAGCACAAAGAAGAAATATACATGGAAGAGTCTTAACAAAATTCAAAAAGTAATCTGTAAGAATAATTCCTTTTGCAAATGCCTTCCCAAAAAAGAGCCTGAGGAGAGGTAAGGAATTCTCCTCCTCTTGGGTGCTTAACTAAGAGTAGGCACATATCAGAGAAGTCATATATTATGTGTATTCAGGAGAATTAGATCTTAACCAAGTCCCCCCAAAGCAAACTCAGTTGACATTAAACAAACATTGCAACAAAGTTGAACTAAAAAAAAAAAAAATCCTAAACCCCTCACTGATTCAACAGACCCCTGTTTTGCCAAGGGGTCCCCAAAGAAACTCTGAAATTGCATTTCCAGACATGATAGGGATGAGGTCAGACACACCTCATTGTACCTCCTCCCTGGCTAACAGACATTAGGCTTTGTTTTTTCCTAAACAGAAACCAATCTCATAATCTGCTCTTCACTATCTGCCTTCTGGCACTACAACTAACCAGCATTCTCTCCTCATGAGACCACCCACCATGGGGTGGTGTTAACCAGTATAGGGGGTGTGTGCAGAGAGGGTTTTCATGTCCTCTGCTTCACCTTTGGACATCAGAGGGCTGCTGTTTTCTGGGCATGAACCCCATAAAGGAGCATAAAGCTCAATTGCACATTGTATATGTCTCCTTTCACAAATATTCATGACTCCTACAGCTTGTTCATTATGTCTATCTGGTAACCTTGCTCAGCATAAATTCCTGTTTCCAATGTCCCTGCCTGAGAGTGAGTGCCCCTGGCTTCTAGCTGGGGGCTCTGCTTCCCAGCCTTTTGCAGTATCCAGCCACAGGATGCAACTCTTTATGAGAAACAAAACTCTCCTTTCCAAATTTATGAACCTTGTCATTTCTTCAGTTAACAAGATGGAGGACTTAAAAGACTCCCCATTACAAATAGAAAAAAAAAAAAATCCCAGCATGTATTATAGTGTTTTTAAAGAGCATAACTCTGATTGCGCATAAGGAGCTACTATGTACGACTTGTACCATTAGGTACAGGAGACTTTGTCTCCCATAGTTGTATCCCTCTATTTACGGGCAAATGGGGAGGGATCCAGATAAATGAAAGCTGCCATGAGATTTCAAAAAAAGGGGAGGAGAGTAGGGATAGAGAGATCTCCAGGATCCCTGAGACCAGAACCTGTGCTCACAGACCAGGCCCAGCCTCCAGAGAACTCATGTATATTACTCTCCATTCTCAGAGGCCTCAACACAGTGTTCAACATTCAAATCCAAAAGCCCAGGCTTCAGGTCCCAGACAATTCCAGGAGTATCAGAGAGGTGGTTTTTCTCTACCTCAATGGAGCAGAACTCCAACATCTCTAGCTACTAGTTGACGTCAGAGAAATAATGGGTATGGTGTGTGCGTGGCAAACCAAAACACATTTTCTCCCTGTTTTTTTAAAGCTAACATCTAGGAAGAGAGCACCTTCAGCCTGCCCTCACCTGGGTCTAGCTGACATTGTGTCCGTGGTTAGCCCCCGTGAGTCCTTCAAGAAGTTCACCATGTGGGCTCAGGAGGAGCAGAGTCACATGTGGTGACCCAAGAGTGTCTAGTAACCAATGAGCATGGATTCTGCTTCACTGGCTGCTGCCACATGTTTCCTTCAGGGCAGCCACTTTCAGCTCTGGAGGCTGAGCCGATGGATTGCTGGCCCAATGGATTGCTCTGGCAATGAAGGAAGGGGAGGCAAAGAACAGGGAGGAGGCCTGGCTATTGACTTTAGGAGAAGCTCAAAGGGCAGAAAAGGAACTGAGACACCTACAACATCACCAGGGTCCACTGGGGTGGCAACAGTCTTCAAGGATAGTGGAGATACACTTAAAGACTTTCTTTCCTTCTTTCTCTTTTTTTACAGCTTTTTGGCAGGGGCCGGGTTTGAACCTGCCACCTCTGGTATATGGGGCCAACACCCTAGTCCTTGAGCCACAGGTGCCACCTGCTTAAAGACTTTCTAAGACCTTCTAATGTGGAGAAAGCAGGGGCCGTGGGGTTTGAGTGGGGACCTGCCTATAAAAACCTCCATTCAGGCTACTTTGTTCCTCCTTTAAAGAATCTCCACCCTAGCTTCCTGGACACCCACACTACATTCACCCTGCTGCAAAGAGAGCATCATTTCAGGAGGAAACAGAGGATGCAGCCTCTGAACAGGACACTCCAGACAACAAGTCACACATAGAAGCTTGCCTTGCTGGAGGAAGAAGAGACCTCATCTGGATGGTGAGGTCTGAGGGCCTATGGGAGTGAGAGAGAAGCAGATGGCAGTGATAGATGGGGTTCAAGAGGCAGCTTTCAGGCCAGTCTGGACATGAGGGGGTATAAAAAGGTTTCTTCAGTGGGAGAAGCCAGAGACACCAAGATGCAGGGAGACCAACCTGTAGGAGAACAGTGGGAAGAGAGCCTGAAACCAGACACAGCCTGGTTCCCCAGCCTCCTCCAGGCACAGGAATGAAGGAGGCTCCTGAAATCATGTGTGCTCATCCATCCAAATCCACTGACCTCACTGGGAGAACTGGGGTCAGAGCTGATGCTTTGTTCCTCTTTGGGGGCGTGAGGTACTGCTAGTGTAGAACAATTCCATTAGTTTTATCCTTTTCTGGATATTAGATACTTGAGTAGTTAGTGGATAAGTCCTGAAAAGGATCTCCTGGGATGTACTAGAAATCACCTAGCAAGTTTTTTTTCCTTTTCAAACAGGTTTTACCCTCTAATTTTAAACATATCAGCGATACTTCCTTGGTATTTTTTTAATGCCCTATAGGCTGACCTATCTTGAGATTATAAAAATGGAACAAAAATGTCCAGCTGAGATCACAAGAGCAAACGACCTGATGAGGCCTCCTAACCCTGGAAGAACATCCTGGGACCAGATGATTCAAGGTGACAATAAGAAGGAGCAGATCCATGAACAGATTCTATAATGGGTAGAAAAACAAAGTCACTTAATAGCTGGGCGTTGTGGCGGGTGCCTGTAGTCCCAGCTACTCGGGAGGCTGAGGCAAGAGAATTGCTTAAGCCCAGGAGTTTGAGGTTGCTGTGAGCTGTGTGATGCCACAGCACTCTACCGAGGGCCATAAAATGAGACTCTGTCTCTACAAAAAAAAAAAAGAAAAACAAAGTCACAGTGTCAAGTCCCAGGGTCTGGTGTGTCCATGTCGGTGGGAGATGAGACCCCAAGTGGCACAGGGGATCTCCAGGGGTATAGAAAGTGTGGGCAGGCCCTCCAAAACTGGCACATGAGTTCACAAGTTGACCTGTTCTTAGAATGACAACGATGGCTCCTACAAGTGACAGAGCTTAAAGCAAAGGAAGCAAGACCTTTGAGATGGGATCAATTTTGCGTTCTCCCAGTGATGGATAGTCTATGATCCTCACAGGCACTCCAGTTGGAGAGGTCTGGCATCCCCAGGAGGGCCATCGGCTGGCTGGGATTTTCGCACTGCCCAAAGAGATGTTAGCCAAAATATTTTTCTTTAAAAGTTGCATCTTCTTGCTTAATGTCCTCCAACTGCGGTCCTGAAAAGTAGCTTTGTAAATGCACAGGCTGCATTTTCCACTATACTAATTAGAGGGGAGGGTGGCAGGGGCATATCAGAGAAAGAGAATTTTCTAGAATCTTCTAGTGATTACATAGTGAATTGCACATCATGTCCCTCCTTCTTCCTTATAAGTAGATGAGTAATCAGTAATTGGTTTGTTAGGAAATAGTGCATTAGCCCTCACAGAATTCTTTTGGTCATTTATGGTATAGAGACCAGAAGACATCATTGTCTCAGAGTAGCAAGCATGAACTCTGGGATTTGACTTTTGTGCAATCTGTGGATATTTTTATTCAGTAGTTCAAATTGTTGAATCCAACTTTAAAGATACTTTTATCCCCATTTAAAAAAAATCCATAATTAAAAATATGAATGTGTGACTTTTTTTTAAATACAGAGTCTCTATCACCTGGACTAGAGCACAATTATGACATCACGTAGCTTGCTGCAACCTCCAACTCCTGGGCTCAAGTGATCCTCCTCTCTCAACCTCCCAAGTAGCTGGAATTAAAGCATGTGCCTCCATGACAGGCTAATTTTTCTATTTTTTTGTAGAGACAAGGTCTTGCTCTTGCTCAGGCTGGTATCTAACTGCTGGCCTCAACTGATCCTCCTGACTCAGCCTTCTGAAGTGCTATCCCAGCCCTATCTGTGATTTTTTTAAACTTAGAAAGGTTAAACATTTTTAACCTTAAAAATTACACATTATTAAATTATTAAATGTGTAAATTACACATTACAAATTATTAAATGTGTAAAAATATAAAATTTTATAAAGACAAAGTTATAAAAGACAAAGTTATAATCAGAACCATCCTCTTGAATGACATCCCTAAAGATGTCTGATATTTCTTTCTGTCCCCCCCATAACCATAATTGTCATTAATTGTCCTCATATCAAAATTGAGTACATAGGATTCATGCTTCTCCATTCTTGTGATGCTTTACTAAGAATAATGTCTTCCACGTCCATCCAGGTTAAGACGAAGGATGTAAAGTCTCCATTTTTTTTAATGGCTGAATAGTATTCCATGGTATACATATACCCCAGCTTGTTAATCCATTCCTGGGTTGGTGGGCATTTAGGCTGTTTCCACATTTTGGCGATTGTAAATTGAGCTGCAATAAACAGTCTAGACATGATTGCAAGAGGGACTTTACCTAACAATTGCAATCAGTGGAACCTGGCTTATTGTACCCTCAATGAATCCCCAACAATAAAAAAAAAAAAGAAGAAATATGAAAAAAAAAAGATGTCTGATATTTCAGTTTGCTCAGAAATACAGAAAGCCACAAGTACACACATATATCTATTTGTTTCTTTGATTTTTTTTTTTTTGAAATTAGGTCCCACTCTACCCACATTACTCTGCACGGTTTTCAATTGACAATCATGGTTCTCTGTTAAGTCAGTAGATATGGTACAAACACTATGCTTTTGGTTCCAATTTAAGTTATGTAATATAAGTGAATTTCATATATGGCAAAATTAGAGTACACATTATATACACTTATATATAATTATGAAATGGAATACAAGTCTAACTTGCCATTTCATGTCCTTATCTCACAAGTGAATAAAGATAATTCATACTAAGAATCTTGCAAGTAGACTCTCTTATTGTCCTTGCTTAAACAATATGATTGTTTGCACACATTGTCTATCCTGCAAGCAGGAAGGCAGAAGAGAGTGTCTAGGGATTTCATGCTCCTATATCATCAGGCCATTTCAACACCCAAACACAGAGACAAGGAACATTAAGAAGGAGGAAGTGAAAAAAGTAGAGAGGAGAGAGAAAGAAGTGAAGAAGGAGGAGGAAGAAGAAAACACACACGGACAAACCAACAAAAATAAAATTCTGGCAACATGAAAAACCAGAATAGATCACCCATACCTCCACCACTGCCAAGGGATCACAAGGTGCTACCAAAGAGGATCCCTCTTATAAAGAAATTGTGGAAATAACAGAAAGGGAATTTAGAGTATGGATGGTAAAAACAATGAAGGGAATTGAAGATAAAACCAAAAAACACCAAAAGGAAATCTAAAAATTAATGCAAGAAATGAATAACAGACATGATGAAATTAGAAAGGATATATCGGAGGTTAACAAACCGAAGGACTCATACAGCTTAAAGATGCTGTGGAAAGTATCAATATGGATAAAAATATAGAGAAGAAAGAATCTCAGCACTAGAGGACAAGACTCTTGAATTAACTTAGTCATTTAAAGAGGCAGAAAAGAAGAGAGTAAAAGCAGAGCAATCTCTTAAAGAATTATGGGACTTCCTGAAGCATACAAAAAGTATGGAAGCCCTACTGGTGGATATCATAACTGATAATTTCCTAAGCATCACCAAAGATTCAGACACACTTCTTTTAAATGGATATTGAACTCAAGTTTGACTCAATACAAACAGAGCATCTCTTAGACACATTGTAATGAACCTGGCCAGGGTCAAAATGAAAGAGAAAATTCTGTAAGCAGCTATGAATAAGCACCAACTGACCTAGAGGAGAAGATCCATTAGGGTGACAGGGGATTTCTTAACTGAAACTTTCCAAATCAGAAGAGATTAGGTTCTGACTTTCAACTTAGTCAAACAAAACAACTTCCAGCCTAGAATCCTTTATCCTGCCAAAGTAACTTTCTTATTCAATGGAGAAATCAAATCTTTTACTGAGAGGAAATTTTCAACTACAAGACCATCTCTGCAGGAAGTACTCAGACCCATACTACACACAGACCACCACAATGGACCATGAACAAAGTAAAGACACCCAAAAACAAAAGGTCAAAGCTTAGTTTCCACAATGGTTGAAGTGATGACAGACCTCCACAAAACAAGATGAACAGAACTCCACATTTATGAATCTTATCAATAAATGTGAATGCATTAAATAGGCTGGCTGACTTGATAAAAAAGCACAAGCCAACTATATACTGTCTTCAGGAAACAAATATAACATTTAAGGCAAAAAAAAAAAAAGACTCAGGATGAAGTGTTGGAAAACTATGTCAGGCAAATGAAAATCAGAAGCAAGGAAGGGTCACAATTTTATTTGCCAATACAAGTAGTTTTTTTTTTTTTGTTTGTTTTTTTGAGACAGAGTCTCACTTTACCATCCTCGGTAGAGTATGGTGTCACAGCTCACAGAAACCTCTAACTCCTGGGCTTAGGCAATTCTCTTGCCTCAGCCTCCCGAGTAGCTGGGACTACAGGCACCTGCCACAATGCCCAGCTATTTTTTTTTTTTTTTTGCAGTTTGGCTGGGGCCAGATTTGAACCTGCCACCCTTGGTGTATGAGACTGGTGCCCTACCCACTGAGCCACAGAAACTGCCCTGATACAAGTAGATTTAAAGCAACAAAAGATACAAAAGATAGAAAGGTATAAAAGATACTCCCTGATTGCTACAAAAAACTCTGTGCCCCAAAATTTGAAAATGTGGAGAAAATGGGCTAATACCTGGAATCACACAACCTTCCTAGATGTAACCAGGAAGAAATGAATCTCTTGAACAGACCAATGTCAAGCACCATAATTGCAACAAGAATAAAAAAAACTCCCAACAAACAAAAGCCCTGGACTAGAAGGCTTTACAACAGAATTACATCAAGCTTTCAAAGAAGAACCAGTACCTGGATTTAATTTTCACCAAAGTATATTATTTGAATAATAATTTTTAATTCAAATTGTTAATATATTGTTTAGGATATTGCTTCCTCATTTATAAGTGAAATATGTTTGTAATTTCCCTTTATAATAATATACTTTTTCCAATGTTAATATCAGGTATATACAGATGAAGCAGAATGATTTTGAAGTATTTATTTTTCTATTGTTTATAAGATTTGGCTTTATCTGAAATTTGAAATCTTCTATTTTTATTTATAAATATTAGTTGACTATTTTTTGAGACTTTGGGCAAAAAAAAAAAGAAGTTAACTGATGACTCCATACTGAACCTTAGAGTCAAAGCATTCTATGATAGACATACTTTCATCTGACAATGTGAATGTTACTTTTTTTGCATTATTATTATTATTATTGCTCAATATTTCATTGCAGCAATTGTCTAATTTCTTTTCCAAATGTATTTATCTTTGTTCGTTCTTTACGAAGTTTTTGTTCCTAGTATTTATCTTAAACATTGTTATTGTCATTAAATTTTAAGCCTTTTTAATTTTGTGAAGGTGAAAAGTGGAAACCAAATAAACGCATGAATAAAAAGAAAAAAAAAAAAGAACAACTTGTACGTGTAGTGTAGAACATATTCCAAACATGAGGAAGGAGTTCTCTCCAAGATGTTCTAGAAGGCAAATAAAAAAGGAAAACTACACATCAATTTCACTAATGAATATTGAGCAAAAATACTCAATAAAATCCCAGCAAATAGAATATGGCTACACATGTAAAAAATATATACATCATGATCAAGTAGGCTTTTATCCCAGGGATGCAAAGTTGGTATAACATATGCAAGTCTATAAATGTAATTCAGCATATCAATAGAAGCAAAAACAAAGATCATGTGATCCTCCCAACAGATGTTGAAAGACCATTAAACAAAATTCAGTATCATTTTCTGATAAGAACACTTACGTAACAGGCATAGATGGGACACTCATTTTTATTTTTATTTTTTTCACTACTTCACCCTTAGTAGAGTTCTATGGTGTCACAGCTCACAGCAACCTCAAACTCTTGGTCTGAAGTGATTCTCTTGCCTCAGCCTCCCAAGTAGCTGGGAGTACAGGTGTCTCCCAGAAAACCTGGCTATTTTTTGTTGTTGCAGTTGTCATTGTTGTTTAGCTGGATGGGGCCAGTTTTAAACCCGCCAGCCTCAATTTATGTGGCTGGTGCTGTAACCACTGTGCAATGGATGCTGAGCCAGATGGGACACTTCTTAAACTGATGGAAGCTATCTATGACAAACCCACAGTCAATATCATACTGAATAGAGTAAAACTGAAAGCATTTCCACTTAGAACTGTAGAAGGATATCCACTATAGCCACTACTATTCAAAATAGTTCTGGAAGTTCTAGCCAATGTAATCAGGCTAGAGAAGGATATTAAGGGTGCCCCAATGGGGATAGAAGAGGTCAAACTCTCACTTTTATTTGATAATACAATCTTATAATAGAAAAACTTAGAGACAGGCTGGGCATGGTGGCACTCTTGGAGGCTGTAATTCTAGCCGTCTGTGAGACTGACATGGGTGGACTGCCTGAGCTCAGGAGTTCGAGACCAGACTGAGCAAGAAAGTGACCTCATTTTTACCAAAATATAAAAGTAATAAAAGAAAACAGCTAGGCATTAGCACAGACATCTGTAGTCTCAGCTATTTCAGAGGCAGAGGAAAGAGGATCTCTTGAGCCCAAGAGATTGATATTACTGTTAGCTATGACATCATAGCATTCTACTCAGGGCAACAGAGTGAGACTTTATCAACAACAACAATAAAGAAAACCCTAGAGATGCAACCACAAGAATCCTGGAAGTGATTAAGAAACAGAGTGATATCTTGGGATATAAAATCAATGTCCACAAAACAGTAGCCTTTTTATATGCCAATAACAATCAAGGTGAGAATCAAATTGAGGACACAATTCCCTTCATAGTAGCTTCAAAAAAATAAAGAAAGAAAATACCTGGGACTATATCTAACAAAGGAGGTGAAGGAGCTCTACAGAGAGAATTATGAAATCCCGAAAAAAGAAAATAGCAGAAGACATTAACAAACGGGAGAACATAGCATGCTCATGACTGGGAAGAATCAACATTGCTAAAATGTCTATACTACTTAAAGCAATTTACAGATTTAATTCAATCCTTATTAAAATACCAGCATCATACTTTGAAGAACTTGAAAAAATAGTTCTTCATTTGGTATGGAACTAGAAAAAAAAAAGCATATTGACAAGGCAATTCTTAGTAATAAAAACAAAGCCAGAGGCATCACTTTACCAGACTTCAGGTTCTACTACAATTCTATAGTGATCAAAACAACATGATATTAGCACAGAAATGGAATAGACATATAGAATATTAGCATAGACATATAGAACAGAGTAGAAAACCAAGTGATGAAACTAGCCTTAAATTGTCATCTGATCTCTAATAAACCAAACAAAAATGTACACTGGGGAAAAGAATCCTTATTCAAAAAATGATGCTGGGAGAACTGGATGCACAAGACTGAAATGCATGCAAAAGACTGAAATTGGACCTTCATCTCTTACCACTTACAAAATTTGACTCACATTGGATTAAAGATTGAAATCTAAGATGTGAAAGGATAAAAATTCTAAAAGAAAACATGGGAAAAACTTTTGATGATCTCAGCCTGGGGAAAGATTTTATGAAGAAGACTTGATTGGCAATAGCAACAATAGCAACAACAAATAAACGAAACTTAATTAAGCTAAAGAGCTTCTGCACGTCCAAGGACACAAAGCAAACAGACAATCTTCAGAATGCAAAAAGATGTTACATGAACAGAAACTTTTCCTAAGAAGACAGATGAATGGTCAACAGACACATAAAAAAATGCTCATCATTGGGTGGTGCCTGTGGCTCAAAGGAGTAGGGCACTGGCCCCATATACTGGAGGTGGTGGGTTCAAACCTTGCCCTGGTCAAAAACATCATCCCTAATCATCAGAGGAATGCAAATCAGAATAACTTTGAGATATTACCTAAACCCAGGGAGAATAGCTCACATCACAAGGTCCCAGAGCTGCAGATGCCACTGTAGATGTGAAGAGAGGGGTACATTTATGCACTGTTTGTGAAACTGCAAACTAATACAGCCTCTTTGGAAAGAAGTATGGAGAATGCTCAATGAAGTAAAAGCGGGCCTTCCATTTGATCCTGCAATCATTACTAGGTATCTACCCAGAAGAAACAAAATCACTTTACCATAAGGACGTTTGCTGTAGAATGTTTATCACAGCTCAGTGTATAGTTGCCAAGATGTGGACTCAACATGAGTGCCCATCAACCCATGAATGGATTAACAAACAGTGGCATGGCACAAAATCCAGCCATAAAACAATGGAGACTTTTCATCTTTTGTATTAACCTGGAAGGAGTTGAAGAACATTTTCCTAAGTAAAGTATCTCAAGAATGGAAAGGCAAGTATCCACTGCACTCATTACTAATATGAAACTAAAAGATTAAGAACTACATGTCCAAACAAGAGAAAAACACAATGAAATTCAAGAAGGGGGGAAGGGAATGGGGCCTGTAAGATACTACCTATCAGGTACAATGTAGGGGTATATGGCACACTTTCTAGGTGATGGACACAACTATAACTTGTACTTGGGACTTTACCTTACAAATGCAAATAATGTAACTTAATTATTTAAACTCTCATATTAACCTGAAAAAAAAAATTACATAACACTTAACATATGGCAGAAAACTTAAGAAGATAAAATTAAACGATAAAATTTGCTTTTTAAATGAAGATATACTTGCATAATTATAAAACTAAAATAAAAAAAAATCTCAGCACAGTGGCTGGAGACAAGACAAATATACTAAAATCAATGACTTCTCTTCAACCTAGAAATAAACTGCCCCAAATTGAAATGCAGACTGGGGTAGACCACTCTCATTATCTTGTACTTGAGTATACCAATTAGTGTCAGAAACTGTAAAATATTTTGGAAAGCATTTAAAGCAATGACAAAATGACTGCATGAAAAATCTCAATCTATTAAAGTAAATAAACAAAAATATGAATCCATGCAAAATATACATCTGGTTCCTGAGTGGAGAAACTCCCACAATGCAGTTTCTAGGATAATACCAACATAGTTGTTGAATGATATGCAGTATTCTGAAGATTAGAATTGTAGAATAAATACCAAAGAAAAAGATGAAAAAGGAAGATAAAGGGTTTGTCTCATTAATTAGCAGAAAAAAATAACAAGATACTAGCATAGGAAATTACAAAATAGACCAAAGGAACCTAGAATAAACCTTATTAAACATAAACACAAGGGTAGTATATCAACTCAACAATGTTATAATTTATAATACTGACTCAACTGATTATTCTTATGAAACAAACTCCACTATATATTTATAGCATTAAAGAAAAAATAAAATTAAAAGTAATCTTAATATAAAACTAGGAGAGACATATAAAGAAGTTTTTTTATTAACCTAGATAAGAAGCCTACAAACTATAGAAGAAAAGCAATTGTAATTGACCATAAAATGTTTAAACCATTGAAGTAGAGAAAAAAGACCACGAAATAACAAAAAATCCATTGCAAAACATTTGAAAGATTGTTCTATATAGAGATGACAAAAATAACACTTTTTATTTTATATAAGAGAGATAAAAGTGAGCATTAGAAAAATGAGCAATGGGAGGAGGGGCAAGATGGCCAACTGGATGCAGCCTCTAACATAGGCTCCTGTCCAGAGAGAAGGATAATGTCCAGAGGGTATCCAATTGAGCTAAAGACAGGAAGCCCAGGTGAGAGGAAGAGAGATAACTACAGGTCATCCTTGCTGAGGCAAGCTGCGATTCCAAAACAACAGTTTCCAGGTACAAAACTCAACTGAAAGGAAAAATGCCTGACCCCTCCCCCAAGAGTGCTGCGGGTTCTTTTTTTCCTTTTCCTTTCACTCTCCGTTTGTGCCTGTGGGATTTCTACAGGCAAGTAGTGAACTGAGGATCTCTTGTCTCAACCCACTGGTGAGAGCAGTAAGAAGTGGGGACTACTTCCCCCAGAGGGACCCTGAGGTGATTCTGAACATTCTCTTACCAGGCAGAAAAATTGAACTTACATTTTCCCTGCCATTCTGAACTTTCAGTCCACCCTTCCCCCCAACCTGATAAACCAGACCCCTAACCCCTGCAGAGACTGAGGGAGGAGGCTCATGAGCAGTGCCCCCCATCACAGCCTGCCTGACTGAGTACCCCACCCCCTGCCCAGTCAGTCCCCCACTCCCTCCCTGTCTTCAAGCCGCACCATGCACCTGGTGCCCTCCCTGCCTCTGCACCATGCCCTGCCCACCCAGAGACCAGCGAGGCCGTGCCGTGCCCCACCCGCCCAGACCATGGAGGCTGCGTGCCATGTCCTGCCTGCCGGGAGACCGCCGAGGCTGCGCACCACACCCCGCCCATCCAGAGACCACTGAAACTGTGTACTGCACCTGCCCTGCCTCTGGGCCAGGCCCCCACCTGACCAGAATTGCTTGGAGTAGTGTTCTTGCTGAAGTCACCAGACACTAGATACTGCCAGAATCCATGCAGTGTACCCTGCCCTGCTGCCAGATCCATGTGCAGCACTCTCCTAGAGCTGCTCCTACAGCAAGAATTCTCTGGCTTTGGCAGTGGTAGTGGAACTGTGCTGGGGCACTTCCCACAAAGATCCAGCAACAATAGAGTGATCATGCCGGGGTCTAATCTTGGAGAAACACCCCTCCAACTCTGTGCACTGCCAGAGGAAACCAGAAGTCACTCTACAGGGATACTGGTGCAGCAGGGACAAAGGCACGGTGGCTGAGGGAGATAAGCATTTGCAGGCCTGGTACTCCCAGGATTAGACTGAGCCCAAGTGGAACACTCACTAATGGAAATTGAACACCAGAGGCAGGCAGGCCTCAGCTCCCCCAGCTGGCTGATAGCTGAGGGCAGGGGCCGGGCCATGGGGGCATTGACCTTCCTTTGACTCTGACAGGCACTAAGCCCTGGCACTTTGCATTATTGGAGGAAACAGGACTGCAGCCCTGTGGGGTCACCAGTGATTAGGTGCAAAAAAGGAACAAAGTGGAGAAAGAGACTCAGCCCCCTGGTCCTGCTATGTTACCAGGCAGGCCCTTCTGACTCCATAGAGCACCGGAGAGAGCCAAATCTGAGCAGCCAGTAGACCTCTGCTCTCTAGCTGCTGGAGACCTTTCAAACTCTCCCACCTGAGAGTTCATACTGACAGGGTCAATTGGTTCGGAATGCCTAAATTGGTACAATCACCCAAGGACCCTCTAGGGGGATATCCTGGTTGTGTAGTAACAGAAAGGGTCGATTTTCCCATTCCAGTTGTTGTCTGGGGAGGTGGGGTTTCTTAATTGCTTGTATTTCTTCACAGCTAATACTTCACCAGAGTCACTGATCCACCAGAATCAGGCAAGAACCAGTTGAATACAAGACCCCACCACACCAAGCAGGTTTCCCCAGCCTCAGACTGTAATGCTGAGGTCCTTTGCAAAGCTAAAGGGGAAAAAGCTGCAGTCATCAGTTCCAGATCCTTATCAAAGGGCTGGTTAACCACAACCACAGGAAACCCCAACCCAATCTCAACTTACCAGACCACCTAGCCAACAGTGAAAAACAATCATGAGGCAGAATCAGTGGAAAAACTCTGGCAACATCAACAATCAGAGTAGATCAACTTCCCCAAGAAACGATAAAGCAGATACAGCACAAGATCCTGTTCCCAAACAAATGGCTGAGACGACAGAAATTGAGTTCAGAGTTTGCATAGCAAATAGGATCAACAAAATGGAGGAAATGATGAAATTAGAATTTAAAGCAGAAATTCAAAAGATGTCTCAAGAATTTAACGAATTTAAAGACAAAATGACCAAAGATTTTGATGCATTAAAGCAAGAATTTATAGCCCTCAAAGATCTAAAAAATACAGTAGAATCCCTCAGTAACAGAATGGAGCAGGCAAAAGAAATGATCTCCGATATTGAAGACAAAGCTTTTGAACGCTCCCTAACACTCAAAGTGGAAAAAAAAGTATAGAATAAAAATGGATCATTCTCTCAGAGAGCTCTGGGATAATTCAAAGAGGTCTAATATTCGCCTTATAGGAATACCTGAAAGTGATGAGGTTGCTGCAAAGGATACAGATGCTTTGCTTCATGAAATAATTAAAGAGAATTTTCCAGACATGCCCAGAGATTCTGAAATTCAGATAGCTGACAGTTTCAGAACACCAGCACGACTCAACCTGTAAAAATTCTCATAGACACATTATAATTAATTTCACTGAAGTTAATATGAAGAAAAAAATTCTGAAAGCTATAAGACGAAAGAAAACAATTGCATACAAGGGGAAGAGCATTAGAATTACTGCAGATCTCTCCAATGAAAACTTTCAAGCTAGAAGAGGGTGGTCATCGACCTTTAATCTCCTTAAACAAAATAACTTTCAACCCAGGATCCTGTATTCAGCTAAACTGAGTTCCATCTATGATGGAGAAATTAAATACTTTAATGACACTCACATGTTGAAGAAATTTACCATAACTAAACTAGCTCTTCAGGAAATTCTCAGACCTATCCTCCATAATGAACAACACAATCCTCCACCACCAAAGTAAACTCGCTCAGAAACTTGATCAAAGTCTAACTTCCATAGTGGCAAAAAGATTAAAAATGTCCACTGGACATTCGAAAAACTCAATACCCAAAACTCTGTCAGGGTTATCATTACTCTCAATTAATGTGAATGGCTTAAATTGCCCTCTAAAGAGACACAGGTTGGCTGACTGGATACAAAAACTCAGGCCAGACATCTGCTGCATTCAAGAATCTCACCTTACCTTAAAAGATAAACATAGACTCAGGGTGAAGGATGGTCATCTATAATTCAGACAAATGGAAATCAGAAAAAAGCAGGTGTTGCAATTTTATTCACAGATACATTAGGCTTTAAACCAATCAAAGTAAGAAAAGACAATGATTGTCACTTCTTATTTGTTAAGGACAACACTCAACATGATGAGATTTCAATTATCAACATCTATGCACCCAACCAGAATGCACCTCAATTTATAATAGAAACTCTGACATGAGCAATTTGATTTCCCCCAGCACCATAATTGTTGGAGACTTTAGCACTCCTCTGACAGTGTTGGATAGATACTCAAAAAAGAAGCTAAGCAAAGAAATTTTAGAATTAAACATAACCATTCAACATTTGCATCTAATAGACGTCTATAGAACATTTCATCCTAACAAAACCGAATAAACATTCTTCTCATCAGCCCATGGATCATCCTCCAAAATTGATCACATCTTAGGTCACAACTCAGTAATTTAAAAGAATAGAAATCATTCCTTGTATTTTCTCAGACCACCACGGAATAAAAGTTGAACTCAGTAACAACAGGAATCTCCACATGCATACAAAAACATGGAAACTAAATAACCTCATGCTGAATGATAGCTGGATAATAGATGAGATTAAGAAGGAAATTACCAAATTTTTGGAACAAAACAATAAACAAAAAAAGGAACTATCAAAACCTCTGGGATACAGCAAAGGCAGTCTTAAGAGGAAAATTTATAGTGTTGCAAGCCTTCTTCAAGAGAACGGGAAAGAGAGGATGTCAACAACTTAATGGGTCATCTCAAGCAACTGAAAATGAAGAACTTTCCACTCCTAAACCCAGCAGAAGAAAAGAAATAACTAAAATTAGAGCAGAACTTAATGAAATTGAAAACAAAAGAATCATACAACAGATCAACTAATCAAAGAGTTGTTTTTTTGAAAAGTTCAATAAAATAGATAACCCATTGGCTAACCTAACCAGAAGTAGAAGAGTAAAATCCCTAATTTCATCAATCAGAAATGATAAAGGCAAAATAACAATGGATGCCTCAGAAATTCAGCAAATCCTTAATGAATACTACATAAAACTCTGCTCTTAGAAGTATGAAAATCTGAAGGAAATTGATCAATACTTGGAAACATGTCACAGACTTAGCCAGAAAGAAGTGGAAATGTTGAACAAGCCTATAACAAGCTCTGAAATAGCATCAACTATAAGAAATCTCCCCCAGAAGAAAAGCCCAGGACCAGATGGCTTCACATCAGAATTCTACCAAACCTTTAAAAAGGAACTAGTACCTGTATTACTTAATCTTTTCCAAAACATAGAAAAAGAAGGAATACTTTCCAATTCATTCTATGAAGCAAATATCACCCTGATACCCAAACCAGGAAAAGACCCAACAAGAAAAGAAAATAATAGACCAATATCTCTAATGAATATTGATGCAAAAATATTCAATAAGATCATAGCAAACAGAATCCAACAACACGTCAAACAAAGTATACACCACGACCAGGTGGGTTTCATCCCAGGGTCTCAAGGATGGTTCAATATACGTAAATCCATAAACATAATACATCACATAGGGGAGGGAGACAAGATGGCGGACTGAAGCCAGCTTTCAACAGAGGCTCCCGTCCAGAAGGAGAGTTAAGGGACAGGAATTTAGTAAGTATCCTGGTGGACTTGACCCTCACCAAGAGAGAAGGTTGAAGAACGCACATCAACACCGCTGAGGTAAGTTGTGATCACAAGGACACAAACAAAAGGTACAAAATCCACCACCAAGCGGACGGGAGTCCCCCTCCCCCATGAGACCGGCTCAAGAGCCCCACAATTAAACAAGCGGGCAGAAATTAAAGGCCCTCCCACTACACTCCACGGGAGGGACCTTCTAAAAACTGGACCTACCTCCCCTACTGGGGTGTTGTGGTGTTCTCCTGCCAGGCATAAAACTGAATAAAACTTTGGGAATCCTTTGCCGGCAACCCTCCCGGCGCTCCCCTCCTGCCCACTGAGGTCTGGAGGCCTGTCCCCCAGGAGTTCAGATCCTTGGGTGATTTCTCAAGGGGAGTGGACAGTCTCCGAGTTGCGACTAGTCAGCATTGACTCTGAGGCGCGCGAGTGAGGAGAGGGCACTGGGCTGAGGGGGAGTCACGCCTCACGGCACTTCCCTGCGGTGCAGTGCATCAACCCTCCCCAGGCAACATTACGGGGTACAAGACTGAATAAGACTCTAGCCTCCCCACTGAGAGCTGAGAGCCCCCACTCTCACTCGGGGTCTCAGGGCCTATCCCCCAGGAGTTCAGATCCTTGGGTGATTTCTCGAGGGGAGTGCACAGTGCCTGAGCTGCGTCAGGTCAGCGCTGACTCTGGGACACATGAGCAAGGAGAGGGCACTCTGCTGAGGGAAAATCAAGCCTTGGCGGCACTTCCCTGTGGTGCAGTGCAGGAGCCCTCCCCAGGCCGTAGTGTTGCATAAAACTGAACGAAACTCTAGCTCCCCCCCACTCCCAATCGGGGTCTGAGGGCCCATTCCCCAAGAGTTCTGATTCTTGGGGGATCTCTTGAGGGGTGTGGACCCAGCACAAACTGCGGCCGCTCAGTGCTGACTCTGGGGCATGGGACAGAGGAGAAAAGGGTCGCCTGAGTGCCCACACCAGAGCAGCAGTTCCCTGGAGGTAGATCAACAGCCGTTTTTTCTTTAACGGCAGAACGCTCACTTCTAGATATTCTGAGGCCACACCCCCTGTCTCCCTGGGCAACCAGAGGAGGCCACCGGTGAGCGGGGGATTTCCTGACACGGCTCACAAACCCGGGAAGCTTCCAGGGCGGGGCCGACCCAGAGAGGTGTTCGAATGCAAATCTCCAGCAGCAAAGACGTTTGAACTCAAAACAGCCCATCTTCTGTAGGCGACGACAGGAACAGAGACAGAATCCCGCAAAGTTGTCTGTTCTGTTCTGTTCTGTTAGCAGCATCCATCAGGGACGGGGCTAAGCCTGAGTGAACACCTCCTTCCCATCACCTGCATCAAACACTCAAAGATGTCAGGCCCCATCTCCTCCTGCTAGATAGTGGCAGTCTGCGGGGACCTGGCAGACTTCCTTGCGATTCAGGCAGGTGCAAACCCCTGGAGTGTCTGTTCACTGCAGGCAACTGGGTTAGCCATCTGCAGAGATACCAGTGACTGGGTCCAACGGAGGGGCAAAGTGGGGAAGGAGACGTCAACCTTCCTAGACTGCTCTGTTTGCTGGGTGGCTCCTCCTGACTCCACGCTGCACTGGGGTGAGCTGTGTCAGAGAAGTCACCAGGCCCCTGTGATCCAGTTCCCAGAGACCTCTTGAACTCTCCCACCCAAGACAAGTGCCGATTGAGACAGTTGATTTAGACCTTTTGAACTGGGCTAATAGACTGAGGACTTTTCAGGCAGTGCCCTGGGTGTGCGATTGTAGGAAGGTTTGATTCTCCTTTTCCAACTGGGGCCAGAGGTGGGCAGGCGGGGTGACTTAATTGCTGATTTTTCCACACAGCTGAGACTTCAAGCCAGAGTAGAAGTTGCAATAGGATCGAACAGAAACCAGCTGAAAACAAGACAGAACCACTTTGCTCCACCACACCAGACAGGGCCCCAGTTTCTCAGGCCACAACACTGTACGGGCCCTCGATAAAACCCCAGGGGAAAAACCAAAGGGAGTAAACCATGGGGCGGAATCAGCGGAAAAACTCTGGTAACATGAATAACCAGAATAGATCAACCCCCCCAAGAAAAGATACGGCAGATGTGATTGAAGATCCCATTCATAAACAACTGGCTGAGATGTCAGAAATCGAATTCAGTATTTGGATTGCAGACAAGATTAATAAAATGGAAATAGGAATTCGAGGAGAAATTCAAAAATTGTCTCAACAATTTAACGAATTTAAAGACAAAACCACCAAAGACTTAGACACACTGAAGCAAGAACTTACAGCCCTCAAAGATATGAAAAATACAGTAGAATCCCTCAGTAACAGAATGGAGCAAGCAGAAGAAAGGATTTCTGACATTGAAGATAAAGTCTTCGAACACTCCCAATCTCTCAAAGAGGAAGAGAAATGGAGAGCAAAAACGGATCACTCACTCAGAGAACTCTCAGATAATTCGAAGAAAAGCAACATAAGAATTATAGGAAATTCTGAGAATGATGAAGTGGCCTCCGAGGGCACAGAGGCCCTTCTGCATGAAATTATGAAAGAAAATTTTCCAGACATGCCTAGAGAATCTGAAATTCAGATAGCAGACAGCTTCAGAACCCCAGCCCGATTCAACCCCAATAAGTCATCCCCCAGACATATCATAATTAGCTTCACTAAAGTTAACATGAAAGAGAAGATTCTCAAAGCAGCCCGGCGAAAGAAAACTATAACGTACAAAGGTAAGAATATTAGAATAACTGCAGATCTCTCTGCTGAAACTTTTCAAGCCAGAAGAGGCTGGTCATCAACTTTTAATCTCCTAAAGCAAAAAAACTTTCAACCCAGGATCTTGTATCCAGCTAAACTGAGTTTCATCTATGATGGAGAAATTAAATACTTCAATGACATTCATATGTTGAAAAAATTTGCCATAAGTAAACCAGCTCTTCAGGATGTTCTCAGACCTATCCTCCACAATGACCAACCCAATCCTATACCACAAAAGTAAACTCACTCAGAAACTTGGGATCAAACTCCAACTTCCACACTGGCGAAAGGATTAAAAATGTCCACTGGACCTTTGAAAAACTCGATACCCAAATTTCCACCAGACTTATCAATACTCTCCATCAATGTGAATGGCTTAAACTATCCTCTAAAGAGGCATAGGTTAGCTGACTGGATACAAAAACTCAAGCCAGATATTTGTTGCATACAAGAGTCACATCTCAACTTAAAAGACAAATACAGACTCAGGGTGAAAGGATGGTCATCCATATTTCAGGCAAATGGTAATCAGAAAAAAGCAGGTGTTGCAATTTTATTTGCAGATACAGTAGGCTTTAAACCATCAAAAGTAAGGAAGGACAAGAATGGTCACTTCATATTTGTTAAGGGTAATACTCAATATGATGAGATCTCAATTATTAATATCTATGCATCCAACCAGAATGCACCTCAATTCATAAGAAAAACTCTAACAGACATGAGTAACTTGATTTCCTCCAGCTCCATAATCGTTGGAGATTTCAACACTCCCTTGGCAGTGTTGGATCGATCCTCCAGAAAGAAGCTGAGCAAAGAAATCTTAGATTTAAACCTAACCATCCAATATTTAGATTTAGCAGACATCTACAGAACATTTCATCCCAAACAAAACTGAATACACATACTTCTCATCAGCCCACGGAACTTACTCCAAAATTGACCACATTTTAGGTCACAAGTCTGACCTCAGTAAATTTAAAGGAATAGAAATTATTCCATGCATCTTCTCGGACCATCATGGAATAAAACTTGAATTGAGTAACAAAGGAATCTGCATACTCATACAAAAACATGGTAGTTAAATAACCTTATGCTGAATGATAGCTGGGTCAGAGATGAGATTAAGAAAGAAATCGCCAATTTTTTGGAACAAAACGACAATGAAGACACAAGCTATCAGAACCTCTGAGACACTGCAAAGGCAGTTCTAAGAGGGAAATTTATAGCACTGCAAGCCTTCCTCAAGAGAACAGAAAGAGAGGAAGTTAACAACTTAATGGGACATCTCACGCAACTGGAAAAGGAAGAACATTCCAACCCCAAACCCAGTAGAAGGAAAGAAATAACCAAAATTAGAGCAGAATTAAATGAAATTGCAAACAAAAGAATAATACAACAGATCAATAAATCAAAAAGCTGGTTTTTTGAAAAGGTCAATAAAATAGATAAACCTCTGGCCAAACTAATCAGGAAAAAAAGAGTAAAATCTCTAATATCATCAATCAGAAACAACAAAGACGAAATAACCACAGACTCATCAGAAATCCAAAAAATCCTTAATGAATATTACAAGAAACTTTATTCTCAGAAATATGAAAATCTGAAGGAAATAGACCGATACTTGGAAGCACGCCACCTTCCAAGACATAACCAGAATCAAGTGGAAATGTTGAACAGACCCATATCAAGTTCAGAAATAGCATCAACTATACAAAACCTCCCTAAAAAGAAAAGCCCGGGACCAGATGGTTTCACGTCAGAATTCTACCAAACCTTTAAAGAGGAATTAGTACCTATATTACTCAACCTGTTCCAAAATGTAGAAAAAGAAGGAAGACTACCCAACACGTTCTATGAAGCAAACATCACCCTGATCCCCAAACCAGAAAAAGACCCAACAAGAAAAGAAAATTATAGACCAATATCACTAATGAATATAGATGCAAAAATATTCAACAAGATCCTAACAAACAGAATCCAGCAACACATCAAACAAATTATACATCATGACCAAGTTGGTTTTATCCCAGGGTGTCAAGTCTGGTTCAATATACGTAAATCTATAAATGTAATCAGCACATAAACAAATTAAAAAACAAAGACCATATGATTCTCTCAATTGATGCAGAAAAAGCTTTTGATAATATCCAGCATCCCTTCATGATCAGAACACTCAAGAAAATTGGTCTAGAAGGGACTTTTCTTAAACTGATAGAGGCTATCTACAGCAAACCCACAGCCAATATCATATTGAATGGAGTTAAATTGGAATCATTTCCACTCAGATCAGGAACCAGACAAGGCTGCCCATTGTCTCCATTGCTTTTCAACATTGTAATGGAAGTTTTAGCCACCGCAATTAGGGAAGAAAAGGCGATCAAGGGTATCCATATAGGGTCAGAAGAGATCAAACTCTCGCTCTTCGCAGATGATATGATTGTGTATCTGGAAAACACTAGGGACTCTACTACAAAACTCCTAGAAGTGATCAAGGAATACAGCAGCGTCTCAGGTTACAAAATCAACATTCATAAATCGGTAGCTTTTATATACACCAACAACAGTAAAATTGAAAAAGCAGTTAAGGACTCTATCCCATTCACAGTAGTGCCAAAGAAGATGAAATATTTGGGAATTTACCTAACAAAAGACGTGAAAGATCTCTATAAAGAGAACTATGAAACTCTAAGAAAAGAAATAGCTGAAAATGTTAACAAATGGAAAAACATACCATGCTCATGGCTGGGAAGAATCAACATTATCAAAATGTCCATACTACCCAAAGCAATATATAATTTCAACGCACTCCCTATTAAAGCTCCACTGTCATATTTTAAAGATCTTGAAAAAACATTACTTCGTTTTATATGGAATCAGAAAAAACTTCGAATAGCCAAGACATTACTCAGAAATAAAAACAAAACAGGAGGAATCACACTACCAGACCTCAGACTTTACTACAAATCGATAGTGATCAAAACAGCATGGTATTGGCACAAAAACAGAGAAGTAGATATCTGGAACAGAATCGAGAACCAAGAGATGAATCCAGCTACTTACCGCTATTTGATCTTTGACAAGCCAATTAAAAACATTCAGTGGGGAAAAGATTCCCTATTTAACAAATGGTGCTGGGTGAACTGGCTGGCAACCTGCAGAAGACTGAAATTGGACCCACACCTTTCACCATTAACTAAGATAGACTCTCATTGGATTAAAGATTTAAACTTAAGACATGAAACTATAAAAATACTAGAGGAGAATGCAGGGAAAACCCTTGAAGAAATTGGTCTGGGTGAGTATTTCATGAGGAGAACCCCCCGGGCAATTGAAGCAGCTTCAAAAATACACTACTGGGACTTGATCAAACTAAAAAGCTTCTGCACAGCTAAGAACACAGTAAGCAGAGCAAGCAGACAGCCCTCAGAATGGGAGAAGATATTTGCAGGGTATATCTCTGACAAAGGTTTAATAACCAGAATCCACAGAGAACTCAAACGCATCAGCAAGAAAAAAACAAGGGATCCCATCGCAGGCTGGGCAAGGGATTTGAAGAGAAACTTCTCTGAAGAAGACAGGCGCACGGCCTTCAGACATATGAAAAAATGCTCATCATCTTTAATCATCAGAGAAATGCAAATCAAAACTACTTTGAGATATCATCTAACTCCAATGAGACTAGCCTATATCACAAAATCTCTAGACCAGAGATGTTGGCGTGGATGCGGAGAAAAGGGAACACTTCTGCACTGCTGGTGGGAATGCAAATTAATACATTCCTTTTGGAAAGATATATGGAGAACACTCAGAGATCTAAAAATGATCTGCCATTCAATCCTGTAATTCCTCTGCTGGGCATATACCCAGAAGACCAAAAATCACAACATAACAAAGATATTTGTACCAGAATGTTTATTGCAGCCCAATTCATAATAGCTAAGTCATGGAAAAAGCCCAAGTGCCCATCGATTCACGAATGGATTAATAAATTGTGGTATATGTATACCATGGAATACTATGCAGCCTTAAAGAAAGATGGAGACTTTACCTCTTTCATGTTTACATGGATGGAGCTGGAACATATTCTTCTTAGTAAAGTGTCCCAAGAATGGAAGAAAAAGTACCCAATGTACACAGCCCTACTATGAAACTAATTTGGGACTCTCACATGAAAGCTGTAACCCAGCTACAACTTAACAATAGGGGGGAGTGGGAAGGGGGGGGTACAGGGAGGGGGATTGGTGGGATCACACCTGTGGTGCATATTACAGGGGTATTTGCGAAACTTGGTAAATGTAGAATGTAAATGTTTTGGCACAGTAACTGAGATAACACCGGAAAGGCTATGTTAACCACTGTGATAAAAATGTGTCAAATGGTTTATGAAGCGAGTGTATGATGCCCCATGATCATATCAATGTATACAGTTATGATTTAATAAAAAAAAATACATCACATAAACAAATTTAAAACAAAGACCATATGATTCTCTCAATTGATGCAGAAAAAGCTTTTGACAATATACAGCATCCTTTCTTGATCAGAATGCTTAAGAAAATGGTATAGAAGGAACATTTCTTAAACTGATAGAGGCCATCTACAGCAAACCCACAGCCAATATCATAGTGAATGGAGTAAAATTGAAATCATTTCCACTCAGATCAGGAACCAGGCAAGGATGCCCACTGTCTCCACTGCTTTTTAACATTGTAATGGAAGTCTTAGCCACTGCAATCAGGCAAGAGAAGGCAATCAAGGGGATCCAAATAGAACCAGAGGAGATCAAATTGTCACTCCTCGCAGGCAATATGATTATATATCTGGAAAACCCCAGGTAATCAACTACAAAACTCCTAGAAGTGATCAAGGAATATAGTAATGTCTCAGGATACAAAATTAACACTCATAAATCTGTAGCCTTTATATACATATACACCAACAATAGTCAAGGGGGAAAAACAATAAAAGATTCTATTCCCTTTACAATAGTGCCAAAGATGATGAAATATCTGAGAATGAATCTAACTAAGGACGTGGAAGATCTCTATAAAGAGAACTATGAAACTCTGAGAAAAGAAATAGCTGAAGATGTTAACAAATAGAAAAATATACCATGCTCATGGCTGGGAAGAATCAACATTGTTAAAATGTCTATATTACCTAAAGCAATTTACAGATTTAATGCAATCTCTATTAAAGCACCTCTCTCTTATTTTAAAGACTGGAAAAATTAGTACTTGGTTTTATATGGAAACAGAAAAAACCTTGAATAGCCAAGACATTACTCAGAAATAAAAACAAATGGGGAGGAATCATGCTTCCAGACTTCAGACTATATTATAAATCCATAGTGATCAAAACAGCATGGTACTGGCACAAAAATAGAGAGGTAGATGTATGGAACAGAATTGAAGACCAAGAGGTGAACCCAGACACTTATTGTCATTTGATTTTCAATGAACCTGTTAAAAACATAAATTGGGAGAAAGATTCCCTATTCAATAAATGGTGCTGGATGAATTGGCTGGCAACTTGTAGAAGACTGAAACTGGACCCACAACTTTCTCCTCCAACAAAAATTGACTCTAACTGGTTAAAGGACTTAAACTTAAGATATGAAACTATAAATATTCTTCGAGACAGTGCAGGGGAAACACTTGAGAAAATTGGCCTGGGACAATACTTCATGAGGAAGATACCCTGGGCAATTGAAGCAACATCAAAAATACATTACTGGGATCTGATCAAATTAAAAAGCTTCTGCACTGCCAAGAACACACTAAGTAAAGCAAATAGACAGCCCTCAGAATGGGAGATTTTTGCAAGTTATACTACCGACAAAGGTCTAATAACCAGAATTCACAGAGAACTCAAACTTATTACTAGGAAAAGAACAAGTGATCCCATTTCATTGGGGTAAGAGACATGAACAGAAACTTCTCTGAAGAAGACAGGCGCATGGCCTACAGACACATGAAAAAATGCTCATCATCTTTAATCATCAGAGAAATGCAAACCAAAACTACTCTGAGATACCATCTAACTCCAGTAAGAGTACACCACATCACAAAATCCCCAAACAACAGATGTTGCTATGGATTGGAGAAAAGGGAACACTTCTGCACTGCTGGTGGGAATGCAAGGTAGTACGTTCCTTTTGGAAGGAAGTTTGGAGAACACTCAGGGATCTAAATGTAGACCTGCCATTTAATCCTGCAATTCCTCTTCTAGGTGTATACCCAAAGGACCAAATTTCATTTGGCAATAAAGATATTTGCACCAGATTGCAGCTCAATTCATAATTGCCAAGTCATGGAAGAAGCCCAAGTGCCTATCGACCCATGAATGGATTAATAAATTGTGGTATATGTATACCATGGAATATTATGCAGCTGTAAAAAAAGTGGAGACTTTTCCTCCTTTATGTTTACATGGATGGAGCTGGAAAATATTCTTCTTAGCAAAGTATCTCAGGAATGGGAAAAAAAGTATCCAATGTACTCGGTACTACTGTGAAACCAATTTATAATAACTCACACTTGCATATGAAAAATGAAACACAACTTTAGGCTATGATGAAGGAGGGGAGGGAGAGGGATGTGGAGGGAGTGGGAGGACTAGTAGGGGGACCACAATTATGGAGCACATTGCAAGTACAAGTTGGTTCTATCATGTGTAGAACACAAATGTCCTAATAGTATAATTGGGTAAATGAGATGAAAGCTATGCTGATTAGTATGATGTAAACACTCCAATTTGTACAAACAATCAACACACTGAAATGAGCATAAATGTATTTATGATCTATGCCCAAAAGACTTAATAAAAAAAGAAAAATACACACAATTAAAAAAATAAGAAAAATGAGCAATGAATTGAAGCTAATCAGGGTAGATTCAAATGTAATTAGCAATGTTAAAAAAAACCTAGAAGTTAAGAAAATATCCATCAAAGTGCTAGTAAAACTGGCAGAAGTAAAAATCAGTAACAGTTGATTGCTAGCTAGGCTGTAGTGAAAATGAATACTCTCATTTATAGCTGGAAATTGGCATTATATTAACAGAGCTTTAGGGAAAGCAACCTGATAATGACTATGCAATTGTCATACATCCTTTGAATTGGAAATCTTACTCCTTGAAATATATACCACAGAAATAAAGGTTATAGTACAGAAAAGGATGTTTCCTACTATGTTTTTTTGTTTGTTTTTGAGACAGAGTCTCACTATGGTGCCCTTGGTAGAGAGCCTAGTGTGCCATGGCATCATAGCTCACAGAAACCTCAAACTCTTGGTCTTAAGCGATTCTCTTACCTCAGACTCCCAAGTAGCTGGGACTTCAAGTGCCCGCCACAGTGCCCAGCTATTTGTTGTTGTTGTTACAGATGTCATTGTTGTTTAGCAGGCCTGGGCTGGGTTTGAACCCACCAGACTTGGTGTGTGTGGCCAGTGTGCCCTAACCACTGAGCTATGGGGGCCAAACCTTCTGCCATGTTTTTAATAATGGCAAAGAAAGAAATAATGAAATGACTACCCACTGATGATGGGATAATAGAATAATTCACAGCACTGCAATATCATGAAATAATATTTGTTAGTCATTAGAATAAAATAGAACTATAATAGTTGAGTAAGAGAAATGTCCTTGAAGTAGTATTTAGGAAAAAAAGCAAGTTACAGATTTGTATATTAAAAATATGTCCATTTGATTAAAACAGTAATATCTGAATATATTTGAATGTCTGTATGTATGTGTGCATAAAAGAGTAGATATGTATGTTTGCGTATATTATTTTTTAAAATTTCAAATTAATGAGAGTATAAACAATGCTGTTACATTGTTTGCATTTGCCAGGTAAAGTCCAAGTTGCTGTTGAGCCCTTCACCCAGGAGGTAAGCCATATACCCTTACATTTCTCCCTGTAGGTGAGAGCACACCAAGACACCTATCCTCTCCCCCAGCTTGACTTTGTGTTTTTCTTTGTGTTTTTTCAGCTTGTGTGGGAATGTGGTTGTTTATCTACTGGTTTCATATTAGTATGGAGTACATTAGATACTAGCTTTCCTATTCTTTTTTTTTTAATTTCAGATTAACGTGAGGGTACAAACAACTAGTGTACAATATTGGCATTTGTTAGGTAGAGCCCCTCTTGTAGTTGTGTCCTGCAACCACATATGTGCTATATACCCTTACATTGTGCCCACTAAGGGGGAGCACACCAATTCCCCTCCTTTGACCCTTCTGCCACCTCTCTTCTCCTGTCCCCAAATTGAATTGAACTGAGTTTTTCTCTTATGTGAGTATGTATTACATGGTCTACCAGGTTCATATCACTATTGAGTACATTGGATACTTGCTTTTCCATTCTTGTGATATTTCACTAAGAAGAATGTGTTTCAACTCCACCCAGGTTAATACAAAAGATGTAAAGTGTCTTTTTTATGGTTGAGTAATATTCCATGGTATACATATACCATAGTTTATCAATCCATGCCTAGGTTCATGGTCACTTAAGTTGTTTCCATATCTTGGCAATTGTAAATTGAGCTGTGTGGCAGTGCCTGTGGCTCAAAGGAGTAGGGCACTGGCCCCATATACTGAAGGAGGCGGGTTCAAACCCAGCCCTGGCCCAAAAAAAAAAAAAAATTAAATTGAGCTGTGATAAATAATCTAGTTCAAATGTCCTTATGATAAAATAATTTTGTGTATTTTGAGTCTAGTAATGAGATTGTGGAACCAAATGGAAGGTCTACTTCTATTTGAGGATTCTCCATACTTCTTTCCAAAGAGGCTATATTAATCTGTAGTCCCACCACCAGTGTATTCCCTTCTCTCCACATCTATGCCACCATCTTTAGGACATTGTGATGTGGGCTATTCTTGCTGAGGTTAGGTGATATCTCAGGGTAGTATTGATTTGCATTTCTCTGATGATTAGGGATGATAGACATATGTTTTTTCATATGTTTGTTAGCCATTCATCTGTCTTCCTCAGAGAAGTTTCTGTTCATATCTCTTGGTGAGTGATAGAGGGGATAGTTTGCTCTTTTATTATTGGTTTTTTTTTTTTGAAATAAAATATTTATTTCAGATAAACTTAATATTTCCATAATTAGGTTAAAGCAAACACACATTCTTGAGTCCATTATTTCAGGTGATTTATACTATAAATGACTTCCAGGAATATTAGAGTTCCTGAGTATGAAAGGAATATTTGCCTACATGCTTGTAGGAAGCTTCTGTAGCCTTTTCTTTGCAGGAATTCCAGTTTTTCTGAATTCTTCCCTTTCCTTCAGATACTCCATTTTGCATTCTTCATAAAAAGCTGGATCATTATAGTAAGAAGTTAGACATTCTTTCAATGCAGAATTTTCTTTCCAAGATTTCACAATCATAAGGATTCCAGAGTTTTTGCAACATTTGGTAAAATCTTGAACTTGTTCAGAACACTGCTCTCTGGCCTTTTCTCTCATCATTTTAGGGATCAAAACATCTTTTTCTACATGTCTAAGATGCTGGTCTGCGGGGTTGAGGGCCATCTTGGCAGCGGCGAACAAGGCAACCAGTGGCAACTCTGGGACAGGGGGCGGGGAGGGGAGGAGCCTCTATTATTGTTGATTAATTTGAGTTCTCTGTATATTCTAGTTATCAGCCCTTTGTTAGATTTGAAACATGCAAATATCTTTCCCCATTCTGAAGATTGTCTGCTTGTTTTAGTTTTTGTGCCCTTGGCTGTGCAGAAGCTTTTCAGCTTAATTAAATCCCATGTTTATTTTGGTTGTTGTGATTGCCACTGAAGTCTTCTTCATAAAACCTTTCCCCAGGCCAACATGATCTAGCATTTTCTCCATGCTTTCTTCTAGGATTTTTATCATTTTATGTCTTATATTTAAATCTTTTTCATCTTGAGTCAATTTTGGTAAGTGGTGAAAGGTGCCGGTCCAGTTTCAGTTTTTTACATGTCGTTATCCAGCATGCCCAGCACCATTTATTGAATAGAGATTCATTTCTCCGGTATATGCTTTTGTTAGGTTTATTGAAGATCAGATGGCAATAAGAGACCGGTTTTATCTTTTGGTTTTCTATTCTATTCCATATGTCTATGTCTCCATTTCTATGCCAATGCCATGCTGTTTTGATCACTGTGGACTTATAAGCTCCTTGTTTTTAGTACTAAGAATTACCTTTCTATATGTTTTTTTTCTAGTTCCATACCAAGTGCAGAAGTACTTTTTCCAGTTCCTCAAACTATGATCTTGGTATTTTAATGGGGATGGCTTTGAATCTGTTGATTGCTTTGGGTAGTATAAACATTTTCACAATGTTGATTCTTCACAGAATGGTATGGTCTTCCATTTGTTAACATCTTTCTGGTATTTCTTTTATTAGGCTTTCATAATTCTCTCTGTAGAGATCCTTCACCTCTTTTACTAGGTATATTCCTAGGTATTTAGTTTTCTTTAAAGCTACTGTGAAGGGAATTGTGTCTTGATTTGCTTCTTCACTTGGCTGTTATTGGCATATACAAAGATTATTAATTTATGGACATTGATTTTTATACCCTGAGACATTACTGTATTTCTTATTCACTTCCTGTAGTCTTGTGGTTGAGTCTCTGGGATTCTCTAAATATAAGATTATGTCATTGGAAAAGAGGGAGAGTTTGACCTCTTCTGACCCAATTTGGATGCCCTTAATCTTTCTCTTTCCTGATGGTATTGGCTATAACTTCCAGAACTATGTTGAGTAGTAAAGGCAAGAGAGAACATCCTTGCCTGGTTCTGGTTGTAAGTGGAAAAGCTTTCAGTTTTACTCCATTCACTATGATATTAGCTGTGGGTTTGTCATAGATGGCTTCAATCAGATTAAGAAATAGAAGGCATTCTATGCCTATTGTCTTAAGCATTCTTGTTAGAAGTCTGCCAAAGTTTACCAAATGATTTTTCTGTATCTGGTGAGAGGATCATGTGGTTTTTGTTTTTGCTTTTATTGATATGGTTAATTATATTTATAGATTTGCATATGTTTAAGCAACCTTGTATCCCTGGGATGAAGCTTACTTGATCATGATGTATAATTTTATTAATGTGTAGCTGTAATCTCTTGGCTAAGATTTTACTGAGTATTTTTGCATCAGTATTCATTAGTTAAATTGGTGTAGTTCTCCTTAGTTGAGTCTTTTCATGGTTTTGGTATCAGGATAATGTTTGCTTCATAAAACTTACTCCAGAAGCTTCCTTCTAAAAATTTTGGAATAGGTTCTGCAGTATAGGTACAAGCTCTTCCTTGAAGGTTTGATGGAATTCTGGTGTAAAGCCATCTGGTTCAGGACTTTTTTGTTATTGGGATCTTTTTTATTGTTTCTTCAATTTTAGTGCCTGATATTGGTCCATTCAAGAGATTTATTTATTCCTGGTTAAGTCTAGTGAGTTGATTTCATTCCAGTTATTGATTCATTTCCTCTGCATTGTCAAATTTTATTTTTTGTAGTAGAGATAATCTCTTGTATCTCTGTGGTAGCTGTTGTTATTTCTGCCTTTTTGTTTCTGATGGAAGTTGTTAGAGATCTTTTCTGTTTCTAGTTAATCTTGCCAATAATTTATCAATTTAGTTTATCTTTCTTTCTTTCTTTTTTGGAGACAGAGTCTCAAGCATCTAATGTTGCCCTCAGGAGAGTGCCATGGCATCACAGCTCACAGCAACCTCTAACTCTTGGGCTTAAGTGATTCAGCCTCACTTAAATAGCTGGGACTACAGGCGCCCACCACAGCAGCCAGCTATTTTTGTTGTTGTCGTTGTCATTGTTGTTTAGTAAGCCTGGGCCAGGTTCAAACCTGCCTGCCTCTATGTATGTGGCCAGCACCCTAACCTCTGAGCTACAGGCACTAAGCCAATTTTGTTTACCTTTTTGAAGAACCAACTTTTGGTTTCCTTAATTTTCTGAATTATTCTTTTGTTTTCAATTTTATTTATTTATTTATTTATTTTAATTTTGGTTATTTCTTTTCTTCTTCTAGGTTTGAAATTGGATTCTTCCTTTTCCATTTTCTTGAGATGATTCATTCGGTTGTTGATATGCTTTTTTCTGTTTTTTGAATGTGAGCATCTAATGTAATAAATATCCCTTTTAGGGCTGTTTTTGCAGTATACCACATGTTTTAGGAACTTGTGGCTTCAAAGTTGTTATGTTAAAGAAATTTAATAATTTCTTTCTTTATCTCCTCGTTGACCCACCTATCATTCAGCATAAGGTTTTTCCATGTCTCAGTGTGGGGATTAAAATTTTTGTTGGAGTTGAGTTCCACCTTTATTGCCTTGTGGTCTGAAAAGTTGCAAGGTATAATTTCAATTATTTTAATTTTGTTGAGGTTTGTTTTGTGTCTTAGGATAGAATCTATTTTGGTATATGTTCCATAGGCTGATAAGAAGAATATTAATTAACTTTGGGACAGTGTATTCTGTACATGTCTATTAAGCCCAATTATTCAATGGTCACATTTCAGTCACTTCTATCTTTGTTTCATTTCTGCTTAGAGGATCTGTCCAATTCTGTCAGAAGGGTGTTAAAGTCCCCACCAACTGTGATGTTATAGGATATCATATTGCTCTGACCAATTAAGGTCTGTTTCATAAATCTGGGAGCATTTAAGTTGGGTGCATAAATATTTAGAATTGAAATGTCCTCTTGTTGTATTGCTCCTATGACTAGTATGAAGTGACTATCTTTGTCTTTCTTAAATTTAGTTGCTTTAAATTCAATAGTACCTGTAAATAACATTGCAACCCCTTCATTCTTCTGATTTCCATTTGCCTGAAATATTGTGGGAGTTTTTTGTTTTGTTTTTGAGACAGAGCCTCAAGCTGTCACCCTGGGTAGAGTGCTGTGGCATCACCTCCAACTCCAGGGCTCAAGCAAGTCTCCTGCCTCCACCTCCCAAGTAGCTGGGATGACAGCCCCCACCACAATGCCCAACTATTTTTTTGGTTGCAGCCATCATTCTTGTTTGGCCGGCCCAGGCTGGATTTGAACCTGCCAGGTCAGATGTATGTGGCTGGTGCCTTAGCTGCTTAAGCCACAGGCACTGAGCTGGAAATATTGTTTTTTTTAACCGATTACCCTGAATCTTGTTTGGCCCTTCAAGGTTAGGTGTGTTTCCTGTAGACAACATATAGTCAGCTTGTACTTTTGTATCCAATCAGCCTGTCTCTGCCTCTTCAGTGGGAAATTCAAGCCATTTACACTTATTTAGAGAACTGGTAAGCATCATGTAGTTTGAGTCATGATATTTTGTGAAAGTTCATTGTTTAGTTTTATCCTTTGTGCCATTGTGGAAGCTTGGTTTTGTACTTTAGTTTCTGGATGTTTGCATTGCTGGTGGTCCAGTGTGATGTTCAGTGTGGAGTATAGATCTGAGTAGTTCCTGTAGAATTACTCATTTTTTGCATATCAGTAAAACATTTGTTTTTCCACTGCTTTTAAGATTATTTTGGCAGGATACAGAATCCTGGGCTGAAAATTATTTTATTTAAGAAGGTTAAAGGTAGATGACCATTCTTTTGTGGCTTAAAATTTTTCAGTTGAAAAGTTGTCACCCTGATAGATCCACCCTGTAGCTCAATTGGCACTTACTCCTGGCTGCTTGAAGACTTTTCTGTTTTGCCTTTGGCTCATTATAATGCATATACATTCATTATAATGCATCTTGGAGATGCGCTGTTTGTGTTCAGATGACCTGGGGTTCAATATCCTTCTAAAAGGAATGTTTGGGATATCTTTTTCTTTGCTTTGTTTACTGCTCAGTCTGAGCTGCTGGTTCATCCCTGGCTTGGAGAACCCCTCCGCTGCCTCTTTCCTTCTTGGTCCTCTGCCCCCCACTGACCTTTCCTGCCCCATCACTTCCCCATTCTCTTCTGGGTGTTCCAGCTTGTTCTCTACCATAAAGCCCTTCTCTCTGGGGCTCTTTTTCTCTGTTCCTTTCTTTTCTGACATTCCCTTAAATTCTTTGATAACTGCACTTTGACCTCACATGCATGTACATTACCCACACAGAAACACAATTTTTCTTTGGATTCCCTTTGCAATACAAAGCCTTCTAATCCAAGGCTTACTCTCAGTAAGTAAAGATGCTTCAAGTTTGATGGCCATGAATTTCAGGCTATCAGGCTACAGAACGTTTTGTAGATGACCAACTATTTACTCTCTCCAAGTGTTGGTTCCCATGCAGCTGTGCTAGAAAGTTCCATACTGATGCCAGCACACCTCTCATTGCACAACATGGTGCTGACACTGCTCTTTGGGAAGCTTCTCCAGTCTATAGGTGATGTTTTGAAATACATGGTCAGTAGTCAAGCATTATTGGGAGAATGGAATTGATTTTGGAAAATATCTGAGAGATTTTTAGATTTATTTAGGTAAATAAACTACAGAAGTCCATTTTGAGTTCCACATTAGGGTTATAACAGAAAAATGAAGCTGAATCTCAGTCCATAAGCCAGATCTAAAGGCCATCCCCAGAGAAGCATTTCAGGCACATATAAGCCATAGCATCAGGAGATTTGTAAATAAAATTCCTATGGACCGTCTCAGAAAGGTGACCTGTTACTTGAGTACAAGTTTAGTGCTTTATATAGACTATATGAGAATTAGAATGCATCCTTGAGTGGAATATGCTTTTTATACAGTTTACCAGCAGACTGCCTCATGAACAAAGCTGAATTGAAAAGGAAAGCATTCCCCATCAGCTCCTTGCTCGAGATGACTTTTGATGGCACACAAAAAGGACACAGCAAATGCTGCCTTCTTTTTTTTTTTTTTTTTAATTTTTTTATTAAATCATAACTGTATACAATGATATGATTATGGGGCATCATACACTCACTTCATAAACCATTTGACACATTTTTATCACAGTGGTTAACATAGCCTTTCCGGCGTTATCTCAGTTACTGTGCCAAAACATTTACATTCTACATTTACCAAGTTTCGCAAATACCCCTGTAATATGCACCACAGGTGTGATCCCACCGATTCCCCTCCCTCTACTCACCCACCCCCTTTCCCACTCCCCCCTATTGTTAAGTTGTAGCTGGGTTACAGCTTTCATGTGAGAGTCCCAAATTAGTTTCATAGTAGGGCTGTGTACATTGGGTACTTTTTCTTCCATTCTTGGGACACTTTACTAAGAAGAATATGTTCCAGCTCCATCCATGTAAACATGAAAGAGGTAAAGTCTCCATCTTTCTTTAAGGCTGCATAGTATTCCATGGTATACATATACCACAATTTATTAATCCATTCGTGAATCGATGGGCACTTGGGCTTTTTCCATGACTTAGCTATTATGAATTGGGCTGCAATAAACATTCTGGTACAAATATCTTTGTTATGTTGTGATTTTTGGTCTTCTGGGTATATGCCCAGCAGAGGAATTACAGGATTGAATGGCAGATCATTTTTAGATCTCTGAGTGTTCTCCATATATCTTTCCAAAAGGAATGTATTAATTTGCATTCCCACCAGCAGTGCAGAAGTGTTCCCTTTTCTCCGCATCCACGCCAACATCTCTGGTCTTGAGATTTTGTGATATAGGCTAGTCTCATTGGAGTTAGATGATATCTCAAAGTAGTTTTGATTTGCATTTCTCTGATGATTAAAGATGATGAGCATTTTTTCATATGTCTGAAGGCCGTGCGCCTGTCTTCTTCAGAGAAGTTTCTCTTCAAATCCCTTGCCCAGCCTGCGATGGGATCCCTTGTTTTTTTCTTGCTGATGCGTTTGAGTTCTCTGTGGATTCTGGTTATTAAACCTTTGTCAGAGATATACCCTGCAAATATCTTCTCCCATTCTGAGGGCTGTCTGCTTGCTCTGCTTACTGTGTTCTTAGCTGTGCAGAAGCTTTTTAGTTTGATCAAGTCCCAGTAGTGTATTTTTGAAGCTGCTTCAATTGCCCGGGGGGTTCTCCTCATGAAATACTCACCCAGACCAATTTCTTCAAGGGTTTTCCCTGCATTCTTTTCTAGTATTTTTATAAAATGCTGCCTTCTTTTCACCTCTCCCTCCTCAAGAAGTGGGGATGATGCCCATGCCCCCCAAACCCCATTTTAGGTCCTGTTTCTCAGTTACATGATAAAATCAGGAATTAGCAGTGAGTTGTAAGAAAACAAGCCCAAGAAGTGTTTGCAGATGGTGGATGAAATTCAGGTACAATGAAATCCAAGTTATAAGATCAGCCAAGCAGCTGGGAGACTGAAATGCCTGGTCTTTCATCCTGCAGAAAGAATGGGGCAAGGATGGTCAAGCTCTTCTCCATCCACCATATATCCAGGAGGCTTTGGAGTTTCATTCCTATGACAAGTCAAATGGCACTTTTGGGTCAAATAAACTCCAGGCAAAGACTTTTTCCTTTCAAAGGAGAAATGGGCCAGTGCTCTAAAGTTTAATGAGCTTCATCCTGGGCCAGCTTTGTGGGTCATGCTGGTGCCTGACCTCCTTCACACCTGCCTTTTCACCTTATCCACTCACATTCCAACACTCCTCTGGCACCATGTTCCCCTGGCTTCCAGTTATAAAGGTGTAGTTTAAACCTCTCTTTACCCACCTGAGACATGGCTGAATTTCAGGACACAGGAAATAACATGACAGTGCCCATAAGTATCCATAAGAGAAAATCTGCTGAATGGCTATGCTGACCCTGAGACCCTGACGTGGAAATCCTGGGGAAGTGCTGTTACAGGGACATCTTTGGATTCCACAAGTTTCAGAGCCCTTGGGGTGGGGGCCAAAGTCATAGGAGTTATACTTAACTGCTAGAAAACCAAAGAGATCTAAAACAGTGTGTTAGCCCAGTCTGGAAGCTCAGACAACCCCTGCTAGACTTCTCTGACCTTACCTTCACCCAGCATTGGAGAAAGTCCTCACTAGAGGAAAGCAATGGTACTATTGGGCATCTTTATTGAAACTGGAAGAAGGGTGCACGTGACTGGGAGGGGGTGGGTGGGTGGATGTTCTATAAGAAAGCTTATGGCCAAGGAGGCTGGTGAAAGGAAGAGGTTCATTTCACTTTCACTTCCTTGGGGACTGTAAGTAACTAAGCCTCAAGCAGGCATTTATGGTTAATGCTGGAATTCCCTTCATTGATGCATAACCCATATGTCAAATCTGGAGAGTCTCTTGTAAAATCACCTTAATGGTTCCTCTTTACCCTGAATAAGTACGGTGTTCACAGCTAGTGATGACAGTAGAAGAAACTGAAATTCCTTGGGCTAGACCAGGCAGGCTTTGCTGCAGAAATCCTCATGATTTAGCTGCATCATCATCTTCCCAAGTTTCTCGTGCAGACCAGGCACAGCAGGGAAAACCCTTGGGAGACCTGCTCACAAGCACCACTGTAAAATGAGTGGTCTCCAACTTTATCTGCATCAGAGATACCTGAAGATCTGTCATAAATGCAGATGCACAGAACCTCTAACCCCAAGGTCCTGGGCAGCTACTGGCACATGGACCAGTTCCTTGCATCTTCCATGGGCTTCTGGCAGGCTGGGCCTCCAGAGCAGCAGAGTTCTATGAGGGTGGGGAAAAGGAGAACTGATGGGTTACACCTGAGGCAATCAAACAGGGGGTGGAGAATAAAGTAATGGAGGAGAATCAAGACCAAGGATAGAACGTCATTGGGTAAGATCCACAAAAGTATAAACGTGGGGACGAGCCACGTGGACAGGCACTGGCAAAAGAGGCTGGTGTAAGTCTTCATGAACCTGTTCTCTGGAAAATCCTCTCTCAGAGTGCTAGGCTGGGCACAAAAACGCACCAAAAATTCCAACCTGGCTGAATAAGCCACATGTAGCAAGAATTGCTGTAATCAGAGGGCAGCCCCAGCTCCCCCATGCTCTCCTCCTGGCCACGCAGCAGCTCTGTGAGTCTGAAGATCAGCACTGTCCAGCTGTGGTGACCCCAAGTAAGGGATAGGCCCCTGGGAAGTCTGTGTGCCCTCTGTGGCTCTGACTTCCCCTCTAGAGGAACAATCCTAGGACATCTTGCATGGCCGGATCTGGAGGCAAGAGTGCCTCCACGCCTACCATACCCTTCCACAGTCATCTACTGTAGGCACAACACCCGCTTCTCTGTGTCAGCCAGGTGGCTGCAACCCAGAGTTCCTAGGGTCCTGCTCCTGGGTCTCATCCTCCGAAGTTTGTCCACTCCTGTTGTTCCCCTCTGGAACTGGACAGGGGTGGCCTGATGGCTCTGAGGTCCGCCCAGGACAAGACAGGGCCCTGCCTCTGCCCAGCACGCCCCAGCTGCCACTCTCCTTGTCTGTTCATTCCAGGAGAGCTTCTCTTTTGATGCATAAGTACATCAGATCACCTGCTCCCTGGTATTCACGAGTAAAATTCCAGCTGAACTAAAGACCTAAATCTGAAAAGAAAAACCTGAAACAGAGAAGGGGAAAATATAAGGAAAAACAACTTTAAAAAGTAAAAAATAGGCTTGGTGCCTGTAGCTCAAGTGGCTAAGGCACTAGCCACACACACCAGAGCTGGCAGGTTCCAATCAAGTCCAGAACTGCCAAACAACAATGACAGCTACAACCAAAAGATAGTCGGGTGTTGTAGCTGGCACCTGTAGTCCCAGCTACTTGGGAGGTTGAGGCAAGAGAATCACTTAAGCCCAGGAATTGGAGATTGCTGTGAGCTGTGATGCCATGGCACTCTACCCAGGGCAACAGCTTGAGGATCTGTCTCAAAAAAAAGTAAAATATAAGGTGAAAAAGATGTTAGAACATATTCTCCCCTACATTCTGAACTCAAGAAAAAACTGCCTGGACACAAAACATCATGGATATCCTGTTAGGTCTGCCAGGATGTCCCCGGGTCCCCTGCTCCCAGTGTCAAGAATGAGCACGGGTCCCAGTCCAGCTGATGGCGCAGTGACAACAGAAGCAGATCAATCTAAAGCAATTCATTACAGGATAAAGAAAGAAGCTACAGGAAGAGAAGGAAGCTATGCAAAAGGGCACAAAGTCAAAATACCTTCCAGAGAGAGCAGAGAAAGGCCTTGTGTCTCAGGATACACTGTGTTTTATAAGCTCAATAGTTTGTCCCGCCTTCCTACTTGTAGGATTAGTTGCCATTTTGCCTTTGGGCTGATTGACATGTTGGATTGTGTAACAGATTATGTAAAAGGTTACATAACATACCTTAACAGGTTGATTAATAACAGTTTCCATTTGTAGTCATGTCTCTTCCCCCGATTGGAAACACTTGTCAAATGTCAAGTCTCCCCCAAATAATATATAACACAATTCCACCAAAACACATGATTTCCTTTTTTAATTTGATTAGATTCAAAGGATAGAACACCAAAGAGTAGATAAGAAAAACATGAATAAAATAGTAACAGAAAGTTTGCCTCATCAAATAAGAATGTATCTGTGTGGAAACTGACAAATACAAGAAGGCAACAAGGTAGAGAATCAGAGAATATCTTAATAACCATGAAGACAAAGGTGGTGTATCCACTCCAAAAGATCATGATTTATTTTTTTAAAATGGTGCTGACTCCATTTAATGATCTTTTGGAGGAAAAAAATACCACCATACCACATAGACTTTTACTAGATTTCAAAGAAAAATGAATTAACGACCTTAATTTAAAAAATTAGGAAGAGACAGCCTGCACACAGGTCTGGTTCATGACAGGTAGAGGGAGGTACGATTTGGAGGCTTGGTTCTGCTGGAAATGCTCTGGGGCTGGTGAACCAGGTTTGCTTGCTTCAGTCAGTAGACTTTGGATATAGGTATCTAATGTGATTAATTTCCCTCTTAGGGAGGGGCGGAGACAAGATGGCTGACTAAAACCAGCTTTCCACACAGGCACCCATCCAGAAGGAGAGTTAAAGGACAGAAATTTAGCAAGTAACCTGGTAGATTAGAGCTGCACCAAGACAGAAGGTTGAAGAATGCATATCAACCCCGCTGAGGTGAGCTGTGACCCCAAGGATACAAATAAAAGGTACAAAATCCATCGCCAAGCAGACAGGAGTCCCCTCCCCCATGAGAACTTCTCGGAGTGCCCCATAAACAAACGAGCAGAGTTCAAAGGTCCTCCCACTATACCTCACAGGAGAGACCCTCTAAAAACTGGACTTACCTCCCCTACTAGGGTGTCATGGCATTTTCCTGCCAGGCAGAAAACTGTATAAAACTGTATATATTCTCTACCTGCAATTCTGAGCTCCCAGCACTCCCCTCCACTCTCACTCTGAGGTCTGGAGGCCTGTCCCCCAAGAGTCCAGATTTTTGGGTGATTTCTCGAGGAATGTGGACAGGGCCTGGACTGCAGCTGGTCAGTGCTGATTCTGCAACACAGGAGTGAGGAGAGGATGGTCAGCTGGGAGGGAACCACACCGGAGTGGCGGTGCCCCAAGGTGCAGAGAAGCAGCTGTTTTTGACAACAATAGAGCTCACTCCCAGATATTCTAAAGTCACACCCCCTGTCTCTCTGGGCAACCAGAGGAGGCCGGGCATCTTAGGTGGTAACCACCATGGAACAGATCTGGGACTGAAATGCAGGCCCCGTGAGTAAAGGGTTTGCCTGAGGCAGGACCACCCTGGGTGGAGGGCGGGGAATACAAAATGCATGCACAGAGCTGGGAGATTCCCAGGGTGGGGCTGACCCAGAAGGCCACTTTACTGAGCCTAAGATGCACCCGGCCCGCAGGGGACCATCAGCTTAAACAAAGGAGGGCGGGCAGAGGCTGGATCTGACAGGTAACCGTGCTGCAAACACAAAAAGCTGAGACCATCCAGCAACACAGACAGTGCCTGAGGCACAGGTTCTGGGAACTCAAAACAACTTCTCTTCTGCAGGAGAATTTAGCAGGGAAAGAAAAAAATCCCCACGAAGTTGTTCTGTTCTGTCAGTAACATCAATCAGGGGCAGGGCTGGATTTGAGTGAACCGCTCCAGCCTCCATCAAGTGCCCGAGGTTGTCAGGCCTCACCTCCCCCTGCTGGATAGAGGCAGAGAGCAGGGCCCTGGCTGAGCAGACATAGATTTCCTTGTAAGGCATCAACCTTTCCAGACTAATCTATTTGCTGGGTGGGTCCTCCTGACTTCACGGAGCACCGGAGCAAGTCATATTTCAGTTGTCAGCAGACCCCAGTGATCTAGTTGCCCGAGACCTTTTAAATTCTTCCACCTGAGACAGGTGCTGAGAGACAATTGATTTGGACCTTTTGAACTGAGCCAATTACCTGAGGACTATCCAACTGGTGCCCTGGGTGTGTGGCTGAAGGAAGGTTTGATTTTCCTTTTCCAATTGTTACCTGTGGGGGGCAGGGTGACTTAATTGCTGGTATTTCTCCACAGCTGAGACTTCAACCCAGAGTAACTGTTTCACTAGGGTCGGACAGAGACAAGCTAAAAACAAGACAGAGTCACTTAGCGCCACCACACCAAACAGGTCCCCAATTTCTCAGGCTGTAGCACTGTACAGGTCCTTGACAAAGCTCCAGGGGAAAAGTCAAACAATGTAAAATAATCATGGAGCGGACTCATCAGAAAAACTCTGGTAACATGAATAACCAAAATACATTACACACACACACACACCCCCTCCCAAGGAAAGATATGACAGATGTAACTGAAGATCCAACTCATAAACAGCTGGCTGAGATGTCAGAAATCGAATTCAGAATTTGGATTGGAAACAAGATTCATAGAATGGAGGAAAATTTGGAATTAGAAATTCGAGGAGCAATTCAAAAGTCTGAATTAGAAAGTCGAGGAGAAATTCAAAAGTTGTTTCAAGAATTTAACGAATTTAAAGACACAACCACCAAAGAATTTGACACACCAAAGCAAGAATTTGCAGCCCTCAAAGATTTGAAAAATTCAGTAGAATCCCTCAGTAACAGAGTGGAGCAAGCAGAAGAAAGGATATCTGACACTGAAGACAAAGCTTTTGAATGTTCCAAAACTCTCAAAGAGGAAGAGAAATGAAGAGCGAAAATGGATCATTCTCTCAAAGAGCTAGGGAATAATTCAAAGAAGGCTAATCTGCCTCATTGGAATCCCTGAAAGTGATGAAGTGGCCTCACAAGGCACAGAGGCCCTTCTGCATGAAATTATGAAAGAGAATTTTGCAGACATGCCAAGAGATTCTGAAATTCAGATACCAGACAGTTTCAGAACACCAGCATGACTAAATCTGAATAAGGCATCCCCCAGGCATATCATAATTAACTTCACTAAAGTTAATATGAAGGAGAAATATCTGAAAGCAGCCAGACGTAAGAAATCCATTACCTACAAAGGGAAGAATATTAGAATGACTGCAGATTTCTCTGCTGAAACTTTTCAAGTCAGAAGAGGGTGGTCATCGACTTTTAATCTCCTAAAACAAAATAACTTTAAACCCTGGATCTATATTCAGCTAAAATGAGTTTCATTTATGATGGAGAAATTCAATACTTTAATGACATTCACATGTTGAAGAAATTTGCCATAACCAAACCAGCTATTCAGAACATTCTCAGACCTATCCTCCATGATGACCAGCCCAAACATCTTCCACAAAAGGAAACTCACTCAGAAACTTTTGATCAAACTCCAACTTCCACAGTGGCGAAAGGTTTATAAATGTCCACTGAACTTTCGAAAAACTTGATACCCAAAATGTTACCAGACTTATCTATATTCTCCATTAATGTGAAGAGCTTAAACTGGCCTCTAAAGAGGCACAGTTTGGCTGACTAGATACAAAAACTCAGGCCAGATATTTGCTGCATACAAGAATCTTGTCTTACCTTAAAAGATAAATATAGACTCAGGGTGAAAGGATGGTCATCCATATTTCAGGCAAATGGTAATCAGAAAAAAGCAGGTGTTGCAATTCTATTTGCAGACACAATAGCTTTAAACCAACAAAAGTAAGGAAGGATAAGAATGGTCACTTCATATTAAGGGTAATATTCAATATGATGAGATTTCAATTATTAATATTTATGCACCCAACTAGAATGTGCCTCAATTTATAAGAGAAACTCTAACAGACATGAGCAACTTGATTTCCTCCAGCTTGCATAATAGTCAGAGATTTCAACACTCCTTTGGCAATGTTGGATAGATCCTCCAATAAGAAGCTGAGCAAAGAAATTTTAGATTTAAACTGAACCATCCAACATTTGAATTTAGCAGATATCTACAAAACATTTCATCCCAACAAAACTGAATACACATACTTTTCATCAGCCCACAGAACATACTCCAAAATCAATCACATCTTCGGTCATAAGTCTAACCTTAGTAAATTTAAAGGAATAGAAATTATTCCTTGCTTCTTCTCGGACCACCATGAAATTAAAGTCGAACTCAGTAACAACAGGAATCTGCATACTCATACAGAAACAAGGAAGCTAAATAACCTTATGCTGAATGATAGCTGGGTCATAGATGAGATTAGGAAGGAAATTGCCAAATTTTGGGAACAGAACGACAAAGAAGACATGAATTATCAGAACCTGTGGGATACTGCAAAGGCAACCCTAAGAAGAAAATTTGTATCATTGCAAGCCTTCCTCAAGAGAACGGAAAGGGAGGAAGTTAACAATTTAATGGGACATCTCAAGCAACTGGAAAAGAAAGAAAATTAGAACCTCAAACCCAGTAGAAGAAAAGAAATAACCAAAATTACAGCAGAATTAAATGGAATTGAAAACAAAAGAATAATACAACAGATCAATAAATCAAAAAGTTGGTTTTTTGAAAAGGTCAATAAAATAGATAAACCTTTGGCTGACCTAACCAGGAAAAAAAGAGTAAAATCTCTAATTTCATCAATCAGAAATGACAAAGATGAAATAACAACAGACTTCTCAGAAACTCAAAAAATCCTTAATGAATATTACAAGAAACTTTATTCTCAGAAATATGAGAATATGAAGGAAATTGGCCAGTACATAGAAGCACGTAACCTTCCAAGACTTAGCCAAAATCAAGTGAAAATGTTGAACAGGCCAATATCAAGTTCTGAAATAGCATCAACCATATGAAAGCTCCCTAAAAAGAAAAGCCCAGGACCAGATGGCTTGATGCCAGAATTCTACCAAACCTTTAAGGAGGAACTAGTGCCTATATTACTCAACCTGTTCCAAAAGGTAGAAAAAGAAGGAAGACTACTCAACATGTTCTATGAAGCAAACATCACCCTGATCCCCAAACCAGGAAAAGACCCAATAAGAAAAGAAAATTATAGACCAATATCACTAATGAATATAGATGCAAAAATATTTAACAAGATCCTAACAAACAGAATCCAGCAACACATCAAACAAATTATACATCATGACCAAGTAGGTTTTATCCCAGGGTCTCAAGGTTGGTTCAATATACATAAATTTATAAGTATAATTCAGCACATAAACAAATAAAAAAACAAAGACCATATGATTCTCTCAATTGATGCAGAAAAAGCTTTTGATAATATCCAGCATCCCTTCATGATCAGAACACTTAAGAAAATTGGTATAGAAGAGACATTCCTTAAACTGATACAGGCCATCTACATCAAACCCACAGTCAATATCATATTGAATGGAGTTAAATTGAAATCATTTCCACTCAGATCAGGAACCTGACAAGGCTGCTCATTGTCTCTACTGCTCTTTAATATTATAATGGAAGTCTTAGCCATCGCAATTAGGGAAGAAAAGGCGATCAAGGGTATCCATATAGGGTCAGAAGAGATCAAACTTTCACTCTTTGAGGACGATATGAATCCACAGAGAACTCAAACTCAAAGCAAGAAAAGAACAAGTGATCCCATCACAGGCGGGGCAAGGGACTTGAAGAGAAACTTCTCTGAAGAGGACAGGCACAAGGCCTACAAACATATGAAAAAATGCTCAACATCCTTAATCATCAGAGAAATGCAAATCAAAACTACTTTGAGATATCATCTAACTGCAGTAAAATTAGCACATATCACAAAATCCCAAGACCAGAGATGTTGGTGTGGATGTGGAGAAAAGGAAACACGTCTACACTGCCAATGGGAATGCAAATTAATACGTTTCATTTGGAAATATGTTTGGAGAACACTTAGAGATCTAAAAATACATGTGCCATTCATCCTATAATTCCTCTACTAGGCATATACCCAGAAGACCAAAAATCACATCATAAAAAAGATATTTGTGCCAGAATGTTTATTGAAGCCCAATTCATAATTCCTAAGTCATGGAAAGAGCCCAGGTGCCCATTGATCCATGAATGGATTAATAAATTGTGGTATATGTACACCATGGAATATTATGCAGCCTTAAAGAAAGATGGAGACTTTACCTCTTTCATATTTCCATGGGTGGAGCTGGAACATATTCTTCTTAGTAAAGTATATCAAGAATGGAAGAAAAAGGATCCAATGTAGTCAGCCCTACAATGAAACTAATTTCTGGCTTTCATATGAAAACTATAACCCAGTTATAACCTAAGAATATGGGGAATGGGGAAAGGAAGGGTAGGTGGGGAGGATGGGTGGAGGGAGGGTGGTTGGTGGGATTACACTTTCGGTGCATCTTACAAGGGTACATGTGAAACTTAGTAAATGCAGAATATAAATGTCTTAACACAATAACTAAGAAAATGCCAGTAAGGCTATGTTAACCAGTGTGATGAAAATATATCAGATGGTCTATAAAACCAGTGTATGGTGCCCCATGATCGCATTAACGTACACAGCTATGATTTAATTAAAAAAAAATAAAAAATAAAAAAAAATTAGGAAGTAACAGGTAAAAGAATTAAATAATAGAAAATCAAGAAACTGAGAAAACATGGAAGTAATGGTCTATGAAATATGTAAACAACCACAGATTAATAAATCAAAAAGTTGGTTTTTTGAAAAGGTCAATGAAATAGATAAACCTTTGGCCAACCTAATCAGGAAAAAAAGATTAAAATCTCTAATCTCATTAATGAGAAACGACAAAGACGAAATAACAACAGACTCCTCAGAAATTCAAAAAATCCTTAATGAATATTGCAAGAAACTTTATTCTCAGAAATATGAAAATCTAAAGGAAATTGACCAATACTTGGAAGTACGTCACCTTCCAAAACTTAGCCAGAATCAAGTGGCAATGCTGAACAGGCCCATATCAAGTTCTGAAACAACATCAACTATACAAAACCTCCCCAAAAAGAAAAGCCAGGACCAGATGGTTTCACGTCACAATTCTACCAAACAGTTAAAGAGGAATTAGTACCTATATTACTCAACCTGTTCCAAAAGGTAGAAAAAGAAGGAAGACTACCCAACACATTCTATGAAGCAGATATCACCCTGATCCCCAAACCAGGAAAAGACCCAATAAGAAAAGAAAATTATAGTCCTATATCACTAATGAATATAGATGCAAAAATATTTAACAAGATTTTAACAAACAGAATCCAACAACACATCAAACAAATTATACATCATGACCAAGTAGGTTTTATCCCAGGGTCTCAAGGCTGGTTCAATATACGTAAATCTATAAGTATAATTCAGCACATAAACAAATTAAAAAACAAAGACCATACGATTCTCTCAATTGATGCAGAAAAAGCTTTTGATAATATCCAGCATCCCTTCATGATCAGAACACTTAAGAAAATTGGTATAGAAGGGACATTTCTTAAACTGATACAGGCCATCTACATCAAACCCACAGTCAATATCGTATTGAATAGAGTTAAATTGAAATAATTTCCACTCAGATCAGGAACCAGACAAGGCTGCCCATTGTCTCCACTGCTCTTTAACATTGTAATGGAAGTATTAGCCCCCGCAATTAGGGAAGAAAAGACGATCAAGGTTATCCATATAGGGTCAGAAGATATCAAACTGTTGCTCTTCACAGATGATATGATTGTATATCTGGAAAACACCAGAGATTCTACTACAAAACTCTTAGAAGTGATCAAGGAATACAGCAGCGTCTCAGGTTACAAAATCAACATTCATAAATCAGTAGCCTTTATATATACCAACAATAGTCAAGTTGAAAAATCAGTTAAGGACTCTATTCCATTCACAGTAGTGCCAAAGAAGATGAAATATTTGGGAGTTTATTTAACAAAAGACGTGAAAGATCTCTATAAAGAGAACTATGAAACTCTAAGAAAAGAAATAGCTGAAAATGTTAACAAATGGAAAAACATACCATACTCATGGATGGGAAGAGTCAACATCGATAAAATGTCCATACTACCCAAAGCAATACATAATTTTAACGCAATCCCTATTAAAGCTCCACTGTCATACTTTAAAGATCTTGGAAAAACAATACTTCGTTTTATATGGAATCAGAAAAAACCTTGAATAGCCAAGACATTACTAAGAAATAAAAAAAAAAGCAGGAGGAATCACACTACCAGATCTCAGACTATGCTACAAATCGATAGTGATCAAAACAGCATGGTACTAGCACAAAAACAGACAAGTAGTGTCTAGAACAGAATAGAGAACGAAGAGATGAATCCAGCTACTTACCGTTATTTAATCTTTGACAAGCCAATTAAAAACATGTAGTGGGGAAAAGATTCCCTATTTAACAAATGGTGCTGGGTGAACTGGCTGGCAACCTGCAGAAGACTGAAATTGGACCCACACCTTTCACCATTAACTAAGATAGACTTTCATTCGATTAAAGATTTAAACTTAAGACATGAAACTATAAAAATACTAGAAGAGAGTGCAGGGAGAACTCTTGAAGAAATCGGTCTGGGCAAGTATTTTATGAGGAGGACCCCCCAGGCATTTGAAGCAACTTCAAAAATACACTACTGGGACCTGATCAAACTAAAATCTTCTGCACAGCCAAGAACACAGTAAGTAAAGCAAGCAAACAGCCCTCAGAATGGGAGAAGATATTTGCAGGTTATGTCTCTGACAAAGGTTTAATAACCAGAATCCACAGAGAACTCAAACATATAAGCAAGAAAAGAACAAGTGATCCCATCACAGGCTGGGCAAGGGATTTGAAGAGAAACTTCTCTGAAGAAGACAGGTGTGCAGCCTACAGACATATGAAAAAATGCTCATCATCTTTAATCATCAGAGAAATGCAAATCAAAACTACTTTGAGATAGCATCTAACTCCAGTAAGATTAGCCCATATCACAAAATCCCAAGACCAGAGATGTTGGCGTGGATGTACAGAAAAGGAAACACGTCTACACTGCTGGTGGGAATGCAAATTAATACATTCCTTTTGGAAAGTTGTTTCGAGAACACTTACAGATCTCAAAATAGATCTGCCATTCAATCCTATAATTCCTCTACTAGGCATATACTCAGAAGACCAAAAATCACATCATAACAAAGATATTTGTACCAGAATGTTTATTGCAGCCCTATTCATAATTGCTAAATCATGGAAAAAGCCCAAGTGCCCAATTATCCATGAATGGATTAATAAATTGTGGTATATGTACACCATGGAATATTATGCAGCCTTAAAGAAAGATGGAGACTTTACCTCTTTCATGTTTACGTGGATGGAGCTGGAACATATTCTTCTTAGTAAAGTATCTCAAGAATGGAAGAAAAAGTATCCAATGTACTCAGCCCAACTATGAAACTAATTTATGGCTTTCACATGAAATCTATAACCCAGATGCAACATAAGAATAGGACGAAGGGGTAAAAGGAGGGGAGGGAGGGGGGTCGTGGGCAGAGGGAGGGGGGATTGGTGAGATTACACCTGCAGTGCATCTTACAAGGGTATATGTGAAACTTAGTAAATGTGGAATATAAATGTCTTAGCACAATAACTAAGAAAATGCCAGGAAGGCTATGTTAACCAGTGTGATGAAAATGTGTCAAACGGTCTATGAAACTAGTATATGGTGCCCCATGATCACATTAATGTACACAGCTATGATTTAATAAAAAAATAAAAAATAATAAAAAGAAATATGTAAACAGTTGAAGAGAAAAATTTGAAAAAGCTTATAAGATGTGATGCACACATAGATTTGGTAAATTATTTGTAGTGGAGATGATGAAGGGTTAATAGCTATTTCTATTCTATATAAAGGAGAAAAAATGGGCATTTGAAAAGTGAGCAATGAATTCAAGCAGGCAATTCAGTGCAAATTCAAATGCCCAATAAATGTAAGCAAAGTTGCAAAACACACTAATATTCAAGAGAATATCTAGCAAAGTATCCCTGAAACCAGAGAAATTTTTAAATCATTTATATCTATGGTTGGCTAGATAGCTATTGGAAAGGATGTCCTTATAAGTTGTTAGAAAATGCACATTATAACAGTGTTTTAGGAAGAGCAACTTGAAATAACTCTAAAATTTTAAAACATTCTTTTAACTGAAAATCTCACTGCTAGGAAACAATTGCACCAAGGTAAATGCTGTTGCATATATGCAGGGATGTTTGCTGTTGGAAAGTTAATATGGCAAAGAAGGCAAAATGTAAGGACCGTCCACTGATGGTTATAACAATAAAATAATGGAATAATCTATGCTATAGCACTGTCATGCAATAAAAGTTGGTAGTCATTAGAAGGAAATAGAAATATAGCAGCTGACTAAGAGAATCTCCCTGAAGTATTGTATTATCAAAGGAGATAAGTAAGATGGTGCTGGGTCCTCCGGCAGTCACAGTTGAGGGAAAATCGGGGCCAGCCCGATCTCGTCCCAGGGGCTGAGCGGGATGGCAAGTGTCAGCAGCTGGAAGAGGAACACACAGAGCCGGGAGTGTTTCAAAGCAGGAACTCAGCTTTATTGCATCAAGGAGCCGCTTCTATAGGGCGTGGGGAAGGGGCGGGGAAAGGAGGTGGGGGATGAGGTACGTGAAATGGTGTGATGGGTGGTAAAACAGGGTTGGGCCAATGGCATGGTACCACGTTGGCTGTATCTAGGTAGAGGCAGTTTCAGGCCCGGCCTTGCTGAGGCATTGCTATGCAGCAGTAGCTCCATGGATGCACTAGGCCTCAGGCCCATGGCAGGGCCCAAAATTTCCCCCTTTAGTTTTTTGTATGGCAGAAAAACATAGTCCCTGTCTTAGGTTGCCTGCTTTTGCAGTTTCAGTCTTACCCGTCATGGGGATACAAACATCAATGGTTTGGTCCCTGTCTTAGGTTGACTGAACGCAGAGTGATCTTACCCGTCTTTGGGTACTATGAATGTAATCCACCATGCAGCCTCTCCATATCCTGTCTTAGGTTGTCCCAGTTTTGGGATCTTACCTGTCATCAGTGCTATGGAGGGCGGTTAAGAATAATAGTTAGATTCCTGGTTAATGAGCTGGTGATATCGGACCTTGACCTGATTTAAGTTTATTGCCTCTAACCTTTTTCCAAAGGTGATAACTAACATAAGGGTGAGTAAGGGTCAGGGGAAGAAGGTAGGGTAAAAAAAAAAAAATCCATGTAGGCCCATTCTAAAATTTCTTTTCTTCTCTTTTCTAAATCTTCTTGGAGTGTTTTGATCTTGTTTTGCACGATCCCAGATCTGTTGGCATAAAAGCAACACTTCTTCTGCAAAAATAAACAGATGCCTCCCTAGATGCTATGAGACTCTGGATAGTGTTGGGGTCGTCCATTCCCTCATCTCTGGGGGGGATGAACATCATTAGCATCATCAGCAGTGCAAGCAGTTGCTTCCTCATTGGGGGTTCCTTTTGGGGGGGAATTAGAAAGACACTTCTCAGGGGCGTTAGACCCCCTGGATAAATTAAGGTTATCCCCTTCTTGTTGGGGCAAGTATTTAAGGTCTCTTGCTGGAACCCAAATGGTTTTTTTCTCATTTTGAGACACATCTGAAACCTCTCCCTGCTGTAAGGAGTGGGTCTGGTCCTCTCCACCCTCCCATAAGCGGATCTCACCATCGGACCCAGATGGAACAATAGGTCACAGATGAAGACCAATGCTTTTGAAAGGGAGATAAGTGTGGGTCTTCTTTGGAAAAATTTAAGATATTTAGTGTGAATAGAGCCTTTTTCAATTGATCGTGAGGGAGTATAGACTCCCCCTTTTGTTTTTGTAATTGACTCTTAAGGGTTTGATTGAATCTTTCAATGATAGCTTGACCTTGGGGGTTGTGTGGTATGCCAGTGGAGTGTGAAATTTTCCATGTTTGTAGGAAATTTGTAAAGGATTTGCTTGTAAAGAAAGGGCCATTGTCAGTTTTAATTTGATCAGATAGACCAAGGGTAGCAAAACATTGGAGCGTATGGCTAATGGCATGTTTAGTTTTTCTCCAGCATGTGCTGACACCCAACAGGCGCGGGAGAAGTTGTCAATGGACACAAAAATGTATTTAAGTTTCCCAAAAGGGGCATAGTGAGTAACATCTATTTGCCATAGATGATTGGGTCAAAGGCCTCAGGGGTTGGTGCCCGAGGTCTGCAGAGGAGGAACTTGAAGGAAAGGCTGGAATGACTGACAAGTACAAACGATTTTTTTCAGATCCTTAACAGGTATGTGGGGATACTTGTGTTTAAGCCCTCTCCAATTGATACGAGTTAATTGGTGAAATTGTGTTGCTTCTGTTACTGTATTGCATTGTGGCATGGAGGCTAGCTGATCTGCTAATTTATTGCCTGTAGCTAAAAATCCTGGTAGGTTTTGATGTTCTCTAAGGTGTTGGAAGTAAATTGGATTGGTTCTTTGTTTGAATAGAGTTCTAACCTGGATCATTAATGGGGATATGGGATTGGAATCTAATTTAATATGAGCCTCTATTAAATTGGGTAGTAGGTTGACTACATAAAGGCTATCTGAAAATAGGTTAAAGGGTTCAGGTATGGAATTAAGGGCCATGACAACAGCAAAAAGTTCTTTGAATTGAGCCGATCCTTCAAGCTCATGTAGGATGGATTTTAAGGGGGTGGGTTTTTGATCTTGCACTAGGGGAGGATAAATAATAATGGAAGCTCCTAGGTGCCCTCTGTCTGTAAAGATGGTGAGGAAGGTGGGATTAGGATGCAGGAGAAAAAGTTGTGGTGGTTTCCAAGTTAGTTTGGCAAAGGAGTTCATCCATTTGTAAGGACCGTAGTGACAATCAATTCGGCCTGAGAATCCTTCAAGTGCCAGTGCAATTCTATTGTTATTTCTCTGAAGCCAGGAAAAATCTGAGAGTTTATATGGGGTGATGATGGAATGAGGTTCAATGCCAAACAATCTGACTGCTATGTCCCTTCCTTTAACTATGCAGTCGGCAATCTGATTGTTTGTGGAATAGACCCTAGGGACTCCTCCTACCGAGAGATGAATCCACTGGATAGGCTCCCCCTTTTGGGCTAAGAGGGCGGTACATAAAGTTTCTCCGGGAAAGAGGTAGAGGATAAGGGGTATGTGGGGATTGAATCTTTTTAAAGAAGCTTGGTTTATGGATTGTTGAATTTTAGTCAGTATGTGTTGACAATGAGGTGGTAATGTTATTTGAGAGGTTAAATCTAGGCCCTTTAGAAGATTAAACAGGGGAATTATCTCCTCAGTGGAGATAGGGATCCAAGGTCTTAGCCAATTAATTTCCCTGAGTAATTTCTGCAGCTGGGGCAAACTATAAGTTTCTTGAAGGACCAGTTGGGGCTTAATAGGGGAAACTGTATCTAGGGAGAGGACGGACCCCAAGATTTTAAATGGGGGGATGATTTGTATCTTTTCAGGAGCTATTTGAAAATTATTCTGGTGGAGGATAGCAAGGCATTCAGTGGTGAGTTCTTGGAGGTTATCTGAATTGTGGCTTCCTAAGATTATATCATCCATATAAATGTAGAATAGTATGTTAGGTCGTGTTAGTAATGAAGTGAAGATGTGTGTCAAATAATATTGACAGATAGGGGAGCTATTAGTCATTCCTTGGGGTAGGACCGTCCACTCAAATCTTAAATCTGGCCCTCAGAAATTGGTTGAAGGTATGGAAAAAGCAAACCTTTCCATATCGTTTGGAGGGGAATAGAAAAAAAACAATCTTTAATGTCTATGACTGTGAGGTAGTAAGCTGCGGGAATTGCGGGAATCCAGGGGAGACCTCTCTGGTGGGTTCTGAGAGGGATCATCCTGTCATTTATTTTTCTGAGGTCTTATAGGAGTCTCCAAGAGCCATTTGGCTTCTTGATTATGACTACTGGAGAGTTCCAAGGGCTAGTAGATGGTCTTAAATGCCCTTGGTCTAACTATTGATTGACTAACAAATGTAGATGTTGGAGTTTATTTGAAGGGAGAGGCCACTGCTCTACCCATACAGGGTCCCTGGGTATCCATCGAATTTGGAATATAGGTGGATGAACAGTGGCCTTTAGAATTGGGGGTGAACCCGGGAGTGTTCTTGATTAATTGGTTCAAGGTATGGGTCATCTGGATAATAGTACTGCCCTCTCTGTTTTTGTTGAAATTGCTTTTCAAGTTTATCTTGGGGGTGATCATCCTGAGAGTTGTTATGGTCGATGGTGATAAATGCCTCCACCTTACCTAAAATGTCTTGACCCAGGAGATTGGAGGTTAGGCCCAGGACCACAAGCAGGTGCACCACCACCCCATGGTTTCCACTAGGGTCCACCCAGGGGAGCCAGGCGTCTGTCTCCCAGGAGGTAGATTGGTCACCCATGCCTAACAGGGGTGGTCCAGGTATTAGCCGCCAAGATTGGGGTACTTCCTCTTTCCTGATAACTGTGCAGTCTACCCCAGTATTGATGAGGAATTTGAAGATTTTGTCTCCAATTGCAAGGGTTATTTTTGGTCTCATGCCCACAATTAGGGGAATGGTCCAATGAGTTTGTACTGGTCTGCTCCCCTTTTTTAACAGGTCTGGGGATAGCCCCGCAGGGAGTTTAAAGGCTCACTTTTGAGACTGAATTTGGATTTGCAATCGTGCACTCAATGAAAGCCTTTTTTACAGTAAGGGCAGGGGGTGTGAGTGCCATTCCCCCCTGGTGGGTCAGGGGGGCATTTGGTTTGGTTAGGACATTCCCGCTTGAAGTGGCCCTCTTTACCACACCCGAAACGTGTCCGCTTGCCTGCAGTAGGGGCTAATTGAAGGGCATTAATAAGTGTTTGGAGTTCTTCCTGGCGGTCTGCCTGAAGTGTGGAAACCATCCCCCTTGCTTGATGAGACGTGGAACCAACATCTCCAGTAGCTATAATCCACCTCTCCATCGCCTGGTTTCTTAACCTGGTGCAGGTGAGCTTATAATCAGTGGTCATGCCACCCCAGACTAAAGAACAGACAAATCCGTCCGTAACTCTCCAGCAGGGAACTTTATTTTTAACTCTGTCTATAAAGGTGGAGAGGTCCTCTGTGTGTTTCTGATTGATTCCCGCTATGGGGATTCAGTGGGGTCCTCCTCTAATTTCTTCCATGCAGCTAGCCCACTGGCTCTGACCTGATCTTGGTAAGGAGCAGGAATAGCTGCCTGCTAGAGACCAGTGGAAAATTGATTACCATAAAGCATGCCATAAGTTATGGGTATGGGAGGTTGGGTGCTCTGATTACTTTCTCCCAGAACATGGCACTCCTCCTGGAAGTAGGCCATCCACTTAAGGAATGTGGGGCCCGGGAGTACCGCTTTGGCTAGTTCTTTCCAGTCTCAGGCTATGCGCACTTGGTGTGCTAGCCCTTCAAGTATGGTTTCTGCCCAGGGTGAGTTAGAGCCATCAGAAACTGCCTTTTTTAGATCTTTGAGATCTTGAGCCTCCCAGGGGTACCAGGCCATGGGCCGATTACCTCGGGGATTAATATTAACTGGAAAAAGGTTGGTAGCTCAGCCCTCAGTACCGCTTTCTCCACCATATGGAGGAGGTGCTGAGGGGGCCTGGAAAGGATTAGTTGGAGGATTCCCAAAAGGGTGGAGGGAAGGATAGAGAGGTTTGGGTTGACTTGGTGGGCCAATGAGGTCCACGGACTCAGTGCTCTGATCTGGGCTTGGTTGTGCTTTGGGACTTTTATTCTCCACTTCTCTCAGGGTTGATGCTCCCTCCGTTTTCTTGGGGGGAGGGGGGAACAGCCCTTTAAGGCAGATACAGTAGGGAGTGTCCCAAGCGGGGGAATCTCCCCCCTTTTTATATGTGCTATTCTGATTAATCTTTCAACCCTATCCCAGGTGCCCCAGTCAAAGAGGTTGCTCTCGGAAGCCAGGGTGCGACCTTAAGTAAACATTCCCAGGCTTGAAGGGTCTGACTATCCGAGAGGTCTAGTCCTCTGCTTTTGAGTAAGATTTTAAGGGATTCCAAAGCGGGGTCAAATTTGGAATTGGACTTCCCCATAATTTTCCGGGGGTACACTCACCCACAGATGGATTGGCCCATCAGCGATCTTCGTGTGGGGAGCGGAGTTCCTCACACGGGGGCACCAATCTGCCGGGTCCTCCGCAGTCGCAGTTGAGGGAAGATCAGGGCCAGCCCCATCTTGTCCCAGGGGCTGAGCTGGATGGCAAGTGTCAGCGGCTCAAACAGGAACACACAGAGCCGGGAGTCTTTCAAAGCAGGAACTCAACTTTACTGCGTCAAGGAGCTGCTTATATAGGGCGTGGGGAAGGGGCGGGGAAAGGAGGTGGGGGATGAGGTACGTGAAATGGTGTGATGGGTGGTAAAACAGGGTTGGGCCAATGGCATGGTACCACGTTGGCTGTATCTAGGTAGAGGCAGTTTCAGGCCAGGCCTTGCTGAGTCATTGCTAAACGGAAGTAGCTTGATGGATGCACTAGGCCTCAGGCACATGGCAGGGCCCAATAACATGGTGAGTAAATAGAATGAGTCAATTTGAATAAAACAGTAACAAAAGGTAATTGAACGTATTTGAATACATATATATATAAAAGTATACACATATGTGTGCACAAATGAGATGTATATGTGTATATATATATATATATATATATATATATATATATATATATGTTTGATGGTTAAGGGAAACATGATAGATTGTCAAGTTGAAAAGGGTACAGAGCAATGTATTGTAGACTAGACCCAATTTCCAAAAGCAACTGAACTTTAAAAAAGAAAAGTATGTGTATGTGTGAATCTTTGTATGTATCCAGGCAAGGAAAATATATGGAAAGATATATATATATATAATCTTCTAAAATTGGAAACCTTGAAGAAGGAAGCACAATTCACATATGAAGATGTGGTTATGATTAGAACTTAACAAAAATCTGTATTGTTATACATGTTATAATAAGAATTAAGACTTTATACACATGAAGGCATCATAGATACCTATTTTTTAATTTTTTCATTTATTCACAAATAGTTATTGAACTCTTATTGTAGAACATATACTTTTCCTTCTTTGTTGTTTTGAATTTTCTCAAGTTTTATTTTTAACTGCCAAATTATTATTATATATATTTACAGGGTACAGTGTGATGTTTAAATGTGTGTACATTGTGGAATGATCAAGTTAGCCTAATTAAATGCTGATCACCTCAAATACTTTTTCTTTATGGTGAGAATACTTAAAATCTACTATTTTAGTTCTTTTGAAATATACATTATTGTAACTATACGTTATTGCATGCTATGCAATAGATCATCAGATCCCGTTCCTCTTAACTGAAACTTTGTACCTTTTGTCCAACGTCTCCCCTTCCCACATCCACACCTTCCCCCCAGACCTCTGGTAACCATCATTCTATTATCTGCTTCTGTAAGTTTAATGTTTTTAGATTCCACACGTAAATGAGACCATGTAGTATTTGTCTCTCCATGCCTGGATTATTTCACTTAGCAAAATGTCCTCCACATTCCTCCATGTTGTAAGAGATGGCGGAATTTCCTTCTTTTTCAGGGCTGAATGTAGTACATGTGTATTTATACCACATTTTGTATGCCATTCACCTATTATTGGACACTTCTATTGTAGCAATACTACAATAAACATGGCAGGGTAGAAATCTCTTCAACATACTGATTTCAATTCCTTTGGATATATACCCAGCAGTGGGATCCCTGAATCATATGGTAATTCTATTTTTAATCTTTAAAAAACTTCCATACAGTTTTCCATAATAACCATACTAATTTACATCAGTACAGTCCCCAACAGTGTATGGGGGTCTCTTTTTCTTCATATCCTCACTAACACTTATTATTTTTCAACATTTTAATAATAGTCAATCTAATAAATATGAAGTAATATCTCATTTTGGTTTTAATTTGCATTACTCTGATCATTAAAGATGCTGAGTATATTTTCATATATCTTTTGGGTATTTGTATGTATTTTTTTGAAAAATGTTCATTCAGGTTCTTTGCTCATTTTAAAATAAGGTTGTTTTCTTGTATTGGGTAGTTCCAATATCTATCTATTGGTTATTAGTTGCTTATTCAATCTATGATTTGCAGTATTTTCTCCCTGTCTGTGGGTTTTCTCTTAGATTTCTTTTGCTATGCTGGAGCTTTTTAGTTTGATGCAACCCCATTTTTTAAAATTTTTGCTTTCATTGTCTATACTTTTTAGGTCATAGCCAAAAAAATCATTGCCTAGACCAATGTCATGAGATTTTCTCCCTATGTTTTCTTCTGGCAGTTTTACAGTTTTGGGTCTTACAATGAAGTCTTTAATCGATTTTAAGTTGATTCTTGTAGAAGAGGAGAGATAAAAGTCCAATTTTATTCTTCTTCATGTGACTATGGGTGTTTTTCCAACACCCATTTATTGAAGAGAGTGTCCCTCCCCTATTGTGTGTTCTTGGCACCTTTGTTGAAAATCAATTGACCATACATGTGTGGGGTATTTCTGGGCTCTCTATCCTATGCCATTAGTCAATGTATCTCTTTATGCCAATAGCATGCTGTTTTGTTTTCGTTACTATAGATATGTAATACATTTTAGAGTCTGGTAGTCTGATATCTCCAAATTTGTTCTTTTGAATCAAGATTACTTTAGCTTTGGGGGGGTCTTTTGAGGTTTCACGCAAATTTTAGACTTTTTTTCTCTTTCTGTGAAGAGTGACATTGTATCTTTTTCTTCTTTTTTTAATTAATTTTAAATCATAGCTTTAAATTAAACATTAATGCAATCATGGGGCACCATACATTGGTTTTATAAACAGTTTGACACATTTTCATCACACTGGTTAATATAGCCTTCCTGGCATTTTCTTAGTTATTGTGTTAAGACAGTTATATTCTACATTTACTAAGTTTCACATGTGCACTTGTAAGATGCATCGCAGGTGTAATCCCACCTATCACCCTCCCTCCGCCCATCCTCCCCCCTCCCTCCCTTCCCTCTCCCCTTTGAACCTATAGATCACTTAGGGTAGTACAGACATTTTAACAATATTAATTCTTCCAAGCCATGAACACAGAATATCTTTTATGTGGGTCATCTTCAGTTTCTTTTTATCAGTATTTTATAGTTTTCAAGATAGGAGTAAACTTAATGAAGGAGAAGAAAAACATATGTCTTGAATTAAATTTACTCCTAAGTATTTTTTGTGTTATTATAAGTGTGATTGTTTTATTTTCTTTTTCAAATGGTTTCATATTGTTAGTTTATAGAAACTACTGATTTTAGTGTACAGATTTTGCATCTTGCAACATTACTGAATTTATTTGTTCTAATGTTTGTGTGTGTGTGTGTGTGTGTGTGTGAAATCTTAAGGGTTTTACATATATAAAAGATTACATCATTTGCAAACAGGGATGGACAATTTATTATCAACTTCTACTCTTACAATTTGAATGTTTTTTTTCCTTCTTGCTTAATTTCTCTAGTTAAGACTTTTGGTATTATGTTGGATAACAGTGGCAGAGAATGGGCATATTTGTCTTGTTCTTAATCTTGAAAAAGAAGCTTTTGTCTTTTCATGGTTGAGGATAATGTTAGCTGTGGGTTTGTCATATAAGGCCTTTATTGTGTTGAGGTACATTCCTTCTACACCTAATTAGTTGGAGTTTTTCCAGAAAAGAATGTTGTATTTTAGCAAATGCTTTTTCTGCATCTATTGAAATGATCATATGTTTTTTAGACCTTTACTTTGTTCATGTGGTATATCATGTTTATAGATTTACATATGTTGAACCATTCTTGCATCCTTGGGGATAAATCCCACATGATCATGGTGAATGATCTTTTAAATGTACTGTTCAATTCAGTTTGCTGGACTTTGATTAAAATTCTTGAATCTGGGTTCATCAAGGATATTAACTTGCTATTGCAGTGTTTTTGTCTGATTTTTTTTTTCAGGGTGATGCTGGCCTTGTAAAACGAATTTGGAAGTTCTTTCTCTTCTTTGATTTTCTGAAAGAGATTGAGAAGGATTGGTAGCTAGTTCTTCTTTAAATATTTGGTAGAAATCAGCAGTGAAATAATCAGATCCTGGGCTTTTTTTTTTTTTTTAGAAGAATTTTGGTTACTGATTCAATCTTCTCCTTACTAGTGTGTTCATATTTTCCATTTCATTCAGATTCAGTCTTGGTAGGTTGTAAGTATTTAGGAATTTATCCATTTCTTCTAGGTTACCCAACGTGATAGTGGACAATAGTTTCTTATGATCCTTTATAATTCTGTAATTCTTGGTAATTCCTTTCTAAATTCACCACTTTAATTTCTGACACTATTTATTTGAGTCTTCTTTTTCTCTCAGCCTACATTAAGGTTTACTGATTACCTATTCAAAAAAAAAACAACTCTTGGGCGGCGCCTGTGACTCAGTGAGTAGGGCGCCAGCCCCATATGCCGAGGGTGGCGGGTTCAAACCCAGCCCCGGCCAAACTGCAACCAAAAAAAAAAAAAAAAAAAAAACAACTCTTAGCTTTGTTGGTCTTTTCTATAGCTTTTCTATTCCCCATTTCAGTTATTTCTGCTCTAATTTTCACTATTTCCTTTCTCTTGCTAACTCTGGGCTCCATTTTTTCTTGTGTTTCTAGTTCCTCGAGGTGTAACATTCAGTTATTTGGGATGTTTTCCCCCATGGAACTGCTTTTAGTGCATCCTATGCATTTTGGTATGTTGTGTTTCCATTTTTGTTTGCCTTAAGACATTTTTAAATTTTCCTGTTAATCTATTAACCCATTGGTTGTTCAGGAGCATTTTGTTTAAATTCTATGCAATTGTGAATTCTCTGAAATTCCTCCTGCTACTGATACCTAATTCATACCATTGTGGATTGAAAATAAACTTGATATGATTCCATTATTTTTATATTTGTTAAGATTTGTATTGTGGGTTGGTGGATCAAGATGGCAGAACAGAAGGATCATTCAACTGAGCTATCCTAGAATGACTGGGGGATAAAAGAGAACCCAGCATTACCTGGTGGAGGGACCCTACCCAGAGTCATAGCTCAGGGAGCACAGTGAGGAGGTGGTGAGTATATGATCCCAAGTGGTGGAAATCTGATGAATTAGGCAAGTGATTGCAACTACCTGGCATCAGTTGTCTTCCCTAACAGAGATCTTGGATGGGAGGAAGCCTTTCTGGAGTTTTCAGTAGTTGGGCAAAGCTGCATGTTGAGTGGAAAGCTTGGAAAAGAGGGCAAACTCAAACAGAGAGAAATTCAAATCTAGAGAAACCAGATTTGAATATGGTTGGAGTGGATTTGCTATAGATTCAGTGGCTGGCAAGGCAGCCATACTGAGAAGGCGTTAGTGGTCATGGGGCTGACATTTTGGGAAGGTTGTGAGAAGGTCTTAGCAGGGGCCTAAAGCATGGTTGCCTTAATTCTGCCTACTGAGATCAGAACTACACTCTTTGGACAGGCTGAGGGACTCTCACACTCTATGAAAACTGGAGTCAAGGGTCAGTGGGCAGTGTGTGACCTGCCACTGAAGGATTCTTTGGAGCTTTATGATCCCAAACCAGCAAGGTCTGAACACTGAGGAAACAATCAGGCAATCACCAGAGGTACCTAAGTTTAGAATAAGGACCATATAGGTTGCAGGTTGTGCTGTGTATCTCCTAATAAAACCAGTGCATCACCTTGTGTCCTGGCAATATATTGCAACATACTCTCATCAACACCAAGGACTTCTGTTTGGAACAAAGGAAGCAGTGAGAAGGAAAAAGGAGAACAAGGATGTGAACAAAAAGAAGACAAGAGGAGGAACCAACAGAAAAATTCAGGCAACATGAAAAGCAAAAACAGAAGAACTCCAAGGGACCATGAGGCAGCTACTATAGAAGACTCTACCTACAAAGAATTAATGGACTTAACAGAAAGAGAATTTAAAATATGGATGATAAAAACAATAAAAGTAATAGAAGAGAAAATGGAGAGACTGAAACAAAAGTCAGATGAGAGATATGTAGACTGTAGAGAGGATATGGCCGAGCTTAAGGAAATGAAGGAGACAATCAGGGAATGTAAATATGCAGTAGAAAGCATCAAATATAGCTTAGACCATGGAGAAGATAGAACCTCAGAGCTAGAGAATAAAGTTTTCAAGCTAACCCTGGTAGCTAAAGAGGCAGAAAAAAGAGAGAGAAAGCAGAAAGGTTGTTAGGGAACTATAAGAATCTGTGAAGCATTCACTCATACAAATAATAGGGATTCCTGAAGGGTAAGAAGATTGTCCCAGAGAAATGGAAGCCCTACTAGAACCAATCATAAAGAAAAACATCCCCAGTTTTACTAAATACCCCAACACACTCCTTTCAGATGGATATCAAACCTGAGTCATCTCAACTCAAACAGAGCCTCTCCAAGACACATTGTAATGAAACTGTCCAAAGTCAAGATGAAAGAAAAAATTCTGCAAGCAGCCAGAAGTAAGCATCAACTGACCTACAAAGGCAGTTGCAGACTTTTCAACTGAAATCTTTCAATCCAGAAAAGCATGGTCACCCACCTTCAACATTCTTAACTAAAACAATTTTCAGCACAGAATTCTGTATCCTGCTAAACTAAGCTTCAGAACTGATGAAGAAATGAAATCTTTTGTGGATATACAAGCACTGAGGAAATTTGCCACAACAGGAACAGCTGTATGGGAAATACTAAACCTATTCTTAACACTGATCACCACAATGGACAAAAAGCAAAGTAAATACCCAGAAGCTAAAGGTCTTAGCTTCCATAATGGTGCAAAAGTTAAAACTACAATGAACTTTCACAAAACAAGATGAATAGAACTCCACCATACTTATCAATTATCTTAATAAATGTCAATGGACTGCATGCACCACTGAAGAGGTATAGGCTGGCTGATTGGATACAAAAGCACAAGTTGTCCATATGCTCTCTCTAGGAGACACAACTAGCCTTGAAAGACAAATCTAGACTCAGCATTAAAGGATAGAAAATAGTATTTCAAGCAAATGGAAATCAGAAGGAAGGAAGGGTTACAATCTTATTTTCAGCTACAAGTGGATTTAAAGCAACTAAAGTTAAGAAAGACAAAGATAGACACTTTATACTGTTGAAAGGAACAATATAACAAGAAGACATTTCAATTTTAAATATTTATGCACCCAACTTAAATGCTCCCAGATTTATGAAATAGACCTTGATGAGTCTGAGAAATATGATATTGCATAACACCATAATATTGAGGACTTCAACACTTCTCTGACAGAATTGGACAGATCCTCTAAACAGAAACTAAGCAAAGATTCAAAGGACTTAAATGTGACTCTAGAAAAAATGGCATTAATAAACATATACAGAATAAACCATCCCAAAGCTGAAGAATATACATTTTTCTCATCAGATCATGGTACATATTCCAAAATTGACCACATACAGGGATTCAAATCCTGGATAATTAAAATAATAATTAAAAGAATAGAAACTATACCTCAGCATAATTAAAAGAATAGAAACTATACCTTATATCTTCTCAGACCATAAGGCAATAAAGGTGGAATCCACCTCCAAAAAAAATGTTCATCCCCACACAAAGACTTGGAAATCAAACAAGGCTGAGTGGTAGTTAGGTTCAGGAGTGGATAAAAGAGGAAATAGTTAATTTCCTCAAACATAACAACAATAAAGACACAAGTTACCAAAACCTGTGGGATACAGTAAAAGCAGTCTTAAGAGGAAAATTTATCACATTAGATGCCTACATTTAAAAAACAGAAAGAAAGCACATCAACAAACTTATGAACCATCTTATGGAACTGAAAGAAGAACAACAATCTAATCCCAAACCCAGCAGAAGAAAAGAACTAACTAAAATTAAACCAGAGATTAATAAAATTGAAAACAAAAGAATCATCCAGAAAATTAACAAAACAAAAAGGCTGCTTAAAAAATAAATAAATGAAATCAATAAACTTTTTCCAGATTCACTAGAATCAAAAAAACAAAATCTCTAATAACCTCAGTCAGAAATGATGAAGGGGAAATAACAACAGATTCCACAGAGATACAAGAACTCATCTCTGAGTACTACAAGAAACTCTATGCCCAGAAATTTGGCAATGTAGAGGAAATGGATCAATACCTGGCATCACACCCTCTATCTAGATTTACTCAAAAAAAAATCAATCTCTTGAACAGACCAATTTCAAGAACTGAGATTGAAGAAACAATAAAAAACTTCCAACAAAAATCAAGCTCTGGTCCAGATGGCTTCACACCAGAATTCTTTCAAACCTTCAAAGAAGGGCTTATTTCCAACCTGCAGAAATTTCAAAAAATTGTGAAGGAAGGAATATTCCCCAACAGGTTCTATGAATCAAACATCACCCTGATACCAAAACCAGGAAAAGACCCCACTAAAAAGAAGAATTTCAGACCAATTTCACTAATGAATATAGATACAAAAATTCTCAAAAAAAATCCTAGCCAATCAATTACAGCTACACATTAGAAAAATCATTCATTACAATAAAGTGGGTTTTATTGGGATTCAAAGGAGATAAAATCTGGTTTTACATACATAAGTCCATAAACACAATTCACCATATCTACAAAAGACAAAGACCACATGATCCTCTCAATAGATGCAGAAAAAGCAGTTGATAAAATTCAGCATCCTTTTCTTTTTTTTTTTTTATTTAGCTTTTTTTTTATTGTTGAGGATTCATTGAGGGTACATCACAAGAATGGAGAAGCATGAATCCTATGTACTCAATTTTGATATCAGCATCCTTTTCTAATTAGAACACTTAAGAATATAGGCATAGTTGGCACATTTCTGAATCTGATTGAAATAATCTACAACAAACCCAGACCTAATAATATACTGAACATAGAAAGAAAACTGAAACCTTTTCCACTTATAACTGGAACCACACAAGGTTGCCTTCTATTGCCACTACTATTCAACATAGTGCTGGAAGTTCTACCCAATGCAATCAGGCAAGAGAATGAAATAAAGGGCATCTAAATGGGTGCAGAAGTCAAACTCTTGTTCTTTGCCATTGATCTGGATCTTATACTTAAAGAACCCCAAAGACTCAACAACAAGACTCCTGGAAGTGATCAAAAAATACAGCAATTTTGGGCAGTGCCTGTGGCTTAGGGGGTAGGGCATTGGCCCCATATACTGAGAGTGGCGGGTTCAAACCCAACCCTGACCAAATTGCAATAAAAAAACAGCCAGGCATTGTGGCGGGTGCCTGTAGTCCCAGTTACTTGGGAGGCTGAGGCAAGACAATCGCCTAAGCCCAGGAGTTGGAGGTTGCCATGAGCTGTGTGATGCCATGACACTCTACTGAGAGTGATAGAATGACACTCTGTCTCTACAAAAAAAACAAACAAACAAACAAAAGCAATGTCTCAGGATATAAAATCAATGGGCACAAATCAGTAGCTTTTGTATATGCCAATAACAGTGAAGATAAGAAGCTAATCAAGGACATAATTCTCACCACATTAGCTTAAAAACAATGAAATACCTAGGGATACAGAATGAAATAAATGAAGGACCTCTACAAAGAAAATTATGAGACTCCTAGAAAATAAATAGCAGAAGATATTAACAAACAGAAGATCATACCATGCTCATGGCTGGGAAGAACCAACATTGTGAAAATGTCTATACTACCCAAAGCAATCTACAGATCCAATGCAATTCCCATTAAAATACCATTATCATGCTCTCACCACTTACAAAAATTGATTCAAGATGGATAAAAGATTTAAATCTAAGACATAAAGCATAAAAATCCCCAAAGAAAGTGTGGGGGAAACACTACAAGATATCAGCCTGGAGAAAGATTTTATGAAGAAGACTTCCATGGCAATTGCAACAACAACAAATAAATGAGACTTCATTAAACTGTAAAGCTTCTGTACAGCTAAGGAAACAACAAGCAAAGCAAACAGACAACCTTCAGAATGGGATAAGATATTTGCACATTATGAATCAGACAAAAACTTGATAATTAAGATCTATAGAGAAATCAATTTAATCAACAATAAGAACAAAAAGACCCAATAATCCCATATATCCCTGGGCAAGAGAGATGAATAGAACCTTCTCTAAAGAAGACAGATGAATGGCTCACAAACATGAAAAAGTACTCATCATTCCTGATCATCAGAAAAATGCAAATCAAAACTACTCTGAGATATCACCTAACACCAATGACAATGGCACACATCACAAAGTCTTAAAGCTGCAGATGGTGGTGGGCAAGTGGAGAGAAAAACACTTTTACTCTGCTGGTGAGATTGAAAACTAATGCAACCTTTTTGGTAGGAAGTATGGAGAATTTGAAGAAAAATAATATTCACCTCATAGGAATCCCTGAAGGCGACAAAGTGCCTTCGCAAAGCACAGAGGCTCTTCTCCATGATAATTAAAGAGAATTTTCCAGACATGCCGAAAGATTCTGAAATTCAGATACCAGTTTCAGAAACCCACCACGACTCAACTCAAATAAGACATCCTCCAGGCACATCATAATTAACTTCACTAAAGTTAAAATGAAAGAGAAAATTCTGAAAGCAGTCAGATGTAAGAAAACTATAACCTACAAAGGGAAGAATATTAGAATGACTGCAGATCTTTCTGCTGAAACCTTTGAAGTTAGAAGAGGGTAGTCATCAACTTTTAATCTCCTAAAACAAAATAACTTTCAACCCAGGATTCTGTACCCAGCTAAACTGAGTTCCATTTATGATGGAGAAATTAAATACTTTAATGACAGTCAAATGTTGAAGAAAGTTGCCATAACTAAACCAGCGCTTCAGGATATTCTCAGACCTATCCTCCAGCACAATCCTCTACCATAGAGTAAACTCACTCAGAAACTTTTGATCAAACTCCAACTTCCAGAGTGGTGAAAGGATTAAAAATGTCCACTGGACTTTCGAAAAACTCAATACCCAAAATTATACCAGGTTTATCAATATTCTCCATTAATGTGAATGGCTTAAATTGTCCTCTAAAGAGGCACATGTTGGCTGACTGGATACAAAAACTCAGGCCAGATAGCTGCTGCATACAAGAATCTCATCTTACCTTAAAAGATAAATATAGACTCAGGGTGAAGGGATGGTAATCTATATTTCAGGCAAATGGAAATCAGAAAAAAGCAGGTGTTGCCATTCTATTTGCAGATACAATAGGCTTTAAACCACCAAAAGTAAGGAAGGATAAGAATAGTCACTTCATATTTGTTAAGGGTAATACTCAATATGATGAGATTTCAATTATTAATATTTATGCACCCAAACAGAAGGCACCTCAATTTCTAAGAGAAACTCTAACAGACATTGAGCAACTTGATTTCCTCCAACTCCATAATAGTTGGAGATTTTAACACCCCTTTGGCACTGTTGGATAGTTCCTCCAATAAGAAGCTGAGCAAAGAAAGTTTAGAATTAAACTTAACCATTCAAATTTTGGATTTAACAGACATCTACAGAACATTTCATCCCAAAAAACTGAATACACATTCTTCTCATTAGCCCACAGAACATACTCCAAAATCGATCACATCTTAGGTCACAAGTCTAACCTCAGTAAATTTAAAGGAATAGAAATTATTCCTTGCCTCTTCTCAGACCACCATGGACTAAAAGTTGAACTCAGTAACAGCAGAAATCTGCATACTCATACAAAAACATGGAAACTAAATAACCTTATGTTGAATAATATCTGGGTCATAGATGAGATTAAGAAGGAAATTGCCAAGTGTTTGGAACAAAACGACAATGAAGACACAAATTATCAGAATCTCTGGGATACCACAAAGGCAGTCTTAAGAGGGAAATTTATAGCCCTGCAAATCTTCCTCAAGAGAATGGAAAGAGAGGAAGTTAACAACTTAATGGGACATCTCAAGCAACTGGAAAAGAAAGAACATTCCTATCTGATCCAGTAGAAGAAAAGAATTAACCAAAATTACAGCAGAATTGAATGAAATTGAAAACAAAAGTATTATACAACAGATCAATAAATCAAAAAGTTGGTTTTTTGAAAAGATCAATAAAATAGATAAACCTTTGGCTAACCTAACCAGGAAAAAAAGAATAAAATCTCTAATGTCATCATTCATAAATGACAAAGACTAAATAACAAAAGACTACTCAGAAATTCAACAAATCCTTAATGAATATTACAAGAAACATTATTCTCAGAAATATGAAAATCTGAAGGAAATTGATCAAAACTTGGAAGCACGTCACCTTCCAAGACTTAGCCAGAATCAAGTGGAAATGTTGAACAGGCCTCTATCAAGTTCTGAAATCAACTATACAAATGCTCCCTAAAATGAAAAGCCCAGGACCAGATGACTTTACATCAGAATTCTACCAAACTTTAAAGAGGAACTAGTAAGTATATTACTCACCCTTTTCCAAAATATAGAAAAAGAAGGAATACTGCCCACCACGTTCTTTGAAGCAAACATCACCATATCCCCAGACCAGGAATAGATCCAATAAGAAAAGAAAGCTATAGACAAATATCACTAATGAATATTAATGCAAAAATATTCAATAAGTTCTTAACAGAATCCAGCAACACAACAAACTAATTATACACCATGACCAAGTGGGTTTTATCCCCGGGTCTCAAGGCTGGTTCAATATATGTAAATCTATAAATATAATTCAGCACATAAACAAATTAAAAAACCATATGATTCTCTCAATTGATGCAGAAAAAGGTTTTGATAATATGCAGCATCCCTTCATGATCAGAACACTTAAGTAAATTGGTATACAAAGATCATTTCATAAACTGATAGAGGCCATCTACAGGAAACCCACAGTCAATATCATATTAAATGCAATTAAATTGAAATCATTTCCACTCGGATCAAGAACCAGGCAAGGTTGCCCATTATCTTCGCTGCTCTTCAACATTGTAATCGAAGTTTTAGCCATTGCAATTAGGGAAGAAAAGGCGATCAAGGGCATACATATACAGTCAGAAGAGATAGAACTTTCACTCTTCGCAGATGACATGATCGTATATCTGGAAAATACCAGGGATTCTACTATAAAACTCTTAGAAGTCATCAAGAAATACAGCAGCGTCTCAGGTTACAAAATCAACATTCATAAATGTTTATATATACTAACAATAGTCAAGCTGAAAAAATAGTCAAGGACTCTATTCCGTTCACAGTAGTGCCAAAGAAGATGAAATATTTGGGAGTTTATCTAACAAAGGGCTTGAAAGATCTCTATAAAGAGAACTATGAAACTCTAAAAAAAGAAATCGCTGAAAATGTTAACAAATGGAAAAACATACCATGCTCATGGCTGGGAAGAATCAACATTGTTAAAATGTCCATACTACCCAAAGCAATATACAATTTTAATGCAATCCCTATTAAAGCTCCACTGTCATACTTTAAAGATCTTGAAAAAATAATGCTTCATTTTATATGGAATCAGAAATAACCTTGAATAGCCAAGACATTACTCGGAAATAAAAACAAAGCAGGAGGAATCACGCTACCAGACCTCAGACTATACTATCAATCAATAGTGATCAAAACATGATACTAGCACAAAAACAGAGAGGTAGATGTATGGAACAGAATAGAGAACCAAGAGATGAACCCAGCAACTTACTGTTATTTCATCTTTGACTAGCCAATTAAAAACATTCAGTGGGCAAATGGTAAATTTAACAAATGGTGCTGGGTGAACTGGCTGAGAACCTGTAGAAGACGGAAACTGGACCCACACCTTTCACCATAGACTCTAACTGTATTAAAGATTTAAACTTAAGACATGAAACTAAAAGTACTAGAAGAAAGTTCAGGGAAAACTCTTGAAGAAATTGGCCTGGGTGAATATTTTATGAGGAGGACCCCCTGGGCAATTGAAGCAGCATCAAAAATACACTATTGGGACCTGATCAAACTAAAAAGCTTCTGCACAGCCAAGAACACAGTAAGTAGAGCAAGCAGACAACCCTCTGAATTGGAGAAGATATTTGCAGGTTACGTCTCTGACAAAGGTTTAATAACCAGAATCCACAGAGAACTCAAACGTATTAGCAAGAAAAGAACAAGTGATCCCATCTCAGGGTGGGCAAGGGACTTGAAGAGAAACTTCTCTGAAGAAGATAGGCGCACAGCCTACAGACATACGAAAAAATCCCCATCATCCTTATCATCAGAGAAATGGAAATCAAACCTACTTTGAGATATCATCTAATTCTAGTAAGATTAGCTGATATCACAAAATCCCCAAACGAGAGATGTTGGCATGGATGTGGAGAAAAAGGAACACTTCTACACTGCTGGTGGGAATGCAAACACATTCTTTTTGGAAAGATTCTTGGAGAACACTTAGAGATCTAAAAATAGACCTGCCATTTGATCCTACAATTCCTCTACTAGGTATATATCCAGAAGGCCAAAAATAGTATTATAACCAGAATATTTGTACCAGAATGTTTATTGCAGCCCAATTTATAATTGCTAAATCATGGAAGAAGCCCAGTGCTCATCAACCCATGAATGGTTTAATAAATTGTGGCATATGTACACCATGGAATATTATGCAGCCTTAATGAAAGACAGAGACTTTACCTCTTTCATGTTTACATGGATGGAGCTGGAACATATTCTTCTTAGCAATGTATCTCAAGAATGGAAGAAAAAGTATCCAATGTACTCAGCCCTACTATGAAACCAACTTATAGCTTTCATATGAAAGCCATAACCCAATTATAACCTAAGAATATGGGGAAAGGGAGGGGAGGGGAGAGGATGGGTGGTATCTTACAAGGGTACATGTGAAACTTAATAAATGTAGAATATAAAAGTCTTAACACAATAACTAAGAAAATGCCAGGAAGGCTATGTTAACCAATGTGATGAAAATATGTCAATTGTATATAAAACCAGGGTATGGTGTCCCATGATTGCATAAATGTACACAGCTATGATTTAATAAAAAAGACAAAAACAAAAAAAAGATCTCTTTAACAGACCAATATCAAGTGTTGAGATCAAAGAAACAATAAAAAAGCTTCCAAAAACAACAACAAAGCCCTGGACTAGATGGCTTCACACTGCAGAATTCTTTCAAACCTTCAAAGAAGAGCTTGTACCTGAATTGCAGAATGTACTCCAAAATATTGAGAAGGAAGGAACCTTCCCCAATATGTTTTATGAAGCACAAATATCACCCTTATACCAAAACCAGGAAAAGACCCAACTAAAAAAGAGAACTACAGACCAATTTCACTAATGAATAGTGATACAAAAATACTCAATAAAATCTTAGCCAATAGATTAAAGCTACACTTTAACAAAATTATACATCAGCACAAAGTAGGTGTCATCCAAGGGATGCAAGGTTGGTTTAACATATACAAATCCATAAATGTAATTCTCCATATCAATAGAGGCAAAAACAAAGACTATATGACCCTCTCAATAGATGTAGAAAAAGCATTTGACAAAATTCAGCAGGGTTTTGTAACAAGAACTCTTAAGAAAATGGGTATAGATGGCACACTTCTTAAACTCCTTGAAGCCATTTATGATAAACCCATAGCCAATATCTCACTGAATGGAGTAAAAATGAAAGCTTTTCCACTTAGAGCTGGAACCAGACAATGATGTCCACTATCTCCACTACTATTCAACATAGTTCTGTAAGTTCTAGCCAATGAAATTAGGCAAAGGAAGGATATTAAGGGCATCTAAATGGGGGCAGAGGAGATCAAACTCTCACTCTTTGTTGATGATATGATCTTATATGTAGAGAATACCACAAACTCAACCAAAAGACTCCTGTAAGTGATCAAGAAATACAGTAATGTCTCAGGGTATAAAATCAATGTCCACAAATAAATAGCCTTTGTATAGGCCAATAACAGTAAGGTTAAGAAGTAAATAAAAGATACAATACCTTTCCTTCACAGTAGCTTCAAGGAAAATGAAATACCTAGGACTATACATAACAAAAGAAGTGAAGAATCTCTACAAAGAGAATTATGAAAGCCTAATTAATAAAGGAAATGCAGAAGACATTAGGAAATGAAAGTTTGTTGTCAACTTGATGAATCTGCCCCTGTAGATCAATAGGCTCTTACTCCTGGCTGCTTGCAAAATTTTCTCTTTTGTTTTGACTTTAGGTAGGTTTATTTAAAAATGCTTTGGAGATGCACTTTGTTGCATCAATGCAACAAAGAGACAAACTGGGGTTTGATATTCCTCTAAAGCTGTTAGAATCTTTGGTGAGTGACGTTTGGAAAATTTTCATTTGTGATATCCTCCAGTAGGACTTCCATTCCTTTGAGTCACTCTCTTCATCTTCAGGGGTGTTTATAATTCATATGTTTGAACACTTCATGAAATCCCATAATTCATTCAGCCATTGCTCTGTTTTTTCTCCCTTCTGTCTCTTCAAGCGCTTGAGTTAGCTCAAGTGCCTTAGCTTCTGGTTCTGAGATTCTTTCTTCTCCATGGTCTAATCTTTCTACTGCATCTTTAAGTTCCCTAACTGACTCCTTCAATTCCTTAGGCTCCAATGTCTCCTTTGTAATTTCCTCATGTATTTCATTCATTTTATTGGTCAGTTTTTGGATTTCCTTTTGGTGATTTTCCACTTTCCTTTCAATTCCCCTTATTGTTTTTGCTATACAAGCTTTAGATTCCCTTTCTGTCATTTCCAAAATTTCTTTATAGGTGGGATTTTCTGCAGTAGCTACCTCATGATTGCTTGGGGGGAGTGGATATTGATCTGTTCCATTTTTTCATGTTGCCACAATTTTTCTGTTGGTTCCTTCTTGTGTGTTTTCTTCTTGTTCACTTCCTTCCTCTGCTTTTTCCTCTTACTTCCTCTTTTAAAAATTGTTTTTATTAAATCATAACTGTATACATTTATGGGATACAAGGTGATGATTTGGTATACAATATGAAATGTTTAAATCAAATTGATTGATATAACCAGCACCTCACTTACTTATTTCTTGTGGTAAGACATTTACAATTTACTGTTAGGTTTTAGAAATATACCCTTGCATTGTGCACATTAGTTGAGATCCTGTAAAATGCCTTCTCTCCTCCCGCCAAACACCTTCTCCCTTTCCCATCCTTCTCATCCCTCCTTTTCCCTTGTTAGACTATATTTGTGTTTTATCATTCACAAGAGAGTATGTTTTTATATTGGTTTCATAAAAATATTGGGTACATTGGATACTTCCCCCACCCCATTCTTGAGATACTTTATTTAAAAAGATGCCTTTCTTTCTTTCTTTTTTTTTTTTTTGTAGAGACAGAGTCTCACTGTACCACCCTCGGGTAGAATGCCATGGCATCACACGGCTCACAGCAACCTCTAACTCTTGGGCTTAGGCGATTCTCCTGCCTCAGCCTCCCGAGCAGCTGGGACTACAGGTGCCCGCCACAACGCCCGGCTATTTTTTTGTTGCAGTTTGGCCGGGGCTGGGCATGAACCCACCACCCTCGGCATATGGTGCCGGCGCCTTACTCACTGAGCCACAGGCGCCTTTCAACTCCATCAAGGTAAACAGAAATGATGTAAAGTCTCCATCTTCTTTTATGGCTGAATAGTATTCCATGTTATACATATACCACAATGTCTTAATCCCTTCATGAGTTGATGGGCATTTGGGCTGCTTCCATGACTTGGCAATTATGAATTGGGCTGCAATAAACATTCTGGTGCAAATGTCTTTGTTGTAAAATGATTTTTGTTCTTCTTGGTAGATACCTAGTAATACAACTGTGGGATCAAATGGAAGGTCAACTTTTAGACTCTTGAGAATTCTCTGTACTTCTTTCCCAAAAGGTTGTATTAGTTTGCAATCCCACCAGCAATGTAGAAGTGTTCCCTTCTCTCCATATCCATGCCAACATTTGAAGTTTTGGGACTTTGTGATGTTGGCTAATCTTATTGGAGTTAGGAGATATCTCAAAGTGGTTTTGATTTGCATTTCTCTGATGATTAAAGATGAGCATTTTTTATGTGTTTGTTAGTCATTTGCCTGTCATCTTCAGAGAAGTGTCTGTTCAAATCTCTTGTTCACAAAGAAATGGGGTTGTTTGATCTTTTTATTAATTTGAGCTCTCTGTAGATTCTCATTATCAGAATTTTGTCAGAATCATAACATGCAAAAATATTCTCCCATTCAGATTTTACTTTTCTGTTTCTGGTTAGTTTGCTTTTGTTGTGGTGCCCTTAGCTGTGCAGAAGCTTTGTAGCTTGATCAAATCCCAATAATATTGTTTTGGTGTTGCTTCAATTACCAGGAGAGTCTTCCTCATAAAATATTTTCCCAGGCCAATATCTTCAAGCATTTTAACCTGCACTCTCCTCTAGTATTTTTATAGTTTTATGTCTTAAATTTAAATCTTTTATCCATTGAGAATCAATTTCTCTTAGTGGTGAGAGGTCTGGGTCCATTTTCAGTCTTCTACATGTCAGTAGTCAGTTCTCCCAGAAGGATTTGTTAAATAGTGGTTCTTTTCCCCAGTGCATGCTTTTGTTAGGATTGTCAAAAATCAAATAACAATATGTGGTTGGGTTCATCTCTAGATTCTCTATTCTATTCCATAGATCTACAACTCTGTTTTTATGGCCATACCATGCTGTTTTGATCAATATAGATTTGTAGTATAACCTGAGATCTGGTAGTGTGATGCCTCTGGATTTGTTTTTATTTCTAACTAGTGTATTGGCTCTTTGGTGGGGGGGGGTTCAGATACCATATAAAATGAAGTACTATTTTTTCAAGTTCTTTAAAGTAAAACATTGCTGCTTTAATAGGGATTGCATTAAATCTGTAGATTGCTTTGGGTAGTATGGACATTTTAACAATGTTGATTCTTCCCAGCCATGAGCATTTTTCCATTTGTTAACATCTTCAGTTATTTCTTTTCTCAGGCTTTCACAATTCTCATTATATAGATCTTTCACATCCTTTGTTAGACAAATTTCCAGGTATTTCATCTTCTTTGGCACTACTATAAAAGAAATAGAGTTCTTGACTCTCTTTTTGGCTCAACTACTGTTGTTATACAGTAGCCAAAACTACAGCTTTGGCTCAGCACCTGTATCTCAATGGCTAGGGTGCCAGCTACATACACCGGAGCTGGTGGGTTCGAATCCAGCCCAATCCTGTTAAACAATGCTACAACCAAAAAATAGCTGGGCATTGTGGCAGGTACCTGTAGTCCCAGCTACTTGTGTGGCTGAGGCAAGAGAATCTCTTAAGTCCAAGAGTTTGAGGTTGCTGTGAGCTGTGATGCCATGGCACTATACCCAGGGTGACATAGTGAGACAGTCTCAAAAAATAAAATAAAATAAAATAAAATAAAACAAAAGCTACTGATTTGTAAATTTTGATTTTGTATCCCAAGACACTGTTAAATTCCTTGATTGCTTCTAAGAGTTTTGTATTTGAGTCCCTAGGGTTTTCCAGTTATAAGATCATGACAGCTGCGAAGAGTAAGAGATTGCCCTCCTCTGACCCCATTTGAATATCCTTGATCCCCTTCTCTTGCCTAATAGTGATGGCTAAAACTTATAGTATTATGTTGAATAGCAGTGGTGACAATGTGCATCCTTGTCTAGTTCCAGATCTGAGTGGAAGTGTTTTCAATGTTACTCCATTCAAAATGATATTGGCTGCGGGTTTGCTGTAGGTGGCCTCTATCAGGTTAAGAAATGTCCCATCTCAGCCTGTTTTCCAATCATGAAAGGATGCCAGATATTATCAAAAGCTTTTCTGCATAATTGATACAATCATATGGTCTTGGTTTTATTTCATTTATGTGGTGTATTATAATTATAGATTTACATGTGTTGAACCAACCATGTAACACTGGGATAAAACCAACTCAATCATGGTGTATATTTTTTTATGTATCATTAAATTGTTTCCTAGGGTATTGTTAAATATTTTTGTGCCAATATTCATTAATGATATTGGTCTACACTTTTCTTTGTTGGGTCCTTTCCTGGTAGGGGGTTCAAGGTGATATTTGCTTCATAGACTGTGTTGGGGAGGATTCCTTTCCTTTCTGTTTTGGAAAAGTTTATGTAATACAGGTACTAGCTCCTCTTTGAAGGGTTGGTAGAATTCTGATATGAAACCATCTGGTCCAGAACTTTTCTTTTTTGGGAGCTTTTGCATAGTTGATGCTATTTCAGTGCTTGATATAGGTCTATTCAAAATTTCTAATTCTTCCTGGTTGAGTCTAGGAAGGTAGTGTGCTTCTGGGTATTGGTCTATTTCCTCCAGATTTTCATATTTCTGAGAATAGTTTTTTGTAGTAAACATGGAAGATTTTTTGAATTTCTATGTTTCTGTTATTTCCCCTTTATCATTTTTGATTGAAGTTATTAGAGATTTTACTTTTCTGTTTCTGGTTAGTCCAGCCGTAGGTTCATCAATTCTATTAATCTTTTCAATGAACCAACTTTTTGTTTTGTTAATCTTCCAAGTCATTTTGTTGTTGTTGTTGTTTTCAATTTCATTTAGTTCTGCTCTAATTTTGGTTATTTCTTTTCTTCTGCTGGGTTTGGGGTTGGATTGTTCTTCCTTTTCTGGTTGCTTGAGATGGCCCATTAGGCTGTTGACTTGCTCTCTTTCTGGCTTCTTGATGAACTCTTCTAATGCTATAATTTCCCTGTTAGGACTGCCTTTGCAGTATTCCACAGGTTTTGATAGTTGTGTCTTGTTTCAAAAATTTCATAATTTTCTTAATCACATCTTTGACCCAGCTATCATTCAGCATAAGGTTAATTAGTTTCCATTACTTTTGAGTATGAAGACTTCTGTTACGGTTAAGATCAACTTTTATTTCATGATGGTCTGAGAAGATAAAAAGAATAATTTCTATTCTTTTAAATTTGTTGAGGTTAGACTTGTGTCCTAAGATACGATCAATTTTGGAGGATAATGTGTGGGCTGATGAGAAGAATGTGTATCAGTTTTATTAGGATGAAATGTTCTGTAAATGTCTGTTTAGTCCATTTGTTCTAGGGTTGAGTTTAAGTCCATTATTTAGTTTCTTCTTGGAGGATCTATCCTGAACTATCAAAGGGGTGTTAAAATCTCCAACTATTATAGTTCAGGAAGACATCATATTGTTCATATCCATTAGGGTTTGTTTGATAAATCAAGGAGGGCACATAAATATTAATTATTGAAATCTCTTCATGTTGAGTGTTTTCCTTGACAAATAGGTAGGGTCCATCCTTGTCTTTCCTTATTTTTGTTGGTTTAAATCCAATTTTATCAGCAAATATTGCAATCCCGCTTTTTTCTAATTTCCATTTGCCTGTATTATAGACCATCACTTCACCCTGAGTCTTGCTTTATCCTTTGAGGTAAGATGAGTCTCTTATAGGCAGTACATACCTGGCCTGAATTTTTGTATCCAGTCAGCCAACCTATGCCTCTTTAGAGGAGAATTTAAGCAAGTCACATTAATTGAGAGAATTGATAGGTATGGTAGTGTTATGACTGTCATGTTTTTGAAAGGTCCAGTGCATATTTTTAACCCTTTCACCATTGTGGAATCTAGCATTTGTTCAATTCTGGGTGAGTTTTCTTTGGAGATAAACCATTGTGTTGGATGTTATGAAAAATTAGTCTGAGTATTTCCTGGAGAGTTGGTCTAGTTATGGCAAATTTCCTCAACATATGGATATCAGACAAGTATTTGATTTCTCCATCACAAATGAAACTTAGTTTAGCTGGATAGAGGATCCTGGGCTGAAAGTTGTTTTGTTTTAGAAGTTAAAGGTTGATGAGTATCTTCTTCTGGCTTGAAAAGTTTCTGCTGAAAAATCTGCAGTTAACCTAATAGTTTTCCCTTTGTAGAAAAGACTATTCTTGCACCTGGCTGCTTACTGGACTTTTCCCTTCATATTAACTTTGTGTCTAGGAGATGCTTTATTTGGATTGAGTCATGCTGGGGTTCTGAAACTATCTACTATCTGGATCTCTGGATCTCTTGCCATGCTTGGGAAATTCTCCTCCATAATATCTTGGAGTACAGCATCAGTGCCTTTAGGACTGTCCTCTCTTTTCTCCTTCAGGAATTCCTATCATTCATATAGTTGATCTTTCAGAATGATCCCACAATTCTCTCAAGGAATATTCTCTTCTTGTTCTCCATTTTTCTGCTTCTTTGAATGCTTGGAATTGTTCAAAAGCTTTTTCTTCAATTTCTGAGATTCCTTCTTCTGCCTGCTCAACTGTGTTACTGAAGGACTCTACTGTATTTCAAAGTTCCTCAAATACCATTTTCATTTCCATAAGCTCCACTGTGTCTTTTCCCATTATGTCCCTATCCTTGGTGATTTTGTCTTTGAATTCATTAATTTCTTGAGGTAACTTTGAAACTACTTTTTGGATTTCTATTTCCATCCGTTCCTCCATTCTATTCATTTGATTTTCCCATCCATATTTTGAATTCTGACATTTCAGCCATATCTCTATGAATGGAATCTTCTGTTGTATCTCCTTTGTTATCCCTTGTGGGGCTTGTTTTACTCTGATTATTAGTGTTGCCAGAGTTCTTCTGCTGGTTCCTCCCCATGAGTATTTTCCACAACTTGGCAATTAAAACTGGTGGGTTGAGACTATATTGGAGGCCCCAGGAACTGGAGCTAACCAGCCATTCACCAATGTGTTAGGGCTTGTGGTTGTGGCTTTTCCCCTATAAGCTTACTAAAGTCCCTTTCAAAGTAGCAGCCATAGACTCTGAGGACCTATTTGGCAAGAAAATGCAAGCTGGTTCTTTCTTGATGATGTCATCCTACCCCTACCCAATCCTAATAAGTCAGGGGTTAGGCTGGAATCTGAATTGGGGAAAGAAACAAACAACAGCAGTGTCCCACTTACTACTGGCAACAGGTAGAGGAGAATCTGTTCCTCTCTCCTACAAAACAACCACTGCTTGGAGGACAGCCCAGGTCAATAGTTCTAATCAGTTCATCCCAGGTAGTACAATCACTGCACATAAGAAAGAATTCAGTGTTTCAAGCATCCACAGGCATGCCTGTAGAAATCTACAGGCATTCTGTCTGGTAAACCTGTGAGGATGAAGCCTAGTCTCCTCCAGTGGGTAATAAGTTCACTGCCCAAAGTCATAACTGGGTTAACAATGCAAACACCCACCATGTTGTCTCTGAATATAGTTTTCTCCATGCTCATCCCTCTCTCCCCAAAGCCCCACCCCCTTTCCCCACAAGTCACTGTTTCTACCCTGCTGTCCAGCAGCCCATACAATGTCCAGGGCTCTCAGGAAATTTGCCAAACACTCCAGGCTCTGCAGGGTATAGACCTTCAGGCAGCCAAGCTAGCGGAGAAGTTTGGACTTTGTGTTCAGAATTGTGAGGAAAATATTTGATCACTTTTATGCTGGACAGGATAACACCTATGCTTCCAGGTGGGACCTCCCTGGAGGAGGAGGGCTAGGGTTCAGTGGCTTTCTGCCATGGGGTAATATGTGAAATCTTTTGTTCCCTGCTTGCTTACAGAGAGCCCATGACAGGCCTCCAGCTTGGGGGAGGGGTCTCCTGTCCACTTGGTGATGGCTGTGTACCTGGACCTCGATGTCTTCAGCTTGTCTCAGCAGAGATAATGTGTACTTGTCTATCTTCTTTCTATACGCTGCTCCTCACCTGTGGCTTCAATAAGTCCACTTATGTACAATGTCTCTCCCTCTGGATGAGAGCCTCAGGTCAAAGCTGCTTCTAGTCAGCCATCTTCCTTCTCTTCTATCATTACTTTTATTACTTTTTTGTGTGTGTGAGAAAAGAAAACTTTATGTAAGTTGATGATCATGGAGACAAAAGAAAATGCTCAAATCTGCCTCACTCTTACTTCCTCTTTCACTTTAAATTACCTTGTCTCTGTGTTTAGGTTTTGAAGTGGCCTTTGGTATAGATCCAAAAGGAAGAGAAGAGTAAAGAGGGAATAGGGGAAAAGAAAAGAATAAGAGAAGGAAAAAAAGAGGATGAAAGGAAAAACTTGATAAAGGGAGAGAATAACAAAAAGAGACATACAGTCAATAGTCATATTCAGTCAAGTGATTTGACTCACAATTGAAATGCCCAGACTCTAGGGGGCTAGACTGTGTGGGTGCCTGGAGGTCAGAAGCTCCTTGCCAGCCTGAGCAAGATCCCGTCTCTTCCAAATATAGCAGCAAATCAATAGTATGTTGCAGTAGAGACCTATTAATACCATCTTTCCAAATCCAAAGTTTGAAGTACACCCTAGACCAGGGGCACAAGGCCTCCTTGAGCTAGGCCAAAGCCATGGCATTTCAGCCTAGGCTTCAGAATAAGGCTTTGGTCCATAAATAGAATACAGAATAAAGTAGAATAAAACAGATAAGAAGACATTTTTTTAAAGTTAAATAAAATTATATAAAATGTTTAAAAAGTGATATCTTAGTTGTTGTTTGAGAAATTTATGAAAGAGAGATGGCAAAGATAGAAAAATCACTATAAAAAGAAAAAAGATAAACAGAAAAGAAAGGAAAAGAGGCACAGAAAAACCATAGCCAAAATGGAGCCCTTGATACTGAAGAAAGTAACAATGAAAAAATAAAAATACAACAAAACAAAGATTTTTTAAAAACCTAAGGAAAAAATAAAAGAAATATGTATATATTATAATATATTGCTTGGATACAAGTTGGTGCTCCAAGAAAATAGGAAAAAAAGAGAAAAAGGATATAAAATGCAATAATTTGTCTGCACACTAGGTGACACTCTAGGGTTGCAAAACATGCAAGTTTATTCTGAAGATGGCCAGAAGAGGGCCAGAAGTTGTTACCTTAGTTGACAAGGAAATCTAGTCCCATCTTTCTAATTCATTTGACCTCATTCAGAGCTTGGTCATTTTGTTAGCATTCAGTTCCCATGGGGTTGAGATCCAGAAGCTCTTGGCAGACTTCTTAGAAGACATGCCTTGACCTTCTAAACAGTGCCCCTTGGCTACAAAGTGGCTTTCCTGGGGTTGCAAGAGTCACCTAACTCACTCCAAGAGTGGCTGCCTAAGTTCAGCAGACATGTCAGAGTTAGTGGGGTGATGGAACCCTGTGAGTTATTCCTCCCAGGTGACCATCCCACAATGGCAGCAACCTGATAGCATCAGAACCAATGAGAGTTCTACCCTACTTAGCCATTCAATCCTGGTTGTCAGGTGCTACTCAAGTTCACTTGCTTAAGCCCGTCCAAGGCAGCTCCAGTGAACACCAAGTTCAAGAAAACCCCTGCAGGGGGTGGTGCCTGTGGCTCAGTGAGTAGGGTGCAGACGGTGGTGGATTCAAACCCAGTCCCCACCAAACTTCAACAAAAAAATAGCCAGGTGTTGTGGCAGGTGCGTAGTCCCAGCTCTTGGGAGGCTGAGGCAAGAGAATCACCTAAGCCCAAGAGCTGGAGGTTGCTGTGATCTGTCACACTCTACTGAGGGTGACAAAGTGAGACTGTCTCTAAAAAAGAAAGAAAGAAAGAAAGAAAGAAAGAAAGAAAGAAAGAAAGAAAGAAAGAAAGAAAGAAAGAAAGAAAGAAAGAAAGAAAGAAAGAAAGAAAGAAAGAAAGAAGAAAGAAAGAAGACAACCATGCAGGAAGAGCCTTCCCTGTCTCTACCCCTCCACTAGAGGACCAACTGACTACTGCTCACACCCAGGAACTCACCTTCTGTGCTAGTCTTCCACTGCTCCTGACCTCTTTGTTGGCTCCTGGAGCCTCCTGCTGTTTCACTGTGCTCCTGCAGTGGTGTTTCTGCGTAGGATTCCCCAGCCAGAGGGGGCTGGAGTCTGTTTTCTCTAGTCTTACCTTGGATGGCTGCTAAGGAGCCACAGACTGTAGATTATATTATGAATTGTGTTATGAATATAAACACAAACTTTAGACTTTAGATTATGTTATGAATTCCCCGTATTTTTTGTGTTCGACTGTGAATTTTTGTACCACTTGTCTGGTGAGTCTTTGGGTTGTGCTATCACTTGTATGGAATGTGATGAAAAGTGTGTGATTGCCTAATTTTGATTTGGAGGTGCATTGTGTTGGCCATTGGTTTGTTATCTTTTGGAAAGATCTGTTCACTTCTTTTGCCTGCTTTTTTGTGATGATGTTTGTTTTTCTTGTGAAATCTTTGTGGATTCAGCCCTTTGTGTGGTATGTAAATATCTTTCTTCTCCCATTCCATGCAAAGCATGGAATTATTTTTTTCTAGATCCGTGAGAATGATGTTGGTGCTTTGGTGGAGATTGCATTGAATCTGTGGATTACTTTGGGAAGTGTAGGTATTTTGCAGTTTTGATTATGCTGACTCATGAGCAATGATATGTTTTTCCATTTGTTTATATCCTCTGTGATCGCCTTCAGTCAGATTGACTTGTTGGTGTATAGAAATGCTATTGATTTCTGTGCATTGATTTTTGTATCCTGAGACTGGTGAATTTGTCAATTCTCTGAGTTTCTTAGAAGAGTTTTGGAGGTTTTCTAGATGTAAGAGTATATTGTCAGCAAGAAATAATGGTTTGACCTCTTCTGTCCCCATTTGGGTGCCCTTTGTTTCCTTCTCTCGGCTGGTTGCTTTGCCTTGACTTCTACCTCTATGTTGAGTGGAGGCAATGATGGTGATCAACATTATCTGGTTCTGAGTCTAGGAAGGAATGCTTTTAAATTTTCCCCATCCAGTATGCTGGTGGCTGTCAGTTTGTTGTATATGTTTTTTTAAATTTGGGAGTATGTTTCATCTAAGTCTGTTTTGTTGAGTTCTTATCATAAAAGGGTGCTGAGTTTTGTCAGGTGCTTTCTCTGCATCTATTGAAACAATCAAGTGGTCTTTGTTTTTGCTTCTGTTATTTGGTGAGTCACATTTGTAGATTTGCCTGTGTTGGACCTGAGATGGAGCACACTTGGTTGTTGTGAATTCCATTTGTTGGTTTGTGGTGTACTGATGAAACTGGTTTGCTAGCTTATTGAGGCTTTTGAGGGCTTTTGCATCTGTATTCATGGGGAATGTTGTTCTGTTGTTTTCTTTTTTTGTTGTATCATTTCCTAGCTTTAACATCAGAGTGATGCTGGCTTTGCGGAGATTGAGTAGGGGAGGATTCCTTCCTTCTAGATGCTGTGATGTAATTTCTGCAACATGAGTGTCATTTCTTCTTTTTATGTCTGGCAGAACTTGGCTAAGAAGACACTTGGTACAGGGCTTTCTTTACTGAAAGGTTTTTTACAGAAGCTTCAGTTTTGTTGCTTGACATTTGTCTGATTGGTAGTTGTATTTCATTCTGGTTGAGCCTGGAGAGGTTGTTTCCAGGAATTCATCCATTTTCTTAACATTTTCCAGTTTATATGCATAGGGGTTTTTATACTATTCAGAGCTGAAGTTTTGTGTTTCTGTGGTATCAGTTGTAATGTCTCCTTTTTCATTTCTGATTGAGCTTTTTGGGGTCCTCGCATTTCTCTTTTTAGGTTAGTCTAGCAGGAGGCCTCTCAGTTTTGTTTATTTTTTAGGAAGTCAACTTTTCATTTCATTAATCTTCTGTGTAGTTTTTTTGTTATCCATTCTGTTAGTTTGGGTATGATCTTAGTCATTTCTCTTCTTCTGGCTTTGGGCATGGTTTGTTCTTTTCAAATTCTTTTTTTTTTTTTTTTTAGACTTGGATAAAACTGACTTTATATCAACAAAAGCAATAAAGGACAAAGATGGGAAATTATATAATAATGAAGGGATCAATTTAACAAAAAGATAAAAAGATATAGCAATCCTAAATATATAAAATAGTACTTTGAAAGCAACCATAGTGACACTTATCAATGAGGTATGAACATTTTCTGGGATGAGTCCATGAACTCAATTACCTTACCTTGTATATACACCTAAAACCAGAGCTCCTGGATTCATAAGACAAATACTACTATACCCAAGAAAAAGAGATAGACACCAATATAGTAATAATATGCGGGACGTCAACAATCCACCAACAGCTCTAGGCATATCATCAAGGAAGAAAATTAACAAACAATAGACTTAAACTGGACTCTAGAAAAAATGGATATAACAGACTTTTACAGAACATTCTATCCTCAAACTACAAAATAGACTTTCTTCTTATTAGCACATGCAACACTTTCCAAGGTAGACTATATGTTTGACCACAAAACAAATCTCAATAATTTTTTTTCTTTATGTAGCATTAATCTTTTGTGCTGTATTGTCCATAATTACTATGTATGCTACTTTACAGAGCTTTATTGTGAGAAGTGAGCTAATATATGTACAGCGTTTAGCATAATAGGCCACTAACATGTTAGCTGTTAAATATGTTTGGGAAACATTGTGCATCCTACACTGTTTAATAAATTCATAATACACATTAGATTCCCAGTAAAGGATCAAGCAATTCCTATGGTTAAAGCAAAACTTGTTTGTTAAGGGAATAGGGAATGACTTCTTTTTTTTTTTTTTTTTTTTTTTAATTTTTTTATTAAATCATAAGTGTATACAATGATATGATTATGGGGCATCATACACTCACTTCATAAACCATTTGACACATTTTTATCCCAGTGGTTAACATAGCCTTTCCGGCGTTATCTCAGTTACTGTGCCAAAACATTTATATTCTACATTTACCAAGTTTCGCAAATACCCCTGTAATATGCACCACAGGTGTGATCCCACCGATTCCCCTCCCTCTACCCACCCCCCCTTTCCCACTTCCCCCTATTGTTAAGTTGTAGCTGGGTTATAGCTTTCATGTGAGAGTCCCAAATTAGTTTCATAGTAGGGCTGTGTACATTGGGTATTTTTTCTTCCATTCTTGGGATACTTTACTAAGAAGAATATGTTCCAGCTCCATCCATGTAAACATGAAAGAGGTAAAGTCTCCATCTTTCTTTAAGGCTGCATAGTATTCCATGGTATACATATACCACAATTTATTAATCCATTCGTGGATCGATGGGCACTTGGGCTTTTTCCATGACTTAGCTATTATGAATTGAGCTGCAATAAACATTCTGGTACAAATATCTTTGTTATGTTGTGATTTTTGGTCTTCTGGGTATATGCCCAGCAGAGGAATTACAGGATTGAATGGCAGATCTATTTTTAGATCTCTGAGTGTTCTCCATATATCCCTCCAAAAGGAATGTATTAATTTGCATTCCCACCAGCAGTGCAGAAGTGTTCCCTTTTCTCCGCATCCACGCCAACATCTCTGGTCTTGAGATTTTGTGATATAGGCTAGTCTCATTGGAGTTAGATGATATCTCAAAGTAGTTTTGATTTGCATTTCTCTGATGATTAAAGATGATGAGCATTTTTTCATATGTCTGAAGGCCGTGCGCCTGTCTTCTTCAGAGAAGTTTCTCTTCAAATCCCTTGCCCAGCCTGCGATGGGATCCCTTGTTTTTTTCTTGCTGATGCGTTTGAGTTCTCTGTGGATTCTGGTTATTAAACCTTTGTCAGAGTTATACCCTGCAAATATCTTCTCCCATTCTGAAGGCTGTCTGCTTGCTCTGCTTACTGTGTTCTTAGCTGTGCAGAAGCTTTTTAGTTTGATCAGGTCCCAGTAGTGTATTTTTGAAGCTGCTTCAATTGCCCGGGGGGTTCTCCTCATGAAATACTCACCCAGCCCAATTTCTTCAAGGGTTTTCCCTGCATTCTCCTCTAGTATTTTTATAGTTTCATGTCTTAAGTTTAAATCTTTAATCCAATGAGAGTCTATCTTAGTTAATGGTGAAAGGTGTGGGTCCAATTTCAGTCTTCTGCAGGTTGCCAGCCAGTTCACCCAGCACCATTTGTTAAATAGGGAATCTTTTCCCCACTGAATGTTTTTAATTGGCTTGTCAAAAATCAAATAGCGGTAAGTAGCTGGATTCATCTCTTGGTTCTCTATTCTATTCCAGATATCTACTTCTCTGTTTTTGTGCCAATACCATGCTGTTTTGATCACTATCGGTTTGTAGTAAAGACTGAGGTCTGGTAGTGTGATTCCTCCTGTTTTGTTTTTATTTCTGAGTAATGTCTTGGCTATTCGAGGTTTTTTCTGATTCCATATAAAACGAAGTAATGTTTTTTCAAGATCTTTAAAATATGACAGTGGAGCTTTAATAGGGAGTGCGTTGAAAGTATATATTGCTTTGGGTAGTATGGACATTTTGATAATGTTGATTCTTCCTAGCCATGAGCATGGTATGTTTTTCCATTTGTTAACATTTTCAGCTATTTCTTTTCTTAGAGTTTCATAGTTCTCTTTATAGAGATCTTTCACGTCTTTTGTTAGGTAAATTCCCAAATATTTCATCTTCTTTGGCACTACTGTGAATGGGATAGAGTCCTTAACTGCTTTTTCAATTTGACTGTTGTTGGTGTATATAAAGGCTACCGATTTATGAATGTTGATTTTGTAACCTGAGACGCTGCTGTATTCCTTGATCACTTCTAGGAGTTTTGTAGTAGAGTCCCTAGTGTTTTCCAGATACACAATCATATCATCTGCGAAGAGCGAGAGTTTGATCTCTTCTGACCCTATATGGATACCCTTGATCGCCTTTTCTTCCCTAATTGCGGTGGCTAAAACTTCCATTACAATGTTGAAAAGCAATGGAGACAATGGGCAGCCTTGTCTGGTTCCTGATCTGAGTGGAAATGATTCCAATTTAACTCCATTCAATATGATATTGGCTGTGGGTTTGCTGTAGATAGCCTCTATCAGTTTAAGAAAAGTCCCTTCTAGACCAATTTTCTTGAGTGTTCTGATCATGAAGGGATGCTGGATATTATCAAAAGCTTTTTCTGCATCAATTGAGAGAATCATATGGTCTTTGTTTTTTAATTTGTTTATGTGCTGAATTACATTTATAGATTTACGTATATTGAACCAGCCTTGAGACCCTGGGATAAAACCAACTTGGTCATGATGTATAATTTGTTTGATGTGTTGCTGGATTCTGTTTGTTAGGATCTTGTTGAATATTTTTGCATCTATATTCATTAGTGATATTGGTCTATAATTCTCTTTTCTTGTTGGGTCTTTTCCTGGTTTGGGGATCAGGGTGATATTTGCTTCATAGAACGTGTTGGGTAGTCTTCCTTCTTTTTCTACCTTTTGGAACAGGTTGAGTAATATAGGTACTAATTCCTCTTTAAAGGTTTGGTAGAATTCTGACGTGAAACCATCTGGTCCCGGGCTTTTCTTTTTAGGGAGGTTTTGTATAGTTGATGCTATTTCTGAACTTGATATGGGTCTGTTCAACATTTCCACTTGATTCTGGTTAAGTCTTGGAAGGTGGCGTGCTTCCAAGTATCGGTCTATTTCCTTCAGATTTTCATATTTCTGAGAATAAAGTTTCTTGTAATATTCATTAAGGATTTTTTGGATTTCTGATGAGTCTGTGGTTATTTTGTCTTTGTTGTTTCTGATTGATGATATTAGAGATTTTACTCTTTTTTTCCTGATTAGGTTGGCCAGAGGTTTATCTATTTTATTGACCTTTTCAAAAAACCAGCTTTTTGATTTATTGATCTGTTGTATTATTCTTTTGTTTTCAATTTCATTTAATTCTGCTCTAATTTTGGTTATTTCTTTTCTTCTACTGGGTTTGGGGTTGGAATGTTCTTCCTTTTCCAGTTGCGTGAGATGTCCCATTAAGTTGTTAACTTCCTCTCTTTCCGTTCTCTTGAGGAAGGCTTGCAGTGCTATAAATTTCCCTCTTAGAACTGCCTTTGCAGTGTCCCAGAGGTTCTGATAGCTTGTGTCTTCATTGTCATTTTGTTCCAAAAAATTGGTGATTTCTTTCTTAATCTCATCTCTGACCCAGCTATCATTCAGCATAAGGTTATTTAACTTCCATGTTTTTGTATGGGTATGCAGATTCCTGTTGTTACTCAATTCAAGTTTTATTCCATGATGGTCCGAGAAGATGCATGGAATAATTTCTATTCCTTTAAATTGACTGAGGTTAGACTTGTGACCTAAAATGTGATCAATTTTGGAGTAAGTTCCGTGGGCTGATGAGAAGTATGTGTATTCAGTTTTGTTGGGATGAAATGTTCTGTAGATGTCTGCTAAATCTAAATACTGGATGGTTAGGTTTAAATCTAAGATTTCTTTGCTCAGCTTCTTTCTGGAGGATCGATCCAACACTGCCAAGGGAGTGTTGAAATCTCCAACGATTATGGAGCTGGAGGAAATCAAGTTACTCATGTCTGTTAGAGTTTCTCTTATAAATTGAGGTGCATTCTGGTTGGGTGCATAGATATTAATAATTGAGATCTCGTCATATTGAGTATTACCCTTAACAAATATGAAGTGACCATTCTTGTCCTTCCTTACTTTTGATGGTTTAAAGCCTACTGTATCTGCAAATAAAATTGCAACACCTGCTTTTTTCTGATTACCATTTGCCTGAAATATGGATGACCATCCTTTCACCCTGAGTCTGTATTTGTCTTTTAAGTTGAGATGTGACTCTTGTATGCAACAAATATCTGGCTTAAGTTTTTGTATCCAGTCAGCTAACCTATGCCTCTTTAGAGGACAGTTTAAGCCATTCACATTGATGGAGAGTAAGGATAAGCCTGGTGGAATTTTGGGTATCGAGTTTTTCAAAGGTCCAGTGGACATTTTTAATCCTTTCGCCAGTGTGGAAGTTGGAGTTTGATCCGAAGTTTCTGAGTGAGTTTATTTTTGTGGTATAGGATTGGGTTGGTCATTGTGGAGGATAGGTCTGAGAACATCCTGAAGAGCTGGTTTACTTATGGCAAATTTTTTCAACATATGAATGTCATTGAAGTATTTAATTTCTCCATCATAGATGAAACTCAGTTTAGCTGGATACAAGATCCTGGGTTGAAAGTTTTTTTGCTTTAGGAGATTAAAAGTTGATGACCAGCCTCTTCTTGCTTGAAAAGTTTCAGCAGAGAGATCTGCAGTTATTCTAATATTCTTACCTTTGTACGTTATAGTTTTCTTTCGCCGGGCTGCTTTGAGAATCTTCTCTTTCATGTTAACTTTAGTGAAGCTAATTATGATATGTCTGGGAGATGGCTTTTTGGGGTTGAATCGTGCTGGGGTTCTGAAGCTGTCTGCTATCTGAATTTCAGATTCTCTAGGCATGTCTGGAAAATTTTCTTTCATAATTTCATGTAGAAGGGCCTCTGTGCCCTTGGCTGCCACGTCATCAGCCTCCGAAATTCCTATAACCCTTATGTTATTTTTTTTCGAATTATCTGAGAGCTCTCTGAGTGAGTGATCCGTTTTTACTCTCCATTTCTCTTCCTCTTTGAGAGATTGGGAGCGTTCGAAGACTTTATCTTCAATGTCAGAAATCCTTTCTTCTGCTTGCTCCATTCTGTTACTGAGGGATTCTACTGTATTTTTCATATCTTTGAGGGCTGTAAGTTCTTGTTTCAGTGTGTCTAAGTCTTTGGTGGTTTTGTCTTTAAATTCGTTAAATTCTTGAGACAGTTTTTGAATTTCTCCTCGAATTCCTAATTCCATTTTATTAATCTTGTCTGCAAACCAAATTCTGAATTCGACTTCTGACATCTCAGCCAGTTGTTTATGAATGGGATCTTCAATCACATCTGCCGTATCTTTTCTTGGGGGGGTTGATCTATTCTGGTTATTCATGTTACCAGAGTTTTTCCGCTGATTCCGCCCCATGGTTTACTCCCTTTGGTTTTTCCCCTGGGGTTTTATCGAGGGCCCGTACAGTGCTGTGGCCTGAGAAACTGGGGCCCTGTCTGGTGTGGTGGAGCAAAGTGGTTCTGTCTTGTTTTCAGCTGGTTTCTGTTCGATCCTATTGCAACTTCTACTCTGGCTTGAAGTCTCAGCTGTGTGGAAAAATCAGCAATTAAGTCACCCCGCCTGCCCACCTCTGGCCCCAGTTGGAAAAGGAGAATCAAACCTTCCTACAATCGCACACCCAGGGCACCACCTGAAAAGTCCTCAGTCTATTAGCCCAGTTCAAAAGGTCCGTATCAACTGTCTCAATCGGCACTTGTCTCAGGTGGAAGGGTTCAAGAGGTCTCTGGGAACTGGATCACAGGGGCCTGGTGACTCCTCTGAGACAGCTCACCCCAGTGCAGCGTGGAGTCAGGAGGAGCCACCCCGCAAACAGAGCAGTCTGGGAAGGTTGACGTCTCCTTCCCCACTTTGCCCCTCCGTCGGACCCAGTCACTGGTATCTCTGCAGATGGCTAACCCAGTTGCCTGCAGTGAACAGACACTCCAGGGGTTTGCACCTGCCTGAATCGCGAGGAAGTCTGCCAGGCCCCCGCAGACTGCCGCTATCTAGCAGGAGGAGATGGGGCCTGACATCTTTGAGTGTTTGATGCAGGTGATGGGAAGGAGGTGTTCACTCAGGCTTAGCCCCGTCCCTGATGGATGCTGCTAACAGAACAGAACAGAACAGACAACTTTGTGAGGTTCTGTCTCTGTTCCTGTCGTCGCCTACAGGAGACGGGCTGTTTTGAGTTCAAACGTCTTTGCTGCTGGAGAATTGCGTCTGAACACCTCTCTGGGTCGGCCCCGCCCTGGAGGCTTCCGGGTTTGTGAGCCGTGTCACCGGTAGCCTCCTCTGGTTGCCCAGGGAGACAGGGGGTGTGGCCTCAGAATATCCAGAAGTGAGCGTTCTGCCGTTAAAGAAAAAACGGCTGTTGATCTACCTCCAGGGAACTGCTGCTCTGGTGTGGGCACTCAGGCGACCCTTTTCTCCTCTGTCCCGCGCCCCAGAGTCAGCACTGAGCGGCCGCAGTTTGTGCTGGGTCCACACCCCTTAAGAGATCCCCCAAGAATCAGAACTCTTGGGGGATGGGCCCCCAGACCCGGATTGGGAGTGGGGCGGGGGGAAGCTAGAGTTTCATTCAGTTTCACGCCATACTACGGTCCGGGGAGGGCTCCTGCACTGCACCGCAGGGAAGTGCCGCCAAGGCTTGATTTTCCCTCAGCAGAGTGCCCTCTCCTCGCTCACGTATCCCAGAGTCAGCGCTGACCTGACGCAGCTCAGGCACTGTGCACTCCCCTCGAGAAATCACCCAAGGAGCCGAACTCCGGAGGGATAGGCCCTCAGACCCCGAGTGAGAGTAGGGGCTCTCAGCTCTCAGGGGGGAGGCCAGAGTCTTATTCAGTCTTGTGCCCGGGGAGGGCTCCTGTACTGCACTGCAGGGAAGTGCCGCCAAGGCTTGATTTCCCCTCAGCGGAGTGCCCTCTCCTCGCTCACGTGTCCCAGAGTCAGCGCTGACCTGACGCAGCTCAGGCACTGTGCACTCCCCTCGAGAAATCACCCAAGGAGCCGAACTCCTGGGGGATAGGCCCTCAGACCCCGATTGAGAGTAGGGGTTCTCAGCTCTCAGCGGGGAGGCCAGAGTCTGATTCAGTCTTGGGTCCCCTATGCCCGGGGAGGGTTGCTGCACTGCACCGCAGGGAAGTGCCGCGAGGCGTGACTCCCCCTCAGCCCGGTGCCCTCTCCTCACTCGGCGCGCCTCAGAGTCAATGTGGACCAGTCGCAACTCGGGGACTGTCCACTCCCCTTGAGAAATCACCCAAGGATCTGAAGTCCTGGGGGACAGGCCTCCAGACCTCAGTGGGCGGGAGGGGAGCGCCGGGGATTCAGGGTTGCCGGCAAAGGATTCCCAAAGTTTTATTCAGCCCTATGTCCGGCAGGAGAACGCCACGGCACCCCAGTAGGGGAGGTAGGTCCAGTTTTTAGAAGGTCTCTCCCATGGAGTGTAGTGGGAGGGGCTTTAATTTCTGCCCACTTGTTCAATTGTGGGGCTACAGAGCCGGTCTCATGGGGGAGGGGGACTCCCGTCTGCTTGGTGGTGGATTTTGTACCTTTTGTTTGCGTCCTTGTGATCACAACTTGCCTCAGCGGTGTTGATGTGCGTTCTTCAGCCTTCTCTCTTGGTGAGGCTCAAGTCCACCAGGATACTTACTAAATTCCTGTCCCTTAACTCTCCTTCTGGACGGGAGCATTTGTTGAAAGCTGGCTTCAGTCCGCCATCTTGTCTCCCCTCCCGGAATGACTTCTTTCTTTTTTTTTTTTATTAAATCATTAGTATGTGTACATTAGTATGATCATGGGGCACCATACACTTGGTTCATAGACCGTGTGACACATTTTCATCACACTAGTTAACATAGCTTTCATGGCATTTTCTTAGTTATTTTGCTAAGACCTTTACATTCCACATTTACTAGGATTCACATAAACCCTTGTAAGATGCACCGCAGGTGTAATCCCATTAATCCGCCTCCCTCCACCTACCTCGCCCCTCCCTCCCTTCCCTTTCCCCCTTCTCCCTATTCTAAGGTTGTAACTGGGTTATAGCTTTCATGTGGAGGTCCTACATTAGTTTCATAATAAGGGTGAGTACATTGGGTACTGTTTCTTCCATTCTTGAGACACTTTACTGAGAAGAATATGTTCCAGCTCCATCCATGTAAACATGAAAGAGGTAAAGTCTCCATCTTTTTTAAGGCTGCATTATATTCCATAGTGTACATATACCACAAGTTATTAATCCATTCATGGATCAATGGGCACTTGGGCTTTTTCCATGACATAGCAATTATGAATAGGACTGCAATAAATGTTCTGATACAAATATCTTTGTTATGATGTGATTTTTGGTCTTCTGGGTATATGCCCAGTAGAGGGATTACAGGATTGAATGGCAGATCTATTTTTAGATCTCTAAGTGTTCTCCATATCTCTTTCCAAAAGGAATGTATTAATTTGCATTCCCACCAGCAGGGCAAAAGTGTTCCCTTTTCTCCACATCCACACCAACATCTCTGGTCTAGGGATTTTGTGATGTAGGCTAGTCTCACTGGAGTTAGATGATATCTCAAAGTAGTTTTGATTTGCATTTTTCTGATGATTAAAGATGATGAGCATTTTTTCATATGTCTGAAGGCCGTGCACCTGTCTTCTTCAGAGAAGTTTCTCTTCAAGTCCCTTGCCCAGCCTGCGATGGGATCACTTGTTCTTTTCTTGCCAATGCGTTTGAGTTCTCTGTGGATTCTGGTTATTAAACCTTTGTTGGAGACATAACCTGCAAATATCTTCTCCCATTCTGAGGGCCGTTAGCTTGCTTTACTTACTGTGTTCTTGGCTGTACAGAGGCTTTTTAGTTTGATCAAGTCCCAATAGTGTATTTTTGAAGCAGCTTCAACTGCCTGGGGGGTCCTTCTCATAAAAAACTCGCCCAACCCAATTTCTTCACGGGTTTTCCCTGAACTCTCTTCTAGTATTTTTAGTTTCATGTCTTAGGTTTAAATCTTTAATCCAGTGAGAGTCTATCTTGGTAAATGGTGAGAGGTGTGGGTCCAGTTTCAGTCTTCTACAGGTTGCCAGCCAGTTCACTCAGCACCATTTGTTAAATAGGGAATCTTCCCCATTGAATGTTTTTAATTCGCTTGTCAAAGATTAAATAACAGTAATTAGCTGGGTTCATCTCTTGGTTCTCTATTCTGTTCCAGACATCTACTTCTCTGTTTTTGTGCCAGTACCATGCTGTTTTGATCACTATCAATTGTAGTATAGTCTGAGATCTGGTAGCGTGATTCCTTCTGTTTTGTTTTTATTTTTGAGTAATGTCTTGGCTATTCGAGGTTTTTTCTGATTCCATATAAAACGAAGTATTGTTTTTTCAAGATCTTTAAAGTATGACAGTGGAGCTTTAATGGGGATTGCGTTGAAATTATATATTGCTTTGGGTAGTATGGACATTTTAACAATGTTGATTCTTCCCAACCATGAGCATGGTATGTTTTTACATTTGTTAACATTCTCAGCTATCTCTTTTCTTAGTTTCATAGTTCTCTTTATATAGATCTTTCACGTCCTTTGTTAGATAAACTCCCAAGTATTTCATCTTCTTTGGCACTACTGTGAATGGGATAAAGTCCTTAATTGTTTTTTCAACTTGGCTATTGTTGGTATATATAAAGGCTACCGATTTATGAATGTTGATTTTGTAACCTGAGACACTGCTGTATTCCTTGATCACTTCTAAGAGTTTTGTAATAGAGTCCCTAGTATTTTCCAGATATACAATCATATCATCTGCGAAGAGCGAAAGTTTGATCTCTTCTGACCCTATGTGGATACCCTTGATTGCCTTTTCTTCCCTAATTGTGGTGGCTAAAACTTCCATTACAATGTTAAAGAGCAACGGAGACAATGGGCAGCCTTGTCTGGTTCCTGATCTGAGTGGAAATGATTCCAATTTAACTCCATTCAATATGATATTGGCTGTGGGTTTGCTGTAGATGGCCTCTATCAGTTTAAGAAATGTCCCTTCTATACCAATTTTCTTAAGTGTTCAGATCATGAAGGGATGTTGGATGTTATCAAAAGCTTTTTCTGCATCAATTGAGAGAATCATATGGTCTTTGTTTTTTAATTTGTTTATGTGCTGAATTACATTTATAGATTTATGGATATTAAACCAGCCTTGAGACCCTGGGATAAAACCAACTTGGTCATGATGTATGATTTGTTTGATATGTTGCTGGATTCTGTTTGTTAGAATCTTGTTGAATATTTTTGCATCTATATTCATTAGTGATATTGGTCTATAATTTTCTTTTCTTGTTGGGTCTTTTCCTGGTTTGGGGATCAGGGTGATGTTTGCTTCATAGAACGTGTTGGGTAGTCTTCCTTCTTTTTCTACCTTTTGGAACAGGTTGAGTAGTATAGGTACTAATTCCTCTTTAAATGTTTGGTAGAATTCTGACGTGAAACCATCTGGTCCCGGGCTTTTCTTTTTGAGGAGATTTTGTATGGTTGATGTTATTTCCGAACTTGATATGGGCCTGTTCAACATTTCCACTTGATTTTGGTTAAGTCTTGGAAGGTGACGTGCTTCCAAGTAACGGTCAATTTCCTTCAGATTTTCGTATTTCTGAGAGTAAAGTTTCTTGTAATATTCATTAAGGATGTTTTTGATTTCTGAGGAGTCTGTTGTTATTTCATCTTTGTTATTTCTGATTGATGAGATTAGAGATTTTACTCTTTTTTTCCTGATTAGGTTGGCCAGAGGTTTATCTATTTTGTTGACTTTTTCAAAAAAACAGCTGTTTGATTTATTGATCTGTTATATTATTCTTTTGTTTTCAATTTCATTTAGTTCTGCTCTGATTTTGGCTTTTTCTTTTCTTCTACTGGATTTGGGGTTGGAGTGTTCTTCCATTTCCAGTCTCTTGAGATGTCCCATTAAGTTGCTTACTTCCTCTCTTTCCGTTCTCCTGAGGAAGGCTTGCAGTGCTATAAATTTCCCTCTTAGAACTGCCTTTGCGGTGTCCCAGAGGTTCTGGTAGTTCGTGTCTTCATTGTCGTTTAGTTCCAAAAATTTTGCAATTTCCTTCGTGATCTCATCTCTGACCCAGCTATCATTCAGCATAAGGTTATTTAACTTCCATGTTTTTGTATGAGTATGCGGATTCCTGTTGTTACTCATCTCAAGTTGTATTCCATGATGGTCCAAAAAGATACATGGAATAATTTCTATTCCTTTAAATTTACTGAGGTTAGATTTGTGACCTAAGATGTGATCGATTTTGGAGTAAGTTCTGTGGGCTGATGAGAAGTATGTGTATTCAGGAAGTATGTGTATTTAGTTTTGTTGGGATGAAATGTTCTGTAGATGTCTGCTAAATCTAAATGCTGGATGGTTAGATTTAAATCTAGAATTTCTTTACTCAGCTTTTTGTTAGAGGATCGATCCATCACTGCCAAAAGAGTGTTAAAATCTCCGACTACTATAGAGTTGGAGGAAATCAAGTTGCTCATGTCTGTTAGAGTTTCTCTTATAAATTGAGGTGCATTCTGGTTGGGTGCATAGATATTAATAATTGAAATCTCATCCTATGGAGCATTACCCTTAACAAATATGAAGTGACCATATTTGTCCTTCCTTACTTTTGTTGGTTTAAAGCTTATTGTATCCACAAATAAAATTGCAACAACTGCTTTTTTCTGGTTACCATTTGCCTGAAATATGGATGACCATCCTTTCACCCTGAGTCTGTATTTGTCTTTTAAGTTAAGATGTGACTCTTGTATGCAACAAATGTGTGGCCTGAGTTTTTTTATCCAGTCAGCTAACCTATGTCTCTTTAGAGGGCAGTTTAAGCCATTCACATTAATGGAGAGTATTGATAAGTCTGGTGAAATTTTGGGTATTGAGTTTTTTGAAAGTCTAGTAGGCATTTTTAATCCTTTTGCCATTGTGGAAGTTGGAGTTTGATCAGAAGTTTCTGAGTGAGTTTACTTTTGTATTAGAGGATTAAGTTGGTTATTATGGAGGATAGGTCTGAGAATATCCTGAAGAGCTGGTTTGGTTATGGCAAATTTCTTTAGCATATGAATGTCATTAAAGTATTTAATTTCTCCATCATAAACGAAACTCAGTTTAGAGTACAAGATCCGGGGTTGAAAGTTATTTTGCTTGAGGAGATTAAACGTTGATGACCACCCTCTTCTGGCTTGAAAAGTTTCAGCAGAGAGATCTGCAATCATTCTAATGTTCTTCCCTTTGAAGGTAATAGTAGTTTTCTTTCGCCTGGCAGCTTTGAGAATTTTCTCCTTCATATTAACTTTAGTGAAGTTAATTATGATATGCCTGGGGGATGTCTTTTTTGGTTCGAGTCATGCTGAGGTTCTGAAGCTATCTGAATTTCACGTTCTCTAGGCATGTCTGGAAAATTCTCTTTCATAATTTCATGCAGAAGGGCCTCTGCGCCCAGTGAGGCCACTTCATCTGTTTCAGGAATTCCTATGAGTCAGATATTTGCCTTCTTCGAGTTATCTCAGAGCTCTCTGAGAGAGTCATCCATTTTTGCTCTCCATTTCTCTTCCTCTTTGAGAGTTTGGGAGTGTTCAAAGGCTTTATCTTCAATGTCAGAGATCCTTTCTTCTGCTTGGTCCATTCTGTTGCTAAGGGATTCTACTGTATTTTTCATATCTTTGAGGGCTGCAAATTCTTGCTTCAGTGTGTCTAAGTCTTTGGTGGTTTTGTCTTTAAATTTGTTAAATTCTTGAGACAGCTTTTGAATTTCTCCACGAATTCCTAGTTCCATTTTGTTAATCTTGTTCGCCATCCAAATTCTGAATTCGATTTCTGACATCTCAGCCAGTTGTTTGTGAATGGGATCTTCAATTACATCTGCCGTATCTTTCCTTGGGGGGGGTTGATCTATTCTGGTTATTCATGTTACCAGAGTTTTTCCGCTGATTCCACCCCACGATTGTTTTACTCCTTTGATTTCTCCCCTGGTGTTTTGTCTAGGACCCACACAGTGCTGTGGCCTGAGAAACTGGGGCCCTGTTTGGTGTAGAGGGGCTAAGTGGTTCTGTCTTGTTTTCAGCTGGTTTCTATTTGACCCTAGTGAAACAGTTACTCTGGGTTGAAGTCTCAGCTGTGGAGAAATACCAGCAATTAATTCACCCCATCCACCACAGGCAACAAATAGAAAAGGAAAATCAAACCTTTCTACAACCACACCTCCAGGGCACCACCTGGATAGTCCCCAGGTGAGTGGCTCAGTTCAAAAGGTCCAAATCCATTGTTTCAGTCAGCATCTGCCTTGGGTGGCAGAGTTCAAGAGGTCCCTGGGAACTGGATCCCAAGGGTCTGGTGACTGCTCAAATATGGCTTGCTCCAGTGCTGCATGGATTCAGGAAGAGCCACCCAGTAAATAGATTAGTCTGGGAAGATAATGCTTCCTTCCCCACTTTGCAGCTCTGTCACACCCAGTCGCTGCTATCCCCACAGGGCTGTGACCCAGTCAGTTGTCTTCAGTAAGCAGATACTCCAGGGGTTTGCACCTGCCTAAGTCACAGGGTAGTCTATGTCTGCTCATCTAGGCTGCTACTCTCTGTCTTTATCCAGAAGGGGGTGGTGTGGCCTGTCAACCTCGGGCACTTGATGGAGGCTGGAGGTGTTCACTCAGTTCCAGCCCCACCCTTAGTTTATGTTACTGGGTGAACAGAACAACCCTGTGGGAGTTTGTTTCTGACCCTGCTAGATTCTTCTGCTGAGGAGAGGCTGATTTGAGTTCCCAGAACCTGTGCCTCAGGCCCTGTCTTTAGTCCTGCGGGTTTGTATTCGCAACACGATCAGTTGTTGGCTGTAGCCTCTTGGCCTCCTTTGTCTATATGCTGGTGATCCCCTGAGGGCCAGGTACGTCTTAGGCTTGGTAAAGTGGTCCTCTGGATCAGCCCCACCCTGAGAGTTTCCTGGCTCTGTGGGTGTGTTTTCTAGTCCCCATGTTCCACCCAGGTCAGTGCCACCTCAGGGAAACCCTTTACTCATGGGGCCTGTGTTTCAGTCCCAGATCTGTTCCATGGTGGTTGCCATCTGAGAAGATGCTCAGCTCATCTGTTTGCCCAGGAAGACAGGAGGAGAGGCTATGGGATTTCTGGGGGTGGGCCTTGTTATTGCTGAAGATGGCTGTTGCTCTGCACCTCGGGGCACCACCGCTGTAATTCCCTCTTAGCCGACTGTCGTCTTCTCACTCCTTTGCTACAGAGTCAGCACTGGCCAGCTACAGTCCAGGTCCTGTCTGCACCTCTCGAGAGTTCACCCAAGAATCTGGACTCCTGGGGGGGCAGGTCTCCAGATCATGGAGTGAGAGTGGAGGGGAGCATTAGGAGCTCAGAGTTGCATGTTGTAACACCAAGCTCATTGAGACCAAATGAACAAACAAACAGATACAAAGGTTACCAGGCACATGGGTCCATAGATACAGGGATAGATGGAAACACATAGACATACAGGTAACAGCCACGAGAACAGCAATATAAGAACAACTACAATAAAAATAGTGATAATCATAAAATAATTGAAAGAAAGGAAAAAAAGAGGGAAAAAAGTGGTGATAGTAGGAATGTTAAATGAGGAAAAAGAAGAAATTAAAAGTAGAAGACATAGAAATAGAAAATATATCTATATAAAAAGTAATAATAAAAAATTATTGAAATCTCCTCTAAGAAAATGGTGAGGAAAAAACAGACAAAAACAAAACAAACAAAAAAAACACGAAAAACAAAACAAACAAACAAAAAAAAGGGCACCAACTACAAAAATATTCTTGCATGTAGAAATATACCTATGTGTATCTATATGTCTGCTGTAGGGATCAGCTTTCATAGGAATATATTCATACTGCAATATACTTTCTGGACACCAGGTGGCGCTGTGAGTGGTTCCGAGACTTGTACCTGATTTACAGTTTATACTGTTACCATGGTAACCACCTTCCATGGCTAATGGCCATTTTGGAATTTCTGTAAAAGTTTGTCACCTAAGAATTGTGTACCTCGGCTGTTCTTTTCCAGATAGCACTTGCAACCGACCTTCCCACTCAGTGCAGGTGTCCATGCTTCTTAAGTCTTTCCACTCTGTTCCCAGTTCTCCTGCAAACTGGCGACTGCAATCGGCTGTAGGGGGAGTGGTGCTGAGTTTGCCTGGTTGTTGGCGGGCTTGCCGTTTTATCTGCTGTAGCTGGGTCCCGGGGCTGAAGCCAAGGTCGCGGCTTTAGGAGCTAAAGCCAGTCCGTGGCTTCAGTAGCTTTGGGGCTTTAGCAGCCAAAGCCGGGTCAGTGGCTTCAAGCCGGTTTCCGTGGTTGGAGCGTTCAGGGGACTTATTCTGGGTTTTATGGTTCAGAGTTTCCCTTTTGTATCGGCGCCCGCCAGTTCCACAGCCTGAACTGCCAGCCCCCTCCAACACCTGGGGGAAAGGTGCCCACCCTTTTGGGTAGTTCAAAATGTCTGTTTCCCAGGCAGGATCCCTTCCCTTCAATTGTCCAACAGTTTGCCCAGCTCCCCGTGGTTTTGAGTGGCTCTCCTTTCGGATGCCTCCCTCAGTTCAGAAATAATTATTTGTCAATTGGGTTTTGTCAGCACTTACAAGCTGCTGACCTATTTAGGGGAGGGGCCTGCTGGCCTGCGTGCAGAACAGGGAAGAATCTCTACAACAGAGTCTGTGATTTTAAATTACCCCTCATATATAGCAATCCACCAGTTTGCTGGGTGTCTCCAGCTGTCTGTCCACTCCAATAATCCACACACAGGGACGGTCCAGACCGCCTTTCCTCTCACCTGATGGCTTGGGAGAGGTGGGCTACACATCCATCCTGTCCGCCATCATGCTCCGCCCCCGGATCAATCTCTTTTCAAATTCTTTAGGACAGTTCATTAAATTGTTCATTTGTGATTTTCACTAAAAGGTCTTTTCCATTGCCTCTTCCTTCCCAAATTAATCTTAATTGGCCTTTCTGTGCCTTTGTGAAAGGGGAAGTGAACTGTCTCCTTTGTAGGTAAATAAGCTTTCAAAAAGAATGGAAAATCATTCTTTTAAAAATAAGGAAGACAAGGAGAACAACCTCCTTTGTGCACTCTCATCGGATTTTGGGGCCTCTATTTGTATAATATTCAAAGGTGTATCAGGTTTTCTAGGATGGCCAATTTTTGTACATAAGCTTTTACTAAGGAGAAATGATATCAAGGAAAATTCAGAGCTCAAATTGTTGACCAGCCACCATTCCAGAGTGGGAATGTTGAGTCCCAAATGCTTTGCTTGAGATATTCAATGTTTATGGTGTTGTTAGAGACAAACTATTATTTATGGTATATAAAATGACCTATGCATGTGAGATTTTTGATAAATGAGGTCCTCCTGCCCTTCCTATACTTCCACAAAGATTTGGTGTGAGATACTATGAGGACCCGCAGCCTTAGAGTGGACCCAATAAGAGTGAGAACTGGCACACACTACCTGCCACTGAGTGACACACAGCAATGGGGAAAGAATGGCTGCCATTGCCACCATCTTGGCACCATGAGAGGGGAAGGGGAGTGTGCTTTCTGAACTAATTCTTCAATCCTGTGCTCTTTATGTTATGATTCATGGTCAGGAATGGTCTATTCCTACCCAATTGGGGGCTCAATTTGGCCAGAGAGTATTCCATAGCAAGGCAATTTAGCATGAATCCTTCACAGCTTGTCAACATGACTATTAAAGTAAACTAAAAACTGTGCATGTTCTGCTAGTATGCCAGCTAAGGATCTGTTGTGAGAGTTGGAAAGAAAAGGTGCCCTAAGTTAGGATACCATCAGTATGTGTTTTGGAAAAAAACAAAAGGACACTGGAAAGAATCCTATCCCCAAATTGCAACCTTCAGGAAAGCAAATGGTTCCTTCAGGTCAAGGGCTCAGATGATAAAGACCTGGGGGCTCTAGCCAAAATCCAAATATCCCCATAGAACCCCTGGGTGCAAATTGACAGTGGGGATTCTATTGGTGCCAAGATCCCCTTTAAAACTAAAGACTTCAGCTCTGACATTTGGAATGTCACAGTAAGGTGGGGACAATTCTTATGGACTTGTTCTACTAACTGAAGCATTGGTTTGGCCTACAGGAATGCACACAGTAGGGGTGTGATGCTTTAATGAATTTTGGGGAACCTTATTTGGAAGGACTCTATTTGCAATGGACTGCATGCTCAAAACAATCTGAAGACAGACAGGTGACCTGGTGCACAGGGAGCCTAATATGAAGGTCTTTCTTTCAGTGACTGTCAGTTTCACTCAGTATTAGTACATCCTTTCCGTTAGAGACTTATTCTTATCTCCAAATGGAGAGAGCATCTCAAGGTCCAAAATGATCCCCTACCAGGGCAGGGCCTTTCCCATTTTCTCTCACAAATATGCCAGTGTAGAGCAGGAGCAAGCCTCAGAGGATGATGAGATGACCATTAGCTGTCCAGGAAAAGAAGCCAAGCAGGCTGGGCACAGTGACTTATGCCTGTAATCCTAGCACTCTGGGAGACTGAGACTGGCAGATTACTTGAGCTCAAGAGTTCAAGACCAGCCTGACCAAGAGTGAGACCCTGTCTCTACTAAAAATAGAAAAACTATCTAGGCATTGTGGTGGGTGCCTGTGGCCCCAGCTACTCAGAAAGCTGAGGCAAGAGGATTGTTTGAGCCCAAGAATTTGAGGTTGCTGTGAGTTATGATGGCACATGCCACTGAAGCCAGGGTGACAGTGTGAGATTCTATCTCAAAAAGAAAGAAAGGGAGAAAAGAAGAGAAGAGAAGAAGAAAACAAAAGAAAGAAGAAAAGAAAAGAAAAGCCAAGCAGACAGAGAATGGCATGCTGGTGATGGATGTTATGGGCAGGCAGGCAACTGCAGAGGGAGTTCCTCAGCTTCTCCTCAAAGAATCACCATGTTTGGCTACTCTATGGCTGTGTCTATCAGGGGAAATAATGCTTCCTGCCATTAGATATGTCCACCGGGACATGCTACACAGTGTCCTATGGTAAGCCATGAGCTGCTTTGAGTGGAGACCCAATAGAAACCTGAATGATAATAGACCCTCCTTTGTAGCAGAGGTTACCCAGGAAGTGGGTAAATGCCTGTATATAGGATGAAAATGCCTGTATATAGGAACCCACTTAAATGAAATTACGTATTGGTCACTTGCCCTCCTTGGATAAGGGTAGCCCTTTAGAAACAGGCTTAATGTCCTAAGAAATAGTTTATGAGAGACCCTTTCTAGCACCCTGAGATAAGTACTATATTGCCTCTCCTCTCACAGATATGGAAGGGTAAAATTGACAATGAGGAATATGTAACAGAAAATGGCTTAGAGGAAAAAGGGAGTAGAAATGTTTTCTGTGTCTTCAAAACCCCTTCTCCTTTTTTGTTGTCTTTGTTGGTTTGTTTGAGAGCTAAAACCTGCATCCCTGCCTCAGGCCAGTGGTCTGGAGGGGCAGGGGAATCTTTTGTTCTTTGTGGAATACAGGATGTAGGTTAAGGGAATCATCTGGGAGGAGGGTCAAAAGATCATTTTAGCTGAAGATGGGATTAATCCAGGCAGAGGTCACAAAATTGTCTTAACTGAAAATGGAATGAATCTGGGTGGGGTTCAAAGATTGTCTTAGTTGAAGATGGGATGAATCTGAGCAGTGGACATGAGATTGTCTTAGCTCTAAATGGGAGTATGGGAGAAGCCATGGTCTGGGGGTGTAGACACTGGCTGGGGAAAGGGTACAGAACCAAGATCACAGCAGAAGCTCAGGTTAAACAGCACAGGGATTTAAAATGTGATTCTGAAGGGAAACTTGGCTGTGAGAGGCTGTCAAGCCCCGGGAAGAGGAAGGCGGGAGACACAGGAGAAGGGAAGGCCTGAGTGAGGGGCCTGGCGTCTGCCCAACCCTCCTGCCGGTAGGCTGGGGGGACCCTGCGGAGTGGAGACTGAGCTCCCTATGCCTCCCTCGCCCACACCTGCAGATGGTATTTCTTCAATTCCTGAAATAATATAGGGTCCTATCTCACTGGAAATGACAGATTGAGGAGCAGATCGGAGACCTGCCCAGTCCTCCCCCACACCTTGCCCCACTTGCCCCTCCTCCCCCCTTTCCGTGGACATAAGAAGGAGCCCAGGCCCTGACCTTTGAGTTACTTGCCTGCCCTTTGTAGGGAGCCCCGCAGACTCACAGGAGAATTCTGGGTTCTTCTGCCACTGGCTCCTTCCGTGACTCCCTCGCACCACGTGCCTTTTCCAGCCACCTCCTAGACCACAGTGAGGACTTCCCCCAGGGAAACCTCAGCCTGCCTTGGCCCTCGCCCCAGGTCCTTCATTTTCTCTCTCCAGACCAGCTGTCCAGGGTAAGCAGAGCTCTGCCACCCGGCTCCCACCCCTCAGGGGCACTCGTGTCACCCTCACCTGAAGTCTCAGGGGGAGGCTCCTTCTGTGTGGTGACCTGTCCTGCTCAGGGGAAGAACAGTGAGAGCGTGGCCTCCCCGGGGGCTCTGAGCCCCTTGCAGCCGTAGGTGGCTCAGCCCTCCCGGACACGGGCTCGGCTGTAGTCCTGAGTGTCCCTGAGTGGGTGGCTCAGGCGCTGCCCGCGGGAGATCTGGGACCCCCAAGCCCTGAGCGAGCTGCAGGGACCTGGCTGAGCACCAGCCTCCCTTTGTGATGTCCTCACTGACACCCCACTGTCGGTGGCCCAGGATGACCCCCCCCACACACAACTATCAAATGTGGTATCTGGGGAACGTGTGTGGAAAATTACACGATAGTTACAGAAGTGATTTAAGCCATCTCTGCTCACGGAGGCTCCATCCCTGGGGAGAGAGATGCCTCGAGGGACGGGTGCAGCCCTGACAGGCTGTGGCTGTCCCCCAGCACTCCTCCTGCCTCTGTCTGACATTATTCTCCCCACCCTGGTAACACAAGGTCCCTGGATCCCCCTGCTGGGACAGCTGGGATCCCACAGCAGTCCCCTGACGCCCTCACCTCACCGGTAGGATGAGGACTCTGTCCATTTCGTGGGGGGTGAGAGGTTGGGTGGGTCCGTCCACAGCGACTGTTATAATGTGGGACATGCTGGCAGCTGATCCCCTGTAGGTCACAGCTTGCTGAGGGTGCCCAGACTAGGTGCTGTCCCTGCCCTGTGGCTCCAGAGCCCCCAGTAACCCTCGTCGTGTCACTCCAGCTCTGTCAATCCTGTCCTCTCCAAGGGAGGGGAGGGGCTGTGTGGAGAGGAGCAGGTCTGCCTTCTGCCTGGTCTCCCAGAGGGCACCTTGTGTGTTTGCTGCATAGAGTGAGGAGCAGCGTCTATGAAGACGGCCCTGCACCGGCGGCACCACAGAGCTGCCCTGTCCGGACTAGTGCCACGTTGTCGTCCCTCCCGTGTGGACCAGGGCCCTGCTCCTGGACTCCCAGTCCCACCCAGGACACGGGGAGTGTTAATGGGAAACTCCCCCCATTTGGGGTTTCCTCATTCTTGGCATCGGCCCTGGGTCAGTGGTGGCATTATGACCTCACAACAAGCCCTGGGGCTCAAGACCCTGTTTCCTACCTATCTGGGAGGTCAGGGGGACGCTCGAGGAGAAGCCACTGACCTGTGCTGGGGGAGGGCTTTGATTTTGTTCCAGGGATATTTTGAACAGGAAGCAGCACATGGTGGTAACCTCTGAGGAAGGGCTATAATGCTGGGGTGATGGGAGGGGAGGGAGATTCTCAGGTGGCAGTGCAAGGACTGGGAGGGTGTGACTTGTGTCCCAAGGGGCAGAACAGGGACCAGATGTAGGAACAGAACAGAGAGGATCTGGGCTTGATAGTAAATAAAATAATTCCATGTTAGATGTCTTTGCCTACTCAATAGGCAGAAAATTTAAGTCAATTTCTATTATTCTTAGGGTACTCCCACACACGCACATAATGTTGTGCAGTGATTCCCAGGGTCTGGTGAAGGACCAAGCTGTGGGGACTTGCCTGAACTTGTGGGAACTTGCCTTGTCCTAGGCTGTGTGGTGTTGATAGAAGTGTTGGTTCTGTGGCTTCCATGCCTAGCTGGAGCAAAGCACCTGTCAGAGAGGCAAGATGGCAGGATTTAGGCCACCTAGGTGCTGTCCTTACTTCGTGAGATGCTGCCACCTACTTCAGGGCACCTACCAGAAACAGGGTCCAACCGTTCCCAGTGTGTAGAACTCTCCTCTTCCCCCTCTGCCTCTCCACAGTCCTCAGCCTCCTGCATGCTGTTGGGGGTCATTCCAGTGAGCTGTGGCTTTCATGGCACACCCCTGGAGCCTTGCATGTAGGCAGCTTCTGCCCTGCTGTGCCTGGCAACCTCCTTGACTTGAGATTGGGCATGAAGAAAATATAGTCTGTTTTTTATGCAGTTTAATGTTTCAGTAAATTGTCTTGCTATGCATGTTCAACTTGCCCTGTAGAAAATCTCCCTCAGGCCTCTTACGAGTTGCAAGAGGATGAAAATCGAATTTTTAATTGTATTAATTTTCAGGGAAGAATTTAAAGAAGAGGCAGCTTCATGTCAAGCTCCTTGAATAACTCTCCATTCCTCCTTCCTGGCATTGGCCCCCAAACCCCCCACCAGCCCATTGGAAGTCACTAGAAATATTACCCTCATAAATGTTACCCACATACCCCACAAAGAGAATATTTCAGATTCCCCCAAGCAGTAATTGTTTTGGGTTCACTGTCAGCTGTATCATTATATTTTTTAAAAGGTAATTTGACAGGGCAACAGGTAAAATCAATAAAGTGAAACTGAAATGAAAATTCTTCTTATTTTTTTAAATTATTGTTAAATAATAGCTGTGTACATTAGTGCAATCAAGGGGTACAATGTGCTGGTTTCATATACAATCTGAAATATTTTCATCAAACTGTTCAATGTAGCCTTCATGGCATTTTCTTAGTTATTATATGTAGACATTTGTATTTTGCTTTTAGTAAGTTTCACCTGTACCAGTTCTAAGATGCACCATAGGTGTGGCCCCACCAATTACCCTCCCTCCACCCCAACCTTCCCCCTCCCTGCCCCGCCCTTGGCCCTTTCCCCATATTCTTGTACTATAGTTGCGTTATAGCTTTCATATGAAAGTTATAAATTAGCTTCATAGTAGGGCTGAGTACATTGGATACTTTTTCTTCCATTCTTGAGATACTTTGCTAAGAAGAATATGTTCCAGCTCTATTCATGTAAACATGAAAAAGGTAAAGTCTCTATATTTCTTTAAGGCTGTGTAATATTCCATGGTATATATGTACCACAATTTGTTAATCCATTCGTGGGTCGATGGGCACTTGGGCTTCTTCCATGACGTAGCGATTATGAATTGGGCTGCAATAAACATTCTGGTACAGACATCTTTGTTATATTGTGATTTTTGGTCTTCTGGGTATATACCAAGTAAAGGAATTACAGGATCAAATGGCAGGTCTATTTTTAGATCTCTAAGTATTCTCCAAACATTCTTCCAAAAGGAATGTATTATTGTGCATTCCCACCGGCAGTGTAGAAGTGTGCCCTTTTCTCCACATCCACGCCAACATCTCTGGTTTGGGGAATTTATTATGTGGGCTACTCTTACTTGAGTTAGGTAATATCTCAATATAGTTTTGATTTTGCGTTTCTCTGATGATTAAAGATGATGAGCATTTTCTCATGTGTCTGTAGATTGTGCATCTGTCTTCTTTAGGGAAGTTTCTCTTCAAGTCCTTTGCCCACCCTGAGATGAGATCACTTGTTCTTTTCTTGCTAATGCGTTTGAGTTCTCTGCAGATTCTGGTTATTAAACCTTTATTGGAGGTATAACCTGCAAATATTTTCTCCCATTCTGAGGGCTGTCTGCTTGCTTTACTTACTGTGATCTTGGCTGTGCAGAAGCTTTTTAGTTTGAACAGGTCCCAATAATGTATTTTTTATACTGCTTCAATTGCCTGCAGAGTCCTCCTCATAAACTATTCACCCAGATCCATTCCTTCAAGAGTTTTCCCTGCACTTTCTTCAAGTATTTTTATAGTTTCGTGTCTTAAGTTTAAATCTTTTATCCAGTGAGAGTCTGTCTTAGTTAATGGTGAAAAGTGTGGTTCCAGTTTCAGTCTTTTACAGATTGCCAGCCAGTTCACTCAGCACCATTTGTTAAATAGGGAATCTTTTCCCCATTGAATGTTTTTAATTGGCTTGTCAAAGATCAAATAACTGTAAGTAACTGGATTCATCTCTTGATTCCCTGTTCTGTTCCATACATCTACTTCTCTGTTTTTGTGCCAGTACCATACTGTTTTGATCACTATCGATTTATAGTACAGTCTCACATCTGGTAGCATGATTTCTCCTGCTTTGTTTTTATTTCTGAGTAATGTCTTGGCTATTCGAGGTTTTTTCTGATTCCATATAAAACGAAGTATTATTTTTTCAAGATCTTTAAAATATGACAATGAAGCTTTAATAGGAATTGCATTAAAATTATATATTGCTTTGGGTAGTATAGACATTTTAACAATGTTGATTCTTCCCAGCCATGAGCATGGTATGTTTTTCCATTTGTTAACATCTTCAGCTATCTCTTTTCTTAAAGTTTCATAGTTCTCTTTATAGAGATCTTTCAAATCCTTTGTTAGGTATACTGCCAAATATTTCATCTTCTTTGGCACTACTGTGAAAGGAATAGAGTCCTTGACCTTTTTCAGCTTTGCTATTGTTGGTATATATAAAGGCTACAGATTTATGGGTGTTGATTTTGTAGCCTGAGAGGTTGCTATACTCCTTGATCACTTCTAAAAGTTTTGTAGTAGAATCCCTGGTGTTTTACAGGTATACAATCATATCATCTGTGAAGAGTGAAAGTTTGATCTCTTCTGACCTTATGTGGATACCCTTGATCACTTTTTCTTCCCTAATTGCAATGGCTAAAATTTCCATTACAATGTTAAAGAGCAATGGAGACAATGGGCAACCTTACCTGGTTCCTGACCTAAGTGTAAATGATTTCAATTTAACTCCATTCAATATGACATTGGCTGTGGGTTTGCTGTAGATGGCCTCTATTAGTTTAAGAAATGTCCATTCTACACCAATTTTCTTAAGTGTTCTGATCATGAAAGGATGCTGGATATTATCAAAAGCTTTTTCTGCATCAATTGAGAGAATCATATGGTCTTTATTTTTTAGTTTGTTTATGTACTGAATTACATTGATAGATTTGCTTGTATTGAACCAGCTTTGAGACACTGGGGTAAATCCCACTTGGTCATGGTGTATAATTTTTTTCACATGTTATTGTATTCTGTTTGTTAGGATCCTATTGAGTTTTTTTTTTATTAAATCATAGCTGTGTACATTGATATGATCATGGGGCACCATACACTACTTTCATAGACCATTTGACACATTTTCATCACAATGGTTAACATAGACTTCCTGGCATTTTTTTAATTATTGTGCTAAGACATTTACATTCCACATTTACTAAGTTTCGCATATAACCTTGTAAGATGCACCACAGGTGTAATCCCACCAATCTCCCTCCCCTCCATTTCACCCTTTCCCCTATTCTTAGGTTGTAACCGGGTTATAGCTTTCATGTGAAAGCCCCAATTTAGTTTCATAGTAGGGCTGAGTACATTGGGTACTTTTTCTTCCAGTCTTGAGATGCTTTACTAAGAAGAATATGTTCCAGCTCCATCCATGTAAACATGAAAGAGGTAAAGTCTCCATCTTTCTTTAAGGCTGCATAATATTCCATGGTGTACATATACCACAGTTTGTTAATCCATTCATGGATCGATGGGCACTTGGGCTTTTTCCATGAGTTAGCAATTATGAATAGGGTTGCAATAAAAATTCTGGTACAAATATCTTTGTTATGATGTGATTTTTAGTCTTGTGGGTATATGCCCAGCAGAGGAATTACAGGATTGAATAGCAGATCTATTTTTAGATCTCTAAGTGTTCTCCATATATCTTTCCAAAAGGAATGTATTAATTTGCATTCCCACCAGCAGGGCAAAAGTGTTCCCTTTTCTCCACATCTCTCACGCCAACATCTCTGGTCTTGAGATTTTGTGATATAGGCTAGTCTCACTGGAGTTAGATGATATCACGAAGTAGTTTTGATTTGCATTTCTCTGATGATTAAAGATGGTGAGCATTTTTTCATATGTCTGAAGGCTGCATGCCTATCTTCTTCAGAGAAGTTTCTCTTCAAATCCCTTGCCCAGCCTGCGATGGGATCCCTTGTTCTTTTCTTGCTAATGCATTTGAATTCTCTGTGGATTCTGGTTATTAAACCTTTGTCGGAGACATAACCTGCAAATACCTTTTCCCATTCTGAGGGCTGTTTGCTTGCTTTACTTACTGTGTTCTTGGCTGTGCAGAAGCTTTTTAGTTTGATCAAGTCCCAGTAGTGTATTTTTGAAGCTGCTTCAATTGCCTGGGGAGTCCTCCTCATAAAATACTCGCCCAGACTGATTTTTTCAAGGGTTTTCCCTGCACTCTCCTGTAGTATTTTTATTTATTTTTTTACTATTTTTAAATTTAGAAATCTATAACTTTTATTTTTTTTTATTAAATCATATCTGTGTACATTGATATGATCATGGGGCATCATAAACTCTATTCATAGACCATTTGACACATTTTCATCACAATGGTTAACATAGCCTTCCTGGCATTATCTCAGTTACTATGCCAAGACATTTACATTCTACATTTACCAAGTTTCAAAAATAACCCTGTAAGATGCACCACAGGTATAATCCCACCAATCACCCTCCCTCTACCCACCACCCCCCTCCCTCCCCTCCCTTTCCCACTTTCCCCATTGTTAGGTTATAACTGGGTTATAGCTTTCATGTGAAAGCCCCAATTTAGTTTCATAGTAGGGCTGAGTACATTGGGTACTTTTTATTCAATTCTTGAGATACTTTACTAAGAAGAATATGTTCCAGCTCCATCCATGTAAACATGAAAGAGGTAAAGTCTCCATCTTTCTTTAAGGCTGCATAATATTCCATGGTGTACATATACCACAATTTATTAATCCATTCGTGGATTGATGGGTACTTGGGCTTTTTCCATGACTTAGCGATTATGAATTGGGCTGCAATAAACATTCTGGTACAAATATCTTTTTTATGTTGTGAATTTTGGTCTTCTGAGTATATGCCCAGCAGAGGAACTACAGGATTGAATGGCAGATCTATTTTTAGGTCTCTCAGTGTTCTCCATATCTCTTTCCAAAAGGAATGTATTAATTTGCATTCCCACCAGCAGGGCAAAAGTGTTCCCTTTTCTCCACATCCATGCCAACATCTCTGGTCTTGAGATTTTGTGATATAGGCTAGTCTCACTGGAGTTACATGATATCTCAAAGTAGTTTTGATTTGCATTTCTCTGATGATTAAAGATGATGAGCATTTTTTCATGTCTGAAGGCCACGCGCCTGTCTTCTTCAGAGAAGTTTCTCTTCAAATCCCTTGCCCAGCCTGCGATGGGATCCCTTGTTTTTTTCTTGCTGATGTGTTTGAGTTCTCTGTGGATTCTGGTTATTAAACCTTTGTCAGAGATATAACCTGCAAATATCTTCTCCCATTCTGAGGGCTGTTTGCTTGCTTTACTTTCTGTGTTCTTGGCTGTGCAGAAGCTTTTTAGTTTGATCAAGTCCCAGTAGTGTATTTTTGAAGCTGCTTCAATTACCCGGGCAGTTCCTCCTCAAAAAATACTCGCCCAGACCAATTTCATCGAGGGTTTTCCCTGCACTCTCCTCTAGTATTTTTATAGTTTCATTTCTTAAGTTTAAATCTTTAATCCAATGAGAGTCTATCTTAGTTAATGGTGAAAGGTGTGGATCCAATCCCAGTCTTCTGCAGGTTGCCAGCCAGTTCACCCAGCACAATTTGTTAAATAGGGAATCTTTTCCTCACTGAATGTTTTTAATTGGCTTGTCAAAGATCAAATAACGGTAAGTAGCTTGATTCATCTCTTGGTTCTCTATTCTGTTCCAGATATCTACTTCTCTGTTTTTGTGCCAATACCATGCTGTTTTGATCACTGTCGATTTGTAGTAAAGTCTGAGGTCTGGTAGTGTGATTCCTCCTGTTTTGTTTTTATTTCTGAGTAATGTCTTGGCTATTTGAGGTTTTTTCTGATTCCATATAAAACGAAGTATTGTTTTTTCAAGATCTTTAAAGTATGACAGCGGAGCTTTAATAGGGAGTGCGTTGAAATTATATATTGCTTTGGGTAGTATGGACATTTTAATAATGTTGATTCTTCCCAGCCATGAGCATGGTATGTTTTTCCATTTGTTAACTTTTTCAGCTATTTCTTTTCTTAGAGTTTCATAGTTCTCTTTACAGAGATATTTCACGTCTTTTGTTAGGTAAATTCCCAAATATTTCATCTTCTTTGGCACTACTGTGAATGGGATAGAGTCCTTAACTGCTTTTTCAACTTGCCTATTTTTGGTGTATATAAAGGCTACCGATTTATGGATGTTGATTTTGTAACCTGAGATGCTGCTGTATTCCTTGATCACTTCTAGGAGTTTTGTAATAGAGTCCCTAGTGTTTCCAGATATACAATCATATCATCTGTGAAGAGCAAAAGTTTGATCTCTTCTGACCCTATAGGGATACCCTTGATCGCCTTTTCTTCCCTAATTGCGGTGGCTAAAACTTCCATTACAATGTTCAAAAGCAATGGAGACAATGGGCAGCCTTGTCTGGTTCCTGATCTGAGTGGAAATGATTCCAATTTAACTCCATTCAATATGATATTGGCTGTGGGTTTGCTATAGATGGCCTCTATCAGTTTAAGAAAAGTCCCTTCTAGACCAATTTTCTTGAGTGTTCTGATCATGAAGGGATGCCGGATGTTATCAAAAGCTTTTTCTGCATCAATTGAGAGAATCATATGGTCTTTGTTTTTTAATTTGTTTATGTGCTGAATTACATTTATAGATTTACGGATGTTGAACCAGCCTTGAGACCCTGGGATAAAACCGACTTGGTCATGTTGTATAATTTGTTTGATGTGTTGCTGGATTCTGTTTGTTAGGATCTTGTTGAATATTTTTGCATCTATATTCATTAGTGATATTGGTCTATAATTTTCTTTTCTTGTTGGGTCTTTTCCTGGTTTGGGGATCAGGGTGATGTTTGCTTCATAGAACGTGTTGGGTAGTCTTCCTTCTTTTTCTACCTTTTGGAACAGGTTGAGTAATATAGGTACTAATTCCTCTTTAAAGGTTTGGTAGAATGACGTGAAACCATCTGGTCCCAGGCTTTTCTTTTTAGGGAGGTTTTGTATAGTTGATGCTATTTCTGAACTTGATATGGGCCTGTTCAGTATTTCCACTTGATTCTGGCTAAGTCTTGGAAGGTGACATGCTTCCAAGTATCGGTCAATTTCCTTCAGATTTTCATATTTCTGAGAATAAAGTTTCTTGTAATATTCATTAAGGATTTTTTGGATTTCTGACGAGTCCGTTGTTATTTCGTCTTTGTTGTTTCTGATTGATGATATTAGAGGTTTTACTCTTTTTTTCCTGATTAGGTTGGCCAGAGGTTTATCTATTTTATTGACCTTTTCAAAAAACCAGCTTTTTGATTTATTGATCTGTTGTAGTATTCTTTTGTTTTCAATTTCATTTAATTCTGCTCTAATTTTGGTTATTTCTTTTTTTCTACTGGGTTTGGGGTTGGAATGTTCTTCCTTTTCCATTTGCTTAGATGTCCCATTAAGTTGTTAACTTCCTCTCTTTCCGTTCTCTTGAGGAAGGATTGCGGTGCTATAAATTTCCCTCTTAGAACTGCCTTTGCGGTGTCCCAGAGGTTCCTATAGTTTGTGTCTTCATTGTCATTTTGTCCAAAAAAATTGGCGATTTCTTTGTTAATCTCATCTCTGACCCAGCTATTATTCAGCATAAGGTTATTTAACTTCCATGTTTTTGTATGAGTATGCAGATTCCTGTTGTTACTCAGTTCAAGGTTTATTCCATGATGGTCCGAGAAGATGCAAGGAATAATTTCTATTCCTTTAAATTTACTGAGGTTAGACTTGTGACCTAAAATGTGGTCAATTTTGGAGTAAGTTCCGTGGGCTGATGAGAAGTATGTGTATTCAGTTTTGTTGGGATGAAATGTTCTGTAGATGTCTGCTAAATCTAAATATTGGATGGTTAGGTTTAAATCTAAGATTTCTTTGCTCAGCTTCTTGCTGGAGGATCGATCCAACACTGCCAAAGGAGTGTTGAAATCTCCGACAATCATGGAGTTGGAGGAAATCAAGTTACTCATGTCTGTTAAAGTTTCTCCTATAAATTGAGGTGCATTCTGCTTTGGTGCATGGATATTAATAATTGAGATCTCATCATATTGAGTATTACCCTTAACAAATATGAAGTGACCATTCTTGTCCTTCCTTACTTTTGTTGGTTTAAAGGCTACTGTATCTGCAAATAAAATTGCAACACCTGCTTTTTTCTGGTTAGCATTTGCCTGAAATATGGATGACCATCCTTTCTCCCTGAGTCTGTACTTGTCTTTTAAGTTGAGATGTGACTCTCGTATGCAACAAATATCTGGCTTGAGTTTTTGTATGCAGTCAGCTAACCTATGCCTCTTCAGAGGGCAGTTTAAGCCGTTTACATTAATACAGAGTATTGGTAAGTCTGGTGGAATTTTGGGTATCGAGTTTTTCAAAGGTCCAGTGGACATTTTTAATCCTTTTGCCAGTGTGGAAGTTGGAGTTTGATTCAAAGTTTCTGAGTGAGTTTACTTTTGTGGTATAGGATTGGGTTGGTCATTGTGGAGGATAGGTCTGAGAATATCCTGAAGAGCTGGTTTACTTATGGCAAATTTTTTCAACTTATGAATGTCATTGAAGTATTTAATTTCTCCATCATAAATGAAGCTCAGTTTAGCTGGATACAAGATCCTGGGTTGAAAGTTATTTTGCTTTAGGAGGTTGAAAGTCGATGACCACCCTCTTCTGGCTTGAAAAGTTTCAGCAGAGAGATCTGCAGTTATTCTAATATTCTTTCCTTTGTATGTAATGATTTTCTTTCGCCGGGCTGCTTTGAGAATCTTCTCTTTCATATTAACTTTAGTGAAGCTAATTATGATACGTCTGGGGGATGACTTATTGGGGTTGAATTTGCTGGGGTTCTGAAGATGTCTGATATCTGGATTTCAGATTCTCTAGGCATGTCTGGAAAATTTTCTTTCATAATTTCATGCAGAAGGGCCTCTGTGCCCATCGAGGCCACTTCATCATTCTCAGAAATCCCAATTATTCGTATATTGCTTTTCTTCTAATTATCCCAGAGTTCTCTGAGTGAATAATCCATTTTTGCTCTCCATTTCTCTTCCTCTGAGAGATTGGGAGCGTTCGAAGACCTTGTCTTCAATGTCAGAAATCCTGTCTTCTGTTTGCTCCATTCTGTTGCTGAGGGATTCTACTGTATTTTTCATATCTTTGAGGGCTGTAAATTGTTGCTTCAGTGTGTCTAAGTCTTTGGTTGTTTTGTCTTTAAATTCGTTAAATTCTTGAGACAACTTTTGAATTTCTCCTCGAATTCCTAATTCCATTTTATTAATCTTGTCTGCAATCCAAATTCTGAATTCAATTTCTGACATCTCAGCCAGTTGTTTATGAATGGGATCTTTAATTACATCTGCCGTATCTTTTCTTGGGGGGTGTTGATCTATTCTGGTTATTCATGTTACCAGAGTTTTTCAACTGATTCCGCCCCATGGTTATTTTACTCCCTTTGATTTTTCCCCTGGGGCTTTATCGAGGGCCTGTAGTACAGTGTTGTGGCCTTAGAAACTGGGGCCCTGTCTTGTGTGGTGGGACAAAGTGGTTCTGTCTTGTTTTCAGCTGGTTTCTGTTCGATCCTATTGTAACATTTACTCTGGCTTGAAGTCTCAGCTGTGTGGAAAAACCAGCAATTAATTCACTCCACCCGCCCACCTCTGGCACCAATTGGGAAAGGAAAATCAAACCTTCCTTCAACCGCATACCCAGGGCACCGCCTGAAAACTCCTCAGTCTATTAGTTCAGTTCCAAAGGTCCAAATCCATTGTCTCAATTGGCACCTGTCTCAGGTGGGAGAGTTCAAGAGGTCTCTGGGAACTGGATCACAGGGGTCTGGTGACTACTCTGATGTGGCTTACTCCAGTGCTGCGTGGAGCCAGGAGGAGCCACCTAGCAAATAGATCAGTCTGGGAAGGTTGATGTTTCCTTCCCCACTTTGCCCCTCCATAGGACTCAGTCACTGTTATCTCTGCAGATGGCTAACCCAGTTGCCTGTAGTGAGCAGATACTCCAGGCGTTTGCACCTGCCTGAATTGCAAGGAAGTCTACCAGGCCCCTGCCGTCTGCTGCTATCTAGGAGGAGGAGGTGGCGCATGACATCTTTGAGTGCTTGATGCAGTTGGTGGTGGGGAGGTGTTCACTCAGGCTTAGCCCCGTCCCTGATTGATGTTGCTAACAGAACAGAACAGAACAGACAACTTTGCGGGATTCTGTCTCTGTTTCTGCTAAAATCACCTGCAGAAGATGGGCTGTTCTGAGTTCAAACAACTTTGCTGCTGGAGGTTTGTGTCCGATTACCTCTCTGAGTTAGCCCTGCCCTGGAAGCTTCCCGGGTGTGTGAGCAGCGTCAGGCAAATCCTTTGCTCACTGGTAGCCTCCTCTGGTTGCCCAGGGAGACAGGGTGTGTGGCTTCAGAATATCCAGAAGTGAGCCATTTTGCTGTTAAAGAAAAAACAGCTGTTGATTTGCCTCCAGGAACTGTTGCTCTAGTGTGAGCACCCAGCCAACCCTTTTTCTCCTCTGTCTCGTGCCCCAGAGTCAGCACTGATCGGCCGCAGTTTATGCTCTGTCCACACCCCTCGAGAGATCTCCCAAGGATCCGAAATCTTGGGGGAAAGGCCCCCAGACACCGCCTGAGAGTGGGGGGGAGTGCTGGGAGCTCAGCGGGGAAGCTAGAGTTTTATTCAGTTTTATGCCTGGCCGTATTGTTGCCTGGGGAGGGCTGCTGCACCGCACCACAGGGAAGTGCCACCAAGGCTTGACTCCTCCTCAGCAGAGTGCCCCCTATTCGCTCATGTGTCTGAGAGTCAGCACTGACCAGTCACAGCTCAGGCACTGTGCACTCCCCTCGAGAAATCACCCAAGGATACGAACTCCTGGGGGACAGGCCCCGGGACCCCAAGTGAGAGTGGGGGGGAGTGCTGGGAGCTCAGCGGGAAAGCTAGAGTTTCATTCAGTTTTATGCCTGGCCGTATTGTTGCCTGGGGAGGGCTGCTGCACTGCACCACAGGGAAGTGCCGCCGAGGCGTGACTTCCACTTAGCCGGGTGCCCTCTCCTCACTCACGTGCCTCAGAGTCAGCGCTGACTAGTTGCAGCTTTGGGACTGTCCACTCCCCTTGAGAAATCACCCAAGAATACGAACTCCTGGGGGTTAGGCCTCCAGTCCTCAGTGTGAGTGGAATGGGAGTGTTGGGGGTTCAGGGTTGCTGGCAAAGGATATTTAAAGTTTTATACAGTTTTATGCCTGGAAGTAGAACGCCATGACACCATATTAGGGGAGGTAGGTCCAGTTTTTAGACGGTCTCTCCCGTGGAGTGTAGTGGGAGGGCCTTAAATTTCTGCCAATTTGTGTAATTGTGGGGCTCTTGAGCCGGTCTCATGGGGGAGGGGACTCCCGTTCGCTTGGTGATGGATTTTGTATCTTTTGTTTGTGTCCTTGTGATCACAACTTGCCTCAGCGGTGTTGATGTGCATTCTTCAAACTTCTCTCTTGGTGCAGCTCAAATCCACCAAGATACTTACTAAATTTTTGTCCCTTAACTCTCCTTCTGGACGGGAGCCTCTGTGGAAAGCTGGCTTCAGTCCGCCATCTTGTCCCTCCCCCCACCTCTAGTATTTTTATAGTTTCATGTCTTAAGTTTAAATCTTTAATCCAGTTAGGTCTATCTTAGTTAATGGTGAAAGGTGTGGGTCCAGTTTCAGTCTTCTTCAGGTTGCCAGCCAGTTCATCCAGCACCATTTGTTAAATAGGGAATCTTTTCCCCATTGTATGTTTTTAATTGGCTTGTCAAAGATTAAATAACGGTAAGTAGCTGGACTCATCTTTTGGTTCTCTATTCTATTCCAGACATCTACTTCTCTGTTTTTGTGCCAATACCATGCTGATTTAATCACTATCGATTTGTAGTAAAGTCTGAGGTCTGGTAGTGTGATTCCTCCTGCTTTGTTTTTATTTCTGAGTAATGTCTTGGCTATTCGAGGTTTTTTCTGATTCCATATAAAATGAAGTATTGTTTTTTCAAGATCTTTAAAGTATGACAGTGGAGCTTTAATAGGGATTGCATTGAAATTATATATTGCTTTGGGTAGTATGGACATTTTAATAATGTTGATTCCTCCCAGCCATGAGCATGGTATGTTTTTCCATTTTTAACATTATCAGCTATTGCTTTTCTCAGAGTTTCATAGTTCTCTTTATACAGATCTTTCACGTCCTTTGTTAGATAAATTCCCAAATATTTCATCTTCTTTGCACTACTGTGAATGGGATGGAGTTCTTAACTATTTTTTCAACTTGGCTATTGTTGGTATATATAAAGGCTACCAATTTATGAATGTTGATTTTGTAACATGAGACGCTGCTGTATTCCTTGATCACTTCTAATACTTTTGTAGTAGAGTCCCTGGTGTTTTCCAGATATACCATCATATCATCTGCGAAGAGCAAAAGTTTGATCTCTTCTGAGCCTATATGGATACCCTTAATCACCTTTTCTTCCCTATTTTTGGTGGCTAATACTTCCATTACAATGTTAAAAAGCAATGAAGACAATGGGCACCCTTGTCTGGTTCCTGATCTGAGTGGAAATGATTCTAATTTAACTCCATTCAATATGATGTTGGCCGTGGGTTTGCTGTAGATAGCCTCTATCAGTTTAAGAAATGTCCCTTCTATACCAATTTTCTTAAGTGTTCTGATCATGAAGGGATGCTGGATATTATCAAAAGCTTTTTCTGCATCAATTGAGAGAATCATATGGTCTTTGTTTTTTCATTTGTTTATGTGCTGAATTACATTTATAGATTTACGGATGTTGAACCAGCCTTGAGACCCTGGGATAAAACCGACTTGGTAATGTTGTATAATTTGTTTGATGTGTTGCTGGATTCTGTTTGTTAGGATCTTGTTGAATATTTTTGCATCTATATTCATTAGTGATATTGGTCTATAATTTTCTTTTCTTGTTGGGTCTTTTCCTGGTTTGGGGATCAGGGTGATGTTTGCTTCATAGAACGTGTTGGGTAGTCTTCCTTCTTTTTCCACCTTTTGGAACAGGTTCAGTAATATAGGTGCTAATTCCTCTTTAAATGTTTGGTAGAATTCTGACGTGAAACTATCTGTTCCCGGGCTTTTCTTTTTCGGGAGGTTTTGCATGGTTGATGCTATTTCCAAGCTTGATATGGGCCTGTTCAGCATTTCCACTTGATTCTGGCTAAGTCTTGGAAGGTGACGTGCTTCCAAGTATTGGTCTATTTCCTTCAGATTTTGATATGTCTGAGAATAAAGTTTCTTGTGATATTCTTTAAGGATTTTTTTGGATTTCTGAAGAGTCTGTTGTTATTTCATCTTTGTCGTTTCTGATTGATGAAATTAGAGGTTTTACTCTTTTTTTCTGATTAGATTGGACAAAGGTTTATCTATTTTATTGACCTTTTCAAAAAACCAGCTTTTTGATTTATTGATCTGTTGGATTATTCTTTTGTTTTCAATTTCATTTAATTCTGCTCTAATTTTGGTTATTTCTTTTCTTCTACTGGGTTAGGGTTGGAATGTATGTCCTTTTCCATTTGCTTAAGATGTCCCATTAAGTTGTTAACTTCCTCTCTTTCCATTCTCTTGAGGAAGGCTTGCAGTGCTATAAACTTCCCTCTTTGAACTGCCTTTGTGGTGTCCCAGAGGTTCTGATACTTCATGTCTTTATTGTCGTTTTGTTCCCAAAATTTGGCAATTTCCTTCTTGATCTCATCTCTGACCCATCTATCATTCAGCATAAGGTTATTTAACTTCCATGTTTTTGTATGAGTACGCAGATTCCTGTTGTTACTCAGCTCAAGTTTTATTCCATGGTGGTCCGAGAAGATGCAAGGATTAATTTCTATTCCTTTAAATTTACTGAGGACTTGTGACCTAAGATGTGATCGATTTTGGAGTAGGTTCCGTGGGCTGATGAGAAGTATGTATATTCCGTTTTGTTGGGATGAAATGTTCTGTAGATGTCTGCTAAATCCAGATATTGGATGGTTAGATGTAAATCTAAAATTTCTTTGCTCAGCTTCTCATTGGAGGATTGATCCAACACTGCCAAAGGAGTGTTGAAATCTCTGACTATTATGGAGCTGGAGGAAATCAGTTGCTCATGTCAGTTAGAGGTTCTCTTATTAATTGAGGTGCATTCTGGTTGGGGGCATAGATACTAATAATTGATATCTCATCATATTGAGTATTACCCTTAACAAATATGAAGTGACCATTCTTGTCCTTCCTTACTTTTGTTGGTTTAAAGCCTAATGTATCTACAAATAAAATTGCGATGCCTGCTTTTCTCTGCTTACCATTTGCCTGAAATATGGATGACCATCCTTTCACCCTGAGTCTGTATTTGTCTTTTAAGTTAAGATGTGACTCTTGTATGCAACAAATATCTGGCCTGAGTTTTTGTATCCGGTCAGCCAACCTATGCCTCTTTAGAGGACAGTTTAGGCCGTTCACATTAATGGAGAATATTGATAAGTATGGTGAAATTTTGGGTATCGAGTTTTTCAAAGGTCCAGTGGACATTTTTAATCCTTTCGCCAGTGTGGAAGTTGGAGTTTGATCCAAAATTTGTGAGTGAGTTTACTTTTGTGGTATAGGATTGGGTTGGTCATTATGGAGGATAGGTCTGAGAACATCCTGAAGAGCTGGTTTACTTATGGCAAATTTCTTCAACATATGAATGTCATTAAAGTATTTAATTTCTCCATCATAAATGAAACTCAGTTTAACTGGATACAATATCCGGGGTTGAAAGTTATTTTGCTTTAGGCAATTAAAAGTCGATGACCACCCTCTTCTAGCTCGAAAAGTTTCAGCAGAGAGATCTGCAGTCTTTCTAATATTCTTCCCTTTATACATAATGGCTTTCTTTTGCCTGGCAGCCTTGAGAATCTTCTTCATATTAACTTTAGTGAAGTTAATTATGATATTCCTGGGGGATGTCTTATTGGGGTTTTGTCATGCTGGGGTTCTGAAGCTGTCTTTTATCTGAATTTCAGAATCTCTAGGCATGTCTGGAAAATTCTCTTTCATAATTTCATGCCGAAGGGCCTCGGTGCCCATTGAGGTCACTTCATAGGTTTCAGGAACTCCAATTATTCGTGTATTATCCTTCTTTGAATTATCCCAGACCTCTCTGAGAGAATGATCCGTTTTGCTCTCCATTTCTCTTCCTTTTTGAGAGTTTTGGAGAGTTCAAAGGCTTTATCTTCAATATCAGAAATCTTTCTTCTGCTTGCTCCATTCTGTTGCTGAGGGATTCTACTGTACTTTTCATATCTTCGAGGGCTGCAATTTCTTGCTTCAGTGTGTCTAAGTCTTTGGTGGTTTTGTCTTTAAATTTGTTAAATTCTTGAGACAACTTTTGAATTTCTCCTCGAATTCCTAATTCCACTTTATTAATCTTGTCTGCCATCCAAATTCTGAATTCAATTTCTGACATCTCAGCCAGTTTTTTATGAATGGGATCTTCAATTACATCTGCCATATCTTTCCATGAGGGGGTTGATCTATTCTGGTTATTCATGTTACCAGAGTTTTTCCGCTGATTCCACCCCATGGTTCTTTTACTCCCTTTGGTTTTTCCCCTGGGGCTTTGTCAAGGGCCAGTACAGTGTTGTAGCCTGGGAAACTGGGGCCCTGTCTGGTGTGGTGGGGCTAATTGGTTCTGTCTTGTTTTCAGCTGGTTTTTGTTCGACCCTAGTGAAACATTTACTCTGGGTTGAAGTCCCATCTGTGCAGAAAAACCAGCAATTAAGTCACCCTGCCCACCTCCTGCCCCAATTGGAGAAGGAAAATCAAACCTTCCTACAACTGCACACCCAGGGCACCACTGGAAAAGTCTTCAGTCTTTTGGTTCAGTTCAAAAGTTCCAAATTGATTGTGTCAGTCAGCACCTGTCTCAGGTGGGCGAGTTCAAGAGGTCTCTGGGGGTTGGGTCACAGGCGTCTGGTGACTACTCTGATATGGCTTACTCCAGTGCTTCGTGGAGTCAGGAGGTTCCACCTAGCAAATAGATCAGTCTGGGAAGGTTGATGCCTCCTTCCCCACCTTGCCCCTTTGTCGGACCCAGTCACTGATATCACTGCAGATGGGTGACCCAGTTGCCTGTAGTGAACAGATACTCCAGGGGGTTGCGCCTGCCTGAATCGCAAGGAAATCTGCCAGGCCTTTGCACTCTGCCACTATTTAGCAGGAGGAGGTGAGGCCTGACATCCTCTGGCGCTTGATGAAGGTTGGGGGGGTGTTCACTCAGGCTCAGTCCCACCCCTGATTGATGTTACTGACTGAACAGAGCAAAGCAGAACAGAACAGAACAGAACAACTTTGCTGGATTCTGTCTCTGTTCCTGGTAAAATCGCCTGCAGATGATAAGCTGTTCTGAGTTCCAACGTCTTTGCTGCTGGAGGTTTGTATTCGGTTGCCTCTCTGAGTCGGCCCGCCCTGGAAGCTTCCCAGATTTGTGAGTAGCCTCAGGCAAATCTTTTACTCATGGGTGGCCTCCTCTGGTTGCCCAGGGAGACAGAAGGTGTGGCTTCAGAATATCCGGAGTGAGCTGTTTTGCTGTTAGAAAAAAAAAAAAGGCTCTCACACCCCAGTGTCAGCACTGACCACCCGCAGTTTATGCTCTGTCCACACCCCTTGAGAGATCACCCCAAAATCTGGACTCCTGGGGGGCTGACCTCCAGGTCTCAGAGTGCAGGGAAGGAGAGTGCTGGGAGCCCAGAGCTGTAGGTAGCGAGGACACTCAGTTCCACAGTTTTATCCCCAGCTGCACCAGTGCCAGAAGACAGCTGCCACTCCGCATCTGAGGGAACCTCAACTCTGGAGTGGTTCCCTCAGCTGCCGTTCCGCGTCTGAGAGAACTGCTGCCCTGAAGTGGTTCCCTTCTAGCTGATCGTCCTCTCCTGGCTCACAACCCAGAGTCAGCACAGCTCAGTCACTGTCCACACCCCACGGAGAAATCACCCAAGAATCTGGACTCCTGGGGGACAGGCCTCCAGATCTCAGAGTGAGGGGAAGGAGAGTGCTGGGAGCCCAGAGCTGTAGGTAGTGAGCACACTCAGTTCCGCACAGTTTTATGCCTGGCTGCACCACTGCCAGAAGACAGCCATCGCTCGCGTCTGAAGGAACCTCCGCTCTGGAGCGGTTCCCTTCTAGCCGATTGTCCTCTCCTCGCTCACGTGCCCCAGAGTCGGCGCCGCTCAGTTACTGTCCACACCCCACGGAGAAATCACCCAAGAATCCGGACTCATGGGGACAGTCCTCTAGACCTCAGTGTGAGTGGAGGGGGGTGCTGGGAGATCAGAGTTGCAGGCAAAGTATATTTACAGTTTTATACAGTTTTATGCCTAGCAGGAGAATGCCATGGCACCCTAGTAGGGGAGGTAGGTCCAGTTTTTAGAAGGTCTTTCCCGTGGAGTGTAGTGGGAGGGTCTTTGATTTCTGCCCATTTGTTGGTTTGTGGTGCTCTTGAGCCAGTCTCAGTGGGGAGGGGGGACTCCTGTCCACTTGGCTATGGGTTTTATACCTTTTGTTTGCATCCTTGTGGTCTCAGCTCACTTCAGCAGGGTTGATGTGTGCTCTTCAGCTTTCTCTCTTTGTGCAGCTCAGATCCACCAGGTTACCTGCTAAATTTTTGTCCCTTTACTCTCTTTCTGGACGGGAGCTTCTGTGGGAAGCTGGCTTCAGTCCACCATCTTGTCCAGAAGCCATCTTATTGAGTATTTTTGCCTCTATATTCATTAGTGATATTGGTCTATAATTTTCTTTTCTTGTTGGGTCTTTCCCTGCTTTGGAGATCAAGGTGATGTTTGCTTCGTAGAATGTGTTGGGTAGTATTCCTTCTTTTTCTATATTTTGGAAGAGGTTTAGTAATATAGGTACTAGTTCTTTAAAGTTTTCGTAGAATTCTGATGTGAAGCCATCTGGTCCTGGGCTTTTCTTTGTAGGGAGATTTGGTATAGTTGATGCTATTTCAGAACTTGATATAGGCCTGTTGAACATTTCCACTTCATTCTGGCTAAGTCTTGGCACGTGGCATGCTTCCAAGTATTGGTCGATTTCTTTCAGATTTTCCTATTTCTGAAAGTAAAGTTTCTTGTAATATTTGTTAAGAATTTTTTGAATTTCTGAGGGGTCTGTTTTTATTTCATCTTTACCATTTCTGGTTGATGAAATTAGAGATTGTACTCTTTTTTTCCTGGTTAGGTTGGCCAAAGGTTTATCTATTTTACTGATCTGTTCAAAAAAACCACTTTTGGATTTATTGATCTGTTGTATAATTCTTTTGTTTTCAACTTCATTTAATTCTGCTCTGATTTTTGATTATTTCTTTTCTTCTGCTGGGTTTGAGGTTGGAATGTTCTTCCTTCTCCAGTTGCTTGAGATGTCCCATTAAGTTATTAACTTCCTCTCTTTCCATTTTCTTGAGGAAGGCTTGCAGGGCTATAAATTTCCCTCTTAGGACTGCCTTTGCAGTATCGCAGAGGTTCTGATAATCCATGTCTTCATTGTCGTTTTGTTCCAAGAATGTGGTACTTTCCTTCTTAATCTCATCTATAACCCATCTATCCTTCAGTATAAGGTTTTTTAGCTTCCATGTTTTTATATGGGTATGAAGGTTCCTGTTGTTATTGAGTTCAACTTTTATTCCATGATGGTCTGAGAAGATGCAAGGAATAATTTCTATTTTTTTAAATTTGCTAAGGTTAGATTTCTGGCCTAGGATGTGGTTGATTTTGGAGTATGTTCCATGGGCTGATGGGAAGAATGTGCATTCAGTTTTGTTGGGATGAAATGTTCTGTAGATGTCTGTTAAGTCCAGATGTTGAATGGTTAAGTTTAAATCTAAAATTTCTTTGCTTAGCTTCTTTTTGGAGGATCTATCCAGCACTACTAAAAGGGTGTTAAAATCTCCAACTACTATAATAAAACTGGAGGAAATCAAGTTGCTCATGTCTGTTACAGTTTCTCTAACAGAGATGATGATGGAGAAATTAAATACTTTAATGACATTCACATGTTGAAAAAATTTCAATCAAGTTGCTCATGTCTGTTAGAGCATTCTGGTTGGGTGCATAAATATTAATAATTGAAATATCATCATATTGAGTATTACCTTTAACACATATGACATGTCCATCCTTATCCTTCCTTATTTTGGTTGGTTTAAAGCCTATTGTATCTGCAAATAGGATTGCAACGCCTGCTTTTTTCTGTTTTCCATTTACCTGGAATATAGATGACCATCCCTTCATGCTGAATCTATATTTATATTTTAAGGTAAGATGAGATTCTCATATGTAGCAAATATCTGCCTTGAGTTTTTTTATCCAGTCAGGCAACCTGTGCCTCTTTAGAGGACAATTTAAACCATTCACATTAACTGAGAATATTGATAAGCCTTTCAAAAGTCCAGTGGACATTTTTAATCCTTTTGTGACTGTCGAAGTTAAAATTCCATCAAAAGTTTCTGGGTGAGTTTACTTTTGTGGTGAAGGATTATGCTGGTCTTTATGGAGGATAGGTCTGAGAATATCCTGGAGAGCTGGTTTAGTTATGGAAAATTTCTTCAACATGTGAATGTCATTAAAGTATTTAATTTCTCCATCATAAATGAAACTCAGTTTAGCTCGATACAGGATCCTGGGTTGAATGTTATTTTGTTTCAGGATATTAAAAGTTGATGAGCATCCTCTTCTAGCTTGAAAGGTTTCAGCAGAGAGATTTGCAGTTATTCTAATATTCTTTGCCTTGTAAGTTATGGTTTTCTTTCGTCTGGTTGCTTTCAGAATTTTCTCCTTCATATTAACTTTAGTGAAATTGATTATGATGTGTCTGCGGGATGTCTTATTCAGGTTAAGTCGTGCTGGAGTTCTGAAACTGTCTGCTTTGTAAATTTCAGAATCTCTTGGCATGTCTGGAAAATTCTCTTTCATAATCTCATGAAGAAGAGACTCTGTGCCTTGTGAAGCCATTTTGTCACTTTTGGGGATCCCTATAAGACAAATATTGGTTTTCTTTGAATTATCCCAGAGCTCTCTGAGAGCGTGATCTTTTTTTCCCCTCCATTTCTCATCCTCTTTGAGAGCCTGGGAGCGTTCAAAAATTTTGTCTTCAATGTCAGAAATCCTTTCTTCTGCTTGCTCCATGCTGTTACTGAGGGATTCTACTGTGTTTCTCAGATCTTTGAGGGCTGCAACTTCTTGTCTCAATGTGTCAAAATCTTTGGTAATTTGGACTTTGAATTCATTGAATGCTTGAGACATCTTTTCAATTACTGCTTGGAATTCTAATTCAATCTTATTTGCTATCCAGATTCTGAATTCGATTTCTGGAATCTCAGCTTTTTGTTTGTACATGGGATCTTGTGCTGTGTCTGCCTTATTGTTCCTTGGGGAGTTGATCTACTCTGATTATTCATATTACCAGAGTTTTTCCATTGATTTCGTCTCATGACTGTTTTTCACCTTTGCCTCTGGCCATCCTCAGAGTTGGGGAGGTGTCTCTCCAAGATTAGACATCAGCGGGTTCACTCTATTGTTGCTGGATCTTTATAGGGAGTGACTTGTGTAGCTCCTCTGGGGCTGCCCCAGCCAGGGAATTCTGGTTGTGGGAGCAGCATGGAGTGTGACACACCCAGATCCAGCAACAGTGTGGGGAGTGGTGCACATGGTTCTGGGATTGCCTGGAGCCTGGTAGCTTTGGCACAGAGAGCCCAAGGCTCCAGCAGTCTCTGGCCAGGAGAGGGGCTCCACACAGAGGCAGGGAGGGCTCCAGAGGGCACACGACTACCATAGTCCCTGACCAGGCAAGCGGGCTGGTGTGGAGGCAGGGACGGTACGGGAGGGAGGATGTGGTTTGCACAGCTCCCAGAGTCCCTGGCCGGGGTGGGTGTATGGAGGCCCAGGCAAGTGTGATTCATGGGTCATGGTGCCGCTCAGCCGTGGTGAGTCCCTGGCCAAGGCAGGAGTACGGAGGCCCGGGTGGTTGTGGGGCACAGGGTGTGAGGCCACGCAGCTGCCAGAGTAGATCCTTGTTGGGGGTCTTGGTGCAGCCCCAGGAGTTTCTTGCTGTGGGGGTGCTTAGTCCAGCAGATAGGGAGGGAAGGCACTGCTCAAGAACCTCCTCCCTCAGTCTCAGCAGGGGTTAGGCTTTTGGTTCATTGCGTAAGGGGGGAAGGGTGTCCTGGAAGTTCAGAATGGCAGGGAAGATCTTAGTTCGATATTTCTGCCTAGCAAGAGAGTGTTCAGAGTCACAGCAGGGTCCCTCTGAGGAAGTAGTCCCCACTTCCCACAGCACTCACCCGTGGGTGAGTCTAGAGGTTCACAGTTCACTGGTTGTCCGTAGAAAATCTGCAGGAGCAAACAAAGAGAGAAAAGAAAGGAGACAGAGAAAACAAAGTAAAACCACAGCTTTCTTGGGGGAGGGGACGGACACTCCTTCCAGATGAATTTTGTACCTGAAGCTTGGTTTCTTGGAGTCACAGCTTGCCTTAGCAGAGGTGACCTGCAGTTATCATCTCTCTCTCTCGGCTAAGCTCCCAGTCTTCAGCTTAATTGGGCTGTTTCTGGACATTATGTTTGCTTTTGGACAGGAGCCTCCCTTGGAAGCTGCTCTCAGTCGGCCATCTTGCCCCTCCTCTTCTTATTTTTGAGTTCTCAGAGTCTGTTCAGAATACTTTCCACAGGTTTATGGTGAAAAGAGGGCTCTTCGTCAGAAACAATGACAACATGAGACATCATGAAAACAGCATGTATCCTTTCCTGATGTTATTAATCTGTTGTTTTCCTTGGGCGTCATCACTCTCTTTCACATAAATAGAAGGCATGGGAGGACAGGAACACATCTGATGTGTTTCCCAGTGTATTTGTGGTATATGGGACAGAGCCTAGCCCTTAGCAGGAAATGTTCAAAACTATTTGTCAAATGAATATTGGTGGGTTTGTTAAATTTGCATTGCTCTTTTTATTTACATCAGTGAAAACAGAAATAAGGAAATGGAGACTATTATCAATCACGTAATTCAGTATTAAATACAATGAGAAGGGGGATGCCATATCTCAGTGGTTAGGGTGCCTGCCACGTGCACTGGGGCTGCTAAGTTCAAACCTGGCCTGGGCCTGCTAAACAACAACAAATAGCTGGGCCATGTGGCAGGCACCTGTGATCCCAGCTACTCGAGAGGCTGAGGCAAGACAATGGCTTGAGCCCAAGAGTTTGAGGTTGCTGTGAACTATGATGCCACAGCACTCTACAGAGGGTGACAAAGTGAGACTCTGTCTCAATTAAAATTAATTAATTAATACAATGAGAAAATAACTTGGATAATGAAGTGATAGAAAAAAGCTTTTTGTGCCTATAGTAATTGAATGGCTACTCTTTGCTTTTGGAGAGAGACACTTTACATCTTATACTCACATTGTAGGATGTTTGCTCACTGAGGCCTAGCAAGAGAGTGAACAGCTATGTATGTAAATAAACAGGTCAATTAAAAAACAAAGTTCTGGGGGGGCGGCGCCTGTGGCTCAGTGAGTAGGGCGCCAGTCCCATATGCCGGAGGTGGCGGGTTCAAACCCAGCCCCGGCCAAAAAAAAAAAAAAAAACAAAGTTCTGCTCCAGGTCAAGCATTGCCCTTCAGAAGTTTGTAAAGTTAGTAAACAAAGAATATTGAAGAGCAGTCTAATCTCTACATTTCCTACTACCGATTTGGGAAAAGAGGAGGTAGCTTTAGCATTGTGAAAAAAATAGACAGATCTGTAAATTGGTAAAATGTCTGATTGTATGTCTGTGACCAAGACCATGGTGTTGCACAACTCCAGGGGTTGCCATTTTTCTTCAGTTCATGCAAATGAGACTCCCAGGGTTGTGCAATGCACAGCCTTCACAACCATATGTTGTGCTATGGTTATACAATAGGCCAAAGTGCTATCTGTCAATTCAATCTTATTCTCAAAGCCACTCTTGAGTGTAAGAGTGTCTATTATTTATCTTGTTTTCAAGAAGAGCAGGCTATACTAAAAGAGGTTACATGTCTTGTTCAAGGCCAAGACTACTCCTTTCAATATTCTAGATTTTTCTGCCTTCATAAGGATCACATTGAATATGTCACAAAATCACCTGGAAAACACGCTGGGAATTAAATAGTCCATGCACCTTATTTTCAATACAATTTTGCCTAAGGCCACACAGCTAATTAGCTACTTCTCATTATTCCTGACCAGCACTCCTGTCCTGACAGCATGCCATTGGGAGGAGAGGCCCTACTGAAGATTTAGTCTTGAATAATGGAGGTGCGAGTTCATTTAGAGTACCAGCTCCCACTCAGAGCAATACAGGCCAGAATTCAAATTCCATCATGATACCTGCAGGAGGTCTGGCTTATTCCTGCAAGATGGTACTTGCCTAAAAGGTAAGCCTCCACTTGCACCTTAGAAGAGGTCCTCTATGAAGGCTGAGCAGAGCTGAGTGATGAAGGAAGTCAGTTGTACTAGTCTACAGGACTGACCACAGGGTAATACTTTAATGGTTTAATAGCTCCTGGAGAATTCAGGATGCAGCACCTCTACTTCAGATCACATGACAGCAGAAATCTGGAAGGCTCTGGGCTGTTAGTCATATCCCAGTCGGTCCTCTTCCTGACCTTCCCTAGAGCAAGGACAATGATTAATGGATGGTGCTCAGTACATAAATTGAGTAGTTTTGTTTATTGCTCCAACAGCTTTCCTTTCCTTAATATCTTCCTGGTAGGAAAATTTGCATTTCTTTACTGTAAAATTTTCTGTCCTTATGCTTTAATTGTATTTCTTATAATATGGCTGGATTAAAAATTTAATCTGAAAAAAATCTATAATTTTTTTGAGCTCCTCAATCTTTTTATCCTGTTGTTATTATTGATACATTTAGGCCTAATTGCAATATTATGCTTCACGTTTTCTGTTTTCTTTAATTTTTCCATTTTTCTTCTTTTCCAACTTCTTAAAACAAGTACTCAGATTTTTCTTATTCCTTTTTCTTCTTTCTAATGGTGTAATGATTTAATAGTTAGTAGTGTGGGTGTTTACCCATAGAATTTTAACATGTATTTGTTTAATACTTAATAAAGTTCATATCTATGTTCTTTTCTTTCTATTTTCTTTTTTTTACTTTTATTTTTTTATTAAATCATAGCTCTGTACATTGATATGATCATGGGGCATCATAAACTAGCTTCACAGACCGTTTACCAAGTTTCACATAAACCCTTGTAAGATGCACCACTGGTGTAATCCCACCAATCTCCTTCCCTCTACCCACCTCCCCCCTCCCCTCCCTTTCCCCCTTCCCCCTATTTTTAGGTTGTAACTGGGTTATAGCTTTCATGTGAAAACCCTAAATTAATTTCATAGAAGGGCTGAGTACATTGGGTACTCTTTCTTCCATTCTTGAGATACTTTACTAAGAAGAATATGTTCCAGCTCCATCCATGTAAACATGAAAGAGGTAAAGTCTCCATCTTTCTTTAAGGCTGCGTAATATTCCATAGTGTACATATATCACAATTTATTAATCCATTCATGGATCGATGGGCACTTGGGCTTCTTCCATGACTTAGCAGTTATGAATTGGGCTGCAATAAACATTCTGGTACAAATATCTTTGTTATGATGTGATTTTTGGGTATATGCCCAATAGAGGGATTATAGGATTGAATGGCATATCTAATTTTAGATCTCTAAGTGTTCTCCATATCTCTTTCCAAAAGGAATGTATTAATTTGCATTCCCACCAGCAGGGCAAAAGTGTTCCCTTTTCTCCACATCCGGCCAACATCTCTGGTCTTGGGATTTTGTGATATAGGCTAGTCTCACTCAAGTTAGATGGTATCTCAAAGTAGTTTTGATTTGCATTTCTCTGATGATTAAAGATGATGAGAATTTTTCATATGTCTGAAGGCCGCGTGCCTGTCTTCTTCAGAGAAGTTTCTCTTCAAATCCCTTGCCCAGCCTGCGATGGGATCCCTTGTTCTATTCTTGCTAATGCATTTGAGTTCTCTGTGGATTCTGGTTATTAAACCTTTGTCGGAGACATAACCTGCAAATACCTTTTCCCATTCTGAGGGCTGTTTGCTTGCTTTACTTACTGTGTTCTTGGCTGTGCAGAACCTTTTTAGTTTGATCAAGTCCCAGTAGTGTATTTTTGAAGCCGCTTCAATTGCCCGGGGCGTCCTCCTCATAAAATACTCACCCAGCCCGATTTTTTCAAGGGTTTTCCCTGCAATCTCCTCTACTATTTTTACAGTTTCATGTCTTAAGTTTAAATCTTTGATCCAGTGAGAGTCTATCTTAGTTAATGGTGAAAGGTGTGAGTCCACTTTCAGTCTTTTACAGGTTGCCAGCCAGTTCACCCAGCACCATTTGTTAAATAGGGAATCTTTTCCCCACTGAATGTTTTTAATTGGCTTGTCAAAGATTAAATAACGGTAAGTAGCTGGATTCATCTCTTGGTTCTCTATTCTATTCCAGACATCTACTTCTCTGTTTTTGTGCCAATACCATGCTGTTTTGATCACTATTGATTTGTAGTATAGTCTCAGGTCTAGTAGCGTAATTCCTCCTGCTTTGTTTTTATTTCTGAGTAATGTCTTGGCTATTCGAGGTTTTTTCTCATTCCATATAAAATGAAGTATTGTGTTTTCTAGATCTTTTTATTTTTATTTTTTTATTAAATCATAGCTGTGTACATCAATATGATCATGGGGCACCATACACTTGTTTCATAGAATATTTGACATATTTTCCTCTCATTAGTTGACATAGCCCTCCTGGCATTTTTAAAGTATGACAGTGGAGCTTTAATAGGGATTGCATTGAAATTATATATTGCTTTGGTTAGTATAGACATTTTAACTATGTTGATTCTTCCCAGCCATGAGCATGGTATGTTTTTCCATTTGTTAATATTTTCAGCTATTTCTTTTCTTAGAGTTTCATAGTTCTTTTTATAGAGATCTTTCACATCCTTTGTTAGATAAATTCCCAAATATTTCATCTTCTTTGGCACTACTGCGAATGGGATAGAGTCCTTAACTGTTTTTTCAACTTGACTATTTTTGGTATATATAAAGGCTGCTGATTTATGAATATTGATTTTGTAACATGAGACGCTGCTGTATTCCTTGATCACTTCTAAGAGTTTTGTAGTAGAGTCCCTAGTGTTTTCCAGATATACTATCATATCATCCGCGAAGAGCGAAAGTTTGATCTCTTCTGACCCTATATGGATACCCTTGATCGCCTTTTCTTCCCTAATTGCGGTGGCTAAAACTTCCATTACAATATTAAAAAGCAATGGAGACAATGGGCACCCTTGTCTGGTTCCTGATCTGAGTGGAAATGATTCCAGTTTGACTCCATTCAATATGACATAGGCTGTGGGTTTGCTGTAGATGGTCTCTATCAGTTTAAGAAATGTCCCTTCTATACCGATTTTCTTAAGTGTTCTGATCATGAAGGGATGCTGGATATTATCAAAAGCTTTTTCTTCATCAATTGAGAGAATCATATGGTCTTTGTTTTTTAATTTGTTTATGTGCTGGATTACGTTTATAGATTTATGTATATTGAACCAGCCTTGAGACCCTGGGATAAAACCGACTTGGTCATGTTGTATAATTTGTTTGATGTATTGCTGGATTCTGTTTGTTAGGATCTTGTTGAATACTTTTGCATCTATATTCATTAGTGATATCGGTCTATAATTTTCTTTTCTTGTTGAGTCTTTTCCTGGTTTGGGGATCAGGGTGATGTTTGCTTCATAGAACGTGTTGGGTAGTCTTCCTTCTTTTTCTACCTTTTGGAACAGGTTGAGCAATATAGGTACTAATTCCTCTTTAAATGTTTGGTAGAATTCAGACGTGAAACCATCTTGTCCCGGGCTTTTCTTTTTAGGGAGGTTTTGTATGGTTGATGCTATTTCCAAACTTGATATGGGCCTGTTCAACATTTCCACTTGATTCTGGCTGAGTCTTGGAAGGTGACGTGCTTCCAAGTATTGGTCAATTTCCTTCAGATTTTCATATTTCTGAGAATAAAGTTTCTTGTAATATTCATTAAGGATTTTTTTGATTTCTGATGACTCTGTTGTTATTTCGTCTTTCTTGTTTCTGATTGATGATATTAGAGATTTTACTCTTTTTTTCCTGATTAGGTTGGCCAGAGGTTTATCTATTTTATTGACCTTTTCAAAAAACCAGCTTTTTGATTTATTGATCTGTTGTATTATTCTTTTGTTTTCAATTTCATTTAATTCTGCTCTAATTTTGGTTATTTCTTTTCTTCTACTGGGTTTAGGGTTGGAATATTCTTCCTTTTCCATTTGCTTAGATGTCCCATTAAGTTGTTAAATTCCTCTCTTTCCGTTCTCTTGAGGAAAGATTGCAGTGCTATAAATTTCCCTCTTAGAACTGCCTTTGTGGTGTCCCAGAGGTTCTGATAGTTCGTGTCTTCATTGTTGTTTTGTTCCAAAAACTTGGCGATTTCTTTCTTAATCTCATCTCTGACCCAGCTATCATTCAGCATAAGGTTATTTAACTTTCATGTTTTTGTATGAGTATGCAGATTCCTGTTGTTACTCAGCTCAAGTTTTATTCCATGAGTGTTCGAGAAGATGCATGGAATAATTTCTATTCCTTTAAATTTACTGAGGTTAGACTTGTGACCTAAGATGTGATCAATTTTGGAGTAAGTTCCATGGGCTGATGAGAAGTATGTGTATTCAGTTTTGTTGGGATGAAATGTTCTGTGGATGTCTGCTAAATCCAAATGTTGGATGGTTAGGTTTAAATCTAAGATTTCTTTGCTCAGCTTCTTGTTGGAGGATCAATCCAACACTGCCAAAGGAGTGTTGAAATCTCCGACTGTTATGGAGCTGGAGGAAATCAAGTTGCTCATGTCTGTTAGAGTTTCTCCTATAAATTGAGGTGCATTCTGGTTGGGTGCATAGATATTAATAATTGAGATCTCATCATATTGAGTATTACCCTTAACAAATATGAAGTGGCCATTCTTGTCCTTCCTTACTTTTGTTGGTTTAAAGCCTATTGTATCTGCAAATAAAATTGCAACACCTGCTTTTTTCTGATTACCATTTGCCTGAAATATGGACAACCATCCTTTCACCCTGAGTCTGTATTTGTCTTTTAGGTTAAGATGTGACTCTTTTATGCAACAGATGTCTGGCCTGAGTTTTTGTATCCAGTCAGCTAACCTATGCCTCTTTAGAAGACACTTTAAGCCGTTCACATTAATGGAGAATATTGATAAGTCTGGTGAAGTTTTGGGTATTGAGTTTTTCAAAAGTCCTGTGGCCATTTTTAATCCTTTTGCCAGTGTGGAAATTGGAGTTTGATCCCAAGTTTCTGAGTGAGTTTACTTTTGTGGTGTAGGATTTGGTTGGTCCTTATGGAGGACAGGTCTGAGAATATCCTGAAGAGCTGGTTTGGTTATGGCAAATTTCTTCAACATATGAATGTCATTAAAGTATTTAATTTCTCCATCATAAATGAAACTCAGTTTAGCTGGATACAAAATCTGTGGTTGAAAGTTATTACGCTTTAGGAGATTAAAAGTCAGTGACCACCCTCTTCTGGCTTGGAAAGTTTCAGCAGAGAGATCTGCAGTCATTCTAATATTCTTCCCTTTGAAGGTAATGGTTTTCTTTCTCCTGGCAGCTTTGAGAATTTTCTCCTTCACATTAACTTTAGTGAAGTTAATTATGATATGCCTGGGGGATGTCTTATTAGGGTTGAGTCGTGCTGGGGTTCTGAAGATGTCTGCTATCTGAATTTCAGAATCTCTAGGCATGTCTAAAAAATTCTCTGTCATAATTTCATGCAGAAGGGCCTCTGTGCCCATCGAGGCCACTTCATCATTCTCAGAAATCCCAATTATTCGTATATTACTTTTCTTCAAATTGTCCCAGAGCTCTCTGAGAGAGTGATCCATTTTTGCTCTCCATTTCTCTTCCTCTTTGAGAGTTTGGGAGCATTCAAAGGCTTTATCTTCAATGTCAGAAATCCTTTCTTCTGCTTGCTCCATTCTCAACCCTGATTAATGTTACTGACAGAACAGAACAGAACAACTCTGCAGTTCCCTGCGGAAGAGAAGCTGAATCGAGTTCCAAATCAGCTTGTCTTTGCTCTTGTATTGTCTATATGCTGATGATCCCCTGAGGGCCAGGCGCATCTTAGGTTCAGTAAAGCAGACGTCTGGGTCAGCCCCACCCTGGGAGTTTCCCCAGTTTGCAAGTTGGAGTTGCCTCAGGCAAATCCTATACTCAGAGTCTCTTGTTGCCCAGGGAGACAGGGGGTGTGGCTTCAGAATATTTGGTAGTAAGCCGTATTGCTAGCAAAAGGGGGCTGCTGCCTTATGGCTCAGGCAACTGTTGCTCTGGTGTAGCTCCCCTCCGGCCAACTGTCCTCTCTCCGCTCCCATACCCCAGAGTCTGTACCGACTGGCTGCAGCCCAGCACTGTCTACACCCCTTGAGCAATTGCCCAAGAGTCTGGACCCCTGGGGGACAGGCCTCCAGACCTTGGAGCGAGAGCAGAGGGGAGCGCGGGGAGCGCTGGAAGCCTGGGGTTGTGGGCAGAGAACACACACAGCTTTACACAGTTTTATGCCTGGCCGTATTGTCACCAAAAATGGCTGTCGCACTGTGCCTCAGGGAACTGCCACTCCGGTGCAGTCCCCTCTCGCCGACTGACTGGGACTGGCCTCCAGACCCCAGTGTGAGCGATGGGGAGTGCTGGGAGCTTTGAATTCCAGGTAGAGACTATATACAGTTTATACAGTTTTATGCCTGGCAGGAGGACACTGTGGCAACCTAGTAAGGGAGGTAGGTCCAGTTTTTAGAGGGTCTCTCCCATGGAGTGTAGTGGGAGGACCTTTGAACTCTGCCTGGTTGTTTGTGGGGCACTCTGAGCCATTCTCATGGGGGAGGCGACTCCTGTCTACTTGGTGATGGGTTTTGTACCTTTTGTTTGTATCCTTGTGGTCACAGCTCGCCTCAGCAGGGTTGACGTGCGTTCTACAACCTTCTCTCTTAGTGCAGCTCAAATCCACCAGGTTACTTGCTGAATTTTTGTCCTTTAACTCTCCTTCTGGATGAGAGCCTCTGTGGAAAGCTGGCTTCGGTCAGCCATCTTGTCTCCTCCCCCCATACCTATGTTCTTATCCCAAACTGGACAAAGACTGTATTTCAGGCACTGTTACATTTTAAAACTGCTTTCATGAATCAATTGTAGACACTGTGTTTTATTTTTTTATAATCAAATCTCATTTAGATTTACCAGCAGGTCAAGCCATTTCTTTGTTTACCATTGTTATTAATACTTGTAATCCACATCTTCCTCTAGGTTCAGTTTTCTTATTAAAGAAATGTTTTCCTGGATGTGAGGGTGATCTGGCTGCAACATCTGTCATCCCATTGATTGCCAGGGTTGATTGGCTGATCTGGCTGACTAAGTGGGTGTCCCCATCCTCCCTCACTGCTCTGTGTAAATCCCTTCTGAAGCTGTGCTCAGTTGAAGAGGACAACCTTCCCCAAAAGAGGAGGACCATTCCTCAGTCAAGGGTATATGAGTAGCTGTGCTCCCCAGCTAGAACTTCCAAATAAGCTTTCAAAGAAACGTTTTCCTTTTGTAGTTCTTTAAGTGATGGTTTTCTAATAATTAACACTCTTAGTTGTCTGGAAATGTCTTTATTTCCTTCTCGCTACTGAATTGCAATTATGTGTTTTCTATGGCTTCTGTTAGAAGTTCAGCTGTATGTCTATTTGCTACTTATGTCTATAAACATTTGTCTTTTTAATTTGGTTGCCTTAAAAATATTTTTTTTAATGTCAAACAAGGATATGTCAGGTGTTTTAGTTAGATGTTGTTTTGGTTATCTTTTCTCTTGGTTTTAATTTTTTTGCTTGGCTGTTCAAAGGAATTTAAACCTGAACTTAATGTCTTTCCTCAGCTTTTGAAAATTTTCAGCTACTTTCTTTATGAATATGTGTTCTGCTCCATTCTCTCCCTTTTACCTCTGGAAACCCAAGTATGCTGGGAGAATGGGGAATGAAGACCCTATTCATGGCATCCCCTGCAAAAAGAGGAAAATTAAAAAGTAAGCTGAGTGAGTCAGAACAAAGAAAAGTCAGCTAGTTTGCATTTAAGCATTGCTAGCAAACTTCCTGCCTTTTCTGAAATTCTAGCCTGTTGGGGATACAGCTTACAAACACCCCTGCTGAGTTTGTGAGCACTCTGAGGAAAAAGTGGTCATAGAAGAGGCTATGACAAAGACATAGAAAGATACATTTACTGGGTCGTATCCTGCCTGGTAAACAGGCAAAGCAGATACCCATTGTGGAGATTTGCATTTGCCTGGGGTAGAGATCAAGGGAGTAGTTGGAGCCCTGAGATATGGGCAGAAGAGCTTATATCCCTTATAGCAGAGGAAGATCCTCTGTGGTGGTGATGGGAGGAAAATTCCTCCTTCCTACCAATTCTTCAGAGGAGATTAATACCAGTGGCATTTTAATCAACAGGGAACTAGTGGAGTTTAACAACTCCCTATAAATATGTGTGTGTGATCTCAAGCAGGAGACTCTCCTAATACAAGGCTCAGATTTCAGATTATTCAAGGCTACCCTTAAGGTTAATAATAATAACAATAGGAGCTGATATGCTCAATCAGAGAAACTGCTGGCATCTTTGTTCCCTCCCTCATCTTACCCTCTGGGCAAATAGACTTCAGAAAGCAGAGTGAAGCAAACACTCAGGGCCATTGCCAGAAGCCCACAAGGACCCTGAGCTGCCATCTTTAATTCTACTCTATGTCTCATATCTTTTCCTTTACCATCCTTTCTTTTTTTTTCTTTCTTTTCTTTGCAGTTTTTGGCAGGGGTTGGGTTTGAACCTGCCACCTCTGGCATATGGGGTGGGTGCCCTACTCCTTTAAGCCATAGGTACTGCCCCTCTTTACCATCCTTTCTAGCTCTATATTTCTTCAGTCAGTCGCCTCCAGTTTCCACAGGTCTTATGGGACCCTGCTCCCAGGATGGGACCATGACATTAGTATACATATGTTATCACCTTTTACTATGAAAAATACATAGTTATATATATATATATGATTTATTACCTGTTTTGTTTTTTTTGTTTGTTTTTTTTAGATACAGAGTCTCACTTTGTCACCCTTGGTAGAGTGCCGTGACATCACAACTCATAGCAACCTCAAACTCCTGAGCTTAGGTGATTCTCTTGCCTCAGCCTCCTGAGTAGCTGGGATTACAGGCACCAGCCACAATGCCTGGCTATTTTTATTGTTGTTGTTGTTGTTCTTGCAGTTTGACTGGACTCGGTTTGAACCCACCACCCTTGGTATATGTGGCCAGCAGCCTAACCACTGAGCACGGGTGATGCCCTTTTACCTGCTTTTTTATGTATACTATGCTTTTGTCTTTCTGTTCTTCATTTTGGGTATTTTCTTCTGACCTTCATCTAGGTCATTAATTCTCTCTTCAGTGGTGTGTAATGCATATTAAATTTGCCCATTGAAGACTTTTTAATCAGTTTTGCAGATTAGAATTTACATTTTTTCTATTTCTACTGAAAACATTCTTAATCTTCTATTTTTTTTCTCCTTGGACATAGCAAGCATAGGTCTTCTAAAGCCACCTCTGATAATACCAATAACCAAACCTCTGTGATTCTGTTTCCACTGTTTATTGTTTCTTCTTTGTTTGTGTATGTTGTTGGGTGTCCACCTGCCTGTTTGTTAGTGCTAATGGCTGTTTTGGCAGAAATGGTTACAGAAATAATTTGAGGGCTAAGAGGTTTTTTTCTTCCTTCAGAAATAATTTATGTTTGTTTTTGCCAACTCCCTAGGATAAATTCCAATCCAATATCCCTTCAGACCAAATACAAGAACTTACATGATTCAGAGTTGAGCTCTATCCTAAAGACAGCCTTTCTGCTTCTGGGCTTTCACTTACTCCTACCTTACAGCTCTTAAAACCTCAACCCCAGACAAGGAATGCTTACCAGGGTTTTATCATTCCCTGGATCGTGGTCTAGAAATTCTTATCTATTTTTGTGGTAATCTGAAGCTTCAAGTCAATGTTTTTATTTTGATTGTAGAATTTTGCTCAGCTTTTACAGTTTTCCTCAACAGGAATATTAAAATTTTCTAGCTCACCATTATCAGAGAGTTAACTATGGCCTCTCAAGATTATTTTGTTCTGTTTTGTGCACCATTTCTATTTAGTTATAAGAGGAAGACTATCTCCATGTCAGCTCAGTTTGATATGTTACCAAAGCTCTGTTTTCCAAATTCCTAGGAGTGAATATACACTATATTATTTAAAGTTGGAAAAAAAAAGCTTGTTATAAAAATTAAGATATAAGTAATCCCTTTTATAATGCATAGGATGGAAGCTGAATAACTTTTTTTTTGAGACAGAGTCTCACTCTGTCACCCAGGCTAGAGTGCTATGGTATCAGCCTAGTTTATAGCAACCTCAAAGTCCTGTATACAAGAAGTCCTCCTGCCTCAGCTTTCTCAGTAACAGGTACTACAGGTGCCCACCACAATTCCCAGCTAATTTTTTCCCCTATTTTTAGTAGAGATAGAGTCTTGCTCTTGCTCTTGCTCAGGCTGATCTTGAACTCCTGAGCTCAGGGATCGTCCCACCTTAGCTACCCAGAGGGCTAGGACTACAGGCGTGAGCCACTAGGCCCAGCCTGAAGACCATTTTTTTTTTTTTAAGACAGAGCCTCAAGCTGTCACCCTGGGTAGAGTGCCATGGCATTACACAGCTCACAGCAACCTCCAACTCCTGGGCTCAAGCGATTCTCCTGCCTCTGCCTCCCAAGTAGCTGGGACTACAGGCACCCACCACAACACCCAGCTATTTTTTGGTTGGAGTCATCATTGTTGTTTGGCAGGCTGGGGCTAGATTCCAACCTGCCAGCTCAGGTGTATGTGGCTGGCACCTTAGCCACTTGAGCCATAGGCACCAAGCCAGAACCATTCTTTTTTTAATAAAAACTACAAAAGGACTGTAGTTCATCTACATTATACATGTAAGTAACATCTATTAATTGCTATGTGCCCAGTTCATGGTGGCTTACATGCAGTAAAGTATTTATATTCCCCTAAACCCCATAAAATAGACACTGTTATTCAATACATTTTACAGCCAAGGAAACAGAAGCAATACAGTATTACTGACAGAACTCAAGTTCAAACTAGGCAATCTGATTTCAAAGGCCACACTCTTAGTCCAACTGACTCACACCCTGACACTGAATGTGGTATGGTGTTGGTTTAAAAGAAAACTCTTCAAATTAAAATAGGAGTTTTTTGAGCCTCACTGAATTAAAAATAAAAAGGATTGTATGTATTTGACAACATTAATTTGTAAGATATTCTATATATGCCAAGAAATATACATTTATGGAATTCATTCCACAAATACAGGCATGGATTTGGAGGAACTGGAACTCTCATACATTGCTGGTGGGGATGTAAAATGGTGCAACTCCTTTAGGAAATGGAATTTGGCAATTTAGTAAAAAGTTAAATCTTTCCCCACCATACAACTCACCTGTACCACTGCTAAATGTTTACCCAGGAGAAATGAAAGTGTACATTCACAAAAACACTTGTATGTGAAAGTTGATGGCAGTTCTATTTATTTATTTAGCCCTTTATCACAACTATTGAGAGGCTAAAAAATATACATATTTATTTATAGCTAAAACCATGAAACAACAACAGGCAAATGTTGTTCAACAGGCAAATGGATAAACAAATTTTGGTATATTCATACGTAGACTCAGCAACAAAAAAGGAACAAAGCTATTGATACACACAATAACATAGTTGAAGTTTGAGATGACTATGGTAGTACACTAAGGCATGCAACAAAACATACATATTGAAGAATTCCATCTGTAAAAAAAATTCTGGAATATGCCAGTTGGTGATTCAGAAAGCAGATCAGAGGCTGCCTGGAGAAAGTGGGAGTGAGGGATGTGAAAAAACACAAAAGACACAAAGAAACTTTGGGTGTTGATACAATAAACATTCTTTATTTTCACTGGGCTTATGGCCATGAATGTTTATATGTCAAAACTCATCTAATTGTACTCTTCAAAGTGTACAGTTATTGTATGTCAGTTATGACTCAATAAATCTGTAGTTTTAAATAAGAATGAACAGTGAGTGCATGCATTTGACAGTATTAATTGGTCAGGTATTAGATGAGTATCCAGAAAACACACATTTATGACAATTTCTCACATGCCTTTTTAGCTTCTGATTACTTTAATCCTAAAATAAATCTGTCATCCCTGAGTTTATGTGATGTCTATACTACTAGCTTAATTATGTAAATATATATACTCTTGAAATGATTGAAAGCTGTATAATTGATTTCAATGCACAAAGACTACTTTTCATTATAAAACATTTCCCACCATATGTTTTATGAATCTTTTGTTTCCCTTCGAGTATAGCATAAACCATCCTAAATATGTTTTTTTTTTTTTTTGTCCCATAAAAATAAATGCTCTTTTCTCTATTTGGTACTCTAGGCAGCTTAGAAACAACAGTCTATCCTGGTTATTATAATTTCAGGAAATAAACAGACAAATTTGTGCAGCTAAATAAAATTATAAGTACATAATAATGCCCTTCTGTTTTACTTTTGTGCTTTGAGTAAACATTTAATTCTCAAGAAAATATCTATGTAAGTGCAATCTTTGATTTCATTGGAGCTTATATCCCATATTTCTGTGCTTCTTGCTAAGCTGGGTTTTTATTTTGGTGCCATTTGCACAAGGCTAAAGCCTTCTTTTTGAAATGAAAATACAAAGTCAGTGAATCAGCTTCAAAAGGCACATCAAGTAGCATCTGCATAATGAATGGGAAATAAAGCACAGTTATGGGTTCTCTGTTCACTAGGTTCTAAGCAGCTTAATTAGATGATAAAGACACGTTTGTAATGGATAAAATGCACTTTGTCAAGCACGGCTACATCTGAAAGTTAATTTCTGGCTGGAAAAGTGATGTGGAATTTGAAAACCATAAAGAAACTTCTAGTACAATGGTTCCCAAACTCATCTTTTGGGTTAATGTTGGTCCTTCAAGATAGGTCTATTAATACATACAGAACAAAAGATAGTGCAATGATTTTTCATAAAAATAAATTTGAGGGGGTGGGGGTGGGTTGATAGAGGGAGGGTTAGTGCACCTATGAAGCACATTGCAACTATAAGTTGGATCTATCAGGTGTAGAATACAAATGTCTTAATGCTGTTATTGGGTAAATGAGGTGAAAGCTATGTTGATTAATAGGATGTAAGCACTCCAATTTGTACAAATGATCAACTCACAGAATCCCATAATGGCATAAATGTATTCAATGTAGTCAATGTAGATCAATGTACAAATGAATTAATTAAAAAATGACTCTATTTAAAGTCTAGAAGTCAAACAAACAAAAAAAATCAGACATGAACTATTACTTCAGGACAAAACTATTTTCCTTTAAATTAGAAGCACATACACTGAGGTACTTCTCTGCCACCATAGCAGGCAGTTTCTAAGATAATCCCAGTGGCTCCATGTCGTGGTATAAACACCCATATGTCATGGCCTCCCAGGGTAGCTAGATCTAGCAACTGGCTTCTAATGAATAAGACTCAGCAAAAGTGATTGATGACACCTTCAAGATTCAGTTTATAACCAACTATGACTCTGTCTTCCCTTTTAGCTAGTGTTCTCTCTAGCTCTTCTTGCTTGGTCTTTTCTTAAAAAAGCTTTTATTTTGAATTATTATGGGTACATAAAAGTATACTTTTGTGGAGTACATGTGATGTTTTTATACAGGCATATATTGTGAATTAATCAAATCAGGGTAATGGGGCTATCCATCACCTTAGGCATTTAACATTTATGTTAGGAATATTTCAATTCCACTCTAATTTTTAAAGTGTACCCTAACTTATTATTAACCTATTAACCTATTAGGTTAATAGCACCTATTAACTATCCTCCCTTTATCAAATATTATTCATTCTATCAAACTATCTAACTATATCTTTGCACCTATTAACTATCCTCCCTTTATTCCTCTGACTCCCCAGCTATCCTTCCCAGCCTCTGGTTACCACCATTCTACTCTCTATCTCCAGGAGATCAATTGTTTTTAACATTTAGCTCTCACATATGAGGGAGAACATGTGAGAGTGGTCTTTCTGTGCTTGGCTGACTTCATTTAAAATAATATTCTCCAGTTCCATCCATGTTGATGCAAATGGCAGGATTTCATTATTTTTTTGTAGCTATGTACCACAATTTCTTTACTCAATTAACCATTGATGTACACTTAGGTTGATTCCATACCTTGGTTATTGTGAATAGTGCTGCAATAAATATGGAGTACGGATATCTTTTTGATATGCTAAATTCCTCTCCTTTGTATATATTCCCAGCAGTGGGATTGCTGGGTCAATAAAATAAATAGTTTTATTTTCAGTTTTTTGAATCACCTCCATACTGTTCTCCACAGTGGTTGTACCAATTTACATTCTCTCCAGCAGTGTATGAGGGTTTCCCTTTCTTCACATCGTCACCAACATTGATTATTGCCTGTCTTTTTGATAAAAGCCATGTTAATTGAGATCAGATTATATCTCATTGTAGTTTTGGTTTGAATTTCTCTGATGACTAATGATGTTGAGCATTTTTTCATATACCTGTTGGCTATTTGTATGTCTTCTCTTGAGAAATGTCTACCAGATCATTTGCCCGCTTTTAATTGGATTGTTTAATTTTTTTCTATTAAGTTGTTAGAGATTCTCATATATTCTAGTTGTTAACCCCTTGAAGAAAGGTAGTTTGCAAATATTTTCTCTCATTCTGTGGGTTACCTCTTCATTTCATTGATTGTGTCCTTTGCTAGGTAGAAGACTTTTAGCTAAATGTGATCCCATTTGTCCAATTTTGCTTTGGTTGTCTGTGCTTTGGAGGTATTACTCAAGAAGTCCTTGCCCAGACTAATGTCCTGAAGCATTTCCCCAATGTTTTATTTTAGTATTTTCATAGTTTCAGGTCTTAGATTTCAAGTCTTAATTCATTTTGATTTGATTTTATGCAGGCATACATTTTATATCTGGCCAGAGATAAGAATCTAGTTTCACTCTTCTGCATATGGTTATCCAGTTCTCCCAGCAGCATTTTTTGAAGGTGTATGTTCTTGGCAGCTTTGTTGAAGGTAAGTTCACTATATGTGTGCATTTTTTTTCTTGGTTCTCTATTATGTTCCATGGTTCTGTGTGTCTGTTTTTATACCAGTACCATGCTGTTTAGGTTATTGCAATTTTGTAGTATAATTTGAAGTGAGGTATTGTGATTCTTCTAGTTTTGTTCTTTTTGCTCAGGATGGCTTTGGCTTTTCTGGGTCTTTTGTGGTTCTATAGAAATTTTAGGCTTATTTTTTCTGTATCTGTGAAGAATGTCATTGGTATTTTGATGGGGGTTTCATTAAATCTGTAGATCACTTTGGGAAGTATGGATATTTAATATTGATTCTTCAAATCCTGAAGCATGGATATATTTCCAATTTGGGGAATCCTTTCCAATTTCTTTTATCAATGTCTTATAGTTTTAATTATATTTTACTTCTTTGCTTAAGTTTACTCCTAGGTATTTTATCTTATTTGCAGATATTGTAAATGGGATCATTTTCTTGGTTTCTTTTTCAGATTGTTTACTACTGGCATACAGAAATGCTACTGATTTTTGTATGTTGATTTTGTATCCTGAAAAATTCCTGAATTTATTAGTGTTAATAATTCCTGGGTAGAGTCTTTAAGATTCTTTAGATATTAAATTTTATTGGCTATAAGCAAGAATATGTTAACTTCTTCCCTTTCAATTTGGATACTCTTTATTTCTTTATCTTGTCTGATGCTATAACTAGAACTTCCATTACAATGTTGAATAACAGTGGTGAAAACAGGCATCCTTGTCTTGTTCCTGATCCTAGAGGACAGGCTTTCAGTTTTTCCCCATTCAATATGATACTACATGTGGGTCTGTTATATATGGCTTTTATAAAAAAAAGACAGTACTTGTGTCACCCTCCTCCAATTCCAGGGAGCTCAGGGAGAGTCTTCTTCCACTTGGGGAAAAGAATGGGACAGAGGACTTTGTTTTGTGAAGTGTTGGGTACCAGCTAAGCCACAGTTAATTAAAGTACCAAGTAGACTCCTCCAACCTCTGAGTCTAGGTCTTAGTCCCTGGAAGGCATTTCTGGACCCACTCTGGACCAGAAGAAAACAAGCTGCCCTGATGGGAAGAACTTAGTCCTGGCAGGATTCACCACCAGCTGGTTAAAGAGGCCTGAGGCTTTGAATAAACATCACAAATAGCCAGGCAACATTCACTACTGGCTTTGGGTGAGACTGTGTTAACTACAGGTGACCACAGGGAATGCCCACATTATTCCTCCCCCAACTCCAACAGCACAGCTCAGCGAAAGAAGGAAGACAGTTAAAGGCTTTGCCTAGTAATCTAGGGAATTCTCTAATACCTTAGCCAATCTCACCAAGGCAATACAACCAAAAGTCTGAAAGAGACACAGCATTACTGGGCTTTGGGAATCCCCAGTGCCAATATGGTTATAGTGACCAGAGACATAGACCATAATATTCAATTTCATTTTAGTATCTGGAAAGCCTTCTCAAGAAGAGAGCTTAGACTATGAAGAAAAAAATAAATACTTAACTTTTCAATACCCAGACATTGACAAATATCCACAAGCATCAGAAACATCTGGAAAGATAAGACCTTCATCAAATAAACTAAATAAGGTACCAGTAACTAACCTCAGAGTAATGGAGAAAGGTGACCTACTAGACAAAGAATTAAAAATAGCTACCTAGAAGAAGCTCAGTGAACTTTGAGACAACACAGACAAGGAATCTAGAAGCATATCAGAAAAATTTAACAAGAGATTGAAATGATAAAAAAGAACATTCTAGAGCTTTAAAATTAAATTAACTACCAAAAGTGATTTACAGATTCAATGCAATTCCAATTAAAACCAATGCCATTTTTTGCAGAACTAGAAAAAACAGTCCAGTGTTCTGTATGGAAACATAAAAGACCCCAAATAGCCAAGGAAACTTACATAATAAGAATGAAGCATGAGGCCTGGTATTGGCACAAAAAACAGAGACATAAACCTATCAATAAGAACACAAAATATAGAAATCCCTCTCTTTCTTCCTAGCACTCCCTCAGGATGTGGAGGAGGAGATGCTTGGGTCAGGCTCTGGACCATGGCTGCAGCCCAGGTTCCCACCCAGGTCCCCGCACACCTGTAGTACAGTGTGCAGCTACACTTCTTGACTGAGAAACAGCTCTTCCAGCCAGGGCAGTTCTGCTTTCCCAACCTGCAACCTCTGTGGCCGAGGTGCACCCGGAGGTGGCAGGGGAGGAAGCGGACTTCACGGTGACTGACAAAACAATAATTTCATGATTTCAATATAGCTTCCCAAGAAGACATTTAATGAAACTGAACCGAGACTTTCAGATGATTCCTATGTACTGGTACCCTTGGCAATTTGAAGCAGAAGTATGAGGGACTATCGAGGGCAGGGACAAGATGGCTGACTGAAGCCAGCTTTCCACAGAGGCTCCCATCCAGAAGGAGAGTTAAAGGACAGAAATTTAGCAAGTGACCTGGTGGATTAGAGCTGCACCAAGAGAGAAGGTTGAAGAATGCACATCAACCCAGCTGAGGCAAGCTGCGTCCCCAAGGATACAAACAAAAGCTGAGACTTCAACCCAGAGTAACTGTTTCAATAGGGTCAGACAGAGACCAGCTGAAAACAAGACAGAACCACTTAGCCCCACCACACCAAACAGGTCCCCAGTTTCTCAGGCCATAGCACTGTACAGGTCCTCAACAAAGCTCCAGGGGAAAAAAATCAAACAATGTAAAACAATCCTGGGGTGGAAACAGTAGAAAAACTCTGGTAACATGAATAACCAGAATAGCTCAACCCCCTCTCCCATAAACAGAAATTAAACCAAGATATAAGGGACTTAAATTAGACCCCAGAACAACTGTGTTTGATAGACACATATAGAACAATCCATCCCAAAGCTAAATAATATACATTCTTCTCTTTGGCCCATGGAACATTCTCCAAAATTGAGCATATCCTAGGACACAAGACAAACCTGAACAGAATCAAAAGAATTGAAATTTTACCTTGTATCTTCTCAGACCACAAGGCACTAAAGATGGAACTCAACTCCAACAAAAATGTTCAACCCCACACAAAGGCATAGAAATTAAACAACCTTCTGTTGAATGACAGTTGGGTGCAGAAAGAAATAAAACAGGAAATCATTAACTTCCTTGAGCATAACAATGAAGACACAAGCTACCAAAACATATGGGATACAGCAATAGCATTTCTGAGAGGAAAATTTATCACTTTAGATGCCTACATTTGAAAAACAGAAAGACAGCACATCAACAAACTCACAAGTCTTCTGATGCAATTGGAAAAAGAAGAACAATCTAAGCCTAAACCCAGCAGAAGAAAAGAAATATCCAAAATTAAATCAGAGATCAATGTAATTGAAAACAAAAGAATCATTCAGAAAATTAATGAAACAAGGAGTTGGTTTTTTGAAAAAATAAATAAAATAGATAGACATTTGGCCAGACTAACTAGAAATAGAAAAGTAAAATCTCTAGTGACGTCAATCACAAATGATAAAGGGGAAATAACAACTGCTGCCACAGAGATAAAGAGATCATCTCTGAATACTACAAGAAACTCTATGCCCCAAAATTTGAAAACATGAAGGAAATGGATCAATATTTGGAATCACACCCTCTCCCTAGACTTAGCCAAGAAGAAATAGGTCTCCTGAACGGATCAATTTCGAAACAATAAAAAATATTCCAACAAAAAAATGCCCTGCTCAGGATGGCTTCACATCAGAATTCTATCAAACCTTCAAGGAAGATCTTATTCTCATACTGCAGAAATTATTCCAAAAAATTGAGGAGGAAGGAATCTTCCCCAACATGTTCTACAAAGCAAACATCACCCTGATAACAAAAACAGGAAAAGACCCAAATATAAAGGAGAATTTCAGACCCATTTCATTCATGAATATAAATGCAAAAAGTCTCAACACAAGCCTAGCCAATAGATAACAGCTTATCATCAAAAAAGTCATACATCATGATCAAGGAAGTTTCATCCCAAGGATGCAAGGCTGGTTTAACATACACAAGTCCATAAACATTATCCACCATATTAACAGAGGCACAAATAAAGACCATATGATCCTCTCAATAGATGCAGCAAAAGCATTTGATAAAATCCAGCATCCTCATGGATGTGGAGAGAAGGGAACACTTTTATACTGCTGGTGGGACTGCAAACTAGTACAACCTTTCTGGAAGGAAGTATGGGGAAACTTCAAAGCACTCAAGCTAGACCTCCCATTTGATCCTGCAATCCCATTACTGGGCATCTACCCAGAAGGAAAAAAATCCTTTTATCATAAGGACACTTGTACTAGATTGTTTATTGCAGCTCAATTTACAATCGCCAAAATGTGGAAACAGCCTAAATGCCCACCAACCCAGGAATGGATTAACAAGCTGTGGTATATGTATACCATGGAATACTATTCAGCCATTTAAAAAAAATGGAGACTTTACATCCTTCGTATTAACCTGGATGGAAGTGGAAGACATTATTCTTAGTAAAGCATCACAAGAATGGAGAAGCATGAATCCTATGTACTCAATTTTGATATGAGGACAATTAATGACAATTAAGGTTATGGGCGGGGGAAGCAGAAAGAGGGACGGAGGGAGGGGGTGGGACCTTGGTGTGTGTCACACTTTATGGGGGCAAGACATGATTGCAAGAGGGACTTTACCTAACAATTGCAATCAGTGTAACCTGGCTTATTGTACCCTCAATGAATCCCCAACAATAAAAAAAAGTCCTCAAAAAAAAAAAAAATCCAGCATCCTTTTCTAATTAGAACACTGAAGAGTTTACGCATAGATGGCACATTTCTGAAACTGATTGAAGCTATCTATGACAAACCCACAGCTAATATTTTACTGAATGGAGTAAAACTGAAAGTTTTTCCTCTTAGAACTGGAACCAGACAAGGTTGTCCTCTGTCACCTTTACTATTCAACATAGTGCTGGAAGTTCTAGCCAATACAATTAGGCAAGACAAGGAAATAAAGGGAATCCAAATGGGAGCAGAGGAGGTCAAACTCTTCCTGTTTGCTGACAATATGATCTTATACTTAGAGAATCCCAAAGACTCAACCAGAAGACTCCTGGAAGTCATCAAAAAATACGGTAATGTCTCAGGATATAAAGTCAGTTGCCTCTGTATATGCCAGTAACAGTCAAGATGAGAAGCTAATTAAGGATACAACTCCCTTCATCATAGTTTCAAAGAAAATGAAATACCTAGGAATATACCTAAGAAAGGAGGTGAAGGACCTCTATAAAGAAAATTATGAAATCCTCAGAAAGGACATAGCAGAGGATATTAACAAATGGAAAAACATACCATGCTTATGGCTGGGAAGAATCAACATTGTTAAAATGTCCATACTTCCCAAAGCAATCTACCTGTTCAATGCCATTCCTATCAAAATACCAACATCCTACTTTCAAGATTTGGAAAAAATGATTCTGCATTTTGTATAGAACCAGAAAAAAATCTGTATACCTAAGACAGTTCTTCGTAATAAAAATAAAGCTGGGAGGCATCACCATACCAGATTTTAGGGTGTACCACAAAGCCATACTGGTCAAGACAGCATGGTACTGGCACAAAAATTGAGACACATACACTCGGAATTGAACAGAAAACCAGGAAATGAAACTTACAACCACCTAATCTTTGATAAACCAAAGAAGAACACACCTTGGGGGAAAGACTTCCTATTCAGTAAATGGTGTTGGGAGAACTGGATATCCACATGTAAAAGACTGAAACTAGACCCCTACCTTTCTCCACTCACAGAAAATTGATTCAAAATGGATAAAGGACTTAAATTTAAGGCATGAAACAATAAAAATCCTCAAAGAAAGCATAGGAAAAACACTGGAAGATATTGGCCTGGGGAAAGACTTCATGAAGAAGACTGCCATGGCAATTGCAACAACAAAAATAAACAAATGGGACTTCATTAAACTGAAAAGCTTCTGTACAGCTAAGGAGACAACAACCAAGCAAATAGACAACCTACACAATTGGAAACGATATTTGCATATTTTCAATCAGACAAAAGCTTGATAACTAGGATCTATGGAGAGCTCAAATTAATCCACGTGAAAAAAGCCAACAATCCCATACATCAATGGGCAAGAAACATGAATAGAACCTTCTCTAAAGAAGACAGATGAATGGCTAACAAACATATGAAAAAATGTTCATCATCCATATCTATTAGAGAAATGCAAATCAAATCTACCCTGAGATGCCATCTAACCCTAGCGAGAATGGCCCACATCACAAAATCTCAAAACTGCAGATGCTGGCATGGGTGTGGAGAGAAGGGAACACTTTTACACTGCTGGTGGGACTGCAAACTAGTACAACCTTTTTGGAAGGAAGTATGGAGAAACCCTAAAGCACTCAAGCTAGACCTCCCATTTGATCTGGCAATCCCATTACTGGGCATCTAGCTAGAAAAAAAAAGTCCTTTTATCATAAGGACACTTGCTCTAGACTGTTTTTTGAAGCTCAATTTACAATTGCCAAAATGTGGAAACAGCCTAAATGCCCCAGCCCAGGAATGGATTAACAAGCTGTGGTATATGTACACCACGGAATACTATTCAGCCATTAAAAAAAATGGAGACTTTACATCCTTTATGTTAACTTGGATGGAAGTGGAAGACATTATTCTTGGTAAAGCATCACAAGAATGGAGAAGCATGAATCTTATGTACTCAATTTTTATATGAGGACAATTAATGACATAGTGGGGGTGGGGGTGGGGGAAGGGGAGAGCAGAGAGAGAAAGAAGGAGGGAGGGGTGGAGAAAGGAAGAGCAGAGAGAGGGAAGGAGGGAGGGGGGTTGGGCCTTGGTGTGTGCCCCACCTTTTGGGGGCAAGATGGGATTGTAAGAGGGACTTTACCTAACAAATGCAATCAGTGTAATCTGGTTTATTGTACCCTCAATGAATCCCCAACAATAAAAAAAAAGCATATAGCTCAGCCACCAGAGGGACTGTGGGGCTGATGAAAGTCTGAAAAGGAGAAAACTCATGACAGTTGAATATGAAACTCAGAAGATGTGCCCGAGGACATTAATGCTATGTCTTAGATCGGGCCATGCTATCAAGTATCCTTTCCTAGTTAGAATAAAGATTGTGGCTAACCTCTTAGCAAATAGCATAAAAGAATGTAACCTTCAATTTTTTTAAAAAATCCAAAATAGGGAGCAAGATGGCAGCCGAGTAACAGCTTCCTTGCATCTGGGCACCGTGAGTCTGGGGAGATAGGACTCCAGGCTTCTCTGGCTGGTGGGAACTGCCTATCATCACTCCTATGAAGATACAGGGAGTCAGCGAGAGACTTCTGGACCCCAAGAGGAGGACTAAAACAGTGGAAAACCGGCAAGTGGTCGCGTGTGTTCAATCCGTCTAAACCCGCCCACAACTGTAAGTTCAGTAGCAGCGAGACTGCAAACCAGAAAGGCCTTACCTGTGAACTGTTTTGATGTCCTTGGACTTGGCACTGAGTTGAACTGCCTTGGGGAAGGCCTGAGCGGGAGTGCGGAGAACTTTGGCCGTTGTCTAGGGCCCCAGTCTGAGCCGCTGAGCCAGACGGAGCTAATAGTGTTTGGCGGTGGGTTACACGGATCCATTGTCAGTGATCTGCCCCGGCAAGCTCCGCCCTCAGGGTCGCAGAGCTAGAAACGGGTGGGAGCTGGTAACCCAGCAACCAAGTAGCCTAAGGGTGGGGTTTGAGCCGCCTTGCAGCCCTAACCCTCAGGGGCAGAGTGAGACTGGTTTTGGCACACTGAGTAAGTGGATAGCCACTTCAGCAGCGATTCCAGCGAGAAAGCTGGGAAAGCTTCTGCTCAGCAAGTTTACAAGTTCTAAGTGCCTTTTAAGTAGTCTGAAGAGAGATTTAGGGTGTCTACCTGCTGGGGTTTGAGAAATCAGCAGCCTCCAGTCGTATCAGAACTGTGACTAACATCTCATACCCCAGAAGACCACGTGTTGCCCAGACAATATTTAATAACATATACAAACTGCTTTGTTTTTGGTTGTGTATTTTTTTCTTCTTTTTTTTTTTTGGTTTGGTTGTTTTTTTGTTTGTTTATTTTGACGTTGCTGATGTTCTTTTGTTTTTTTAATTTCAATCTTTTCCACACAGATCCCTTTTTCTTTCTCAATTTTCCTAGTTTAATTATAATTTCCCATTGCTGCCTTTTTTAATAACTTCAACTTCATTTTTGCTAGTGTTTCTACCGATATAATTTGGTTTTTCACCCAATTTTATCCCCGTAAAGTTTTCTGTTTGCTTCTTTTGGTTTGATTTATAGCATTTTTGTCTTTCCTCTCTACTTGGTGGAGGTGGGGTACTGTGTCTGATCAGGTTAGCAAAGAGCTGCTGACCTGAAGGGAACCACGCAACTGGGCACCCCCAGAAGGTGGGGGTTTTTTAAGGTTGTGTCAAAGTACCCTACTGTACACCTATATTGCCCTGTCTCCCTCTTTCTGTGCCTCTCTTCTTTTTGTCAATATTCCTTATACCCACCCCCTCTCCTTTCTCTGTCTTTCTTTTTTTCTTATCACTCGGTCCTCCTTTCTTTCATCCCCTTTTTTTGCTCTTCAACCTTCTCACCCTTCTGGTCCTGTAACCCTTAGTCCACAGGCACAAGAACTTAAAGAGCAAGAGGAAGTGAAAGGAAAATTAGGGCAAGGAAACAGATAAAAGAAATCACTCATGAGGAAGAATCAGCAGAAAACTCCAGGCAACATGAAGAACCAGTCTAGAACAACCCCACCAAGGGACCATGAGGTAGCTACTGCAGATGATTCCACCAGTATAGAAATGTTAGGAATGACAAAAAGGGAATTTAGAATACACATGTTGAAAACAATGAAAGAAATGATGGAAACAATGAAGGAAATTGCTAATAAAGTGGAAAATAACCAAAAGGAAATCCAAAAACAGAATCAAATCAGAGATGAACGATATGAAGAATATAAAAAGGATATAGCAGACCTGAAGGAACTGAAACAGTCAATTAGGGAACTTAAAGATGCAATGGAAAGTATCAGCAACAGGTTAGACCATGCAGAAGAAAGAATTTCAGAGGTAGAAGACAAAGTTCTTGAGATAACTCAGACAGTAAAAGAGGCAGAAAAGAAGAGAGAGAAAGCAGAACGTTCACTGTCAGAATTATGGGACTTTATGAAGCGTTCCAACATACGAGTTATAGGAATTCCAGAAGGGGAAGAAGAATGCCCCAGAGGAATGGAAGCCATACTAGAGAATATTATAAAAGAAAATTTCCCAAACATCACCAAAGAGTCTGACACACTGCTTTCAGAGGGATATCGGACCCCAGGTCGCCTCAACTCTAACCGAGCTTCTCCAAGACACATTGTGATGAACCTGTCCAAAGTCAAGACAAAAGAAAAGATTCTGCAAGCTGCCAGGAGTAAGCGCCAGTTGACCTACAGGGGCAAATCCATCAGAGTGACCGCAGACTTCTCTAATGAAACTTTCCAAGCAAGAAGACAATGGTCATCTACCTTTAACCTACTTAAACAGAACAATTTTCAGCCCAGAATTCTGTACCCTGCTAAGCTAAGCTTCAGAATTGACGGAGAAATCAAATCATTTACGGATATACAAACATTGAGGAAATTCGCCACAACAAGACCAGCTCTACAGGAAATACTTCAACCTGTTCTGCACACTGACCACCACAATGGATCAGCAGCAAAGTAAGAACTCAGAAATCAAAGGACAAAACCTAACCTCCACACTGATGCAAAAGATAAAACTAAGCAATGGACTCTCACCAAATAAGATGAATAGAATACTACCACACTTATCAATTATCTCAATAAATGTTAATGGCTTGAATTCCCCACTGAAGAGACATAGATTGGCTGACTGGATTAAAAAACACAAGCCATCCATTTGCTGTCTGCAAGAAACACACCTGGCCTCAAAAGACAAATTAAAGCTCCGAGTCAAGGGTTGGAAGACAATTTTTCAGGCAAACGGAATTCAGAAGAAAAGAGGAGTTGCAATCTTATTTTCAGATACATGTGAATTTAAAGCAACTATAGTCAAAAAAGACAAAGATGGTCACTTTATATTGGTCAAGGGAAAACTTCAACAAGAAGACATTTCCATTCTAAATATTTATGCACACAATTTAAATGCTCCCAGATTCTTGAAGCAGACCTTACTCAGTCTGAGCAATATGATATCTGATAATACCATCATAACAGGGGACTTTAACACCCCTCTTACAGAGCTGGACAGATCCTCTAAACAGAAATTAAACAAAGATGTAAGAGATTTAAATGAGACCCTAGAACAACTATGCTTGATAGATGCATATAGAACACTCCACCCCAAAGATAAAGAATATACATTCTTCTCATCACCCCATGGAACATTCTCCAAAATTGATCATATCCTGGGACACAAAACAAATATCAACAGAATCAAAAGAATTGAAATTTTACCTTGTATCTTTTCAGACCATAAGGCACTAAAGGTGGAACTCAACTCTAACAAAAATGCTCGACCCCACCCAAAGGCATGGAAATTAAACAATCTTCTGTTGAATAACAGATGGGTGAAGGAAGAAATAAAACAGGAAATCATTAACTTCCTTGAGCATAACAACAATGAAGACACAAGCTACCAAAACCTGTGGGATACTGCAAAAGCAGTTTTGAGAGGAAAATTCATCGCTTTAGATGCCTACATTCGAAAAACAGAAAGGAAGCACATCAACAATCTCACAAGAGATCTTATGGAATTGGAAAAAGAAGAACAATCTAAGCCTAAACTCAGTAGAAGAAAAGAAATATCCAAAATCAAATCAGAGATCAATGAAATTGAAAACAAAAGAATCATTCAGAAAATTAATGAAACAAGGAGTTGGTTTTTTGAAAAAATAAATAAAATAGATAAACCATTAGCCAGACTAACTAGAAATAGAAAAGTAAAATCTCTAATAACCTCAATCAGAAACGATAAAGGGGAAATAACAACTGATCCCACAGAGATACAAGAGATCATCTCTGAATACTACCAGAAACTCTATGCCCAGAAATTTGACAATGTGAAGGAAATGGATCAATATTTGGAATCACACCCTCTCCCTAGACTTAGCCAGGAAGAAATAGACCTCCTGAACAGACCAATTTCAAGCACTGAGATCGAAGAAACAATAAAAAAGCTTCCAACCAAAAAATGCCCTGGTCCAGATGGCTTCACTCCAGAATTCTATCAAACCTTCAAGGAAGAGCTTATTCCTGTACTGCAGAAATTATTCCAAAAAATTGAGGAAGAAGGAATCTTCCCCAACACCTTCTATGAAGCAAACATCACCCTGATACCAAAACCAGGAAAAGACCCAAACAAAAAGGAGAATTTCAGACCAATCTCACTCATGAACATAGACGCAAAAATTCTCAACAAAATCCTAGCCAATAGATTACAGCTTATCATCAAAAAAGTCATTCATCATGATCAAGTAGGCTTCATCCCAGGGATGCAAGGCTGGTTTAACATACGCAAGTCTATAAACGTTATCCACCATATTAACAGAGGCAAAAATAAAGATCACATGATCCTCTCAATAGATGCAGAAAAAGCATTTGATAAAATCCAGCATCCTTTTCTAATTAGAACTCTGAAGAGTACAGGCATAGGTGGCACATTTCTAAAACTGATTGAAGCTATCTATGACAAACCCACAGCCAATATTTTACTGAATGGAGTAAAACTGAAAGCTTTTCCTCTTAGAACTGGAACCAGACAAGGTTGTCCTCTGTTACCTTTACTATTCAACGTAGTGCTGGAAGTTCTAGCCAATGCTGGAAGTTCTAGCCAATAGAATTAGGCAAGACAAGGAAATAAAGGGAATCCAAAAGGGAGCAGAGGAGGTCAAACTCTCCCTCTTTGCTGACGACATGATCTTATACTTAGAGAACCCCAAAGACTCAACCACAAGACTCCTAGAAGTCACCAAAAAATACAGTAATGTTTCAGGATATAAAATCAATGCCCACAAGTCAGTAGCCTTTGTATACACCAATAACAGTCAAGATGAGAAGCTAATTAAGGACACAACTCCCTTCACCATAGTTTCAAAGAAAATGAAATACCTAGGAATATGCCTATGAAGGAGGTGAAGGACCTCTATAAAGAAAACTCTGAAATCCTCAGAAAGGAAATAGCAGAGGATATTAACAAATGGAAGAACATACCATGCTCATGGATGGGAAGAATCAACATTGTTAAAATGTCTATACTTCCCAAAGCTATCTACCTATTCAATGCCATTCCTATCAAAGTACCTACATCGTACTTTCAAGATTTGGAAAAAATGATTCTGCGTTTTGTGTGGAACCGGAAAAAACCCCGTATAGCTAAGGCAGTTCTTAGTAACAAAAATAAAGCTGGGGGTGTCAGCATACCAGATTTTAGTCTGTACTACAAAGCCATAGTGGTCAAGACAGCATGGTACTGTCACAAAAAGAGAGACATAGACGCTTGGAATCGAATTGAACACCAAGAAATGAAACTAACATCTTACAACCACCTAATCTTTGATAAACCAAACAAGAACTTACCTTGGGGGAAAGACTCCCTATTCAATAAATGGTGTTGGGAGAACTGGATGTCTACATGTAAAAGACTGAAACTGGACCCACACCTTTCCCCACTCACAAAAATTGATTCAAGATGGATAAAGGACTTAAATTTAAGGCATTAAACAATAAAAATCCTCAAAGAAAGCATAGGAAAAACACTGGAAGATATTGGCCTGGGGGAAGACTTCATGAAGAAGACTGCCATGGCAATTGCAACAACATCAAAAATAAACAAATGGGACTTCATTAAACTGAAAAGCTTCTGTACAGCTAAGGACACAATAACCAAAGCAAAGAGACAACCTACACAACGGGAAAGGATATTTGCATATTTTCAATCAGACAAAAGCTTGATAACCAGGATCTATAGAGAACTCAAATTAATCCACATGAAAAAAGCCAACAATCCCTTATATCAATGGGCAAGAGACATGAATAGAACTTTCTCTAAAGATGACAGACGAATGGCTAACAAACATATGAAAAAATGTTCATCATCTCTATATATTAGAGAAATGCAAATCAAAACAACCCTGAGATATCATCTAACCCCAGTGAGATTGGCCCACATCACAAAATCTCAAAACTGCAAATGCTGGCATGGATGTGGAGAGAAGGAAACACTTTTACACTGCTGGTGGGACTGCAAACTAGTACAACCTTTCTGGAAGGAAGTATGGAGAAACCTCAAAGCACTCAACCTAGACCTCCCATTCGATCCTGCAATCCCATTACTGGGCATCTACCCAGAAGGAAAGAAATCCTTTTATCATAAGGACACTTGTACTAGACTGTTTATTGCAGCTCAATTTACCATTGCCAAAATGTGGAAACAGCCTAAATGCCCACCAACCCAGGAATGGATTAACAAGCTGTGGTATATGTATACCATGGAATACTATTCAGCTATTAAAAAAAATGGAGACTTTACATCCTTCGTATTAACCTGGATGGAAGTGGAAGACATTATTCTTAGTAAAGCATCACAAAAATGGAGAAGCATGAATCCTATGTACTCAATTTTGATATGAGGACAATTAATGACAATTAAGTTTATGGGGGGGGGAAGCAGAAAGAGGGATGGAGGGAGGAGGGTGGGGCCTTAGTGTGTGTCACACTTTATGGGGGCAAGACATGATTGCAAGAGGGACTTTACCTAACAATTGCAATCAGTGTAACTGGCTTATTGTACCCTCAATGAATCCCCAACAATAAAAAAAAAAAAAAAAAAAGAAATTTCAAGAGAATTAAAAAAAAAAAAAAGAAAGACTATGCATTTGTTAAAAAAAACAAAAACAAAAATATGAGGAAGTACTTTATGTACTGCTATAGAATGTTATTAAAATGTATTGTTAAGTAAAAAATGCTAAATGCACAACAGATGCACAGTATGCTACCACATGTATAAAAAGGTGGAAATACATACTTTGCACATATTACATACAAGCATACATAAAAATACCTATTTTCATTTGTGTATGACTAGGATCCAATACTATATAAATAAAATGTTTTGTATAGAACCATAAAAAAAAAAAATCCAAAATATATCCTTTTTTCTGGAGTGATTAAAAAACAATAAAATAATGGTAAACTTTAAAAAAATTAAGGCTGTAGTAACAATCTATTTTTATTTATTTTACTTATTTATTTTTTTATATGCCTGGCTATTTTTTGTTGCAGTTGTCGTCGTTGTTTAGCATCCCTATAACGGGATGAAGTGCATTGTGAGGTCAGTAGGTTGAGTAAAAGGAAGACTTTGGAATGACACCCAGGTAAGTGCATCCTGTACCAAGTTAACAAACCCAAGGACAGCATGTCCAGGGAAGAGATGTCACCCATCCGTTTGCACACTGAACCACCACTGACACCATTTCTAGGCAGTGGGCACAATCCCCGCAGTCCCTTCCTTTCAATCAAACAACCACTTAAATAAATATAAAGTTGAAAGTTATAATATATTTTAATAAGAAATGAAATTGAGTGCTATGAAAGCCCCCAACGGGGGCAGTGGGATGTTGGCCTGGTCAGGGAAGTCAACAAAAGCTTCCTGGAAGGGATCACATTAGAACTGATGGATGGTTTGGCATCTGGGGACGAGAGTCCCTGGCACAAACCTTCCCCAATGACTCCACACTGCAGAACCCACTCTCCACCTTCTTGTTTCATCACTCTCCATCCCCTGTCCTAGTGATTCTGAGATCCCTTGTCACTTCCTGAATATCCTTTATTTATTAATTTGTCCACAGCCAGCCTGCCAAACTCCAATAAACTCTAAGTACCAAGAAAGTAGGACAATGATTGTTTTTGTTATGGCTGTAAGAGGGGGCCTGGCATACGACATCTGACTTGGCCCTGTGAAACCCACTCTGCTGTTCCCAGGCACCCTCACATGCTGTCACCTTCAGGGACCTGCATCACAGCTTGATGCAGGCGAGGGAAGAGAACCAAAGGAACCGAGGGTGGAAGGGCTCTGACAGAAGTGGAGGGATTGGCCACTGAGTCAAGGGCAGTCAACATCTTGAATCAAGCAGGAAAGTAGAGTGTGTGGGAACAAAAGAAAGCTGCTGGTTGAAAGTGAGGACATTTTCAGAATTGGAAAAGAGCTTCCACCTAGGGAAGGAAGTGTTCCCAGCAGAGTAGCACTTTTCAGCTAACATTGGCAAATGACAAAGACGCAGGCTCTGCTGTTTAGAGGACTGATGGCAGGGGACAGAATTCTCACCTGAGAAGTTTGTGGGAGCTTGAGCTAATATGCACCATTCTGTACTGTGATTACAGGAAAATGTGCTGGAGCAGTAAGCTGGAGACCTGCATTTGGGTCTCTTTCTTAGCACAATCCCATCATTGGGTGACATGTGGACAAACCCCTCAAATGAAGAGATCGTCTCTCCACCCACCCCTTCTCATACTGCCCAAGAAGAGAGATTGCCTGGCTCCTGTTTGGGTGTAAAAGTTGAGTGTGCTGGGGGATCTGGCCTGGACCAGGGGGCTCCCACCTGTACAGGGTCACCACCTGCGCATGGACACCCCAAAACTTTCTTGGCCTTTGAGCAGCTCCTGGGCTGCTGAAACTCACAGAAAACTGAGATGGCAGGAAGGGCCAATAACAAGTTGTATCATTTGGTGGAAACTTAAAACAACAGGACCCATATGGATAGGAAATTATTTTCAAAGGACTGAAATGTCTGATTTGCATAACCTATGTTTCATGTTCATATTTGCACCCAGTGGGTGTTATATGCATATTTGAATACTTGATGACTGATTATTATAATAATTTAATTTGCCAGGGCCTCTCATTGTTGAGAAGAGTTTAAAACCACTTGCTTTTTTTTTTCTACCAAAATACATGAAAAAAAAATTTTAAAGTTCCAGAATGGGTTTAGGAAAATTCTAGTATGTCTTAAACATCTACATTTAGTAAAATAACACTTTAAACTCACAAGGCAAGAAATACAAGTCCTCTGTGTCTAACCCTCACATGGAGACTGTGGCCACGGCCCTGGGTCCTGAAGTTTAACCCTCGCCATTGGGGCTTCGCATGTGCATCATACAACCTCCACTGTGACAAATCATTGGCCATCAGAAAACCAAGAATTGCTCCAGAACTCAACTTTGTCACTCCTCAGTGTGTCACCTGTACAGCCCTTCCCCTGGTCTGGGACAGGACACCATCACCTGTTCAACCCCCAAGCAATGTGACCAGGTTCACTTTTGACTTCTGATAATTCAGCTTGTTCATCAAGAATTTTAATTCCCTGCACACCACAGAGCTGGTTTTATTGAGGTCAGACTAAGCCTTGGGCCAAATCGCTTCTCCTTTCGCCTATGTGAACAGCTTGGCTCTGCCTCTTTCTCTTGCCATGTGCCTGCAAGTCCACTGTGGGTCACAGCAGCTTTCTGCAGACATTGGTTTGTGGCAGAGACAGGGACACCCTTCCTGATAGTGAGATAGAAGGGGCGGGCCAGCCCAGGAAGCAGCAGCCAGGCAAGTGTGGACACACAGCTGGGTGGCAGCAGGAAGGCCACATGTGCTGTTCTCCTGGCTCCAGAAGCAACTTCGAGTCCTTCACACTTTACCATTCTGGGTCCCTGGCTCTGTGTCCTGGGGACATGGCCTTAGGGGATTTGGAAAAAGAAGTCACAAATATGCAAAATACCAGCATGAAATGGGCATTGGGCTTGCTGGGCTGGCCTTGGTAGCACGCTTCCCTGCCCCCCTCCCCTGGGATATAAAAACCTTATGCCTGCCTGTCTCCAACACCCAAGTTGTTACACTGTCTTTTTATTCCCTGTCTCTTTCTCCGTGCCCTCCCCAACCTTGTCCCCCCCGCCCCCTCCACCACCCCCCACCCCCCCGCTTTCTCTCCTCTTCTCACGCTCTCTACCAGCCAGAGAGAAGTAATGACAATGAGTCAAGAGCAACAGTGCAGGTGACCCGCCTGAGAGGCCCTAGGCCAGGTGGGCGCAAGGGGCCCTGAAGCCTGCAGTTTTTGTCTGTTTGAGTATTTTGTAAAGAAACAAGAGGAAAATTACTCCAGAAGTACTAGCAGCATATATAAATGTACTTGATAAAATCACTGAAACTTCATAAAAACTGAAATCATTGAAAACCCCACGAAAAATGGCTCAAAACATGAGTTTACATGTTTTAACATGTGTTGGGGTCTCTCAGAAGTGCAAAGAAAAGGCCCCTCTCCCTGCTCTGGTTATGATTTCATTTTCAAGAGCCGCTGCAGCTGGGCGAGTCAGTGACACTGGGTCTCTACACAGTTCATTTCTTCTTAACACAAGTGGGTAGATGAGCGCTCACCTTCCACTGCTCCCTCTGTGCCTCCTCCTGCTAGATGGGAGGGCAGAGGGTTGGGGGGCTGAGGCAGCCCGTGCAGAATAGGGTGGGCTGGGTTGGAAGAACAACTTTTTGTCCCCTTCTTGGCCACATCAGCCCAGGGTGAGGCAGAGTTCTGTGCTCAGAAGTCTGTACCACAGACCTGGTGCCTGTGCTCCAGGGGCTGCCCCTGGGCTCTGCAGATCATGGAGCTGGGGGCACACGGTGTCATCAGGGCTCTCTCACCTGTCACGGGAGGGGGACAGCAGATTTGGGCAGAGGAAACTCAGACTGCTTCAGGCTCGGCAAAGTCTCAGCTGTCTCAGCTGCAAGGGTCACTCTGGAGAAGGAAGTGCCCTCTGGTTGCCTGGCATTGGGCCTGCACAGCTAGTCCTTATACCCTGGGCCAGGCAGGTGTCTAAGGCCAAGGCCAGGCCTGAAGGAGCCCAGGGCAGAGGCCAGGTGGATGCCCATGTGGGTAACACGCCCTTCCTCCAGCAGCAGCCCAGCAGCAGCCCAGCAGCTGTTCTGCACCACTGCCCTGGGCTGTGGTGTCCTGTTTTGCCAGGGCCATGACGCTCTCCTGCAGTGGAGAGCCAGGAGGGGGCCTGTGTGTCCATGTGGCGGGTATCTGGGCTCAGTGTCCTGTCAGACCCTCAGACCGAAGGAGAGTCAGATGTCCTTTCAGGGCCTCCTCCCTCCTCCACCTGAGGTCTGCACCTGGAGTGAGAAGGCCCTGACCAAGAGTTGGCCTCATGTTTCCAACCAAGGGGGACAGCTAACCCTTTCCCTAAGCCATATGCCCCCTTTCTGAGCTGGTGTCCCCAACCCATATCTGTCATGGTGACCAATACAAACAGAGAAAGTGCCTCAGAAAAGCTGGGGGAGTTTTCAAAAACACACTGCTTGTCACATACATCTTCACTGCGACCAGGGCTCCTTGGTGGCCTCTGTCCCCGAGATAGATTTCCTTGGTGACTGAGCTTGTCCTTCAACCCCTGCAGGGCTCAGCTGCTCCTGTCAGAAGCCTTGGAAATCTCTCCAGCTCATGGAGCCAAAAGAGGGGGTGTATTGGGGCAGCTCAGGGCGTCTGCGGAACAGCTGACCCCCTGGGCTTCAGGAAGGGCAGAAGCCAGGTGGTGTCGGCGAACTCAACATCCTGCCTGGGGGCTCCATACCATAGCCAAGGACAGACTCTACTGCATCTCAGAGTTCCAGAACAGAGACTGGGATGCTTCAGGGGGGTCAGCAGTGACTGCAGACCAGTCAACTCATGGCCAGGGGCCAGGTTCCTCAATGGAGAATGGCTATGAGACAGGCCACCTTGCAGATGGTGTTGACAAGAAAGAGGAGCTGGGCGACAATCAGTCTTCTCCAGGACCCCGAGGACAGGATGGGGTGAGTCATCCTTCACAGCCTGGCACATGGCAGATGGTGCCAAGGCCAAGACCAGGAAGTTACTAAGTTCCCTGAACACAGAGGCCGCTAGAACCACAACCCAGCATATTACAAATAGATGCCCTTAGTCACTAGAAGATGTCCTCATCCCCTCACATTCTAAGCCCTCCCTACACATCCTGCCAGGTCGTAACTCCACTTTTGTCACTGTCATGTTGAGATGCTCCAAGATCCCCACAAGATCTCCTCTGAGTCAGCACCAGCCCAGCCCACACTACGGTACCCGCTGTTTCTTCTTGTGAAGAAAGCTGTAGTGGGATATAAGTCACATACCATGAAATGCACCTTTGTAAAGTGTACAGTTCAGTGGTCCTCAGTCTATACATGGAGTTGTGCTGCTGTTAACCACTGTTTAATTCCAGTATACATTCATTATCACAAAACATAACCCCATACCTTCAGATCCCCTTTCCCCAGAGCCTGGAAACCACCAATCTACATTCTGTCTCTGTGAGTTTGCTTATTCTGGACACTTCATCACCTATAAATGGTGATTATAGGTGATCACCTATAAATGGTGGTCATCCGTGGGCCAGTATGTGGCCCTCCGTTACTGGCTCCATTAACACAGAACAGTGTTTCAACACTGGTCTGTGTCTTAGCATGTGTGCTAACCTGTGCCTTCTTATTCTAACATTTTACTGTGTGGATATAACACATTTTGCCTATCTATTCATCAGCTGATGAACTCTCTGTCATCTACATTCTTAGTGTTCTCAGTTACAGGTAATGTTGCCATGAAAAACCCCATACACGTTTGTGTACAGACATATTTTCAGTTTTTTAAGTATGTATTGAGCAATGAAATTTCTCACCATGTTAACTGCTATGCTCAGCACTTTGAGAAACTGCCAAACTGCATTTCTAAGTGAATGCACCAATAGTGCTCAAGGGTCCTCATTTCTCCAAACACTTGCCAAATGTGTGATTGCACATCTTTTGTATTTTAGCATTTCTAGTGGGTGTGAAGTGGCATCTCACTGTGGTTTTAATTTGGATTTCCCTAGTAACTAACGACGTTAAGTGTCTTTTCAGGTGCTCATTGTCATTTTATCACTTGTGTGTGTGTGTGTGTGTGTGTACTTACGTGTGTACAAAAACATACACGTATCTTTTTCTTTAAATCATAAACACATAGATCCTGTATACATTAATGCATTTATGGGGTACAATGTGCTGATTTCCTATAGAATTAGGAATGCTTACATCACACTGGTTAATACATACCTCATCTCATTTACTTAGTTATTGTGTTGAGACATTAATACTCCATACCATACACATATCTTTGGAGAAATGTCTGTTCAAATCCTTTGTCCATTTTTATTTGGGTTGTTTGTCCTTTTATTGTTGAGTTCTTTTATTAGATTTCTAGATAAAATTTCCTTGTCTGAAGAATGACTTGCAAATTTTTCTCCCATTTGATGGGTGACTCTTCACTTCCTCTTTATGTGAATTCTGCTTAACTTTTAAGGCTCAGCTCAATTTTAGCTCCTCTGAGATGTCTTTTTGGATGGGGGCAACCATAAATCCTTTCCTCCTTGATACACCCATAATAATTCATTTTTCTAACTAAGGAAGGAAAGCCCTACAGTCTGTGGCAGAGCGGAGAACAGGGGGAGGAAGGCAGCAGACAGGGCCGGTGAGGCAGCAGCCCTCGACGTGGAAAGACTCAGGCTCCTCCCCAGGGCCCTGGCCAGCTCCCCAACAGGCCTGTGTCCCAACACTCATCACAGTGTTAATGTTTTTTTCTCCTCCTGTGAAACAAAAGACATTATCAATTTGTGTTATTGGCAAGACAGGGCAAGATATGCACACACCTTTTCAGAAAAGACATATTTAACAAACAAAAGTGTTGAGACAGACTGTGTTATGCTCCCTTATTTCACTTCCAAGAAACACAGTTCACAGCGTCCTTTCTGGTTCATCATGGGAGTTTCAACTTGCTCAACCTGTCGGTGTTGCTGGAAGGACTTCGTTTGTTTCCATCTGTGTGGATTTTAAGTTTCTTGATTTTTGTGTATCTCAAAACTTTCATACTGATCCATGTATAGCAGCAAACAGAACATGCACTATTTACAAAATTCTTGCTAGAAAACTTTTTTTTTTCGAGACAGAGCCTCAAGCTGTCGCCCTGGGTAGAGTGCTGTGGCATCCCACAGCTCACAGCAACCTCCAACCCCCGGGGTCAAGTGATTCTCCTGCCTCTGCCCCCCAAGTAGCTGGGACTACAGATGCCCACCACAACGCCCGGCTATTTTCTGGTTGCAGCTGTCGTCGTCGTCGGTTGGCAGGCCCGGGCTGGACTTGAACCCACCAGCTCAGATGTATGTGGCTGGCGCCGTAGCTGCCTGAGCCACAGGCGCTGGACCAGAAAACTTTTTATGTAGAAATGATGATTGTCTATGGTCAATCCTGGAACAGACTTCTCCCATCAAACCCACCTTATATGAAGTAATGGAGTGATCATTAAATCTCATCACAGACATCATTTCTGCCGGGGATTTAATGAAGAAGTTAAAACACCTTCTATTTTTGAGGCAGTTGTCCAGTCACAGGCAAAAATCACATTTATCCCCTCAAAAAGCAAAATACAAGTGCCCAGAACTGCTCAGACTTAAAAAATCATTTCAGTACAACCGAGTCAGATTAACACAACTGGCTGAAACCAGAATGGGCAACATCTGAGTGTCATTCTAGGCTGTCCAGGACAGAAGGCAAACAGCGTGATAGAAACCCCTTGGATGAGTCTCTGCGTCTGCATGTATTGACGTTTCCTCCCTATCACTTTGCCATAAAAGAATCAAAATTAGCCTGGACAAAGACAGGAGTCACCATTGATTTCAGAAAGGCCATATAGTACTTCTATATTAATAGATTTTTCTTTACCTCAATGGAGATTGGAGCCACTTAAAAGTTTTAAGCAGGGGGACGCTATGATCCATTTTACATTTTTTAAAAAATCGCTTCATCTACTCAGTGAAAATGGAATGGGGAGGTGCCATTCAGCAAATAAGAAGACAGGCTCTGCATAGTTGCTCCTGCCTGTAATCCAAGAGGCCAAGAGTTCAAAACCAGCCTGAGCAACAGTGAGACCCCATCTTTACTAAAAATAGAAAAGATTAGCTGAGCATGGTGGTGGGTGCCTAATTCCCACCTACTGGGGAGGCTGAGGCAGGAGGATCACTTGAGCCCAGAAGTTTGAGGTTGCTGTGAGCTATGATGGCACTACGGTACTCCAGCCTGGGCACCTGAATGAAACTCTGTCTCAAGAACAAATAAATAAATAAAAAGCAAACAAACAAAAAACAGGAGGTGGGACAATGATGGACTGAGAGAAGCAGATAAACATGAGGGCTTGATTGTCGGGGATGTGGAGTTGATGCGAAACAGTTCTCATGAATGAGCCCCACACTTCTGGTTTGAGAAGTTGGGTGGGGAGTGGTGCTGCCAACGAAGATGAGAAACACAGGAAGAGGAGGAGCAGGTGCAGGGAGAGGATAAGCTGGGCTTAGTGGGGGCAAAGCTGTTTTATGTTCAGCCAACTGGTGAGTGGGTGCGTGGGCCTGACGCTCAGGAGAGATGGGAGCCTTGAGCTCCGGGCTCCACTGCCGTCAGCACAGAGATGGGCCTCGGAGCCCTGAGAATGACCAAGGTGACTAGAGGATGGTATGCTGACCTGGACAGGAAGAGGCACAGGACAGACAGAGCACTGGGCCCACTGAGCCTGAGAAGTAGACCCCAGCCAACCAAGCAGCCTATGAGTGATATTGGTGAGGAAGGAGGAGAGCCACAGGAGTCAGGGGAGGATGGGATCCATGGAAGAAAAAGGGTGCGGACACTGCGGAGGTGTTGACAGGAGGCAAATAAAGAAAGAAAAGAAAGGAGGGAAGGGAGATACCTTTGGATTAAGAGACAATTAGCACCATTGATACCCTTGGTGAGAGAAGTTTTTTGGAGTGGAGTAGGACGGAAGCCAGATTCCAGTAAGCAGCGTGGTGTGTGAGGGTGTGGACAGCAACCTGCAGGCCAGCATAGAGTGGTGGGGGTGGCTGGAGAGTCATGGCCAGAAGCCTGGTAACAAACTGCCTATGCTCTATCTTCTTAGATGTCCAGAATTTCATGCATTGCTGTGAAATTTCATTTGATCATGTCTGCCTTTCTGGCTGACCCCTTTGGAAAGTCTTACTCACACCTGTGACCCTGGAAGCTCTGACATGCAAGAGTTGCTTCCTGAGAGTCTGGGGATTGTCACATCTATTATCTGAATAAGTAGTATCTGGGCCAGACCACCCTGTGCCCACTCTCCAGGGTAAAATGTGGGATATGTAAGTTGCTCCCATGGGATCTGAAAGGATGTGACTCATGTTCCTTCACAAGAGCAGAGAGCATACGGAGCTGGCTCAGCCATGGGGGATTCGGAATTCATCGTTCTTTCCACCATGTGTCTGGTGCTGACAACTGTGTGGGTGGAGGGTTCCAGTCCCCACCAGACCCAGGACATGCAGCAGAGTGAGGGTTGAACACAGCAAGAGCTAGAAAGGGCCTTGAATCTTTTTGGGTCCAGACCCTGAAGACCCTTGGCTGCTTTTGTACAGCACTGTCATGTGGATGCTTGGGCATCTCTGCTCACCAGGGGATGGGCCCTGCTGTCCCACAAGCTCTGTGGAGATGTCACCCAGATCCCTATGATTTTCATAACCTCGAGGGAAGCCAAGACTGTGAAGCATTGCCATGTCCTTCTCTGGAGTGGTCTGGTAGAGACAGAACACATGTGTCTCGGAACCAAATAGACTCGGATCAGCTCCCAACTCTGAGTTCAAATTATACCCAAATTGAATTGTCAACAGAAGGTAGTTATCTGGGGATTCTTTAGGGTGAGGCACATGGAGGGACACAGGATCCCTGGGGTTTGGTGAGCTGGTGCCTCACTAGCCTTGTCCATTCCTGTCACAGCCCAGCCAAACTAGAGGCTGGACACACCCCTCTGTGAAATGTGTGCTCACAGCACCAGCTGGCTGCGGTTCAAACTCTTTGAATCTGTACTTGATGGCCATGTAACTCTTGAAAATATAAATCGGATGAAACACGAAGTTGTGAGGGCAAGGATCCCAGTATACTTCCTGAAGTAACAAAAAAAAGAAAAATTAAGGTAAACATACAGCAAAATGTTAGGTATGGGGGCATTTAAAATGCTCTGTGCTTTTTATTTTTTTTCTAGCAATTAATACTGCCAATTTACAAATGAGGAATCAGATCCAGAGAAGTTAAATAACTTGCCCCAAATCACAAGGCTGGCTGGTAAGTGAAATGGTCACTGTGGTAAATTGCTTCATTTACTCACTCATTTTCAACAACTATTAAGCATTCTTCTAGGGCCTGGGGATAGTGAATAAACCAAAAAAATCCCTGCTTTTATGGGGTTTGCTACCTTACTTCTTTCCCAATATTTTCATTCGAGGAAACAACCCTAAAAATTTCCATGCAAAAAACAGCAAATCTGGATAACGAAAATTAGTATCAAAGAAAGAATATGGCATTGAAACCAGAAAACCTGGGTTCAATCCCCAACTGTGCCATTTATTGGCAATGTGACTCTTGGGCAAATCCCTTCCCCCATTGTCCATTTCATAGCCTGTACAAAGATTTTTTTATGAAATAATGCACCAAATTGCGCACCTAGCACAACGCACAGGCTCTGTGAGTTTCCTCCCTCCTCTCCCCCTATGAAATCAGTATCTAATCACCTACACATTTATAGGAATGGTAAAATATAACTGTAGTCCAGAAAAAAGGAGGGAAGAGGAAGGAGAGGGAAGGGGTGGGGGGCGGCCACCAGGAGGGAGGGCATTTGGGAGGACCTAACCTAATGTGCATGATGCAATGAAACATTTCTAAACTATTAATAATACAGCATGACTGTCTTACCACAACAAATAAGTAAGCAACAAGATGGTTATTTTAATCAGTTAGATGTAAGCATTCCAAATTATATATCAAATCAGCACATTGTACCTCATAAATGCATTCATGTACACAGTTATGACTTAATACAGAATTAAAAACACAGAAAAAATAAAAAACAGGCAAAGTTACTATAAGGACTAAAAGTGACTAACTTCTTACTTTCCAGCACAATTCTTATTCCCTATCACCAAGGTCTCCAGTTTCAGGTCCCAGGCTACTCTGACTCAGATACATCAGGTGACAAGTCGGGAATGACAGCAGTTCACATCACAGCCAGCCTGGTGGTGTCTATAAAGTGCTCTGGATGGATGACCTTCTTCAGAAGACACTTTTATTTCAGCCAGGGGCACCCCTGATCAGGAAAGGTGGCACCAGGGAGGGGAATTCTAGGGCTTAGCAAGAGGTTGGGCCCTGACACTGTTACACCGTCAAAGAGCTGTGCAGCTCTCTGGCCACCTGACAGCCAGACGACCACACTCTGGGGCAGCAACCCCACATGCCCCCCTCTGGTCTGTGCCCTTGCCCTGCCCTGCCCGCATAGCCTCCCCGGGGGCACCAGCAACCTGCCCCAGCCTGAGGGCCAGAACCAAGCGACCTGACCTTCCCCGGGCTGCCCTCTATCCCTCCCGCTCAGTGGGCTGATAGCCTGTAGCTGGGCCTCCAAGCCGGCCTGCCAGGGGTAAGAAGCCCCTCATCCACCTTCCTGCCCTCATCTGCCATCAGCTCTCTTCCTGCTGAGCTCTGACCCTGACCTCTGTGCTTTTCCCATGTCCCCACATAAGGGAGAAGGACATGGGGGCAGCAGTGGTCCCGAGGGGGAGACAGGGTCCCCAGAGGTGAAAGTCACAACATCACATGCTCACAAGTGTGGTCAGGAGGTCAGGGAAGCGTGAGTCTGGGCTGACTGCAGGGTAGACCTTAGAAATATGGCTTGGGTGGTAGCACAAAGGACAGAGATGAGGAACGGGACAAGTGGGTCTGAAAGGAGAAGGTGGTCAGTTCAGTTGGGGGTGCACAGGGCAGGGTGGCCTCTGGCCGCTGGCCGCTGGCAAGAGTCCTTTCATTATGCCCGAACCTTGCTGCAAAGAATGCTAACGTCTCACAAACACTGCTCAGTGCCATGTATGTGATTCCTTCTCCACTCTTTCCAGCTTCTGACCTCTCCTCTGCCTCCCTCACTCTTAGAGGATAAATTTACCTTGGATTTCGCAGAGAAGACAGAAGCCCCTGGGCAGGAAGCCTCTTGGCATCTGTGGACTACCCACAACCTGCCTTCATCTGCATCCATGCTCTGTCCTCCACCTGAGTACCAGGGGAACTCCCTGCTTCCTAGCAGAGCACAGGCTTCCCCCTGCATCTGGACCCAACCCCTCAGCCTTCCCAGGGTTCTAGAATTATCTTTTATACTTGCCAGCCTCTCTCTCTCTGCTGGATTCATCCTACCAGCATGTGAACTGCTCAAGTCACTCCCTTCTGGAGGGGGGAAAAAAAGCAACAACAAAGTAAACAAACAAAAAACACTTTTCCCAAAACCCACGTGCTCTCCCCACCCACGTCTCTAGAGTTGTCTGACTTTGGTCTCCCCATCTCATCCCCTCCTGCTTACTCCTCCAGTCTGACTCACCCCAGTCCCTCCCTGGCAGGCACTGGTTCTTGCCAGGGTGACCCTTGGCCTTCGTGTTGCTAAGATCCAAGATGCTTTTCTGTCTTTGCAGTGATTGATTTTCTCATTGTTGATGGACCCCTCTTGGTCTGGGCAGCACTTTTCTCCTGAGCTCCTCCTCACTCCTCTCTGCCTGCCCACCCCATCTCCTTAGTGGCTCATCCTCCTCTACCCAGTCTTTAAACATGGTACCCCCAGGTTTAGCCTTCTGCCAACTCCCTCACGGGTTCTGCACCCGACCATGCAGTCTTAGTCTAGTAAACAACTTCAGTCATCAGCAGCATCCCCCAGTTTTCTCCCTCTTCTGAGCTCCAGTCCTATGAATCTAACTGTATCTGAACATCTCGCAGACATCTCAGCTTGACACATCAGGCCTGAACTCATGATGCAATGTCCTGCAATCTGCTCCCCATCTTAGCAAAAGAGTGCACCCCAGCCCCAGCCCCACCCAATTCCTCAAGCTGCAGAACTGAGCCCCTCCTGAGACTCCCCAAAACTAGTCAGGGCCAAAATGGCTCTCATCCCCCCAAAAATCTCCTTTTGTGTCATCTGTTCCCACCACCACCCCAGGTCCAGGCCCATCATCTTGTGCCTCTGGGTGGGACCCTGCATCCACCTTGCTGCCTTCTAGTACATTCTCCACGTGCTATTTTTTTTTAAGAGACAGAGTCTCACTTTGTCATCCTCAGTAGACTGCCATAGCATCACAGCTCACAGCAACCTCCAGCTCTTGGGCTTAAGCAAGTCTGCTCCCAGGCTCCTTTCGCATTGGTGGTCAATAATGCCAGGAAGAGGGTTTTCCTATAGGTCCCAGTTAATTCTGAACAAAGAACCCCCTAGTCCAGTCACTCAGACTCTTGGGGGCTGTCACAACCAGAACCCCTCACAAAGGCGGTATCTGTCCGAAACTTCATGCTAGTGGGTGGCTAGTGGTGGAACAGTGAATCCCCCTGGTCCTGGGGGTATAGGTTCAACACAGATGGTGGAGATGAGGCCCTCAACAGTTCCACAGAGCCTCTTCAGTTGCCCAAATGGCTGCAGCTTCTCTCCATGGCACCCCAATCCACGCTTGCATCTGGGGTGTTGGCCATCACCATCCAGGGCCTCAGTCACCCCTGAGCAACTGCTGCCCTGGCCCTGACACTTGGCCCAGCCTTGTCCTCCACTACCTTCCACCCAGTGCCCCTGGTGTGAAGCTCAAAGGTGCCCACCTGGCATCTGATCACGGAAACATCTTCCTGATCATCTCAGAGTCTCTGTTCCAGATGCATTTGGACAGAGCTTGAGCATCCTGGTCTCCACTATCTCTGTCTCAGTACACACTCATGTCCACGTCCCAGTCATCAGGGGGTGGCTGTACATCTGCCAGGCAGGGTCCCTGTGGTATTTCCTTGCCCTCTGCAGTGTACACAAATTCTTCTGCTCCATAGGCTCTGTGTCCTCGTACTTGAAGGACATATTGCTGTAGCTGGGAGGAACCTGTATTAGGGAACTGGAGTTGCAGCTGGGTGATGATCTGAGGGAGTAGACATAAGGCCCAAATCAGATCTACAGTTAACCAGAGGGGAGTCCCCACTTTCTGACTGGACATCAGCCCTGCTGGGCTCGGCTCTGGCAGTGCTCAGGTTGGCCAGGGTGAAGGCTTCATTCTCTGCCTTCTGACTCCAGCTCCTTCCGGATGTTAAAGGAAAGGAACCTAAACCTTTTTTCAAATGTGTCTTCCTTTGTGTATTCTGAGCACAGATTGTGTCAGTTTGTTCTCTGCATACCCAGCTGGAGTCACACCAAGTCTAGCAATATAAGCATTTGTTAAATGAACAAGTTGGAGGGCCCTGCACTGTGTTTCTGGTTTCCCCATCAAAGTGATTTCCCATGAACGTGGGAGCGGTAGAGAGAAAAGAAATTATCTCTTTATCTGCATCTTGCCCAGAGGCCTGGTGCCTCAATAGGTAGTTGAAGATGAAACCCGACAGCCAAGTCCTTTGAAAATCCAGCCAATGGCAGCCACGTACATGCCAAGAATCCTCTGGGCTTGAGACAACCCCCATACTGAGATGATGCAGCAGCAGGTGTGAGTCTGGATAGGAGCAGGGTCTCGAGCAGGGAGAGCCGGGGCATCTGTGGCTGAAGTCTGGGCGAGAAGTTGGCTGTCTGTGGGAGAGTCTATAGGAGTTAGGGCAGAGTCTAGAGTGGTCTGGGAAGTGGCTCACTCAGGGCAATGATGGTAGTGGAAGCAGAGATGAAAGTATATTGTATGGGAAAGCAAACCACAGTAGGACAATGAAGAAACTAGAGTGAAGGAGAAAGAAGCATTCAAGGTCCCTTTCCCTTACATTATGTAAGTGACACCCTTAATCTCTTGTGTACAAAGCAGTTTTAACTAAGTATTTGGGAAATAACAGTGGCTATTTTTACCCAGATGAAATAGGCCCTTGGGCTAGGGACTGTAGCTGGAAGAAACCAGTAATGAAGGAAAACACATGCCCTAGATTTAAAATTAATCAAACAGCATCACTGTCTGCAAAGCATGGTACTAGTAGCTAAAAGCATATAAAAAAGCTGGATAAGACCTGCTATTTCATATGTATACTCAGTTGAAGAGGTATTTATGGAGACAAAATTGTAGACATTCAATTCCATGAATATGATTATCTAATAGTTGGAATTTGTAGGAATAAAAAGGTTATTTTTTGCAGAAATAATGGAGAAAGCCCAAGGAAAATGTAAATAGTTAAATCCTTTAAAAGAAAAAAATAGATGACTCAGATGTACCATAAGAGTCAATGCAGAAGAAAGGCCATTTCCTCCCAAACACAGCTAATGGAGTCAGGTCCGTAATTAAGTCAAACATGCAGAAAAGCCTCAACTCAGTGACCACTAAAAAAGTCTGGCATCGAATTGTTTTACAGTTATGTGATATCTTGCATTTGTCCCTCCAGTTGTTGGTAAGCAGAGCAGCTGTGGTGGGGTTCATTTCTGGCTAGACTATAAACAGAGTCACAATTATGGAAAATCTGGGGTTGGATGATTGCTAGTCATAAAAGTGGTGGGCATTATCAAAGCTCAGTCCTATATGAAGTGGACTGCATCCACATGTTAAGTCACATATCAGGCAAGAAACAGGGGTGTCTTGGAGGCAGATAGCACCTCTGCGTCTTCCATGGAAAATCTCAGACGCTGCAAACACAATCTCTATTACCTATGTGTAGAGAGAGAGAATGGATAGAAATAACCATACTGTGTTGTGGCAGGCACCTGTAGTCCCAGCTACTCGGGAGGCTGAGGCAAGAGAATCACTTAAGCCCAGGAGTTGGAGGTTGCTGTGAGCTGTGTGAGGCCACGGCACTCTACCGAGGCCATAAAGTGAGACTCTGTCTCTACAAAAAAAAAAAAAGAAAAAGAAATAACCATACTGTGGTTGTACACAGTGGCTCATGCCTGTAACCCTAGCACTTTGGAGGCCAAAGCAGGAGAGTCTCATTCAGACCTGCCTGAGCAAGAGTGAGACCTGGTCTCTACTAAAAAAGTAGAAAAATTAGCATGGTTTCATGTGGTGTCTTTAGTTCCAGCTACTTGGGAGGCTGAGGCAGGAGGATTGCTTCAGCCTAGGAGTTTGAGGTTACAGTGAGCTCACTGACACCATGGCATTCTAGCCTGGGCAATAGAGTAGACTTTGTCATAAATAAATAAATAAATAATAACATATTATGAAAAGATGTAAGAAACAGATGGTGAAACTTTGCTGCTCATGTCATCAGAAGACAAATGGGCAAATGTTTTGATGTTAGGGAGGCCTATTTTATGACTCAAAGAGGTATTTATGAAGAAGATTGATGAAAGGATAGTTTATGAAATGAGAAAGTGAGGGTAGGGAGAAAAAAGTTTAATAACAATGAGCTGCTCACGAATATGTTTGTGAAATAAGACAGACAGGAGAATGAGGGAGTAGGAAAAGAAATCTCTTACAAACTGTCTCCAATCTGCTGGGAATATGAGTGAAAGAGGGAAAGAGAAAGAGGGAGGCAGAGTGTGGGGAGGACAGCAAAGAGAGGCAGCCTGCCCCACATACACAGAAGAGGACCTGTCTGAGGACTTGCTGAGATTTCTGGGACAATGCGTGAAATGTGTGCTGCCCGAGGATGCTCGCTGTGTGCTGAGACACACAGATTGTGAGAGAGTGTGGAGATGATTCTAGCCATACACCATAGCCAGGATATGTTTTGTGCTATGAACTTTTTCTCATTAAAAAAAAATCAGATTTCTTATCAAGAATCAATAACATCAAGATAATTTAACAGTGTTTTCCTCATGTTATTTTAAGTGAAAAGAAAAATCATTCCACTGTATCATTTTCCCCTACATCGTCAGTTCATCAATTTCCCTTCACATCTGACAGGCTCACCATAAATTATTTCTAATAACAGCTGGAGGTAATACACATTATAAGATTTTAGAATATTAATTTAGTCACAAAAGCTGCATTGCAAGAGCATTACAACAAACTTTTTCCTCTTTAAAGAATTTGGGACCATGGCATCTAACAAAATTTTTTGTGTTTTTTGTTCTCCCCAAACCTATGGTAAACATAAAACAAAATAAAAATAAAAAAGATTCTTTCATTTTCTTTTGTTGCTTTTTAGAACTAACTTTCTTTTGTGATTTGGTCATGCAAGTTTTTTCTTTTCTTTTTTTTTACTTTTAAAATAAGGCTTTTCTCTAAAGAAACAAAAACAATAAAAATAGCTTTTAAAATGTTACCTGGAAGACATTGAAAATGAGATTTTTTTAAAAAGAGAAAGGAGCTGGGATACAGGGAACACAATTCTTCTCAGGTCTATTTGCATCATAAAATGTGATTCATCGGCCAGGCCATTACATCTGCATGGCTCTCCAACTGATGGACACTGATTGCAATAACCAGGGGACGTTGCTATTCATGGAGCGTAATGAGCAAGTTTCTGAGGCACTCTGCCAGTCATGGGTCAGGCCGAGGGTTGGGATTTCAGAAAACTCTGATGCCTAAACAACAGCAACACCACCTCCCCCCAAAAAAACCGAGCAGACACACTTTAGTCCCAGTTTTATCTGACTATAGAAAAAGTTGTGATGACTATCTGGTATTTCTCATATAGAAAGCATCTTCCCTGAGAGTTCAGACACTTCTTACTATAGAAGGAAATGGAGGGAATAGTAGAGTTTGAAGAAGAAAGACAATCCTTGAAGAGTTTAGAGTCAAAGTATAAGTAGCCTGAAAAAATAAAACCCCCAAAAGATTAAATACAAGGACTAGTTCATCCCTAACTCTGCAGGTTGTCTGAAACAACCACTTTCCTCAGCATTTAGAGGACACACAGACTTGGGAATTTTAGTAAAACTGAACCGAAAGTGCTGGAATTTGTGTGCGCATTATGTTGAGTTCAAGGATTGCTCAGTTTAGCCTGTGCAAACACATCCAGGCTTTCATTTTTGTGGACTTCCATTAGTGTCACCCTTTGAACCTTATTACAAAAGTTAAAATTTACAGCAGAGGGCTGAAGGTTAAAAGGAAATGGTTTGCTAATACCTTGCAGATACACTAACTCTAGGAGTTCATATTTCTATCCCTGGTGCTGGTGAACTATCAAGAGTTTAAAAAAGAGAATTTTCCAAAAAAATTATTTTTTTCTTTTGGTAAAAAAATTCTCCATATATGTTTTGCTAAAGCAAAACTCTGATGTGGATAAAGTGAAATATGTCTCTAAAACTACTCCAAAATGAAAGAAATATTTAGCAGATGCTTCAAAAGGATTCTATAAACTTTTCAAAGTTTTGCAAACTGTCTTTGGAGTATTGATCATGTATACACGCACATACACACAGTTAAGGATGAGTCAGCTTGCATTAAATGGTTCACTTAATTAAATAACAAGTCATTTCAAACAATACCTTGAGTGATGTTTTATTCTGATGAAAATTCTTAACTGCATGATTTTGGAAAAAATGAGATATATTCACACCGCATTGCTGGAAGTAGCCTGAGGGTTTTTATCTCCCAAAGTTCTTTTTTAAGGTTCATTGAATTTTTCTTTCTTTAGTCTGCACTTTTTGCAGCTAATCCTTAAAATGAACATTATTTCCTCTTTCGAACAAGAAGTATCTATTACATTTAAAGCTTACCTATTTAAGGCATTTACCCGCAAGGCCCCAAAAGGACTGTTTCTACGTAAAGAAAATGACTCCAAAGGCCCCTAGATTTGTTTTTGTCATTATGCAAAGGAAAACATGAAAGAGCAGAGTGGGTCCGCAGTGCTTTGAGCCATTTATTTTTTATTTATTTTTTATTTTTTTTCCTTTTTTTTATTTTTATTAAATCATAGCTGTGTACATTAATATGATCATAGGGCACCATACACTTGGTTCATAGATCGTTTGACACATTTTCATCACACTAGTTAACATAGCTTTCATAGCATTTTCTTAGTTATTTTGCTGAGACCTTTACATTCCACATTTACTAGGATTCACATATACCCTTGTAAGATGCACCGCAGGTATAATCCCATTAATCCCCCTCCCTCCACCTACTTCCCCCCTCCCTCCCCTCCCTTTCCTCCTTCTCCCTATTCTTAGGTTGTAACTGGGTTATAGCTTTCATGTGAAGGTCCTACATTAGTTTCACAATAAGGGTGAGTACATTGGGTACTTCCCATCGCAGGCTGGGCAAGGGACTTGAAGAGAAACTTCTCTGAAGAAGACAGGCGCACGGCCTTCAGACATATCAAAAAATGCTCATCATCTTTAATCATCAGACAAATGCAAATCAAAACTACTTTGAGATATCATCTAACTCCAGTGAGACTAGCCTATATCACAAAATCCCAAGACCAGAGATGTTGGCGTGGATGTGGAGAAAAGGGAACACTTTTGCACTGCTGGTGGGAATGCAAATTAATACATTCCTTTTGGAAAGAGATATGGAGAACACTTAGAGATCTAAAAATAGATCTGCCATTCAATCCTGTAATCCCTCTACTGGGCATATACCCAGAAGACCAAAAATCACACCATAACAAAGATATTTGTGCCATTTATTGATCTCAGTAAGCCTTGCTGGAGTATAACTTCAAACGCAAGTCATCCTCTGAAGGCACAACTTTGTCATGACCAGATGCATTTGAACGTGTGAATTAATCCAGCATCACTGCATGGATGATTGATGTTTTCACTCTGAAAGCTCTGGGGCCCCTGTGAAATTTCCGAGGTCCAGTGATATTGAGACAATCTCAGCACCATTGATTCTGCTGTGAATTGGGTTCATGTTGCAGTATGTGCCCTGTCAAAGATACATACTCAAACAATACCCTGTACTATTTTAGAAAAATCAGCAAGCTTCCTCTCCCATTAGGCAGCAAAAGCTCAACAAGCGAACAGAGCAAATACTCCAGTAGCAACCTTTATTCCTTTGCCTATGTCATGTGCATCTCCAGCCTTCACATCAGAGCCCTAAGCTTTATAGCTGAGAGTATATTTGATGAGTATTCATCTTTATAGAGAGAATTCATAAGTATTTTTTATTAATCAAGATTATCTGGACTTCAAAAAATTCCACATGGAGCTTGCATAACCAAATAATGGAAAAAAATAAAGGAAAGCATAGAGGTGCAACCAGCTTCAGAAGGACGGGACCAGGGCTCCAACTGTCTTGGCAGACTGAAAACCTTCTCTGCTCTGCTCATGCTGGCTTGTCTATCCAAGGCAAGCTTTTCCAGTGTGGCCACAAAAATCACCAAAGGTAGCCTTAGCTTACTTGCTACCAGGCTGGCAACTCTAGTGGAAAGAAATGCACTTTTCTTTCATAATTGATTGGCTCAATGTAAGTCTGTGTCACCCCAGAGGGAGAAAGACAAGTAAAGAGAAATATGTGTGTGAGTTGTGAACCACTTGACTCTCCTGGGCAGAATATTTCTTCAAATGGATGAGACAGGAAAAAAAAAATTTCCTTAACCAAAGCTTCTCATTGCAGAGAATTTACCATTATATGCACAGTTTTTTCTTGTTTGGTTTTTAATGAAATACTTATAAATTTGAGAATACATTAATAGATTCATTTATAAATAATAAGCTTATTTATAAATATGTAGTGATGATTTTAAAATGTAAATATGGTTATATAATATAAATAATTCATAATTAAAATTATTTATAAATAGACCATTTGCTGATAGAAAGTTATACTATTAGTTGTGCTTTTACATGTGTTTAAATTTGTCTTTTAAATATAGGTTAGGGTTAAGGTGTTTGTGGAACAAAACACAAATATGTCTCAAATTTATCTTGGATAAAAGGAAATCAAATTAGAAGTAATGAGCTGCTCAGAAAATAATAGTCATGAAAACACCTTTTAAAAATCTATCAACACAACCAAAGATTTGGTCACAGGAAAATTTGTTGTCTTATAATTTTATTATAATAGAAAGAACAAAAGAAATGTACTCATAATCAGAACTAGAGCAGTGAAGTAAAGAAGAAAAGTGAAGAGAAAAATAACAAGTAATGAATTGGAAGACAGAGTGATAGAATTAATAAATTCAAGAACTGATTCTTTGAAAAAAAAACAAAAAGAGATAATGCTTTGTCATATCTAATCAAGGGAAAAATATATATATGAGAATAATAAGAATACGCACAGTAATAAAACAGATTGTATAAAATTTTGAAAAAATAAAAGAAGAAATGTATGTACATACTCATAAAATAAAAATTATATTTGAAATAGATTTTTTTTTAGTTTAATGACCAAAACTGACTCAAAATGTAAAAAACTATGCCAAATTAATGGCTATATGGCTATGATAGCTCATTCAATTTAGTTTTCCTTTCCTTTCCTCTTTCTTTTTCTTTCTTTCTTTCTTTCTTTTTTTTTTTTTTTGAGACAGAGTTGCATTCCATTGCTCTGGGCAGAGTGTCATGGCATCATAGTTCACAGCAACCTCAAACTCTTGGGCTCAAGAGATCCTCTTGCTTCAGCTTCCCAAGTAGCTGGGACTAAAAGAGCCCACCACAATGTCCAGCTAATTCTATTTTAGTAGAGATGGGGTCTCACTCTTGCTCAGGCTTGTCTCGAATTCTTGACTTCATGGAGTCCACCTGCTTCAGCCTCTCAGAGTGCTAGGATTACAGGTGTGAGCCAGCATGCCTGGCTATTCCATTTCTTTTAAAGAATTATCTCCAGATGAGATCCTTGGCTCCTAAGAATTTATGGGTACCTTTGTATCACAAATAAGACACATGCTATATAAATTGTTTTATTTGATATAAAAAGATGGTAATATTCTCACCTTGCTTAAGAGGATTTGAGAAACCTGAGAAAGATACAACAAAAAATGAAAAGTACATACATATTAAAAAATTGTAAAAATCCTTAATAGGTACAATAAAATAATAGGATTTTTTTTTTTTTTTTTTTTTGTAGAGACAGAGTCTCACTGTACCTCCCTCGGTAGAGTGCCGTGGCCTCACACAGCTCACATCAACCTCTAACTCTTGGGCTTATGAGATTCTCTTGCCTCAGCCTCCTGAGTAGCTGGGACTACAGGTACCCGCCACAACGCCCGGCTATTTTTTTGTTGCAGTTTGGCCGGGGCTGGGTTTGAACCCGCCACCCTCGGCATATGGCGCCGGCACCCTACTCACTGAGCCACAGGCGCCGCCCAAAATAAAAGGATTTTCAAAAGATTATCACATCGAGCCCAAGACAGAGTTTTCCCAACAATGATATCTAGAAATTTTTTAATATAATTAATCATTTCAAAAGTTAATAGATGAGGAAAATAATTTTATAAAAATTAGAAAACCTCTTTTTATGATGAAATATGCCATTTGTAAATAAGTGTGAGGATATTTCCTTTAAGACCTGCTCCTATTACAGGGCTCTTAACAAATCCAAAGTGAACTCTTGATTTTCTCTTATCAATGGTAAAAGAAAAGGCTGTAAGAGTGGTCCAGCAATTTTACTCTTAAGGACTTATCTTTAAATATACTCACACACATTTATCTTTAGATATACTCACGTATACGATGTTTGGAATAGCAGGGCATTGTACAAAACTTTATGGCTTTCAATGGGATATTTACACATGCTACACCAAAAAATTTTACAGCCACTAAAAGTAATCTCTATGAGCTGATATGGAAGATCTCCAAGACAGTTTGTACATAAAATACATTCCATCTTTCTTACACACAGATAGATCTGTTCAAATAGCAAGAGTTTAGAAAGCAAATTCAGTGAGATACTATGTTATTCAAATTTATCTTATTACTGAGTTTTAGATAGTGAGAAGTGAATCAAAGAATTTATAAAACATAATTTAGTTGAATCTATTTGGATCCTGAGTTCTAACAATGGGAGTTGTGTGTGTGTGTGTGTGTGTGTGTATTTACACAGCTTTAATGTATTCTCAGAAAGATGTAGTATGAGGCACATCTTTTTTTTTTTCTGGTTGCAACTTGCAGAAAACTCAATCCAAGTTTGCAATCAAGGAACTTATTATCTCATGTATACTGCAAAGTTTAATTTGACTTTACTGGTCAAGGCTGAAAACAATATTATCAGACTCTGGTCTGCACTCTGCTTGCTGGCTTTTTTCTTGGGCTCTACATGGCATAGTTTCTAACAGTGCTAGACAACATTTTGACTGTACCAAATTCAAATGGATTTTCTTTGCTCAATAGCTGAGACAAAATTCCCTAAAATTAAGTTTAGTTGGCACTTACTGGGCCAACTTGTAGCTTATTCCCATTCCTGATACAATTTCTGTGACAAAGGAACCATATCAACTCAGGGTTAAAGTCCAATACACAAATGACATAAGGAGGGATAGTTTATGCAAACCTGAATTAGTAAGGATGCTGGGTGACAAGCATAGTTATTTACTATGAATGAATTCCATATATATATATATATAAATTCGATATGACAAAGCATTGTTGTTGTTTTGTATCTGTCGCTTCACAGAAACAGAACAACAATAACAAAAAAATTAACAGTGATTGCCTTTGGTGGAGGGTTGGAATTATAGGTAGAAGGGTTATGTGTCTAATTTATGGTTTTTCCCTATGTGAATACATTATATCTTCTATAGCAAAAAGCAATTTGAGTAAATTTCTAGTAATGGAATCGCTGGAGCAAATGGTAGGTCTACTTTTAGTTCTCTGAGGAATCTCCATAGTAATTTCCATAGAGGCTGTACTAGTTTGCAGTCCCACCAGCAGTTTGTGAGTATTCCTTTCTCTCCGCATCCATGCCAGGGTCTGTTGTTTTGGAACTTTTTGATAAACTTCATTCTCACTGGAGTTAGGTGGTATTTCATTGTGGTTTTGTTCTGTATTTCTCTGATGAGTAGAGATATTGAGCATTTTCTCACCTGTTTATTCGTCACTAGTTGATCTTTTGAAAGCTTCTGCTCATGTCTTTTGGCCACTTTTAAAAGAGGTTGTTTGGTCGTTTCTTCTTGATTTGCTTGTGTATTTCTTATTTCTTTTGTAGATTTTCGTTATCAGTCCTTTATCAGATGTATGGATTGCGAACATTTTCTCCTGTTCTGTGGGTTGTCTATTTGCTCTTTTGATTGTGTGCTTGGCTGTGCAGAAACTTTTTAATTAGATCAGGTCCCATTTATTTATTTTTGTTGTTGCTATAATTGCCCTTGGGTCTTCTGTATGAATTCTCTGCCAAGGTTGATATCTGTAAGAGTTTTCATGACAGCATTTTTTCTTCTATGTTCTTATTAATTTTCTCTCTACTAGTTTTACATGTTAGTGAGAGAAGAGTGTTGAAGTCTTCAACATTGTGGATTTGTTTATTTCTCTTTCAGTTCTTTTAGTTTTTGCTTCATGTATTTTTAACATTCTGTTGTCATATGCATTACATTTAACTTGGTTATGTTTTTTCAGTGAATTCATTCTTTTGATTAATATGCAATGTCTCTGCTAATATTCTCTGGTCTAAAGTATACTTGGTCTAATATTAACTTAGCCACTCTAGCCTTTTTTTGACTCGCATTGGCATGGCCTATGTTTATCCATGCTTTTAATTCTTCTGTTTTTAATGTACGTATAACATTATATTAAAGTGAATTTCATGTAATTGTGTCTTTTTAAAATCTATTCTGACAATCTTTATCTAGAATTGTTGTGTTTAGATCATGTAAATTTAATGTAATCATGGATACATTTGGCTATGGGTGCACTCATTGTTTTTTTTTCTATTTCTTTTGTTTTTTTATGTTTGTCCTTTCCTTTCTTCTTTTGTGATATTTAAATATTTTTAAATCTTCCCTTCTAATTTATCTATTTTGCATTTTAGTATATATCTATCTGTTTTACTGATTACTATAGTAATTAAAATAATAATAATAATAGACTTTTTGGTCTATTTGAATTCATATTTCACCAGTTCAAGTGAAATGTAGAAATTTCATCTCTGCCTACATCCCTGTATTTCCTCACTTTATATTGTCTTGTGTATCATTCATTGAAAACTCCATCAGACAATGCTACAATTTTTACTAATGACTATAAAACATACTTCAAAGAACTCAAGGGGAAAAGACTAGCATATTATATTTGCACAAATATTTACCATTTCTGATATTTTATTTATTTTTTACTTATTTTTTGATTTTTAAAAATTTCCTTCTTTTCACCTTTTATATCGCTTAGACCACTACTATGTTTTTTTTATTTTATTTTATTTTATTTTTTATTGTTGGGGATGCATTGAGGGTACAATAAGCCAGGTTACACTGATTGCAATTGTTAGGTAAAGTCCCTCTTGCAATCATGTCTTGCCCCCATAAAGTGTGACACACACCAAGGCCCCAACCCCCTCCCTCCATCCCTCTTTCTGCTTTTCCTCCCCACCCATAACCTTAATTGTCATTAATTGTCCTCATATCAAAATTGAGTACATAGCATTCATGCTTCTCCATCCTTGTGATGCTTTACTAAGAATAAGGTCTTCCACTTCCATCCAGGTTAATACGAAGGATGTGAAGTCTCCATTTTTTTTAATAGCTGAATAGTATTCCATGGTATACACATATCACAGCTTGTTAATCCATTCCTGGGTTGGTGGGCATTTAGGCTGTTTCCACATTTTGGCGATTGCAAATTGAGCTGTAATAAACAGTCTAGTACAAGTGTCCTTATGATAAAAGGATTTTTTTCCTTCTGGGTAGATGCCCAGTAATGGGATTGCAGGATCAAATGGGAGGTCTAGCTTGAGTGCTTTGAGGTTTCTCCATACTCCAGAATGGTTGTACTAGTTTGCAGTCCCAACAGCAGTGTAAAAGTGTTCCCTTCTCTTCACATCCATGCCAGCATCTGCAGTTTTGAGATTTTGTGATGTGGGCCATTCTCACTGGGGTTAGATGATATCTCAGGGTTGTTTTGATTTGAATTTCTCTAATATATAGAGACGATGAACATTTTTCATGTGTTTGTTAGCCATTCGTCTGTCGTCTTTAGAGAAGGTTCTATTCATGTCTCTTTCCCATTGATATATGGGATTGTTGGCTTTTTTCATGTGGATTAATTTGAGTTCTCTATAGATCCTAGTTATCAAGCTTTTGTCTGATTCAAAATATGCAAATATCCTTTCCCATTGTGTAGGTTGTCTCTTTGCTTTGGTTATTGTCTCCTTAGCTGTACAGAAGCTTTTCAGTTTAATTAAGTCGCATTTGTTTATTTTTGTTGTTGTTGCAATTGCCATGGCAGTCTTCTTCATGAAGTCTTTCCCCAGGCCAATATCTTCCAGTGTTTTTCCTATGCTTTCTTGGAGGATTTTTATTGTTTCATGCCTTAAATTTAAGTCCTTTGTCCATTTTGAATCAATTTTTGTGAGTGGGGAAAGGTATGGGTCCAGTTTCAGTCTATTACATGTAGACATCCAGTTCTCCCAACACCATTTATTGAATAGGGAGTCTTTCCCCAAGGAATGTTCTTGTTTGGTTTATCAAAGATTACGTGGTTGTAAGATGTTAGTTTCATTTCTTGGTTTGTAAATCGATTCCAAGTGTCTATGTCTCTGTTTTTGTGCCAGTACCATGCTGTCTTGACCACTATGGCTTTGTAGTACAAACTAAAATCTGGTATGCTGATGCCCTCATCTTTATTTTTATTAGTAAGAACTGCCTTAGCTATACGGGGGTTTATCTGGTTCCATACAAAATGCAGACACATTTTCTCCAAATCTTGAAAGTATGATGTTGGTATTTTGATAGGAATGGCATTGAATAGGGCTTTGGGAAGTATAGACATTTTAACAATGTTGATTCTTCCCATCCATGAGCACGGTATGTTCTTCCATTTGTTAATGTCCTCTGCTATCTCCTTTCTGAGGATTTCATAATTTTCTTTATAGAGGTCCTTCACCTCCTTCGTTAGGTATATTCCTAGGTATTTCATTTTCTTTGAAACTATGGTGAAGGGAGTTGTGTCCTTAATTAGCTTCTCATCTTGACTGTTATTGGTGTATACAAAGGCTACTGACTTGTGGACATTGATTTTATATCCTGAAACATTACCGTATTTTTTGATGATTTCTAGGAGTCTTGTGGTTGAGTCTTTGGGGTTCTCTAACTATAAGATCATGTTGTCAGCAAAGAGGGAGAGTTTGACCTCCTCTGCTCCCATTTGGATTCCCTTTATTTCCTTGTCTTGCCTAATTGTATTGGCTAGAACTTCCAGCACTATGGTGAATAGTAAAGGTGACAGAGGACTACCTTGTCTGGTTCCAGTTCTAAGAGGAAAAGCTTTCAGTTTTACTCCATTCAGTAAAATATTAGCTGTGGGTTTGTCATAGATAGTTTCAATCAGTTTTAGAAATGTGCCACCTATGCCTATACTCTTCAGTGTTCTAATTAGAAAAGGATGTTAGATTTTATCAAATGCTTTTTCTGCATCTATTGAGAGGATCATGTGATCCTTATTTTTGCCTCTGTCAATATGGTGGATAACGTTTATGGACTTGCGTATGTTAAACCAGCCTTGCATCCCTGGGATGAAGCCTACTTGATCATGATGAATGATTTTTTTGATGATAAGCTGTAATATATTGGTTAGGATTTTGTCGAGAATTTTTGCATCTATATTCATGAGTGAGATTGGTCTGAAATTCTCCTTTTTGTTTGGGTCTTTTCCTGGTTTTGGTATCAGGGTGATGTTTGCTTCATAGAATGTGTTGGGGAAGATTCCTTCTTCCTCAATTTTTTGGAATAATTTCTGCAGTACCGGAATAAGCTCTTCCTTGAAGGTTTGATAGAATTCTGGTGTGAAGCCATCTGGACCAGGGCATTTTTTGGTTGGAAGCTTTTTTATTGTTTCTTTGATCTCAGTGCTTGAAATTGGTCTGTTCAGGAGCTCTATTTCTTCCTGGATAAGTCTAGGGAGATGGCGTGATTCCAAATATTGATCCATTTCCTTCACATTGTCAAATTTCTGGGCATAGAGTTTCTGGTAGTATTCAGAGATGATCTCTTGTATCTCTGTGGGATCAGTTGTTATTTCCCCTTTATCATTTCTGATTGAGGTTACTAGAGATTTTACTTTTCTATTCCTCGTTAGTCTGGACAATGGTTTATCTATTTTATTTATTTTTTCAAAAAACCAACTCCTTGTTTCATTAATTTTCTGAATGATTCTTTTGTTTTCAATTTCATTGATCTCTGATTTGATTTTGGATATTTCTTTTCTTCTACTGAGTTTAGGCTTAGATTGTTCTTCTTTTTCCAATTCCATAAGATCTCTCGTGAGATTGTTGATGTGCTCTCTTTCTGTTTTTCGAATGGAGGCATCTAAAGCGATGAATTTTCCTCTCAAAACTGCTTTTGCATTATCCCACAGGTTTTGGTAGCTTGTGTCTTCATTGTTGTTATGCTCAAGGAAGTTAATGATTTCCTGTTTTATTTCTTCCTTCACCCATCTGTTATTAAACAGAAGGGTGTTTAATTTCCTTGCCTTTGTGTGGGGTCGAGCATTTTTGTTAGAGTTGAGTTCCACCTTTAGTGCCTTATGGTCTGAGAAGATACAAGGTAAAATTTCAATTCTTTTGATTCTGTTGATATTTGTTTTGTGACCCAGGATATGATCAATTTTGGAGAATGTTCCATGGGGTGATGAGAAGAATGTATATTCTTTATCTTTGGGATGGAGTGTTCTATATACATCTATCAAGCACAGTTGTTCTAGGGTCTCATTTAAATCTCTTATATCTTTGTTTTATTTCTGTTTAGAGGACCTGTCCAGTTCTGTAAGAGGAGTGTGAAAGTCCTCTGTTATGATGGTATTATCAGATATCATATTGCTCAGACTGAGTAAGGTCTGTTTCAAGAATCTGGGAGCATTTAAATAGGGTGCATAAGTATTTAGAATTGAAACATCTTCTTGTTGTATTTTTCCCTTGACCAATATAAAGTGACCATCTTTGTCTTTTTTTGACTTTAGTTGCTTTAAATCCACATGAATCTGAAAATAAGATTGCAACTCCTCTTTTCTTCTGAATGCCATTTGCCTGAAAAATTGTCTTCCAACCCTTGACTCGGAGCTTGAATTTGTCTTTTGAAGCCAGGTGTGTTTCTTGCAGACAGCAAATGGATGGCTTGTGTTTTTTAATCCAGTCAACCAATCTATGTCTCTTCAGTGGGAAATTCAAGCCATTAACATTTATTGAGATAATTGATAAGTGTGGTAGTATTCTATTCATCTTATTTTGTGAGAGTCCATTGCTTAGTTTTATCTTATGCATCAGTGTGGAGGTTAGGTTCTGTCCTTTAATTTCTGAGTTCTTACTTGGCTGCTGATCCATTGTGGTGGTCAGTGTGCAGAACAGGGTGAAGTATTTCCTGTAGAGCTGGTCTTGTTGTGGCGAATTTTCTCAATGTTTGTATATCCATAAATGGTTTGATTTCTCCATCAATTTTTAAGCTTAGCTTAGGAGGGTACAGAATTCTGGGCTGGAAATTGTTCTGTTTAAGTAGATTAAAGGTAGATGACCATTGTCTTCTTGCTTCGAAAGTTTCATTAGAGAAGTCTGCGGTCACTCTGATGGATTTGTCCCTGTAGGTCAACTAGTGCTTACTCCTGACAGCTTGCAGAATCTTTTCTTTTGTCTTGACTTTGGACAGGTTCATCACAATGTGTCTTGGAGAAGCTCGATTTGAGTTGAGGCAACCTGGGGTCCGATATCCCTCTGAAAGCAGTGTGTCAGAATCTTTGGTGATATTTGGGAAATTTTCTTTTATAATATTCTCTAGTATGGCTTCCATTCCTCTGGGGCATTCTTCTTCCCCTTCTGGAATTCCTATAACTCGTATGGTGGAACGCTTCATAGAGTCCCATAATTCTGACAGTGAACGTTCTGCTTTCTCTCTCTTCTTTTCTGCCTCTTTTACTATCTGAGTTATCTCAAAAACTTTGTCTTCTACCTCTGAAATTCTTTCTTCTGCATGGTCTAACCTGTTGCTGATACTTTCCATTGCATCTTTAAGTTCCCTAATTGACTGTTTCAGTTCCTTCAGGTCTGCTATATCCTTTTTATATTCTTCATATCGTTCATCTCTTATTTGATTCTGTTTTTGGATTTCCTTTTGGTTATTTTCCACTTTATTAGCCATTTCCTTCATTTTTTCCATCATTTCTTTCATTGTTTTCATCATGTGTATTCTAAATTCCCTTTCTGTCATTCCTAACATTTCTTTATGGGTGGAATCCTCTGCAGTAACTACCTCATGGTCCCTTGGCGGGGTTGTTCTGGACTGGTTCTTCATGTTGCCTAGAGTTCTCTGCTGATTCTTCCTCATGAGTGATTTCTTTTATCTGTTTCCTTGCCCTAATTTTCCTTTCACTTCCTCTTGCTCTTTATGTTCTCATGTCTGTGGACTAAGGGTTAGATGAGTCCTTTTGGTACAGGACCAGAAGCGTGAGAAGGTTGAAGAGCAAGAAAGGGATGAAAGAAAGGAGGACCGAGTGAAAAGAAAAAAAAATAGAGAAAGGGGGGGGTGGGTAAAGGGAATATTGACAAGAAAGAGAGGTACAGAAAGAGGGAGACAGAGCAATATAGGTGTACAGTAGGGTACTTTGACATAATCTTAAAGAAAACCCACGTTCTGGGGGTGCCCAGTGAGTGGTTCCTGTGAGGTCAGCAGCTCTTTGCTAACCTGATCAGACACAGTACCCCACCTCCACCAAGTAGAGAGGAAAGACAAAAATGCTATAAATCAAACCAAAACAAGCAAACAGAAAACTTTACGGGATAATATTGGGTGAAAAACCAAATAATAGTGGTATAAACACTAGCAAAAGCAAAGTTCTAGTTATTAAAAAAGGCAGCAATGGGAAATCATACTTAAACTAAAAAAATTGAGAAAGAAAAAAGATCTGTACGGAAAAGGTTGAAATTAAAAAACAAAACAACATCAACAACATCAAAATAAACAAAAAACAACAACCCAACCAAAAAAGAAAAAAAAAAACACAACGAAAAACAAAGCAGTATGTATATGTTGTTGAATATTGTCTGGGCAACACGTGGTCTTCTGGGGTATCAGATGTTATGGCGTATCAGATGTTAATCACAGTTCTGATACGACTGGAGGCTGCTGATTTCTCAAACCCCAGCAGGTAGACACCCTAAATCTCTCTTCAGCCCACTTAAAAGGCACTTTGAACTTGTAAACTTGCTGAGCAGAAGCTTTCCCAGGAAAGTGCTTGTTGCTGGAATCACTGCTGAAGTGGCTATCCACTTACCCAGTGTGCCAAAACCGGTCTCACTCTGCCCCTGAGGGTTAGGGCTGCAAGGCAGCTCAGACCCCGCCCTTAGGCTACTTGGTTGCTGGGTTACCAGCTCCCACCCAATTCTAGCTCTGCGACCCTGAGGGCGGAGCTTGCTGGGGCAGATCGCTCACAATGGCTCCCTGTGGCCCACAGCCAAATACTATTAGCTCCGTCTGGCTCAGCGGCTCAGACTGGGGCCCTAGACAAAGGCCAAAGTTCTCCGCATTCCCGCTCAGGCTCTCCTCAAGGCAGTTCAACTTAGTGCCAAGTCCAAAGACACCAAAACAGTTCACAAGTAAGGCCTTTCTGGTTTGCAGTCTCGCTGCTACTGAACTTACAGTTGCGGGCGGGTTTAGACCGATTGAACACACACGCCGGTTTTCCACTGTTTTAGTCCTCCTCTTGGGGTCCAGAAGTCTCTTGCTGACTCTCTGTATCCTCACAGGGGTGATAATAGGCAGATCCCACCAGCCAGAGATGCCTGGAGTCCTATCTCCCCGGACTCACGGTGCCCAGATGCAAGGAAGCTGTTACTGAGCCGCCATCTTGCTCTCCTCCCCACTACTGTGTTTTTTATCTGCATTCCTATGAGGTTAAGCTTTGATTTCTAATTTTTAAACTTATAAATCTTTTCTGAATTTTGGCACTTCATTTCTAAATGTTCCTAATTCTGATTTATGTTGTTCTTTCAGGGTATTGTATGATATACTTAACATATAGAAAGTTATCTTTTATCTTGGTTGGGAATAAAATGTTATGGGTTTGCTATGTCCTAAGGCTCATCTTTCATTATACTTTAATTATCTGTGTGTATATTATTTGTCTCCATATTATCTTTCATCTAAGAATAACTTTTTGTGAGATGCTTCTTGCTTCTGGACACAAGTTAGTAACTGTTAGTGGACTAGTCTCCCTATTAAATGACTGCAAAATTATTACAAAATAATATATGAGGCAGTTATTGTCAGGTCATAAAGAAGAGGCAGTGTAAGAATTTCTGAGAAAACAAAAACCTACTAGAAACCCCATAATTGTTTTGCTCTTTTCCTTGAGATAATTTTAAGATCAGAGAACAGAGAGCTGGATTCAGAGCAAAACCTCGTAGTTTTGCTGAGCTGAAGAGAAAAAAATAAAAATTCAGAGCAGCTGAAGTATCTGGAATCTGTGAGTCAGAGCAATAGAAAGGAAGAAACTCTCCTTATAGAGAGAGCTTCTATAACTCATATAGAGAGTCTCTTACAAAGTTTCTATAACTCTCTATAAGAGAGTCAACCCCAGAAGTCTTTGTGAAGGAATCTCCTGTGAGTCTGCTGCTGAAGAAGATACAGCACTGCGGAGGGTGAGTCCACCCAGGGCTAACAGCCGCTGACTTGGGGGATGAGACAGAATAGATACTAAAAATCAACCCTTGCTGGGGGGAGTGCAATGCCCAAGGATGAGAACACAATGGCCCTACCAGAGTACAGAGATCTCAATAACTCATTGACATCTTGGCATTGTGCTGAAACAACAGAAAAACAACCCTAACCCTAACCACTCTAACAAAACTTACAATCAAACCCAAACAGACAGAAACTGCTAAGTTAGAGGTTCTTTGAAAGCCTACAAGTTGAAAGTCACCAGCAGGTAATTTACTTGTTTGCTAGGACAAAAATGGATATCCTCTGGAGGCTATTAATGGAATCTAGAGTGTTGGTTATATATTTTTACAATACTTATATTATCCATAATGCTAAATATTTTAAAAATGACTCATGCAAAAACAAGTGGAAAGCTATGTTCGAAAAATAAAGATAAATATGTTCAAAGAGTTAAAGAAAATCCAATCTTATATAATGAAAATACAGGAAAACCAACCAGAAAAAAAAAAACCATAAATGAAAAAAAAACATGAAAATTCTAGAACTGAAAAGGATAAAAAAAGTTAAAAAGTTATTTAATGGATTTAATAGTGTATTAGAAGTGGCAAAATAAATATTAAAACTTAAAAGTAAATAGAAAATTAAATAGAAATTGCCCAATCTGAAAAGAGAAAAAAATAATAAAAACTAGATAGACAAGCCTCCTCAAAGGGGACAGTAAATAATGGTTTGATCAGAATGTAACTAGAGCTCCTTAAGAAGTAGGAAGTTGTATTGAAACATAAAATAAAATTGAAGAATATTGAAGAAAATATTTGAAAAATAAATGAATAAAATCTTCCATATTTGATGAAAAACATCGTTCTATAAATCTGAGATAGTGAGCAAATCCAAGTGCAATAAATATAGAAATAATGGTATCTATATTCATCCCAGTTAGACTGCTGAACATCAAATTAAGAGAGAATCTTGAAAGCAGTAGGGGAATAAAGGAGCTGTAGAACACTGTATATACAAGGGGACAATAATCCTAGACTTCTTACTAAAAACAATGGAAGATGAAAGAAAATTGTGCAGCATATTTATCATACCCCCCCCCACACACACAATTATCAATCTAGAAGTCTATATCTAGAAAAAAAAATCCTTCAAAAAACAGAGCAAAATGAAGAGTTTTTTAAGTAAGTGAAAACAGAATTTTGAGATGCTAGACTATGCCTTCCAGGCTGAAAGGAACTGGTGTTAGAATGGAACCTGGATCTGTCTACAATGGAAAGCATTGGAAAAATATACATAAGTAGTAAAATATAAAATTCAAGTTTTCTATAATTTTCTTAAATTGTAACTTATTAAATTATAATAAGCAAATACGTAAATACATGGTGACATGAGAGTTATAGCTTACATAGAAATAAAAGCTATAATTGTACAAAGAATAGGGGATGATAAAGTAGAATTATACTGTTGTATACATATTACATTTGTGAGATGAGAATGAAAAGCAAACTGTGAGAAGTGTCTGGTGTAAAGTGAGGAGAAAAGAGAAAGAAGGAGGTGATAAGTATCTGTGTTAAAGTGTGAAGAGATACAGTATTCATTGTAAATAGACTCTAAGCTATTATAAAAGTCCTTAATTAAAGGAAAACAAAAAGGAATACCTAAAAGGTAAAAAAAAAGAAATGCAATCTAACACTGAAAGTTATTCCATGAACCCCCCAAAAGGGAGAAAAAGAACAAAGAACAAAAAACTAACAAAACAAAAACTAACAAAACACAAACAACAAACAAAAACAAAAGAAATTAAAACAGAAGGTACAATGGAAAACAAATAGCAAGGTAATAGACTTAAACCCAACCACATTACTTACTACATTAAGTGTAAATGCCTTAAATGTCCATAATTAAAAGGCAGATATTGACCAAATGGATAAAAAGACCAAACTAGAATTTGTCTACAAGAGGCAAATTTCAAATACAAAGACATAGATAACCTGAAAGGAAAAGGCAGGCAGGTAGTAGAAGGTATGTTATGAAATCCTTAAGTCATTTGTCTACAAGAGGCAAATTTCAAATACAAAGGCATAGATAACTTGAAAGGAAAAGGCAGGCAGGTAGTAGAAGGTATGTTATGAAATCCTTAAGTCATTTGTCTACAAGAGGCAAATTTCAAATACAAAGGCATAGATAACTTGAAAGGAAAAGGCAGGCAGATAGTAGAAGGTATGTTATGAAATCCTTAAGTCTAATAAAATTAGTGGACTATGCTCATGTTGGACAAAGTAAACTTCAAGTTATAAAGAGAGAGGGGAATGACATAATGATAAAAGGAGTTACTCACCAGGTGGGCTTAATAATTACATATATAATATTATATATATACAACTAATAAGAGAACAAAAATTCATGAAACAAAGTGACACAACTAAAAGGAAAATAATCAAATTCATAGTCATGGCTGGAGATTTTAATACTTCTTTCTCAGTAATTGGTAGAACAAATAGCAAAAACTATTAATAAAAATTCAGAAGACTGAATTGGCACTTACAGAGCCTTGTACACCAAAACTGAAGTGAAAAACATTTGTTTAGCACACATGGAAAACTACCATAGACTGGACCATAAGTCTCAACAAATTTGAAAAGATTGAGAATTTCAGATTATATTATTTAATCCTAATGTAATTAAATTAGAAATCAATAATAAAATATTTCAAAATTTCCAATATTGAAGATCAAATACAACTTTTTAAAATAATTTATGGATCAAAGAAAAAAATTTAATATTTGAAAAAGGATATTAGATAACATTTTGAACTAAATGATAATGAAATGACAACATATCACAATTTGTGGAATGGCACTAAACAATGCTACGAGGGAAATATATCACTTTAGTACATGTGAAACTTACTAAATGTAGAATATAAATGTCTTAACACAATAGCTAAGAAAATGCCATGAAGGCTATGTTAACCAGTTTGATGAAAATATTTCAAATTGTATATAAAACCAGCACATTGTACCCCATGACTGCATTAATGCACACAGCTATGATTTAATTAAAAAATAAATAAATAAATAAATTCCTACATTAGAAAGTAAGAAATGGTTAAATTATTCTTCTTAGTAAAGTATCTCAGGAATGGAAAAAAAAAGTATCCAATGTACTCAGTACTACTGTGAAACTAATTTATAATAACTCACACTTGCATATGAAAAATGAAACACAACTTTAGCTTAGGATGAAGGAGGGAAGTGGAGGGAAATGGAAAAGGAGAGGGTGGGAGGGATAATAGGGGATGGTAGGAGGACCACATCTATGGAGCACATTGCAAGTACAAGTTAGATCTATCATGTGTAGAACACAAATGTCCTAATGCTATAATTGGGTAAATGAGGTGAAAGCTATGTTGATTAGTATGATGTAAGCACTCCAATTTGTACAAATAATCAACACACTGAAATTGGCATAAATGTATTTATGATCTATGTACAAAAGACTTAATAAAAAAAAAAAGAAAGAAAAGAAATGGTTAAATTAGTGACCTAAGCTTCCCTCTTAACAAGCTGGAAAAACTAAACTTGAAGTCCACAAAATAAAAGAAATAATAATATAAGCAGAAATTAATGAAGATTAGAAACCTGAAGACTGATTTATTAAGAATATTGATAAAATTGATAAATCTTATCAATAAGATTTAGCAAGAATGTTCAATTAAAAAAATTGGAGATATTGGAATAATAGATATAAAGCTCATTGGAGCAAATAGACTCTAAATGGACCTTCACTCTAAATGGACCTTCACCTGTATAGTCAAATACCATGTTTCAATGTACTCTCTTTTGTTAGTCCTTGACATGACAAAAATTGTATTTTCTTAATTAATGGTTTTACTGAGATATTTCACATACCATTTTTTTCATTGATTAAAAGTGTAAAATTCAATGATTTTGGTATCACATTATTTTTTCATATTATGATTAAATAAATAAAAAAATTACCATTTTAACCACACTTAAGTGTACAATTCAGAGGCATTAATTATATTTACAATGCTGTGCAATCATCCCCATTATCTACCTAAAACTTTTCATCACTCTAAATAGTAACTTTGTAACCATCAAGTCATAACTCCTCACTTCCTTCTACCCCAAGCTCCTGGAGTCATTTCATCTTCTTTCTGTCTTTATGAATTGGCCTGTTCTAGATACTTCACATAAGTGAATCATACAATATTTGCCCTTTTTTCTTGGGCTTATTTCACTTAACATAGTATTTTCAGGGTTCATCCATGTAGCAGCACGTTTCAGTACTTCATTTTTTTATGAAATATAACAATATTTAATTGTAGAGATCACCTTTTTTAAAGCATGAGACAAATTCCTTTTTGAGGAAGAGAGAGAAGGGTTTACAGAACTTCCTCTCTACAGAGGAAGAGCAAAAGATAGGTTTATAAAGCAAGATGTGTTCACCCTAGTGAAGGGGCACAGTTTCCTGCACCCTTGTAAGCTGAATTAGTCTCATGTGTGCTCCTTGAGGTACGAGGCTCTGAGAAGGAACATTTCCAGTACTTGGGCTAGATGTGAGTTTTGGGGGATATTGTCTCCCAGCTCGCAGAAGCAGCTTTGCTGAAAAAATGCAGGCAGTCACGCCTTAAAGGAAAGAGTGTGCCTGAGAGCCCTCGCCAAGTTGTAGCTGGAGACAGATCATCTGCTTGGGGCAATGGACCCTTGCACTTAATCCCCTACCTCTATTTACACAGTAACTTTCAGTTAGACATATAGGGAAGTGGGCAAACAGAACAGACAACCCAGCCCTTTGTGGTTCATCTCCATTGTTGTTTATCGCCAAACCGGATATTCCTGGTTTAGAAAGGTGTGTACATATTTTGCTGTATTAACGCTGATAAGAAATCTTTACCTTTTGTCTTCTTTATTCTTGGATTATTTTTATCTGATGATTTGGGGGTATATAAGAAAGTGAATAAAGATGGCTGATGGCTGTTGTGCCTGAGCGAGCACCAGCCATCCCTTTTAAATCAATCATTTCATCTGCAGTGCTGCCTCTGAGTCATTGACTAGAAGCCCAGTGGACAGCAACACCCTAGACAATGAACAGGCCTACATGGTCACCACAAGAAAAGGCCCTGGTGAACACTTTTACACTGCTGGTGGGACTGCAAACTAGTACAACCTTTTTGGAAGGAAGTATGGAGAAACCTCAAAGCACTCAACCTAGACCTCCCATTTGATGCTGCAATTCCATTACTGGGCATCTACCCAGAAGGAAAAAAATCCTTTTATCATAAGGACACTTGTACTAGACTGTTTATTGCAGCTCAATTTACAATCGCCAAAATGTGGAAACAGCCTAAATGCCCACCAACCCAGGAATGGATTAACAAGCTGTGGTATATGTATACCATGGAATACTATTCAGCCATTTAAAAAAAATGGAGACTTTACATCCTTCGTATTAACCTGGATGGACGTGGAAGACATTATTCTTAATAAAGCATCACAAGAATGGAGAAGCATGAATCCTATGTACTCAATTTTGATATGAGGACAATTAATGACAATTAAGGTTATGGGGGGGGAAGCAGAAAGAGGGACAGAGGGAGGGGGTGGGGCCTTGGTGTGTGTCACACTTTATGGGGGCAAGACATGATTGCAAGAGGGACTTTACCTAACAATTGCAATCAGTGTAACCTGGCTTATTGTACCCTCAATGAATCCCCAACAATAAAAAAAAAAAAAGAAAAGGCCCTGGTGAAGTTCTGAGGTTTTGTTTTACACTGTTTTGGGGGCCCTCCTCTTGGTTCAGACATTATCATAGAACCACTTTGGTGGATTTAAATCACTTTTCAAATCCTGGGCTGCCTGGCCCTGAAGTGTTCCTCCTTCTCCCAGGTGCGGATTTTAGTTGCTCAGTATAGGACTCAGGTGGGCAGCCCTAAAATAGGGCCTGCTTTTGTCTTTCTTCCCAAGTGAGTCATCTGGCTGCTTCATGCTGAGAAGGAGGCAATGATCCCCATTAGGGGCCTCTTGTAGGCTCTCCAGGGAGATACATTTTGTCCATTTGTGTATTGATGGACACTTGGGTTGTTTCCACTTTTTGGCTATTATGAATAGTTCTGCAATGAACACCAGCACACAAGTATGTGTTCTAGCCCTGGATTTCCAGAAAATTGTGTATATACCTAGGAGTGGAATTGCTGAGACGTATGATATTGTATGTTTAGCTTTGTAAGGAACTACAATACTATTTCTTCGGTGACTGGACCATTTTATATCCTTACCACAGTTGTATGAGGGTTTCCATTTCTCCACCTTGTCACCATCATTTGTTATCATTTGACTTTTTCATCTTAACCCTGGTGCATAGTGGTATTTTCTTGTGGTTTTGATGTGCATTTCTCTGATGACTTATGATGTTGAATACATGTCTTCATCCATTTTTGACCAGTTGTATAGCTTAGGAGAAATTTCTATTCTGATGTGATTTCCATTTCTGATTGTGGTACTGACTTCTATTAGTGTACTTTGTATATTCTAGACATGAAAAATCATCCTTATCGTATGAAAGATTTGCAAATATTCTCTTCCATGCTGTAGGCTGTCCTATTACTTTCTTGATAATGTCCTTTGATAAAGGTTTTTAACTTTGATGAATTCAATTTATCTATTTTCACTGCTGTTGCTTGTGCCTTTGGTTTCATAGCTGAGACTCCATTGCCAAATCCAAGGTCATGGAGATTTATCCTTATACTTTCTTCTAAGAATCTTATGGTTTTAGCTCTTATACTTACCCAATTGATCCATTTTGAGTTAATTTTTGACTACAGTGTTGAGGTAAGGGTCTGACTGTATTCTTTTGCACATAGAAACCCAGCTGTCCCAACACCATCTTTTAAAGGCACTATTTTTTTCCCATTGGTTGGTTTGGCAGCCTTGCTGAAAATCAGGCCATCGAGATGTGTATTTACTTTTTGGAGTCTCAATCTCTATTTGTCTCTATGACTATCCATAAACCAGTACCACACTGTTTTGATTAATACAGTTTTCTAGTAAGCTTTGGTATTGGAATGTATCAATACTACATTTTTTATATTTCTCAAAAATCTTTTGGCTATAGAGGGTCCTTTGTAATTCCTATGAATTTGTGGCTCTTCCATTTTTGAAAAACAGGCTGTTGGAATTTTGGTAGAGATTTCCCTGAATCTATAGATTTCCTTGGGTGGTATTGACATCTTAAAAATGTTTAGTCTTTCTGTCTTTGAACATGGGACATCTTTCCATTTCTGTAGGTCTTCTTTAATGTCTTTTAGTAACATTTTTTGGTTGTCAATCTTTTGCTTCTTAAGTTAAATTTATTCTCAGAATTTTTATTCTCAATGTAATTCATTTTTATCTGTTAAAAATGGCATTAAAACACCTGGTTATTCATTTAGAAAACATAAACCACAGCCTCTACCTCATTGAATATTAAACTACTCTAAGGGAATATAATAGACCTAAATGTAAAAGCCAAAAAGCCTAACATTCCTAAAAGCAAAAAATATTTGCGAGCTTGGGACAGGAAAGGATTTCATAGGACACACACACACACACACACACACACACTTTGGTCATAAAAGGGAAATCTTTTATTTTTTAAATGACATATCCAAGAGAACAAAAAAATCAAGGTATACTTTCATAGAAATATTCACAACTCATGTATCTGCAGTGGGGTTTGATACAGCATTTATAGAGAACTCTTATAACTCAGTAACAATATTTTTCAAGAAGCTGAACAATGATCAAAATAGTAAATGAGGTTAGTGGAAATGGACATTTTATCCTGTCCCACAAGAGCAATGAGGAAACTAGCAGAAATGGTCAGAATTGACTATTTCAGAACTCTTGAAATTAAATGAAGGGTTACAGTGATTCAAATAGCATCTTATTGAGAAAAACAGATGAGTCTTGGTAAGAATAGTGATCACTGTGTCATTTATCTTTCTCTGGTCCCATCTCCTCCTCTCCTGGTGGCTATTAGTTCCACATAGTCCACAAGCAGTAGCCAACACTCACGGCCACTGGGAGTAGTAAAGTGGAGCAGGAACACCTTCTCAGTTCCTGAAGACAGTCTTCACACGACCTGTCTGGTGGTCCCATGGGAAACTCCACTCATCAGGTTCATCTTTCTTTTGCCCTAACCCCAAAGTCACCTAGTGTGAACAGTCTTTTTTCCAAGGAGCATTTTCTTAAATCAATCAGAGGTAATTGTTAAACATCACAGCTGCCTGAAGAGATAAATAATATTTGGGGGCAAACAATAGACTAATAAAAAAATCTCAGAAGAAAAGTTGGGGAATGGGACATCTGTGGGGGCTTTGAAAACCTCTGATATATTCCTTGGAATCTGGAAGACCCTATGCCCATGTTGGGTTGTGTGTATGCCCAGGGATGTACACATCTGAGAAGGCCCTAAACTCTCACCTATGGCCAACTTTGAGACTCTGAATTAGCAGGAAGTAACGATGAAGTTAGAGCTGGTGAGTGCCAGCCTGTGTATTGAAGGTGTGCCTCAGCACAGCTACAGTTTCCCAGCAAAGGCTTACTAGTTCCAGGCACTGACAAAAAAGAAGTCGTCCTATTCATTACCTAACTAAAAAGGTAATTGAGCATAGATTTCAATGGCCACACACAACAAAGCAAATAGAATTTATAAAATTAGTTAAGAAAGGTCACTAAACAAACAAGAACAATAATAGACGGCATAAAACAACAAACTTTGAGAAAGATGTAAAATCTGATTTCCAGAATTCAAATTTTATTATTGAAAATGCTTTTTTAAAAAAAATAATTATGAGACCAGCAGAGAAAAAAAGAAAGCATCAATCCTTCCACTTCAGGATAATTAACTTAAAGCATAAATTCTACTTCTTTAAAAGTAGTCAGCAGTGTTGTCTCTGAAAATGATGTGTCATTCTTTATTTTCTAAGATGGAGTCATCTGGTCCACAAAGCTACACACAATAATCTTAAAGTTGCACCAGTTTACTGAAGCAAGAAAGAACACAGCACATGAAATACAGCACAATGAAAATGTTAGCTATGGAATGAGAGAGCATAAACAAAATCCCTTTTTTTTTTTTTAAGGACAATTATTCTGCTTCTTTTCCCTCTTTAATCCAGAAGTGATGTTCCTGTAACATAGTAGGGTAGAAATGTGGTCTTTATCCCATGGATCTTTTTATCTGAATTGCTTTATGCTTACCCTTCCTGAGGGCAGCGTAGCAAAACATCCTTCAAGTCCCTCTTTTTTATTCTCCAGAAGGTTGTAAGTAGTAGGGACCAAGGAAGTAGCCCTCTAAGTACTCATAAAAGAAGCTACTTCATCAAGAAGCTCAGGGGTTTTGGCCTTTAACAGTGGGAATGGCAAATTTGAGCCTTAAGGATAAGCATCATTCTGTTTGTGGACAATTCTGTTTGTAGATGAGGGCTTAAGCCTCTGTCTTAAACTTATCACTACAAATGGTCTTGTGGGGATATAAAACACTTGGGACCAACATATTCCTCTCTCAGAAACCCCAAAGCACCTCTGAACAATGTGATACCTGCCTCACCTTTTGTGTTAGGCACAGAAGACTGCAGAATTGAAAATTATGTCAAGAAAGAAATCCCAGATTCTACAGCCTGGCAACTCAAACCTAAAGTATTGCATCTGAACTGACAAAACTACAAAGAGTATACTTTCTTCCATTAAATTCCACAGACCTTTCAAAAATTCAGCCAACTATTTAACTGCCCTGTTGTAAAATCTGACGTTAAACCACCACCAAAAAGCTTGAATTACACAAGTTTCCATAAAAGCATTTTTCTCACCACACATTCATTTTACTATCCTTTTCATTGGAAGACTGAAACAGCCAGGTCTCCGGTCTTCCCTGCCATTTGGCCAGAGCAGCCAGTGACCTAGGTCGAAGTTTAATGCTGACAATTGAGTGCACACATTTCTTGAACGGCACATCTCTCAGAGTTTACCTCAGGGAGATGTGTCTCTTAAAACTAAAGGCTCGATTTTGAATTAAGAATGATTGATAGGAATGAATTATTGCACCCAAATGCAGGCAATGGGAATGATGAGAAAATAAGGCATGCAGTACTGTGAATGAAGACAGTACTGGGCTGGACCACAGATAGGGGCGTGAGGTGCACAGATGCAATCCTGGAAGGGAATTGGTCTGTAGCTCTAGATAAGGAGGTGAATTTGTTTCAATTCCCATGCCCGCAGAGTAGAGAAGTAAACGTACACACTAGGGTGCCAACTCTATGCCAATGCCAGGCATGTGCTGTCACAGGAATTTTCTCACTCAAACATATGAACCTGGAGTCATGGTTTATGGCTCTCTCCCATCTGGTGGCTTTGGCTGGCATAGTCACACTTACTGTAGAGCTGGCAAAGTGGAACAAACAAGTTTTCTTTCTTTTTTTTTTTTAAACCTATTCTTCTCATAAAATCTATGGCAACTATCTACTATAAAATGAGTGGGTAAGTGTCTAAAAAGTGCTTCACAAAAATGTTTAAAAGTCCTGCATGTAATAATTTAAGTGCAGTAGATTAAATAAGTTTTTTCAAGAATTAGCTGCAAGGATTTTGGCTTCCAATATATGGCTGTTACAGCTGCATTTTAACTTTTCTTTAAATATTTTCTTTTTCATTTGGGTTCTATCACGAGGTAGTTTTGTTTCTGAGGTGAAAGACAGTTATACATATCTTTTTGGTGAATAAATATACCCTTGCAAAGAAGAAAAATCAAGAGGGCAGCACCTGTGGCTCAGTCAGTAAGGCGCTGGCCCCATATACCGAGGGTGGCGGGTTCAAACCCAGCCCCGGCTGAACTGCAACCAAAAAATAGCCGGGCGTTGTGGTGGGCGCCTGTAGTCCCAGCTGCTCGGGAGGCTGAGGCAAGAGAATCGCTTAAGCCCAGGAGTTGGAGGTTGCTGTGAGCTGTGTGATGTCATAGCACTCTACCAAGGCCCATAAAGTGAAACTCTGTCTCTATAAAAAAAAAAAAAAAGAAGAAAAATCAAGAATAGGACTAAATATTTTTGAGAATTCAAGTCTGAATAAAAAATTGGAAGGTTTTACTACCTTCTGAAACTCTTTAAAATACATGAATTTTTTAAAAATAATAATTTAGCTCAAAGAGACACCATAATATCTGGTCAATGAGTAAGAGATTCATAGGTGAAATACTCAGGAAGACACTTATAAATTCAAGAAAATATTTCTCATGCTAGATATTTATCTTTGTGTAAGTTAAAGCAATAAGAACAAAATGGTTAAATCATTAACTGAAAATAGTCCAATTTGTTTATTTCCACAATGCCAGACACCTTAATTTTTTTTAATGCAACAGCATCTCACTTTGTCATCTTCAGTAGAGTGCTATGGCATCAGAGCTCATAGCAACCCCAAACTCTTGGGCTCAAATGATTCTCTTGCTTCAGCCTCTCAAGTAGCTGGGACTACAGGTGCCAACCACAACACCAAGTTATTTTTAGAGATGGGATCTTCCTCTTGCTCAGGCTGTTCTTGAGCTCCTGAGCTCAAGCAATTTACCCCAGCTTGGCCTCCCAGCGTGCTTAGATTACAGGTGTGAGCCACCATGCCCTGCCAGACACTTTTAAAAAATGCAAAAGGTTGAGCCTGTTTTTCATGTTGTGAAATGATCTAGGTTTACATTTTCTTTCAACAAATATTGAGAGGCTATTATGAACCATGAACTTTCCTAAGTATTGGGGGTACAGAATTGGATATGATCTCTTGCTCTATGGAGCTTAGAATCTGGCTGTAGAGATGATATGTGTCAAGCAAACACACAAATAAGTTGTGATGAGTCATCTGAAAGAGCAGGGCCAGGTGTGACAGCACAAAAGAAGGGAATGGATCATAGCAGGCAGGTCACAGAAGTGGTACAAAAATGTGCCTCTGAAGCAGATCTCAAGGACCTCAAGGAAGAAGAGTTAGCTAAGGAAAGAGTCACAGAGAGGACTACAGAGTGCATAGGACATAGAGACTGGCTTGTATCTGTGCTGAGTCCAGATGAAACAGTCATCTTTGTGCAGCTGAGAAGACACTGTGGCTTGATGGCAGAGATGGTGTACAAGAAAGCATGGACTGAGATAATGCAAGAAAGGTGAGTTTAGGTAAGGTTCTTGTGGACCACATTAAGATTTTTTTTTTTTTTTTTTGCCTTCATCTATAGCTTTGGAGAAGCTTAAACATATTTAGAGAGGTTTAATGGAGAAAAAAAAAGATCCCAGTTATAAAGTTAATTTTGAGTTTCACCAAATTCAAAGCAGCATGGGACTTAACTCTCAACTATTTATTAAATTTACTCTATGTTTTACGAATTCCAGTTGGTAAGATAGCAAAGGGGAAATTATTTAAAAGTACATTGCATAAGCTATAAGTCATTCTTCCTAAATGGACAAATCATTACAACTTCTATTTCATAGGTTTCTTATTTGGAATGATCCCAATACTTATTAATATATTTGGTCCTGGATTTCAGCAATTGTTAATAAACCTGTATAGAGTTTTGTAAGTTTTAGGGAATTATTAGGTCTGTGTCCCAGATTATCAAGACCCTGGATTATAATCTATACAAATTCATTGTAGTTAACCAGAAAAGCAGGTGGGGTTGGGGGAGAGAAAGGGAGAAGAAGAGGAGGAAAGAGGGGAAAAAAAATTCTAGGCAAGCCAGGCAGATCTTTATTGTGTCAATAATTCATAAAAATATAGGGACAGCTTTTCCACTGATAGAATCAAGGTACCCAGAATGATGAGAAAGAGAGGAGAAAGGAGAGAAGAGAGAGCATGAGGGAGAGAGAGGAAATATGAATTAAAAAGAAGGCAGAAAAGGAGAAGAATAGATAGAAGAGGCAATGAAATACAGCAAGTAAGAGCAAAACATGAGCATGTAACTTGCAAATATGTTGACTAAGTTTTGAAGGAGGTTGCATCATTGATGAAGACTAATTTCAAACAAGTTTGAGATCCCAACTACCTGTAATCAGAAACTGGTCCCCAAGGAGAGCTTACGTTCTGTTGCCCTGTTTAGAAGTAGCCACAGTGGGACAAGGAGAAAACAGAACTTCTCAGAAAAGAATGGGGAAGGAAGAAGGCTGACTAGGGGCAGCTTTTGCCAGAAGTCCCTGTCCAGAGGGAGAGATACTGGATAGAAGTAGACTTAGTGAAGCTGAAGGTGAGGAGCTGAGCTTAGAAAGAAGATAGACAAGTGCACATAATCACTGCTGAGGCAAGCTGTGACTCAAGAAAGAGGATCCAAGAAAACAAATTCCAGGTACAAAGCCCATCACGGGGGCGGCGCCTGTGGCTCAGTCGGTAGGGCACCGGCCCCATGTACTGAGGGTGGTGGGTTCAAACCCTGCCCCGGCCAAACTGCAACCAAAAAATAGCCAGGCGTTGTGGCAGGCACCTGTAGTCCCAGATACTTGGGAGGCTGAGGCAAGATAATCGCTTAAGCCCAGGAGTTGGAGGTTGCTCTGAGCTGTGTGAGGCCACAGCACTCTACCGAGGGCCATAAAGTGAGACTCTGTCTCTACAAAAAAAAAAACAAAAACAAAAGCCCATCACCAAGAGGATGAGAGACCCCTCCCCCAAGCAGGAGGCTTGCTGTGGGCTCTCTGTAAGAGAGGAGAGAACAAAAGACCTCCATTTTACCCTGCGGGAGAGAGCCATTAAACAGCAGGCCTCCTTTTCTAGGGATGTCCTACTTGTGAGCCTAGGCATCATCCTGCTGGGCATAAAATTGAATAAATATTTTCCCAGTAATTCTGAACTCTCATTCTACTCTCCTTCCTCACCTGGTGGTCTGAAGGTCTGCCTCCTGCAGAGCCCAGAGTGTTTGGCAAGTCCCTGAGAGGCCTGGGCATTGTGTGGGCTGCCAGACAGCAGCACAGAAACAGTGACTTGAGTGGAAGCAGGGGGCATGGGAAGAGAGGAAAGTGCGGGAGAGATGCACAGCATAGGTGCATGGCAGGCAGAGGCACTGACGCCTCTGTTCAGAAGAGAATGGCTAGGGTTCCAAGCCAGTAGACATAGCAGGACTAAATTCAGGAAAGGTCAATAACCGCAGGGATGAAGTCTCCACAATGTCTTCCCAGGGGAATTTCAGAATTTTCGTGCACTGGTAATTACTGCTTTTCTCCTATACTTCCTGTCTCGCTATTTCCCGTTGAGTATATGTGGAGACACATAATTTGTTTTTCTACTTCATAAGGGTGTGGACCAAGAGGAATCACCTCCATTCCTAAATAGAGAGATGGTGGGTATCACTTACCCATCGCACACACTGTCATGGACCCAGTACATTTTTTTTTTTTCTGTGAGTAGAGGGTGTGGTCTTCTTGTGAAAGAATATTTCATGGGGGGCAGCGCCTGTGGTTCAGTCCGTAAGGCGCCGGCCCCATATACCGAGGGTGGTGGGTTCAAACCCGGCCCCGGCCAAACTGCAACCAAAGAATAGCCGGGCGTTGTGGCGGGCGCCTGTAGTCCCAGCTACTTGGGAGGCTGAGGCAAGATAATCGCTTAAGCCCAGGAGTTGGAGGTTGCTGTGAGCTGTGTAAGGCCACAGCACTCTACGGAGGGCCATAAAGTGAGACTCTGTCTCTACAAAAAAAAAAAAAAAAGAATATTTCATGGGAAGAAAGAACAGACAACAGTAGGAATTAATATGGTCCACTAAATATTTATGTTTTTTTCTTTCAGGTATGTATTCCTTTTCCCACTCTTTTAAAGTTTACTTTGGTTATGTTTGACTTCCTGTAACTAATAAAACACAAGCAGATATAATATAATTTCCCTTGGGTATATAACTAGGAGTGGAATTGCTGGGCAATATGGAAGCTCTATGGCCTTTACAGAGCAGATAGACAGACTCCTTTCCAAAAGTGCTGCATCACTTTACATCCCCATCAGCAGTTTATGTAAGGGTTTCAATTTCTTCACATCCTCACCAACACTTATTATTATCTTTTTTAATATAGTCATGCTAGTGGGTATACTAGTTTGGGTCGTCAAAGTTTTGATGTGCATTTCCCTGATGACTAATTATGTTAAACGTTGTTTCATGTGTTTATTGGACATTCATACATTTTTTTGGAGAAATTTCTATTCATACCCTTTCCTATTTTTTAATTAGGTTTTAATTTCATTATTGAGATAGAGGAGTTATTCGTATACAGTAAAACCTCTGTATGTTTACCATCCAAGGGACAGTAGCAAACTGGTCAACATACAGAGGTAATCAACATAAGGAACTTGGACTACTGTACTGATATGTACATGTGGTGCATGTCCAGTCCATGAAAATTAGGTCAACTTAAGGAGGGTGGTCAATGTAGGGAGGTAGTCGACTATGGAGGTTCTACTGTATTCTAAAGACAAGTCTCTTATACATACAGTTTATCCCTGAACAACATGGGTTGAACTGCATGGATAGATTTACCTGCAGATTTTCTTCCTCCTCTGCCATCCCTTAGATAGCAAGACTAACCTCTCTACTCCCTCCTCTTCTTCTGCCTGTTCAACACTGAGATGAGGATGAAGACTTTTATGATGATCCACTTCCACTTAATGAATAGCAAATCTATTTTCTCTTCCTTATGATTTTCTTAATAACATTTTCTTTTTTCTAGCTTACTTTATTGTAAAAATACAATATATACTACATGTAGCATAGCATACAAAACATGCATTAATATATTGTTTGTGTCATGGGTAAGGCTTCTGGACAAAAGTAGGCTATTAGTTAAGTTTCGAGAAAGTCAAGAGTTATACATGACTTTTTTCTTTTAGTGTATCCTTATTTATTTTCTATCATCTTTTTTTTTAATCACTTTTGATTGTGCAGAAGGTTAATGCCCCCAACCCTTGTGTTGTTTAAGGGTCAGTTGTGTCTGATTTGAAAATATTTTACTCCATTTTTTGGATTGTCTTTTTACTTTCTTTATGGTGTCCTTTAAAATTTTCTTGTGCTTCAGCTCTTATGTCTAGGTCTTTGATCCATTCAAGTCAATTTTTGTATATGGTGTGAAGTAGGGTCTAACTTTGTACTTTTACATGAGGATGTTAGTTTTCCTAGCAACATTGTTTTAAAAAGCTCTCCTTTCCCCCATTACACTGTCTTGTAGCCCTTGTCAGAAAACAAATGACCATAAATGTGAGGGTTAGTTTTTGCACTCTCAGTTCTATTTCATTGACCTATATCCTCATGCCATTACCACACAGCCTAGTGATGTCAGCTTTTTAGTTAAGTATTGAAGTTGGTAAGTGTGAGTACAATAACTTGGTTCTTCCTTGAAGATGTTTGGCTCTTCTGAGTCTCTTAAATTTATAAATGCATTTTAGTCCCAGCTTTTCAATTTTTGCAAAGAAGCCAACTGGGATTTTAATAGGGATTGAGTTAAATCTAGAAATCATTTTGAGAAGTTATTCCATCTTAACAAAGTCTTGTGATCCTTGAGAATGGGGCATCTTTTATTTATTTAGAACTTCAATTTTTCCCAGCAATTTTTGTAGTTTTTAGCCTATTTTGTGCACTTATTTTATTAACATTATTCCTAAATATTTTATTCTTTTTGATGCTAGTATCAATTGAATTGTTTTCTTAATTTCAAGTTCAGTTTATTCATTGCTATATAAAAATACAATTGCTTTATATATGTTACATTATAATGGGATTCATTGGGTACAAAGAATTAGGTTACACTGATTTTATTTGTTAGATAAAGTCCTTCTTATAATTGTGTCCAGCCCCTAAGAGGTGTGCCATACATGTGAGCCCCCCATTCGCTTCTTTCCCCCAACCCCCACCTTGTATTAGATTATCTACTGCCCTCATGTTAGAATTGAATACATTGGATTCTTGCTTCTCCATTCTTGTGATGCTTTACTAAGAAGAATATGTTCCAACTAAATCCAGGTTAGTAAAAAAGATGTAAAGTCTCCATCTTTTTAAATGACTGCATAGTATTCCATGGTATACATACATCACAGCTTGTTAATCCATTCCTGGGTTGGTGGGCATTTAGGTTGTTTCCACATTTTGGCAATTGTAAGTTGAGCTGCAAAAAAAACAGGTGCAAATGTCCTTATGATAAAAGGATTTTTTTTCTTCTGGCTAGATGCCTAGTAATGGGCTTGAAGATCAAATGGGAGGTCTAACTTGAGTTCTTTAAGGATTCTCCACATTTCCTTCCAAAAAGGTTGTATTAGTTTGCAGTCCCACCAGCAGTGAGAATCCTTTCACTCCATATCCACACCAGCATCTGCAGTTTTGAGATTTTATAATATGGGCCATTTTCCCCGGGGTTAGGTGATATCTCAGAGTAATTTTGATTTGCATTTCTCTGATGATTGAGATGATGAGCATTTTTGCATGTTTGTTAGCTATTTGTTTGTCTTTTTTTAAGAAGATTCTATTCATTTCTCTTGCCCAGTGATATATGGAATTGTTGGGTATTTGCATATTGTGAATTGGACAAAAGCTCAATAAGTAGGATCTATAGAGAACTCAAATTAATCAATATATTTTTGCATATTGATCTTTTCTCCTACACCATTGCTGACCTCATTTATTAGTTATATTATTTTTTGGTGGATTCCTTCTAGTTTTCTATATACAAAATCATTTTTATGCATCCTGTTCAATATTAATGCTTTGTATTTCATTTTCTTATCTAATTACTCGGGTTAGCACATATGGTACAATGTTAAATAGAAGTGGTGAGAATGGACGTTCTTGTCCTTTCCTAATCTTTAAATGTGTGGCTCCTTCAAGATTTTTTTTATAGGTTCTTTTTCCAGGTTGAAGATGTTTCCTTCTATTTCTAGTTTGGGTACATTTCTATGGGTCATTAACAAAAGTTTTGAGAAACACAAAAATCAAGAAGCATAACATCTGTGAATAGAAATAAATGAAGCCCTCTCAGCAATGCTGATAAGCCAAGCAAGTTGAAACTTGTACAGGTGAATCAGAAAGGACTCTGTCAACTGTGTTTTCTGGAAGTAAAATAATAGACCATAACCATAGTCTGTCTCTAAACTTTCATAGTGACCCATGTACCATGAAGGAGCATTGTGTAAAATGTTTTTGCTGTAACTACTGAGATGTGTTGTGAATTTTTTAGTTCATTGTCTGTCTTGTCATTAGATTTCTCTAGAACCTAGTTTGAGTCATTTGTTTGAATAACATAATCTGAAAACAGAGTTATGCACACTGTGGGTGGAGTGAAGATGTGAGGGAATACAAAAACTTGTAAATACTGGAGAAGGAGACAAAATATTTTCAGATGCTTTCATTGCCTACCCAAGTAATCCAAGGCCAACTTGGAAAGAGCTAGAGTAAGATTTCAGTAAGATTGCCTGTTAAAAAACAAAATAACAATACTTCTCCAATATATGCACCATATACAGAATATGACAACAATGGGGATAGTGCATTTTTAATGGATAACATAAAATATGTTCTGGGAAAGCTGGAGGCATGAGAAGAGGTGCTTGTCTACAATAGTCAAAGGCAAGTTAAATGGCACACACCCCGAATCAGCAATGGACCTAGAGAGACGTGTCATAGACATGCCTTGGACTTTGAGGAATGTCCTCTAAATCAAAGCAGATAAGACCAGATCTGATGAATTCACAAAAGCTAAGTAATAGTTTTCTTTTCATGAGAAAGAAATGTAGTACCTAGGGAAACAAGTGGATAACATCCTGACAGAAGACCACTAATACCTTCTAATTTGGAGGCGCTAGTACTGGCAGCAAATGGGAGAGGAGGGATGATGTCTAGAAACCCCCTTCTCAATATAGCTCAATACATTCAGGGACAGTTGCAGAACAGACAGAGAGCAAAGGTTATGGGGTCACCATGTCAGCTCTGGACATTCCCCAAGTGACCGCACACTGCTTCCTTGAACATTTGTCACTTTCTCCAAAACAGGGGCTTTGGCTCTCAATTGACAGAACTCACAAGGAAAAACACAACAGTAAAACAAGAACAACAACAAAATCATCATGACAATTCAAAACAATGCAAAATGACATGCTGAATATATTTGCAACATAAAGCATTAGTGCACAAAGACCCTTAGAAATGAATTAAGAGACCACCCAGTAAACCTGGGCCAGGATATTTAAGTGGTCAACTCACACCCACCCCATACACAGAAGCACCAGCATGTGAAAAGATGCTTCCCTTTGCTAGCAATCAAAAATTTAATGCTCCGTTCAGGTGCGGTGGTGGGTGGATAGCTTGAGCTCACGAGTTTGAGACCAGTCCAATCAAAAGCAAGACCCTATCTTTACTAAAAAAAATAGAAAAACTGAGGCAAGAGGATCTTTTGAGCCCAAGAGTTGGAGGTTGCTGTGAGCTATGATGCCACAGCACTCTACCCAGGGTCACAGCTTGAGACTCTGTCTCAAAAAAAAAAAAAAAAAGCAATAGTCAACATAAACATTGAGGGTTCATTCAGCCTATGATTTGACACATATTTTGACTATTATAATACTTTAAAGCGTACACATATGGCTGGTAGAATGGAAATTAGAATAGCTTATCTGGAGGGCAGTGTGACAAATATTTCAAAAGTCTTTAAAATGTCCTAACTTTAACCCAGTAATTCTACTTCAGGAAATTTAACTGTAAGGACGTAGCATAGATTTAGTTAGAAGAATGTTCAGTGTAGTATAATGTGGTTTGGACAGTGAAAATTTGGAAACAACTTACATTTCTGACAATATGAACTACTTTAGAATGCTAGCGAGCTCCCACATAAATCCCAAGGAGCTATGTAGATTGATGTTCAAAGATGAGTGCCAGGATACACTTAAAATCCATTCTGAAACTTTATTTTATACACACACATGTACAGCAGTGCTAACTTACTTTTATCGTGATGTATTTCCATTTTCTAGATGTTTGTTTTTAAGAGATAAAAGAATAAAAGTTTGCAGATAGATAAAAATGAACTAAATGCCACTTAGGAAAAGGTGGGCCATGTGAGAAGGAAAACAGTTGCTTTTTGCAGGATGGATTATCAATCATGAGGACTGTACTTCTTGTATGAAAAAGTGTCAGTCTCCAGACTCTGCTTTGTGAGGAATTGGTCTTGTTTGGACATCGTTCAATGTGTCAAGAGAACTGTTTGTTTTCATTCTCTATCGCCCTTTGAGCCCAAACCACGAGTAGGAAAGAGCCTTGGAGCATCCCCAGCCTGCTCAAACTCTTAGTGACTTGAATCTGCTGCTTTTGATTGTATTGCCCAATGCTGAACTGCAGATGGATCAACCCTTAACAAAGCATCTAACCTAACAGAACAAGGAGGTGCATGCTGTGGATGTGCAGAGGCTTCTTGAATGAAGGACTTCACACTGCCTGCCTCTTCCAGGTAGCCAAGGACATCTGAAAAGGGCAGAGCAGGAGGGGAAGAGTTCAAGGGCATTAGGGCAGGCAGTCAGCGAGAAAATGTGTCATCTGCAATCCTTGTAGATTTGCATGTGTTTTCATTTTGAACAACAGAATAACAGAAACTTTATAGACAGAGGTGCTAATTACACATGTAATCAGGTGAAAAGAACATAGTAAATGGCCCAAATTCCTAAAGTTAATACAAGTTCCTGGGTTTTATAACACTAAGCATTTAACTTGTGTTACCTTAAATCCTCCTGATGACATGGTGAGGGAGAAAAAGACAATTATTTTTCCATATTCTTCTGATGTAGAAACAGAAGCTCAAAATTATAAATAATTTGTTCAAGTTCATACAGGACTTCTGAGTATCAGAACAAAGTTTTTGCAAAATTCTGGAATAGGGCTGTTTCTATCTATCATTTTGAACTCACTCATGAACCAGTGAGGAGAAAGTTGTATGTAGGTGTTTTGAAGGTTAGAGGAGGGGAGAAGAGGGGGTATAAGAAAGGGAGGAGGAAATTTTTGCATTCCATTTGGGGAGGAATAAGTCTGCATGTCAGCATGACGTGGCTTAATTAAGCTCTCATATCTCTTCAACTGATACGTATAGATCCCTGATTATGTGCTAGGGTTTGGGTGGGAGCATTTGACTATGTTCATATGAGCATGTCTGGCATCGCTTCCACAAATCATCTCAAAACATTCCATTTCAGTCACATGAAATGATAGCTCCTTCATATTGCTTCTGACTAAAGCACTCTTCCTTGTCCAGGGGTATATTTTAAATGCTAAAAATATTGTTTCTAAGTCTAAATTGAAAAGCACTGCTGAGTAGAGACATTTCAATGGCAAGAGATTTTCACCTCGTTTCATAAATTCTAAAGAATTTCAGATGTGGAATGCAGGCACGGTGATGCATGCAGTATGCTGTGTTGGTGAGTGAGGATCCATCACTGGCTATGTGAAAGTTTTCCTGTAAATCAAAATACGTTTTCACAGAGACCCATAGCAGTCTCTCCTAGAGGTTACTAACATACATGTGGTATTATAAAATGATACTCACACCCAATGTTTGCACGTGGTTTACAGTTGCAGTTGCCATAACCATCTCTTCACACTTTGACACCATTTTCCTTAGCATGTGTCATACCAGTGAATAAAAAGTAATTTTGACTTAGAGATATAGCATGAAGATAGATAACTGCAGGCAAGGGAAGCCTAAATATAAAATACTTCTTTAAATGTAAAAGCAATAAAAGCTGATTATAGAAAAAGTGAGGGCCAGGTGTGGTGACGCATGCCTGAAATCCCAGTGCTCTGAGAGGCCAAGTCCTAAAGATTGCCCGAACTCACAAATTTGAGACCAGCCTGAGTTCTGTCTCTACTAAAAATAGAAAAATTAGCTGGGTTTTGTGGTAGGTACCTGTAGTCCCAGCTACCCAGGAGGCTGAGGCAGGAGAATCACTTGAGCCCAAGTTTGAGATTGTTATGAGCTATGATGCTGTAGCACTCTACCCAGGGCAAAAGAGTGTGACTCTGTCTCAAAAAGAAAAGAAAAAAAAAGGAAGAAAAAATTTGAATATATAGGATTGGGAGAATTACTGGCATTACTATTACCCAGAAACTCCACTGTTAATGTTTTAATATTTATTTTTCTAGGCTTTATTTATATGTATACCAATACATGAAAATGTATTGTACTCTAAATAGTCCTTTGAATTCTACTTTTAGATTAACACATAGATAAAAAATACATATATTCTCATAATTAAATGGCTCCGTATTTTCTACTTTGGGGACATACCTTGATTTATCCATTCTCCTATATTTATAAGCATAAACTACTAACATATGAACTTTGGTGTAAAAATTTGTAAACATTATGAAAGCTTTTATTTCACATTTCCAACAGTGGTGTATATGAGAGTTTTTGTTTACTTAAACTTCAGCCTGCAGTGGACTTTTCCTATCTAATTGACCAAAATAATACCCTTTATATTCATGTTTTCATTTATCTTATCACTGGCAAACTGTCTATATTCTTTATGTAATTATTTCTTAGCCTCTTTTTATACTGGTAAGTATGAGCTCTTCTTCTGAGACATATCAGTCCCTTGCCATGTGTAGCCAAAGTTTTTCAAAGTCTGACATTGATGTTTCAGTTAGTTGACTTTTTCATGTCAGCCTCTTCTCTCATGACTCTCAGTTCTTGTTTCATTAAGGCCATGGCTTCTTATACTTTGATATCTAAAATATATCATCTTCATAAGAATATTATTGCTTTAATACTTCCAGATGCCAGTCCATTTTCTTTCTGTAGTCCAGTTTTCTCTTTTCTTTGGCATTGTACAAACTGCTATCTGAAGTCAGTTGACCAGTCAGGATGTGTGGCTTGTATTTGGCTCGATAATCCTCTTCACCTTCACTTATCCAATGACTGAATCTGCTTCTCAAAGCCACAGGTAGGAGGGCAGGTTGCTATGCACAAGTCTAAGTCCAGTTCCCAATTTCTAGCAGGATCAAGTGTATCTTTGCACCTTCAACAGGACATGTCTTTCTCTTTTCTCTTTACCTGAACCTCTTTTTCTCTGGTCCAACATGGGCCAATTAACAAACAGGCATCTCTCACACAGTCCTTCCTATCACTTCCCCCACTTGACTTGAAGCTTTTTTCTTCTCAGAAGGCACCAAGAAGTGCCCATTTTGCTGACCCTGCTTAAGATCAGGGAGGAGGAAAGAAGAGGGGCAGAAATTGCTGTATTACCATATCCCTGGGGAGCAGCACCAGAAGACAGAGGAAGCCAGCTGCCCTATGTTCGGGTCAGTATTCACTCACCTTCTCTCTCCTGACTCAAGGTACCTTCTACCATTTTCCATGACACTTGTTTTCATGATACAAAGTTCAGCCATGAGCTGAAGTCTGAGTAGGATTTTTCTTAATCCACATCTTTCTGTCTCATAATTGACACCAGTTCTACAAAGTTTTAGGCATCCTTAGTGGAAAATTTAATGTTCTTCATAGGCATTTTTGAGATAAAATGTAGAGAATAGCTGAATTATGACTATTGCTAACATGCATCTTGGATTCTCTGTGGGTCTTTGACCTGTCTGCCACTCCATGTGTAATGGGTCACTTTTGGAGAAGATTCTCACTGCAAGAAATAGATATGGTATTATGAGCCTGTGAGCCACATAGAATGCAGATAAGGCAGAGAGGGAGAAAGTGAGGCATGTGCCACATACTTTTAAAAAGATATTTATGTAAGAGAAATTGTATGACACATGGCCAAGAATAGTTGCTTTAACACTGGGTAAGGGATGGGAGTGGGTGTTTCCCGATAAGAAATGACATATTGGGAAGGTCAAGGGTAAGTTTCAACTTTGTAATTGAGAAGGAATGAAACAAACATCTGAGCATCTACCCTTGTGTGTTATTTATTTACTGCTGCATAACAAATGACCCCAAAGCTTAGTGGCATAATACAATAACGAGTATTTATTGGGGCACACAAGTTCATGAATGGGTTGGATGGATAGTTCTGGCCTGGGGTCTCTCTTGAGATCACGGTTTGATATCAGCTGGAGCGACATCATCTGAAGGCTTGACTGAGGCTTGAGGGACCTTTTCCAAGGTAGCTCACTCATATAGTCATAAATTTGGTAAAGGATGTTGGTGGGAGATCCCAAGGTCCTCTCCATTTGGACTTTTCACAGGGCTGCTTAAGTATCTTCATGACACAGTAACTATCCTAGAAACAAGGTAGAAACTGCAGTGCCCTTTATGATCTAGCCTCATTACCTTTTCCAGACTCTCTTGCTCACACAAGGAAGGCTATCTCTGATTCAACATTAAAGGACACCATGCAAGAAGGTGAATACCAGGAGGTGAAGAGCATTGGGACCGTCTTGGAGGCTGGCTACCCAAATATGCCAGGTCTTCTGTATTTTTATTCCAACCCACTTTGTGTTAATACATGGGAAAAATAAACTACAGAAACTGGTAAGCAACATATCTAGGATTTAAACTCAGGATGTAGCACCTAAGTCCTTGCTATACCCATTGCACAGTAAGCTTCAGAACAGGTCTTTACATTACCTGGGACTGTGGAGGAGGGGAGAAGGCAGTGATAGTCCTAGTGCAGCTTGGATTTGCAGGGTTAGTCAATCTGTGAGTAGGGGTTAAGGACAAGGGCGAGCTGAGTTCCTCTTGTAGCTTGAGCCTACATAGAAGATAGCATAGGAAATGTAGGAAGAGGGAAAGTGGCATGGTCTGAGCAGAGTGGCTCTGGAATGGGTCACAGGTTGGATGGGCAGGAATGGGTGACTGGGAGCAGAATAGAAAAAAGGTAAAGGTGTTGGAACAAAGGGCAAAGCACTTCTGTTTCGTTGAAAGTCATTTTAAGGGGGTAGAGAGCCTGTGGTTATGGGGATGTGGTGAAAGACTTGGGGCAGAACCCCCCACTCTGCCCGGAGCTCTGACCACCCCAATCAACCGCAAGAGACGTCGCTTGATGCAAAAACGCAAGAGGATTTTTATTCCAGCATGCTGGGACTTGACTCACAACTCTTTTAGGAGCCGAGAAGTCAAGCCCCGCACAGCAGTTTTTTACAAGCTTATAAAGGCAAAAACTACAAAGTAGGCGGGAATAGCAGACATGCCGGGGACTCTAACAATAAAGTAAGGGGGTATAGACACAGCTGGGGCTGTAACCAGATAAGAAGAACTCTGGTTCATTATTCAACTGTCTTAAGACAAGACTAACAGTCAAATATTTGCTTAATAGTAAACATTTGCTGCAGCTCCTGGGGCTATCTCCTGGAACAGTTACAAAAGGTCACATTCCTATGGTAGGGAGCGAGAAGTGGTCACATTCTCATGGTAATATTTTCTTTCATTCCCCCATTTGTTTTTTTGGGAAGTTCTAATCATGGAACTTCTGGCTCTATGTATTCATTCTCATGGCTATCGTCCCGGCGGAGAGACTGGTAATGCTGTCTGAGCATTAATACTTGTACAGCACTCACTCTCTCCCGGACGAAGGTGACTATACGGTTGAAAATGTAGGGCCCAAAGGTAAGAATTAGAAGCAGTATAATAAGAGGGCCTATTAAACTGGAAACGAGAGTGGTGAACCAAGGTGATCGGCTGTACCAACTTTCAAACCATCCTTGATGGGCCTCCCGATCTCGTTGTCTTTTTTCTAGTCTCTCCCTGAGTTTAGACATGGAGTCTTTTACCATACCAGAGTGATCTACATAGAAACAGCATTCTTCTCTTAGTGCAGCGCATAACCCTCCATCTTTTAGGAACAGGAGATTGAGTCCCCGTCTATTCTGCAATACTACTTCTGATAAGGAGGACAGTGACTCTTCTAATTTTGTGATTGATTGTTCTATGGCTTTTAGGTCCTCATCTACAGCTGCTCTCAGTTCTTCGAGATACTGTGGGGTCTGGACAAGTGCAGCCATTCCTGTTCCTACTCCGGCCGCCACCCCTATACCCATCAGGACAGCTAGAGTAATAGAGACTGGTTCCCTCTTCTGTCTACGGGGTCTGAGATCGAATTCGGCCTCGAAGGAACTCGCCTCATGATAGATAACTCTAGGTATTAATTGTACGAGGATACAGTAGTCTGCAGTGGAGTTAAACACTGATGAGGAAATGCACGGGGTTAGCCCGGTGCTGCAAGCCCACCATCCTCCTTTAGGGGGCACTAGATAATAGTGGTTGATGGGCTTTTAATGGTCTCATTACACAGATGCTGGCGATTTTCGGGGATCGTGCCTAGGCAAATGCCTCGCCCAGAGACTGCTGTAAGGGTGATCTTGGATCCCCAGTCACAGGAATTATGGGAGGTGGTATTTTGGAAGATACCTGGGAAGGCGATCCCTTCATAATAGGGCGGGCCTGAGGCTAGACACAACCAGCAAGATTCGGTAAGATTAGGGTTGGAAGTATTGAGGACATTGAAAGCCCCCTGTATTAAGTTAAGAAGTCTCTGCCCGGTGCTTGGAGTCTCTGGGGATGTTACCTGGGGAGACAGTTTTGCAGGCGATGGGGCTGTGCTGGCCTCAGTAAATTGGGTCCTCCCCGGAGTCTGGGGCATACGGGGAGAAATAGGCGGCCTAGCTGGTGGCTGCTGTCCTGAGAGTACGATGTTGGGTCCTATCTGGACAGCGACGGGGGTCTCTATTTTTAATTTGATGAAGAAGGTAAATCCTTTATCCCACCCTGACATATAGAAACGGAATCCCCATGTTCTTCCTTTTATCCAATCTCGGGCTTGTTTCCCCCTCTCCGTGAAGGAAATATTTAGGGGTTTTGACCCTGCTCTGGTACTGCTCCTCTTTACGGTTATTAAGTCCCAAGAGGAGAAGGGGTGCCAGAAGGCCTGCCCAGTCGTCTCACATCCCCATTGTTTACAATAGAAATTTTCTACCCCCCCACATCTGTTGGCTTGGCTTCTCGTTCTCCCGTCCCGGGGACAGATATAGAACTCTGTTTGTCGCATCCGGCGCTGGGCGGGCAAGTTGCCACAGCCAGGGGCGTCTGCAGCGTACTGGCCTTGGGATATGGAGCCTTGGGTAAGTGAGCGCTTTGTTAAATGGTGATCAAGGCTTGATGGAACCTCTTTAAAGGTCTCATCGGAGATAGCCCAATTATCTAGCCCTGCTATTAAGGTGCAAATATCTGGGGTGAGGGACGGCCACCAGGTCCAAGGAGGGTCTTCTTTTGTAGTACTCCATACTACATCACCAGTCTGAGAGAGAACCTGCCAGGTTAACCTCTGGGGGGCATGGGGGTTGGGACCAGAGCTACTTATCACCGGGAGTTGTATCAGCAGGAGCAGGGCTACTGCGGCGAATGCGGAGCTTGAGGGGGTTGTCCATCTTTTCCACTTTCCACCCGGAGTCTGGCGGCGGTGCTGGTTTGACATGAGATGCGTGGATCCAGGATGCGATGCCATCAACTTTTATTGCCGTGGGGGTTGTGAGCAGCACTAGGTATGGTCCTTTCCACCGTGGTTCAAGGTTGGCTGTCCGGTGGTGCCGGATGTACACTGAATCTCCAACCTGGAACTGGTGAGGTATTTGCAGATCCCCGGGCTTGTAGGCCTCGATCAGCCGGCTCCACACCTCCTTTTGCACAGTTTCAAGGGCTTTTAATCTGGTGTATAGAGATTGAGAGGACTAAGATTCTGGGGAAGGGAGGTGCTGCATGGCAACAAGCGGGGGGTGAGCTCCATATAGGATTTCAAAGGGGGTCAGCTTGAGAGTGCTAGGGGTGTTGCGCACACGGAACAGGGCAAAGGGAAGGAGGACTGTCCAGTCAGTAATGCCAGTCTCTAAGGATAATTTAGTCATGGCCTCTTTTAGGGTTCTATTCATCCTCTCAACCTGCCCTGAGCTTTGGGGCCGATAAGCACAATGTAATTTCCACTCAAGCCCCAGGATTTTGGCTAAACCTTGATTAACCTGGGCAACAAAAGCGGGACCGTCGTCGGATCCGATTACCTTGGGTAGCCCAAATCTTGGAAAAATTTCTTCTAATATTATTTTGGCTACGACTTGAGCAGTCTCCCTTTTTGTAGGAAAAGCTTTGACCCATCCTGAGAAAGTATCTATGAACACCAGCAAGTACTTGTATCCGTATTTGGCCGGCTTAATCTCTGTAAAATCTGTTTCCCAGTAGCTCCCAGGATGATCTCCTTGGAGTCTTCTTCCCTGAGGTAATGTGCTAGGCTGGGTGTTTACTAATTGGCAAGGTCTGCACTCTTTTGCAGCTGCGTCAACGAGTTTACTTAATTCTATAATATAGTATGGGGAGGACTGAACAATAGTTCTTAGATGCTTGGGGCCCAAATGAGTTAATTTATGAAGTTGTCTGAGAAAGGTGATCGCCTGCTCTTCAGGGAGGATGATTTTTCTTTCCGGAGTTTCTCGGATCCCCTCTGGGGATTCTAAGTGGAGGCCTAATCTGTTCATTCTCTTGAGATCCCGCTCCGAATATTTAAAGTGTTTGACGGGGGGGTGCTATTTCTTTAAGGCTAGGCCTTAAAGTGTTTTCATATAGCGGCAGGATGTTGAGCCTTTGAGCTGCTAGCTTAGCTTCTCGGTCGGCTCTTTGGTTTCCCTCGGCAACTCTGGACCCCCCTTTCTGATGCCCAGGGCAGTGGATAATGGCCACTTTCTTAGGGAGGTGAACAGCCTCCAGTAGACTTAGGATTTCTTCCTTGTGTTTAATTTCTTTTCCTGCTGAAGTCAGCAGTCCTCGCTGCCTGTAAATGGCCCCATGAACATGGGCCGTAGCAAAAGCATATCTGCTATCGGTGTATATGTTAACTTTTTTCCCTTCTGCCAAATGTAAGGCCTGGGTCAAGGCGACCAGCTCGGCCTTCTGGGCCGACGTCCCTTCAGGCAGACTACTTGCCCAGATGGTCTGCTTATCGTCCACTACCGCCACCCCAGCCACCCTTTTACCTTCTATTATGGAGCTGCTCCCATCAGTGAACCAGGTCAGCTGGGCATCCGGCAGGGGCTGATCACAGAGGTCCTTCCGAGTTCCAGTTTCCTCAGCCAGTACTTCTTGGCATGTGTGTAATACATCTTTCTGGACAGAGGTATCAGGTAATAGGGTAGCTGGGTTGAGGATGACAGGCGGGCCAAACTGGACTCTGTCTCCGTTTAATAGGAGACTCTGGTAATGTGTCATGCGGGCATTAGACAGCCACCGGTCAGGGGGCTGTCTGATGATGCTTTCTAAAGCATGGGGGGCAATGACTGTCAACTTCTGCCCCATAGTCAATTTGTCTGTATCTTTTACCAGTACCGCTACTGACGCCACAGACCTCAGACAGGCTGGCCAACCACCAGCGACGGGGTCCAATTTCTTGGAGAGGTATGCTACCAGTCTTTTCCATGGCCCTAAAGGCTGAGTCAGCACTCCTCGGGCCACTCCTCTCTTCTCATCTACGTATAGGACAAAGGGCTTTGTTACATCTGGTAGAGCCAGGGTCAGGGCTGATAATAATGCCTTTTTAATGTTGTCAAAGGCCCGCTGTTGGCTGGCACCCCACTTGAAGGGAGTGCCTTCCTTGGTCAAAGGGTAGAGGGGAGCTGCCAGAGTAGCAAACCCCGGTATCCATAAGCGGCAGAACCCCGCAGTTCCTAAGAATTCTCGCACCTGGCGGGGCGAGCGGGGAACTGGAATCTGAGTTACAGTATGCTTCCTGGCTTCTGTTAACCATCTCTGCCCTCCTCTTAAGGTGTAACCCAGGTATGTTACCTCTTTCTGGCAGATCTGGGCTTTTTTAGCAGAGGCTCGATATCCTAAGCGGGCTAGTTCTTCTAGCAACAGTTCTGTGCCCCGATAGCACTCTTCTTTTGTTGTTCCAGCTAGTAGTAAGTCATCTACATATTGTAGGAGCGTTACCTGAGGGTGGCTGACACGAAAGTGAGCTAGGTCTTGGTGGAGGGCTTCATCAAAGATGGTTGGGGAGTTCTTAAACCCCTGTGGAAGTCGGGTCCATGTCAATTGCCCCGTCGTTCCAGAGTCCGGGTCTCTCCATTCAAATGCGAAGATGTTCTGGCTAGAGGAGTGTAGTCGGAGGCAGAAGAAGGCATCCTTTAAATCCAGGACAGTGTACCAGATATGGTTTGGAGGGAGAGAGCTTAACAGATTATAAGGGTTAGGCACGGTGGGGTGGATGTCTTGCGCCCGCTTGTTTACTTCTCTTAAGTCCTGCACAGGGCGATAGTCTCCTGTGCCGGGTTTCTTGACGGGTAATAAGGGCGTGTTCCATGGTGACTGGCATTTTACTAGTATACCCAGCTGTAGGAGACGCTGAATGTGAGGCTTAATTCCTTCTCGAGCTTCCTTAGTCATAGGATATTGGCGCACTGCCACAGGAGTGGAAGTAGCTTTGAGTTCTATGACTATAGGCGGCCTTTCTGCAGCCAGTCCCATTCCAGCAGTTTCGGCCCATGCCCCGGGATATTTTTCTAGCCAGTCATGTATGAGACTAGTCCCTTTCTCCCATTGCTTTTCAAAGAGTCTATGTTCATCCTCCAAACGCATGGTCAGGGCTGTTACTCTCTTATTCTGGGTTACCTCTGGGCCATCAGGAGTGAAGGTGATCTGGGCTTCCATTTTGGTGAGTAAATCTCTCCCAAGGAGGGGCGCAGGGCACTCAGGGATAATTAAGAACAAGTGGGTTACCCATCCCACTCCCAGATCTACTGATCTTCGGGTAGTCCATGAGTACTGCTGATGCCCTGTGGCCCCTACAACCCAGGATTTTTTCTTGGAGATGGGTCCTGATGGTTCAAGTAGGACTGAGTGTTGAGCTCCGGTGTCTACGAGGAACTCAACTGGCTTCCCCTCCACTTTAAGTATTACCCTAGGCTCGGGGAGGGGTTCCGAGCCCCGTCCCCGCTAATCTTCTTCTTCCTCTAAGGCCAGTACTTTTTTGGAGAGTTCTTTCTTTTTTTTTTTAGGACATTCCCTGGCCCAGTGCCCCTTTTCTTTACAGTAGGCACATTGATCCTTATCTAACGGGATGCGGTTGCTCAGGCTACCTGACTTCTTAGTTCTACCTTGGGTCTGTTCCTGGCTCTTGTCCCCTACTACTGCGGCCAAAATCTGTGTTAAGTTTTTCTCCTGTCTTCGGTCTCTCTTATTTTCCCTTTCTTCTCTCTCTTTCTCCTTTCTCTGCTCTTTTTCTTCCTCAGTTTCTCTTTTATGGTATACTTTCTCAGCTTCCTTAACTAAATCCTGCAAGGTATAGTCCTGCAATCCTTCAATTCTCTGCAGCTTTCTTTTAACGTCTACAGCTGACTGCCCTATGAAAGTCATAGCCACGGAAGCCCTCTGTCCTTCAGAGGCAGGGTCAAATGGGGTGTAGTGCCTAAAAGCTTCCATTAGGCGCTCAAGAAACACTGAGGGGGGTTCTGTGGCCCCCTGTATTACTTCTCTTACCTTAGCCAAATTAGTGGGGCGTCTTGCCACCCCACGGAGGCCAGCCACTAGAGCCTGGCGATAGACTGTCAGTCGCTCCCTACCTTCTGCCATGTTGAAGTCCCAGTCAGGTCTGGAGAGGGGAAAGGCAGCCTCAATGATGTTGGGGAGCTGGGTAGGACGCCCATCCGCCCCGAGTACATTCTTCCTAGCTTCTAGTAAAATCCTCTCCCTCTCTTCAGTAGTGAAGAGAGTCTGTATGAGCTGCTGGCAGTCATCCCATGTGGGCTGATGAGAGAACATCAGGGACTCTACCAGCCCAGTCAGGCGTTGGGGGTCTTCTGAAAAAGGGGGGTGATTAATTTTCCAGTTATACAGGTCTGCGGAAGAAAATGGCCAGTACTGGAGGGGCTGGAGAGGAGGTGGTCCCTCATCTGTTGCCACCGGCGGGGGGCCGTATGCCCTCAGGGGTAGGGCAACAGTAGTGTCGGGAGACACTCCTCCCCGGCGGTGACTCCTGGTACCTTGTGCGGGACCCAGTGAAGGTTTCCCCGGGGGTGCAGAGGGGGCAATCGCCAGATCCGGCGATGCTGGTCCTCCCTGCCCCCCGACAGGAGCCAAGGCGGGAGGGTATGGGGGAGGAGGGGGTGGAGGGTCGAGGAGAAGATGATCAGTCTGGATTTCCGGGTAGATCTTCTTAGGGGGGTCCGAACTGTCGCCCCCTTTTCTGGGACCGGAAGATTGGACAGCGAGCACCTGAGGATTAGACGGGGGCCTGGATGCGGCAGTCCACGGCCGAACCCAGGGGGGCGGATTCTGCACCAGGTCCTGCCAGACTATGATGTAAGGTTGTTGATCCGGATGGGCTCCCGATCCTCTCTGAAAAACAATCTCTTTAATAGCAAAAATAAGAGATAAGTCAAAGGTTCCTCCTGAGGGCCAGCCGACATTAAAAGTAGGCCACTCCGAGGAGCAGAAAGTCTGCCATGGGCCTTTTTTAACCTCTACTGACAGATCACGACCTCTTCTCTTCACTTCAGTCCAATGATCTAGAGTTAAGCTCAGAGGGGTTGTCACAGTCTGTCCCATCGTCAGTGGATATGTCAGAAACACAAATAACAGAAATAACAGAAATATTACAGGTACAAGGACCCACCTACCACACTTGGTCCTTCACAAGCCTATAACAGAATCAGACGGGCGCGTTTCCCATAATTTTTGATCGAACAACCAGACTCGACCAGCGCCCTTACAGCAGGAGACAACCAGGCGTCCCTGGTTCTCCTCAGTTCCTGGGACGTCCCCCAGGGTTTCAGCCTGTGGTCCTCCAGGCACGTCTACCAACCACTGTCCGGCCACTCTCACGAGGTGCCTAACGGCTGCGAAATCGAAAGCGCGCACACAAAGTCAAACAAAAGGACTGAAGACACAGACTAGACAGTTTTCGGGGTACCCCTTTCTTACCTCCAAGGTCGACTCTGCAGGTGAGGGGTGGTCGTTATCTCCCGGACGAGCCCCCAAATGAAAGACTTGGGGCAGAACCCCCCACTCTGCCCGGAGCTCTGACCACCCCAATCAACCGCAAGAGACGTCGCTTGATGCAAAAACGCAAGAGGATTTTTATTCCAGCATGCTGGGACTTGACTCACAACTCTTTTAGGAGCCGAGAAGTCAAGCCCCGCACAGCAGTTTTTTACAAGCTTATAAAGGCAAAAACTACAAAGTAGGCGGGAATAGCAGACATGCCGGGGACTCTAACAATAAAGTAAGAGGGTATAGACACAGCTGGGGCTGTAAACAGATAAGAAGAACTCTGGTTCATTATTCAACTGTCTTAAGACAAGACTAACAGTCAAATATTTGCTTAATAGTAAACATTTGCTGCAGCTCCTGGGGCTATCTCCTGGAACAGTTACAAAAGGTCACATTCCTATGGTAGGGAGCGAGAAGTGGTCACATTCTCATGGTAATATTTTCTTTCAGTGGGAGGTATGTGACAGTAATGAGGAAGATCATTTCAATCACATTGTGTGAAAGGCCAGGGCAGGGATATCATCTGATTCTGGGTGTGTCCATTCACTTGCTAACAATTAAAGGGACAGTTTTGGTGTTCTTTAGGATGTGAGGGCACAGAACGATTGTGCCTTCATAGGCCCCTCTGACGCACAGCCAGCTTCATGGAACAACAATGAAACAAATCAATGACCTTTCCTCCAGTTCTCTTCTGACTTTAGGCTTGCTCTGGAGAGAGATCTGCTTTGCTTTCTGACATTTCTCATTTGGAGAACTAAGTGAATTTTAATTGTGATTTGTTTGATTACCTGCTTGAGGGGGAAAAAAAGCATAAGCTCCTAAAAGTTTCCTATTGAATGTACCTACTGAGAACTGCTTAACTGGTGAGAAGTTGATCTTTTAGAGGTAATGATGCAATTCAGGCTCTGTTACCTGCTTTAAGCTTTGGAGAAAATATTCTTTAAATGGAAACAAATTGAGAGGGCAAATGGCAGCCTTGCAACTCTTGAGCTCTTCTTCCCCATTAACCAAAGCTAAAAGGCAGACCTGAAAATCCCTTTTCAAGAGCTGCCAATGACACAACTTCATTTTAATGTACTATGAGTCCATATGGCACATACTTGATTTCATTTTTTTTTTCATCTGAATGTCTGAAGCAAAAGAACCCAATGAAATTTTTAACTTGGCAACATCTGAAAACCAGGCTGCTGGATTGTGAAATATACCATTGGTGGAATGTGTTCTTTTCATCTTTGTTCTCTAAATCTACTTTTTATTTGCCTACACAAAGGAAAGAGAGTCCCTTTAATGTTGTGCGCACAAAAGCAACAAGAAAGAGATAAAGCATGGAACGTGCACTGGGCCCGCAGGGCCTCAGGGGTAGACGGAGCAAGGAGTTTTGGATGGCTCTTTTCTGCAAACAAAGGCACTTTGCTAGTTTAGACAATTACAGACAAGACAACTGTGGTTTAATTTGCATTAACTGAGGGCTATCCCATTGTGGAGAAGGAGATGGGAAAACAAATAGTTTAAATGTTGTTTTAGGGCAGCGCCTGCGGCTCAAGGAGTAGGGTGCCGGTCCCATATGCCGGAGGTGGTGGGTTCAAACCCTGCCAAAAAAAAAAAATGTTGTTTTAAAGCTATTCCCAAAATTTTGGCTCTAGAAATTCACCAGAAGCATGGCTTCAAGCAGTCTTTGTGCCTATCTACATGCTTTCTCCAAATTTTTTATCAAAGGCCAAGAATGTAGTGACCTTGGCGTAATAATCTATCATCTCTGAATAAACTCCTTTCTAGCTACTACCCTGCTGTGGATTTCAAGGGCCCCATGTGGATATTCATTCCTCCTGTGTCTACCCTCCCCTGTTTGACTATATTCCATTAATCCTACTTACTACTTTTAAGACCAGCAGAAGAAATAATACATCTCTCTTCTTGTTAAAGTATGTGTGAGTGTACTTACATTATATCAGCACTGACCACCAAAGAAAATTTTATTAAGGTAGACAAAACCGTCCCTTAATTTTAAGTTCTAACATTGAGTTTACTGGTGTGAGATCATCTCCCACAGGGAGAAATCAGTAAACTGTTTCATCTTTTTCAGATTCTTACTTTTTCATGAAACTTCCAATATCTACCCATTGCATAAATGGGCACATAGAGGCGTATGAGGCCTGCAAAGTAAGGCTGCCCCAGGGGACATTTCTGTTGATAAAATCCAGGCAAGTTTTCTAACACCCTATGAATGAGCTGCAAGCCTAAGGCTAAATGGAAAACCAAGCCCTAGTAACATGCACCTTCTATTCCAATTAAGGAGAAGCTATTTTGACATTTGTATAGCCCTAGAGAGATCTCATGCCCGTGAGCTGAGCTTTAAAGTATTATTGGACAAGCTCCATTAAGTCTTAAAGTTTGGACAGCATTTATCTGAGAAGCAGAACGTTCAACACATTTCTATGAAAATCATTGGTTTGATATATCTGTGAAAGCGCTCTTGCCTTGCCTCTCTCAAGCCTTATCCACATGCTCAAGTAAATGAGTCTCGCTGAAGGATGAACACCACAAGCAAAAGTCAGGGGGAGGCCCTGAGAGTGGCCAAAACATTCCCACATTTCCAGATTTCCAGATTTGGTGTTCTGTGTTAGAGCATGAACTCCCTCCAACGTCAGGCTCCTGTCGCTATGCCTTTCTAAGCAGTAAGATTTGTTACTGGATAATTTTAAATGACCATCGCATACTAACAAAGCCATCCTATTTAGACGTGGGCAGATGAGATAGAAAATGGGTGGCTCGGGCAGATTTCATAAGGTCTAATAAATCTTCAGTAAATTAAAGCAAATCCCCCCCTCTGCCCCCCTGGGGTCTTTGTCTTGCTAATACACATTAGGGGTTGCCTGGCTTCACACTTTCAGGCATTTCAGAGGTGAGGCCTGTACAAAGCTGCAGATGTGCAGATGGAGGAGACCTTTGCCCCAAATGTTGCCCATTAACATCAGCGTGGCCTACAGAAGAATTTTACTATGGTTCTCAGGTCTCAATAGAGCTCGTGAGGAGCAACTTGGGAGCTTAAAGCAAGCAGAGAGATGGGGAAGAAAGAGAGGAAGCCACTGTGCATCTGTGTTTCAAAACCATGTGGTCTTGGTTCATTGGCTAAAAGAGAGAGAGAGAGAGGGAGGGAGGGCGGCAGGGAGGAGGAAGGAGAGGAGAGGCATGCAGGGAGTGGGAGACAGAGAGAGGGAGGAGTGCGGCCTTTACCGTTACAAGAGCAATACAGAGAGTTTGAAAATCATTGTACAGATAAAGTGAACAGCTAATCTTCTTCTCTTCCTACAATTTTAAAACTGTTAAATTTCTCTTGTGCATCAAGGAAGTTTGTATGCACATGTATGCATATGGTTACCTTTAAAAGAAGGAACACATACAAATGAGATCACACTTTATGCAAGTCAAATTGCAAACTGTGGAAATACCCATGACAGAGACTAATTTCCTTAATGCATAAAGTACCGGTATAACTCAATAAGCTAATGAGTAATTGCCCTTTGGGAAAATGGGAAAGATATATAAAACAGCAGCCTACAGGCAAAAAGGTGGCCAATGAAAATGTCCCCATTCAGTCAAACTGATATAACATCAAAGTTTGAGTTACCATGTTTCTCGGCACAAATGGGTAGGTATGTATAAAGCTTACCAACACCTAGTGTTACGAAAAAATTCAAGGAAAAAAATATGTTCTTCTAGAGTTATGATTGGAGTAGATATTTTTGGACAGCAGTTTGCCTACCTTTCAAATGAAAACCCATATATCTTTTGACTCAGCGACTTCACTCTCAGGGGTTTATCTTATTGATAGAACTCTGTATAGTCCTACAAAGATACATACAGGAATGTTTATTGCAAACAACACTGATAGGAGCAAAGGAGGGGATCAGAGTACATGGAAATAGGGGACGGATTAAATAAAATACAGACTCTGTATGAAAAATATAAATACCATGAGTAGAGGATGGTGCAGAAAACTTCCATTAAAGCCAGGAGAACCAGGAGGGGACTTCTCTGATGGTTCAGATTTGGCCTGGTGGAAGATAGCAGAGCACGGAGGGGGGACTATTTAAGAGTGTTTATGGCCAGGGCTGGGAGTGACTTGGACTGAAGACCACTCTTCCTCCACCCACCCCAACACTTCTCACAGAGGCAGCTCCATCTAAGCCCCCATGGCTGTGCTTTCAGGAGGGCAGATCAGAGGCACCAGCACTTAAGGGTGATGGTGACAGTGGGGACTCTATTTCACTGACTCACAACAGCTAATTGAACCTCACACAGATCTTATACCCGAGTACATCCCCTCTTAGCTTCCTGTACTGTCCTGAGCTATTTCTCTGCTGTCTTAAACTCCCATGACTTCATTTCCTCCCACATATTTCCACTGTGCCTTCTGCAACTTTATCCTGTAGTAAATAAACACCCATCTTTTCTGAGCATATTTCCTCAACCTTTCTTACCTGGTCACACCTCAGGCATGCCTCGGCCCTCATTCTACTAAATCTTGCAAATTCCAAGCATTCCCTCCTGCTTCTGTTCTTCCACTGCATTCAACAAAGAAAATCCGGAGCGAGAGAGCCAGACCCTTCCCAGGAGCAGCCCGGAGTAGAGAAGAGACTCATGATTGATAAATGGACAAGCAAGGATTTCAAGAGAGCCTCCCCAGAACCATAATGCTTCTCTTGGTGTGTCCTGCTGTCCGTAGTAACTGTGCATAGCTTTGCAACTTGTGTGTGCCTTTGACTCCCACCTCCCCTAAAGACCAGCTTCTCTCATCAAAACTGCACACTGGCTACCTCCCCACTCATTTTCTCCTTCTGGTTACAGGGGAGAACTTGCCCTCTAATCCAAGACCAACTCCATCCACTCCTTCTCCTCAATGATGGCATTACCTCTCTCACTCCCATGCATTATCAACTTCCTCTCTGTCTCTTTTGTACTTTCTCACTCTAGATTATTGTCTTTGGTATTCAAACATGCTCCAGTCCCTCCCACTTTAGTAAGCTCTCGCCACGCCCTGCACTCCCACCTTCCTCAACAGCTGCAGACATGCACTGTCTCCACATCCCCCTCCACTCAATCCCACACCCTGCCATTCTACTGAAACTGTGTCAGGCAGGGTTGGCGGTGCACTCTGTGTGGCTAAATCTGAGATATTTTAATCTTAATTTGTGCTTTAGTTGACTCATCCATATTTCTAGAACATTCTTTTCTCTTGGATTCTGGGACACCACACTCTCCTTTCTCTTATTTCTCTGGCACCTACTTCCCAAATAACTTTTCTGACACAACCTCTTCTACTCAATTCTTACCAACTGGAGCTCACCTGCCTTCCTGCTCTATGCTCTCCTTGGCAAGTTCATCAATCAGTCTTTCACATTTAAATAACTTCTCTATAAAAAAAAAACCGCTATTGCTACTAGCAACAATAAAACTAACAAGATTTATCAAGCACTTTGCATGTATTAGCTTATCAGTCACTTATCATAAAAAAACTATGCTAACAATCTCTCCATTATATTAAAAAAAAATACATTTACAGAAGGGTAAGGCAATTTGCCTAAGGTTACATAAGAAGGTATAGAGCTAGGATTTAAACCCAACTTACTTGACTCCAAAACCTTACTGTTGATCATTGCACTGTACCCTTACAATCCCAACTTCCTCTCACCCATCCACATCCCTCTTCTGAACCCCACCGTCACACAACCAAGTGCCCATGTGCCACTGGCTTTGCTAAATTAGCTCTACCTCAACATACTTGGAACTGAACTCTGAAGCCTACCCTCCCCCAAATCTCTTTCTAATCTCCTTTTGCCTTAACTTCCCCTTTTCAGTAGCTGAAACCACACCCATTTGCTCAAACCTGGATTAAACAGATGGTACTTTCTATTCTCATTTATCTGGCTGGCAAAGCCTGGAAACACACAGGTACATACATACACACACAGACACACATGCGTGCACATACACACAGGCTTCTCTCCAAACTCATCAGAGTACAAATTGGTTGCCACGTCACTCTTAAAATTCCCCTATTGCTCCCCAGTGATTTAATGATAGATTTCCAAATTATTTTCATGACAACTACCTCCCCATGTTTGGCTTCTTCTTACCTCTGCGAAGCTTCATCTCCCAAACTCTACCTAATAATGACTCCCAGCTACTCCGGCCTCTCTGCTTTCTCTGTTCGTCATGTGTGCTATTTCTACACCAGGCTTTCTGTGGGTACACTTTCTGCCAGATCACTTGCTCTATCATGCCCCTTCTTAACCTCTGGAGATCAGACTAAAGTTTTTTTCTCATTTAGTCTCATTTCACCTTGGAATGTTCCTTCATTGCACCTCTTATCACAATTCTAGAATCATGTATATATTTACATAACTCTGTTTAATATTTTTTCCCAATAGACTAAATGCTCTATACAAAGAATGGATCTCTTAATAACTTCCAAGTTTTGAACATTGCACAGTGCTTGAAATACAGTTGAAACTCAACATATATTTGTTGAATGAATAAAATCAAAGGTATGATGGTATACCCAACAGAAGCATCAAAAAGTTGAGCAAAGTCTAAATTAATGGTTCTTATATTCAGGTCTTCAGTTCACTGTATGATGCTGTTCAGTAAAGTTAGGCAAGAGTTTCATCCATGAAATGGGAGTAATTTCTGTCAAAGAGTAATATTGAGCAAATTACCATAAATTGCAATATGTATGAACATACAGCATCCTCTAACCAACTGGTACTCTGTAAATGGTCAGCAGCCTTCCTTGGTTTCTATTACTCCTCAAGGCTAGTACTATGCTATTAAAAAGACCATTTAAGAAATTATCTTTACTGAGATTCTTAGAAGCAGGGGATGGGATTAAAGACCTTTCCTGGACTAAAATGGAATAAACAGAGTCTTTTAGGACTACTCCACCCAATTTCTTTGTTTGAAACAAACAAGCAAACTTTCTTTGTTCTTTTTTTTTTTTTCAGTTGAAACTTAGCTTAAAGGTAACCTGTGACATCTAAATCACATTTAAACCTTGGTAAGTAAATAATGGTTCCCAGCAACTGTCAGTATTTCTGGAAGAGGAAGGGATCAAAACCTAAAAGGATTTTCTTCACTAAAGCTTCAAAATGTGGTCTCTTCTTAGGTTGTATCCTGCTGGGTAGTTACAAGAGATAGGCTAACATCTGCTTCTAAAAAATGGACGTAAGATAGTGTGATGAAGGGTGGGTTTCCCCCTTCTCTGTTGCCTTGTCAGTCTCCAGCTTTCAAATTTATGGAGTGTGTGTTTGGGGAGGGGGAATACTGGTATCTAATGCCTTTAGGAAATGTTGGCTAGAAACATGACCTCCTTGGTATAGGTCTTGCCATCAGTTAACTACTAATTTCAGCAAAGGGAAATAAATTCAGATCTCAGTGACAAAAATTACCCTTCAGTTCTTTCATCTTTGTTGTTAATGCTATGGCTAATAGGGATCAGAAACCTTAACCCAACTCTGTCATGTTTATGGCAAAGGGCAAATGGAACAGTCTGGAGTTGTAAAGCCTCACTTGAAGGTTGTTTTTTCTTTTCTAATCACTGCCTTAGTTCTCTACTGTTAGACATCACTTTCCATCAGGGAATCTGGTGTCCAGTCTCTTCCTTTCCCAACCAGAGAAGACTCCTACCCTTGTCTCAGTTAACATCACTAGGCAAGATAACACACAAACACACAGCCAGCATTTGGCATCTGCACTTTCAGAGGTAATTTTTGAAAGTCAGATATTAAAGATTGAGGTCTTACATTCCTATGCCGATGCCAGAGGGTGAAGTAACTTCCAAGGTTACGTGGACTGCTCTTGGCAGAGAGGACTGTAAACTAAAGGTGAGATTTTTTCATCATTGTCATGAGTCTGCACTCTTTCCCACCAAAGAGATCAACATCACTTATTATTCTTGTAATGGTAACAAAAATGAGAAGATTGTAACATTGAAGGGTGTCACGTAGGAGCATTAAGTGACATTCACCCCTTGCTGCATTCTGTAATTGTTTGAGCAGGTGGTGTGTGGTCCACACTATTCTAAATACTTGGGACACATCCATGAGCAGAACAAAATTGCTTCCTGAACACAGTTTACAGACCAGTGGAGGTATTTGTGTGTGTATGTGTATGCATGTGTGTGTTTACATATGGGTGTGCATGTAGAGAAGTCAACCAGTAAAAACATAAATGTGACATGTAAATTTATTAGAGGGTGATAAAAACTATGGAACTTGGGGTGACTTAGAACAAGATCATAGGAATAAGCAGTGCCCAGGCAGGGGTTGGGAACCTGTGACCTTCTGATTTCAAGCACCAAATGAGGCAAGAAAAGCTTCATCTTTCTCTGCTTTGCCCCTTTTAATAAAGACATTTGTTCTGTGAAGTTTGGATTCCACCAGCGGGCCACACTTGGGGATCTGGAGGGCCTCATGTGGGCATGAGGTCACAGGTTTCCCACCTACAGTAGAGGCTACATTAAAAGTAAAGAACAAATATTTAGGGAACAAGCTTTCCAAGCAAAAGAACTAGCCAGAGCAAATGCAATTCCTCTTACAGGGCAGCCGAGCATTATTAAAATCCCCCTGCATTTTTATCCTGATGCCCAGGGACCACACCTTGGAAGATCAGCACATGAGGCATTAATCATTTGTTCCAATAGATCTCAGATGGCCTCACAACCACCCAAGAAGTAAGTGAGGTGCTGTCTCCAGATGGAGGAGATATCACCCACCCAGAGAAACATTACTCTGCTTTCAAATCCTATAATGTTTTCTTTCATACTAAGTTTCTCTCTTTAAAAATTCTATATATTATAAATACATAGATGTCTATATTATCAGTATTATATATTAATGTTCTAAAGAATATGGAAAAATAGAAAATAAAATCCATCTTTTCTTTTTTTTTTTTTCTTTTTTTGTAGAGACAGAGTCCCACTCTATGGCCCTCGGTAGAGTGCCGTGGCCTCACACAGCTCACAGCAACCTCCAACTCCTGGGCTTAAGCGATTCTCTTGCCTCAGCCTCCCGAGCAGCTGGGACCACAGGTGCCCGCCACAACGCCCGGCCATTTTTCGGTTGCAGCTTGGCCGGGGCCAGGTTTGAACCCGCCACCCTCGGTATATGGGGCCGGCGTCCTACCAACTGAGCCACAGGCACCGCCCTTCTTTTCTTTTTTTTTATTGTTGGGGATTCATTGAGGGTACAAAGAACCAGGTTACACTGATTGCATTTGTTAGGTAAAGTCTCTAAGATAAGTATAATTGTGTCCTGTTCTCAAGAAGTGCGTCTCACCCTTCTCTTCTTCTCTCCCTTCCCCACCTTTCCCATATGCCCCATTGTGTACTAGGTCATCAATTGTCTTCATATCAGAACTGAGTACATAGGATTCTTCTCCATTCTTGTGATGCTTTAAGAATAACGTATTCCACTTCCATCCAGTTTAATACAAAAGATAAAAAGTCTCCATCTCTTTTTAATGGCTGAATAGTATTCCATGGTATACATATACCACAGCTTGGTAATCCATTCCTGGGTTGGTGGGCATTTAGACCATTTCCACATTTTGGCGATTGTAAATTGAACTGTGATAAACAGTCTAGTGCAAAAGTCCTTATGATAAAAGGATTTTTTTTTTCTGGATAAATGCCTAGCAATAGGATTGCAGGATCAAATGGGAGGTGTAGTTTGAGTTCTTTGAGGATTCTCCATAGTTTTTTCCAAACAAGGTCATTTTAGTTTGCTGACCTACCAGCAATGTGAAAGTATTCTACCATCCTTATTTTCTAATCCCTGGAAACTGAACCCATCTTTCTGTGGACAGGGATATTAAACCTCAGTCACGTTTAGGGGGCTCTTTCCCCTCCCCATGTTGCTGTCTAGGATTCTTGGGGGAAGCATCCTCTGGTCTTAGGTTCATGCTGATCATACCAATGTGGTCATTGTTCGTATTTCTATGTTTTCTTGAATTCAAGAGAAATTGATCTCCACTTTGGGCTCAAGGGCAGTGATCAAGCCTGGGCGCCTCTCTGTGCCTTACCTGGCCTCCCTGAGCACCTGGAACAGCCAGTCTCATGAGACAAAGGATCCCCTTTGTGGTTGAGGAGCTTTGCACTTGCCATGGCAACTGCAAAACCTCACTCCCTTGGGTTTACATGCCTTTGAATTTCTAGGATTGGTCACTTCTACCTTTCAAACTCCAAGCACTGGACTCCTTTTCCACACACCTGGACCCTATGTTGGTGTCCTTCAAAAGCCTGACACGCAAACTGTTTATTTTTCCTTTTGAGAAGGATAATTTAAAGAACATACACATCTTTAGAAAAACAGTCTAAATTCTTCACACTTAGGAGAAAAAGGGAGAAAAAGATAAACATTGTTTAGTTCTTTTTCCTTAAAAATGCATAGGTATATTTCAAATTTTACAAACAAGTTCATCCTCATCCTACGTAAAAATCTTGTACCTTCTTTGTGCTCACTCAAAACACCTCAGAGAGCTCCTTTTATGAGTTCATTCATAACAATCTCTGTTCTATTTGAGATTGGCATCACCTTCCAATAACCACTTCCACATTGACAAAGTTGTTTCTCATTTTGTGATTCCTAGTAATGCTGCAGTGAGCATTTCTGAGCAGATAATTCAGTACCCATTTATGACTATATCCATACAGCTGAATCCTAGCAGTGGTATTGCTGAATTATTGCTTAGGATATGTGTATTTTAAACAGGGGTAGGTATCATTAACTGACCTCCAAAAAGATTGTTCTGATGTATGTTCCCACAGATTAAAATGGTATCTATTTCTCCACACAGCTTTATAAGTGTATCATTTATTTAGTATACTCTATGTCAAACAAGCTCTTTTGTAAGCGTTTTTGGTATGGCATCTCATTCTATCTTCCTCACAACTTTGTGACTTAGGTAGGGACTATTATTACCCTGTTGAAGAGGAATCAAGCACAGAGAAGTTAAGTAATGTGTCTGAGGTCACACCGCTGGTAAGTGCTGCAACCAAGACTGGAACCCAGGTAGTCTGATTTGAGAGGCTGTTTTTTTTTTGTTTGTTTGTTTTACCTCCTGTCAATCTAACTATTCATCATTCTGATAGGTAAAAACTGGCATTGCATAGGTGACAAAAATTCCCTCCTTTATTATGAGTGAGACTTTATGCATTCATTGTCTACTGAGTTTATTTCTATACACATTCACACTATTTTATTTTTCTATTGGGTTACATATCTTTAAATTGATCTGAGTAAATTATGAATGTCACAAAAATTACTCCTACATATATGTTGCAAAGTTTTCCTTCCCTTACATTGTTTGTCTTAACTTTAGGTGTCGTCTTTTAAGTTTCTTTTGCTATGTATAATATGAATTTTAAACTGTGACATTAAAATTATCAGTTTTGATTTAGAGGATATCTGTAATGCTTTAAAGTTCCTTTCCATACAAGGTAACAAAAAAATAGTTTGCCTGTGTTGTTGTTTAAAATATTTGGGGTTTTTTTCCATGCATGTTGTACATTTTTCAATCAATTTGATATAATAAGTAAGGTGATGCTTTATTTTTCTTTCGATATCAATCGACTTAAACCAATATTAACTATGAAATATCTCAGAAGTATCACCTTTATCATATATCAACTTCATCTTTACCTATGTATACGCAGAGTAAAATTAGATTTTTTTTAGTGTATTCACAAAGTTGTACAAACATAACCACTATAATCCCAAAATCCCTATAGGTGACATTTTGAGGCTGATTTTTTTTTTTTTTTTGAGACAGAGTGTCACTGTGTTGCTCTTGGTAGAGTGCCGTGGAGTCACAGCTCACAGCAACCTCAAACTCTTGGGATTAAGTGATTCTCTTGCCTCAGCCTCCCAAGTAGCTGGGACTAGGCACCCGCCACAATGCCCAGCTAATCTAAGGCTGATTCTAAACTTGTGTTTAATAGATGCTTTTCTGTATCCATCAGAGCTTCAGCAGTGAGGCTTTTAATGATTAGAGTTTTAGAATGTATTTTAATACATAAATCAATAAATTTACTCTTATGCTTCTTCCTTTCTGGAAGGTGGGGAAGAATGTATTCTTCTGCAAAGCATTAATTATTTCTAGGACACAAGTAACCCCAATAGTTTTATTTTAGTGAAAACTGAGATGTTGAAAGTGCTTCACTGCCTTGGATCTGTGCCTGTTAATCCTACTGATTCAGATTCTAACACAGGGTCTGTTTGGGTTAGAATTGTGCCTACTTATCCATGAAAAGTAGCCCATTTCTTATACAGTTAATACAAGTACTTAGACTTGTGTTTTCCTGGTGCCTTAGGAGTATTTAATGAGATAATCACATGTACCTTCTCTTTGCATTAAAGCTAATTTTACAAACATTGTGTTTATCTGCCTCTGCCGCTACTTGCTGAAATGCGTGCCCAGTACCCGCTGTTTGCTAGCTGCTGTACGGTGGGAGGTAAGGAGTCCTAGCTCATCATTTGGGTCCAGAAAGTACTTAAAAGAAGACTTCTTTTACAAAGAAAGAGTAAAGCACACTCTGAGTGTCAGACTTTTCACCCATTTCTGGTTTCAGGAAGCTTTGTTCTGAATGTAAACTATTTCTCAGCTGAGGGTAAAGTAGCAGTTTCCTCTTTCCTCATTCTTTATCGTGCGTCTACCTGAAGTGAACGCAGAGGTTGTGGCATCTGCATAATTTAAACAGTTGGCCTCCCCGTGTCCACGTCCGTCTGAGCACTGGCCAGGCCTCAGTGCTGTGCAGGCTGTAACGGCCGATTTGAGATGTCACGTTCTTAGTGAACAAGTGAACCAATGTTCCACTTGTTTGCCAGGCCCCAGGACAGCCCTGCACAGGTGGGTGCTGCTCCCATGATAAAGTGGTAACGAGCACCTAATTATGGATAATTGCATAGGAGGGGCGCTCTTGCTTCTGCCAGTTCACAGTAGCAGCTGGTACCTGAACGACTCCTGCATGTGGCAACAGGTTACCTTCTTCTGGAATCATTTGAGGGGAAAGGCAGGGTGCCAGTGCACCAGCACGGATTACATTATCCCAACAAGTCAGTGCCTGATTCCTGTTTCTCCAGGGCAGGATGGGGAACTTGACTAGTCACTCTCCTAATTATCCAGGGAGAGTAATTTGTGCACCTAGGCTACGGACTAATGTTAATGTCTTCCATTTGTAGAGGGCCTTACATATTCAGGCTGTGCAAACACACCCTCCTGAATTTCTGCAACAATCCCCCAGTGCTGGTGTGTAACCACACCCCCCTGTGCAGGTCTGAACCACACCTCCCGTGTGCAAGTCTGTAACCGCAACTCCCGTGTGCAGAAAGTTGCAGCGCAGCGTTCCCAGCACTGGCCTGCTTGAAAGCATCACCTTGTGTACTTACTAAAAATACATATTTGGCAGTCCCTTCATCAGGATCTGCTGAACACAAATCTGCCAAGGTAGTTAAATAAGTTCAGGATCCCTTCCCAGCTCTGCCACTCGGAGCCGGGCAAGTCACAATTTTGGTGGTCCCCAGCTTTCTCAATTGCGAGATGAGACGAAAACGTCTGAGATGTGCGAGTGTGAACTTCGGCTCCACTGCTCACTCGGCGGGAACTGTTACTTGACTATTCTAAACCAATCACTCATTCAAATGTTACAAGTAGCACTTCACATTAAAAAAATTAAAAAGACTGCCAAGAAAAATCCAGATGGGTTTTATTCTTTTTACTTAAAAAACAATTTCTTCCTTTCCTGCCCTCCCCTCCCCTTCCCTTTCCTTCCTTTTCTTTTTTTTAATTTTAAACAATGTGATCTTGACTCTTTTCACTGAATAATGGTACATATGTTTCCTCCTCTCATATCTAAATGGTCTTGTGACTACAGTAGAGCTGACACCATTTGACTTCTGAAGCTAGGTCATAAAAGGTGATACACCTCCCTCCTGGTTATCTTGGGATGCTGACACTTAGAACCCAGGTCCATGCTGTGAGGCAGGCCAAGCCACCTGTGGGCAGAAGGGGCGCCTTCCCACCTTCCCCACTGAGCGCTGATTTGCCATCTATGTGAGTGGACTCTCTTCACAATGGACCCTGCAGCCCCCAGCTAAGCTGGTGCTGACTGCATGCAGACTACATGTTCTGTCTCCACATAGCCAGTTTTGTGAGCACAGTAAATATTTTTTGTTGTTTTAAACATGAAGATTTGGGATGGCTTGCTACTCAGCAATAGGAAACTGGTAGACTGTGTAGGAGTGAGTGTAGGGTATGTATTTGAGTGATGGAAACAAGAAGAGGGAGTGGTGTTGGGTCACCCTGCGGCTAACTCTTATTATGAGGGGACTGTACGTGGTCTAATTGGCAATGCTGGTTTTACATGTGAGAGTTCTAGCAGATGGAGGTGGTGAGAAAAGACCTTAAAGGCAAGGGAAACTGGCATAGGAAAATATTATGTTATTACTAGCAGGTTGAGTCAAGTTCAAGTCAACTTGAATTTGCTGAGACTTTCTGGAGTGAAAGACATCTGACACATAACAAACACAAGACTTTCAAAGGAGAAAGTATTTGTTAAGTTCAGGGCACTGTCAGGAGCATGCAGGAATGCCACTCACCCCGCCAGGCCTTGCAGGGGGAGCGTTTCTTTGGTGAATTTTCTGTGGTTCTGGGTTTGGTTTGGTTCCCAGACTGAAAGTTTCAGAAACTTGTTCTTTCAATGTACTGGGACTGAAAAGAAAATACATTAATCAAATTCAAAACACAGAGTTATAACACCGACATTCTAATTTAGTCATTTATAACAAGGGCTGTCACCTGCCTGGAATATGCCTCTCAGCATGTCCAGCGCATTCCTTCCTTGTAGGCAGACCTGCATATGAAGCCAAAATCATAATCACGAATCTTATTAGGCATGAAATCAAAAGGCGCAGCAGCTGAAGCTGCTCTTTAATGAGCAAGCAGAGAATGTCTGAGGCAGATGTGGTCGTGATAAGAGGAGCTTCCAAGGGGCTTGGACTAGACAACATCCGGCTACACAGGCTCTCTTTCACCCCAGACTATTCCCAATGTATTTACAGATGCTCCTTTCTCTGACCTTCAATGGGGAACAATCACACATTTCTTGTACAGTGACACATTTTGCTTTAGACAAATGGAGATAGTGAAATTCCTGGAGTCATTCTGTTGCTGTTTGCTAGCATCTCTCTCTGCAGACCCGAATTGTGTATCAATGTTACAATGCCAGTTAAGTCAATTTAATTTTCAAGTTCTTTTGCGGGGAATGCCTTGTAGTAGTTATAACCTTATCCAAATACAACCATCTTAAAAGCCATCTGAATTAGAAAACACAAGAGATTCCATGAGAGAAACTTTTTTTTAGCCAAGGAAGTAAAGGGAATGGTTTAAGGGCTAGAGGGGCTTTTCCAAGGAAAATTGTACCCATGTGAGTAAAAGACAAGACTTTGGGAAGATCTAAAGTGTGGGATTATAATGTGTGAGCTAACAAGCAAGCCCCAGGGGGACAGGGATGATGCAATGACAAAAGTTCAAGGGGTGAGAGAATTTCCTTGTTGGAGAAGCAAAGAGTGGTGTGGGTTGTTTTGTAGATTTAAGCTTGTTTGTTCCCTCTTCAGAGTGTTTATTTCCAAGCAATATTCTCAAACTTTGGGGACACCAGTTGAACACATGCCAGTCTCAGCAACCAGGTCTGTGTGCTTTTCCATGTGGCTCCTTAGGAAAAGATCTTATGCATGGTTCATGAACAATAGAAATTTATTTCTCATGGTTCTGGGAGTTGGAGGTCTGAGCTCTGGGTGCCAGCTTGGCTGGGTTCTGGTGAGGGCCCATTTTTGGGGTTGTGGACTATGGACTTCTCACTCTGCCCTTATATGGTAAGACTTTATCTCCCCCTAAATTAATTATTTGATTAATTTTAATTGACAAAATTAAAAAAAAAGTTATGTTTTGGGATGGCTAAATTGAGCTAATTAACATATACATTACTCACAAACTTACCTCTTTTTTTGTGGGAAGAATTCTAAAATTTACTCTTAGTCATTTTCCAGAACACAATGCATTGTTATTAACTATAGTTACTTTGTTATACAATAGAGTTTCTGAACTATTGCTTTTATCTAACTGAAATTTTGTATCTTTTGTACCAATATCTCCACAATTATCAGGGCTCTTTCATGAGGGCTTTACCCATAAGACCTGATCAACTTCCCAAGACCCCATTTCTTAAAGTGTTAAATGTCTTTAACACCGTTGCTGCATCACATGTTCATCAATACTTTGCTAAGAGTAACCTCTCTTGTAGAAAGTATTATCCAGATAAAGTGATGACAACTAGACTCTACAGAGAACTCAGATTAATTAATAGGAAAAGAGCAAACAATCCCATCTATCATGGGACAAGAGACGCGAACAGACTCTTCTTTGAGGAAGATAGACAAATGGCCAAAAAGTCATGAATGCTCATCATCCCTAATCATCAGAGATGTGTAAAACCACCCCTAGAAAGCACCTAACCCCAGTGAGAATGGCCCACATCACAGGTCCCCAAACTGCAGACGTTGGGATGGATGTGGAGCGAAGGGAACACTGCTAGTGGGACTGCAAATTAATACAGCTTCTATGGAAAGAAGCATGGAGAATCCTCAAAGAGCTAAAAATAAACCTTCCATTTGATCCTGCAATTCCATTACTAGGTATCTACCCAGGAGAAAAAAAAATCATTTTAGCATAATGAAATTTGCACTGGATTGTTTAGCACAGCTCAATTCACAATTGCCATGACATGGAATCAGCCCAAGTGCCCATCATCACATGAATAGATTATTAAACTGTGATACATGTATACCATGGATTACCTTTCAGACATAAAAGAAATGGAGACCTTACCTCTTTTGTATTTGCCTAGATGGAGTTGAAGAACATTCTTAGGAAAGCATCACGAGAATGGGGAGAAATATTCAATGTACTTAATTCTAATATGAAACAAATAAACAACTATATGCCCACAGGAGTGAAAAATACAAATTTAAGGGGGATGGAGGGAGAAAGGAGGGAAGGCAAGTGGTAAGCTCTCACCTAATGGGCACAAGGTGGGGTACACAGCACACCCTGGGTGAGGGACTGAACTAGAACTTAAACTTTACCTAACAATTGCAAACAATGTAACCTAATCATTTCTACCCTCATATTAATCTGAAATAAAAAATGAGTTAATTAATTAAAAAAAACTTATTATAATAAATAAGTGAGTTTTCTCCTAGAAAATAGAACTCTTAGTGGGAAATTCCTTTGGCCCACCACCTTGGCCATTATCCTTTTAGCCCTAAAATGAATACCAGTGAATTTAGGAAGTATCTAAGTTCTGTGGCTGGCCAAAATATGAGGTAAAAAAAAAAAAATTAGGTCTGTAATAAAAGAAAAAGGAAGAAAAAGACTTTTAGGTATGAACAACAACTCCCTCAAGTTAGCTAACTTCTATCACCTTCACCAGTATTTCACAGACTTGGTGTTTTTCAAATGTTTAGTTTTCCCACTGTTTCACGCGGTGATGAGATTCCCACACAGGGCCCCAAGATAAGGGGATGCTTACCCCAGGACCACGGAAATCTCTTGCATTCCCAGACTTTCTAAATCTGAGAAGCTGGGCTACTCCTCCTTTAGTTTCCCAGCCCTGAAGCTTTGATAGCCTGCCCTGCAGGAACAGGACCTCTCTAGCTCTCTTCTTTCAGGGTGCTTTTCCTGCCCCAGCAGATAATGCCTTAGAAAGGAAGTGGCAGAGCTCCTGGCAACTTGGGCTTTGTAAATGCAGAAAGGGCTTGTCCCTTTCCCTTTCTGTCTGGTCCCTACTCTGTCTTCATCCTCCTCCCAAACCTGTCTTCTGTCAGGGCCCCTCCCTGCGTCCCCCACCCCCATTCTGCATTCTTTCTAGAGGGAGAAAGGAGGGAAGGGAAGTGGTAAGCTCTCACCTAATGGGCACAAGGTGGGGTACACATCACACCCCGGGTGAGGGACTGAACTAGAACTTAAACTTTACCTAACAATTGCAAACAATGTAATCTAATCATTTCTACCCTCATATTAATCTGAAATAAAAAATGAAAAACTTTCTAGAGGGCTGCAAGAAGGCTCTGCTTTGTGCTGTAAACGTCCCTGTGCAAGGGCTGTCTCCTCCTTGTAGGGGTATTTTTGAATATAGAGATGACCAATGGTCACCAGAGCTTACACTAGCACAGCTCTACGTGTTAACCTGCCATGGACTTCAGATACTTCATTCAATGATACTGCAATTCAGTTTTCTAGAGCAGAGCTCTAGAAAGGGAACCCTTCTGCTAGGAAGGAATGCCTCTCTTCTGTGTTCTAATGTTTTGTGGGCCCCGGGGGAGTGTCACTACCATCCCTGGCCACTGGAGAGGCAGTGGTGTTCAAAGAGGAGAGGTGTCATCGACAGCTTTCCTCAGCAGCTGTTTTTTAATAACTTACCCATGTGCCAGGCATAATTTATTGCATTTGGAACAAGATTTAAAGTCAAATGCTATGATAGTTTCATTCACCACTCATTAAATCCAGGTATAATGGGATGCATCCCCCATTACTCTTGCAGGGAAGGTATGATGATTAGGCCTTCGTGTGTACTCCAAAGCAACAGAAGTCTGCCCCTGCACAGCGCATGAGCACCAGCCAATACCGAAAACCAGGCCCTGTGGTTAGAACACACAGCACAGCCTTTGGGAACCCCATCCACATGGACTGAGCACAGGCTGTAGTGCAGGGACACCCAACCCATGGCCCTTGGGCGTCATGCTGATGATTTGGTGATGACTTTTTCTGCTTATTTTGCTTGATAATCAGATATCACAAAAAGAATGCACAGACCTTTTATTTTGTTTATGAACTTTCATTAGTGCTTGTGTATTTAATATGTGGTCCAACTCTTCTTCCAAAGTATGGCAGAAAAAAGAAAAGGTTGGACACTTCTGGGAGTCTCAGGAATGGGCCAGAGCAGACATGGGGGAAGGGCCTCTTGTTCTACTGGGCAGACATCCCTGAAAGGATAGCCCAACACCTGGAGATGTGAGTTTCTGCTTCACTGCACAAGTCCTCAGACCCCAGGCTTCATAGGCAGCACAGAGAGACATGGCAATAGTCATGAGTAAGTTCCTGACTGATGACATGCAGTTGCAAAATTATGCTAGTCTTTTCTAGCATAGAAAATTCTGGCAACACCCACTTGCTGTGTGTCTCACTCAAATCACTCTCTGGGAGTCTCTGAGTCTTCTATTTAATATGGGCACAAGAACCAGGAGTGTATGGACGCCCTGTCTGTGTGAGCCAGCTGCGCACACCTTTGCTCAACTTAGCATTCAGCCACGTCATGTTGGTGACTTGAAATTGGTCATGCGGTAGTATTTACACCATTGAAATTGGCAAAAACTACAAAGCAGAGCTTCTTGATATAAATCTACAGTGGAGAGCTGGTTACTAAACATTTAGCAGCATTGAGACTACAATCCCTCCACAGTTGTCGACAGCATTAATTGAAACTAGTTCTGTCACTGGCTGGGACCCACAAGGGATCCAATCCAAGGGAAGTGCTCATTTTCATGAGTAGATGCTGTGGCAATAATCATAATCCCTTCCTCTCTCATTATGTAGACTCAGGGCCAGACCCTAATTCCATTTCTGACTTTGAGCAAATTTACTTTTCCTCTGTTTACCTGGAATCTCCCTTGTTCCAGAGGGACAGGAGACGGCAATTCCTTGGCTGTCCTGAAATCTTTTCTCTACAGTAATTTTAACAAGAGCAGTGGCCATGAGAGCACACTCCAAATTAAAAAAAAAAAAAAAAAAAAAAAAAAAAAAAACAGAAAAAAAACTATCCCATGGCTTTACTCGGCCTATTTGGACCTGACACCCCCACTTCTGGTTTTTGGCTTTTGAACCAATGGTTCACATTAAGACAACCCTCATCAGACAGCCAGGAACTTCCCCCTGGGTATTTCCTGGAGTTTGCCCTCATTTAAATTTAAATGATTCCTATTCCACAGAGAATGAGATAAACTAGAAGAGCTGGTAGACTCTCTCTTTCATTACAAATTAGGTAAAGGAAATTCAAACTCCCCAGAAAATCCCAAGGAGCCAGATTATGAAGTATAGAGCCCTGAAATATTCCCTCCAAATTTCCAGTAATTAAAGAGGATTTCCTGGCATGTCAGAGCTGGAAGGGCCCTGTATGGAGATCTCATACAGGGAGAGAGGAGGAAATAAGGAAGAAAGGGAGGCCCAAAACTTAAGTCATCTGCCCAAGGGGGCACAGTTGGCTATATGAGGGAGCAGAAGGGACTTGGGTCTCTTCCCATTGCACAATGGTGTGAAGGATGCTAATCCATTTTTCAAACTCAAGAGTATGGACATCAAAGCAAATTCTGTCTGACCTCAAGGGTTATCTTTTGTAAACATCTACTAATTGGTTTTGCCAACCTGAGACCTTTATGGTCTTTCCATCTAATTTCCCTTGTTCAGCGCACTTCTTCCTCTATAAAAATATCCATCTTTCCTCCCTGTCACATAGATACTCTCTCACGGCACCTCCTTTCAGCTGCTCCCTCCTCAGGGGCTGTAAAATTGTCAGCTGCCCCAGTGATAAGAGCCAGGCCCAGCTCTCCTGTCAGCTCTTCCAAATGGGGCGACTTGTGAGTGTCCCACAGGCTGCCTGTCTCTGCAAGCTGATGGACCAAAGAGTGGGGCTGGGTGTGGAATCTGCTGGTCTCCTGGGGCAAGGAACCTGCCCAAAGGGAGGAACCCACACTCACTCACACCACCCGTGCTTATGTCTAAGTCTGTGGTCCAGAAGGCAACTGCTAACAAGTTCTCAGCACCTTCCAGCAATTTTTGAAACAAGATTTGGCAGTGGTTTTCTATTATGAAATGATTTTATGTTAATACAAAACTGCTCATTTTTCAAGAAATCAACATTAGGCTGAATATCATTCGATCCCTATTAGTTAGTTTATTTCCCTTTCTTTCGAGGAGTAACTCTAATTTTAAGAATAATTAAAGCAACGTGGCATTGACTTGTGTGCAAGGATGATGCTTTATGTGAGGATGGGATGTTGGTATATGATTTTGTTTCTTTAATAGAAAAAGACTAAACATAACCAACTACACTTCTTTTTTGTCCCTTTTGAATCCCCATATGCTATTACAAATATACTCAAAGGCAGTAGTTCTTCAACTGGAGCATGTCTTAGACTCATGTGGAGGGGTATTAATACTAAGATCTGCTGGGTCTCTCAACCCCAGATTTTCTGGTTAGTAGATGTGGGTTGGAGCCTAAAAAAACTCACATGGTCACAGGTGATGCTGATGCTACTGATCTAATGACCACACTGCTCTATAGTGCAGGAGCTAATTTAACGAGTCCATCTGCAGGACACACAGCACAGCTGTGCCCAATATCTGCACAGGCAGTGTACTTCTGGATATGGATGAGGGCTGTGGTCATGCGTGAATTTTAGAGAGCAATTCACAGCCCAGCATTGGCCTGGGACAGGCAGCATGATCTGTCAGGGTTAGAATCATGGGTCAGAGAAGAGCTTTCATCTGTGAAGATTCCACAGCAAGAGCAATATATACTGATTGAATTTCCTCAAGGAGAAGAAACCTGGCTCTGACTTTGTCAGGAAATCTATGCTACTTCAATTTTTCAGCATGGAAGAATAGAAATCAATGTTACTTAAATTATGGGTCACATCTTATAGTGGAACATTTGGGGGTTCAGAATCAAAAAACTAGAGATTATATATTAGTTCCACCACTTACCTGCCATGTGCTCACTTTATCTCTTGTTGTGTCATGTTGTGCAAAAAGGGGAAACTCATAATCAGTCAACATGTTTGAAAGGAGGGCCGGCAACTGTGTGTATATAAAATCCACGCAGAAGGGATAGATCCAATATGAACCTCTGGAGACTTATCACACGTGCTGGGGTCATGAGCAGCAAAGGAAGTGGTGGTAGGCGTGCAGCCTCTTCTGAGTCTCAGACCTTCTGCTCTGCTATGGGACTTTTAGCACTCCTAAGCCAGAGAGGACCTACCCACATAACTTGTAGCTTGCAGGTGAAAAAGACCACATATCACATACCCTGAAGTGTCTTTATAGTCCAACTACAAGCATACACTCTCTTGAGGAAGATACACCAACACATGCACATTCCAAAGCAAAGCAAAACAAAGCAAAGCAAAACAAAACAAACCTACCATAATTTCTACAACTTCCCCCATGGCTCCTTCTTCAATAACTCAATATTCGTTAATAATCATCTCTTACCTTTTTGTTTCTATCCCATGGGCCAAGCCCATGACTTTTCATTGTCTCTCAGGCAACTCACATCTTGAAAAGTTCATGCTTAGGCTACTAAATCATAAGCATTGCAGTCATCCTCCCCCTCTTCTCCTGGGGGCTTCTCTGAAACAGTGTATATACACAGCACATGGATTTTACCTTCTCAAACTGGTGGAGAATGGGAACCTGGAAATAAATCTACTCTTAATTAAGTACTATTTGAAAATGTTGTGGTATTAAACACTATGCATAACTAATTACCCATGAATTTAGCAGATCAAGGTAACAATGGGCATTTATAGTTTCTGAGGGACTCTAAAACAGTGAATGGTTTTGGTACACATCTGTCATGAAGTGCAAACTATTGACCAGGACCACCCTCACAGGGAGACTTGACTGGGGCTGGAGAATTCTCTTCCTGAATAATTAGCTCACATGGCTGGAGACAGGAGGCCTTAGTTTCTTACTTGTTATTGGTAGAAGACCTCAATCTCTTGCCATGGGGTTCTCTCCATAAGGTAGCTTGGTTTTCCTCATGTGATTTGGATTCCTCTAAAGCCAAATTATCCAAGACAACAAAACAGAAGATGCAAAACCTTTGCCTCACTGTCGTTTTTGCAATATTCTATTACTTACATGTACCAGTCCTATTTAACTATTCAGTGTGTGAGAACACTACAGGAGACAGAAAGTGGAGATCATTTGAAATCATTTCAAGACTGGAGGCCATAGTTCGGAGAATTACTTCTGAGAAAAGAGCAATAATTAAGTAATCTCTTACAACAGCTTACTCTCTGGATCTACTTTATACTTCTACAAGTAATGGCCCCCAAAGATCTAGATAAATATGCAAACAAGTAAAACTAAAAATTGGCCAGCCCAACAGATATGGCGTGATGCTGTGTATGAGGTCACACTGTTTTTTTGTTTGTTTGTTTGTTTTTTTAATTTTTATTTTATTTATTTTTTATTTATTTATTTTTTTATTAAATCATAACTGTATACAATGATATGATTATGGGGCATCATACACTCACTTCATAAACCACTTGACACATTTTTATCACAGTGGTTAACATAGCCTTTCCGGCGTTATCTCAGTTACTGTGCCAAAACATTTACATTCTACATTTACCAAGTTTCGCCAATACCCCTGTAAGATGCACCACAGGTGTGATCCCACCGATCCCCCTCCCTCTACCCATCCCCCCTTCCCACCTCCCCCTATTGTTAAGTTGTAGCTGGGTTATAGCTTTCATGTGAGAGTCCCAAATTAGTTTCATAGTAGGGCTGTGTACATTGGGTATTTTTTCTTCCATTCTTGGGATACTTTACTAAGAAGAATATGTTCCAGCTCCATCCATGTAAACATGAAAGAGGTAAAGTCTCCATCTTTCTTTAAGGCTGCATAGTATTCCATGGTATACATATACCACAATTTATTAATCCATTCGTGGATCGATGGGCACTTGGGCTTTTTCCATGACTTAGCTATTATGAATTGGGCTGCAATAAACATTCTGGTACAAATATCTTTGTTATGTTGTGATTTTTGGTCTTCTGGGTATATGCCCAGCAGAGGAATTACAGGATTGAATGGCAGATCTATTTTTAGATCTCTGAGTGTTCTCCATATATCTTTCCAAAAGGAATGTATTAATTTGCATTCCCACCAGCAGTGCAGAAGTGTTCCCTTTTCTCCGCATCCACGCCAACATCTCTGGTCTTCCTAGAAGTGATCAAGGAATACAGCAGTGTCTCAGGTTACAAAATCAACATTCATAAATCGGTAGCCTTTATATACACCAACAACAGTCAAATTGAAAAAGCAGTTAAGGACTCTATCCCATTCACAGTAGTGCCAAAGAAGATGAAATATTTGGGAATTTACCTAACAAAAGACGTGAAAGATCTCTATAAAGAGAACTATGAAACTCTAAGAAAAGAAATAGCTGAAAATGTTAACAAATGGAAAAACATACCATGCTCATGGCTGGGAAGAATCAACATTATCAAAATGTCCATACTACCCAAAGCAATATATAATTTCAACGCACTCCCTATTAAAGCTCCACTGTCATATTTTAAAGATCTTGAAAAAACATTACTTCGTTTTATATGGAATCAGAAAAAACCTCGAATAGCCAAGACATTACTCAGAAATAAAAACAAAACAGGAGGAATCACACTACCAGACCTCAGACTTTACTACAAATCAATAGTGATCAAAACAGCATGGTATTGGCACAAAAACAGAGAAGTAGATATCTGGAACAGAATCGAGAACCAAGAGATGAATCCAGCTACTTACCGCTATTTGATTTTTGACAAGCCAATTAAAAACATTCAGTGGGGAAAAGATTCCCTATTTAACAAATGGTGCTGGGTGAACTGGCTGGCAACCTGCAGAAGACTGAAATTGGACCCACACCTTTCACCATTAACTAAGATAGACTCTCATTGGATTAAAGATTTAAACTTAAGACATGAAACTATAAAAATACTAGAGGAGAATGCAGGGAAAACCCTTGAAGAAATTGGTCTGGGTGAGTATTTCATGAGGAGAACCCCCCGGGCAATTGAAGCAGCTTCAAAAATACACTACTGGGACTTGATCAAACTAAAAAGCTTCTGCACAGCTAAGAACACAGTAAGCAGAGCAAGCAGACAGCCCTCAGAATGGGAGAAGATATTTGCAGGGTATAACTCTGACAAAGGTTTAATAACCAGAATCCACAGAGAACTCAAACGCATCAGCAAGAAAAAAACAAGGGATCCCATCGCAGGCTGGGCAAGGGATTTGAAGAGAAACTTCTCTGAAGAAGACAGGCGCACGGCCTTCAGACATATGAAAAAATGCTCATCATCTTTAATCATCAGAGAAATGCAAATCAAAACTACTTTGAGATATCATCTAACTCCAATGAGACTAGCCTATATCACAAAATCTCAAGACCAGAGATGTTGGCGAGGTCACACTGTTAATGCTGCATACCTCCCTGCTAGGTATCACTACTATCACCTTAGAAGTATTTCCCTTGGGAAGCTATGCACTGATGCCACCTTTCAAAGCAATTTTGGAATTCTTTTTCTGGAATGGCCACAAGAGTAATTGTTGGAGTATGTATAATTGGTATCCCAGAAAGCAAAGAGAGAGAAGGTGGCAAAAGAAATATGTAAAGAGACGAAGGATAAGAATTTCTAAAATAAGTGACAGACAGCAAACTGTAGGTCCAAAAATATCTCAAAAAATATATAGCACAATAAGTAGGAAGCAAAACTCAAGTCAACACGTAGCCAAATTATTGAAAACTGAATATGGAAAGAAAATATGGAAGAAAATCTTGTAGGCAGCTGGAGAAGGGCAGAATTACACATAAAGGAATGAAGATGAGATTTATAGCAGACGTCTCATCAAAACATATGGAGGAAACAAGATGACAATGTGGCAACATTATCATGTTGTAAAAGAAATAAACACCAACCCAGAGTTCCCCACAAATAACATTCAAATATAAAGGTTGAAAATGAATCAAATAAGGACATATTTTTTAGACAACCAAAACTAAAAAGAATTTATTATACAATAAGAAATCAATAAATTTATCAGGCAAAAGGAAGAAAATGGATAGAAATTTAGATCCATATGAAGAAATGAAAAGTGTTGACAATGTTAAAAATAAAGGTAACTAGGACATTATTCTTATTTGTACTTATTTTAAAAGATAACTGTGTAAAACAAAAATAATAACAAAATGTAGTTTCTGACTACCATTTAACAAAAATTGAAATTAATAGTAAAAATGTAAGCAAACTTTGATGTATTTGAATCCTTAAAAATACACTTATAAATAATTCTGAAGTCAAAGAAAAAATCTTGAGAACAATAAAATTTAAAGAATGTACTTTGCTCTGAAAAACAGTCATGACACTATATTTTTAAGTTTAAGGAAACTTTCAAGGGAAATTGATAGTTTTCAATGCATAGAAGATACTATTGAAAGTTGATGGGTGAAACATATAACTCAAGCACTCATAGTGAAATAAAAAATGAAAAACAGACTAAACCCCACAAGTAGAGGAAATAAAATAATAAACATAGCATACATCAATGAAATAAAAATAGAAAACAGAAAAAAAAGAAACAATGACGACCATCAATAAAAACAAAAGGTATGGTGAACAACAAGTAAATACATTTCTGAAAAAATTATTTTGAAAAGGTGAATGCATTACTGTAGCTTCATAATATATGTTGAAGTCAGAAAGTATGATTTCTCCAGCTTCATTATTCTTCCTCAAAAATTGCTCTGGGGGATCTTTTGTGATTTCATAGAATTTTAGAATTTTTTTCTATTTCTGTAAGAAATATCTTTTTTGATAGGCATTGCACTGTTCTACAGCATTGAATATGTAGATGGCTTTGGGTTGTACAGACACTTTAACAGTAATAATTCTTCTAATCCATAAACAGAGCATATCTTTCCATTTATTTGTATGTGATTTAATTTCTTCATATTTTGTAGTTTTTGGCTAATGAGTCTTTCACCTCCTTAGCTCCAAGGGGTTTCTTTATGTTGGTGCTATTTGTAAATGGTATTCCTTTCTTAATTTTCTTATTTATATAGTATATTATTGGTGTATAAAAATGCAACCAATAACTGTAGGTTGACTTTGCACAATGTTCTTAAGGAGTCTTGAGAGTTTTTAGTCTCAAGCAATGAAGCAATGAAAGTTTATTTTATTTTGTTCCAAACCTAATTTGTTGACAGTTTTTATCATGAAAGGTTATGAAATTTTGTCAAATGCTTTTTCTGAACTTATGAAGAAATTCATGCAATTTCTTTCACCTCTTACTGTGGTGTATCAAATTGATTAATTTGTGTACATTGAACCATCCTTCCATCCTAAGGATAAATTCCAGCATGGTACTGGCATAAAAATAGACATATAAGATAGAACAGAAACTCTAGAATAAAGCCATGTATACACAGTCTACTGATCTTCAAGTCAGGTGCCAAGAATATGCAACAGGAAGATGATAGGCTCTTCAACAAATGGTATTGACGAAACTATTCCCATCCCCCCCCAAAAAAAGAAGAAGAGGAGGAAAAAGAGAAGAAGAAATAAGACCCTTATATTTTACTACACACAAAAATTAGCACGAATGGATTAATATTTTAATTAAAAATCTGAAAACCGTAAGACTCTTAGAAGAAA